>NC_055987.1:59791552-61187555 GCF_018446385.1 Zingiber officinale | reverse complement strand
ACATTAATGCCCCATCTTACATGTTGATTAGGCATCTGAATAGAATGGCGAAACATAGCATCTGATGTTCTTACTTACTG
Organism: Zingiber officinale; assembly: GCF_018446385.1. Lineage (NCBI taxonomy): Eukaryota > Viridiplantae > Streptophyta > Magnoliopsida > Zingiberales > Zingiberaceae > Zingiber > Zingiber officinale. Next base: position 61,187,475 of record NC_055987.1, on the reverse strand, counting down.
AATCGGTTGAAGGGTCCAAGTCATGCTTGCTGCTCTGTCTCTCTGCTGGAAAATTTTCCGGTGAAAGATGGCGTGCGGTGGCAGCAATGCAACACAGCAGCTCGCTCGGGTGCAGAGCTTTACTTGCTGCTCCCTACGCTGAAGGATTTTCCTGCGGAAATGAGTAATGGCGGCGACTCCGATATGCGGCAACGACAACGAGCAGAGCAGCGTATCAGTGAAAGGAGCAACAGAGACGACAACACACGCAACAGCTATGTCTACGGCAGCATGCGGCCGTCGCGGCGTCGGCGTGCGGCGGTGACGATGTTGGGCAGAGATGACACGTTGCATAGGAGGAGAAGAAGAGAAGAGAGAGAGAAGAAAGGGCGGCGTCCGGTGAGACTAGGGCACGTGATGCGGCTCGATAGAGAAGAGGAGATCGGAGGCGGCGTTGAGATGAGGAGAAGAATAAGGGGGCGTTTGGTACACGCGTTTTCCATTTTCATTTTCTGGAAAACGCGCGTTTTCTGAAAAATGGTGTTTGGTTTGCATTTTCCACGCGCATTTTCTAAAAAATTGGCTACCGTTTTCTAGAAAAACAGAGAATGACAAAAAGTCATTTTCTGTTTTCTAGAAAACGCGCGTTTTCCAGAAAATCAAAATGAAAACGGTGCAAACCAAACGCACCCTAAGGTTTTCGGCGTGGGAAGAAGAATAGGGCACGGGAGAATAGGAAACGAAGGAAAGAAAAGAATATATATATAAAAAATCAAATATTTCCTCGTTCAAATAGGATATCTTAAACACAATTTTCCTTGGTTCAATAATTGATCCCCTTAAACTTGTCATATGATCTCCGAAAAATTTCTAAAATTTTTTTAAAAATTTCTAAAAAATATTTAAAAATTTCAAAAAATTTCGTTAAGGTATTTCGTCCATTTAACCTTATTATTGGGTTACGGTATTTTACAAAGTAAAATCCTTATTCAAATATTAAAGCTTATACCTTCCATTAATATGATAAGAACTAGAATTTGATTTTATGTTTGGGTTGTTGGACATACTTCAAGCCTAACTTAAAATTAGATATGTTCGGACTATTGAGATATGATCTCATGATTAATGGATTAACTTTAACTTGAATCATTAATTTGTTGGAAAAGAGGTAAAGTTGAGTGATATGTATATGATGTATATGTTAATGAGTTAACAACCTGACATTTATGCAAATATCGATTATTTATAGTATAATGTGATAGTTGTATATATGTGATATCTGTTGGTCCTGGTGCGGCTAGCAAGAGGGGGGGATGAATTGCTCTAAAATTGGATAAAATTTTATCCTTGCCCAAGTACTTGGACCGGTCTAGGTGCCTAGAGTGTTGTGTTAGTTAAAGCCCTAGAGCCAATCATTTTATAATTGTATGGACTCATTGTATCATATTCTTGTATATTAATAAAGGCATTTGTTTGGTTATTATACTTATTTGTATTAGTGCCAAATATACTAAGTATAATAGTGTCCTTAAATAGAAGGTTCATACCTATATCAATCGATTAGTTGAATCGATAGTGAGATGATATAGGGAACACTACTCTAAATCATTCCTAGTCGAGTATTAACATTCAGGGACAATGTTAATGCAATAAGACTAGCATGTAGGTCAGCTCGATGACTTGATCTCACAAGTAATGGATATAGAGATATCAAGCTGACATATGGGTATACATTGGAGAATGTATACTGAATGACCCGCCATGAGAAAGTATCATGGATCGTTATATGAGTGTCATATACTTTCTCATGTGTCTATTAGTATGACTATTAGTCCTTAGACCTGAAGTCACCATGGATCCCTACATAAGGAGTTATGTGCTTTGGTTTCGTCAAACGTCACCCGTAACTGGGTGGACTATAAAGGCGATTACTGGGTATATAACGAATTATGCAGAGGGATGTGAGTTATGTAGATGGGATCTATCCCTCTCATATGACGGGAGCGACATCGGTATTCTTGATAGAGTGAGACCACTAAGTGCATGGTCATGCCCAAATGAGTCAACATTAGATGTTGAGCTCATTTGATTGAGTGAGTCTACTTAGAGTTCAAGATTTAGATTGATTAGAGGATGACACAGTCTATGCCTCACATTGATCATTCTAGATGTCTAGGATAGAAGGACAATGTCACATATTGTGAGGAGTCACAAGGTGATGTCGGATCTCGACATTCTTGTAACTTGGGTAGTAATGATGTTGCTAGATACCGCTCATTACTTATGCTCCTAAATGGGTTTAGGGCATTGCCAACGTTACAAGAACCTATAGGGTCACACACTAAGGACAATTAGATGGAGATTTGGTTCATATGATGAACCAAGAGGATTAGATTCATTTGATGAATCAAATTCGATTAAAAGTAATCCTAATTGGGCTAATTGAGATGGACTCAAGTTGATTCAAGTATTCAATGAGTCTAATTTAGATTATGACTTATTAAATCAATTTAATTTAATGAATTAGATTCATTATATTAAGTTGGCTTGAATCAAATGGTTGGATTAGATCAACCATGGTAGAGATTGGGTCAAGTTTGACTTGACTTGAGAAGGAAGACCAAAGGTCAATTTTGACTTGACCTTTTGCCACCTCATTGGTGAGTTGGCATTAGGTGGACCAATGATGATGTTCCACATCATCATGGTGTGCCACCTCATGGGAGTTACATACCCATTCTCTTTAATGAGGCATTAAATGAGAAATGGGGGTTACTCTTGGAGAGGTGGCCGGCCACTTTAGGGGGTTAATGAAATTCATTTTCATTTACTCCTCATTCACTCCTTTCTTCTTCCTCAAGCTCTCCCTCTCCCTCTCCTCCTTGCTTGGCCGAATCTTACCAAGGTGCTAGCACACCTTTGTGTGAGGTTTTCTCCACCTACGTGTCCGTGTGGATACTTCTAGAGGACCGACGCTTGACGGTCTAGAGATCCGACAATTTCTTGGACGAGCGGGAACGCGAAAGGGCACGCTTCAAGGTATACTTCTCAACACATAGATCTAGGAGTAGATCTAAAGGTTTTGAAACTCGTACTTGTATTTCATTCGGTTTTCCTTGCACGGATCTACGGCTTTGGGTGATTCGGGGTTTTCGCGACGCGAAAAGCGGTTTTCGCGGCCCGAAAAACCCAACATGTTGATGTCAAATTCGACGTCATCCTCATAACAACGGCTCGCTGAGGCACCCTCTATACACCAGGGTGGTCCGAGCTTGAAGTCCGGGCACCTGGACTTGGTCCAGGTGCTTTGACAAGTCAACTTCAAGTTGACTTGTCCAACTTCTGCTTCGGTTACTTGAGTGATTCTCTGGCCATCCAGAGTTGAGCTCATTCTAACCCAACTCCAGTCTTCTCTCCTAGAGCAGTCTTCTGCTCTGTCCTTTCAGCCCTTGGAAGCATTGCGTGCATCATTCTCTCTCTACCAATGTACGCCTCCGCAGCTTCTTGTCTATCGGATGTACCGAGCTCATCGACTCACTTTCCGTGTCATCCTTCTTATCTGCTACATCTTCCATTCAACTTTTTGTGTTCCTAAGTTCCTATACACTTAGACACAAGGATTAAAATATAATAGGACATAACTTTATTGAACATATCAAAATTAACTCAGATACTTACAATTTCTCCCTTTTGATGCACATCAACCTAAGTTAAGTTATGGCTAATCAAAACATAAAATATTATTGCAATTAAGTACTAGTAAAATATTGTAATTAACTCCTCCTAACCCCCTAAATTTGTCTTCCCGTTTGATCACATCAAAAAAATAGGGTAAATAGAGAAAAATTCTAAATTTTTTTTAAGGGTAATTGAAATAGTTATCATGGTATTTTTTTTAAGAATAATTTTTTAAATATCTAAATTTCAAAATATCAAAAATTAGATTTATCAAAAAATATTTTAAAAATTATTTTAAAGTGTCAAAAAAATCTTGCAAATTTTTTTAAAAATAATCATAATAATTTGGTATAGAACATTTTTTATTTGAACCGTAGTAAATATTTTAAATAGAGAAAATTATTTTTAAAAATAAATATTTAAAAATAATTTTAGAATATTAAAAATCTGTCTAATTTTTTAAAATATTTAAAATTCAATGGTAATTATTTAAAAAATCAAGTTTTTCAAAATTCATGTTTGAAAAATTTTAAATTTTAAATTTTAAATTACATTTTTTATTAAAAATTCATAAAAAATAAGATAATTATAAAAGAAAATTCTAAAAATATGTACCAACATTAACAAGAAACATTTAGATTAGGGTAAAAATTTTCATAAAAAAATATAAATATATCTTAATAGATATAATTCATTTAATACATAAACATGTATTTTTAGAAAATAAACATTTAAAAATAAATTTTGATCTCTAAAAATCATCCTAATTTTTCTAAGTATGTATAATAAAACATTTATCTGTAAAAAAATTAAATTTATGGAAAAATAGTTTTTGAGAATTTTTAATATTTAAAATTATTTATTGGTAATTAATTTATTAAAAATTATTTATTAATTAGAAAATTCTGAAAATATTTTTGCTTAGAAATAATCTATGGTTTTATCACAGAAATAATTTTGAGAATAAAATTCAAACAATAAGTTTGTAAGAAGAATAACATATCAATTAAGTCATACAAAAACTCTAATCTATCAAATTTATTATTAATTTGAAGGAGATCTAGTTTGGATATACTTTTAGAATCCAATATAGGTTCCTACCTACTAGATTAATTATGAATTTTCTTGGAATTTCATTTCTTGTTACTTTTGTGATTTGATCCTTGTGATATCTAAAATATCAGTTTAGTCCTATATTATTTCTAAGGTTTGAAACATATAACACATTTGAACATCCATGATCCTTTTTTATTTTTTCTATTTGATCCTTTAATTTTTCATTTTCAATATTCAATTTATCGAAATCTTCTAATAGGTATGATTTTGCTAAGGTAACTCTTAATTCTAAATTCTCTATTTTTATTTGTTCATTTTTTGTTTCTAGTTTACATGAAATTATGGAATGCATTTTGATAAATTTATACAACTTATTGGGAGGTAGAGAATGTACCACACTTACTGAGTCGATCTCATTATTCAACGCTCCCCCTTCATTGCCACTCTCTTCTGAAGTGTCTCTCCTTTCATCTATGTTCATCTCTGAGATACTTTCGTTGTCTTTTTGATTATCTGTTATTAGTACTAGTCTAGCATACTCTTCCAGCTCAGACTCAGATGACGATTCGTCCCACATTGCTTAAGGTTCTCGTGCTTCATTTGTTTTGGCCTTTTATCCTTGTCTTTCTCCTTTAGTTTTAAGCAGTTATCCTTGATGTGCCCTTCTTCTTGGCAGTTATAACACTAAACCTTTTTTCTTCCCCTTATTAGCTTTTTAGCCTGTTTCTTATCAAAATTATTAAACTTAAATTTTTTTTGAAAACTTCCTTACCATAAAAGCTGCTTCATCTTCGTTGAGTGATATGTCAAAATCTAGTTCATCCTTCTTGGCTTGCAAAGCTAGGTTCTAACTTAACTCTATTTCCTTTATAATTTCTGCACATCGAGACTTGTATACTTCAAAAGTCAAAAATAATTCTTCTAGAGTACTTACCTCTAAGTCCTTAGAGATATAGTATGCATCTACTAAGGATGATCGTTCTTGTATTCTCAGAAAGGCGTTGAGCATGTATTGAATTGAGTCTTGATTTGTTACCGACTCTCTGAGGTTATTGAGTTGGGTGATCAGTTCCTTGATTTTCATATAAAGTTGAGCCACCTTCTCTTCCTTGTTCATTCAGAGGTTTGTTAGCTGATTCAGAGGAAGCCCCATCTAGCTTGGCCTCCGAGGTGCCTTCACGGAGCTCTAGAAATTTCTCTTAGAGATCTTTGGTGGAGTTGTAATCACTGATTCAGTTTACTTCTTGCGATGGTAGTACAGTTAGTAGATGAAATTCTACTTTACCGTTAGCCATAAAGTTGTCCTTCTGCTTTTTTTTTTCCAGAGGTGTTCCTCTTTTTGTTCTCTGTTTTCATCCCTGAGTACTTTAGAACCATATTTTAACATTAGAAATATATCGAAATTGATTTTAAAGTATACCTCCATTTTGTGCTTCCAAAGTACAAATTCTCCTTTGAACTTCGATGGATGAATGATTGAACCGACCATCTCTTGTTGTTTAGTCAGTGGTTAGACCTTATGAGGTAGTTGGACTTTGATACTAATTGTTGGTCCTAGTGTGGTAGGCAAGAGGGAGGTCAATTGCCCTAAAATTACAAATATACATTTTCTCGATCTTTCAACTTGAGTTAGATAAACACTTAATTAATAGAAATAAATTGCATAAAAGAATAAATGAGGCTACTAGATTTACTTGGTTTGCAATCGAGAATGTTGGTGATCCAAGACAAGTGAAGCGCATTATCAAAACTTCTTCTTTGATAAGGTCAGAGGTGGAGAAGCCCCGTACAATGATTAATAGCTTAGAAAATGAAAAATAGAGTTTACAAATTCATATACTAGTTTTGTGTTAAAAATGAAGAGGACTAGGACTCTATTTATAACCTACAAGTCAAAGTATCCATTGGCTGATGTGGCAGCTCTGGGCGCTTGGAGTGGATTCAGGCGCCCCCACGGTGTACTCTATCTTCTTTGCAATGAATCTTCAATAGTTTATGGATAAAATTTTATCCTTGCCTAGGCACTTGGACCGGTTCGGGTGCCTAGAGTGTTACTAATGTGGACTTCGATACCATCCTCGCAGTAACGGCTCACCGAGGCACCCTCTCTACACTAGGGTGGTGTTGGTGCAGGGTGCACCAGAATCAAATCTGAGTTTTGATATAAGATATGATAAATTAAATAATAAGTGTTATTGGAAAAATAACCTTATTAATTTTTTTTAGATTTTTAGAAATTTTTTGAGATTTAAACAGAGGTCGTATGACACGTTTTAAGGGGATGAAACTATTGGGCTAGGAGAAAATCTGTTTGGATTATCTATTAAGTGGGAGTTGATTTGTTTAATTAACCTAAGGTTGAATTAAGCTAACCTAGATATAAAATCTAAAAAGTATTTCCCTAATCCTTCCCGATTCTCCTCTTCCTCCCGACTCAATCCACCGTCGTGTCCCCTTCTCCTCTCTAGGTCACCACTAACCGCCACGGCCGATGTCGGTCGTCGGCCACTAGCCACCGTGAGACCTAACCGTAGAACGTTGCCACCTCGCCTGATCACATTGCCAACACCAGGAGAAGGAGAATCGACAAGGGGATTAGGGCAATCCTATCCCCTTTCTAGTGGAACCGGGAAGAGTTGCAAATCTTGCATCAGAGAGGTCCGCCATCTCTTCTTCACTGGATCATGCATCAGGGAGGTCCACCGTCGTCCAAGTTTTCCTTTCCCCTTTTCCATTTGCTTGAGGCCATCCAGCTATCCCTCTTCCTGGATCGCCACCCCACGTAAGCAAATCTTCGACCAAGAGGGGAGATCCGAGCCCTAGTCTTGACTCCCATCACTGAACTCCTATGCATTGCCGCATCCTCTCTACCACTCACGGCTACGACTTGTGTTGCGTCAACCATTGCCCGACACCATGCCTAGCACACAGTCACCCCTTAGTCAGAGCATACCAGTGGGCGACACCAGACTAGCCGCCTTTCTCCCGTAGCCGCTGATTGCTTGGCACCGACTATGGTGTAGCCACTGGTCTTCACCCTTTTAGCCACGAGAAGGTATGATATGTCTCCCTACCCCTCTCTGTTCTTGTCCAATTGCCAACCACGGTTGACCGCCAATAGGTGTGTTGGGATGCAAATCTTTAGTTGTGGCGATTCCTATTGATTGCTACACGAGTTCACAGCAGGATAGACCCATCAATTCTATGGGGGTCAACAACTCTTGTCTCTCATAACTGCATCCAGATCTTTCATTGAGTTACTACAGATCTAGATTGAGGTAAGATGTGTATAGAATTGGATTAGTATTGAATTAAATCCATTGTTTTATTTTGCTATATGGGATTAATTCCATTTCTGAAATTGGAGGTGTTAATGATTAACATAAGATTGATTCATTGCTAGAATTAGAACTTGTTAATTAGTGGATGATGTTGTTAGTTGGATTAGGGATGAGAATTTTGGTTTAAATTGATTTAGGTTGAATTAACCTTTGAATAATAATAATGGGATGTTGGAGTTTGTGATCGTGTGTGGTTTGACATTTGATGTTGAGTTACACATGATTGGTATTTATTGTAGGAGTCACCTGGTTGATTTTCCATTTGTATGTTGTGTGTGTACACATATTCGGTGTGGTTATTGGAGGTTTCTTGTTGATTATACTTATGTGGATGTGTGCATACATGTCTAAAAGTATTATTGGATGAATTATGTCGATAATACCTATGTTATTGGTCATATGTATCTGGTATGTTATTGGAGGAATCTGGTTGATTATACCTATGTTGTAGGTTGCATGCGTGTATGGTGTGTATGTGTCAGATATGACTACTTATTGTATATGATATTTGGTGAACACTTGTTGGACCTACCCATACCTATAGATATAGGTATTTGATAGATCATGTTCTGGAGGTATTTAAGTTGATTGTGGAGTTGCATTGATGATGACCATGTCTGTATCATAATCATTACATCATGAACATCATTGGATTGCATGTTGACAATCAAATGTCTCCCTTGTGGTTGAGCGGGTTGTCAGTAATTTTTAGCGCTGCACACTCGACCACTCATGGGTAGTGGTAACTGGAGCAGTTGCCACTTATCCTGTCATGCCACTCGATCACTAGGCGTTATGATATTCGACGTTATGAGCAGTCAGGGACCCCAACGTTATGTAGTTAGATGACTACTTAGCCCACTGTCACCTTGGCCACTCGAGAGTAGTGTTTGCTGGAGGGTGTATAGTTGTCATTATCCCGACCCCTCAGCCACACAAGGGTCATGGTAGGTGGAGGGACGGGCGGGAGTGACACCATATGACATGCATGCGCATTTGCATATGATGCACGATACATCTTGTGTAGATATATTTGCATACATGTCTAGTAGATACTAGCTACATGTGATTGTGATATGTTACACTTATTTGAGCTATGATTGTTACATATGGTTACCATGCTTCATACATGTCATCTATTATACATGTATATGTTGTCGATTATATTGCTCAGGTGTTACGAGTAGATCTATTACAGATCCCTTAGGAGTTTATTGATCTTTATATCGTATATGTCGATTCTAGATTGGGTATGTGCATTTATTATGTCATTTTCGATCTTGACCTTATGTGTTAAATCCAGATTGGGTATGTATGTTTATTATGTCATGGGTGATCATGATCGTATGCATTAGATCCAGATTGGGTATGTGTATTCATTATGTCAGTTATGGTTATGTATATTGATTAAGTCGTATATGATCATGCTCTTATTTCTATACTGAGACTGTATACTTTGATCTCCATATTTTATATAGATCATGCACTATCTTGTCTGTTACTCGCTGAGTGACCCTCACTCACCAACGTATTTGTGTATTGTCTTTTCCTCAGGTAGTAGATAGATAATTTGTGGAGTCACTTGGAGTATTTTGTCTGCTGGTCCCACGTCACATCGGAGGATGATTTCTAGTTTTGTTTCCTTTTTACTTGCATTATGATTTGTGGTCTTGGCATTGTATATCTTGGCTTTATTTTGGAGTTTTACTATGTGGTGTCTTGTATTTGTTTTGTTGTGTTTAAGTCATGCTGACATGCATTGTATCTTTTTGGTTTGTATGAGCTTTCCTTTTATTTTCAGCTGTATTTTTAGTATAGCCATATGGGTTGTCTATTATATAACTGTGTGGTTGTGATCATTTTATTCCAACCGAGTGGACTCTATATATAACTACGTGCTTGTGTATGTTCTAGCCGTATGGACTGTTGATATAGCTTGTGAGTAGTTTTATGACATTGTATATATGTTTCATATTATCACAGTTACAGGGGAGATACTGTCCGTTTATCGGGTAGGGACTCCTCTAGGGTGTAACATTTAATGTTGTTAAAGGTTCAAGTTAAGTCTTGTTGTACTCTAATAAGTTGACTAAGTGTGCAGGTTGTTCACTCAACCAAGAAAGCCCTAGTTGTGACTAGGCAGGAAAGACTTAGCAGATCATGAAAGCCAGGCGGAAAGACTAAGTGGGTCGAGAGGACCCAACACTTGGCAGGGAAGTTCGATAGGTTTGGAGGACCAAAGATCGAGGGAAAGTCCTGGTGGGCTGATCTAATGCTAAGCGGCAAAGTCCAAACAAGTTTGGAGGACCAAGTTTTAGTACGTAGGTTGAGGTAAGCAACTAGAGAGCAACAGTGAGATCATGTTTCGGGAAGGAATAAACCCTAGGTCACTGATCTAACTGTAGAAACCAGGAAGGTTTCCAAGTTAAGATCAAGACAGTGCTACTGTCTTTTACTACTCATGTATCTCACTATATTACTATGCTAACCTTTATTTTGTAGGGAATTGTCTAACTCTATGTTGTAGGGAATGACCTGATTGGTCGACCGAATCGGAGGATTGGTCAACCAAACAAGGATAACTCAGACTAGAGACTAGTTCAGACCAAAGCAGAGCATAGTTTGATCAAAGCTTGATTGATTGACCAAACTAAAGGATTGGTCAACCGAACCTTCATGATGTGACACATATCAGATTGGCCCAAAGAAGAGAAGGAAATCTAGCTGATTAGTCAACTGAACTAGAGGATCAGTCGTCCGAAAGATCTCTTATTAATGGAACATTAAGTGTGAATCTTGGTGAACAAAGAAGGTTCAATGTTTGATCGATCGAATATGGTGATCGGTCGACTGAACCATTAAACATCATTAATGCTTGAGATCGGATCTCAGCGAAGAAGGAAGAGAGCGGTTATAGTCGACCGAACCTGAGTATCGATCGACCAAACGGTGATGATTCTTATAAAAGGGAGCTCGAGGTCTGAGATAGACAATCAATTCTTCAATTCATCCTTGTGCAAAGTTGCTCGTTCTACTACTCTGTGCTTCATCATCAAGCAAGCTGCTGCTTTGTTCAAGTGTCGATCGAGCTTCGTCTTCTATTTTTGTCCGTATATTTATTTAAGCTTGCATTGTGCTTAACTTGAAAGAAGATAGTAGTTTGTTACTATCTTATACTTGCATTTGCACACATTCATTCTTTTCGAAGATTTTAGCAATAGTGGATTGCCCAATGGTGCGGTCAAGGATCGCGTGTCTTAGAATAGGAGTCGACGTAGGCTTCGAACCCAGTAATTATCTAAGTCGTCTATTTTATTATACTATTTTCCGCTGCTTACTTTGATTGACTTTATAATACAAAAAGAAAGAGTTTTTTGATGAGCGATATTCACCTCTCTCTATCACATTTTTCGATCCTTCAATTGGTATCAGAGCCTGGTAGCTCTGAAATTACTTATCCATGTTTCGAGCAATTTTAAAAACTTTTCTTTTTTTCTTTAAAAGTGTTTTCTTTAATTCTTGAGTAATATTTTTTATTTTTATCTCACACTACTAATCCCAATATGAAAGTCTTGGAAATTTATTTTCTATTTTTTTTCTTGCAAAAATGTCGACATCTTATCAAGAAGGGAGAAACATCTATGAACCTCCACCGTATAATCAAGTCTATTTCATTTCCTAGAGGCGAATAATAGAATGTTTTGTAGGAAGCAATAATTTTGACAATTGGATAGCACTAAGACAACATTCTCGAAACTTAGAAGCAAACACAAAGGTAATAGATATATTAATTCGTGTTCTGCCTAATAAAATTTCGTGTCAATTAGAAGATTACAATAACGCATTCGAGTTGTGGATCAAATTGATTGAGCTTCACAAGACTTCATTGAGGCTAGAAGATCAAGGAAAAAGTGAGTTCGAATCCGAGTCCGAATCCGGAGAGCTATCCTTAGAGACAGATTTAGAAGATCAAGACTAAATCAACTTTATGACACTAATTGTTGAGGAAGAGGCAGATGGATCCGAACCCGAGTCCGACTAAACACTTGAGCTCGAATCTGAGATGGAAACAATCAAGGGGGAGAATCCTACCGAGGATTCAAAAGGTAATATTGTAAATACAAAATTTAAAGATCACATAACATGTTTTAAGTGTAGTGAAAAATGACATTACAAAAGTAAATGTCCAAAGAACCAATCCAGACAACCGGAGGCAAAGGAGGAACTGACGCCTGGAGTCCAAAAAAGGAAAGACTAGATCGAATGCTTTAAATGCAAAAGAATGAGTCATTACAAATTTCAATGCCCGGAGAGAAGAATCTAGGGGAGCAATTTAGGTAAATAAATTTATTTTACATGAAAATTTCCATACTTTAGATCTTTCTTGTTTAGATTGTGATTGTAACACCCACTAAGCTTTTAAGATAAATAAGAGAATGATGAATTTTGCCTTAGAAAAATAATAAGAAGTGAGTTGAAGCAAAAAGAAATAAAATGAAATAAAAAGAAGAGGAGGTCAAGGATTGAACCTTGAACCTCTTATATTATAATTTATAGAATTAATTAGTAGAAACCAATTGGGATAGAGAGAAGATATTGATAACAAGGAAAGGGAATGCATGATAAAGATAGGAGTAAAGATCTAAGAAGAGAAAGCAAGAAAAGAGCAAGAGAAAGGCAATTTGCCTTCCTCCCTTTCTCTCTCTTTTCCCTCTCTTGCCGTGACATTAAATGGAGAATGAAGGGGATTCATTCCCCCTTGTTCTCATCATAAATGATGAGAATAAATTAGAAAATAAAATAAATAAAAGAAAATAGAAAATGGGTTAAAGGAGAAGGAAAGCAAAAAACCAATTTTGCTACCTCTTCCCCCTTAATATAAAAAAAAAATGATGTAAAGGGAAAATTCTATTTTTCTCTCATTTTCCCTCATCCTCCCTCTCCCTCACTGAACCCTCAGTCCCCTCTCCTCCATCTTCGGCCCAAGCCAAGGTTTTCTCCTAAGAAAGCCTAAGATACAAGGAGGACTTAGCAAGGAATCAAGGGAAGGGAACTAGAAGAAGAGGCTACTTCTTCCATCACGACACTTTAGATCCACAAGCGAAAAGGAAGTAAGCTTCCCCTCACCTGTGGTACAAGGTGTTTTATGTGCTTTTCGGATTTTATGAGGAATAGAATGTTGGATGATCGGTGGCCGGCTTGAAGGGGGGTTGGATAGCTAGGCCACCCCCAAATCGATTTCTTCTCTACAATACGTTAGTTTGCGCAAGCGGAAATATAGAAACTAAAACAATGAAACACAAACGAGAATACAAACGCTAACACGCTCGATGTAGCGTGGTTCGGAGATTGCTTGCTCCTACTCCACGACGTGTCCTTGAGGTGGACGAGCCCTTGATCCTTTGGTGGATCAGTCCCCGGCAATCTCCGGCTAAAGCTTCTCCTTCTCGGTGGAGCAAACCTCTCACAAAGTTCTCTTCCTCTTTACAAGATGAAACTTAGAGCTAGAAGGAAGAGAGTTGGCTTGGAAGCTTTGGGCAAGATTCAGAAGGTTTACAATGAGTATCAGTAACCCCTTCAATGCTCCAAAGCTCCCCTTAAATAAGAGGAAAGAGTTGATCATCAATCAACTCAAACCCTGACACCAGTCGACTGGTCCATGCACCAGTCGACACCAACGACTCTCTTTAGAGCCCGTTTCCGCCAACGGTCATGTACCAGTAGACTGGTCCCCTTAGTCGAAAAGCACAGAATGCTTCTGTGCATTCTGTGAAGCTGGATCAGTCGACTGGTCCCATGACCAGTCGACTGGTCCCAGTACATTCACTCCTCTCATCCTTTCCGGAGTCGCCTTTGAAGTCCTCTTCCTCGGCCTTCGTCCCTCAGATGCACCCGAGCCCGCGGCTCCTCTCCATTCCATCCTTCACGCTGCCTTGAAGTCCACTTCCTTCGGCTCCACTCCATTGCTCCTCGTCCGTGCGGTCCCTCGGATGTCTTCCACACCATCCTTCACCGACTCAACGATCCGAGCCCTTGGATGAGCTTCCCGAACTTGGTCACACCAAGTCCTTATGTGTTCCACCAAGTCCTGCATGACTCAAACACATATCAAATACATATGAAAGCCTAACTTAAACTCTTTGACACACACATCAAAACCTAGGTCGATTGCACCAACAATCTCCCCCTTTTTGATGTGTGGCAATATGTTTAAGTTAGGCACCAATAACAACTTTGAAAAGTACAGGCAATATGTAAATATGAAGCATAAAACCCAAGCTCCCCCTTAACACATGCTCTTAATCTTAATTTTCAAAGATTTGCACCCAAGTAGATTTCTAACTTAAACCTACCCATTTCTCCACCTTTGACACCATCAAAAATATTGTACCAGATACGTACACATACTATGGTATCAGTTCCAACCAAATTTGAACCAAAAATTTGATTTTAAAGACCAGCAGAATGCTGAAAGGCTGGTACCAGTCGACTGGTCTCTGCACCAGTCGACTGGCACAAACTGAACATCAATTTCAGCCTACGGCAGCCAACTTCAGAAATCCATAAAAAATTCAAGAAAATTCGAAAAATCATGAAATTTTGAACACATATTTCTTATAATGTTCTTTAACTAAAAAAAATATGTTTTCATGAAAAGTCAACCTATTTTCAAAATTTTTGACCAAGTTTCAAAAATATCAAAAACATGCAAGTTTGTATCAATTTCAAGCTCAGTTTTGCAATCATATGTTTTAAAATAGCTAGACCACAGTAAATAAAACATAGAATTGTTTTCAAAACATTTGAAATGTCCAACTATGATCTATGGGCAAGATGTCCATTAATTAAACATTTGCTTTCCCCATAGTTGGCCTATGATCACTAAACATTGATACACTTCATAACTCATCAAAATGCTATAAGCATAAGTGAATTACTTGTATCATCCTAATATCTCACATTCATGGTTAGAAAATAATACAAATCATTGTGAGATAAAGGTAACCTCTACTTAGCCCTCTTGATCATAAATCTCTATCAAGGCTAAGTCCTCCCCCTTAAGGTCTCAAGTCAACCATATAGGAAAATTTTGAATTATTGACTTCTATGGTTGACTTGCCATAAAATCCTCTAACCCTTGAGGATTGATTTTGGCACCCAATAGAAATTCTTTCTAATTGGGTTGACCAAGTACTCTTTGGGGATCCATTTCCTATCTATGGTCTTTGTCTTGGATTGCCCCTAGCAAGTAGACAATGATAGGTCTTTTCATTATTTTGTTCATTGTATCCTATCCCATTTTTCTTAAAACTTGCCCTTTGGCTCCCAATGATCATATTTAGGGTTTTTGAGCCAATTTCAAATTTCCTAAGGGCTATGGTAAGGTATTCTACCTTTTCCCTTAATTTCCTATTTTCCTCTTCTAAACATGAATCATTTGAACTTGTAGAGGAAGCATGCATATCATTTTCCCTAAGAGTCATGGATTCTAATTTTTCTTCAAGCATACAAATATCATTTTTCAAAGATTTGTTTTTCCTTTTTGCCTTAAACAAATCATCATTTGTACTTTTAATAATTTTAATTAAAACATGAGGAGGAAGATTATATACCTCACTTACCGAGAAGTCCGAATCCGAAGTTTGACCTCCCCCTTCACTTGAGCTCCCTTCTTCATCTTCACTTGAACTCCTTCTTTCTTCTTGTTCGGATGAGGTGGAAGCTACATCATCAATCCCCATGAGAGCAAAATTGATTATGTGATGCTCTTCTTCCTCCGATGATGATGAAGGATCATCCCATGTTGCTTTTAGGTTTTGAGCCTTCTTCCCTTTTTCTTTTGTCTTCTCCTTCTTCTTCTTCCCTTCCTTCTTTTTCAAGAGAGGACAATCATCTCTTATGTGTCCTTCTCCTTGGCAATTGTAGCAAATTATCTTCCTTGTCCTACTTTTACTTCTCGAGCTTTTCCTAGCATGAGATTTGTTAGAAGAAAAAGATTTAAACGCCTTTCTCATCTTCCTTACCATATATGCCTCTTGATCGCTATCCATTGAGGCACTTGATTCTTCGGAGTCGGAAGATGATGGTGATGAAGATTTCTTCTTCTTTCCCTTTCCCTTGTTTGCCACAAGGGCTACTCCTCTTGATCTATGTGCTTCTTCATCTAATCCTTCAACTCTTGTTTCATGGAGCTCCATTCTTGAGAAGAGTTCATCTAGAGAGGATTTCTCTAGGTCCTTTGATATGTAGTATGAATCTACAATGGAGCTCCAAGTTGTGGTTCTTGGGAAAGCATTTAGGGCTTTTGTCATCATGTCTCGATTTGAGAGTGTCTCACCTACACTTGTTAGTCCATTAATAATTTCTTTAATTCTAGAATGTAAAGTTGATACCTTTTCTCCTTTCTCAAGCTTGATATTGTTGAGTTGAGTTCGAAGGAGGTCTCTTCTTGCCAATTTTGCTTCCGATGTCCCTTCGTGAAGCTCCACTAGCTTTTCCCATAATTCCTTGGCGCTTGAGTAGCTTCCAACCCTTGTTATTTCTTGTTGGGGAAGAACATTATGTAGATGATGGATTGCCTTGGCATTTGCTAGATGCTCTTCTTTTTGCCTTTTGGTCCATCTTGTTATGTCGATTGTCTCATTGTGTTCATCCTTGGGCTCTTCAAAACCACTCCTCATGATTAGCATAATGTCAAAATCGGTATTAAAGAATACCTCCATTCTCCTCTTCCACCAAGAGAAGTCTCCTTCGAATTTGGGTGGATGAATGTTTGAGCCGGCCATTTGATGATGTTGTTCTTCTTGGCGATTAGTCCGTTGAAGAACTTCCTTGCTCTGATACCAATTGTTGGATGATCGGTGGCCGGCTTGAAGGGGGGTTGGATAGCTAGGCCACCCCCAAATCGATTTCTTCTCTACAATACGTTAGTTTGCGCAAGCGGAAATATAGAAACTAAAACAATGAAACACAAACGAGAATACAAACGCTAACACACTCGATGTAGCGTGGTTCGGAGATTGCTTGCTCCTACTCCACGACGTGTCCTTGAGGTGGACGAGCCCTTGATCCTTTGGTGGATCAGTCCGCGGCAATCTCCGACTAAAGCTTCTCCTTCTCGGTGGAGCAAACCTCTCACAAAGTTCTCTTCCTCTTTACAAGATGAAACTTAGAGCTAGAAGGAAGAGAGTTGGCTTGGAAGCTTTGGGCAAGATTCAGAAGGTTTACAATGAGTATCAGTAACCCCTTCAATGCCCCAAAGCTCCCCTTAAATAAGAGGAAAGAGTTGATCATCAATCAACTCAAACCCTGACACCAGTCGACTGGTCCATGCACCAGTCGACTGGTGCTAGCCGTTAGGCAACACCAACAGCTCTCTTTAGAGCCCATTTTCTGCCAACGGTCATGTACCAGTCGACTGGTCCCCTTAGTCGACAAGCACAGAATGCTTCTGTGCATTCTGTGAAGCTGGACCAGTCGACTGGTCCAGTACATTCACTCCTCTCATCCTTTCCGGAGTCGCCTTTGAAGTCCTCTTCCTCGGCCTTCGTCCCTCAGATGCACCCGAGCCCGCGGCTCCTCTCCGTGCCATCCTTCACGCTGCCTTGAAGTCCACTTCCTTCGGCTCCACTCCATTGCTCCTCGTCCGTGCGGTCCCTCGGATGTCTTCCACACCATCCTTCACCGACTCAACGATCCGAGCCCTTGGATGAGCTTCCCGAACTTGGTCACACCAAGTCCTTATGTGTTCCACCAAGTCCTGCATGACTCAAACACATATCAAATACATATGAAAGCCTAACTTAAACTCTTTGACACACACATCAAAACCTAGGTCGATTACACCAACATAGAAAACCTAGAATAGAATTTAAGAAAAATTCGGCCAAAGAAGAGTTTTCAAATCTAGGAAGGTTTAAACAAGTCCTCATTTCATGATATTTTTCTATGCTATGTAGGAAGGTTTTCCTTCATGTTTTTATACCTATATGATGCTTGGTCAGAGGAGTACCTAACCCTAGAATTTCGGCCAAAAATATTTTAAAGAGGTTAGGGAAATAATTGTTTAACCAAACTAGTACAAGATTCCCTCCATGAATTACTAAGGGTCTTTTGTTGGTTTTTCTTGCTTAAAAGTTACTTGAAACCAAAAGAAATCCACTCATATGTTTCGGCCAAGAAAAGAGCTTAGGGTTAGGAAGACCTTTAAATTTAAGTAACCATGTTTATATGATAGAATATAGAGTTCTCTTAAAGAATTGCATGTTGAATATTGCTAGAAATTCATGAACTCTTCATTAAGATTTTCGGCCATGATAAGATGGATAGCTTAGAAAAGCTTAAACAAAATTTTAACATGCTCAAGACCTCTGTGATATTAAGATATGAAAGTTGTTTAAATGCTCTCATGCTTAATTAGGGTATAGAGAATTTAGTTACATGATATATGGCATGTAAGATCACAAGGGTCCTAGCTTGTTTATGAACCAAATTTGTATATGATGTTCTTAGTAATTTTTGCCATGAAACTTACTTAGATTTTCCATGCTTTAGGCCACTTAAAACCTAGTTTAGAGATTGGTAGGTTTCGGCCATGAGGAAAAATAAAAGAAAAAGGAAAGAAACCTAGGAAGCCTAAGACACAATTCACATGTATGTTTATTATGCTTGTCTTTATACATGCTATGAAACTTGTATGACTTCCTATGCTTTTAGGCTATTTGAAGCAAAGTTAAACACTGATGAGTCTTGGCCAAGTAGGGTTTAAATGACCTAGAGGCCTTAGAATTTAAACCAATTGTGTTAAAAATGCTTCTTATGGAAATATGATAATATGTTGATTGAGTCACATGCTTGTATAATTTTTTCATGACCTAAATGGACCATTGTATGTTTTGGCCATGAAGGGATAGATGCCCTAGAAACCCTAGAATAAAAATTAAATATGCTCATGTCACTCTACATGAAATATGATAAGTAGAAAGCCAAAGTTCTCATGCTATATGTTGTTTAATGACCTAAAATGAGGCTAGGGTAAGTTTCGGCCATACCCATTGTATGATGCCTTATTATGAATTTATACATGATGTTAGTTCAAGTTCACATGCTTGTATGCTTGCTTTTAGCCCTAATGAATACTTATTAAATTTCGGCCATGACATATGTTAAGGGCTTGAAGAACTTAGGAACTAGCTCAAATATGCTTACTATGTTACTTGGAAAAAAATGCTATAAATATGGTTTAAGGTTTCCATGCTTTCATGACATTTGGGACCTTGTTTCACACCTGATAGGATTCGGCCACATGAAGTTTAGGGACTTGGAGAACTTAGAAACCAAGTTAATCATGCTTATAATGCTTCCTATGAAATTGATGTGATGATAATTTAGGTTCCACATGCTTGGAGGTTGTTTTTACCTAAATTGAGATCTAAGGGGGGGTTCGGCCATGATAAGAACCCAAGGGATTAGGAAGCTTAGAACTCAAGCTAACTATATTACCATGTTTCTTATGATAATATAATCACATGATACACCCTTATGCTTAAACATGTATGCTTGTGATTTATACTTTCCATGATATGATATGTGCTTAGAAATATGCATGCTTTGATGATATGCTATGTGCTTAAAATATGCATGCTTTCATGATATGCTATGTGGATTGAAATATGCATGCTTTGATGATATGCTATGTGCTTAAAATATGCATGCTTTCATGATATGCTATGTGGATAGAAATATGCATGCTTGGATGATATGCTATGTGCTTAAAATATGCATGCTTTCATGATATGCTATGTGGATAGAAATATGCATGCTTTGATGATATGCTATGTGCTTAAAATATGCATGCTTTGATGATATGCTGTGTGCTTAAAATATGCATGCTTTCATGATATGCTAGGTGGATAGAAATATGCATGCTTGGATGATATGCTATGTGCTTAAAATATGCATGCTTTCATGATATGCTATGTGGATAGAAATATGCATGCTTTGATGATATGCTATGTGCCTAAAATATGCATGCTCTCATGATATGCTATGTGGTGAAAATATGCTTGTTTTTATGACATGATGTATGCCTAAGTGATGCATACTTTTTATGACATGATGTATGCCTAAGTGATGCATACTTTTTATGACATGATGTATGCCTAAGTGATGCATACTATTTATGATATGATGTATGCCTAAGTGATGCATACTTTTATGACATAACGTATGCCTAAGTGATGCATACTTCTATGATATGCTATGTGACTAAATGATGCATTTTTATACATGCTACTTTACTTTGTAAGGCTTGTACCAAGGGTGGGCTCCTAATCAGCCCCTAGGCCTTTGGCTGTGTGATCCAGGCTAGTAAAAACAAAGGGATGGGCTCCTTAGTACGCCCCTAGGTCTATGGCTGTGTGATCCGGACCTAGTTCCTAGTATGATTCAAGACTTGCTACCTTGGATATACTTAGGAAGTGCGCATATCTACGTGATTTATCTATGTGTGGTACAAGTCGGGGCCCTGATTATGTTGATATTATGTTCAAGTATATATGTAAGAAGAAATGGTTTTAAAGATCATGAGACATACACATGTTTTTCGGATACATGTTTTCAAAATCATATTGCATATACCTTATGATCATGTTGTGATGATGCTATGATTTATGATATGCCATGATTAGATACGATTATGTTATGTTTCATGCTATGCTTTAAGATCTTGATATGTCATGCCACCTTATGATGATACTATGATATGCCATGATTAGATATGATTATGTTATGTTTCATGCTATGCTTTAAGAGATGATATGCCATAACTAGTTATGATTTTGTTATGTTGCATGATATGCTTAAAGAGTATGATATGTTATGCCATGACTAGTTGAGATCATGTTATGTTGAGACATTCTTTGATCATGTGATGATTTTCGGTTTTAGTGAGTAGAAAAGGAACTTACTGAGCCATGAGTGCTCATAGCTTACTTTCCTTGTACCACAGATAAAGGAAAAAGCTGGATGAGCTAAAGGAGCAGCAGGAGAGGCAAGGAGATGTGTGTGGCAGTGGCTAGGCAACCAAATAAGAACCTGCTTTAAAAACTTTTAAAGAACTATGCTTTGGTATCATGAATTGTAGTACCATATGTGTGACTTGATGTTATGTTTCTACTAATTTTGATATCATGTTATTGATGCCATGATAGTGTAGTTCAGATTTGATGAAAAGAAAAACAAAAGAAAAGTTTTTATTAAACTAAGAAAATTATTTTAAGTCTTCCGCTGTTTTAAAAAGAAAAATTTGTACATGGAGTATCGTAGTCTCATCCCTTAGGGTTAGCAGGGAGGGCGGGCGTTACAGTGATATGAATTTAAAAATACATGAAAATCCTACATTAACATTATTTAACAAAAATAATTTAAATTCAACTAATTTAAATGTAAATAAAATTGATCAAATCAACTCAAACTTTAATTATAACATAGATCCAGTTAATCAAAATCCATTTATTCAAGATAATTTAAAATTAGATGCAAATGATAATTATCTAAAATTAATTAATGATAAATAAAATTTAATTAAAAATTAGAAAATAATAAGAAATTAAATTATAGAAATTCTCTTTTAACCTTTTGAATATAAGAATTTAGAAAATAAATTTTCAACTTAATAAAGATCAAAATTCTTCCTTAAGATTAACTAACAAAGAAAATAATTTTTTAAAATTTAAAAATTTAAAGCTAAGAAACTTAGAAAAGCAAAATAACTTCTTGAAAAATAAAATTGATAAACTAGAAAACATTATTAACAATTTTATCAACTCACAAAATTTAGATCTTGGTTACACATCAAGGTCAAATCTAAAACAAAACTTCCACAAACCTAATTATAATCATGTATCCTTTAATTATAAAACTAATCAATAATAACAATCATAATAATAAAACAAAAATAGCAATAAAACAACAATAATAACTACAATAATAATTATAATAATAATAATTTAAACAATAATAAAACAACAATTATAACAATAATAAAACAACCACAATAATAATTATAACAACAACTGTAATAATAATAATAAAATAATAATCACAATAATAATTATAATAACAACCACAATAATAAATAATATGAATTGATTGACTTACCATGATCATGCATACTTACTTGTTATATATCATGCCATACATTGTCTCCTTAGGCTATTAATTTAGAATGGTTTGTTAAAAAAGTTGGCCCAAACCCTAATAATATATCATCATGATGGATTAGGATGATAGTACGTCAAGGAAGCTTTGTCGAATGCATGTCTTGGCTGAATCTTGTGTATTCTACCTGATGCACTAGACTTAGTGGATCTGACCGAAGTTACCCCAATCAAACATGGGTTAGTTAGACCAAAACTTAGTATTAAGTTTTTTGGGTAGGAATATTTTGGAAAGTGTTCAGCAAGTGGTCCACCATTGATATATAAGGCCATATGTCTCGCCACTGAACTGAAAACTTATCCTTAGGAAGCTTGCTTTGTAAAATCTGACAATTAAATAATAAGTATTATCGGAGGAATAATCTTATTGGATTTTTTAGAAATTTTTAGAAATTTATTTGGATTTAAATGGAGTATGTATAAGTTTAAGGGGTAGAGTTATTGAGCTTAGAGAAAGCTTGTTTGGAAAACCAATTGAGTGGGAGTTGATTGAGGAGTTAACTTAGAGTTTAATTAAGTTAACCTAAGTATTTAAATCCCTAAATTCCTAATTCCCCTCCTCATCTCCCTCACCGTGTTATAGATCTATCGCCAACGCCGAGCTCTCGCGACCTTACCTCGCTGCACGACGACGCCACTATCGTATGTCATCCACGCAAGATCTGTCAACAAGGCAACCCTCACCGACGTAGGAGGCGACGTTGTTAGCTCTGTGATGCTGACTCATATCCTCCTTTGATCGCCGTCCGAGCCACTACCTCCCAGTCATCAAGGTCAGTTGCAGATAGGTAGCAGCACTACAGCCACCCCGAGCCCTAATTAGCGACGTTGACCTTTTCTGTTTGACCCTCTAGCTCGATGATGTTGTGAGGCCATTCTGCTCCTATTTTCCATCCATTGGCACACCAACCACCAGCCGCTCGAGCCACCCCTCTTTCGAGCCTCTTCTCATTGAGAAGCTCGATGTCGACCACCTATCATCGTGCCCTCACCGATTGATCTAAAGCCATGGTGCTAGGTGACGACGATGCCACTAGCTGGTCCATCTCGAGCCGACATTCTATAGGTACGAGCAGGGGGCATGTTGTGGTGCTTTAGATCCCTGCCTTTAACTTCTCCTCTGTATCAGTCGGTAATATAAATTCCTTCTTCCCTACACCGTGAGCTATCTTCCCTATCTTTGTTCTAGATAGATACTCTAAGATCATTACTATGTCATGGGGATGGGGGAACAATTCTTGGAGCACCTGAGAATGCTAGTTGGGATCAGTTTTGGGGAGAAAAGCAAGACATTGTGATGCTAGAGGTCGTCTACTCTTGGCAGCACTCAATTTCTTCATCACACGATTGCTTATAGTAATTGAGGTAAGATCAATTCAATAATGGATTTATATAGAATTGTGGTCATTTCTGAAGTAGGTTGTTTCGATTAGTTGATGAGGAGGAGATGTGTCATGAATTTGAAATTGATTTACAGAATTTAAACCATTGTTCCTATATTGTTTGTTTAATAGGTTGTTAAAGGAGATTAGTTGGATGGTTGAACCTGAGGAGTGGTGCATTGTTGTCGGAGAACAAGAAACGGAGGTAACGATTGATTATCGCTGTATAAACCTATTGATTCATCATGTTTAGTAGTTGATATAATAGATTGAATGATAGGTTAATTGATTATAGAAGTTGATTATAGAAGTTGATTACATTATGTAATGGATTAGATTAAGGAATCAATTGAGATGTGGATTTATTTGGACTTATATTAGATTTAGAATTTTGATAATATATTGATGATAGAGATGTAATTTAATTAATGGATGATCTAAATCTATTTAATCAATTGAATGGATTAAACTAAGGTTGATATTGGGTTAGATCTGATATGATCAATAATGGAGATAATCGAGGTTAATTATTTCGATTAGGATTTTCTCTAATTAGTTTGGGTTGGAATTTAGCTAGTTGTTGCATATGTAATTAGCTAAATTGTACATCATGTGATTTGTAGGGCGTTGATTCGAGACAAGCATCTCAACGTGGGATTGTTTAGCACGATCTACAGTTAAAGGTGGGTACTTCCTACTTTGTCTCTTTAGTACTTTGACCTTAGTGCATGAGCTATATATTCGAATAGTTGTTGTATTTATCTTAACTCCACTCGTATTTTTCCTGTGCTTGATGCTTATCCACTCGATCTTTGAGATACTCAGTTTTAGATCTATACAGTCTCACGTTGTTATCCATGATATTTAACAGATACCAGATACTAGATACTAGATACCATGCTTACTTATTTTGATTGCTGTTTATTTATATACCTTGTTGAGCATGCTAGCTTCATGTAGTATACCTGATTTCTATTTATATATGTGATGACTGCTACATCTTGTACATCATGTCATTGCATGTATGTCGATGACCATGTTTTCCTTGTGGTTGAGAGGGTTGTTAGCTAGAGCTGCACGCTCGACCACTCATGGGTAGTGATAGCTAGAGCAGATGTCGCTTATCCTATCGTGTCACACTCGGCCACTCATGGGTAGTGGTAGTTGAAGTTGTGAGTAGCAGGGGCCCCCTTCGCTATGTAGTTAGATAGCTACTCAGCACCTGTCCACTTGGTCACTTGAGAGTAGTGACGACCTTTGAGTGAGTACAATTGTCATCGATCCGATCTCTCGACCATACAGGGGTCGTGATGCAGAGGGGTGGGCGGGGTGACCATCCGTGCATACGCTGTTATTATTATAGCTACAGATGTTGTTGATTGCTTATTTATGCAGTTGTTTCATACTATGATAGAGTACAATGCGGAATTTAGCTGACTCACTAAATTTTACCCTCATCTTGTAGCTAAGGACTGCGATCGGATGCTCTAGTTCACTCAAGGCCTTGCAACATATATTCAAAATAGGAAGTTAAGGGATGCCCTTGGACTTTGGTAGTCATACACTCATAGAGAATCTTCAAGTTCTTGAAATGGTGGAATTTGTCATCATCCTAAGCATGGATTGGTTGGCCACTTATCATGCTACAATCAATTGTTAAACAAATATAGTCACTTAGCTTCAAGTGCTGGTATTATATTGTGGACTTTATTAATTGAGTTTAAGATCAATATCATATAATTATAGAATGCATACTCAAATAAGAAATTTTATTTATCTAATAAATAATACAATATCTAAGGTAATTGCCTTAGTATACCTCTCAAATATAACATAAACGTCATCCAACATATATAATCTCTAAATGAACCTCTTCCATGGTTATGTCTACATATCTATGTGTGTTCTTGTATATTTGTGTGATGCGTATTGTAATAATTTTGGAAATTATTATTATGCTTTCACTGTATATTTTTTAAAAATAAATTTTAAAATGTGCATAGAAACACCCAACGATTATAGGGTATTATTTGGTCTTGCAGATAAGTATACCCTCAAAGAATGACAAAAATAGTGCCCTAATCCAGAAAAGTGAATCGAAGTCATGAGGAAAGAGATGAAGTCCGTGGAGAACAATGATGTTTGAGAATTTATCAAATTGCTTGGAGGGGTGAAACCTATTGGTTATAAATGAATATTTAAAACTAAACGGGGTTCATAGGGAAGTGTCCAAAAGTATAAGGTTTGCCTTGACTCCAAAGAATTCATTTAAAAGGAGGGCATTGATTACAAGGACACTTTTTTGATGATTTAAAAAAAAAAGACTCTCTTAGAGTAATTATGACAATTGTAATTAATTATGACCTAGAGATACACCAAATGGATATTAAGACAACATTTCTTAATGAAAATATTGAAGAAATTATATACATGGTGTAGCCAAAGAACTTTGAATTGAGAAATTCAAACCAACTAGATTAAGGAAATTCATTTATGATCTAAAGCTAACATTTCATCAATGATACAGAAAATTTGATAAAGTGGTTTCTTCATATGGTAAGGAAATTCATTTATGATCTAATGCCAACATTTCATCAATGATATAGAAAATTTGATCAAGTGGTTTCTTCATATGGTTTTAAGGAGAATTCAATTTATTAATATTTGTATATCAAGTTTAGTACAAGTTTGTTATACTTGTTCTGTATGTGAATGATATTATTTAGTAAATAGTGATAAAAGTTTTCTACTATAAATCAAGATATTTGTATCAGATGAACTTGAAATGAAAGATCTTAGTGATGCATCCTATCTTAGGCATACAGATTTATCATGATCATTTAAGGTGCACACTTGGACTTTTACAAAAAAACCTATATTGAAAAGATATTCATTGGGTATGATATGCAGAATTGTACTTTTGACGACACACTTATGTCAAAGGGTGATATATTTAGCTTGCAATAATATTCATGCCATGAACTTGAAATTAACAAAATTAAACAATTTCCTCATGCATCGACAATAGAGAGTTTAATGTATGCTCAAGTATGTATACATCCAGATCTTGCATATATAGTAGCACTACAAAAAAACCTGCAAATACCGACGGAATTACCGACTGAATTATTCAGTCGGTAAATTCCGACTGAAATTTAATTCAGTCGGTGTTTACCGACTGCATTTTAATTCAGTCGGTAAATACCGACTGAATTAAATTCAGTCGGTAATATTCCGACTGAATTTATATTTCAGTCGGTATTTACCGACTGAATATAATCTTTAGTCGGCAAATTTTTTAACGGATTCGGGTATTGATGTTTACCGACGGAATTAAAATTCCGTCGGTAAATACCATTATTCTGGCGCTCCGATAAGTTATTGGGTACCGACGGATTGTATGATTCCGTCGGAAAATGCCGACGGAAGCATAATTCCGTCGGCAATTTCCGACGGAATCACAATTCCGTCGGTATTTACCGACGGAATTACATTCCGTCGGTAAAGCATAGTAAAAATTAGGGCACGGGCCCCGTATGACTTTCCTCTCCGTGCGAACTCTCCTCTCCTCTCCGCATCCTCAGCGATCGGCAACCGGCGATCTCGACGTCCAGCCTCGTGTCCTCTCCCGTTCTCGGCGATCAGCAACAGGCGACTCTGGTATGCTCCTCTCCTCCCTCTTCTCTTCTGTTTGACGCGCCGGTGCCTGCTCCCCAGGCGTGTGCTCCGCCGGCGGCTGCTCTCCAGGCACCTGCTTGCTGCAGGCCGGCGCCGCTGGGCCCTGTTCACTGCAGGCCGGCGGCGCATGCCCCTGCTTGCGACAGCCGACCGCCGCATGCCGCTGCTCGCGGCAGCCGCAGGCTTTTTATTTTTCCCTTCTTCCTTCCTTGTAACCACCTGGTTCTGTACATTTTCTGTCTGTACTATTCCAATTTTTCGATCCGTTTCTTGCACTGAGACTTGTGTTGCACCATTTGATATTTCAGTTGCTTCTTTTTCCTTTTTTTTTTTTGCTTTATTTGAATCCATGTACCTGTCTTGATACCAATTTGGAGATGGGAGACAAGTGGTGAGCGGCTTAGAGACTCCTGCCCTTTGGTAGTCCTGCTCTATCTCAGTAGTCATTGTTGGAGCCCTTCCCTTGTGAGCAGTCATGGATCAGAGGTGGGAGGAGAGATGGACTGCTCAGGAGCCGGCATTGCCCCAGATGCGAGCAGTCATTGCTAGATGTGACCGATCACAGCCGCCCCAGTCACAGGATCCCCAGTCAGAGCATGGTATTGAGTCACTGGAGACTCAAGATCCATTACACTCTGCTGATGATTAGATTTTTCTGAGGTATGTTCAATTACAACTAAATTTTTTTCTTAGTGCAATCATTCTAGTTGTTATTAATTCAATATTAATGTTGTTTGATTGTGAACCGAACATCTGATTTACTTTCTCCATCATAAAATTTCTAATAACCATTGCATAACCATTTGGATTAATTATTTATAATTTTAAATTATAGTATTAACTATTAAGAATGAGCATTTCTATAAAAGCACTTCTCACAACTTTTACTTAATCTCTTTCTCTTGTTCTTCTCTAATATGTTTGATTTTTTTTCTTTTTAATTCACCAGTCTTTTTCATCCTTTATTGGTTGCTGATTAGAAGACAAACGCCCATTATTGGTTGCTGATCAGGTGATTTGGTGGTAACAATAAATAATTTGGATTGCTAATAGTTATGGTTAAGGAGGCAAACTTTGAAAATGAAACCCTTGGCCACTGAAGTAGACATCACTTGTAGGGTTCTCTAAAAAAAAATAGTTTATCAATTGCAATGATATTAATTATAGTTTTTTGTTGTTTATTTTACTTTTAATCTTAACTTGCTTCCATTACTTTTATCTACCTGATCAACTAAAAGCATTTGGCTACTTGATTACTTTAATACACAGGTACTTAGTTTGTTCACAATAGATTAGTAAATTAGATGTACTTTATTATGGGCAGTTGAACTTATAATAGTTTATATGACCAGCCAAGAGGAAAGGGTGAAGTGCACTGGTCTGATGATGCCCTCTTAAACAATGTTTCTTTGTTGAGACTAAACATGTTACTTTCAGGGTGTTCATGAATTCTTCCTTGATGAGCTCTCATACCACATCTCTGTGCTTTAGGATTTTTAGTAGGGAGCTTTTCATCCTTTAATTTTTTATTTTTTTTAGCGTCTACCTTTTTTATTTCCTTGATGAGCTCTCATACCACACTACCATGAGCATGTTGCTTTCTACTATGCTTGAATGTGATTCATTGATTCCTTATCTCTTATAAGATAGAGTAGCCATTACAATTTTAGATTCTTATTAGATTTCAGATTCTTAACAAATTTAGATATTTATCTTAAATTGTATTGCATTTTATAGGAGTTCATATTGATACATTCACCACCGTACTATCATTGAATATCTACAATATAATTCAGGTATTTTATTACATACAAAATTAGTTATATATTACAATTCTTGAATTATATATTACATTTATATCGATTCAGTCTAATTATAATCTCTTATATTGGACTTTTACAGGATTATATTTGGATATGTGTAGGTGATGTATCATGATAAGTTTGGATATTTTGTATTTGACGTTGACTTGTCAGTACTTTTGGATGTATGATTGTAAGTACTTGATATTTGGTTATGTTTTATTTTGTATTGAATTTTGGAGATATGGGAACTTGTTAGTATAATTATATGTTTTGTATTGTTTTTTAGACAGTTTTATCATTTGTTTATGAGCATATTGTATGTTGTGTTGGTTGTTGATTGTGTGGATTGTGATTATATATGATTTGTGTTTGTGTTACCATCGTTTGTGATGGTTTTTATTATATAAAAATTGTATATATGATAAGTGAGAAATGCAGAGCAAGCATTTCAAATTTTTTACTGGTAATTACCGACGGAAATTATTATTCCGTCGGTAATCTATCAAACTGGAACAGGATGTTTACGATACATTGCCGACGGAAATGTTCATTCCGTCGGTAATCACCGACGGAAATGTTCATTCCGTCGGTAATCACCGACGGATAAGTTCATTCCGTCGATAAATCACCGACGGAATAGTAAATTCCGTCGGT
Source organism: Zingiber officinale (assembly GCF_018446385.1). Classification (NCBI taxonomy): domain Eukaryota; kingdom Viridiplantae; phylum Streptophyta; class Magnoliopsida; order Zingiberales; family Zingiberaceae; genus Zingiber; species Zingiber officinale. Next base: position 61,157,683 of record NC_055987.1, on the reverse strand, counting down.
GATTACCGACGGAAATGTTAATTCCGTCGGTAATTACCGACGGAAATGTTAATTCCATCGGTGATTTACCGACGGATTATAATTCAGTCGGTAAAGTCCGTTACACGACGTTTGCCCTTTGCCGACGGGCAAGGTTTCTGTCGTTAATATATACCGACGGAATTTATGAATTCCGTCGGTAATCACCGACTGAATATATTTTCCGTCGGTAAATTAAACCCCGACCCAATTCTTTCCGATGTTAAAAATTCCGTCGGTATTCCGTCGGTAATCTCATGTACCGACGGAATGCCGACGGAATATTCAGTCGTTATTCACGACTATTTTTGTAGTGTAGGAATGTTTGATAGATATTTGATTAACCTAAACCAAGACATTGAAAAGTTGTAAAGAGGGTTATGTGGTATTTGCAAAGAACTAAGAATTGAATTTTCACATATTAGAGATCAGGTCATCTGAAGATCATTGGATATTCATACTTCGATTTTATTTCATGTTTAGATAGTAGGAGGTTTACCTCAGGTTATATCTTTATGCTAGCAGGAGGGATTATATCATGAAAAAAATATCAAACAAATGTTAATAGTCACTTCAACAATGAAGATAGAATTTATAATCTGTTATGAAACATCTAACCTTGGGATATGGATGTGGAACCTATCACACTATTATAGATTATTGGCAGCATTGAGGATCAATTATGATAATAAAAAATTATAATTATATTCCAAGAATAATTATAGTCTATCGAAGTCTAAATACATTGACATAAAATTTATGATGATTAAAGAAATAATTTAAAGTGATCAGATTAAAATAGAGCATATAAGGGTAGACTTCGTGTTAGCGAATTTGTTCACCAAAGGTTTGCCACCCAAGATATTTCGTCAGCATATACGGTATATATGGGTTCTTCATTTTGATGAAGTACATATTTAGTGAGAGTCTAATAGAGTGTAATGTTTTATATTAATGACACACATGTATTTTTGACTTATCGTATATACTAAAATTTATACATGTGTATAAGGTTTTGACTCTCTGACATAAAAACATTATGATTTACTACTACAGTTTTGCATACAGTGTTTGTCAATATAATGTGCGACTTTATTTTTAAGTCATAAGGTTGAATCATGGTTTACTACTACATTTCAGTATAAAGTATCATTAAGTATGATTTGGACCCTCTTTTAGATCATAAGGAGAACTTATTGAGAAGGTACACATATAGATCACATCTTGTGTCATTCTCGTACTACACATCCACATTAGATCTATATCATTAATGATATTAGAACTTGTGATTACTCTTGGGTCTTTTTACAACTTTAGTAACTCTGATTTCTTTAGTTCTATACTTATGGAATTAATAAACTAGATTGTTTAAGAGGGTATTTAACTCATAAAATTTTGGCATGTTGAACTCAACTAAGGTGTTATGTGGTGTATACGATATCACGTATAGCCCAAAGTGGGAGATGGATTAAGTTTTCATTTGGTAGGATAATGAAGGATCGATAAGTACGATAGAGAGGGGGTGAATATCGTGTTGGAAATTTCGGGCCGCAAAAACCGCTTTTTCGCATTGCGGAAACCCCGATTCTCATGCCACCGGATCCATGCGAAGTAAAATAATTTTTGAAAAGCATTATGAGTACGAGTTTCTTATGCTAGTTCTAAACTAGATCTACATGTTAAAGGATTTACTCTCGATGCGATGCCCTTCGCAATCCCACTCATCCAACGGTTCACCGGATCTCGAGATCGTCAAGTGTACGATCCTCTAGAAGTATCCACACGAACAAACTAGGTGGAGAAGATCAAACAAAGGTGTACTAGCACCTTAGATGGTTCGGCCAAGGAGGAGGAGAGGGAGAGGAGAATGAGAGCAAGGAAGAAGATGGAATCAATGCCTTCAATTGCATTCACTTGCAATTCAAATGTGGCCGACCACTATTGGAGTTGTAACCTCCGTTCTCATTTAATGTGGCCATTAAAGAGGAGATTTGTAACCTCCATGAGGTGTCACACACATGTGCTAGCCTTGATGATGTGGCACATCATCATTGGTCCTCCTAATGCCAACTCACAAATGAGGTGGCAAATGGTCAAGTCAAACTTGACCTTTCATCTTCCTTCTCAAGTCAAGTCAAACTTGACCAAATCTCTCTCATGGTTGATCTAATCTAACCATTTGATTCAAACCAACTTAATATAATGAATCTAATTCATTTAATTAAATTGATTCAATGAGTCATAATCTAAATTAGACACATTGAACACATGAATCAACTTGAGTCCAACTCAATTAGTTTAATTAGGATTACTCTTAATCCAATTTGATTCATCACATGAATCTAATCCTCTTGGTTCATCATATGAACATAATCTCCATCTAATTGTCCTTTGTGTGTGACCCTATAGGTTCTTATAACATTGGCAATGCTCCTAAACCAATTTAGAAGCATAAGTAATGAGCGGTATATAGCAACAAATCATTACTACCCAAGTTATAAGAATGTTGAGATCAAACATCACCTTGTGACTACTAATTGTGACTCTTCACAATATATTACATTGTCCTTCTATCCTAGACATCTAGATTGATCAATGTGAGGCATAGACCGTGTCATCCTCTAATCAATCTAAATCTTGAACTCCAAGTAGACTCACTCGATCAAATGAGCTCAACATCTCATATTGACTTATTTGGGCATGGCCATGCACTTAGTGGTCTCACTCTATCAAGAATATCGATGTCACTCACATCATATAGGAGGGATAGATCCCATCTACATCACTCACATCCCTCTGCATAATTTGTTACATACCCAGTAATCGCCTTTATAGTCCACCTAGTTACGGGTGACGTTTGATGAAGCCAAAGTACGTAACTCCTTATGTAGGGATCCATGGTGACTTCAGGTCCAAGGACTAGTAGTCATACTAATAGCCACATGAGAAAGTATATGACACTCATATAACAAATCATGATACTTTCTCATGGTGGCTCATTCAGTATACATTCTCCAATACATACCAATGTGTCAACTTGATATCTCTATATCTAGGACTTGTGAGATCAAGTCATCGACTTGACCTACATGCTAGTCTCGTCACATTAACATTGTCCCTGAATGTTAATACTCGACTAGGAATGATTAAGAGTAGTGTTCCCTATATCATCTCACTTTCGGTTCAACTAACCGATTGATATAGGTAAGAACCTTCTACGCAAGGATGCTATTATACTTAGTTATTTGGCACCAATACAAGTAAGTATAATAACCAAAACAAAAATGCCTTTATTTATATACAAGAATATGATACAATGAGTCCATACAACAATCATCAAATGATTAGCTCTAGGGCTCTAACTAACAATCTCCCACTAGCACTAGTGTCAATCAGTGTAGGCTCTAAGGCCTAATGACCTAGTGTGACCATCATGCTTTCTTTGTGCCAAAGACTTGGTCAAGGGATCTGCGATGTTAGCCTCTGTGGGTACTCTGCAAATCTTCACATCTCCTCTCTCGATAATCTCTCAAATGAGATGGAAGCGTCGTAGTATGTGTTTGGTCCGCTGGTGTGAGCGAGGTTCCTTCGCCTATGTTATAGCTCCATTGTTGTCACAATAGAGCTCAATAGGGTCAACAATGCTAGGAACCACCCCAAGTTCAGTGATGAACTTACGGATCCAAACTGCCTCCTTTGCTGCCTCTGATGCAGCGATATACTCGGCCTGTGTTATAGAATCAGCGACTGTGTCCTGCTTTGAACTCTTCCAGCTCACATCACCACCATTTATGCAAAACACGAACCCTGACTGTGATCGATAATCATCCTGGTCGGTCTGGAAGCTGGCATCACTGTAACCCTTTACAGTTAGCTCATCATCGCCTCCGTATATTAAGAAATATTCTTTAGTCCTTCTTAAGTACTTAAGAATATTCTTTACCGCTATCCAGTGACTTTCACCTGGATCTGACTGTATCTGCTTGTCATGCTCAAAGCATATGAGACATCAGGACGAGTACATAGTATGGCGTACATGATAGATCCTATAGTTGAGGCATAAGGGATCTTATCCATGTGGTCTCTCTCCTCTCTAGAAGAGGGACCTTGAGTCTTCGAAAGACTCACGTCATGTGACATCGGTAGAAATCCCTTCTTAGAGTTCTGCATGGTAAACCGTAGGAGTACCTTGTCAATGTATGTACTCTGACTTAGGCCAAGCAACCTCTTAGATCTATCTCTATAGATCTGTATGCCTAGAATGTGGGATGCTTCACCTAAGTCCTTCATTGAGAAACAAGTCCCTAGCCAAGTCTTGACAGACTGTAGCAAAGGGAAGTCTTTCCCAATGAGCAGTATGTCATCCACATACAATATGAGGAAGGCAACTATGTCCCCTACAATCTTCTTGTAGACACAAGGTTCATCTTCATTCTTGATGAAACCAAACTATTTGATTGCATCATTGAATCAAAGATTCCAGCTCCGAGAAGCTTGCTTTAGTCCATAAATGGACCTATGCAGCTTGCATACTCTGTTAGTATGCTGTGGATCTACAAAACCCTCAGGTTGTGTCATGTACACATCCTCGAGTAGGTTTCCATTCAAAAATGCGATTTTGACATCCATCAGCCATATCTCATAATCGTGGTATGCTGCATAGCAAGCATGATCCGAATGGACTTAAACATCGCTACTGGAGAAAAGGTTTCATCATAGTCAATACCATGAATTTACTTGAAACCTTTAGCTACCAAGCGACCCTTATAGATAAGTCTATCCATGTCAGTCTTTCTCTTAAAGACCCACTTACACCCAATGAGTTTTACCCCTTCAGGTAGATCAACCAAAGTCCATACTTAGTTGGTGTACATGGATTTCATCTCGGATCTCATGGCCTCTAACCATTTCTTGGAATCTGGTCTCATCACAGCTTCCTGATAGGTGGTAGGCTCATCCTCTATCAGCACAACGTCATCATGGTCAGACAAGAGAAATAAGTATTTCTCAGGCTGACGACGTACCTTATCAGACCTGCGAAGAGGTATGTCTACTTGAACTAGTTGTTGTTCCTCAACTTTTGTGGAACAACATCATCCACAACACTTTGTGGTTCCAGTTCAACTTCCATCGAGGCTTCAGTGCTATGGTCCGCATCTTGAACTTCTTCAAGATCGAACGTACTCCCACTAGTCTTTCTAGAAACAAAGTCCCTTTCTAGAAAGACCCCAGTGTTTACCACAACTACCTTGTGCTGACTGGGAATGTAGAAATAATATCCCTTAGTTTCCTTAGGATATCCAATAAAGTAGCACTTGTCAGATTTGGGTCTTAATTTGTCTGAGACTTGACGTCTAACGTAAGCCTCACAACCCCAAATCCTCATAAAAGATACCTGGGCATCTCTCCCAGTCCATATCCTATATGGTGTCTTTATCACAGCCTTGGATGGAACTCGGTTGAGTATAAAAGCTATCGTGTCTAGAGCATAGCCCCAAAGAAATGTAGGAAGATCTATGTGACTCATCATAGACCGTACCATATCTAATAGAGTACGATTCCTCCTTTCAGATACACCATTCCATTGTGGTGTTCCAGGAAGAGTGAGTTGGGATAGGATCCCACACTCAGCTAGATAGTCACGAAACTCATGGCTAAGGTATTCACCACCTCGATCTGATTGAAGTATCTTAATACTCTTGTCAAGCTGGTTTTGTACTTCATTCTTGAATTCTTTGAACTTTTCAAAGGATTCAGACTTATGTCTCATCAAGTACACATAACCATATCTACTAAAGTCATCAGTAAATGTAATGAAGTACCTATAACCATCTCTAGCAGCGACATTGAAAGGGCCACATACATCACTATGTATAAGTCCTAACAAATCAGTCGCTCTTTCGCTATGCCCACTAAAGGGAGTCTTGGTCATCTTGCCTAGTAGGCATGACTCGCACGTCTCATAAGATTCAAAATCAAATGAGTCCAGCAAACCATCCTTATGGAGCTGGGATAAGCGCTTGTCATTTATATGACCTAAGCGACAGTGCCAGAGATAGCTTTGGTTCATGTCATTTGACTTGAACCTCTTGGTATTTATGTTATAGATAGGGCTTTCAAGGTCTAGAATGTAGAGTCCGTTCATCAGAGGTGCACTACAATAGAACATATCTTTTAAATAAACTGAACAACATTTGTCCTTTATTATAAAAGAGAAACCTTTCTTGTCCAAACAAGAAACTAAAATTATGTTCTTAGTTAAATCAGGCACATAACAACAATCATCCAACTCTAGTACAAGCCCAGAGGGCAGAGATAGAAAATAAGTCCCTACAGCAAAAGCAGCAACTCGTGCTCCATTGCCTACTCGTAGGTCCACCTCGCTCTTCGTCAATGCCCAGTTATTTCTCAGTATCTGCACATTAGTACAAATGTGAGAAGCACATCTGGTATCTAATACCCATGATGAAGAAATAGATAGATTGACTTCTATAACATATATACCTGAAGTGAAAGTCTCACTTCGCTTCTTCTTAAGATCTTATAGGTACACCTTGCAGTTCCTCTTCCAATGCCCGATCTGACCACAGTGGAAGCAAGTAGCATCTTTAACGACCCCTCCTTTAGACTTCAGTGTCTTGCCTTTGCCCTTGGCTTGGGACATTCCTTTGCCTTTGGACTTGCCCTTGCCCTTGTGTTTCTGAACCATCAGAACAGAGTGGGGCTTAACCTTCTTAAGGTTCAGCTCAGCAGTGACTTGTCAATTTCGTTCATGTTGTAGTTTAGAACGAATTGACTATAGCTATCTGGCAAGGATTGCAAGATCAGGTCAGTGGCCAGCTCTTGGCCAAGCGGGAATCCCAACCTCTGTAGGTTTTCTATGTACCCAATCATTTTGAGTACATATGGGCCTACGGGAGCCCCGTCTGACATCTTGCACTGAAATAGTACCTTAGAGATCTCGAATCTCTCGTGCCTTGCTTGTCCTTGATATAGTTGACGAAGATGTTCAACCATATCGTAAGCGCCCATCAACTCGTGTTGCTTCTGAAGCTCAGAGTTCATGGTCACGAGCATTAGACAGGACACATCTAATGCGTCATCTTGATGCTTCTTGTAAGCATCTCGGTCAGCTCGCGTGGCAGTGGCAGGAGGAGCCTCCGGAATGGGCTGCTCCAGAACGTACAATTTACGTTCTTGGGTGAGAACTATTCTCAGATTCCTATACTAGTCCAGGAAATTTTCTTCGTTGAGCTTGTCCTTATCAAAGACAGAACGCAGAGAGAAGGTGTTCGTGTTCGACATGGCAATCTACAACAGAAAAATATAGAAAATAAATATCATATTCTTTTAATCATTTAATTAAGCCTTTAACTAAATGATGCTCCCACTGAATTCTATAATTCAAGTGGGACAAGATCCACATCATACTATGCCTTGAGTTAGCTTTGGCTAAATCGCCCAAGACTTAGTATGATCGGTAGGTAACGATTTACCAATTACATCTCTATGCAACTCTTGTTTATAGGATCAAGATCCGCATTTATATTAAAACTCGAGTTAGCTTTGGCTAATACGCCTAAGAGTTAATATAAACGTGATTTTGTCCTACCTTTCCAACCATTGGATAAATGCCTATAGTTAAACTCGATCCAATTGAGTTAACTAGTTACTCAATCTAATTGAGTTGTACTCACCCATGTGTTGATAGGCGGGACCAAGATTGTCCCTCCGTACCCTACCAAGATAATATGTGTTGCTCTGCTTTGGCAGATTCAACAACACATGTGATCGAGGTAGTGATAGGTATCATGACATGGTAGGGCATTTGAGTTGACGCGATTGAGATCCAATCTAATCGTAGGGTGCATCTTGTACATGATTTAGATCTAATCTAATTGTTAAGGCGCTAATTAACTATTTTACTAGCATGCATCAAATACACACACACAAGCAATTAATTATACTATTTGTGATTAGTCATGGCCCTACTACGATCTTCTCAAGCCAATGAGAAGATCGGATGGTCAACCTAGGGTCAACAGCTTCTCCAAGCTCCTCCCTGTGACCACCTTACGTTGCTCGCGCCCTCCTCGTAACTCCGTCTCGAGTGGACCTTCCACCGCTCCAATTTTGTACATTACAATTTTGAAACTCGAGTTATATTCAAGTCTAAACTAATTTACAACAATAATAAATGGAGAAAGGCACGACGCGCAGGTCGCGTATCAAGTATACAGCACACACAACACAAATGACGGCGCGCAGGCCGTAATATGAATTACAACATAATTTTCAAATCCAATTTGGGTCTTTTGGGCCATGACTATCACAAAATAAAACATAAGTCTAAATTATGTATTTTCTATAATTTTCTGTAATTTTTACTATAATTTTTACAATTTTTATGAGTAAAATTCTCGACGGTCCCGTTTAGCGATTTTCGGGCGCAATCGCGGAACGAATCCCCTTGCGGGGCCTGAACCAGTACCCCTACCCACAATATAACCATCACGAGTGTTCCTAAGTGATCCTACAGCACCTTAGTCCACTGTCCCAAAAAGATTTGGGATGAAACCTTGCCGTTTCGGAAAAATCTTCTTGGTAGCCGAAGCCTACAAGTGTCTAAACACTCGTGCTTCGCTTCTACGAGAAAAATACCCATAAAAACTATAAAAATAGAAAATTCACAGAATATTACAGAACTGAGATTTTTCATAAAAATACAAATTAAACTCGTACAAGACTTCGCAAGTGGCTCTGATACCACTGTTGGGAATTTCGGGCCGCAAAAACCGCTTTTCGCGTTGCGGAAACCCCGATTCACATGCCACCGGATCCGTGTGAAGTAAAATAATTTTCGAAAAATATTACGAGTACGAGTTTCTTATGCTAGTTCTAAACTAGATCTACATGTTAAAAGATTCACCCTCAGTGCGATGCCCTTCGCAATCCCGCTCGTCTAACGGTTCACCGGATCTCGAGATCGTCAAGTGTACGATCCTCTAGAAGTATCCACACGAACAAACTAGGTGGAGAAGACCAAACAAAGGTGTGCTAGAACCTTAGATGGTTCAGACAAGGAGGAGGAGGGAGAGGAGAATGAGAGCAAGGAAGAAGATGGAATCAATGCCTTGAATTGCATTCACTTGCAATTCAAATGTGGCCGACCACTATTGGAGTTGTAACCTCCATTCTCATTTAATGTGGCCATTAAAGAGGAGATTTGTAACCTTCATGAGGTGGCACACACATGTGCTAGCCTTGATGATGTGGCACATTATCATTGGTCCTCCTAATGCCAACTCACAAATAAGGTGGCAAATGGTCAAGTCAAACTTGACCTTTCACCTTCCTTCTCAAGTCAAGTCAAACTTGACCAAATCTCTCTCATGGTTGATCTAATCTAACCATTTGATTCAAACCAACTTAATATAATGAATCTAATTCATTTAATTAAATTGATTCAATGAGTCATAATCTAAATTAGACTCATTGAACACATGAATCAACTTGAGTCCAACTCAATTAGTTTAATTAGGATTACTCTTAATCCAATTTGATTCATCACATGAATCTAATCCTCTTGGTTCATCATATGAACATAATCTCCATCTAATTGTCCTTTGTGTGTGACCCTATAGGTTCTTATAACATTGGCAATGCTCCTAAACCAATTTAGAAGCATAAGTAATGAGCGGTATATAGCAACAAATCATTACTACCCAAGTTATAAGAATGTTGAGATCAAACATCACCTTGTGACTACTAATTGTGACTCTTCACAATATATTACATTGTCCTTCTATCCTAGACATCTAGATTGATCAATGTGAGGCATAGACCGTGTCATCCTCTAATCAATCTAAATCTTGAACTCCAAGTAGACTCACTCGATCAAATGAGCTCAACATCTCATATTGACTCATTTGGGCATGGTCATGCACTTAGTGGTCTCACTCTATCAAGAATATCGATGTCACTCCCGTCATATAGGAGGGATAGATCCCATCTACATCACTCACATCCCTCTGCATAATTTGTTACATACCCAGTAATCGCCTTTATAGTCCACCTAGTTACGGGTGACATTTGATGAAGCCAAAGTACGTAATTCCTTATGTAGGGATCCATGGTGACTTCAGGTCCAAGTAGTAGTAGTCATACTAATAGCCACATGAGAATGTATATGACACTCATATAACAATCCATGATACTTTCTCATGGCGGGTCATTCAGTATACATTCTCCAATACATACCCATGTGTCAACTTGATATCTCTATATCCATGACTTGTGAGATCAAGTCATCGACTTGTTCTACATGTTAGTCTCGTCGCATTAACATTGTCCCTGAATGTTAATACTAGACTAGGAATGATTAAGAGTAGTGTTCCCTATATCATCTCACTATCGGTTCAACTAACCGATTGATATAGGTAAAAACCTTCTACTCAAGGACGCTATTATACTTAGTTATTTGGTACCAATACAAGTAAGTATAATAATCAAAACAAAAATGCCTTTATTTATATACAAGAATATGATACAATGAATCCATACAACAATCATCAAATGATTGACTCTAGGGCTTTAACTAACATATCGCACCTTAAAAACTTTTCTTTTTGTATCAATTTGTAAAAAAAATATCAAAGCAACAGCAGAAAAATCAAAATAAAAACAATACAGATGACACAAGTGTTGGTCCCTTTGGAGGCCGGCAAGAGGGGAGGGGTGAATTGCCCTACAAATTAAAACACGAACCTTTCTCGGATATTCAACTAACTTAAAAGAACTTGTAATTAAAAAGGTAGAGACTAAGTAAAGAAAAACAGACACCAGAGTTTTACTTGGTTTGCAATCAGGGGATTGCTAATCCAAGGAATGTAAGCGCACTATCTGATTCTCCTCTGGGCGGAGTAGCCTCTTACAGCGTTGAACGTACAAGAAGAAAAGTAAAGCACACAGAAGTTGATTACAAGTTCGTCGTTCTAATTAAATTGATTTGCTTCTGGACCAAGGCTATATTTATAGCCTTGGTCGGGGCGCCTGGAAGGATTCCGGGCGCCCTGGGGGGATAAAACTTTATCCCCCAACGTTCAGATCGAGTTTGACTCGATCTGGTCAAAAACCTCATTCCGGGCGCCCCGGACCCCAAAAGTCAACTCTGGTTGACTTTTTCCGTCTGGTCGCTCCGCTTCGGTTCAGCTCGTCTCGGTCCGGGTCTTCTGTTCCGGCTCCACTAGCTTGGGTGATCTCGGCCATCCGGAATAGGGCTCACCCGAACCCATGTTCCGGCCTTCTCCTCGAGCAGCCTTCCTTCCCGGTTTCTCATCCCTCGAACGCCGCGCACGTTCTTCTCGTCCACCGGTGTACTCTTCCGCGGACACCTCGTCCCTCGGACGCACCGAGCCCGTCGGCTCTCTCCCGTGCCGTCCTTCTCGCTAGCCGCGTCTTCCGCTCGACTTCCTGTGTTCCTAAGTTCCTGCACACTTAGACACAAGGGTTAAACAACGCAGGACCTAACTTAACTTGTTTGATCACATCAAAACACCTCGGGGTTCCAACAATCTCCCTCTTTTTTATGTGAGCAACCCAAGTTAAGCTAGGGAAAAACATATGCAATAAAAATAATTTATTTGTAATTAAGTCCAAAGATATTTCATAAAAAAGTTTATATACCTCCCCCTAGACTTAACATTCTTCTCCCCCTTTGATCACATTAAAAATAGGGGTTCTTTAAACAAGTCTAAGGTAAAAAAAATTTAAGTGAATTTTCATAAAACTTTCTAAGGCAATTAATATTAATTTCTAAGTCAATATTCAGAAAATTTTAACGTGAATTTTTATAAAAGATTTCTAAGGTAATTTTCAAAGAAAAATGTCTAAGACAGTATTCATAGAAAAATTCCTAAAAAAAATATCTAAGTTAATTTAAAAAGATTTAAGTCGATTTCCAAAAAGAATTTCTAAGTCAATTTTCAAAAAATTTCTAAGTCAATAATTTTCAGAAATTTTCTAAGTCAATTAAAAAAAATTAATTTAAAAAAATTATTATAAATTATATAAATTGAATAACTCTTTTAAAGCATTAGGTAAATTAAATTAATGCTTTTTCAGTTAGTCAATTAAACTTTTCATTTCGATACTTGGCTTCCAGGTCGTGGCGAGGCACTAGGCCTTCTTGGTTATTGGAGCAACAACCACTTCCTTAGACAAAGCCTCATAATGAAATTAGTCGTTTAATTTCCTAGCTGAAAATGCTAAGTTAAATTAAACAGGTTTTTGGAACCCAGTAGAGGTTCCTACCTACAGGGTTAACCAAGTATTTCCTAGGTACATAGATTTTTGATATATTTCTAATTTGACTTTGATGAAATCTATAATACCAATTTAAACCTCTATAATTTCTAAAAGTAGAAATATTTGAACTTTTATATTTTTTCAATCTTTCTATTTCTTCTTTTAGTTTTTCATTGTGAATTTTCAATTTATCAAAATCCTCTATTAGACATGATTTTGCTAAAATTCCTTTTGTTTCCAAAATTTCATTTTTTAATTTGGCATTTTCTTTTTCTAATTTATACATGGATTTAGTCATTGCCTTAATGCCAGAGTAAAGTTGATCAGGGGGTAAGAGGCATACCTCACTTACCATGTCAAATTTAAAGCCTGAATCTCCCCCTGCTTCGCTGCCTTCATCCGAGGTCGCTCCCTCTTCATCGTTGCTCGATTCTGATATACTTTGTCCATCGTAGCTTGCCATCAGTGCTATCCCGACGTATTCTTGAGCTTCTGATTCAGATGAAGAAGTGTCATCCCAAGTTGCTTTTAGGTTGTGTTTCTTGGGAGACTTCCTTTTGTCCTTTTTGAGTTCTGGGCAGTCTTCTCTTATGTGTCCCTCCTTCTGACACTGGTAGCATCGCACCTTTCTTCCTCCTTTTTGATTCTTTTTATTCTGCATTTTAAATTTATTAGACCTAAAGAATTTTTTAAAATTTCTTACCATGTGCGCTTCTTGATCGTCTTCGGAGTCTGACTCGAGTTCATCCTTCTGAGTTGTGTTCAGCGCCATAGTCCGGGTTGTATCCTTTGTCGTTCCTGCACATCTAGTTTCGTGTAATTCAAGAGTAGAAAAACATTCCTCTAAGGTACTTACCTCCGGGTCCTTTGAGATGTAGTAGGCGTCGATGATTGACGTCCACTCTGGAGTTCTGGGAAAGGCGTTGAGTGCGTAGCGTAAGGCGTCCCGATTTGTTACCATTTCACCGAGGTTCTCGAGACCAGTAACTAGTTCTTTTACCTTTGCATGTAGACCGGCTACTTTCTCACCTTTCTCCAAGCGGATGTTCATTAGTTTGTTTTGGAGGATGTCCCTTCTAGCAAGCTTCGCTTCGGATGTGCCTTCGTGGAGTTCTAGAAACTTCTTCCAAAGTTCTTTAGCTGATGAGTAGCTTCCGATGCGGTTTACTTCCTGAGGCGGTAATACGCTTAGCAGGTGATGTTCCGCACGGCTGTTTGCTACGAACTCATTCTGCTCTTTTTTTGTCCAATTGCTTTCTTCTTTTTCTTCACCGTTCTGATTTGTTGGAGCTACAAAACCGTATTTCATAATAAAATAAATTTCAATCTCGTTTTTTAGAAATACCTCCATACAACGCTTCCAGTCTGTGAAGTTCCCCTCGAATTTTGGTGGAACGATACTTGGTCCGGCCATCTTGTTGCTTCGATCGGCGGTTAGTCCTCCTGAAGCGTCCTCGCTCTGATACCACTTGTTGGTCCCTTTGGAGGCCGGCAAGAGGGGAGGGGTGAATTGCCCTACAAATTAAAACATGAACCTTTCTCGGATATTCAACTAACTTAAAAGAACTTGTAATTAAAAAGGCAGAGACTAAGTAAAGAAAAACAGACACCAGAGTTTTACTTGGTTTGCAATCAGGGGATTGCTAATCCAAGGAATGTAAGCGCACTATCTGATTCTCCTCTGGGCGGAGTAGCCTCTTACAGCGTTGAACGTACAAGAAGAAAAGTAAAGCACACAGAAGTTGATTACAAGTTCGTCGTTCTAATTAAATTGATTTGCTTCTGGACCAAGGCTATATTTATAGCCTTGGTCGGGGCGCCTGGAAGGGTTCCGGGCGCCCTGGGGGGATAAAACTTTATCCCCCAATGTTCAGATCGAGTTTGACTCGATCTGGTCAAAAATCTCATTCCGGGCGCCCCGGATGGTTCCGGGCGCCCCGGATGGTTCCGGGCGCCCCGGACCCCAAAAGTCAACTCTGGTTGACTTTTTCCGTCTGGTCGCTCCGCTTCGGTTCAGCTCGTCTCGGTCCGGGTCTTCTGTTCTGGCTCCACTAGCTTGGGTGATCTCGGCCATCCGGAATAGGGCTCACCCGAACCCATGTTCCGGCCTTCTCCTCGAGCAGCCTTCCTTCCCAGTTTCTCGTCCCTCGAACGCCGCGCACGTTCTTCTCGTCCACCGGTGTACTCTTCCGCGGACACCTCGTCCCTCGGACGCACCGAGCCCGTCGGCTCTCTCCCGTGCCGTCCTTCTCGCTAGCCGCGTCTTCCGCTCGACTTCCTGTGTTCCTAAGTTCCTGCACACTTAGACACAAGGGTTAAACAACGCAGGACCTAACTTAACTTGTTTGATCACATCAAAACACCTCGGGGTTCCAACAACAAGTTGGTTACTTGGTTCAGAACCTATGTCAATTCCTACTCCAAGACCCACGATCCTTAATCACACCGTTGGGTAATCTACTATGATTCTTCTTTTCAAAATATTCGAAAAGAAGCAATGCGTATAAATACAAGTAGAAGATAGTAACAAACTACGATATTCTTTCAAGTTAAATACAATGCAAGCTTAAATAAATATACCGGCAAGAATAGAAGATGAAGCTCGGTTGGCACTTTTGGATAGAGTAGCTTGCTTGAAGATGAGACATAGAGCAGTAGCATGAACAACTGCACTGCAGAGATGAACTGAAAATAGATGAACTTCCTCGGACCTCGAGCTCCCCTTTTATAAGCATCATTCAGCCGACTGATAAACCCATCTGTCTACTAATCAGTTCGGTAAACTGAACCTCCTATCGGTCGACTGAACACGCTCCCTTCCTTCTTTGCTGAGATCCAATCTTCGTGCATTTATGAGCTTTTAATGGTTCAGTCGACCGATCACCTTGTTCGGTCGATCGAACAGTACAATTTCTCTATTCTTTGAGATTCTTCATTAATGTGCCTTTAATATGATGATCATTCGATCGACGGATCCCTATTTTCAATTGACTAATCAGGGATAGTAGAAAACTACTATCTTCTTTCAAGTTAAATACAATGCAAGCTTAAATAAATATACTGACAAGAATAGAAGATGAAGCTCGGTTGGCACTTCTGGATGGATTAGCTTGCTTGAAGATAAGACACAGAGCAGTAGCATGAATAGCAACATTGCACAAAGATGAACTGAAAACAGAAGCACTACCTCAGACCTCGAGCTCATCTTTTATAAGCATAATTCAGTCGACAGATAAACCCATCGGTCTACTGATCAGTTCGGTCAACTGAACCTCCTATTGGTCGACTGAACACACTCCCTTCCTTCTTCACTGTGATCCAATATTCGTGCATTTATGAGCTTTTAATGGTTTAGTCAACCGATCACATTGTTCGGTCGATTACACAATGCAATTTCCCTGTTCGTCGAAATTCTTCATTAATGCACCTTTAATATGATGATCATTCGATCGATCGATCTCTATTTTCGATCGACCAATTAGGTTGGCTTCCATCTCTACTTCTGATTGATTTGATTTGTGCCACATCTGCATGGTTTAGTCGACCGATCCCTGGGTTCGGTTGACTGATCAGTCACTTTAGCAAACTCGGCTTCAACTGATCTTTGGTCTGAATCAACTTGATTTGGTCGACCAATTCTAGTGTTCAATCGACTGATAAACTTTGGTTCCTGTAAAAGAGTTAGAATGAAAGCTCTTGCAAAATAGAGTTAGCACAGTAATATATGAATAATAGTAGAATGCATGATTAGTAATAGACAGTAAGACTATCTTGATCTCAACTTGGAAACCTTCCCAATTTCTTCAGTTGGATCAGCTACCTATAGTTTGTCCCTTCTTGGAACATGTCCTCACTGTCGTTCTTCTCCAGTTACTTACTTCAACCTACCTACTAAACATTGGTCCTCCAGACTCATTTAGACTTTACCACTTAGTATCAGATCAGCTCACCAGGACTTTCCCTCGATCTACGGTCCTCCAAACCTATCAAACTTCCTTGCCAAGTGTCGGGTCTCCTCGACCAACTTGGGCTTCCTGCCTAACCTCCATGATCTACTAAAACTTTTTCAGTTGAGTAAACATCTTATACACTCAGTCAACTTGTTAGATCACAATATGACTTAACTTGAATCTTTGACAACATCAAAACTCATGTTCAATTTTAGTGCACCCTACACCAACAATCTCTTCCTTTTTGATGTTTGCCAACCAAGGTTAAAGTTAAGTTAATAACATATGCAAAGATAAGTAAACAAGCATTTTCTAACTTAACTCTCCCCCTTAGGTAAACAACTCCTCCTCAATTTACTATCTATCCCTCTGAATTCACTATCTCTCCCCCTTTAACATATAACAAAAATAGGAGAAATAATAATAATAATACAAGTGATGGAGTTATTTTTTTTAAAACAAATAATTTGAAAATTTTGAATTTTCAAAAGACTTAGTGGATTTAAAATATTTGTAAGTTTGCGAAAGATTAGTTTTGAAAATAAATCTAAGGTCAAAATAGAATAAGTTTGAACCATTTAATAAGTAAGATTTAAAAAGATGGTTTTGAAAATAGAGATTGATTTAAAAAGTTTAACAAGAATACTAATCAAACATAAGTATAGAATTGAGGTGTAAAAATAAGAAAATTATTTTAGCGATTTTGTAAATGTATAACGTTTTTGAAAATTTGAAAAAGATAAATTTGAAATTAATTTTGAAATTTTACATTTGAAAATTTAATAAAGATGATTTTGAAAGATAAAAGGTGAATTTTGAAAATTAGATGAAGATCAAGTTGAAATAAATAATTTTGAAAAGAGATAAATTTGAAAGATTTATGTTTGATTTTTCTTAGTCTTAAAAATTGATATTGAAGCTCCCCCTAAAATTGAGAAGTACCTAAAAGTCCAAGCATGTTTTAAAACTATAAAAATATCCTTATAATGAAATGTCCAATCTTCATACTTAGCTGACTACCACAGGATAGCTGCTGCTAATTCAGGTTGGTCAATTTGAGAGTTTGATTCTAACTAGTTTGTTACTAGCCAGATTTCCTAAATTGATCAATGTGTATTTTTTAAAGTCCAGATTTATAGTAATACACTGACATAAGCATCTGAAATCTTACGCAAAATAAACAAGCAAGGCAACCTACTGTATGATTGTGAGATGTTGGCTACTAAAACTATAGTAACATGCATTTCTACAATAAGTCCTAGGCTACTCAAAAAGATAAAATAATTTGAACACTATTTTGAAAACAAATTTCGAAAGGGGAATTTTGAAAAACTAATTAATAATTTTCAAAAATATGTTTAATAGATAAAGAAATATATTCTATAAAACACATGCTTAATTGTCTTCTTAAGTTACATTTTAATTAAGTTTTAAATTAATTAAGTTTTAAATTAATTATAATTAAGTTTTAAATTAATTAAGTTTGAAAATAATTAAGTTTTTAAATAAATTTTAATTAAGTGTTAAATTAATTTTAATTAATTTTTAAATTAATTAAGTTTGAAAATAATTATGCTTTTAAATTAAGTTTTAAATTAATTTTAATTCAGTTTTAAAATAATTAATTTTTTAAATAAATTTTTAATTAAGTTTTAAATTAATTTTAATTAAGTTTGAAAATAATTAAGTTTTAAATTAATTTTAATTATTTCAAATTAATTAAGTTTGAAAATAATTAAATTTTAAAATTAATTTTAATTAAGTTTTTAAATTAATTTTAATTAAGTTTTTAAACTTATTTTAATTAAGTTTTTAAAATAATTTTAATTTAGTTTTAAATTAGTTAAGTTTAAAAATAATTAAGTTTTTAAATAAATTTTTAATCAAGTTTTTGAAAAATGTTGTTAAATCCATATTAGATTCAAACTTAGCTCTGGGTTAATCAAGCAAACTTTCTAAGAATAAGTTTTCAGTTAGTGGTGAGGCATATGACCTTCTTGTGTATCAACGATGTACCACTTTGTGAATACTTTCCAAATTAGTCCTGCTCAAAAAACTTAATACTAGGTTTTGGTCTAACTAGCTCATGTTTGATTGGGGTAGCTTCGGTCAGATCCACTAAGTTTAGTGCATCAGGTAGAATACACAAGATTCAGCCTAAACATGCCTTCGACAAAGCTTCCTTGAGGTACTATCATCCCAATCCTTTCCGATGCTATGTTATTAGGGTTTGGTAAACCTTTTTAACTAACCATTCTAAGCTAAGTAGAAAAATAAACCAAATCCTAAGCATGCATAATAGATCAAGTTGGTTGAACTAATTTTCTATTTGCTCCTCCTAAATCATAGCTTAAATATGGTCTATCTAAGTAGTGAATTTAACTCTTAGGGATCAAATAATGCTTTGCTTTGATAGGTTTAGTTAAACATTTTTTAGGAACTCATGCTTGGACTTGATTTCTCATTTTGACTGATTAAAGAAATGTATGGTTTATTGGTTTTATTTGGTTTATAGGCAAGTCCCGATTTATTGTACACAACTCGTTGTGACCTAAGTAACATATTTAGACACTTGGATCCCAATTTAAACTTTTCCAACATTTTCTTGAGTCGCTCGACTTGTCCTTTCAAGTTAAAATTTTCTTCCTCAAGTTTTATAACTTGAGTTGAAGTTCTGACTTGAACTTAGTCAGTTGAGTTACTCAAGTTAACTTGCTCCTTAAGGTGGTATATTTCTTTAAGGAGTAAGCTATTTTGTTTTTCAGATTTTATCAATTTTTTAAATAAACATTTAACTACTTTAAGTAAATTTGACTTTGAATAAAAGGTTACCATATTAAGACCTTCAAAAACGGATAGGGATCCATGACTTCTCTTGGACTCGATGTCTGTCTAGAACTCGGTCTCTGTCTTAGACTCATACTCTTCCTCAGACTCAGAATCTTCATTTCTTGCCATAAGGGCAAGATGGGTCAAGTGCTTTGGCTCTTCCACATCGGACTCCTCGGAAGATGACTCATCCCATGTCGCTTTAAGGATCTTCTTCCTTCTTATTGATTTTGAATTTTCTTCCTTCCGATTAGGGCATTCTTTTTTAAAATGCCCCTTCTTGTTAAATCCATAACAAATCATTTTTGATTTGTTTTGTGTCTAGTTGGTTGGCGTCTTCTTAGTGCTTCTTTTGAACCTCCTTTTTGTTAGCAGTTTTCTAACCATGTTGGCAATCTCCTCTTCATTAGTTGAGTCTGAGTTAGATTCACTTTCTGGTTCATTCTTAGTTTCTTTACTTGATCCTGTATACAAGGCAATATCTTTCTCGATTTGACTCAAGTTAGACTATTCATGTAATTCTAGTTCACAAAAAAGTTCGTCTAATTTAAGAATTGAGAGATCCCTTGAAACTTTGTATGCATCTACTATTGATGCCCACAAAGTATTTCTCAAGAAGTCGTTTAGTGCGTAGCTTATCGTGTTGCAGTTCTTTAGGTTGTGTCCGATCAAATGTAGGTCGTTGAGAATATCCTTTAGTCTTGCATGCAGTTGCACGATCGTCTCTTCGAGAAGCATTTTATTATTAAATAAATTATTTAATAGTAAATCTATTTTATTTACCTTAGATTCATCGGTTCCTTTATGCATCTTTACCAGATGGTCCAAGAATTCTTTTGCATTTTCGTAGGGCCCCACTCGGTTCAATTCTTCCATGGCCAGGCCACACAGAATTGTGTTGATTGCTTTGTAGTTTAGTTGTGCCTTCTTGATCATAGGGGGAGTCCAATCTTCTGATTCTATTTGCTTTCCATCAATCATCAAAGGACTGTATCCTTTGAGTATGATGAACCAAAGCTCGATGTCGTATTTGAGGTAGCACTCCATTTTGTTCTTCCAATAGATGAAGTTCTCTCCTTTGAACAATGGAGGGCGGACGGTCTTGTACCCTTCTTGGTAGGAGTTCGACATCTTTGCTATCAAAGAATAAAAAAGAAGAAGAAAATTTCTAAGACTCTCATCTTGAGATTAGTAGTGCGGGATAAAGAAAAAATATTACTTAAGAATTAAAGAAAATACTTTTAAAGAAAAAGATTTTTTTTTAAATTACTTGAAAAATGGTTAAGTAATTTCAGAGCAACCTGGCTCTAATACTAATTAAAGGATGGATATGTGCCATAGAGGGGGGTGAATATCGCACCTTAAAAACTTTTCTTTTCGTATCGATTCGTAAAATGAATATCAAAGCGGCAGCGGGAAAAGCAAAACAAAAAAAATACAAATAACACAAGTTGGCTATTTAATTCGGAGCCTACGTCGACTCCTACTTCAAGACCCATGATCTTGATCGTACTATTGGGCAATCCACTATGATTCTTCTTTCTAAAATCTTCAGAAAGAAGCAATGTGTACAAATGCAAGTAGAAGATAGTAACAAACTACTATCTTCTTTCAAGTTAAATACAACGCAAGCATAAATAAATATACTGACAAGAATAGAAGATGAAGCTCGGTTGGCACTTCTGGATGGAGTTGCTTGCTTGAAGATGAGACGTAGAGCAGTAGCACGAACAACAGCTTTGCATAGAGATGAACTGAAAACAAATGTACTGCCTTAGACCTCCAGCTCCTCTTTTATAAGCATCGTTCGGTCGACTGATAAACAGATGCACTGCCTTAGGAAGCTTGCTTGATTAACCAAAAACTACACTTTCTTAACTTCGAATGGACCTGACCATCATGACTTAAGCTTTCTTGGAAAAAGTTTTAACCTTGAATTAAATAACAAGACTAAATCTCCTTCCTTAAAATCTCTTCATGAAATATGTTGGTAAAATAGTGCATCATATTCTCTAGCAAGTCAATCTAATTCTATCAAATAATTTCATTGGTGAGCAAGATACAAAAGTTGTTTGAGTATGGCCTAAGTAGTAGTTCTCCGTGCTCAATGCAATAGTGGCCTAAATTTATCAAGTATCAATCCCTAAGCCTAGTCAAGTCGTCATAAAACTGTGTTCCTTATGCTTATGACGATAGGCACTTACCTGTGACACGCTCGGTTCATCCTCCACAATCTACCCATGGTCTCAAAGGCATGTTCGATATCAAGAGAAACATAGCAGTTATTTTCTCAGTAACCTAACTCGGTCTCAAAGGGGTAACTTGATAGTTTCAACTCACGACAACTATTTTTTATATCCCTTATTCATTCATTTTTTTTCATCATCATTTTTTCTAAGTGATTGCAAGATGCAATACTTGAACACAAATGCAAATAAATGCAAATGTTGGGATATTTTGATTTTTCCAAACGAGTTGACATGATTTGAGCCTCATCCAGTAACCAAAATGTAGTTTGAGAAGTCACCATAGAAACACTAGTACTAATCAAGTTCTATGAACCATGAATATTTTCAGAGTTATCTACCATCAAAACTAGGTAAGGTGTAAGAGACCCTAAAACAAGGTCAATAGTTAAACTCTTACAGTAAAAATATTGCTCACTTCATGCTATCATAGATAGAAAAAGATAGATTACTAAACATACTAGCACCATAGGTAACCCATAAACCACATAAATCTAGAACAAGCGTGCTAGTATATTGCATTAAGGAACAAGAAATCATAATGTGATGAATGATGCAACTATGAAAAATTTATTATTATGCACAAAGAAATGTACAAAAACTAAGAACTATAACAAACATTACACTAAACCCAAACATTCCCTCCAGACTTAAACTTTTCATCCCAATGAAAACTAGAAATAAAATATGAATGAGGTATTTGAAGTTAGAGAAGTTACCAAGTGATGAGCTTCAAATGCTTGACATTCATGTGCTTGAAGGTACTCCTCTATCTAGTGATCACTTTCCTCCACAACTTTGAATTCTACAAAAAGAAACAGACAAGAAAAATTAAGTAAAGGAACTAGAGTTATTATAAATGAAGTAAAGAAACAAGAAAGAAACTAAAACCAAAATAAAAGCAAGATTGAACTTGGGTTTCCTCCCAAGAAGTGCTTGTTTAAGGTCATTAGCTCGACCATCTCATTAGATTTATTGAAATCTCACTCTTGAAGGGGTAAGATATTTTAGAACCCTCTTACCAAGGGTTCTCAGCTTTTCAACAAATATGCCCTCCTTCAAAGGTTCAACACTATCTTATCCTTTTGACTCCTGTGCAACGTACATCCTGCCACCACCATGCATGCTTAAAAAAATTGATTAGTAATAGTAGATAAATCAATTGAAATTTGACTTTTACCAATCACTAATGTAAATAAATCATCGAACATGCTTTGACATTTAGATAAGGAAGGTTGTGGCTTAAGTGGTGGTCTTACTAAAAGAGGTGATTCTTGAGACTTTACTTCTATTACACAAGTCCCTACACCCTCAATATCAACTAGTTCATGTCCTACATCATCCAAAGTGACTAATGGTTGTGCGACCAAAGGGAGTGATTCTTGGGTCATCCCTACACATCCCTCCACAACGTGATTGTAAATTGGTTCAGATGTAGGAAGGGAAGGCTCTTCGATCTAGATCTTTGATATTAGGAGGTAATGGAATTAAAGTGGTGCACTTCTTTATCAAAGTCTCAGATTCATGATCCTCAAGCTCATCACAGTATTTTCTCATTATAGACTACTGCCAAGCTAAGAGATAGCTGAAATTTTATTATTTGTTGAGTCTATACTATCAAGCATATCATTCATTTTCTTGATGTCCTTGCATGATTCAACTTAAAGAGATTGAAGCTCCTCTAAACCTTTCAAAATTCTATCCACCACGATGATGATTGAGCTTCCATAGCATCTACATAGTTGTCTTGTCCCTTATTGAAGCTAAAAGAAAATTGGGGGTCCTTCGAGTCGGAGCCATATGTATGTGAATTTGATGAGACCACTTCATCTATTTTTCTATTGAGTTCATCTATTGATGCTTCCAAATTGTGTAGCTTGTAGCAACTTTCAATTGAATGGCCTATTTATTTGCAAGCTTTACAAAAATTTTGCTCTGAACATTGATTAAAGTTAGAGAAAACACCCCTTCTTTCAACATGCATTCTATATGGATGGTCAAACAATGTTGGCAAATTATCATATATATGACCAATTGCATAATAAATTTCACAGGAAAGAGTATTAGAGTTCATAATAGAAATTTGGTCAAACTTTTGAAATAGAGCTTTTAATTTAGTGTTCAGTTTAAACATGGTCATCTAAATGATTATAGTCAGACTAAGATAGACATGTAGAAGTACCAATAAAAAAATATTGAATTAAAAATAAAGGAAAGAAAAATATAAGAAAGGAAAAAAGAAAATATCTAGAGTACCTCATATGCTAATCAACTAATGTTAATCAGAAACAGTCCCCGGTAACGACGCTAAAAACTTGTTATGCAACCGCAAGTGCATGGTTACGTCGTGAGTAATACAAAAGATATCAAATCCACAGGGATTGTTGATTAAGTACTAGTTAACTTTGCAGAGTGAGATATCTAGATAATTGAAGGTTAATTGGAAAAGAGAGAGCGAAGAAAAGAGAGAATGTAAAGAGTAGAGAAAGAGGGAGAGTTGGGTTTGGGGATGGATAAATACTAGGATTTCCATTTCACTATGATGATGGTTAATGAACCTATGCATTATTCATCTCCTTACCTCCATTCTTATGCACATGTAGAAAGTTATCGGCTTTCCCCTGCAGTGGACAATCAATAGGGTAGTTAGATCAACATCCCTTACAATTAAATAGGAATGATTCCTATGAAGTCCGTTAACGGGATATGTCTGTCACTAGCATCTCTTGGTCATACAACATAGGAACACATGCACTACTTAATAAACATAGAGATAAGAATTACAATTGACTACAACTACCTACTTCCTTATAGAGAATTGCTTCTCCTTTCAAGATGATACCCTAGACGACCGTTAGCGGGATCTGCCTATCACTAGCGTGCCTCGGTCATACGATCTAGGACATCCCTCTACGGGATTCACAATCAATCCACATCTACATGTTTGCACCATTCACACACTTCATCAAACACATAGAAGGCACAACACAAATAGAACATGACATAACACTTTATTGAATAAGGAAATATCCAAATACATAGTTCATACATCCACAATCACATCATAGCTACTTCCTACATCCTAAATCTAGAGATCTACACCATAGCAAAGGAAATACAACCAAAGATGAAGAAAGAAGCAAACTATAACCCAATACAAAGAAGTAGAGAGACGAGAATGTTTATCCTTGAAGTGTGGCATCCTTGGAGGTATTCCCTTGCTTCGGAGGTGGACGGATCGACGAAGATGTGGGTTCTAGGGTTCTCCCAAGAGAGGGAACCCTTATCCAAGGAATGGGGGCAAGCCCCAAGCCAAAGATGGATGAAAAGGGGAGAAAAACCCCCTTTTATAGGCTTAGACATAGGTCATGACATAGCTCGTCCACATGGCCGTGTAGCCCAGACGATCATATCTTGTTTCTTCTCTGGACTAGTGACATGGCCATGTGGCTCACACGACCATGTTCTGCTTTAGTTCTGGATGGGGTACACGATCGTATGGCTCACACAACCTAGCTCTTTTTGACCTTTGGAAATGTTGCACAGCTGTGTGGCTCACACATGCCTAGCTGTTCTTGCTCTCTGGAAATGTTGCACGGCCGTGTAGCTCACATGGCCTAGCTCTGGTTGTACTGGTGGGGTGACATGGTTGTATGGCTCACATGACCTAGCCTTATAGGCCATTTTTAGCACCTCTTGTCATGGTATTCTTGAGTTGACATCTTCATCAAAGTTGTAGATCTTGAAGTTATCTACAATTCTATATAAAGAACATCCCAAAACTCCAATGGACCACAATGTTATGCCTATTTTACTCTTTGTGTGCAGTGTAGAAAATGCAGGATTTGACACGGTCATGTGCCAAGGCTGTGTCTCATAGAAATGCATTTTAGACATTCAAGAGTTGATTTTCTCTAGTTGAAGTCTTCATAAGAGTTGTAGATCTTGAAGTTATCTATATTTTGATATAAATAATAGCCTATAACTCCAATTGATCACAAAGTTATGACCATTTTAGTTTCAATCTGCAGTGCTAAAAATTCCACACGGCCATCACATAGTCGTGTGGATTCCACATGGCCTCCACACGACCCCCACACGACCTCCACACGGCCGTGTGGATTCCACATGGCCAGAACATGGAAAAACTTGATCTTCGCATGCCCGTGTGAGTTCCACATGGCCTAGATATTTTAGAAGCTCTAGACTCCATTTAAACATCATTTTTGCTCCAAATCATGCCCTATCAATCAAAACAAGCACATAGTAGATCTCTGAACAAAAGGAGTAGAAATATGACGTTATAATAAAATAGGGGTGTAATAAACATAGATTATGCTAATGAAATATAAGTAAATGTGTGTTAAAGTATGCATAAAAGTGTATATAATCTACGCACATCATTTTTTATATCCCAACAGCAAGAATGTGACCTGCTTTGGATGCAACAAGAAGGAGCACTACAAGACTGACTACCTGAATCTAAAGAAAAAGAAGGACCTCAAAGTGACGTGGGACGAATCATCCGAAGATGAATTAGATGGTGGAGAACTGCATCACACCAACTACCTCGCGCTGATGGCTAAAGAATCAGAATCGGAGAATGAATCAAAAGACGGGTCCAAAACAGAATTGAGCCATGAGTCCACACTCGTTTCTGAAAGTTCTGATGAGGTATACTTTACTTTAAGCAAAAGATTTTTCAAAATTATTGCATATTTAAATAAGAAATTAACTAACTCTGGAAATTACATAAATGAACTAACAAAAGAAAATAACAAACTTAATGAACAATTAAAATCAAGTTCAATAACTGAATCAATTCAAGCTGAAATCCCAACTTAAGTTGCAAAACTTGAGGAGGATAATCTCAGATTGAAAAATGAAATAATTGAACTAAAAGAATTACAACAAAAATTCACAACTAGATCCAAGTATCTCGACATGATCCTTGGGTCACAAAGAGCTGTGTACAACAAGTCCAGCCTCGGATACAAGTCCAGCTCAACCAACAAATCATTTATATCATTAGTTAATCAAAATAAGACTCAAACTAAAGATTGGGTTCCAAAAGCGCGCCTAACCACGCAAGTAGGGATCAACCACTATTATGTACCTAAAAATGGGATCCATTATATAAAATCAAATCCAACTAAAACCTTAAATTCAAACCAAAATAAATCTTCAAATTTAAATTATAAACTTAAAAATGAAATAAAATAAAACAAATCAAATTACCATCAAGTCCACTATAATTATAAAAGTAATTGACATAAACCTAAAACTTAAAAATCAAACTCAACAATTCAGGGGAGGCTCCAAATTAGTTGGCACCTTGATAACCATGATTTTGGCTATATTATTTTGAATCATAATGCATGTTTTTATTGGTTTATTCATAGCTTAATCTCACGTTAGCATCATATCTCAATATTGCATTTGATTTTGGACCTAATTGCAAATTAGCTAATTTTCATGGTATTTGGTGCTAATATTTGATTCTTATTTTGTGGGCATCAAAAGGGTCATGGACCCGATCAGATCAGGCTGCATTTGGGCTCAAATCAAGGGTTAATCAAGTCGATCAAGCCTCGGAGAATTCTGGACCGTCCATTGAAGATCAAGCAGATCTGAGCCATCCGTTGAAGATTCGGCTCATCCAACCTAATGAGGAGTAGATCTGATACATAGAGGAAGATCGGTACTGTTGGATCGGGTTTTATGCTATTTTCCACCGTTGATCAAGATCCGAAGATTCTGAGCCGTCCGATCAGATTGAAGATGATTTAAAAGCTTCGTGAGAAGCTACAGTGCGGCGAGCTCAGCAATCTCGCGACTCTGGCCACTGTTCATCCTTCTTCTCCGCGACGCCGCAGCCTCCCATTCCATACTTCCAGATCCAGGATTTAATCTCTTCGTCGCCGGCGAGCTTTCTATGATCCAGCAACCAGCAAACGAAGCGCGGAGCAACGATTTAGGGGCGTTCTCCGGTTGTGATCTTGCTATCCGCGGGCTTCATCCAGGCGAAGATTTAGGGGTGTTCTCCGATCTAAGCTGCTGCCATTCTCTCTAGAGGATTTAGGGGCGTTCTCCGGTTCTCCAGAGATCGATCCATCTTCATTTCCACCTCGCGTCTCCGGATTTGGCAAGAGTGCTCTGTTTCTTCGTCGGCTGGTGATTTCGGGTGAATCCGAGCTAACTAGGGCGTTCTCTATAGTTCTGGACTTCTCCTGAATGTGCTGGTTATTTAGTGGATTGCTGGTGATTACCACAAGGGCGTTCCCTGAGGCAGCTCTATGCCATGGCAGAGATGAAGGATGTGGAGCTTGGGTTTGGTTGTGGAATGTTTAGGATTTTGTTTTCATTGATTTTGTCTTCGAATTATGCTTGATCTTGCTCAGATCTGATGAATTGATTACTTAGTTTTGCAATTCATATTTTGTTTCAGTTTTGATACTTGTTTTCTTTGATTGTTTGCAATTCAAACCATGTTAGCTACTAACCTAGTTCACAATTACAGTCATGTTTTCTGCAATTTCTTTAGATTTAAGTCTTTAATTCAGATCTTTGTTCTATACATCAGATTTGTTGTGACTGTGATGAAGTTTAAATGAGAATGTTTCATTAGAGATTCTCCTTGTATACTTCTATTAAACATTGTTGAATGAGGTTGAGACTTAAGATTTGTTGGTTTAGATTGATTGTCAAAGTTGATTACAATTATGAGTTGGATGTTTCATCTGTTCAATATTATTGTGTTTAAGCTTTTGAGATTGATTGTTGATTGTAATTAAGAATGGAGGATGTGGTGATTAAGTTAGGTTGGAACTTGATTGTGATGGTGATAAAATGTTAGACTCGGTTATTGAAAGTGTGATGAGATTTTGAATGTAATGGTTACTGTATTGTGAATTGAAGAAATAGAAAATGAGTCATTTGGATCAATGATGCATTAGAGGTATAATTCAATGTAAGAATTTAATTTGAATTAATTCTAGAATTAACACACATTTACTAGTAAATCCTTGGAAAAATATGACTTGGGACTCCTTACTACACGTGTTTCATTTATTTAATGTGAATTCCAATCTTTATCAATTTGGGGTGCCACGTGACATGCAAAAAGGCCAACACCAAATTTTGGTGCCGTTGCCGGGGAATTAACTAGCAATGTGTGTTTATTTTGGATTTGATTGATTTTATTTTGTTAGCATGTTGATTGATTTGATTGCTTATTTCTTTTTGTATTTTCATGTTGATTTGTTCTTGAATTTTTAAGTGCTTTTACTGTTCATAATTTCATGTGATTGAACTTTATGCTTTTGAGTCTTCTAATCTTGATTTTTGAGTGTTGTAGTGAAGAATAGGAGATTTCTTTAGCATGAATCCATATTTTCAGAATTTTAGAGGTGGAATGGAGAGTTATCATTTTCAACCTGAGTATCAAATTTACCTAAATTTGGATCAACAAAATAGGTATGAGTCATTTTTAAATGGTTTTAATGCTAATTGGGTGGATAATTCATGTTTCAGGTATGAAAGTGCACAAGGACCATTCATTGAGCCATATCCAGCTTTCCAGAGTTCATATGGATTTCAAGAAGTTTCAACATCATTTGAACCATATTCTTTTCAACAAAACAATCCTCAGATGGATGATACAACATGGAAACTCAAGGAGATCATGCAACAAATGAATGAGCATCAAGAGCAGCAATTTTCAAGGATACAGAACATACAGAATCAGTTAGATCAGATTGCATCATCCATCAATCAACTGCAAACACGAAATTCCAGTGAAGAGATGGAAAGTAGCGATTCTGTCAGGCCTGACCCTACTTCCATTGATTCGCATAATTTTTCTAGTATCTTTTGTGATGATTATATGATTATGCAAATTTCTGATCCTACTAATATTGTTGTTGAAGATGTTGTTAGTGATTCAGGTTCTGAACATATTTTTGAAAATGACTTAAGTGTAGGGGAATGCTTACTGGAAGTATTACCTCAAGAATCACCAAGAATTAAAGATGTAAGTGTAGGGACTTGTACTATGGAGTCAAGCACCCAAGAATCACTACATGAGGATGAACATTCAACAGAACCAGAGCTTGAGCATTCACATGATGAAGAAGAGGTAACAATCACCACTCCAGGTACCGTTCAAAACGACAAGGTGAGTATTTTTTGTGATTCATCAGAAAATTCAATAGAGGTACCATTTGTTGATTTCATTAGTTGTGATTCATTTCTTGATAAATTTTCTACCCACACTAATATTCTCCTATTTTCTTTTTACCCCACATGCGTGTGGGAGGGATTTACCTTTATTGACATTGTAGGAGAACATAAGCTTCCGGAGTGGATGCTTACACTGAACCGCCTAAGACCTCCAGAAAGAATTTGCAATGGAAAAATGGTCAATAAAAAGAAATTGAGTGGAATCAAAAATACTCCATTTCCGACGTGGATTCTTTTGCTAAATCTTCTTCGACCACCGGAATGAAAGGGGAGTTGGTTCTAATTTCATTTTCTTTTTCATTTTAATTTATGCTTTGTTAATAAATTTTTTTTTATGCAGTTCTTTAGTTCCATACTTTGCAATTTGCATTTTATTTTCATACTTTGTATTTAGTTTGGTATACATAGCATGTCATTTGAATAAAAGTCTCCATGAATTGTTTAGTGATACTTTTAAGATGGTAAAAGTCTCTTAAATTTGATCATCAAATTTAGGTCATTTGACATGATTGGGTGCTCTACTTACATGATATTGGTTAAAATGGTGGTGGATATCAATTTGATTAATTGAGCTTGATTGCATAATATTACCTAGTGAGGACCACTTTAAGCCTATACACGATTATATTCTTTTGTGTGGTATGCACTTACAACAATTGAAACTCTAGAACTTGCTTAGTTTCTTTTCAAAGTCACAATAGCATATGTATCCATGAAAAGAAAGGATATTTGTCATTTTTATTCCATCATAAATTCTAATTTCTTTCTCCACAATTTTCTTGAAGCATTTTCATCTAGAATTCGAATTCTTTATTATCTTTGCTTGTCATTATTTCATTGAGAGTATTGGTTGAATTCTTGATGAGTTAGATTTTGCAAGATGACAAAAGAATTAAGTGTGGGGGAGATGTATAGAGCTTTTGAATGCTTGGATTCATTTGTTAATGGATGGGATTCAAATTCAAGCTAAAGATGAAGTTTGGGAAGATGTAATGGAGTTAAATGCTTAAAGGTTTTATGGTTGTGGTGCGACTGTTCTAGAAAAGTAAATGCTGAAATATGTTGTTATGAATGAAGTGCTCTTAAGATTGTATGCTAAATGTATCCATTTATTGAGTATTATCATGTCAAGAGCAAGCTCCAATTGTTTGAAGTGTAAGACTTGATACTATGTTGATGCATTCAAAATTGTAAGAGACATATGTGGTAAGAAGGTTTTGGAAATGCTGAAATCTTAACTTTCTGTTGGAGTTGCTGTGTTGTGCTGCATTTTGCAGAAAAAACACTATAACTATAGAGTAATGGAAGATTGAAGGAATGTTAATGAAAGACTTATTTAGAGTAGGCTACAGAAGCAAGAATCTGTAGAAAACAAGAAATCTATTGCTGAAGTTGTGATTGAAAGCTGTTTGCAGATTTTGGAGCTGTTTTGCAGATTTTGAGAATGAAATAAATGAAGAAATGTTGTTAATTAAGTTGGGAAGTTTCCAATCATTTAAAAGTCTAAGTGAAGAATTTAAATTTTCAGTATTACTTGTGTTTACTTCCTTTCCAATCTTTATTAAATGGCTGAACAGAATTCTGAAGGTGTCAAAGTGCTGAAATTCTGAATTGCAGTAACTAATTGATGTCACTTGCTGAAATAAGATGAAGTCAAGCTATCATTTGATTTAATGATTGTTAAGTTCTTTGGGAATATATTGTTTAAGCTTGAAGTAAGGAAGCAACAACATCAGGAGAGGATACTAAGTGATCAAGCTGAAACTCAGAATTCCGAGAGATAAATGCAGAACTGTGAAATTCTGTGAAGATGAAGTTGAGAGCTGTTGGAGTATCAAAAATTCAGAGTTGATATCAGGAGAGGAGAAGCTTACATGAAGTTTTGTAATGTGATATAACAAATGGAATTTTGGACATAAATAGCTTCTACCAAGATTTATTTTCATTACTGAAATGTATAATTCTAAAAGTGCAATCTGTAGAATTTTCAAGTTCAAATGAAATAAATTTTCATCCATGATATTTGTGTTACTTTAAAAGGATAGCTATAAGAGCAGATTCAAGCTTGCTGAATTGTGTGCCAAAGTGTATCAAAAGATTAGAAGCAACATCTAAACAAGGAAGAAATTCGAGTTTAGTCCTATATGATACGGAAGAAATGGTATTTCAGCCTTTAAGGTCCTTTACGAATTCAGGAATCTGAATCTGAAATTCAGTGCAAGAAACTGTGAGATGTTGTAGATGCAGAGAATAACTTGCTTTGAAGTTCAATCCAATTTAAATTATCAGTAGCAATTAGAAGAATGCAGAGACTTTGCTGCAAATAGAAATAAGATTTAATCAACAAGAATGCATTTATATGATTGGATACCTTGAAGTGTTGGACCTGGTGTACTGATGCTAAGTTGATGAGGAAAACAATGGTATCATATCTGTATATAAAAATTATGCTGAAATCTGCACTTAGTTGCCAGAACTGGAATATGCAGCAAATAAAGATGGAATTTGAAGATTCTGTTCAGATGGGCAGTATCAGATATGTGCATTGGAGAAATAGTTTGCAAACTAGAGGAATAACATGTATTGAAGCTGGAATTTCCGGGACATCATGATCACTGGAATTTGGGATTGAATTCTTTTATATCTGATTGTATTGTGCAACTTATGTTTGAAGCTTGTTGACAGCTTGGAGTTGTAACTGAATTCTGCTGGTGATGTGAAGCTGTGAATTGTTGTATCAACTTTAAGACATGAAACTTAATACCTGATGCTGTGATTTCATAAGTTCCTGGTTTATGAATCTACATAAAATGAAATCTGCTGTTGAATTTGAAAACTGAAGTTCACTTTTTAAAAGTCTGAACGAGGAAACTGCTGTGGTGAATTTTATTGCAGAGCTGAATTTTACAGAAATAAAGATTGATGCTGTGCGTAGCTGGCCAAATGGAATGGAAAACTAGGGAAGACCATTAAAATTGGAAACATCAAATTTCTTCAAGAGTTTCTGAAAGTAAATTACAGTGAATCTGTTATACACCAAATTTCTTTGAATTTATCTGATCAGTGAGGTTGTGAAGCTTAAGTTGCAGAATTGCAACTCAATTTTAGCAATACCATTTCTGAAATTGAAGTATCAATGTAGTTTTGCTTTGGTACTGCCCTTGCAGCCCTATAAGACCTTCTCTGCAGAATCTGTGGCAGCAGATGTTAGAATCAGATTTCAATTAGAGAGTATAGCAGAACCTTATCAAATTCAAATGTTAGAACTGTGCTCTTCTGCTGTTGCATTTTCTGTGCAGCAATTTCAGAATTCAGAAGTGCATAAAATACTAATAGACCATGAACAGGCTGAATTGTAATGACTTAAGCATGGATTGAGATCCTTTCAGGAAAATTCTAAGCTTAAGTAAATTCTGCACTAACTTCCTAATGTCTGCAATGTGATTGCATTATAGAATTTCTGAGTTTTGAAGTTGATTTTAATGAAAATGCTTGTGAGAAATCATGGTGCATTTCTTATCAGCAATGACTTGGAACTCATCGATCTTATTCCTGCTTAACGAGTATTGAGTGTATCCTGTTACTGAATTTGCTAAGGCTGGAATGAGCTATATTCCTTTGTTGTAAATGATTTTAGGACTTTGCAGATTTTGCAGAAACACTGGAATTCGGTGCTGTTATCAAAAATTGAAAACTGGGTAGCAGTAAGTGGAATTCAGTGCTGTTTTCAATGAATTTTTTTTAACTGTTCTGATAGATTCAATTGTTTGGAGGTTGGAGCTATTTATGATGTGGAAATGTGGGGCTGTGAATTGATTTTAAATGTTGTGTCCCAAATATTCTTTTGCAGAGAAAAAAAGAACAGCTAGAAGAGTAACAAGTCATTGTATACATGTTGTGTTTCATTGTCCGAGGCGGCCAAATTTTAAGCGTGGGGGAGGGTGTTGGATCCGTGTTGTGAGATTTGTTCCCAAATGCTGAAATTGAAGTGGAAAGACAGTTAAAATACAGTGAAAATTTTAGAAAAATGACACATCAAGAGAGTATCAAGTGGAAGATAGAGTATCAAGATTATTTGTTTGCCATCAAATTGAAGGAGAGGTTAGCTTGATATATTGAATTGGTAATGACAAATGGTATACAACTCTTTTCACATCAAATTGGTCAACTCATCAAGTATATGTTGGTGCGGGTAGCACTAACGGTCTAACCCAGGTTTTGATGAATGACAAATAGGTTAAGTTAGTTGTGTTGTTGTCTGACACTTTGATCAAGTGTGCAGGAAAAGTCCAGCTAGGTCGACGGGCTGACCGGATAGCTGGCGAGAAGTCCAAGCGGGTCGACGGGCTGACCGGACGCTTGGCGAGAAGTCCAGCTAGGTCGACGGGCTGACCGGATAGCTGGCGAGAAGTCCAAGCGGGTCAACGGGCTGACCGGACGCTTGGCGAGAAGTCCAGACGGGTCGACGGGCTGACCGGACGTCTGGCAGGTAAGTGAGGTAAGTCACTGGAGGGGAGTGACTGTGAGGACGCGTTCCCGGGAAGGGGACATTAGGCGTCGATCCGGCTTAGATCCATTTCGGATATCTAAGTCGAGATAGTGACTAGATTCCGGTCTCGGAAAGACGGAATCTAAGTCATACTCTTGTTGTTAATTTTTATTACTCAGCGTATCTATAAAAATGTGCTTACAATCTGTGCTGCAGGGTTTTATTTTGCCTCGGACTAACACTGTTTTGCAGGTAGGGAACAGTGAGGGTCCGGGCGCCCGGGATGGTTCTGGGCGCCCGGAAGTCCGGGCGCCTGGAAGGGATCCAGGCGCCCGGAGGTAAATTTTATCCCCAGGACGACATTGACACTTGGAGCATGCTGGTTGGGAGTGTTACGTCACACTCCAGGCGCCCGGAAGGGATCCAGGCGCCCGGAGTAGCATATAAAAGAAGCCCCAGGCAGGAGCTTCAAGATATCTGTTTTCTGAGAACTCTGAGTTCAATCACTCTGCTACTCTGCGCTCCAACGACGTTCACAAAGTTCCGACGACTCACTCCGGTCTTCTGTTAATTCATTATTTGTCGGTATAGCTTTGTTTTTCTTTCATTAGCAATATTTGTACGTAAATTGTAATTATCCGAATTGCTAGTGAATTGCCCAACGAAAGTACTCAAGGAGTACGGGCCTTCGAGTAGGAGTCGTCACAGGCTCCGAACGAAGTAAAAATCAACCGTGTTCATCTCTTTACTTACTTACTTTTCCGCTGCGTTTTAACTCGAGATTTTCGAATCGATATTCACCCCCCCCCCCCCTCTATCGAATCTAACGGTCCTACAAGTGGTATCAGAGCAGGTACCGCTCTGATTTGGTGCAACCACCAATCAGACAAAGAGGGGGTCTTTTTAAAGAAAAATTATATATCGTTCGTTTTTAAAATAAAACCTTACGCCTTTCGTTTTTTTTCCCTCCAAAACTGGTTTTGAAAAATACATCGTCATCTTTTCACTATTATTTAGTATCGACAAAATATTACATTTTCAAAAATTTGAGATAATATTTTTTATTAATATTTTAATAATATGTTATTATTTTAAAAAAAAATTTAGTAGTGAAATATTATTTTCCAGCACTGCTAATCCAAGACCAAGTCTTGGGATTTTGTCTTTGTTTCATTGTGTGCAAGAACAATGTCTTTTCAAGAAGGATGGAACCCCAATGAACCACCACCGTACGATGAAGATTTCAACTACTGGAGGCGAAGAATGGAATGCTTCGTAGGAAGCGTAGATA
Organism: Zingiber officinale; assembly: GCF_018446385.1. Taxonomy (NCBI): domain Eukaryota; kingdom Viridiplantae; phylum Streptophyta; class Magnoliopsida; order Zingiberales; family Zingiberaceae; genus Zingiber; species Zingiber officinale. The sequence continues at coordinate 61,122,313 of NC_055987.1, read as the reverse complement.
TCGATTATATGCTAATATTGAAAAAACCTTCTCAGAACTCGGAGCTGAATAAAAACGTAAGTAAAATTATTTATAATATTTTACCTAACAATATTATATGCAGACTAGAAAAATACAAGAATGCATATGAGCTATGGACCCAGTTGATCAAGCTTCACGAGACGCCAATGGAGCTAGAAGATCAAGTTAAAGTCGAATCCGGACTCGAGTCAGATCCAACGGAGAAGCCTGCTGAATTAGGGGTTGCGCTCAAGGTTAGTAATAATTACCAAAACACCCTTGCTAGTAGTAGTTTAAAATATGTGCATGTTAATTTGGATATGTCTGAAAGTATATGTGAAAATAGTATACATGACAATACTTGCGAAAATACCCTAGGATATTTTCTGATAAAATAAATATAATTAATTTAGAAAATACAGAAAATCTAAAAATAATCAATAAATCTAAAAATTCGAATTTAAACCTAAACAAATTTGAAAATTCGAACAAAAAGGATGACAAGGTCAATATTAATCTAGACATAATTAATAAATTATTTAATAATCTAGACAATATCAATCTGGAAAATTCTATCCAAACCCAAGATAATTTAATTAACAAAAAATTAAATTTTAATGATAAGACTTATTTAATAAATTCCACTAATTATATCAACTTAAAAGGTAAAGAAAATATAAGGATAAAATCAAACACTTTGATAAAATCAAAACGAAAGTTAACAAACTTAAAATTAAATGTTAAAGATAACATATTAAACAAAAATAATCTAGAAAATTTAAAATTAACAATTAATAAAAAGTTAAAAGATAAACCTTTAAAGAAATATAATTCAAACAATTTAATTAACTCAAAAATAAATAAAAACCTAAACTTTAAAAATAAGCTATTAAAGAAAGATAATTCAATTAACCCAATAAAATTGAAAGAAAATTTAAATGTTAAATATACTCTTTTAAAGAAAGATAATTTGACCAATTTAATTAATTCAAAATTAAAACCTTAAATTTAAATTACAAATTAAACATTAAAACTTAACTAAAACCAACTCCAATTATACAAGAAATCTTAAAAAGAAAAATCAATAATTTAAGGGGAGACTCCATAATAGCTGGCACCTCCAAAAATAACTTACCCGACAGGGTAACCCAAATAAACTAACCCGGCAGGGTAATTAGGATTAGTTAAAAAGGGACCCAGTTTAACTTGAATTACGGTACGGGTAAAGTTTTTGGATGATAGTACATTAGGGAAGCTTGGGCATCGCATGTCTAGAAAGATATGACTTCGATCTGGTGCATTTGGCCAAGTGGAACTGACCGAAGCTACCCTTAAACAGAACCTAACTAGTTAGACCAAGGTTTAGTACTAAGCTCCATGGATAGGACTATTCGGAAAACCTCGAAAGGTTGGTTACTTCTAATGACGTCCAAGTGACTCGCCAAGCTTAGAAGTTTATCCGAAGAATGCCTATTTGTTGATACCAAAGCTAAACCTGAATCTAATACAAGTTAAATCAAACTCTATAATTAAATCTAATTCATCTCACAAATTTGTAGGATTCACTGATTGAAAATATAGATCAGGTGAGATGACTAAGGACCTAAAAGAAATTAATTAAATTAAAATTAAATCAATTAAATTAAAATAACATTTTCTTTAATTTAAAAATTTATTTTAAAAATTAAATTTAATTTTCTTTTACTTACAAATTTATTTTAAAAATTAAACTTAAATTATCTTAATCTAAAAATTATTTTAAAAATTCATTTAAAAACTTTTAAAACTTATTTTAAAAAAAAATTATTTTAAAAATTCTTTTAAAAACTTTTAAAACTTATTTTTAAAAAAATTATTTTAAAAATTCTTTTAAAAACTTTTAAAACTTATTTTGAAAATTATTTTAAAAATTCTTTTAAAAACTTTTAAAACTGATTTTAAAAAAAAAATTCTTTTAAAAATTCTTTTAAAAACTTTTAAAACTTATTTTAAAAACTTATTTTAAAAATTCTCTTAAAACTTTTTAAATCATTTAAAAACTATTTTAAAAATCATTTTAAAACTATTTTAAAAATTATGTATGATTTTGAAAAATTCTTCTTATTTTTTCACTATAATAAAATTCTTTTAACTAAAAAAAAATAGTAATAATAAATTATCTATATAGACTATTTTCACTTTAAAAATTATTATTTTGACCTTAAACTTATTTTTAATCTTAAACATCATTTTAACCTTAAAACATTTTTTTAACTTACTGAAAACTAGATCTTAAATTAAAACTCATTAAAACTTAATTTAAACATTACTTTTCAACTTAATTTAACCTAACTGAAAATTAAAACTTAAATTAAAACTTAAAAATTTAACTTAAACTTAAAACTCAAACCTAAATTAATCACTGATATTAATTTTAATCTAAAATCAAAACTGAATTGAACGTATATTAATTGTCATTATAAAAATCATTTTAAAATCCGGTTAAAAATCCCTTAAAAATAATAATAATTATAATTCTTTTAAATTCATTTAAAACTTAGACACCTAACTTAAAAACTTAAATTCCGTTAACTTTAACTTTAAACTTAATTATGTAATTAATAAGTAGAACTTAACTATTTAAGTTTAAAGAACTAAGCTTGATTTGATCAGAACCTAGGTTTAACCTTAGCAAAAATATTAAAATTACTCTAAGTCATTTTTCTTAATCAACCTTTAAAATATTAATTATTTTTATTAAAATATAATTAAAGTTTGACTTAAATTGAACCTTACTTTAACTATGTTTAATAACTTTAATAAATTGTACTTGAAATCACTACTAACTTTAAACTAAGTTAATCCAACTTAAAAGGAAGTAAATGAAAAAATCGAATTATAACTAATACTTTTATTAACCAATTCAATTAATTAATACAAAGGTTAACTCATTTTAAATAAATATTAAATTATTAAATCATGTAAAAATTAATCAATAAATTATTGATAATGGTTAACTGTTATTAATAAATTCACTGTTATTGAATTAATAAATTCTTTTCGTATTTAACCTTAAGCTTAAAAGTCTGAATCTAAAATTAATTATTGATTAATCAAACTCAAATTAACAATTATGGGGGATAATAAAATAAGGAGGATTAATATATTAAAGGAGTATCAAATTCAGGGGGAGGTTTAATTATCTCCTGAAGTGTTATTTTTTAATCTTCTCTTTAAAATCTCTCTAGAAAATTCTACCTCAATTTAAAAAAAAATAAATAAATAAATATATATCTACTTTGAATATTTTTAGCAAATATTTTCAAATTGTATGTCAGGTTCAGGGGGAGGAATTAATTAAAAATTTTCCTTTATATAAAATATTTTAAATTTTGTTTGAAAAATGTTCTCTTAAAAATTTCTTAAACCTACTTTTGAAAACTAACTCTTATAAAACTAAGTTGTTTTTAAGAATTGGGTTTTACTTTTTATTGAAAATCGATTTTGAAAATTAGATTTAACTTAGTTTTGAAAATTGTGGAAATTAGATTTTTCAAAACTTAAGTTTACAAACTAAGCTTCTCAAAATCATTTCCCTTAATTTTGATTATCAAAGTTTAAAAATCAATTTTCAAAATCAACTTGCTTAAAATTGTGAAAATTTTTTAAATCAACTCAAAATTGTTTCTTTTAAATCACAAACTTTTTAATCATTTTACTTAGTTTTTGAAAACTCAACTTTTCAAGTATTTTAAACAATGGTTTTGAAACTAGTACTTTTGAACTTTAAAATTTTGATTTTTTGAAAATTAGATTTAATTATTTTACTTTATCAAAATTAGTTCTACCAAACTCCTTTGAAAACTAAAAGTAAAGTTCAAAATCAATATTTACAAACTGAAATTTGATTTGCAAAAACTCAGTGTTGAAAATTATGAAAGTTAGATTTTTTCAAACTTAAATCACTGTCAAAACTTAAGTTTTAAATTAAATCGTTTACAAACTTAGTGTTGAAAAATAAAATTTTCAAACTTAGTTTTGGAATTTTGGTTTTTGAAAACTTGTGTTTGAAAATGAAACTATCTAAACTTAGCTAGCTTTCTAAAAGCTAAAAACTAATGCTTTAAACAAATTTTCAAAAGCTTAAACTCCCCCAAGTCAACTTGACTATTTTTTAACTTGCTGTTAAAAATTGTACTTTTATCAATATCTTTGAATTTTTGAACTAAACTTTTTATTACTCTACACTATGCTTGTTTACCCCTGCTTATTTTTTGATGAATGCCAAAGGGGGAGGAGGGTTAGGTGGTTAAGTTAGCTAAACCAATTTGAAAACACAAACTGACTTTAAAACCACACAAATGCATGTTGTTTCGTACATATGCTTTCACTAACTTAACCAGGTTGTCATTTCATCAAAAAGGGGGAGATTGTTGGTGCGGGTAGCACTAACGGTCTAACCCAGGTTTTGATGAATGACAAATAGGTTAAGTTAGTTGTGTTGTTGTCTGACACTTTGATCAAGTGTGCAGGAAAAGTCCAGCTAGGTCGACGGGCTGACCGGATAGCTGGCGAGAAGTCCAAGCGGGTCGACGGGCTGACCGGACGCTTGGCGAGAAGTCCAGCTAGGTCGACGGGCTGACCGGATAGCTGGCGAGAAGTCCAAGCGGGTCGACGGGCTGACCGGACGCTTGGCGAGAAGTCCAGACGGGTCGACGGGCTGACCGGACGTCTGGCAGGTAAGTGAGGTAAGTCACTGGAGGGGAGTGACTGTGAGGACGCGTTCCCGGGAAGGGGACATTAGGCGTCCATCCGGCTTAGATCCATTTCGGATATCTAAGTCGAGATAGTGACTAGATTCCGGTCTCGGAAAGACAGAATCTAAGTCATACTCTTGTTGTTAATTTTTATTACTCAGCGTATCTATAAAAATGTGCTTACAATCTGTGCTGCAGGGTTTTATTTTGCCTCGGACTAACACTGTTTTGCAGGTAGGGAACAGTGAGGGTCCGGGCGCCCGGGATGGTTCTGGGCGCCCGGAAGTCCGGGCGCCCGGAAGGGATCCAGGCGCCCGGAGGCAAATTTTATCCCCAGGACAACGTTGACACTTGGAGCATGCTGGTTGGGAGTGTTACGTCACACTCCAGGCGCCCGGAAGGGATCCAGGCGCCCGGAGTAGCATATAAAAGAAGCCCCAGGCAGGAGCTTCAAGATATCTGTTTTCTGAGAACTCTGAGTTCAATCACTCTGCTACTCTGCGCTCCAACGACGTTCACAAAGTTCCGACGACTCACTCCGGTCTTCTGTTAATTCATTATTTGTCGGTATAGCTTTGTTTTTCTTTCATTAGCAATATTTGTACGTAAATTGTAATTATCCGAATTGCTAGTGAATTGCCCAACGAAAGTACTCAAGGAGTACGGGCCTTCGAGTAGGAGTCGTCACAGGCTCCGAACGAAGTAAAAATCAACCGTGTTCATCTCTTTACTTACTTATTTTTCCGCTGCGTTTTAACTCGAGATTTTCGAATCGATATTCACCCCCCCCCTCTATCGAATCTAACGGTCCTACAGTATATTCCTCCAATACTCTTATCTCTCATTTTCTTCATTGAATTCTTTTCTTTTGCCATTTCATCCACTTTAATTGTTCTTCTTGCTTCCATTTTCAATTCTTGTTGATAAAATCCTTTTGATTCATGTATGCTATATTTATAGTGGTGGAGAATTAGAAAATAAGTAAGCTTATGGTAGTGAAATGTTGTGAGTGACATTGAGTGAGCTCCACATATATGTTATTTTGAGTGTGAGGGCTAGAATAGGTAAATTCCTTGTGAGCTTGCAATTTGCTTAATTTCTCAATTGGATTGAAACTACCATACCTACTGATTATTGTTTGGATTGTATTCATGAATGTTTGTAATCTTTAAGATGATCTTAGTTAAACTCTTTTTACTATCTTCTAGGTATTGCTAGGGAATTTGTTTGGAGATGATTTTTAGTTTTCTTGACTTGAACGGGACGTCCAAGATTAAGTGTGGGGGATTTGATAACCATGATTTTGGTTATATTATTTTGAATCATAATGCATGTTTTTATTGGTTTATTCATAGTTTAATCTCAAGTTAGCATCATATCTCAATATTGCATTTGATTTTGGACCTAATTGCAAATTAGCTAATTTTCATGGTATTTGGTGCTAATATTTGATTCTTATTTTGTGGACATCAAAAGGGTCATGGACCCGATCAGATCAGGCTGCATTTGGGCTCAAATCAAGGGTTAATCAAGTCGATCAAGCCTCAGAGCATTCTGGACCGTCCATTGAAGATCAAGTAGATCTGAGCCATCTGTTGAAGATTTGGCTCATCCAACCTAATGAGGAGTAGATCTGATACATAGAGGAAGATCGGTACTGTTGGATCAGATTTTATGCTATTTTCCACCGTTGATCAAGATCCGAAGATTCTGAGCCGTCCGATCATATTGAAGATGATTTAAAAGCTTCGTGAGAAGCTACAGTGCGGCGAGCTCGGCGATCTCGCGACTCTAGCCACTGTTCATCCTTCTTCTCCGCGACGCCGCAGCCTCCCATTCCATACTTCCAGATCCAGGATTCAATCTCTTCGTCGCCGGCGAGCTTTCTATGATCCAGCAACCAGCAAACGAAGCGCGGAGCAACGATTTAGGGGCGTTCTCCGGTTGTGATCTTGCTATCCGCGGGCTTCATCCAGGCGAAGATTTAGGGGTGTTCTCCGATCTAAGCTGCTGCCATTCTCTCTAGAGGATTTAGGGGCGTTCTCCGGTTCTCCAGAGATCGATCCATCTTCATTTCCACCTCGCGTCTCCGGATTTGGCAAGAGTGCTCTGTTTCTTCGTCGGCTGGTGATTTCGGGTGAATCCGAGCTAACTAGGGCGTTCTCTATAGTTCTGGACTTCTCCTGAATGTGCTGGTTATTTAGTGGATTGCTGGTGATTACCACAAGGGCGTTCCCTGAGGCAGCTCTATGCCATGGCAGAGATGAAGGATGTGGAGCTTGGGTTTGGTTGTGGAATGTTTAGGATTTTGTTTTCATTGATTTTGTCTTCGAATTATGCTTGATCTTGCTCAGATCTGATGAATTGATTACTTAGTTTTGCAATTCATATTTTGTTTCAGTTTTGATACTTGTTTTCTTTGATTGTTTGCAATTCAAACCATGTTAGCTACTAACCTAGTTCACAATTACAGTCATGTTTTCTGCAATTTCTTTAGATTTAAGTCTTTAATTCAGATCTTTGTTCGATACATCAGATTTGTTGTGACTGTGATGAAGTTTAAATGAGAATGTTTCATTAGAGATTCTCCTTGTATACTTCTATTAAACATTGTTGAATGAGGTTGAGACTTAAGATTTGTTGGTTTAGATTGATTGTTAAAGTTGATTACAATTATGAGTTGGATGTTTCATCTGTTCAATATTATTGTGTTTAAGCTTTTGAGATTGATTGTTGATTGTAATTAAGAATGGAGGATGTGGTGATTGAGTTAGGTTGGAACTTGATTGTGATGGTGATAAAATGTTAGACTCGGTTATTGAAAGTGTGGTGAGATTTTGAATGTAATGGTTACTGTATTGTGAATTGAAGAAATAGAAAATGAGTCATTTGGATCAATGATGCATTAGAGGTATAATTCAATGTAAGAATTTAATTTGAATTAATTCTAGAATTAACACACATTTACTAGTCAATCCTTGGAAAAATACGACTTGGTACTCCTTACTACACGTGTTTCATTTATTTAATGTGAATTCCAATCTTTATCAATTTGAGGTGCCACGTGACATGCAAAAAGGCCAACACCACACCTCTAAAATAACAACTTACCTGGCTGGGTAATTAGGATTAGCCAAAATAGGGAGACCAGTTTAACTTGACAAATGTACTAGTGAAGTTTTAGAAGATAGAAGGTTAGGGAAACTCTGTCTATGCATATTTAGGAAGATATGGCTTCGACCTGGTGCATTTAACTTAGTAGAACTAACTAAAGATACCCCTTTTGAATCTTAACTAGTTAGACTATGTTTTGTACTAAGTTCAGTGGATAGGACTGTTTGAAAAAACTCGAAGCAAGAATGGTACAAAAATTTGAGAATAGTTCTCAAGCAAGAATGAAAACTGTACGTCCTAGAGCAGCCAATTCCTAAAGCACCCCTCGCTACTGCCACTAGAGCTGATAGGGATGCTTACAAGAAGCATCAAGATGAAGCATTAGATGTGTCATGCCTTATGCTCACCACCATGAACTCTGAGCTTCAGAAGCAACATGAGAACATGGATTCTTATGATATGGTTGAACACCTTAGACAACTATATGAAGGACAAGCAAGGCATGAGAGATTTGAGATCTCTAAAGCGTTGTTTAAATGTAGAATGCAAGAAGGAAGTCCTGTAGAGCCATATATACTCAAAATCATTGGGTATGTAGAAAACCTATAGCGATTGAGATTTCCACTAGGCCAAGAATTGACCATTGCTCTTATCTTGCAGTCGTTGGCCGATAGTTATAGTCAATTCATCATGAACTACAACATGAATGAAATTGAGAAACCACTGCCTGAAATGTTGAGCATGTTGAGAACTGCTGAACTCAACCTTAAGAAGGCAAAGTCTGGTTCCATTTTGATGGGGTCTAAAGGCAAAGGCAAGTGGAAGCCTAAAGGTAAGGGTAAGACCCATGTCAAAGGTAAGGGTAAGGCTCATGCACTGAAACCCAAAGGTGGGGTTGCTAAGGAAGAAACCTGCTTCCACTGAGGTGAGACCGGACACTGGAAGAGGAACTGCAAGGTATACCTAGAGGAACTAAAAAGGAAGATAAGTGAGACTTCTGCCTCAGGTATATATGTTATAGAAGTCAATCAATCTATTTCTTCTTCATGGGTATTAGATACAGGATGTGCATCTCACAGTTGTACTAATGTGCAGGGACTGAGAAATAGTAGAACATTGGTAAAGGGCGAAGTGGACCTACGAGTAGGCAATGGTGCAAAAGTTGTTGTTTTCGCTGTAGGAACATATTCCTTATCTTTGTCCACTGGGCTTATTTGAGTGCTATTATGTGCCCGCTTTGACAAAGAACATTATCTCTGTTTCTTGTTTTGACAAGAAAGGTTTTTCATTTGTAATAAAGGACAAATGTTGTTCCATTTATTTCAATGATATGTTCTATTGTAGTACACCTCTTATAAATGGCCTCTATGTTCTAGACTTTGAAAACTCAATCTATAACATAAATACCAAATGGTTCAAATCTAATGATTTGAACCAAACATATCTTTGGCATTGTCGCTTGGGTCACATAAATGAGAGTCGCATAGACTTTTGGACTCATTTGATTTTGAATCATATGAGACATGCAAATCTTGTCTTCAAGGCAAGATGACAAACACTCCATTTAGTGGACACAACGAAAGGGCTAATAATCTGTTAGGACTCATACATACTGATGTATGTGGCCCTTTTAGAATAGCAGCTAGAGGAGGCTATTATTACTTCATTACCTTCACTGATGATTTAAGTAGATACGGCTATGTGTATCTAATGAGACACAAGTCAGAATCCTTTGAAAAGTTCAAAGAATTCAAGAATGAAGTACAAAACCAACTTGGTAAGAGTATTAAGATACTTCAATCAGATCGAGGTGGGGAATACCTTAGCCAAGAGCTTCATGACCATCTCGTTGAGTGTGGGATCATATCTCAACTCACTCCACCTGGAACACCACAATCGAATGATGTATCAGAAAGGAGAAACCGTATTTTATCAAATATGGTGTGATCGATGATAAGTCATACAGATCTTCCTACTTCCTTCTGGGGACATGCTCTAGAGACGACCTCTTTCACACTTAACCGAATTCCATCCAAGGCTGTCATAAGGACACTATATACGATATGGACAGGGAAGAGTCCCAAAATGTCTTTTATGAAGATTTGAGGTTGTGAGGCTTACGTTCGATGATAAGTCTCAGATAAACTAGGACTCAAATCAGACAAGTACTATTTTGTTGGATATCCCAAGGAAACAAAGGGATATTACTTCTATGATCCCACAAAAGGCAAGGTGTTTGTTGCCAGAACTGGTGTCTTTCTAGAAAGGGAATTTATTTCTAGAAAAACTAGTGGGAGTGAAGTCGATCTTGAAGAAATTCAAGATACACAAACTAGCACTGATGCCTTGATGGAAATTGAACAGGTACCACAAGAAGTTGTGGAACAACAACCTGTTCAAGTAGCACATGCTCTACGCAGATCTGATAGGACTCGTCGTCAACTTAAGATATATTCATTTCTCTTGTCTGACAATGGTGATGTAGTGCTAGTTGGTCTCAACGAGCCTATATCTTATCAGAAAGCTATACAAGGCTCAGATTCTGAGAAATTGCTAGAGGCCATAAGATCCGAAATGGAATCCATGTACACTAACCAAGTATGGACTTTGGTTGATCCACTTGAAGGGATTAAATCCATTGGGTGTAAGTGGGTCTTCAAAGTGAAGAGGCATTGGATGTTAGTAATTAGCCCTAAGAGCCAATCATGAGATGATTAGGCCTTTTGGTTACTAATTGAATTAGACTCAAATGAACCCATTCATTGGATTGAGTCTAATCCGAATTAGACACATTGGATTGATGGGTTAGACTCAATGGGTTAGACTTATTGGGTTATTTGATTAATGGTTAATCCAATATAATAAATCCAACCCATTAAGAGGAATATAAAGAGACAAAAACCCTTGGTATTCATTAGATGAATATAAATAGGTTTTTGTCATTTATTTTTCATAAGATGAATTAGATGAAGAAAAGGTTACTCTTGATCTCCCTCTTCCTCCTCCTCCTTCCTCCATGGCCGATTCTTCAAGATTGGCCGAATCATTCTTCTTGCTAGCACAAGAAAATGGTTCTTCTCCGAAGGCTTCGTTCGTGCGTCAAACGAAGGATATGTTTGTGTGGATATCATAGAGGCACGGACGCTTGAACGCACTGAGATCTGGATCCAAAGAAAAGGTTGCTGTCGGGATTGCGAAGGGCACGCAACAAAGGTATAATCCTATCATGTAGCTTAGCATAGATTATTTCCATGAAAATTGTTTCTTCCCTTCGCATGGATCCGCTGGATAAGAGGATCTAGTATTTTTCCACTACACTTTCGCGTGTTTAGCGTGCTAGATCCCAACATTTTGTTGGATATCCCAAGGAAACAAAGGGATATTACTTCTATAATCCCACACAAGGCAAGGTGTTTGTTTCCAGAACTAGTGTCTTTCTAGAAAGGGAATTTATTTCTAGAAAAACTAGTAGGAGTGAAGTCGATCTGGAAGAAATTCAAGATACACAAACTAGCACCGACGCCTTGATGGAAATTGAACAGGTACCACAAGAAGTTGTGGAACAATAACCTGTTCAAGTAGCACATGCTCTACGCAGATCTGATAGGACACATCGTCAACCTAAGAGATATTCATTTCTCTTGTCTGACAATGGTGATGTAGTGCTAGTTGGTCTCAACGAGCCTACATCTTATCAGGAAGCTATACAGGGCCCAGATTTTGAGAAATGGCTAGAGGCCATGAGATCCAAAATGAAATCCATGTACACTAACCAAGTATGGACTTTGGTTGATCCACCTGAAGGGATTAAATCTATTGGGTGTAAGTGGGTCTTCAAAGTGAAGACTGACATGGTGGACGTATGCATACCTATAAAGGTAGATTGGTAGCTAAAGGTTTCAAGAAGATTCATGGTATAGACTATGATAAAACCTTTTCACCAGTTGCAATGCTCAAGTCCATTCGGATCATGCTTGCTATTGCAGTTTACTATGATTATGAGATCTTGCAGATGGATGTCAAAACCATATTTCTTAATGGAAATCTACTCAAGGATGTGTACATAACATAACCTGAGGATTTTGTACATCCAAAGCATGCTAGAAAGGTTTGTAATTTGCAAAGATCCATTTATGGATTAAAGCAAGCTTCTAGAAGCTGGAATCTTCGATTTGATGATGCGATCAAAATGTTTGGTTTCATTAATAATAAAGATGAACCTTGTGTCTACAAGAAGATTAGTGGGAGCACAGTCATCTTTCTCATATTGTATGTAGATGATATACTACTCATTAGAAATGATATCCCTACTCTTCAGTCAGTAAAGACTTGGCTTGAGAATTATTTTTCAATGAAAGACTTAGGTGAAGCAGCCTATATTTTAGGCCTTAAGATATATAGAGATAGATCTAAAAGATTACTTGGCCTAAGCCAGAGTACATACATTGACAAGGTGCTTAAACGTTTTGCCATGGAAAATTCCAAGAAGGGATTCCTACCTATGTCACATGGTGTGAGTCTTTCGAAGACTCAATGTCCCTCTTCTAAGGAAGAAAGGGGTCGCATGGATCAGATTCCTTATGCATCTGCTATAGGGTCTATCATATACGCCATGCTTAGTGATCGCCCAGATGTCTCGTTTGCGTTAAGCATGATGAGCAGATACCAGTCAAATCTAGGTGAAGGTCACTGGATAGCAGTCAAAAATATTTTTAAGTACTTAAGAATGACTCAAGATTATTTCTTGATTTTTGGAGGTGATGAAGAGCTTGTTGTAAAGGGTTACACCGATGCTAGCTTCCAAACAGATAAGGATGATTATAGATCGTAGTCAGGGTATGTGTTTTTCATAAGTGGTGGTGTTGTGAGCTGGAAGAGTTCAAAGTAGGGCACAGTCACTGATTCTACAATAGAGGCCAAGTATATTGCTGCTTCAGATGCAGCAAAGGACGCTGTTTTGATCAGGAAGTTTATTATAGAGCCTGGTGTTGTTCCTAGTATAGCGAACCCAATAGACCTTTATTGTTATAACAATAGGGCTATTGCATAGGCTAAGGAACCTCGTTCTCATCAGAGATCCAAACACATACTACGGTGATTCCATCTCAATCGAGAGATCATTGATAGAGGAGATGTGAGAATATGCAGAGTACCGACCGATGCTAACATTGCGGATCCTTTGACCAAGGCTTTGGCACAGAGAAATCATGATGGTCACACTAGGACATTGGATATTCAATATCTCAGTAATTGACATTAGTGCAAATGAGAGATTGTTAGTATTAGCCCTAGTACCAATTATGAGATAATTGTAAAGTGTAACACCCACTAAGCTTTTAAGATAAGCATATAAATGTAGGATTTTGCCTTAGAAAAATAAAAGGAAGTGGGTTGAAGCAAAAAGAAATAAAATGAAATAAAAAGAAGAGGAGGTCAAGGATTGAACCTTGAACCTCTTATATTATAATTTAGAGAATTAATTAGTAGAAACCAATTGGGATAGAGAGAAGATATTGATAGCAAAGGAGGGAAACTCATGATAAGGGTGAGAGTAAAAGTTAGCCAAAAGAAAACAAGAAAAGAGCAAGAGAAAGGCAACTTGCCTTCCTTCCTTCTCTCCCTCTTTCTCTCTTCTCTTGCCAAAAATAAAAGAGGCTAATTAAGGGGATTCATTCCCCCTTATTTCACCATGAATGATGAGGATAAATAAATAAATAAAAATAGAAAAAAAGGGCTAAGGGAGAAGGAAAGCAAAAACTAATTTTGCTACTTCTTCCTCCTTAACATAAAAGGGAGCAAGTAAAGAGAAGAATTCTAATTTTTCTCTCATTTCTCTCATTCTTCCCTCTCCCTCACCGAGAACCTCAGTCCCCTCTCCTCCATCTTCGGCCCCAAGCCAAGGTTTTCTCCTAAGAAAGCCTAAGATACAAGGAGGACTTAGCAAGGGAATCAAGGAAAGGGAACTAGAAGAAGAGGCTACTTCTTCCATCACCATACCTTAGATCCACAAGAGAAAAGAATGTAAGCTTCCCCTCACCTGTGGTACAAGGACTTTTATGTGATTTTTGGATTTTATGAGGATTAGAAACCTAGAATAGAATTTAAGAAAAATTCGGCCAAAGAAGAGTTTTCAAATCTAGGAAGGTTTAAACAAGTCCTCATTTCATAATATTTTTCTATGCTATGTAGGAAGGTTTTCCTTCATGTTTTTATACCTATATGATGCTTGGTCAGAGGAGTACCTAACCCTAGAATTTCGGCCAAAAATATTTTAAAGAGGTTAGGGAAATCATTGTTTAACTAAACTAGTGCAAGATTCCCTCCATGAATTACTAAGGATCTTTTATTGGTTTTTCTTGCTTGAAAGTTACTTGGAACCAAAGGAAATCCCCTCATATGTTTCGGCCAAGAAAAGAGCTTAGGGTTAGGAAGACCTTTAAATTTAAGTAACCATGTTTATATGATAGAATATAGGGTTCTCTTAAAGAATTGCATGTTGAATATTGCTAGAAATTCATGAACTCTTCATTAAGATTTTCGGTCATGTTAAGATGGATAGCTTAGGAAAGCTTAAACAAAATTTTAACATGCTCAAGACCTCTGTGATATTAAGATATGAAAGTGGTTTAATGCTCTCATGATTAATTAGGGTATAGAGAATTTAGTTACATGATATATGACTTGTAAGGTCACAAGGGTCCTAGCTTGTTTATGAACCAAATTCGTATATGATGTTCTTAGTAATTTTTGCCATGAAACTTACTTAGGTTTTCCATGCTTTAGGCCACTTAAAACCTAGTTTAGAGAATGGTAAGTTTCGGCCATGAGGAAAAATAAAAGAAAGAGGAAAGAAACCTAGGAAACCTAAAGACACAATGCACATGTATGTTTATTATGCTTGTCTTTATACATGCTATGAAACTTGTATGACTTCCTATGCTTTTAGGCTATTTGAAGCAAAGTTAACCACTGATGGGTCTCAGCCAAGTAGGGTTTAAATGACCTAGAGGCCTTAGAATTGAAACCAATTGTGTTAAAAATGCTTCTTACGGAAATATGATAATGTGTTGATTGTGTCACATGCTTGTATAATTTTTCCATGACCTAAATGGACCATTGTAGGTCTCGGACATGAAGGGATAGATGCCCTAGAAACCCTAGAATGAAAATTAAATATGCTCATGTCACTCTACATGAAATATGATATGTAGAAGGCCAAAGTTCTCATGCTATATGTTACTTAATGACCTAAAATGAGGCTAGGGTAAGTTTCGGCCATACCCTTTGTATGATACCTTATTATGAATTTATACAAGATGTTAGTTCAATTTCACATGCTTGTATGCTTGTTTTTAGCTCTAATGAATACTTGTGAAATTTTGGCCATGACATATGTTAAGGGCTTGAAGAACTTAGGAATTAGCTCAAATATGATTACTATGTTACTTGGAAGAAAAATGCTATAAATATGGTTTAAGGTTTCCATGCTTTCATGACATTTGGGACCTTGTTTCACACCTGATAAGGTTCAGCCACATGAAGTTTAGGGACTTGGAGAACTTAGAAACCAAGTTAATCATGCTTATAATGCTTCCTATGAAATTGATGTGATGATAATTTAGGTTCCACATGCTTGGAGGTTATTTTTACCTAAATTGAGATCTAAGGGGGTTCGGCCATGATAAGAACCCAAGGGATTAGGAAGCTTAGAACCCAAGTTAACTATGTTACCATGTTTCTTATGATAGTATAATCACATGATACACCCTTATGCTTAAACATGTATGCTTGTGATTCATACTTTCCATGATATGATATGTGCTAGAAATATGCATGCTTTTATGATATGCTATGTGGATAGAAATATGCATGCTTTTATGATATGCTATGTGGTGAAAATATGCATGCTTTTATGACATGATGTATGCCTAAGTGATGCATACCTTTATGATATGATGTATGCCTAAGTGATGCATACTTTTATGACATGATGTATGCCTAAGTGATGCATACTTTTATGATATGATGTATGCCTAAGTGATGCATACTTTTATGATATGATGTGTGCCTAAGTGATGCATGCCCTTATGATGTGTGATATGTATAAGTATGACATGTACTTTACTTTATATGGCTTGTACCAAGGGTGGGCTCCATAAGCGCCCCGGGGTCGATGGAATAAGACTCGGGCCTCGTTAGGGATGGGCTCCTAAGTGCCCCTAGGTCGATGGAGTAAGACTCGGGCCTAGTATGTTTTCCTTGTAGGGGTCAAGACTTGCTACCTTGGACCTACATAGGTTACGCGCAATATGTAAGTGGTACATAGCCAGGATCCCCTTTAAGTTGATAATATGTTCAAGTATATATATGTAAGAAGAAATGGTTTTAAAGATCATGAGACATACACATGTTTTTTCGGATACATGCTTTCAAAATCGTATTGCATATACCTTATGATCATGTTGTGATGATGCTATGATTTATGATATGCCATGATTAGATATGATTATGTTATGTCTCATGCTATGCTTTAAGAGCTTGATATGCCTTGCTACCTTATGATGATGCTATGATATGCCATGATTAGATATGATTATGTTATGTATCATGCTATGCTTTAAGAGATGATATGCCATGACTAGTTATGATTTTGTTATGTTGCATGATATGCTTAAAGAGTATGATATGTTATGCCATGACTAGTTGAGATCATGTTATGTTAAGATATTCTTTGATCATGTGATGATTTTCGGTTTTAGTGAGTAGGAAAGGAACTTACTGAGCCATGAGTGCTCATAGCTTACTTTCCTTGTACCACAGATAAAGGAAAAAGTTGGATGAGCTAAAGGAGCAGCAGGAGAGGCAAGGAGATGTGTGTGGCGGTGGCTAGGCAACCAAATAAGAACCTGCTTTAAGAACCTTTAAGAATTACGCTTTGGTTTCGTAAATTGTAGTACTATATGGGTAACTTGATGTTATGTTTCTATTTATCTTGTTATCATGTTATGGAAACCATATTAGTGTAGTTCGGATTTGAAAACAAAACAAAAGTTTTATTAAACTAAGAAAATTATTTTAAGTCTTCCGCTGTAATATGTACATAGAGTATCGTAGCCCCGTCCCTTAGGGTTAGCAGGGAGGGCGGGCGTTACAGGTTGGTATCAGAGCCAAAGTTTTTGCCAGCTCACTACACACACATCAAGCCTCCGTCCTGCTGCTCCAAGTAAGAATGCTTATGTTTAATTTTCTTGTTATATGTTTATGCTTAATTTACTTGTTATATGACTTATGCTTTATTTATTTTTTTTTCTTCCTTGTTATATTGTCTATGCTTTATTTTCTTTGCTACATTGCTTATGCTTTATTTCCTTATGTTATATTGTTTGTCACTCTATTCCTTATTTTCCTTATGCTGCTTATGCTTTAGTTTCATGTTTTGCTTGTTTATGTTTGATGCTTTATTCCATGCTTTTAGTTATAATTTAGATTAGGATTACGTATTGGTAGCTTAGGAATAATACCAGAACAAATAGATAGAAACAAAACAGTACGTTAGATGGGCTAAAAACGATAACCACTTACACTAGTCTGTTTGTCCTTATTTAGATAAACATGGTTAGGACACGCAATGCCCGAACCGGAGGGACAGTGACTCCACCAGACCTGACGCAGGTAGTCGCAGACCTCCAGCATCAAATCGCGGAGCAACAACAGCTGATCACTTCCTTAATGGGTCAGCAAGGCAACCCGGTTATACCTACAGTCGCGCCAGTGCCCCCGGCAGCCCCTACTCCGATGGTCCGACAAGAGGCCTATCTGATTCAGTGGCAAAGGCTTAAGCCGGAAGCACTCTCAGGAAACTGCAAACCATGGGATGTGCAAGCCTGGCTCAAGACCGTGGAGAGCATAATGGAACTACTGGACTGGCCTGAACATAAGAAGGTCAAATGCGCGTCGTTCTGCCTTATCGGAGATGCCCGGATGTGGTGGGACCGAGTAAAGGCGAAAAGACAAATAAACCAGATGCAGTGGACGGATTTTGAGACAGAGTTCTTAGAGGAATTCTTTCACATGCAAGTGACCAATAAGCACTATGATGAGTTCACTGAGTTCCGGCAAGGTGATCTGTCAGTTAACGAAGCCGTCAAGAGGTTCAAGCGCCTAGCACGACTGTGCCCAGAACTAATCCGTACTGAAAAAGAAAGGGTCCGATTAATGTTAAAGATGCTCCGACCCGAGATAGCCCTGAACGTAGCCGGCGGAGTTAATAGACCGCAGACTGCAGAGGAGCTAGTCAGCAGTGCCCTAATTACCGAGCACTACCAGAAAGCAATGAACAAGGGCATAAACCAAGCACTGACCGGAGGACAAAAATCGCACAATACCAGAACCGACTGGAAAGGAAACTCAAGTGGAAAGAGGAAACAGTGGAATAAAACAAAAGGTGGTCCGGCCAATAAGCAGACCAAATACCCTCAGTGTGCCACATGTGGGAAGATGCATTCTGGAGTATGTCTCCTAAGTACCAGAAAGTGCTATAACTGCGGAAAGGAAGGCCATCTAGCGAGAAATTGCCCAACTCAACCTCAGGCACCACCTCCGCAGAACTTTCAGAACAGGAGTGCCCCCGCACAGTTTCACCAGATGCAAGCTGCCATAGAAGGGACTTCAATCAGCCAAGGAAGATTGGAAGCCCCTCCCGCTATGACGAATGCCAGAGTCTACTCTCTTACCAAGGAGGACGTGGCAAATGCCTCTACCGTTGTCACAGGTCAGTTACTTATTTACAATCAGTATGCTGTAGTATTATTTGATACCGGGGCAACGCACTCGTTCGTCTCAACACCTTTTATGAAGAAGCTAGATATACCACTCCGAACTCTAGAGGACACATTCTTAACAACCTTACCATCCGGGGAGATTATGCCATCGGACCATATGCTGCAAGCAGTACTCATTCGGATCGCAAACATAGAACTCTACTGCAATCTGATAGTACTTGATATGCAGGATTATGACATAATATTGGGCATGGATTTCCTTAGCAAATACGGCGCTTCAATCTAGTGCCGCAAAAGGAAAGTGATTTTCCAACCCGAAAATGAACCAGAGTTTGAATTTTTCGGGGAATCAAAAGGAACGGAGGAGTTATTGTCATCTATTAAAGCACAAGGGATGTTAGATAAAGGATGTATGGGGTTTCTAGTGCACGTGGTTAACATCAATCAAGTCAAAGGCCAGAAATTAGAAGATGTCAGAATAGTATGCAACTATCCAAGAGTATTTCCTGATGAACTACCAGGGTTGGCCCCTGACAGAGAGATAGAATTCGGAATCGAATTGATTCCTGGTACTCAGCCGATTTCAAAAGCACCTTATCGTATGGCTCCGGCTGAATTAAAGGAGCTTCGGGAACAATTATCCGAATTACTCGACAAGGGACTTATTCGTCCTAGTCACTCTCCATGGGGAGCTCCAGTGCTGTTCGTAAAGAAGAAGGATGGGTCTATGCGAATGTGTATAGACTACCGAGCGCTGAATAATGTGACGATCAAGAACCGGTACCCACTCCCATGGATCAATGACCTGTTCGACCAACTGAAGGGTGCGACCGTTTTCTCAAAGATAGACCTACGATCCGGTTATCATCAAGTGAAGGTGAAACTAGATGATATACCAAAAACAGCATTTCGAACCCGATATGGACACTATGAGTTCATAGTTATGCCTTTCGGAGTAACCAACGCTCCTGCAGTATTTATGGACCTGATGAATCGGGTATTTACGGCATATCTTGATAAATTTGTAATCGTCTTTATTGACGATATACTTATCTATTCGAGACCCCCAGAAGAACATGCTGAACACCTGAATACTGTACTACAGATCCTTCAAGAGAAACGACTATATGCCAAATTCTCCAAATGCGAGTTTTGGCTTGATCGGGTAATATTCCTAGGTCATGTCATCTCCAAAGATGGAGTTATGGTGGATCCAAGCAAAATCGAAGCTGTAAATAACTGGAACAGACCAAGGAACGCCAGCGAAGTCAGGAGTTTTCTCGGGATAGCAGGCTATTACAGGAAATTCGTAGAGAATTTTTCCAAAATCATAGCCCCTATGACAGCCCTCACCAAGAAAAATACAAAGTATGAATGGACAGAAGCTTGCGAGAAGAGTTTCACGGAATTAAAAAGGAGACTGACCAGTGCTCCGATTCTTACTCTCCCAGAAACCAACAGAGGCTTCGATATGTACAGCAATGCTTCCATCACAGGACTTGGAGCTGTACTCATGCAAGATGGCAAAGTCATTGCCTACGCTTCTAGACAACTTAAAGAGCATGAGAAGAATTATCCCATTCACGACTTAGAACTAGCAGCAGTGGTCTTCGCTCTCAAAATATGGAGACACTATTTATATGGAGCTCAGTGTAAGATTTATACCGACCATCAGAGTCTGAAATATTTCTTCACGCAAAAAGACCTGAATATGAGGCAACGCCAATGGCTCGAGCTAGTTAAGGATTATGACTGCGAGATTCTTTATCACCCAGGAAAGGCGAACAAAGTGGCCGATGCACTCAGCCGAAAGTTCAGTGCCACCTGATGTAGCTATTTTAAAGTTCGAGGACGAACTTTTTATGAGGTACGGGGTACTGTAACACCCACTAAGCTTTTAAGATAAGCATATGAATGTAGGATTTTGCCTTAGAAAAATAAAAGGAAGTGGGTTGAAGCAAAAAGAAATAAAATGAAATAAAAAGAAGAGGAGGTCAAGGATTGAACCTTGAACCTCTTATATTATAATTTAGAGAATTAATTAGTAGAAACCAATTGGGATAGAGAGAAGATATTGATAGCAAAGGAGGGAAACTCATGATAAGGGTGAGAGTAAAAGTTAGCCAAAAGAAAACAAGAAAAGAGCAAGAGAAAGGCAACTTGCCTTCCTTCCTTCTCTCCCTCTTTCTCTCTTCTCTTGCCGAAAATAAAAGAGGCTAATTAAGGGGATTCATTCCCCCTTATTTCACCATGAATGATGAGGATAAATAAATAAATAAAAATAAAAAGAAAATAGAAAAAAAGGGCTAAGGGAGAAGGAAAGCAAAAACTAATTTTGCTACTTCTTCCTCCTTAACATAAAAGGGAGCAAGTAAAGAGAAGAATTCTAATTTTTCTCTCATTTCTCTCATTCTTCCCTCTCCCTCACCGAGAACCTCAGTCCCCTCTCCTCCATCTTCGGCCCCAAGCCAAGGTTTTCTCCTAAGAAAGCCTAAGATACAAGGAGGACTTAGCAAGGGAATCAAGGAAAGGGAACTAGAAGAAGAGGCAACTTCTTCCATCACCATACCTTAGATCCACAAGCGAAAAGGATGTAAGCTTCCCCTCACCTGTGGTACAAGGCTTTTTATGTGATTTTCAGATTTTATGAGGATTAGAAACCTAGAATAGAATTTAAGAAAAATTTGGCCAAAGAAGAGTTTTCAAATCTAGGAAGGTTTAAACAAGTCCTCATTTCATAATATTTTTCTATGCTATGTAGGTAGGTTTTCCTTCATATTTTTATACCTATATGATGCTTGGTCAGAGGAGTACCTAACCCTAGAATTTCGGCCAAAAATATTTTAAAGAGGTTAGGGAAATCATTGTTTAACCAAACTAGTACAAGATTCCCTCCATGAATTACTAAGGATCTTTTATTGGTTTTTCTTGCTTGAAAGTTACTTGGAACCAAAGGAAATCCCCTCATATGTTTCGGCCAAGAAAAGAGCTTAGGGTTAGGAAGACCTTTAAAATTAAGTAACCATGTTTATATGATAGAATATAGGGTTCTCTTAAAGAATTGCATGTTGAATATTGCTAGAAATTCATGAACTCTTCCTTAAGATTTTCGGCCATGTTAAGATGGATAGCTTAGGAAAGCTTAAACAAAATTTTAACATGCTCAAGACCTCTGTGATATTAAGATATGAAAGTGGTTTAATGCTCTCATGATTAATTAGGGTATAGAGAATTTAGTTACATGATATATGACTTGTAAGGTCACAAGGGTCCTAGCTTGTTTATGAACCAAATTCGTATATGATGTTCTTAGTAATTTTTGCCATGAAACTTACTTAGATTTTCCATGCTTTAGGCCACTTAAAACCTAGTTTAGAGAATGGTAAGTTTCGGCCATGAGGAAAAATAAAAGAAAGAGGAAAGAAACCTAGGAAGCCTAATGACACAATGCACATGTATGTTTATTATGCTTGTCTTTATACATGCTATGAAACTTGTATGACTTCCTATGCTTTTAGGCTATTTGAAGCAAAGTTAACCACTGATGGGTCTCGGCCAAGTAGGGTTTAAATGACCTAGAGGCCTTAGAATTGAAACCAATTGTGTTAAAAATGCTTCTTATGGAAATATGATAATGTGTTGATTGTGTCACATGCTTGTATAATTTTTCCATGACCTAAATGGACCATTGTAGGTCTCTTCCATGAAGGGATAGATTCCCTAGAAACCCTAGAATGAAAATTAAATATGCTCATGTCACTCTACATCAAATATGATAAGTAGAAGGCCAAAGTTCTCATGCTATATGTTGCTTAATGACCTAAAATGAGGCTAGGGTAAGTTTCGGTCATACCCTTTGTATGATACCTTATTATGAATTTATACAAGATGTTAGTTCAAGTTCACATGCTTGTATGCTTGTTTTTAGCTCTAATGAATACTTGTGAAATTTTGGCCATGACATATGTTAAGGGCTTGAAGAACTTAGGAATTAGCTCAAATATGATTACTATGTTACTTGGAAGAAAAATGCTATAAATATGGTTTAAGGTTTCCATGCTTTCATGACATTTGGAACCTTGTTTCACACCTGATAAGGTTCGGCCACATGAAGTTTAGGGACTTGGAGAACTTAGAAACCAAGTTAATCATGCTTATAATGCTTCCTATGAAATTGATGTGATGATAATTTAGGTTCCACATGCTTGGAGGTTATTTTTACCTAAATTGAGATCTAAGGGGGTTCGGCCATGATAAGAACCCAAGGGATTAGGAAGCTTAGAACCCAAGTTAACTATGTTACCATGTTTCTTATGATAGTATAATCACATGATACACCCTTATGCTTAAACATGTAGGCTTGTGATTCATACTTTCCATGATATGATATGTGCTAGAAATATGCATGCTTTTATGATATGCTATGTGGATAGAAATATGCATGCTTTTATGATATGCTATGTGGTTAAAATATGCATGTTTTTATGACATGATGTATGCCTAAGTGATGCATACCTTTATGATATGATGTATGCCTAAGTGATGCATACTTTTATGACATGATGTATGCCTAAGTGATGCATACTTTTATGATATGATGTATGCCTAAGTGATGCATACTTTTATGATATGATGTGTGCCTAAGTGATGCATGCCCTTATGATGTGTGATATGTATAAGTATGACATGTACTTTGCTTTATATGGCTTGTACCAAGGGTGGGCTCCATAAGCGCCCCGGGGTCGATGGAATAAGACTCGGGTCTCGTTAGGGATGGGCTCCTAAGTGCCCCTAGGTCGATGGAGTAAGACTCGGGCCTAGTATGTTTGCCTTGTAAGGGTCAAGACTTGCTACCTTGGACCTACATAGGTTGCGCGCAATATGTAAGTGGTACATAGCCGGGATCCCCTTTAAGTTGATAATATGTTCAAGTATATATATGTAAGAAGAAATGGTTTTAAAGATCATGAGACATACACATGTTTTTTCGGATACATGCTTTCAAAATCGTATTGCATATACCTTATGATCATGTTGTGATGATGCTATGATTTATGATATGCCATGATTAGATATGATTATGTTATGTCTCATGCTATGCTTTAAGAGCTTGATATGCCATGCTACCTTATGATGATGCTATGATATGCCATGATTAGATATGATTATGTTATGTATCATGCTATGCTTTAAGAGATGATATGCCATTACTAGTTATGATTTTGTTATGTTGCATGATATGCTTAAAGAGTATGATATGTTATGCCATGACTAGTTGAGATCATGTTATGTTAAGATATTCTTTAATCATGTGATGATTTTCGGTTTTAGTGAGTAGGAAAGGAACTTACTGAGCCTTGAGTGCTCATAGCTTACTTTCCTTGTACCACAGATAAAGGAAAAAGCTGGATGAGCTAAAGGAACAGCAGGAGAGGCAAGGAGATGTGTGTGGCGGTGGCTAGGAAACCAAATAAGAACCTGCTTTAAGAACTTTTAAGAATTACGCTTTGGTTTCGTAAATTGTAGTACTATATGGGTAACTTGATGTTATGTTTCTATTTATCTTGTTATCATGTTATGGAAACCATATTAGTGTAGTTCGGATTTGAAAACAAAACAAAAGTTTTATTAAACTAAGAAAATTATTTTAAGTCTTCCGCTGTAATATGTACATAGAGTATCGTAGCCCCGTCCCTTAGGGTTAGCAGGGATGGCAAAGGACGCTGTTTTGATCAGGAAGTTTATTATAGAGCCTGGTGTTGTTCCTAGTATAACGAACCCAATAGACCTTTATTGTGATAACAATAGGGCTATTGCATAGGCTAAGGAACCTCGTTCTCATCAGAGATCCAAACACATACTACGGTGATTTCATCTCAATCGAGAGATCATTGATAGAGAAGATGTGAGAATATGCAGAGTACCGACCGATGCTAACATTGCGGATCCTTTGACCAAGGCTTTGGCACAGAGAAATCATGATGGTCACACTAGGTCATTGGATATTCAATATCTCAGTAATTGACACTAGTGCTAATGAGAGATTGTTAGTATTAGCCTTAGTACCAATTATGAGATAATTGTAAAGGGCTCATTTTGTATCATATATCATTATTAATAAAAGGCAAAGTTAGTTATTATATTTATTTCAGTTCAGTGCCGATTGAATAAGTATAATAATGTCCTTGGGTAGTAGATTCTTATCTACAGCATATCAATTGGTTGAATTGAGAGTGAGATATTGTAGATATACATAGAACACTACTCTTAACTATTCCTGCTCGAGCATTAATATACAAGGATAATATTAATGCGTTGAGACTAGTATATAGGTCAACGGATGACTTAATCTCATAAGTCATGGATATGAGATATCAGGTTGACACATGGGTATATATTAGAGAATATATACTGAATGACCCGTCATGAGAATGTTTCATGGATTGTTATATGAGTATCATAAATATTTTCATGTGACTATTAGTATGAATAGTCTTAGACCTAAAGTCACTACGGTTCCCTACATAAGGAGTTGTGTACTTTGGTATCGGCAAACGTCACCTGTAACAAGGTGGATAATAAAATCAATCACTGGGTATGCAATGAATTATGCGGAGGAATGTGAGTGATGTAGATGTGATCTATCCCTTCTATATGACGGAAGTGATATCTGTGGACCCCTTGATTAGTAGGACACAAGAAAGCATGACCATGTGTAAATGAGTTAATATAAAATATTGAGCTTATTTGATTGAGTGTGTCTACTTAGAGATCAAGAAACACAAAGGTTGATAAGAGGATGACACGGTCTATGCCTCATTGATCAATCTAGATATCAAGGATAGAGGGACAAAGTCATACAAGATAATAGGCATAGACAGGTTAGGTCGGATCTCAACTTTCTCGTCACTTGGGTAGCAATGATGCCTTGTTAGATGCTACTCATTGCTTATGTATCTAAATGTTGATTTGGGTACATTACCAATGTTACAAGATCTTATTGGGTCACACACAAAGAATAAGTAGATTTGGAGATGAGTTCATATGATGAATCATTAGATTAAGTCTTATCCGAATTGGACTTATTAAGTTAGACTCAATTGGATCTAATTGTTGGATTAAGTCCAATTCAAACTAGACTCAAGGAGTCAATTCAAATTAATGAAATGTGATTCATTGAATTTGAAATTGCATGAGATTAATTGAGTAAGACTCGATTGAATTAGACTTGAGTTAGACTCGATTGAATTAGACTTGAGTTAGACTCAAGTGAGGAGACTAGAGTTAGACTCAAGTGAGGATTAATGGAGAGATTTATTGAATTTCAAAATTCAATGATTCATTTCATTCAATTTTTTAAATTAAATTTGAAATGAAGAGTTTCAAGTGTGGTCCTTAATGGAGTGTAAATGCTCATCAAGGCTATTAATGCTAATTAAGTATTTTCATTGGATGAAAATACTTAAGCAATTTCTCTTCATTTTTGAGTTAGTTCTTCATTCTCCTTGCTCTTCTCCTCTCTTGGCCGAAATCCTTTCTCTAGGTTGCTAGCACAACCTATCTCCATTTTGTGAGTTTGTGAGACAAATAAACGCTTGTTCGTGTGGATACTGTAGAAGCGCGAACGTGAGATCGTGTTGTGATCTGAGCTGTCGGGAGATCATGTGCACGCACCAAAGGTATAACCTCTTATAATCTTATGAAAAACTTAGTATATTTTTCTTTCCCTTCGCATGGATCTCCTGGAAGGAACTAGATGGTTTCCGCTGCGCATAAGCGTGTTTAGCACTCTAGTTCCTTACACGTTTCTCCAGTAACCAAACTCGGTCTCAAATGGGCAAGTAACTAGTTTCCACTCATGACAATAAATTTTTCAATCCCTTATTTCATCAGTCATTTTTATAGACAATTGCACATTTGTAACGATGCAACTGGTGGGATTTTTATTTTTCTAAATGAGCTTTAATGTTTTGAGCATTAATCTAGTGACCAAGATGTAGTTAAGAGATTACCATTGAAAATTCAAGTACTCATTAAGTCTAATGAATCATGACTATTTTGAGAACCTTCAATTATCAAAATAAGGCAAAATATATAGAGAACCTCAAGTTAGACTAAAATCAAATCCTTTCAATGAAATGTAATGCTCATCTCTTACTATTGATGATAGAGAAAAGTAGATCACCAAACATACTAGCACTAATAACCTATCAATATGAATCTAATAATAAACGTACAAAAATTGTTACTATCATACAAATGATATGTTCATTTTGTTTCATTGGAGATAGAAAAAATAAATCACTAAATATACTAGCACTAAAAGGTATAACTCATGACCTCTAGATAATGATCATGTTAAAAAATTTACTCTCAATCAAGTCAGCAGTAATAGTGCATATAGTACAACTCAAAATGCCTCCTCACAACTAAAGAGAAAATTAATCTAAGAAAATAAAATACAACAAGACTAATCAAAGCAAAAGCAACTATACATAAAAACCCCCAGACTTAGATACTTCATTGTCCTCAATAAAACTAAACTTATAGAGGCAGGTGAGAGAAAGGGGGTGGAAAATGGGTAGGTCTACCACTCGGAGGAGGTCGACTCCTTGGTGGAGATCGTGGCCCAGGGAGAAATCTAGGGACTCTTGGGAGGTGGCCAATATTTTCATAGTACTAGTATAACATGGCCACCTGTTAATTAGTGATATCCATGGAGTTCATAAATTCATTCATCATCCCTTGGTGAGTGTAGTAGTCTCTCATAAAATTAGATAATCTACTATAAAATCATCCCTCTTTTGAAATTAATCCTATACATATTGAAACTGATTATGAATGAAGTCACAATGGTCCTCCAACATCTTATGAGAAATATCTTGCTTCTCATGAATAGAATCCAATGATGTACGAAAAACAGAGAAATCAAAGCTAGAAGGCCCCACACTATCATAAGCAAATGAATGTCTAGTAAGATCAGTAAATTCGATGAGTGGCTAGCCTCTAGCCAAGGTATACTTGTGATGCTCTTTGGAGGATGCGGAGGAACTGAGAATTGGATCTTTAATAATCCAATTATTGGGGTTATGAATTATTATGTAATCAGGATTTGGTAAAGAGACAGGGAACCCATCCCATCTAGGAAAACTAAATCCGTTTTCATCCTGACATATAATTTTCATTGCTAGGCATGTATCTATATCTATTTTGACATTACCATGTATAGCTTCTAGACTCAAGATGTCTAGTTCAAGTTTCCTAGCAATGGTCGTAATGAACCCACTAAACATGATTGTTCTCGAGTTTATCTTCCCCGCCCTCTGCATAGTTTGTAAAAAATGGAACCCTCCATCAAATTCAACTTTGTGAATCATGTCCCACCTAGAGTAAAGCTCCACTTTTTTTACCGCTTTGTCAATCTCACCCCTATCATAGATAGTCTTATTCATAATACGGTGAAGGTATCAAAAGATGGGGTTCTACATATGGAGGCTTTAGTTCTAGATGGGTTATAGGGCTCATTTAAATCGGTGATTAAACTCCAAAAGGAATTAGCATTGTATCTATAATCAAACTTGTGAGGTACCCCTGTGGGTAATCTAAAATAATTATTAAATTTATAAAGAGTCCAAAGGTAATCATGATTCATTAACCTAAAATGAATTTATCCATCATGATCATCATCGGAAGTGAAATTAGACTCTAAAGAACTTAAAAATTCCAAAACAAGATGTGGATAGGTCGGTTCACTAGTGTACATCATGTTGTTCTAATCTAAATTGCTAATCAATCATTCCACATCATCTTTTATTTCCAAGCACTCCATGATTATACTGCACATATAACGTATACAAACTAACTTATGGCTGAACAAATTATTATTTCTAAATTTCTGATCATCATTTCTAAGTACAACGTCGAATTCATTAGTTTTACCTTCATCTTGAGCAGGACATTTTCCTTTTCTTTTCGCTGGCACCTTCTCCTTCATGGGTGCTTTGCCTTTTCCCTCATCCTTCTTTGAATATTCCCCTCCATTAGATCCAACCAACCTGTGAGTCATTTCATGATGTTAGACATACTGAAATATATCCAAAATGGGAAGATGTATTTGCAATTAAAGAAACTAAATCTGAATGAGAAAAAGGAAAGAAGAAGAGAGAAAAGGGTAGACATTTAGATCTTGAGAGAAGAAAAGAAGGATTTATTTAAGATCCACTTTTATTTGGGAGAAAAAGGAAATCTTGAGAGTTGAAGGAGTAGATCTCTAGTAAGAAGAAGAGGTTTTGAGAAGGGAAAGAGTTTAGAAGAAGAGAGATAAATAGTAGAAAAAGAAAGGAGTTTTAGAGCTTGGGGGTGTGAGGTTGAGTGGCCACCGACACGGCCACAGCTAGGTATATAACCCAGTCGTGTGTCATTGGCACAACCTGTGTCAATTGGCACTGGCTGTGCCAAATTTGTAACACCCCTAGAAAGCCTAGATAAGAAAGTAAGGTTAATGAGAGTTTGAAGGTAGTGAAAAGAAGGTGTAAATATTCTAAGTTGAATATTAAGATGGGAAGGATTTAGATGATTAAAACTTTATGAAAGAAAATAAAGTTGAGAATATAAACCATCTATATTTATAATACATGGAATTAATGTAAACAAAAGGAAGGAATATGAGATAATATATATGTGTATGAAATATTTATGCATAATGCATAATATGGTCATATATGAATTATTATGTACAAAAGAATATCAATAATATGTTAGAAGAGAAATAGGATTGAACCTTGGACCTCTTGTAAGGAACATGTATAGGATATCAAAGGGGATAGGAGAATTATTGATAAGGAGAGAAAGGACTAAGTAGTTAAGAATAAGAAAGGATTCTTTTTACTTAAAAGGAAAAGGAAGTAAAAAGAAGTAAAAATATACATAACCAAGTTTTGATCCTTGGTTCTCTTGTAGATGCATGCATATGTTAACCAAGTGTGATAGGAGAGGATATTGTAAGAGGAGAGATAGGAATTTTAATTAAAGGAAAGAAAAGAGAGAAATTAAAGGAAAGAAAAGAGATAACTCAAGAAGCATTTCTCTAGAATATTCTTATCATTAAAGAGGAGAAATAAATAAGGAGGATGAATCAAGTCAAGTTTTCCTCCCCTCATTTTAGTATAAATAGGCATGGAGGGGTGGCTTCATCCTCAACTCACTCTCCTCCTCTTCTCCTAGAGGTGTCGAGACACTCCCTCTTTTCTTTCTTTCTTTTTGTTGCCGAGCAACACAAGAGGAAGAAGCCTCCTCTTCTTCCTCCTCCTCTCCACCAAAAGACCTAGCCACTTCTTCCTCCATTGGTGCCGAGCAAAGCAAGCAAGGAAGAAAGGTCCACAAGCAAGTTCTCAACTCTAGGAAACTTAAGCAAAGAAGGTAAGCTTCCCCTCACCTGTGGTACAAGGCTTTTATGTGATTTTCGGATTTATAAGGATTAGAAAACCTAGGAAAGAATTTAAGAAAATTCGGCTAAAGAAAAGGTTTTCAAATCTAAGATGATTTAAACAAGACCTCATTTCATGATAAGATTTTCTATGCTATGTAGAAGGATTCTTTTCCATGATTTTATACTGATATGATGTATGATCAGAGGAGTATCTAACCCTAGGATTTAACCAAAAATATTTTAAAGAGGCTAGGAAGATTATTGTCTAACCAAACTAGTGCAAGGTTCCTTCTATGAGATGCTAAGGACCTTTCTATGGTTTTCTTGCTTGGAAATTAATTGGAACCAAAAGAAAACTCACTTGTATGCTTCGGACCAGAAAGGTTAAGGGTTAGAAAGACCAAAAAAAAAATTTAAATAAACATGCTCCTATTATAGGATATAAAGTTTCTTAAAGGGTGTTCACATTGCTAGAAACTCATGAACTCTTTTTAGGGTTTTTCGGCCATGATAAAAGGGATAGCTTAGATTAGCCTAAACAAAAATATTAATATGCTCAAGACCTCTGTGATATTATGATATGAAAGTTGATTAATGCTCTCATGTTTAATTGGAATGTAGAAAATTAGTTACATGATATAAGACATGTAAGATCACAAGAGTCCTAGCTTGTTTATGATCCAATTTTGTGTATGATGTTCTTAGTAACTTTTTCCATGATATTTACTTAGGCTTTCCATGCTTTAGGCCACTTAAGAAACCTAGCTTAAGGACTGGTAGGTTTCGGCCATGAAGGAAAATAAAAGAAAAAGGGAAAGAAACCTAAGAAATGCTATACATAATGAGAAGAAATGAAATTATGTTATGTAATATGCCATGATATGTTATAGCATAGGAAATGCTATACATAATGAGAAGAAATGAAATTATGTTATGTAATATGCTATGATATGTTATAGCATAGGAAATGCTATACATAATGAGAAGAAATGAAATTATGTTATGTAATATGCCATGATATGTTATAGCATAGGAAATGCTATACATAATGAGAAGAAATGAAATTATGTTACGTAATATGCCATGATATGTTATAGCATAGGAAATGCTATACATAATGAAAAGAAATGAAATTATGTTACGTAATATGCCATGATATGTTATAGCATAGGAAATGCTATACATAATGAGAAGAAATGAAATTATGTTACGTAATGATATGTTATAGCATAGGAAATGCTATACATAATGAAAAGAAATGAAAAAGGAAATGCATGAAAGATTGTTAGGGACATGATATGATAGTTATGCATGATAAGTTATTTTTTGTATGGTTTGTACCAAGGGTGGGCTCCGTAAACGCCCCGGGGTCGATGGAGTAAGACTCAGGCCTCGTCAGTAATGGGCCTCTGATTGCCCTAGGTCGATGGAGTAAGACTCGGGCCTAGTATGTATGCATGGTAGAGTTCAAGACTTGCTACCTTGGACCTACCTATGAAGCGCGCGCATTATGTATGTGGTACAAACCGGGATCCCCTCTAATGATGATATTAATTTCAAGTACTTATAAGTATAAGTTTTCAAATTCATGATGCATTGCCTACATATGTGCTTGAATTATCTGATGATTAGATATAATGTCATGTGATATTATATGAATATGAATATGATACCCTTGTATGTCGTATGCTTATGATACCTCGCATGATATTGATATGCAATGATATGAATTCGGTTTTAGTGAGTAGGAAAGGAACTTACTGAGCCATGAGTGCTCATAGCTTACTTTCCTTGTACCGCAGATATGGGGGACGGATATTCGGAACGACGGAGCAGCAGGAGGAGCAGATAGTGATGTGTGTGGTGGTGGCTCGGCAAGAACGATTCGGACAAATTAATATTTTTAGTTATATGATCAATATATGCACATTCGAACTAATCAGAATATGTGATATCATGCTTATTTAAATAAAAGGAATGATTTAAAATTTTCCACTGTTATAGTATAACTAAAGCATGTACGTAAGTAGTATAAGATCGTAGCGCCGCCCTTGGGTAAGAACAGGTGGTATCAGAGCGAAGTTTTGCCAGCTCACTACACACACATCAAGCTCCTTCCTGTCGCTCCAAGTAAGTACAGTTGCTTAATTTATTTATATTCAAAAATTAGTACGATACTCTAGGATACATGAATAATAGCCTAGGAAGGATACCTTAAGCTATACCCTAGAGAAGGGTGCATGATGACAAGTATGTGTTAAAAATAGTATGATACTCTAGGATGCATGAATGGTAGCCTAGGAAGGATACCTTAAGTTATACCCTAGAAAATGGTGCAAGATGATAAGTAGGTGATATTCTAGGATGCATGAATGGTAGCCTAGATACAAGAACCTTAGGCTATAACATAAGAGGAATAATGAATCTTTAAAATCTTGTAGAAATGGACTATATCCCGTTCGAATACGATCCCGAGGATGTAGAATATTTTGGCGAATACCTCGAGTTCGCGAATGAACCCGATATGCTGGAATACTTCGACAACTATGTGAGCGACTCGGAATCTCCGGAAGACGGCGAGTTCGGAGAGGAAGATCTCGAGGAAATCGAGGAAGGGAATTCGGACGTTAATGAAGATGAAGATTCAGAAATTATGGAATATTATGAAGGAGAGAACGAGTTTCCTGAGATGGGCGAGGATGAATTTAACCTTGCTGAATACATGGAAATGGGTTTCAACCCCAACGATATAATAGACTTCGAGTGGGGACTGAACAACCTCGAGGGGGAACTAAACGAAGACCCGATGGAACCGGACGAACATGTTGAAGAAGACGAGGGAATGGATGAAGAGACAATAATCGACCCGGAAGAGGCATCGGAGATTCAACCTCCGATAATGCCTGATCCACCCTAGAATGATCTGGGCAAGTCGATACAGGTTGGGTTGATGATGACTACTGCTATCATGTCCTTTATGGCAGGAGTAGTCACAACCTACCTGGCCTTTTAAGAGAAGAAGTTATGAACAAAAAATGTAATAAAAGCTTTTGATGAATAAAAAGAGTAGAAATGGTATCAATTTAAGCATGAGTCAAGTAAGAATGATAATACCATCGGCTAGATCTTGACGCGTATGAATGGTAAGGTAATCTAAAGATGATATGACAACCTAAGAAAGAATACCTCAACGATAACCCAAACATGGCATGAAACCTAGACATGATATGTTAAGATATTCATGCATAAATGATAACTTAGACTAAACTTATTATCATTTAGGAAAATAAGTATGACTAGAAGACGAAATGCCAGAACGGAGGAGACCGTACCTCCACCTGATTGGGCACATGTAGTTACTGAGCTACAACGACAGCTTACGGAATAGCAACAGATGATTGCTGCCATGATGAATCAACAAGGGAATCCTGCTACCCCAAATCAGAATAATACGCCAACTATACCAGTAGTTGAACCGGAGCCAGTAGCAGCACCGGTACCACTAGTGAATCTGGCACCGGTAGTTCGTCAAGAAGCGTATCTGATCCAGTGGCAAAGACTGAGGCCAGAGAAATTCTCTGGTAATTGTGAAGCATGGGACGCACAAGCTTGGTTTAAGACAATGGAGAGCATGATAGAACTATTGGACTGGCCTGAGCATGAAAAGGTCAAATGCGTATCATTCTGTCTCACGGGAGACGCCCGAATGTGGTGGGACAGAGTGAAAGTGAAAAGACCAGTAAACCAAATGAGTTGGGCAGATTTTGAGACGGAATTCTTCGAAGAATTCTTCCACACTCGGGTGACAAGTAGGCACTATGATGAATTCACCGAATTTCGGCAAGGTGACCTAACGGTAGAAGAAGCGATGAAAAGATTCAACCGCCTGGCACGACTATGCCCGAAATTAGTTAGGACGGAGGGAGAAAGGGTCGGCTTATGCTAAAGATGCTCGGACCCGAGATAGCACTTAATGTGGCCGGCGGAGTTAACAGGTCGCGTACCACGGAGGAGTTAATTAGCAGTGCCCTGAATACTGAACACTACAAGGCACTAGGCAAGGACAAGAAGCAAGCTCGGATGGAAGAACTGGAAAATATCAAGGCCAACTGGAAAGGGAACCACGGTGGAAAGGGAAAGCGACGGAACGACACTAAGAATGGTCCGTCCAACAAGCAGCTCAAGTTTTCTCAGTGCAATACATGTGGGAAGAAACATCCAGGAACATGTCGTACGAGCACTAATAAGTGTTACAACTGTGGGATAGAGGGTCATAAAGCAAAAGACTATCGTAAGAGCAAAATTAAATGCTACGACTGTGGACTGGAAGGACATCTATCTAGAGACTGCCCTACCAAAACTAAAGCACCACAGTATGTTCTGAATCAAGGTGGTCCCGCAAGGTTACACCAACTGCAGACTTCTATTGAGGGACCTTCAATGAGTCAAGGGAGATTGGAAGCTCCACCAACGTCTAAGGAATCTGAGCAGAAATTGTCATTCTAAGTTCGGGGACGAACTTTCAATAAGTAGGGGAGATTGTAACACCCCTAGAAAGCCTAGATAAGAAAGTAAGGATAATGAGAGTTTGAAGGTAGTGAAAAGAAGGTGTAAATATTCTAAGTTGAATATTAAGATGGGAAGGATTTAGATGATTAAAACTTTATGAAAGAAAATAAAGTTGAGAATATAAATCATCTATATTTATAATACATGGAATTAATGTAAACAAAAGGAAGGAATATGAGATAATATATATGTGTATGAAATATTTATGCATAATGCATAATATAGTGATATATGAATTATTATGTACAAAAGAATATCAATAATATGTTAGAAGAGAAATAAGATTGAACCTTGGACCTCTTGTAAGGAACATGTATAGGATATCAAAGGGGATAGGAGAATTATTGATAAGGAGAGAAAGGACTAAGTAGTTAAGAATAAGAAAGGATTCTTTTTACTTAAAAGGAAAAGGAAGTAAAAAGAAGTAAAAATATACATAACCAAGTTTTGATCCTTGGTTCTCTTGTGGATGCATGCATATGTTAACCAAGTGTGATAGGAGAGGATATTGTAAGAGGAGAGATAGGAATTTTAATTAAAGGAAAGAAAAGAGAGAAATTAAAGGAAAGAAAAGAGAGAACTCAAGAAGCATTTCTCTAGAATATTCTTATCATTAAAGAGGAGAAATAAATAAGGAGGATGAATCAAGTCAAGTTTTCCTCCCCTCATTTTAGTATAAATAGGCATGGAGGGGTGGCTTCATCCTACACTCACTCTCCTCCTCTTCTCCTAGAGGTGCCGAGACACTCCTCTTTCTTTCTTTTTTTGTTGACAGCAACACAAGAGGAAGAAGCCTCCTCTTCTTCCTCCTCCTCTCCACCAAAAGACCTAGCCACTTCTTCCTCCATTGGTGCCGAGCAAAGCAAGCAAGGAAGAAAGGTCCACAAGCAAGTTCTCAACTCTAGGAAACTTAAGCAAAGAAGGTAAGCTTCCCCTCACCTGTGGTACAAGGCTTTTATGTGATTTTCGGATTTATAAGGATTAGAAAACCTAGGAAAGAATTTAAGAAAATTCGGCTAAAGAAAAGGTTTTCAAATCTAAGATGATTTAAACAAGACCTCATTTCATGATAAGATTTTCTATGCTATGTAGAAGGATTCTTTTCCATGATTTTATACTGATATGATGTATGATCAGAGGAGTATCTAACCCTAGGATTTAACCAAAAATATTTTAAAGAGGCTAGGAAGATTATTGTCTAACCAAACTAGTGCAAGGTTCCTTCTATGAAATGCTAAGGACCTTTCTATGGTTTTCTTGCTTGGAAATTAATTGGAACCAAAAGAAAACTCACTTGTATGCTTCGGACCAGAAAGGTTAAGGGTTAGAAAGACCAAAAAAAAAATTTAAATAAACATGCTCCTATGATAGGATATAAAGTTTCTTAAAGGGTGTTCACATTGCTAGAAACTCATGAACTCTTTTTAGGGTTTTTCGGCCATGATAAAAGGGATAGCTTAGATTAGCCTAAACAAAAATATTAATATGCTCAAGACCTCTGTGATATTATGATATGAAAGTTGATTAATGCTCTCATGTTTAATTGGAATGTAGAAAATTAGTTACATGATATAAGACATGTAAGATCACAAGAGTCCTAGCTTGTTTATGATCCAATTTTGTGTATGATGTTCTTAGTAACTTTTGCCATGATATTTACTTAGGCTTTCCATGCTTTAGGCCACTTAAGAAACCTAGCTTAAGGACTGGTAGGTTTCGCCATGAAGGAAAATAAAAGAAAAAGGGAAAGAAACCTAGGAAATGCTATACATAATGAGAAGAAATGAAATTATGTTATGTAATATGCCATGATATGTTATAGCATAGGAAATGCTATACATAATGAGAAGAAATGAAATTATGTTATGTAATATGATATGATATGTTATAGCATAGGAAATGCTATACATAATGAGAAGAAATGAAATTATGTTATGTAATATGCCATGATATGTTATAGCATAGGAAATGCTATACATAATGAGAAGAAATGAAATTATGTTACGTAATATGCCATGATATGTTATAGCATAGGAAATGCTATATATAATGAAAAGAAATGAAATTATGTTACGTAATATGCCATGATATGTTATAGCATAGGAAATGCTATACATAATGAGAAGAAATGAAATTATGTTACGTAATGATATGTTATAGCATAGGAAATGTTATACATAATGAAAAGAAATGAAAAAGGAAATGCATGAAAGATTGTTAGGGACATGATATGATAGTTATGCATGATAAGTTATTTTTTGTATGGTTTGTACCAAGGGTGGGCTCCGTAAACGCCCCGGGGTCGATGGAGTAAGACTCGGGTCTCGTCAGTAATGGGCCTCTGAATGCCCTAGGTCGATGGAGTAAGACTCGGGCCTAGTATGTATGCATGGTAGAGTTCAAGACTTGCTACCTTGGACCTACCTATGAAGCGCGCGCATTATGTATGTGGTACAAACCGGGATCCCCTCTAATGATGATATTAATTTCAAGTACTTATAAGTATAAGTTTTCAAATTCATGATGCATTGCCTACATATGTGCTTGAATTATCTGATGATTAGATATAATGTCATGTGATATTATATGAATATGAATATGATACCCTTGTATGTCGTATGCTTATGATACCTCGCATGATATTGATATGCAATGATATGAATTCGGTTTTAGTGAGTAGGAAAGGAACTTACTGAGCCATGAGTGCTCATAGCTTACTTTCCTTGTACCGCAGATATGGGGGATGGATATTCGGAACGACGGAGCAGCAGGAGGAGCAGATAGTGATGTGTGTGGTGGTGGCTCGGCAAGAACGATTCGGACAAATTAATATTTTTAGTTATATGATCAATATATGCACATTCGAACTAATCAGAATATGTGATATCATGCTTATTTAAATAAAAGGAATGATTTAAAATTTTCCGCTGTTATAGTATAACTAAAGCATGTACGTAAGTAGTATAAGATCGTAGCGCCGCCCTTGGGTAAGAAGGGTGGGCGTTACAAAATTGACACTGCCAATTTTGCATGTCTCTATATGTGGTCGTGTCTTTTGGCACGGGCAAAACCAAAATGGCTCTGCTTCTTCTTATGTGGTCGTGCCAAACGACACAGCCTGTTTCTTTTATTGCTTCGTACCCATGCAGAATGGCACGGGTAGAGCCAAAATGGCTCTGTTTCACCATCCAAGCCCATGCCTTAGGGCACATGCAGTGGTTTATGCCGTGTCCTTTTACACGGGCAACCAATGGAAAAATGACCTAAAAGTAAAAAAGATGAAATTATTAGGCTCCACCAAATAGAAAATAAAGAAATAAAATATGAAAAGAAAACTCTTGGGGTGCCTCCTAAGGAGCGCTTGTTTTAGGTCCTAAGCTCGACCTTTGACATGGCTCAATCTAGAGGATGTGGTTCAGTAAAATTCAAGTCCTCAATTTCCTCCTCCAGCATTCCTAAGAAATATCTTTTTGAACCTCTACCCATTGACTTTAAAGGTTCCGGTTTCTTGCTTCCAAATATTTACAACCCCATATGGATAAACCTTTTAAACTCTAAAAGGTCCAGAGCATCTTGACTTTAATTTCCCTGGAAATGATTTCAATTTTGAATTGAATAGTAAGACTAAGTCTCCCTCTTGAAATTCTCTTTCTTTGAT
Organism: Zingiber officinale; assembly: GCF_018446385.1. Lineage (NCBI taxonomy): Eukaryota > Viridiplantae > Streptophyta > Magnoliopsida > Zingiberales > Zingiberaceae > Zingiber > Zingiber officinale. The sequence continues at coordinate 61,084,027 of NC_055987.1, read as the reverse complement.
GTGTCTGTCATGCCACCTTTTTGTTCTTTCCTTATAGGACTTAGCATACTCATAAGCATCCATCCTGAGCTCAATGAATAGATTTCTCTTTTCTCCTACCTCTTTCAAATCAAAATTGATTTTTTTAATTGCCCAATATACTTTATGCTCAATCTCAACCAGGAGATGGAAATATTTTCCATAAACTAGTCTAAAGGGTGTCATTCCAATTGGGATTTTTGTAAACAATTTGATATGCCCATAGGGCATCACCCAGCCTGAGGGACCAATCCTTTCTTGAAATGGATACCATCTTTTCTAGTATAGTCTTAATTTCTCTATTTGAAATTTCTACTTGCCCACTAGTTTGCGGGTGATAAGGAGTTATAATTTTTTGACTTACCCCATATTTCTTGAGTAATGTTTCAAACTATTTTTCAATAAAATGAGAGCCCCCATCGCTAATGATAATTCTGGAAACTCCAAATTAGAGGAAGATAACTTTCTTGAGCATCTTGATGACTGTTTTAGAATCACATTTAGCCGAAGCCACGACTTCTACCTATTTTGACACATAATTGACTACAACTAAGATATAGTTATTTCCATAAGAAGACGAAAATGGTCCCATAGAATCGATCCCCCACACATCGAATAGCTCAATTTCAAGCATGTAATTCAATGGCATTTCATGCCGTTTTGTGATGTTTCCCGTTCACCTATCACATGATTAAACATACTCTTTTACATCCTTGAATAGCATTGGCCAATAAAGGCCTACTTGTAAAATTTTAGTTGTTGTTTTGGAAATACCTAAGTGTCCTCCATATGTTGATGAATGACAATGATTTAGGACATCTTTAATCTCCTCCTTAGGTATGCATCTTGGAAAAATCATATCGCTGTATTGCTTATACAATAGTGGTTCATCTCAAATATAATACTTAACATTTGTAAAAAAATTCTTCTTTGTTGCGGTATAATGTTTAGGGGAAGGATTCAACTAACAAGGTAATTTACTATATCTGCATACCAAGGTATCTTAGCATTAGAAATGGCTAGGAGTTGTTCATCTAGGAAATAATAATTGATGGGTAAATCATCTCCAAACTTTTCTTCACTATTCTGGTGTATTCTTGGCAAGTAATCTGCCACCACATTTTTTGCCCCTTTCTTATCATGAATTTCCAAATCAAATTCTTGGAAAAACATAATCCATCTGATTAAACATGGTTTAGAATCCTTTTTATTCAACAAGTATCGGACAGCTGCATGATAATATACTCTATTACCTTTACACCCACTAAATATGATCTGAATTTATCAAATGTAAAGACCACTGCTAATAACACATTTTCTGTAGTTGAGCAGTTGATTTGAGCATCATCTAAAGGCTTGCTTGCATAGTGAATGACATGTAATTTCCAATCTTTCCTCTATCCCAGGACTACCCCAATAGCAAAATCACTTGCATCACACATTTATTTCAAAGGGAAAGTTCCAATCTGGAGCTTGAATTATGGGAGTTGGTATTAATGCTTCTTAATTTTTTTTCAAATGCATCAAAGAAATTCTGATCAAAGCAGAACTCAACTTCCTTTAGTCAAGGGCTTGGAGATTTTTGAGAAATCTTTTATAAATCGTCAATAGAATCCAGCATATTCTAAAAAATTCCTAATCCCTTTTACATTAACCGGGGGGATAATTTTTCAATGGCTTCTAGATTTTCTTTGACCACCTCAATTTCCCTTTCTGATACTATATGTCCCAGAACAATTCCTTCCCTTACCATAAAATGACACTTTTCCCAATTCAGGACTAGATTCATTTCCTCACATTTTTGCAAGACCTTAGAAAGATTTGATAAACAGGAATCAAAGTCAGTGTCATAGATTGAAAAATCATCCATGAATACTTTCATAATATTTTCTATCAAATCTGAGAATATCGTCATCATACATCTCTAAAAGGTAGGGGTATTACATAGTCCAAATGACATTCATCTATAAGAAAATGTCCCATATGGACACATGAATGTAGTTTTTTTCTGATCATTTGAGTGAATAGGGATTTGAAAGAATCCTAAATATCCATCCAAATAGAAAAAGCACTTGTGATTGGCAAGTCTCTCAAGCATTTGATTAATGAAAGGAAGTGGGAAGTGGTCTTTTCTAGTTTCTTTGTTCAATTTCCGATAATCAATATACATACTCCATCCTATGACTATTCTCTTAGGAATTAACTCTTTGTTGTCATTTTCACCACTGTCATCCCTCCTTTCTTAGGAACTACATGTACTGGGTTTACCCATTGACTATCGAAAATGGGATAAATGATTCCCGCATCAGTGATTTAAGGACTTCATCTCTGACCACTTCCTTCATATTGGGATTCAGCCTTCTTTGATGTTCAACTGAACTTTTCTGATCATTTTCTAATAAAATCCTGTGCATGCATAAAGAAGGACTAATCCCTTTAATATCATCAATTGTATATCCTATTATCCTTATGTGCATCTTCAGCACCCTAACTAATTTCTGAGTTTCTATTTCATTTAGATTAGCATTAATTATCATTGGAGAGGAAAAATCTAGTCCAAGAAACTCATATCTAAGATTTGATGATAGGGGTTTGAGCTCAACTTGAGGTGACACGATCTTGGGTATCGATGGGCATTATTTCAAGTATCATGATTTCATCAGAGTTGTCCTCCTCATACTAAGGAATTATTTCAATGGAATTTTCTAATAGTTGCAAACTCAATTCCTTAGGGATCTCATAGTCTTCATGAACATTACTCACCCCCAGTTTGGTTGATGGAGTCGAATCTTCAAGCATTCGTGTAAGAGTTTCACCACACCAAGGTGCAATTTCTTCTAATTCATCACATAATTGTTCAAAGTATTCAAACTAAAAATCAATGTCTTCATAAAGAATTTCTGTTTCAGAGATCCTGAATGAAGGAACTGTCAAGTTATCCTCTGACCAATCAATTAGATACTTGACATCCGGTCAATCAGAGTATAAGTGATAAGTACATTTTGGGTGTCACAAATGGACTTTAAATTGATTTAGTATTGAAACCCTTAACTTCACTCAAGCAATGATGTAGTATAGGGCCCAAGTCAAATCTCTCGAGGAAAACTAGTAAGTAGATGTTCACCTTAGCTATAAACTCTTTTTTGGGTTTCTATTTGGAAAAGGGGTTTTGATTTGAGTTCAACTTTCAAAATGAAGTAATGTAAATCTAATTGAACTAATTCTAACGAGGAATTCAATCTTACTCATTAAGTGAGAGATTGCAACTAATCAAAAGAAACAAGAAGTAAATCGAATGTAGAAACACTTCTATGCTGAAATTCAAAGTGCTGAAACTCTTACCTTAAATAGAATTATGCTAAACTATTTAACAGGGACAAAATAGAACACTAAATTGTAGAAATTGAGCTATGTAAAACAAGATCGAGAGCCTAATTGTAGAATTGAAATTGTGTACCCATTAAATTTAAAAATCTAAGGGTTGAAACCAAAATAGGGTTCCTAATTGCAATTAATGAAAGTGCAGAATTCAAAAATAGTAAGGAAATTACAGAAGTTAAAACTTAATCACACAATCTAACCAACTCAAATTTCAAAACTAAAATAATAAAGCATCCCTAATCCCTAATTGATCTTTCAACTTTCCTTCTCTTTATCATAACACAAAGAAGTTTAATGAAACCTCACTTCAGTAATCGAAGAAGAAGATCTCGACATCAAACTCAATCCAGAGGTAGCTTAGTACTCTAGAGAAGACTCTCTGATTAACTTAGCATAATCTAAAACTACTGTACACGTAAATCAGGATCTCTATCAGACTGAAATCTTTGAATCTAAAAATGCTACTTGATGGTCAAAATAAAGATGGAATGAGCTCAGAAACACCGAACGAACGTTGCCGACATACTCTGATGCAAGATGGATCCACAGATTGGAGCAACGCCTCTGATCTATTACATAACAGAGAAAGCACAGGATGAAGAAACATGCTAGAGGAACGCTGTTAGCATGCTACTGATGCTTGGACGTGGAATGACGGATGCTGGAAACCTCATCACAAATGAAGGAAGGTGGATTCGCAGATCTGAGATGAGGATGGGCCTTGTGATTGTGCGGTGGATAAACAGGTACAATGAACAGTAGTGCAAGCCACTATTCACCATGCCAGGTTTTGGGTTTTATACTGGGTTTGGATGAAGTTTTTAACTTGGGTTTGGTCCAGTAAAGACTTAGGGTTTTGGTGGAAGGATTGAACTTGGGTTGAGTTCAATGGGTTAGCTCCTTGACATCAGTTGGAATTGAATTGAACCCAAGTAGGGTCTTGGGCTCCTTTACTTGGTAGGATGGAGACTTCTTTTGGATTGGTTGCTTCCTCTTCATTTTCTTGACTTCAATCAAATTATGTATCAATTGCAACATCCTACAAGACCAAATTCAAATTATGAGAAATAAATCATGAATTAAGAGAAAAACCCATCATTAAGCTCATAATGGACTTTGCTTTGTAAACATGATAAAAATTATAAATTAAAACATACAAATGTATAGAGAACAATGTTGGGCCCCGTGGTTTTTTTGATGTGATCAACCAAGTTAGGTTAGACCCTACTTGTTATTTGATCCCTGTGTCTAACTATACAGGAGAAGGACAACACGAGAAAGGAGCCAACGGGCTCGGTGTGTCCGAAGAACGAGAGAGCCACGGAAGAGTACACCGATGGATGAGAAGAACGTGTGCGGCGTTCGAGGGATGAGAAGTCGGGTCGGAAGCCTGCTCGAGGATAAGGCCGGAAATTGGGTTCAGGTGAGCCCTATTTCAATTGGCCACAATCACCCAAGCAATTAGAGCTTCGGAAGAAGAAAATGAGTCAAAAGGAGCTGAAAAAGCTAGCTGGAGGAACCTTCAACGAAGTGTTGAAGGCGCCTATGCTGACTGCAGTCTTGGAGGTGCCTCAAGGGCATTGGAGGCACCTCAAACCTAGTCAAGATAGTCGTTTGTGAAGCAGATAAGGTTTTATCCAGTCAAATCTATTGGAGGCACCCTCAACCCTCTTGGAGGCGCCTTCAAGACCCGAGATAGAATTTCCATGAGCTATATAAAGGCCCCTGGAGCTAGGAATAAATCAATCAACTCTGTATTAAGTTCCTAGCAACTTTTGAGCATTCTTAGTGTGTAAAAAAGGCTTCTCCACCTACACTGAAGGAGACATTCTAGTGGAACAGTTTGACTACCTTGGATTAACAACCTCCTGGGTTGTAACCAAGTAATTCACCCCTCCCCTCTTGTCATCCCCGCTGCACCAACAAGTGGTATCAGAGACAGACTGCTTCAGAAGGACTAACCGTCGACTGAAGCACAAAGATCAAGACGATGGTCGGAACATACATTCGTCCCCCAAAATTCGACGGAGACTTCGCTACATGGAGATGAAGAATGGAGGTATTTTTTAAAATGGATTCTGACATTCTTCTAACTATGAAATTTGGTTTTATAGCTCCAAAAGACAAAGAAAAGTATCAGTGGACGAAGAAGGAGCAAGCTGATTTCATGGCCAACGGAAAGGCAGAATTTCACCTGCTCAACGTTCTGCCGCCCCAGGAGGTAAGTCGGATCGGAAGCTATGACTCCGCTAAAGATCTATGGGAAAAATTCCTGGAGCTCCACGAAGGCACTTCAGAAGCGAAGCTAGCAAGGTGGGACATCCTCCGGACTCAACTGATGAATCTCCGGATGAACAACGGCGAGGAGGTAGCGGAACTCCAAGCAAGAATCAAAGAGCTGATAACTCAACTAAATAACCTTGGAGAATCGGTAACAAACCGAGACTCGATCCGGTATGCGCTCAACGCCTTCCCAAGATCTCTAGAATGAGCGGCCTTAGTAGATGCATACTACATCTCTAAGGATTTTGAGGTAAGTACTTTAGAAAATCTATTTTCTACCTTCGAACTTCACGAGTCTCGAATTGCAGAGCCAAGTCAAGCAAAGCCAAATCTCAATATTGCCCTACAAGATGAAAAGGACGATCCTGACTCTAAAGCGTCGATCGACGAGTCTGAAGCGGCTCTATTAGTAAGGAAATTGAATAAATTTATTAAAACTAATAAATTTATATAGTAGTCAAAAAGGCATCAACGCGGCAAAAGGACGGTTCGTTGCTACAACTATAATGAGGAAGGGCACATCAAGGATGACTGCCCAAGACTGAAGAAAAGGGACAAGGAGAAGTTTCGAAAGACGACGTCCTCGAAGCGCAAAAGTCTAAAGGCTACATGGGATGAATCATCATCCTCGGAATCAGAAGTCGAAGCCTTCTCGGGATTAGCACTGATGGCCAACCATCTTTTCAAAGAAACCAGTTCGGAGATGAGCATATATGAAGGGGGAGGATCATCAGAAGAAGAAAGCTGCGATGAAGGGGGAGCATCAGATACAGAGGTAAGTCAGGTACATAATCTAACTCCCAATCAATCCTTTCAATTCATCAAAGTACTCACTAAAGATTTAGTTAAATTAGAAAAAGAAAATAGTGAGTTAAAGTTAAATTTAGCAAAAACATACCCACTAGGAATGTACGATAATTTAAAATTAGAAAATTAAAAATTAAAAATTGAAATTAAAAAATGAAAAAATGATTATGAATGCTTAAATAAATTTCCAAAATCAAAACTTAGAGTATATCGAAAATTAAACTAGTACATTAGAAAACATCACAGACAACTTAGGAAAGTTCCCAAAAGTTATGTACCCCCTAATTTTTTGATTAATTCAGTAGGAAGGAACCTTTATTGGATTCCAAAATCTTTTCTAGACTAATTTTTTTTAAAGCTTTCAGCAAGAAAATTAAATGTTAAAATTTATTTATAAGGCTTTGTCTAAGGAAGTGGTTGTTGTTCCAATAACCAAGAAGGCCTAGCGCATCGCCACCACTTGGAAGCGAAAATATTAAAATAAAATATTTAATTAACTTTCTGGTAAAGCATTAAAATTAGAATTAAATAATATTTTAAAAAGTTTTTCAAATATTTTTAAAAATATACTTAGAAAAATATTTCATGCATAAAATTTTTGACTTAGAAAAATTCTCAAATAATATTTTTTTTCTAAATTAAAATTTCTTCTGAAATTAAAGAAAAATTTTTAACTTAGAAATTATTTTGAGATTCTTTTTTAACTTGAACTTTTCCTTAGAAAACTTCTCCATGAAAATTATGACCCCATTTTTTTTTGCTGTGATCAAAGGGGGAGAGAGAGGAACAAGTTTAGGGAGAGTTAATATTGGTGCAGGAAGCATCCGACGATCAAACCTTAGTTTTGATAATGATAAAAGGGATTCAAAGTTAAGGGTAATTGTTATCTAACGATTTTATATGAGGTTTTCAGGAAAGTTCTAACTGTGGTTAGGCAAGTGTAAAATCCTAAGGGATGGTAACCTTAGGTCCTAGGGGGTGGTAACCTTAGGTGGAGGAAAATCCTAAGGGGCGGCAACCTTAGGTCCTAGGGAGTGGTAACCCTAGGTGGAGGAAAAATCCTAAGGGGGATAACCTTAGGTCCTAGGGGTGGTAACCCTAGGTGGAGAAAAACCCTAAGGGATGGTAACCCTAGGTCTTAGGATGTGGTAATCCTAGGCAGAAAGTCCAGTCGGTCTAGAGAACCGGACTGGTAAACAGGTATGCTCTCCTGAGTGGAGTAGGTGAGGACGTGTTCCCCGGAAGAGGGAATAGTAGGCGTTGGTTCGATCTAGGGTTTCCGGTTGAAAATCTGAAGTCAGAACCGGACAGCCCGGAGGCTGTCAAACATTTCATCTATTATGTTTGTTATGTGTTAACGTTGTGCTGCAGGGTATTTTGGGACTAACATATCTTGCAGGTACTAAAACACAAAGATTTGCCTCGGATGAATAGTACCTGAGGGGCCCTCATGGAGCTTGAGGCGCCTCGGGTGCAAGGCAGATGCAGCACACGCAACAGGGCTGGAGGCGCCTCGGACGGATCTGGAGGTGCCTCAGACCGGCTTAAAGGCGCCTCAAAGGGTGATAGAGGCGCCTTCAACTAGATAAGCTGCGACCACTTCTATGCTAATCCGTGCGGCTGACTCGGCAACTTGGAGGCGCCTCGGACAGGCTTGGAGGTGCCCTCAACAAGCTATTTAAGGCCACTTTGACCAGCAGCTTAGCAACTCAAGAAAAAAGCAATCCTTCTTCAGTACGCTGCTAACGAGACATTCCGGTTGAGCTACGACAAGTCCCCGATGATCTGAAGCTTCAAGATTGTCATTTTTAGTTGGTGTAATTGTCATTTCAAATTTAAGGTTGTACTTTAAAATTGTAATCTTTAACGATATTAAAGTTGTTGTCCACCGAAAGCGATCAACGATCGTGGGCCTTGGAGTAGAAGTCACCCAAGGCTCCGAACCAAGTAAATCTTGGTGTCCCTACCTTTTGTGTCTTTGATATTTCAGTTGCATTACTCTGATACATTTTTAATCAATAGTTTTCCGATTATGAAACGCGTGAAAGCCACGAGCGCTATTCAACCCCCCCTCTAGCGCGGTCTCGATCCAACAGTTAAAAAATAAAAATTTCTTTTTCTTAGTGTTGTAAATTCTTTTATTGCAATCTTTCTGCTTAAACTGTTAGTTTAGTAATTTCTATAAATTACTATTTGTCTAATTTTTCTCTAACTTGAACTTGGCTTGATGCACATCAAAAAGGGGGAGATTATTGGGTCCCGTGGTTGTTTTGATGTGATCAACCAAGTTATGTTAGGTCTTACTTGTTATTTGATCCCTGTGTCTAAGTGTGTAGGAGCTTAGGAGCGCAGGAAGTCGAGCGGAAGATGCAGCTAGCGAGAAGGACGACACGGGAAAGGAGTCGACGGGCTCAGTGCGTCCGAAGGATGAGAGAACTGCGGAAGAGTACACCAGTGGACTAGAAGAACATGCGCGACCTTCGAAGGATGAGAAGTCGGGTCGGAAGCCTACTCGAGGAGAAGGCCGAAAATTGGGTTCGGGTGAGCCCTATTTTGATTGGCCGCAATCACCCAAGCAATCGGAGCTTCGGAAGAAGAAAAGAGTCAAAAGGTGCTAAAAAAGCTAGCTGGAGGTGCCTTCAACAAAGTGCTGAAGGCACATGCACTGACTTCAGTCTTGGAGGTGCCTCAGACCCAGTCAAGATGGTCGTTTGCGAAGAAGATAAGGTTTTATCCGGTAAAATCCATTGGAGGCACCCTCAACCCTCTTCGAGGTGCCTTCAAGACTCGAGATAGAATTTTCAGGAGCTATATAAAGGCCCCTAGAGCTAGGAATAAATCAATCAACTTTGTATTAAGTTCCTAGCAACTTCTGAGCGTTCTTAATGTGTAAAAAAAGTTTCTCCGCCTACAGTGAAGGAGACATTCTAGTGGAGTTGTTCGACTACCTTGGATTAACAACCCTTGAGTTGTAACAAAGCAATTCACTCCTCCCCTCTTGTTGGCCCCGCTGCACCAACAAACACCACATATCAACCCAAAAATAATATATCTAATCATTGCTTATCAGTAGGCTTCATACAAACTCTTGTATATTAATGAACATCCAGCAGCTTAAATCGTGATGCATTTTACTTAAAAAAGATATCCCTATACAGAATGTCTGGATAATCAACCATTCCTCCATCCCATGATATGGACATAACTAAGTAAGAGTAATATATCTCTCCCATGCCTGACATAATGACTCTCCTTCCCCTTGCTTAAAGTTCAGTATTTGATTCCTCAGAAAGATTATCTTCTTTGGAGAAAAATACTTATTTAAGAATTCACCCTCTAATCACTCCAGACATGAATGCTCTGAGGTCTCAAGGCATTTAGCTAGGCTTTGGCAGAGCCTTTCAGGCTAAACAGGAAAACTAATAGCATTATCGTTTCTACAGGAACCCCTTCATATTTAACTATATCACAATATCTATAGAATTTCAAGAGGTGCAAATAAGGACTTTCAAATTCATCCCCACTAAATTGATCTTCTTGGATTTTAGAGATAACCCCCAAATTAATGCTGAAATTGGGAATATCAATTTGTGGAAGCACAATCAGATTTAATCCCCTTTCATATCTCAGAGCGGCATAATCCTTCAAAGGTTTATTCGCCATGATTCTTTATTAATGCTCTTGTTGGTGAGTATCCCCGCCTGTCATGCGGGAGACTCGGGTTTGATCCTCAACAACGATGCTAAAAATTTGATGTGTTACTGTAAGCGCACGATCATCATCAAGTAATAAAATTTATATAAGTCGATCCCATGAGGATTGAAGATTAAATGCTAATTGACTTTACACGATGAATTCAACTAGACAAAATCGATAATTGTTTGTTTTGGATTTTTAATTAAGACATGAAAAATATAATAAAAGAAAGATAACTGAGGAAGTCCTTAATTTAGAAGATGTTCTAGATCGTTGGTTTCATTGTAATGGTGAATGTTGTGCTATGAATTTGCTCATTCCTAGTTCTCCACTTGTATATTTGCCGGCCAATCTAAACTACTATCGAATACCACCTCCCGACGGTGTGTCGGAGTACTTCCCTTGCTAGTAACCAAGTATGTCATCAAGTGAAGAAGTAACTTAGAGAGTCCGGATTTTCAGTAGAGTACCTTCTGTCACAAGACCTCCCCTGGGTGTACATCTATATATTACATAGGTCACTTGCGTAGCATATGATTAGGGAAAACCCATTACGTTAAGTAATAGATTTATCCATACATAGAATTGTTCTCCCTTAGGAGATTACATTCCATATAGAAGGATAGTTACCTTAGATATTTAACGTTAAACAAGTATCTTAATGTCATGCCGAGCTATATCAAAATGTATACTCAAAAGAGACAATAATTTATGCATCTATTCAATAAAAATTTAGGTTCATGCCCAGATATAGACACATGGCAATGTATCCAGCTTAGAAGTTAGATTTATGCATACAGAAATGTAATCTAGATAGATAAATTCATATTCATAAGGAAAGCCTACGTGCAATCATTTCATCAAACAGAACAAATGTCATACATGCTTCATCAAATAAGGAAATTGGTAATTCAATAGAGTTTACAACATCGGCACATTATAATTACTTCCTACGTCCTAAAATAATAGAAATGCACTCCATAATTAGAATAACTACAATCCAAGAACTCAAATCCATAAGAATTTCAAGAACCCTAAGGAAGGAGAGAAAAAACTTATCCTTGAAGTCAAGTGAAGTCCGTGGATGTAGATCTTGGAGTGTCGATGAGGATGGAGCGGTAGGACGACCTCAAATCTCCCAGATGATGCTTCTGGGTGCAAGGATTTGACCTAGATAGTCCCTTCTCGCCTTAGATCTTCCTCCCTATGCAAGGGGATAAAGTACCCCTTATATAGAGGTGAGGGTACGGGGTGGCCATGCCTTGGGACACGACCTATGCCATTTGGCATGGGGCAGGCCACCCTCTGGCTATATGGCTGTGCCATTGGCACGGCCAGAGCTAAGCTAGTTCTGACTCTGGGCACTTGGTCGTGTCATTTGGCACAGCCAAAGCTTTCTCTAGCTTCTGGCCGTACCAAATGGCACGGCCAAAACAGAGTCTTCTCTATTTACCCCTTCTGAGCCATGCCATTTGGCACGGCTTAATCTTCAAACCTGCCTTTGGAGACATGGTCGTGCCTCCAAGCACGACCCCAGCCAATTTTTTTCTGGAAAAAGGCATGGGCAGATCCCTTGGTCGTGCCATTTGGCACGACCATCCCCATTTATGCTCTTGTTCTTCTTCTTGGTCATGCCATTTGACATGGCCCGTGTCTTCACTACTTCCTTGGTCGTGCCTAAAGGCATGGTCAGACCCAATTTGCATCTGAAATGACTTGGGCACTCCAATCCTTACTTTTCTTTACATGGGGTAGACAAGGCTAGGTCGTGCTCCTCTTCAAATGATCTTCTTTTGCATCTTTAGAATCACTTCAAACTGCTCCTAAAAGTGAAAATAAACACAGAGTAGATCTCTGGACGTAAAATAGTAATTATGCTGAAATTATCATGATAAAGGGTGCAAAAGTATAGAGCATAGGCAATGAATACAGAAAGATGTGTGTTAAACAATACAAAATAACATATATAATCTACGCACATCAAACTTTATGATAGATGATTCAATAGGAAGGACCGGGATATAAGAGGAGAAAGCCTCATTCAATTGAGCATACTGAACTCTTGCACAAGATCCTTCCCATGCATTGATAAGAACTTCCTCCGGCGACAAAGAATAATGACTCTAGCTTTGGACTAAGATCAGCTTTTGATTTGTCATTGTTTTGAATTTTGATATCAATTGATAGCTGTAAAGATTGATGAAAACTAGATGCTACAGATGCATCATTTGATGGTCTTGTTTCAATATATTGTATTGCTTTCAATAAACTCATACTAAACGTCAATGAGAATTAGCCAGGAATGTTTTGCAGTCTATTATCTATAAAAGATATTTTCTTTTTATTTTGTTGCAAATCTATAAAAGATATAAAATCAGGTTCAATCAAGAGATATAAATGGTGATGACTGAATAGAGAAGATCACTAACAATTACAGTATTTAAAATATGATGACTGGATAGAGAAGATATATATATAGTAGCTTCGGATATGGAGTCCGGATGGGAGAAGGCGGAGCGATAGGCGAGCTCGGACCAGGGTCGGCATTCGGAGAGGGAACAGTGAATGGAGTCGTTGAGGCATGCAAGGAAGTGGTGGGAGGCAGTAGGCGCGGTGGAGACGGGACTGGATCCGGCGGAGGTGGGGTTGGAGCGCCGGAGGGGAGGGTATCATCTTGGTGGAAAAGAAAAAGAAACTTCTGCTATTTTTTAAATAATCTCAAATAGCACCACTGAAAATTTAAAAGTCTCAAAGAGAGCCTCTGATATTTATTTCAAAGAATGTCAAACAAAAGTTATAATATCTCTCATTTGCCTTATTTTTCTTTCTAAAATCTCTTTATAAATATTCACATCCAATAATATTAAATCAAAATTATATTTGATAGGTTAAATAAATTCTAAGCTTTGGGAATTCATGAAACACATATGAATTTCGATGAGCTTGAGGAATTCAAGCTCTTAGAGCTAAAATGAGTTGTTTTGAAATTATTAAGAAAGATTACAATGTTTTAAAATTATAAATTTAAGACCTATCTAAATATCTCAAGGTCCTCCACGAACTTATTTTCTAATTTAGAATTACGAAGGGCCATAAACAAATAATATTTTTTTATTTAAAAGTTACATTTTTTTTTACATTTTAGATCGACTACACTCTTCTTGAATTCTTAGTGTTCTACCCATGTATTAATCTTCCCATTAAGTCAACTAGTCTGGCCTCAGTCAATTGTTTAATAGATTGGACTGGTGACCAGAAATATTCTGTGTTAGTAAGTCAATCTAAGTCAACTACTCGGTGACTCAATCATGAACTGATTGAAACGTCCCTTCGATCAACTGAAACATTGACTTCAACTAACTTTTAAGGTTGATTCCTCACTTAAGTCAAGTCTACTAAAATCCAAATTATAGCTCATAGACTCTCATCTCACTTAGACTTTCTTACCAACAAGCTTACGTCTCTAGGACTTTATTGTTTTGTTAAGAGGCCTTACCTCTAAGACTTTATCATCCGCCCAATGTTAGTGAACCAATCAAAACTTTTATTTGCTTAGAGACTTAAACACCGAGAATACCACTTATTTAGTATTAAGTCAACCTTTACTCATAAAAACATTATTCACTTAAAAAATAACCAATCAATTATCTAGACTTCGGTTGCCAACCTCTATTGAACTTTCTATTTGTCAACTCCTATTAGACTTTTTGCTAGCTAACACCTATTACAATTTCTTATCTGCCAACACCACCTAATTGACTTTTTTTGACTGCAACATCTATTTGAACTTTTATCGTTATCAATGTCTAGTTATCCTTAATGTACTTGGACTCTATTCAATGTCAAGTATGCTTATGCTGGACTCTAATCATCCTTAAGTTGAGACAAAATGATATTGAGATGATATTTTCTACTTATTAGTAACTTATGTCGACTATGGGACATTCATATGATGTTAGTAATGTACGCCTATTATGAGGCATTCAAATAGGATAATGGGCTTATCTCATGACTCCACTAACATAAATGACTCCATTAACATAAATGAGTATTAGTAACTCTATTTCATAACTTCACTTGAAGGCGCTGAAATTTCGTTCTATTTCAATTTTCCTGTACAAAAATTGTACAAGTACAGAACTTTTCCTAGCAACCTGCATGTTCAATCGAACATGTGTTTGATCAATCAAGCAAGTTCTTGACGGATCAAAGCACACCTTGATCGAAGTACAAGATCGTTGCCTTCTTGTGTTGATATTCAAAATCGATACAAAGAAAACTAAACTAATTACGCAGCGGAATCAAAGAACTAGTTATACATTTTCTTTGTAGCTAAAGACCTCTTGATCTTCTGCTGCATTCCTCTCCTCTTATTGGACGTCGTGTGGGCGACGATATACCAAGATAACAAACACGCTTCCACTCATTGTTTCCAAATCTCCGACCACCAAGAGAAGTAGAATGAGGCACCTTCTACTCTTCTTCTTCTTTTCCAAGCTGCCACCCACCAAGGAAAGCAAGAGCCGCCAGCCCTTAGCAAGGAGGAGGAGCCGCCGACCCTAGTAAGGTGGAGGAGTCGCTGACCCTAGCAAGGAAGAGGCGGCGCTGGCCCTTAGCAAGGAGGAGGGTGTCGGCCCTTAGCAAGAAGGAGGTGTTGCCGACCCTAGGAAAATGGGAGGTGGCGCCGCCGGCCCTAGGAGGAGGAGGTGATGCCGCCAGCCCTAGGAGAGGAGGTGGCGCCGAAAACCAAACAACAACTAATTTAGATGGGTGGATGCGAGACTTTATATAGAGGCTAAAACAAAGACCTAGAGGAGGAATTGGTTTAGGCCTCTTGATGGGCTTGGGCTTTCTGGATTTGACCCGAACACTCAATTCAAGTCCATCAATAATAACTCATACCACTAAAGGGTTATTAATGAACTACCGCACCAATCCCATATTACAATATGGGCTCCTTCTTATCATGAGTGTGTTAATCTCCCCGTGTTTAAGATATCGTATGTCCGTTAATTATTTGAGTTACTAATAACCTAATTAATTAACATCTGATTCAAAGAGTAGTACCACTCAACTTTATTATCATGCCGGACTAAGTCCACCTGCAGGGTTTACATGATAATCCTTATGAGCTCCTCAAGGGGATATCATCAGCCTAAATAATTAGGACACAGATTCCTTCTATAATCAACAACACACCATATAAACAGTACTATTTCCCAACTCATCAGGCCTATTGATTTAACGAATAAATCTCACCCATTAATAAGTTAAAGAAAATAAATACTAAGTATACGTGCTTGTTATTATATAAGGATTAAGAGAGTGCGCATCCATAATAACAGAGGTTCTGTTCTTTTATGTAGTCAGTACAAATCAAACAACCTCAAATAGTCCTGCTCAATACACACATAGTATACTAGTATAATTTTATAGTCAAGACAGACTAATATCAAATTAAACTATAATTGTTCCAATGGTTTGTCCCAATCCATCTTGGTTGTGAGCTACTATTTATAATTTATAAGAAACCGATAACATAATCTTCTATGTGGCACTACACACCATGTTATCTACAATATAAATTAAATAGACAACTGCATTGACATATATATAAATATAAAATGTAAACATTTGACCAAAGTGATTCTCATTTCAAAATATTTAAAACAGATGTTCATACAAAAGTTAGGCTTATAGTATACATCCCAACACCACTAACATAAGTGAACGTTAGTAACTTCATCTCATGACTCCACTAATATAAATGAATGTTAGTAACTTCATCTCATGACTCCACTAACATAAATGACTCTACTAACATAAGTGAAGGTTAGTAACCCCTAATGAAATGACTATCCATATTTTTATTTTATCCTATAAATTCATACTTTTTGTGTGAAGTATGTGTGATAGAAAAAGAAAGAAAAGAGAAGGGAGTCTAAGAAAAAAGAGAGTTGTAGTCTCTATCTTGTTGAGAAGTATAAAAGAAGGCTATCGTTACATATCACTAGGTTAAGGGTTGAACCATTGTGACATAATGTTGATAGTTCGAGATACGTGACTATCATCTTGACTTTGAGCAGTCTATGGCTAGAGTTCCCAATAATTTTGAAGGTTTGCAGTGTTGGAGATTAGTTCATCACCAACCAATGTACAAATTTATTTTCCATAAAGTAAAAGTAAATTATGTGTTTTACTTTTATCTACATCTAACATTGGTATCCAAACCAAGTTGGTTTGATGCACTTCGTTGACTAAGTAATCAACGAATTCATGAGTGAGAAACTCGCTAACTCGGTTAAACATTGTGTGCATAAAGTTTTCTTAATTAGGACGTTCGAGCATGTAGAGATGCTTGGGAAGCCTGAAAAGAAATACTCGGTGCACATGTTCAGCTGCACTGCACACAAAACTACTCAACTACACTCTCAGCACAAGTGCTCGGGAACTCAATGTAGGGGGATCGGATGACCGGCTTGAAGGGGGGTTGGATAGACGACGCCCCAAATCAATCGCTCTTCCTACGATGTTAGTTTGCACGCACAGCGAAATACAAACAAAACAAACAAGCTAAACACTAAAGGAAAGAATGCAAACCAAGCTACACGATCATTTAACGTGGTTCGGAGATTGCTTGCTCCTACTCCACGGCGTGTCCTTAAGATGGGCGATCCCTATCCGTCGGTGGATTAGCCCCCGACAAACTCCAGCTATCTCAAGTCGTTCCTTGTGGATGGAGAAACCTCACCACAACACCAACCAAGACTCTTGAGACTAGTAGACTACTAATTAGAGTTTACCACCACTAATTTCGTCAACTATAACCAGCTCCTAAGCTTTGGTTATATAGGACGCGGGTTGAAAACCCTGCCTACCAATCGACTGCCAAAAGTACCAGTCAACTACCCTCTGTGGAAATTCGACCGTTACATCCCAATGACTCAATACCAATCGACTGCCAAAACTAGCAGTCGACTGCTCCACACTGGTTGAGCAAACAGAAGTATTCTGTTCGCTCCCAGTCGACTGCCCCAGTCAACTAGTGAAACTAGCAGTCGACTAGTACCCAAGTACAATCTCTCAGCACTCGGACCCTCACTCTTACGACTCATTTACCACTTCCTTCGCAGCCTCGACCTCTTGCCTTTAAGCCTACTTCCTTTGGCTCTCGTCCCTCGGATGCATTCAAGCCCGCGGCTCGCCCCCAATGTCATCCTTCGCGTATGCCTCGAAATCGCTTCCCTTGGTCCTTATCCTTGCTGCCTTGTCCACGGTCCCTCGGATGCTCCATCCTTCACCAGACCCGAAGTCGTCAACTTGAGTCACATGTGTATCCTGCAGACCTACACACTCACATACACATATCAAATATAAGGGTGAACCTAACTTAAACCCTTTGCCCAAACACCAAAACACATGATCGCACGGACCATCAGGATTGCTCCAACAATCTCCCCCTTTTTGATGTTTGGCAATACGTTTAAGTTAGGGAAAACAAATATTAAATAAACTTGCTAAACAATAAATGAACTTACGTGGCCAAAGCTACACACTTGGACTTACACCGCCGAATGGACTTACGTTACCAAGGCTACACACTTGGACTTACACTGCCGAATCAAAATAATGCAACATGCATTGGAACCTATCCCAAGGCTTCCCCTACACCTACGCTCCCCATTGAGCTAGGAATTTCATTACCGCAAAGGTATTTTCAGGTTTTTCTAATTAAATCTTACTTCTCCCCCTTTGCCTAACATCCAAAAAGTTCTCCAACAATATCCCAATTGTTGAAAACTTATCATCCAAATTGACCTTAAACTCGTGTATTTATTTCCTATGGATCTCATACACGTATACAAGTTGACCTGGTTAAAATCCAATGCTGAAAATAATTTCAGACTGGTATCAGTCGACTGCTAGAAGTACCAATCGACTGTCCTTATCGAAATGAGCTTACAGAGACATTTTGTTCTCAAAAATACTGTTACCAGTCGACTGGTACGTTATTTCTGAAAAAATCAACATTTTCTAACCAACTTCAGAAATTCATCAGAAATTCCACAGACCTCCAAAAATTCTCAAATTTTGTGGAGAGGTCTATTATATCAATGTCTACTTGGAAAAAATATATATATAAATATACTTATAACAAATCCCAGGATTGACACAAAACTCAAAACTAGCTAAATGGTTCAATTGAATCTTGACCTAAAGTCCTAGTTTTGGCTTCCTCTTGATGTATTTACCTATACTAACCCACAATGCATCCCTAGCATTGGTTTATATGACATCTATACATCCAAAACTAATTATCATGCTATATGACCTCAATGTCATATTTCTAAGCATGAAACACATCTCATTTGTGTCAATTCCCTAGGTTTGAGACTTAAGTCCGTCTCTAAACCACTTGGCACATTCCATGACCCAACCTAGACTCCCAAGTAGTACCCACTTGAGATCCATTTTCCATGGGTCCCAACTTGACTCTTAGAGCTCCCCCTAGAGCTCTTAACCTTAGCCACCTCCTTAGGTGACTCACCCACAATGGCTAGGCCACATCGGTGCACCTCCAGTGACACTTGGCCTACAAACCTAACTATCTTAACCTTGGACACCTTGTCCTTGATTAATTTCTTCTTACCATTAAATGGCATTCCCTTGCCATTTATTGGTTTCTCCTTGCTATAGTTATATGCGACCCTAGCATAAGACTTTTCTTTAGCATTGGAGACACTAGATCGGTATCCTAAACCCGATCTATCATTGTTGGATTTTTGGCTACCCAACACCATACCTAAACCCTTAGATCCAACATTGAATCTTTCTAGGGTTTTCTTCAACTTATCAAGTTTTGCCTTCAAAGTTTGATTTTCCTTTTCTAGGTCCCTAATCCTAGAGTTGATATGTCCACCTTGGACATTCCTAGATCTACCCTTCCTAAGCATGTATCTCCCTTTCTTGGGATTAATGTCTAGGGTCTCCTTAGGTCAACTATTTCTAGATTTATCATGCATAGATACCTTAGGGTTTTGATCTACATTAGCCCTACTTCTATCATGATATTTGAAACTAAAATTTTACATGGATAAATAATAAAAATTATTCCTAGCATGCATGGGAGTATAAGAATTAAACCTTGAATTGCAATTCAAGTTAGGGTATACCTCCCTTACCCTTGAAGTTCCCCCTTGACTTGAGCTTTTCTTATTCTTCTCTTTCTCCCATTTTTTTAATTGCGCAAGCTTCTTGATGTCCCTCGTCTTGGGGCATTTTGTGTGGTAGTGTCCCTTCTCCCCACATGTGAAGCATACAATGCGCATTCTCCTTCTTTGGGCTTCTTCATTCCTACAACCCTTGTTAGTGTTTAACATAACTTGAATGAGTTTAGGATTTACCTCTTTCTTACCCCATTGGACACCTACTCTTGTAGTGTCCCTTCTCATTGCTCCCGAAGCAAATGATGTGGTCTTTTAGCTTCACTTCGATGGAGATGCTCACTAGGTTGACCTCCAAGACCTCTTCTTCATTCGTCTTGGATTCTTCTTCAACCTTTGAGGATGTAGATGATACCTTATCCTCCTTCTCCTCCTTGGATGTTGAGTATGGCTCAACTTCCGGTTGGTCAACCTCCTCTCCTTGAGTAATTGAATCCATCTCCTTGGGCTCTACCTCTTCATGTGTAGGCAAAAGTTCCTCTCCTAGAACTTTCTTCAACTTACTCCACTACTCGTGGGTGTTCTTATATTCACCTACATGACTTATCACGTTAAAGGGCATAATTTCAATCAACATTGATATTACCTTTGAATTTGCCTCTGATCGTGTGGTTTGCTCCTCCGTCCAATGTCGTGGTCGGAGCTTCTTTTCTTTCTTGCTTTTCGGGACTTCTAATGGTTCTTCGATGACCATCATCGTGTCCCAATCCATCTCGAAGAAGTTCTTCATTTTCACCAACAAAAATGTGATGCCTCATAAGCTTCCTCTTTCAAACTTCGGAGATTCTATCAAGCTGATCATCTTCTTGCTTCCTAGGCGGTTAATCCGACGGAGAGCGGCCTCGCTTTGATACCAATTGTAGGGGAATTGGACGACCGGATTGAAGGGGGGTTGGATAGATGGCACCCCCAAATCAATCGCTCTTCCTACGATGTTACTTTGCACAACGGAATACAAATAAAATAAACAAGCTAAACACTAAAGGAAAGAATGTAAATCAAGCTACACGATCATTTAACATTGTTCAGAAATTGCTTGCTCCTACTTCACGGCGTGTCCTTAAGGTGGGTGATCCCTATCCATCAGTGGATTAGTCCCCGGCAAACTCTAGTTATCTCAAGTCGCTCCTTGTAGGTGGAGAAACCTCACCACAACACCAATCAAGACTCTTGAGACTAGTAGAATGCTAATTAGTGTTTACCACCACTAATTTCGTCAACTATAACCAAGCTCCTATATAGGACGCGGGTTGAAACCCCCGCCTACTAGTTGACTGCCCTCTGTGGAAATTCGATCGTTATATCCCAACGGTTCGATACCAGTCGACTGCCAAAACTAGCAGTCGACTGCTCCACACTGATTGAGCGAACAAAAGCATTCTGTTCGCTCCCAGTCGACTGCACCAGTCGACTGGTGAAACTAGCAGTCGACTAGTACCCGAGTACAATCTCTCAGCACTCGGACCCTCACCCTTATGACTCATTTGACGCTTCCTTCGCAGCCTCGACCTCTTGCCTTCAAGTCTACTTCCTTTGGCTCTCGTCCCTCGGATGCATTTAAGCCCGCGGCTCGTCCCTAATGTCATCCTTCGCGTATGCCTCAAAGTCGCTTCCCTTGGCCCTTGTCCTTGTTACCTTGTCTACGGTCCCTCAGATGCTCCATCCTTCACCAGACCCGAAGTTGTTAACCTGAGTCACATGTATATCCTGCAGACTTGTACACTCACATACACATATCAAATACAAGGGTGAACCTAACTTAAACTCTTTTCTCAAACACCAAAACACATGGTCACATGGACCATCGGGATTGCTCCAACACTCAACTGATCCACGGTGCTGAAGAAGAACTTTGGTGCTCGGGTTCTCGGCACACGAGTGTGATTCTTAGGAGCAAAGGTCGCAATACTTAGCATGTAGAGGTGCTCAGCACGAAGTGATGTGCGATATGCACATTGCTCAACACTTGTCCGAATTTCACTCGGTTTAAGGCTCAGAGTGAGAGACAGCCACTTGACCTTGGCTTAAACCGAGTGTCTCAAGATAAGACGAAGAGGTCCAACTCAGAGACGTGTGACATAATGCTGTCAATGTTTGGCGGCGTGTGGACTCACAGTGGCATGTAGGTTATTCTTGAGAGTATAAAGTGACTACTTGTATACAACATCTTAATCTGAATGGTGAGAGACAAGTTCAGATTGTGGTATATATCGTCTGTTGACTCATACTTTCATCTTGGAATTCATATTCAAGTCATTTGAATTAAGATGATTTGTAGGATACATAAAGTTAAAATATTAAGCATTAAATGTCACTAATGTCTCTCTATTTTGTGTAACAGAGATAGAGAGACAAGTTCATATTGTGGTATATATCGTCTGTTGACTCATACTTTCATCTTGGAATTCATATTCAAGTCATTTGAATTAAGATGATTTGTAGGATACATAAAGTTAAAATATTAAGCATCAAATGCCACTAATATCTCTCTATTTTGTGTAACAGAGATATGACCGCAACAAAAAATATCATGCTAGATCTTATGAAGGGAGACAAGCCAAACGGTGACAACTATGAAATTTGACACCAAAAGGTTCATTTTATTTTTGAGGAACAAGAACTCAAGGAGGTTCTTAAGCATAAGATGGTGGACCCCGGGGAAGGTACCACAACACAGGTAAGACAGGATCAGGAGGTATTGTTCTTGGAAAAATAAGGATGACCAAGCTAGGATACTTCTTCTCAGTAGCATGCATGATGAACTAATCCCGATTTATGAGCAGTATATTACTATTGTGTCAGTCTAGAATACTCTTAAAGAGCATTATAACACCCCATTAGCTCCTAAGTTGAGGATGCTAACCTATAAGTTTATAACTCATAAGAAGAATTCTGATCATAGTATGAAGCAGCATTTAATGCATATATCGAGCATGATTGCCTCTCTAAAGAATATGGAGGAGCCTATGTTAAATGAGCTTCACGTATTATGAGTGATCTAATCCTTGCTTGACTCCTTGGATACTGTTAAGACCTATCTCACACATAATAAAAGTATTCGTACTTTCATAGATGTGAGTAGGCATTGTGAGCTCGAGGAGCATCAAGAGGTGACCAGGTCTGCTTCAGGTTATGCTCACTTTGTGGAGTCAAGTAAAGCTCCCAAGGTATAAAGCGCAAGTAGCGCAAGCATGAGAAGAAGACTAAAGATTGTGGCAAGAAGAAGCCATTTGTAAAGATTGACAAAAAATGATACGGCTAGAAAGGTAAAAAGAAGGAGCTAGTAAAGAGCAATGTCCAATGCTACATATGTGGTAAGCCAGGGCATTTCACATATGAGTGTACCGAGCGAAAGGTATATTCTTCTTATTTAAATGATATGAGTTATGTGTCATTTAGTGTAATGTTCACTAACTCATCTCTTTTATGGATTATAGACTCAGGAGCCACATACCATGTAGCTCATGATAGGAGTGCATATGTGTAATTCCGTCGTTTAAGCCCACATGCGAGAAGACTAGTCGTATGTGGAAAATGGTGTATTTATGGAGGTGAGAGAGATTAACACTTGCAAGATGTTGTTGTAAAATAATCAAGTCATGTATCTCCATGACATGTTATATGCTTCGGAAATAAGGCAAAATCTAGTTTTTGTTCATAATCTAGACCAGTTAGGATATTGTTTTGTTATTAGAAACTCTAATATTTGTATCTCGTATGACAATATTTTAATATGCTCCAATTTAGTCCATGAGAAACTATATACACTGAACTTGATTTCTTTTCATGAGTTTTATCCTACATCTACCATTACCTTTATATCTGATAGTGTAGTGGATGATGTAAATGTTTGGCATTGCAGACTTGGTCATATAGGGTAATTAAAAGAGGATGGGTCAATTAGCAGCATGTGACATGTTAGACCAGCTAACCAAGGTCGGGTTGCCCTTATGTGAGTTTTGTCTAGAAGTCAAAACTATGAGAAAACCATTTGGAAAAGCAATAAGGGCTAGGACTCCATTGCAATTAGATCATTCTGACATTTGTGGACCAATGAATGTGAGAGCTTGAAATGAAGTCATATATTTTATTATATTTATAGATAATTTCATGCGTTTTTGTTATGTCTACTTGATCTCACATAAGTCTGAGGCACTAGAGTGCTTTATAAGGTTTATTAGCAAGGTAGAAAATCAGCTAGACATGAGAGTGAAAACTCTCAGAACCGATCGGGGGTGCGAGTATCTATCTGAGTAGTTTAGAGAGCTCTGTTTCAAAAAATAATAATATTACAAGATAGATGACTACTCCTACTACTCCTCAACAGAATAGAGTTGTCGAGAGAAAGAATAGGACTCTATTGGAGATGGTGAGGTCCATGATGGTGTAGACCAATTTACCAATCTCTCATTAGGAGATGCGTTATTGACTGTAGTCTATGTACTTAATTATGTTTCAACAAAATCCATAATTAGCACCCCATATAAACTTTGGATAGGAAGGCAACCTGTCCTTAGCCATCTTAGGCCATGGGGTTGTATTACATATGTTAGAGATTCCTCGCATAATTACGATAAGTTAGGCCCGCGAGGAAAGAAGTGTATCTTTATCAAATACTCTAAACACCCCAAAGGATATGTGTTCTTAGGAGAACATATGGATGCCACAATAACTGAGATTGAATCTCGTGATGTCATGTTTTTCTAGAATGATTTTTCTACAAGGGGAGAAATTGATCGAGACTACAACCTTCTATGAGATGGATGAGCCAAGTGGTATAGTTGAGCCTTGTAGCGGGATTCAAGACCTAGTTTGGATCTTATTCCTAGTGGGAGTAGTTCATCTGAAGGTGGGGAGGCTCTCTCTCCTTGTAGGAGTGGTCGGTGATATATACATCGTCGTCATTTTCTGATTGAGAATAAGATTCTCATTGAAACTCTAGAGGATGATGATGAACTAAGGACCTTTGGAGAGGCTCTTGAGGGTTCTGAAAAAGACCAATAGTTAATGGTCATGTGGGAAGAAATTGAATCA
Organism: Zingiber officinale; assembly: GCF_018446385.1. NCBI lineage: Eukaryota > Viridiplantae > Streptophyta > Magnoliopsida > Zingiberales > Zingiberaceae > Zingiber > Zingiber officinale. The sequence goes on along the minus strand of NC_055987.1, from coordinate 61,059,584 downwards.
ATGAAAGTCAATGAGGTGTGAGACTTAGTTGACTTATCTAAGGGTAAAAAGGTCATTGAGAACAAGTGAGTTCTCAAAATCAAGAGGAAGGCCAATTGATCGATCGAGAGATATAAAGCTCATCTTATAGCCAAGGGTTACACAAAAACAAAGGGAATTGACTATGAGGAGACTTTCTCCCTAGTAGTTAAGTTTACATCGATCCATTTACTTTTAATGATTCTCTAGTTTACTTTACACAGTGGATTTTCAAGACCAACTTAATGATTGGATGAAGAGAGATCACAGGAAACAACCCTCTGAGTTCATTTTAGTAAGTCAAGGAGATAAGGTTTGTTGATTTTAAAAATTGATATATGGTCTAAAGCAATCATCCAGATGATGATACTTAAGATTTCATGAGGAGATGATATCTTATGGTTTTTCATTGGTCAAGGAGGATCATTGTGTCTATTAAAAATATTAAATGACTCCTTTGTAATTTTGTCGTTATATGTAGATGACATAATGTTGGCTGGGAACAACATTGAGTATCTTATAACCATTAAAAGATGGTCGTCATCTAGCTTTGACATAAAAGACATGGGTGAAGCTGAGTTCATCCTTGGAGTAAATATTCAAAGGGATCGCTCGAGAAGAGTGTTAGCTCTTTCACAAGAAACCTATTTCCACTTCGTTTTGATGTGATCAACCATTGGTTAGTCCTCATTGTGATTGATCCCTGTGCTGATATGTGTCCTAAAACTCTAGTAGAAGTAAGAATGAGTAAAGTACCTTATTCCAGTACAATAGGAAGTCTAATATATGCAATGATGTGTACACGACTGGATATATGTTATGCAGTCAGTTTAGTATGTAGATATCAAGCAAATCCTGGAAGGGATCACTTGAGAGCAGTGAAAATGATTTTTCAATATCTCAAAGGAACTATAAACTTCTTTTTGTGTTATACAAGAGATGATTTGTGACTTGTGGGATATTCAGACGTCGATTGAGGAGGCTATCTAGATAAACGTAAATTAACATCAGGTTTACTTTCTTGCTCAATAGCGGAGCCATTTACTATAGCAGTAAGAAGTAAATCTATGTTGCTCTATCTATAATAGAGGTTGAGGTTGTTGCTTGCTCATTAGCAGTTCAAGAAAGTGTTTAGTTCCAAAGACTATTAGATGACTTAGGAATTTTAGCAGATAGTGAAAGGCCAGATCAGGTCTCTATTGCTTACACTCGAGACCCTAAATTTCATAGTAGAACCAGACACATATATATCAAATATCATTAAGTGAGAGATATCATTGAGAAGAATAAAGTGATTATTAAGTATATTTCAACACACAACATGGTTGTTGACCCTTCACCAAACCTATAAGTAGAGACTCTTTTATAGGACATAGTGAGTCATTGAGGTTGTGTACTTTATGACATATCTTAGTTTGTATTGACTTGACTATAATGATGCTTAATGAAATATATAACTTCTTATGCATTGATTAGTCATATTTATATATATAACACTTTTGTAATGCATTTGTTATATATATGTTCTGTGATATAATAGATATGTCAGGCAGGGAAGGTCGACTCTATCACACTAATGACCACCTCCAATAGTGGGGATAAGATGATTTTTTGCTGTAAGAGGTTTTGAGAATAGCCTTGTTAGAACTTAAGTTGTCCTAATATGTGTTCAGGATGAGGTCATATGCGACATGACCGACATGGGAGTAGTCACATCCATATTGTCTGTGAGAATCCAGGTATGAAATCTTATATATCATCTATGAATTGTGATATGTCTTTGAGGTACTCTCTCAAAGATCTCTTGGTAGAATCTTATGTGTAGACTGAGTTTCATACCTGTCAATGTTAGCAAAAAATGACATATGCCCTTCTAAGAGATGGGGGGTTAACATTGTGGCACATGTTTCATACCATATGTGATAAGACGATTGGGATAGTGGAAGCTATATTATAAGAGACAATAACTTGATATCCCCAAGCCCCGCTGTGTGAGATCTGAAATCCTCTAGGTGGGATTTCTTGTTCCTTTATTACTTTCGGTTGTTTCTTGATGTCATGATTCAATGTTTTCTACTTTAGTCTATTTATTGATGGTCCGAAAGATAAATTGAGGTCTGAGAGATAGGTTTAGGAAAGTAGCTGAGTTGAGATTGATAGATTCGAGTTTGGAAAAAGAAAAACCAATTGACAATACATCATTATATAATATTCACCAACTAGCCTTTTATGTTTATCTATGTAAAGATTAAAACATATTAGTGAATATAAAATCGAGCATCATCTAAGGATTACTTTTGATGAGGAAAGTAGCTTGATGGATGTAATAAGTCTTGGATCTGGGATACAGCGAGATTTTGTATCTTATGATACAATGATGACTATTTAATCATCCTAACAGGCGCATTGAGTAGTTTTGTATGTAGTTGTGCTCATAAGTCACACAACGTTCAACCCTGTATGGAAGTCTACTATAGTGATATGACAGGTCACATAAGTTGTGATCTAATGATAAAAATTAAATACCCTTGTATGCAAGTGGGAGATGTTAGTAACTTATGTCCATTATGGGGCATTCATATGGTGTTAGTAATGCATGCCCATTATGGGGCATTCAAATGGGATAATGGGGTTATCTCATAACTCCACTAATATAAATGACTCCACTAACATAAGTGAATATAGTAACTCTATCTCATGACTCCACTAACATAAGTGAATGTTAGTAACTTCATCTCGTAACTCTACTAATATAAGTGAATGTTAGTAACACCGTAATAGAATGACTATCCATATTCTTATCTTATCCTATAAATTCATACTTCTTGTGAGAAGTATATGTGAGAGAAAAAGAAAGAAAAAAGAAGGGAGTCTAAGAAAAAAGAGAGTTGTAGTCTCTATTTTGTTGAGAAGAACATAAGAAGGTTATCATCACACATCACTAGATTAAGAGTTGAAACATTGTGACATAATGTTGATAGTTCGAGATACGTGACTATCATCTCGACTTCGAGCAGTCCGTGGCTAGGATTCTCAACAATTCCGAAGGTTTGCAGTGCTGGAGATTAGTGCATCACCAACTAAGATACAAATTTAATTTCCACAAAGTAAAAATAAATTATGTGTTTTATTTTTATCTACATCAAACACTACTCTTACTAATACTTTAGGTTATACAAAGATTAACAATGGAATAAAAATATACAAAGAATAATAAATATACTAATTACTAACACACTAGTTTATATAGTTTGGAACCTTTGTTTCTATTTTATGGCCTACTATTCATCGATAAATTCCTCCAGAAAACTTACTATATGAGCTTACAGTTTAAAGGCTTGTAAGATGTTTTTTTTATCTCCAATAGTTCATATAATGTGGCAAAATTTCAATAGTTCATATATAAAAAATAAAAAAAATTAATTAGGTTGGGTAACGTCGAGCCTGGGATGACCGATCCGACTCCACGGAAATTTCCCACCGACCACCAGGGTAAATTGGGAAGCGCTCGACAGTCCAGGAGTCCAACATCCTTTAGTTGCGTGCATCAACTGGAGGAAAAATTTCTATAAATTCACAATAGCTAGAGCTCGAACCGTGAGTATTTGGATGATAACCTGAATACCCTACCACTGCACCATAGCCCCGGGGGCTATAAACACATAGAAGAGAAAGACTTTAAAATAGAGAAACTCTAATAGAACCAAAGTATTTTTATGTGTGAAAAGCCTTCAAACCTCCACCTTACTTCCCTTTTATAGCTTTCATCATCTCTTTATTCTTCAATTGTTTTTCAATCAATCTAGCACTGATAAGTAGATCGCAACCATCCTTCAGTCGCACTGTTTCCTTTGAACTGTTTAGCCCAAGTCTATTAATGAATACTTAAGTCAAATATATTTCACCTTCAATAAGGCATTAAAGCTTCATTTTCAATAACTCTTCTCTTCACTTTGTTTTTAGTTTTTATTTTTTAGAGTGAGATTAGAATTTTTACAATTTTATTTTTTTTATGCACCTAATTTTCTATTATTGTAAAAAGAGAGATTATAAATCTTAGATTAATTTAATGGGTTGTAGTCTCTTAAATTGAACTTAAAATTAAGAGAATTATTCAAGAAGTATCTTTTAAGGATAATTGTGATGATTTATTCAATAAGTATTCTTAAAAGCTATCTAGCAATCTAGATTTGCTCAATTTATAAAGAGTGATGTTGACCAATCTTCTATATAGTGACATTTTCTTTTCTTTTTTTTTAATATATATATATATATATATATATATATATGACATCTAAAAAAAAGAGATTTGAAAATCACATTAAATATGATCGTTAGCATTAGATTTCCATTGTTAATACTTTAATTTTTATAATTAAGCAAGTTTTTACACACTAAATATATATCACATAACACAGAATATATATCTCAGATGCACGATCTAACCTTGGCATGAGAGTGGGCAAGATCCGTGTTCCTTCATATTCTCCTTTGTCGTCAATCTTTACAAGCAAATCATTCCACCTTTCCTTCTCCAGCAATAGCCCTTCGACTCCCATCGATCTTCCTTTCCATCGGCCTCTGTCCTTCTCCGATCTATTTGCTATAAACAACCAAAACACCTTTGCCGCTGCTCTGAGCTTTTCTTGGCGGAACAACTCTCCCGTCTTGGGCTCCCGGATCCATGGCCAAATCATCAAATCCGGATTCTCTGCAGACACCTTCTCACAGACTAATTTGCTCACCATGTACTCGAAATGCCGAGAAGTTGACCATGCATCGAAGGTGTTCGACGAAATGGCTGACAGGAATCTTGTTTCTTGGACTTCGATGATATCAGGGTTCGTTCACAACAATGAGCATGAAAAGGGTTTCAATTTATACGTTGAGATGATGAGAGCAGGGTTCGTCCCCAATGAATTCAGTCTGGCAAGTGTCATGAGTGCATGTGGAGTGACTGGGAGAAGTAAGTTTGGCAATGCTCTTCATTCTGTTGCATTGAAGATAGGCATGGATACAAACCGGTTTGTCGGCAGCACACTTTTGTGGATGTATGCAAAGTGTGGAAATATTGAAGCTGCAGAACTTGCCTTTGAAATTATATGTGATCCAGACTTGGCTTGTTGGAATGCAATTATCGAGGGCTATGCACTCAATGGGGACATCTTCAATGCAATGAAAAGTTTCAGTTTTGCCTCTCATATAGGACTAAACCCTGATCAGTGCACTTATATCAGTACGTTGAAAGGGTGTCAAGTAACAGGGGACTTAAGGTGTGGACAAACTGTTCATTGTGTGGCTATTCGTAACGAGTTTCAATCCAATACTACTGTGATGAATTCTCTTGCTGATATGTACTTTAGAACTGGCAGGAAGAACTCCGCTCTGAAAGTTTTCCATCAGATACGTATCAAGGACAATTCATCATGGAATACAGCAATTTGTGGCCTTGCCAAAGAGGAGGAGGCAAGTGAAGTAGTGAATTTGTTTTCTACCATGCTATCAGCCGGTGTTAGACCAGATCAAATTACTTTATCCACCATAATCAGGCTTTGTGGTACAATAGAGGATCTTCAACTGGGTTCTCAGTTCTTCTGCTTTGCCTGTCGTCTTGGTTACTTAAATTGTGATTTGGTTGTCAACTCACTGATAAAAATGCTCTCGAGATGTGATATGATGGATAGTGCTGCTCTTGTTTTCGCTGGCCACCCTCATACGAATCTTATCATTTGCAATGAAATGATTGTAGGCTACACTTTAAATGGATTTTGTACAAAAGCCTTTCGAGTTTTCTGCAGTTTGATTGAACATGGAATTGAAGGAGATGAGTTCACATACTCTAGCATCTTAGGTGCTTGTTTAAGAATGGAACATCAAAGCAAAGTTCAGCAGATCCATGCTAGAATTATAAAGTTAGGTCTTGGTTCATGTTGCTCCATATGTAGTTCAATGGTTACTGCATATGCTAGCTTTGGAGCAATTACGTCTTGTTATGCTATATTCAAAGATGCTGCAAAGTTAGATTTGGTTTCTTGGGGAGCCATGATTTCGGCTTTTGTAAAACTTGGCTTCAATAAAGAGGGCCTTTTACTTCTAAATTGCTTGAGAGATACATATGAAAGGCCTGATGAAATTATATTATCAAGTGCTCTCAGAGCATGTGCTAATCTTGCATTGCTTGACCAATCCATGTGCATCCACTCATACATTGTCAAGATAGGATTTGAGAATTGTTTATGTGTAGCAACTGCAATGATAAATTCCTACGCTAAGTCTGGAGAGATTTCAAGCTCGAAGGATGTCTTTAAAAATATCTCAAGGGATTACAAGGATGTCATTCTCTTTAATACCATGATTATGGCCTATGCACATCATGGCCTGATAACAGAAGCCATCGAACTTTTTCAACAGATGAAGTATTTTAATATACACCCTACTCATGCCACTTTCGTGGCAGTTATTGCAACTTGTAGCCATCAGGGTCTAGTGAAGCAAGGTGAGCATCTGTTTGATTCGATAAGCAGTGTTTATGGAATGTACCCTTCCACAGATAATTTTGCCTGCTTGGTCGATCTTTTTGCCAGAAATGGGCTTCTTGATAAGGCTAAAAATGTGATTGAAAGCATGCCTTATGAACCATGGTCTGCTCTGTGGATATCACTATTAAGTGGATGCCGCATTTATGGGAATAAAGATATGGCTGAATTGGCTGCTGAAAAGGTCCTCAAGCTAACCCCAAATAATGACAGTGCCTATGCATTGATGGCAAATGTATATGCAGGAGATGCAAAATGGAAGGATGCTGAACGAATGAGATTTAACATGGAAATAAATAGAGTTGACAAAACCTGTGGATATAGCATTATCGCCACCTGAAATACAAAAAAGAAAAGAACAAAAGACTGAGGATTGAGCATTTGAGAGGTATCATCACTAAAGTCTTGTGTTCTCTGTTGAAGTTCATCAAGAAAGATTGTTATTATACTTCTATTTATACACACCAAAACACTAGATGGCAAAATTAGCTGCTTAAGAATACACTCAGCTAATGTCATTGAAGCATCACTGGAAATGCATAACGACGACTGCAAGATGGAAAAGCTGCTGAAAGAATGAGGATTAAAATGAACATCAAAACAGTCTGCAAGAAATGAATTTATCATGCCACTGAGGCACGGGTATGATTTGTGATATAATCAGATTCCCAAAATAATTATGAGAATCCAACATTTGAAAAATGCTGTCCCTAAAAGTAAGACCAAGGTACCTCCAGTCCTTTTCTTTTGTATGCTAAAGTTGCCAATTGAAGTTACTCAAGAATGCTCCTGATTGCTTGCTTTTGAATATAATCAACTGGTATCATAAACTCGACAAAAGATGCAGCAGCATTGCCTTTTCCTGATATATTCTTAAGAGGCACTGGGGATCAGCTGGGGGCTAAAATTTCAATTAAGCACTCGACTGCTATGGATTCTTTGGGAGATGGAATGCATCATTTATATAGATAGATTTAGAAGCTCTTTTGTTGTCAAGTGCTAAGGAGTTTGTGTATAAATATAAACTTGTTTTTTAAACAGTGACATTGATGTGTATAATTTATCAATTAGAGGCCATGCTGTGGTTCTGATTCATAAGAAAAAGAGACATGAAATGGCATTTCAACTATTGATAGTGTGATGATAAATCAGTGGCCGACTGGTTGTCACTTCAACCTTTTAGTTTGTTTCAGAAATAAGCATGAGATTTGTCGATGTAGTCAGTTAAATTAATAGTTGATCAATCATCCCGTCGGCAAATTTAGCTAGTTCAATTTCTTGCACCATTCAATTGTGGCTCTGGTCACAATTCATAATAATGGAGTGCTTGAAACATGGCCTTTTCAAAATTCCTAGTTGCAGTTCTGTTCTTCTACACTTCGGGAGTGCTTGAAACAACTAATTTGATCAACTTGAGTTGATAATTCAACATGATCCATCCACGGACGCGCCAGGAAATTTAGAGGTGCAAGTTAGCAATTATTTTCTTTTTGTTTTAGAAAGGTTCGATTCCAAACTAGTCTGGTAAAGTGTCGGATCAAATGGCAACTGACTAGGGAGGAGGGAATAATAGATAGTAATGATTTTTTTCACAAATACAAAAATTCAATGCAAATGTTAATTAGAAGTACGTGCACATGTATATGTAACAATATTAAATTGATAATAATGGAAAAAAGAACGGTCACAGTACACTAACACAATGGCAACTTGGTTCGGAACATCAAGTTCCTACCTACATAGCCCTATCACTCCAATGCGACAATCCCATACGAAATTACTCTGTTAAAATGAGGCAAAAGAACAAGCCTCAATAGAACATTCAAAGATAAGACCTTACGAGAATAAAATCACTTGAGTTTGATGGTCGTGGAATCTAAGTGTGGGTAGAATGATGGTATAATATCGTTTTGGTAAAGTCGAGGTAAGAGTTGGACTTTATTTCTTTAAAATGAATTTTCTTCGCACATGGTGCTCACAGAACATGACAATTGTCTCTTAATATACGACTTTATCTTATGATAGAAGCACTGCAAATTGCAAGACCTTCAAACTGAAGAGGCTGTTGATGCAGGAAGCACCAGATGATCGAACCTAAGTTTTGATTATGGCAAATGGTTCAAAGTTAAGGTTTCTTGTTGTCTAACAAATTGAACTGAATGTACAAGAAAGCCCTAAGTAATCTTAAGCAAAGGAAAGTTCTAGTTGAGACTAGACAAGTGGAAAGTCCTACCTGTGGTTAGGCAGGTGAAAATTCTTAGCTGTGGTTAGGCAAAGAAGTCCTGGTCCGGGGGACTAGGCAAAGTCTTGGCGGATCGAGGACGTTAAGCAAAATCTTAGGGTCGAGGATGCTAGGCGAAAATTCTGGTCGCGGACACCGGGTGGAAGATTAAACGGGTCAGGGATCGGACGTCCAGCATGAAGTCCTGATATTTCGGACACCGAGCAAAAGTCTAGACGGTCTGGAGAATCGGTCGGGCAAAAGGTAATTTCTCCTAAGAGGAGTAGGTGAGGACGCGTTCCCCGTTGAAGGAACAGTAGACGTTGATTCAACCTAAGGTTTCACAGAAAATCTGAAAATCAGAACCGGGTAGTCTAGAGACTGTCAAATATTTTTATTTCCATATTATTTTATAGTGCTAACTTTGTTTTATAGGGTGTGTTTGGTATTTGTACTGACATGTCTTGCAGGAAGTAAAATGCATAAAAGAGCCTCGGATGAACAGTATTGAAGGCTCCTTCTATGTGGCTGAAGGCACCTCCAATGAACAGTGCTGGAGGCGCCTTCCATGTGACTGAAGGCGCCTTCAAGTGGATGAATTTCGTAGATTGCAGAAGTTATCAACTCTGAGGCTGTGAGGATAAAATCTACAATTGGAGGCGCTTTCCATGGGGTTGAAGATACCTTCAGCATTTTATAAAAGAAGTCTTTGGGTAAGAGCTTCAATACAACTCATCTTCGAGATCCTTCTCTTGCGCGCTGTTCCAAAGACGATTCGACGAAGCCATAACACTGCTCCAACGATTGAAAGCACGCCTCTCTGAATTCCAAAGTCGTCAGTATAATTTTGATCAAAGGACTTTAATTGTATGGTTCTTGTACTTCATCTTTGTGCTCTATTTGTAAAGATTTTTTGAAGCTATAGTGATTGTCCAATGAAAGCAATCAACGATTGTGGACCTTAGAGTAGGTGTCATCATAGGATCCAAACCAAGTAAATCTTTGGTGTTTGTATTCTTATTCTATTTTCCGTTGTGTACCCTCGAAACATTTTTTGAAAAATTTAAAAGCCACAAGCACTATTCAACCCCCCTCCCCTCTAGCGCAATGATCTTGTTGGATAGTGAGCACATGAGAAGGGAGGTGAATCACATGATTTTTGAAAACAGAGTTATTTTATAAATTTAAAGTAAAATAAAATACAGTAGAAAGATTAAACTGGAAAGAACAAAAAAAAAACTCAGTTACTTTTACTTGGTTAGGAGCATTAGGCGACTCCTACTCCAAGACACAGGTTTCGGAAATCTATCGATGGATAATTCACTAAAGACCTCTTCTGAAACTATGGAAAGAGGTAATCAAATACAAAGATAAGGATAGTGTAACAGGCTATACTTTCCTTTTAAAACAGTAGTATAAAAATTACAACACTATAAAACGTTACCAACAATTTAGAGTGTGCTCGTGTGTTGATGTCGATTTACCAGAGATGATCGGATGACTCAGAAAAGTAGTTCAGCGGCAGAAAGACTTCTTTGAGGCAGTAACAGGAAGTTGGAACAATCGGAACACCAATCGGACGCGTAGAAGCTTATTAATTGAGTTATGTTGAAGGACTGGTCGAGATTCTCTTTTATGGAGTGTGGAAGACGCCTTCCATAGCATTAAAAGCGGATTCAATGTATAAAATCTAATCCTGAATAGCTCGCTCCTTATCGTCAATGAAGTGTGATTTTATCCGATGGATGGCACCTTCTAAGCCTTTGAAGGTGTCTTCCATGAGCAGTACTCAAGGTGCTTTCAAAGCTCCCGAAGGTGCCTCGGGTACTATTTACCCGAGGAACTTTGTGCTCTATTTGTCCTACAAAATATGTTAGTCTAATACTAAAATATTTACCCTACAAAATAAAGTTAACACAAATAATAATAATAAGTAGTAATAATTAGTTCCTGTCCTGAACTATCCTTCCAAGACCAAGAATTAGTTAAGGTCTCAGTTTAGAAATCCAAAATAGACCTAAACTGGACCATCGTCTAAAGTCCAAACTTGGACTCGTCCTCACCGGAACTCTCTCCTCTAGTGACTAGTACTGCACTTACCTACTTGCAGTCTATCGACTAGCCTCTCAACCCACCAAGTCTTCTTGTAAGTTGTCAGGTTCGTAGATCTAACTGGACTTTGGCCGGCTGTTAGGTCCCATGAACCCAGTCAAACTTTCCGCCAGATATTAGGTTGACCCTTTAACCTATCTGGGAATCGAACAAACTATCAGGTCCTCAGAACTAGTTAAGTTTCATCTTGGTGTCCGACCAACTAGACTTGTTAATCTTTGCACGCTCGATAAATGCAATAGATCACAAAAATAACTAACTTAACTCACTTGTTATTCATCAAAACCTGAATTAGACCGTTAGTGCAAATTTCACTAATAATGTCCTCATTTTTGATGCAATGACTGTTAGAGTGTATACTAAAAGCCTAGCTTTTGGTATAAACATTTATATAGAAATAAGAATCACATTGGTCAAATGTCTACATTTATGATAAATGTAGTTGCTTAATTAATTTATATTGTAGATAACATGGTGTGTGGTGCCACACACAGAAGATCATGTTATCAGTTCCTTATAAATTATAAACAGTAGCTCACGACCAAGATGGAAAGGAATAAACCATTGGAAGGTCGTAGTGTAATTAGGTATTAGTTTATCTTAACTATATAATTACACTAGTACACTTAGAGTGTATTGAGTAGGACCATTTGAGGTCGTTCCTTTTATACTGACTTTATAAAGGAACAAAGACCTCAGTTATTATGGAAGTGTGTGCTCTTAATCCTAATATAATAACAAGCACATATATTTGATATTTATTTCTTTAATTTGTCAATGGGTGAGATTTAGTTCGATAAATCAATAAGCCCGATGAGTTAGGAAATGATGTCACTTATAGTGTGTGTTGTTGATTATAGAAGGAAACTGTGTCCTAGTGATCTAGGTTGAGATTGTCCCCAAGAGGAGCTCATAAGGATTGTCATGTTAAACCCTACAGGTGGACTTAGTCCGACATGGCGATAAAGTTGAGTGGTACTACTCTTGGAGCTAGATATTAATTAAGTGAGTTGTCAGTAACTTACTTAATTAGTGGACATTTGTTATCTTAAACACAGGGAGACTAACACACTCATAATAAGAAGGAGCCCAAAATGTAATTTGGGATTGGTGCGGTAGTTCAATAATAGTTCTTTAGTGGAATGAATTATTATTGATGAAATTAAGTTGTGTGTTCGGGGCGAATACGGGATGCTTAATTTCATCGGGAGACCAAAACCAATTCCTCCTCTCGGTCCCCTATCGTAGCCTCTAGTATATAGAGATTTATACCCACCGCATACCCACCTTCTTACCCATCCAATGGGGCCGGCCAAGCTAGCTTGGAACCCAAGCTAGGGCCGGCCAAGATCAAGTGGATGAGTTATGTAGGTGGTCGGCCAAAGCTTGGGTCCCAAGCTTAGGTGGCCGACCACGAGAATATTAAAAAGGATTTTTATTAAAATTATTTCTTATGTGGATATCATGATTTTAAAAGAGAGTTTAAAAATAAAAAATTTCCTTTTATAACTTTCTACAAAAGATTAAGAGAAGAGATTAATCTCTTTCCTTATTTGTAGTTTAAAAGGATGGTTTTAATTTTTTGGTAAAAACTTTCCTTATTTGTAAATCATCTACATGTTTAAAAGAGAGTTTAAAATTTGAAATCTTTCCTTATTTGTTGATTAAAGGAGGATTTTAAATTTTAAGAAAACTTTCCTTTTTAACCATGTTCATGATTTAAAAGAGAGTTTAAAATTAAATATTCTCTTTTATAAGTTTCTACAAAAGATTAATAAAAAATTTAATATCTTTCCTTATTTGTAGATTAAAAGAGATTTTAATTTTTAGAGATAACTTTCTTTTTATCCACATGTTTAAAAGAAAGATTTTAATTTATTAAATTTCCTTTTTATAAACCAATCATGAAGGGATAAAAATTATTGGAGAAATTTTATAAATTTCCGGAAGCAAATAAGGAAGTTTAAATTTGTGTTTAAAATTTTATTTGCTTGGAAATTTTATGGTGTGGCCTGCCAAATAAATTGGAGAAGAAAAATTATTTTTAATTAAATAAATTTTTCCTTTTCATGGCAAAAGAATTAAGGAAGTTTTTATTAAATTTTCCTTATTTGCCAAGACCAAGGATTATAAAAGAGGGGGTAGAGGAGGCTTCAAGGCTAAGGACTCTATTCTATTTTTCTCCCTCTTTTCCTTGGTGGTGTGGCCGGCCCTTTCTTCTTCTCTTCTTCTTCTCTTTGTGGCCGAACCTCTTCATGCTCATGGAGTTTTAATTGGTGGCCGGATCTAGCTTGAGGAAGAAGGAGAGAAAGCTTACATTCCTTGGAGCTTGGTTGGTGGAAAAGATCTTCATCTTTTGGAAGCTTTGTGCTTGGCCGAAATTTGAAGAAAGGAAAAGAAGGTGCTTTGGTGGTTTTCATCTCGGAAGATCGTTGCCCACACAACGTCCGAGGTTAGAAGAGGAATACGGTAGAAGATCAAGAGGTCTTTCTAAAAGGTATAACTAGTAATTTTTCTTTCCGCATCATACTAGTTATTTTTGGAAATAATACCAAATACAAGAGGCATGCGATTCTAGTATTTCGAATATGTTTTTCGATGTTGTGTTCTTTTTTTTTCCCTTGTGATTTGATTGTTCTTTTCGGTTAACCTAAAGTTATTTTAGGAAATTAAATATTAGCTTTCCATAAAAGGTTTTGTCTAGTCGGTGGTGGTTGCTCCCATATCCAAGAAGGTTATGTGCCTCGCCACGTCAGTACTGGGAACCAATTATGGAAATTAATATTTAATGGAATTAATAACTTAAGGTGATTTGGGTCGAACGTGTTAAGTTCTGCAGGAGACCCAAGTCAAAACCTAAAAGAACGAATAGATTAAGTTTTGGATCAAACGTGTTAAGTTCCGCAGGCGATCCAAAATTTAATTTAAAAGAACACATGGTAGCTAGGAAAAGGTTCAGACCTTTGTACAAAATTTGTGTACAGTGGAACCTCTAGGTTTTTCGAGTAGCAACCAACAATTGGTATCAGAGCTAGGGTTTTGCCTCTGTGTATTTGGTATTAGTTTAATTATGCACATGTCATACATAATTTAGGCAGGTTAATAGTAGGATGTGCTAACTTTGTGGATGCAGGATCCAACTATTATGGCTTATAGTTATTATGTGTGTGATTAGACCCTTGGACATGTCAAGGGCATTTTAATGTGTGTGCATGATTGTATTATAAAATACAGCAGGAGCTGTATTTAGTTTTATTAGGATTTTATTTTTGATCTAGTTACATGTACATTCCTTTTATGGAATATAGGATCGATGGATGTAAATTTTATTCTATGTTTTATATAGTTTACATGTACATTCCTTCGAGGAATATAGGATCAAAATGTAAAATTCTATTTATGTCGCGGATCGAATCTTGCAAAGCGTGGAACCTTCTAAGGACCAGAGGCGCAGCGGAACTAGGAGCAAGATGGATGCGACAGCTAGACCCGGTTGCAGTGGCCAAATATTGCAGCAGCTTGGGATGACAACACACGGAGGACAACAAGAGATAAAAGCCATAATAGTTGAAAATTAGATTTTCTATTTATTGCTATTATATTGTGATGTGTGTGCATGTTAGTTTACATATTTAGTAGGCTAGCATAGTTAAAATTCCTCATTGATAAATAACTAAGTGGGAGAGGGATTTTTAAGTAAATCCCATGGTCTCCATTACTGGTTTGTAAGTGATGCAAACAAGCTTGCGCGTTGACTCTGAGTGTCTTCCTCCATAACGGATGAGCTTGTTTGTGGATCACTAGAACAGACTTCCATTTTTGGATGAATATAGGAAGTTAATTAAGAGCGTGTGATCTTCCCCAACGGAATGAGCATAATCTTATTAATGGACTTAGTGTCAAGTAATGGTATACACTTAGACACATCTAATAGTATCCTCCCCATCGGAGTCACTGCTATTATTTGTGTGACCAAATGATACCAACTATTAATTTTATTTGTCAAAAAGTTAGGTTGACAAGATAATAAAATTAATGGGTTAAAACCCTCCTTTTACAAATGTTGAATTTGTATACGTCCACACTAACGTGGCATGCAAAATTCACGGTGTTTGAGGTTGTTGGGATCCTTCGTACGGAGGCTAGAGAGGGGGGGTGTGAATAGCCGACCCCAAATCGTCGCGTTTCTACAAACTAGGGTTAGCGCAGCGGAAAATAACACGTAGAAATGAAGGAAAAGAAGACAAACCTCAAACAAACCGATGTAATGAGGTTCGGAGATTAGGGCTCCTACTCCTCGGCGTGTCCGTAAGGTGGACGAGTCCAGTCAATCCGTCGGTGGATGAGTCCCCGGAAAATCGGCTAATATGAACTCCTTCTGGGTGGAGAAACCTCGCCACAAAACTTGCAACAACAAGAAGGAGTACAAGAAATACAAGTAGAAAGACAAGAACAATGTACAAACACTAACTTGCCTTCTCGTCGACTGCCTGTGAAGCAACAACTTCTCGGACAACAGCAGCAGCTGACCGTCGACTGGAAGCTCACACGAAGCTTACTGGGGAGAGCTCAACAAAGCTCAGATCGCAAGCAGCAGCAAGCTAGAAGTAGGAGAAGAAAAAGAAGAGTTGAGGCTCGCAGCCCTCCTTTTATAACTCGCGAAAGCGAAGAAACAGAAGAAATCTGGCGTTGCGTCGCAGCTACTGAATCGATGCGTGGACCGATCAGGCTCCATGGATCGGTCCACGACCGATCCTATTCCCTAGCCGCTTGTTCGTCTCGATCGGTCCATGGACCGATCGAACCTCTGATCGGTCCACGCCGATCGAGAACTCTGATCGGCGGGACCGATCGGGCTTTTGATCGGTCCCGGACCGATCAGCCCCTCTGCGCCTTGCCTGCTCGGCCGATCGACTCGATCGGTCACCGACCGATCGGTTATCACACAAGATGCTATCGATGTATTCGATCGGTCACCGGACCGATCGAATATTCATGATATCCGGATCGATCACCGATCGATCCATCTCATGGTTTTCGCCCAAACCAAGTCCAAACCAACATCCGGTCAATCTTGACCTGTTGGTACATTGCGCCTAGCATCCGGTCACTCCCTTGACCTGCTAGGACTCCCCGCTAAGTGTCCGGTCAATCCCTTTGACCCACTTAGACTTTTCTCTCCGTACCAAGTATCCGGTCACTCCTATGACCTACTTGGACTTCCCATCACCAGATGTCCGATCACCCTTGATCCATCTGGATTTTCCCTTGCCCGGCTTCACTCACCAGGACTTTCACCTAGCTTCACTCACTAGGGTTTTCACCTGGCTTCACTCACCAGGATTTCCAATCTGCCTGGCTTCACTCACCAGGACTTCCCAACTGCCTGGCTTCACTCACCAGGACTTTCACTTTCACCTAGCTTCACTCACTAGGATTTTCACCTGGCTTCACTCACCAGGATTTCCCGACTGCCTGGCTTCACTCACCAGGACTTTCCAACTCACCTAGCTTCACTCACTAGGATTTTTCCCGTGCCAAGCTCCCTGCTTGGACTTTTCCGAGTCAGGTCACCTCACCTCGGGTCAACCAGGTCAACCTTGACCACGAGTTGCACCCACAATCTCCCAAGCTTGTATCCTTGTCAAACATCAAGATACAACTTTTCTGTTCACGTCAAACATCGTCATAACTCGTCAAACATCAAAACATAACTCGAGTCAAGTCAACTCGAGTCTGGTCAACCAGGTCAACCTTGACCTAAGAGGGAATCAAGGTCAAGAGTTTCTTCCCAATGAAAGTCTCATACCTTTCATTGAAACCCTTAATTTCCCCCTTGAAACTAAACTCAACAATCAACTTAGTGACAATCCCATATCACTAATCCTCAAAAAGTCTTAAGGAGTAAAAACTCCCCCTAAAAGTCAACTCCCCCTTGACAATTAGGTAAGACTCCCCCTAAAGGTCAACTCCCCCTTGACCATTGCACCAACAATGTCTTGGAGAGTTTCAAACCTTTAGAAACCCGAAACTCAACTCCCAAAAATTGAAATTTCAGACACATGCTGAAAATCAGAAATTCGGCACGCACTGATCGGTCCCCAGACCGATCAGGAACCCCTTGGATCGATTCCCAAATCGATCCTCACTTTCTGGATCGTGACTGATCGGTCACCAGACCTATCAGTCCTTCCCTGGATCGGTCCGATGACCGATCCAGCCTCTGAAATCAGATATTTCTGATTTTTCTCCCCGGGAGAAATTCAGAAACTCACAGAAAATTACAGAAAATTCCAAAAATCGTAAAATTTTGAGGATACATTCCTCATACCATATACTATCATGGAAAAATAATTTTAGATGAAAATAACTTCCATTTTCAAATCTTGATACAAAGTTCAAAAACTTTTGAAATAGTTCAAAGTTTAACTCATCTTTGTATCATCTTGCTCAATGATGAATGCTATCACTAGAAAAGCTTCATCAAGGTTTTTCAAATCAATTTTAAAATGATTTTAAACCCTTTAATTTAGGACCATAATCTTAGGACTATATGTACATGACTTGTACACAAGTTTTCCCTATGATCCTCCAATCTCTTGAATTAGGCTCATCTAGGTACAAAAACTATGTACCTTGATCCTAACTCATGATCCTAATATCTCACACACATCTAAAGTGTATCAAACACATCCAAGTCAATTTTGATGTGAGATATGGGTTTAGGTTATCTTAGGCTAAGTTCTCATGCATTTGCTAAACTACACTTTGATCTCAATATCAAAATGTGTTTTTATCCTTAAATCAAATTCATTAATTATTAATGCAAGAGATGATGACATGGCATGAAATGGTATCATAAATGAAAACATGTGCCAATGTCATGATGTCATGGCATAAAGTTTGAAACTTAAATAAACATGACATAAAAACTAGCCTAAGCATTATCATGACATTTCAAATGATAATAAAACTAAACATGATGTCATGACATGTGAGGGCAAACAATCATGGCAAGATTTAGCATAAATAAATATACCTAGATTACCTATCTAAGTATCCTTAACCACTTGGCTAACTTCAAATTTAATCCTAGATTGCCCCAAAATGCCAAAATCCTAATTTTGACACTTCTTGAACTCTAGATTAATTCATGCCACTTAAAGATCAAATTTATCCTCAAAACTTGGCATGTTTCATTTTTCCTCGAGAGTTCTCTAGATTTTCCCAAATTGTGCCAATTGAGATTAAAAATGAAATTTTCAATCTTTTAGGCACATTTAACTCTTCAAAGGAGTAAATGATAATTCCATTTCATTTTCAAAAGTTCTCAAAACCTTGAAAATGCTCCTTGAGTGTCAATTTCCTCAAAGTTGGGTTAACTACCCTTCTAATTGAAGTTGACACTCTCTAACCCATCTATGGGGTAGAGAAGATGCTCCTAGGAACCCAATACCTATTAGAGCTCATTGGGTTCACTAAATATTCACTAGGGATAACTTCCCTAGCAACCCTCCTAATGACCCTCTTAGGCTTTAAAGCCTTGGTCATTTGGGTCTCATCAAGGTCAACTATAGGGGTGACTCCCCTTGTGACCTTGGTAATGGTCTTCCTAGCCCTAGGTTTTGTTCCATAATCGAATGAAACATTATGATAAGTGGGCTTGGCCAATTCTGACTTAGGTTTATGACCCAAACCTTTCTTGTCCTTGGACTTGGGTTTTTGACCCCTAGACCCTAGAGTCAAATCCTTAAGAGCCTTTTCTAGAGAGTCAAGTCTTGACCTCAAGACTTGATTTTCTTTCTCTAATACCTCAAGTTTTGATTTATCATTTTTCCTTGAGGTATTCCTAGGCATGTGTCTAGATGATTTGGGATTTCTATCTAGATTTTCCTTAGCCTTAGATGAGTTAATTCTAGGGTTAGCATTTCTAGAATTGTTCTTATCTAGGCTAACATGCTTGGCTCCTAAGCACATGTATCGATTTCTAGTGTTAACATGCTTATCATTATTGACAATGGCAATAAGACTACTAGCATGCATCCTACTAGAATTGCAAGAATGAGCTTTAAATGTTACCTTAGGGTTTGCCTTAGCTCCCCCTTTACATGTGTTTGGCCTCTTGTCCTTGTGAGGTTGCCTCCCCCTTGGACATTGACTCCTATAGTGTCCCCGTTGCTTGCATTGGAAGCACACCACGTGCTTCTTGCTCTTGCATGTCGGGACTCCGGCTTCCTTGACCTTTGGTGCCGGTGGAGTCTTTCTAACCCTCTTTGGACACTTACTCTTGTAGTGCCCAAACTTCCTACACTCAAAACACATTATGTGTAATTTGCTTGAAATCACGTTACCTGTCTGGATGCTGAGAAGATGAGCTTTCTTCTTCATCCCTTCCGGAGGTAGATGCCTCTTCTTGCTCCGATCTTGAACAAGAGCTCTCCTCCTCTTCTTCCTTGGATGTTGAGTAGCCCTCAACTCCCAATTCGCTTCCTCCATGATGTGAGCTACTTGGCTCACTAGGCTCCTTTTCATGGAATTTTGCCAAATTGTTCCACAATTCCTTGGCGTTGTTGTACCTATCTATCTTGCACAAAACATTATTAGGTAAAGCAAATTCAATAATTTTTGTTACCTCGTCATTGATTTCGGATTGTCGGATTTGCTCTTTCGTCCACTCCTTCTTCTTGATAGGTTTTCCTTCCTCATCCATCGGAGGGGAAAACCCTTCTTGTACACAAAACCAATTTAACATATTAGTCCTAAGAAAATACATCATCCTTACCTTCCAATATGTGAAGTTGTCGTGAGACTCGTAGAAGGGTTGAATCGTGACATCTTCTCCATAGAGATCCATCTCTAGCCCGTGCTCCCCCGGGTGTTGATCCGTCGAAGAGCGGCCTCGCTCTGATACCACTTGTTGGGATCCTTCGTACGGAGGCTAGAGAGGGGGGGTGTGAATAGCCGACCCCAAATCGTCGCGTTTCTACAAACTAGGGTTAGCGCAGCGGAAAATAACACGTAGAAATGAAGGAAAAGAAGACAAACCTCAAACAAACCGATGTAACGAGGTTCGGAGATTAGGGCTCCTACTCCTCGGCGTGTCCGTAAGGTGGACGAGTCCAGTCAATCCGTCGGTGGATGAGTCCCCGGAAAACCAGCTAATATGAACTCCTTCTGGGTGGAGAAACCTCGCCACAAAACTTGCAACAACAAGAAGGAGTACAAGAAATACAAGTAGAAAGATAAGAACAATGTACAAACACTAACTTGCCTTCTCGTCGACTGCCTGTGAAGCAACAACTTCTCGGACAACAGCAGCAGCTGACCGTCTCAAGAAGCTTAGGAGAGCTCAACAAAGCTCGATCGCAGTCAGGAGCTAAGTAGGAGAAGAAAAGAAGAGTTGAGGCTCGCAGCAGCCTCCTTTATAACCTGCGAAAGCGAAGAAACACGAAGAAATCTGGCCGTTGCGTCGCATAGTGCTGAATCGGTCGTGGACCGATCAGTCTATGTGATCGGTCCAGATCCTATTCCCTAGCCTTCGCTTCGTTCCGTCTCGATCGGTCCATGGACCGATCAGAACCTCTGATCGGTCCACGCACCGATCAGGAACTTCCCGATCGGCCCGGGACCGATCAGCCAGGCCGATCGGTCCCGCACCGATCAGCCCTCTGCGCCTCGCTCTGCTCGACTTCGACGACTCGATCGGTCACCGACCGATCAGTTATCACACAATATGCTACCGATGTGTTACCGATCGGTCACCAGATCGATCGAATATTCATGATCACTGGATCGATCACCAGATCGATCCAGCTCATGGTTTTCGCCCAAACCAAGTCCAAACCAACATCCGGTCAATCTTAACCTGTTGGTACATTGCGCCTAGCATCCGGTCACTCCCTTGACCTGCTAGGACTCCCCGCTAAGTGTCCGGTCAATCCCTTTGACCCACTTAGACTTTTCTCTCCGTACCAAGTATCCGGTCACTCCTATGACCTACTTGGACTTCCCATCACCAGATGTCCGATCACCCTTGATCCATCTGGATTTTCCCTTGCCCGACTTCACTCACCAGGACTTTCACCTAGCTTCACTCACTAGGGTTTTCACCTGGCTTCACTCACCAGGATTTCCAATCTGCCTGGCTTCACTCACCAGGACTTCCCAACTGCCTGGCTTCACTCACTAGGACTTTCACTTTCACCTAGCTTCACTCACTAGGATTTTCACCTGGCTTCACTCACCAGGATTTCTCGACTGCCTGGCTTCACTCACCAGGACTTTCCAACTCACCTAGCTTCACTCACTAGGATTTTTCCCGTGCCAAGCTCCCTGCTTGGACTTTTCCGAGTCAGGTCACCTCACCTCGGGTCAACCAGGTCAACCTTGACCACGAGTTGCACCCACAATCTCCCAAGCTTGTATCCTTGTCAAACATCAAGATACAACTTTTCTGTTCACGTCAAACATCGTCATAACTCGTCAAACATCAAAACATAACTCGAGTCAAGTTAACTCGAGTCTGGTCAACCAGGTCAACCTTGACCTAAGGTTGCACCAACAGAGGTGTTGGTGAATTTAAATAATATTGTTTGAGGAATCAATTTTTTTATTAAATTCAAAAGTATTTGACCAAATATTTGATCAAAGACAGATCAACTATTAATTTTATTCGTCATAAAGTAAAGTTGACGAGATAATAAAATTAATGAATAAAATCTCCTCTTCGATTTTGTATACGTCCACACTATCGTGGCATACAAAATTCATGGGGATTTTTAAGGAGTTGATCTTGACCAAGTATTTTTATGATTCTTAGGATTTAAAATGTTTGTCAATCCCCTAGTAGTCATACTATAAGAAAGACTTAGTAATCCCAATTGTAATGATTGGAAATAGGACTTGGACATTAAGGTAGACTGTCTTCTTAGAACTAAGAACAATATAAGTGCATTTAATTCATTAGTTGAAACATGTTTAGTGGTGTTATCTACCAGAACCTAGAGTGTAGATATAGATGCCATTAATCATGTCCGCAATTCATTGCAGGGTTCCAAGAAACCCGGCAACTAAATGAAAATTAAAACACCGTCTACATGGGCACTACTGTAAAAATGGTAGCTGTTGCAGTGGGAGATGTTTATCTTTTGATAAGAACAAAACATGGATTTTTGAGTAATTGTCTTTACGCACCAAGTTTAGAAAGAACTAGTTTTCAGTTTCTAAACTATTCAAAGAACTTGATATTCTGCCTCTTTTAATAACAAAGTTGTTATTAAGAAAAAGAGGGAAGTTATCTGTTCTGGTACGTTGGTTGGCAATTTATAAATCGAATAACTCTCACGATGCAACAAATGGAAATTAGTAACACATCTTCTAACTTTAAGAGAAATTAACCTTCAAAAATGAACCAATTATATCTTTGGCTTCTAAGGCTAGGTTATATTAACTTGAGTAGGATTCATTGGTAGCTGATGAACTTTTGGGTTCATTAGTAGTGGAAATCTTTCCAACCTACGAGTGTTACTTGGAAGGAAAAATAACCAAGAAGCTTTTAAGTCTAAGGGGTATGGAGTCAAAGATATATTGGAATTGGTTCATTCTGATTTGTGTGATCCTATGACTATCCAGACAAGAGGTAGTATTGAATATTTCGTCTATTTTATAGACAACTATTCAAGATACAAATAAATTTACTTAATGTACCGCAAGACTAAGTACTTTGATTAGTTCAAAGAGTACAAGACTGATGCGGAGAAATGTTAAAGTAAAAGTCACTATGGTAAGATCGTAGTGGCAAGTACCTCTGGGGAGAATTTAGGAGTCACTTATCAGAAGTAGGGATTCAATCCCAACTAACTGCACCTGGTACACCCCTACAGAATGGTGTAGTAGAAAGAAGGTATATGTAACGCCCGAAAATTCTCAAAACTATTTTAGAAATATTCTATGATATTTTCTGGAATTTTAGGATATTTTTACAGAATTTTTAGAGTAGCGGAAGTAGCAAAAACAAATAGAGAACGAAAACGGCCTAAGCGGGAATTGAACCCGAGACCTATGGTTTACGGATAATTCTAGTAACCAGTTGAACCCAGTAGGGCCGTGCTGAAAGGAAAGGGAGGTAATTAAATTTATAGTAGAGTTGGGCCGAATTACCCACTTAATATAAATAGGGAATTAATAGGTGAAGAGTTATTTTTAACGTGACTTTTCCTCACCCTCACCCTAGCCACGCCGCCCCCTTCTCTTCCTCCTCCACTCGGCGCCAACCACAAGAAGACCTAGGGTTCCTCTCCTAGGACTCCAAGGGCACTTTTCGGCGACGACTTCGACACGAGGACGCTCCCCTCTGCGAGAGGAACGTGTAGACGCGAGAAGATCGTCGAAAGGATCGTCTCCTCCGGAGATCTAGCGATTAGATTTGTAAGAAATCTAGCACAGGAGGTAAGAAACCCCTCACCTGCAGTATAAGTAGCTTTCGTATGATTGTATGTATTGTTTTAGTCGTATGTAGATTTTTAGCAATAGGGTGTGAATTAGCACACACCAAGCGTTTGATTAAATGCTTAGCTTAGTTAAATGTCATCCTAGGCATTTTAATAGCTTAGATAAATGCAATAGAAGCATTTTTACAGTTCGTATGGTCTTGCTACAGCTTTTATGGAACTAGATGTCCAATGAGTGACTCCCATAGTCGCCTCTAGATTCAGACAACCTAGCTCTAGGTTCAGACAACCTAGCTCTAGGTTCAGATAACCTAGAAAGAGCAAGATAAGCAATAATTAGCTATGTTCAGTATTTTACTTTTTCAGTGGCACTGTACTGAATTAGATATCCATTGGGTTGGACTCCCACAGTCGTCCCTAGGTTCAGATAACCTAGTAACCCTACTAAATTCGGGACTTTCAAACCCGGATTTAGTTAGGGATGCGCGCATAGCACGTACAGTTGCCGGGCCAAGACAGCAGCATGATTAGTATTTTCACTTATTATAAGTATTAAGTTTTCAAACTCTCACAAAATAGTTAGGTGAAATCAGTACAACTTTAGCACTTGTTAGAATTAGCTCAGTTCATGTCTCAGTTCAGTTTTCCCCTATAATTATGTATGATAGTTCTATACTCAGCTTTTGTCACACATCTTTGGATGATAGTATGCCATGACTAGTTTTTGATTGTTATGTATTGTATGATAGTATGCCATGTTTTAGTTCAATCAGTGCATGTTTCAAATAGCATGTTTTAAAAGCATAAATGCATCGTATGCATGTTTTAGTGAGGTAGATGGTTTCTTACTAAGCGAAAGCTTATAGATACTTTCTTTTCCTTATACTGCAGATAAAGGTAAAGGAAAGATGAACTAGCGGAGGCTGGAGGGCAATGCTACGAAGATGTGTGTGGGCAGGAACTTGGAGTAGAGATCTTAGGGAATTACAGCAAGCTTGTTTTAAGCATGAGAACCTTTTAGCATTTGGTTATTTTGCACATTCGTATGTTAAGTGTTATGAATTAGTTAATCATGCATCCTATCATGTTTAGAACACTATTTTTTGTGATGTTAGAATGTTTGACATTTAGTTTAGACCTTGTAATGTGATTGAGGCACGAAGCAGTGCTGAAATCAGACCTTTGGCACGAAATCAGAAACTCGAATCGATCAGCTGATCGATTCGAGAGTTTCCAATCGATCGAAGGATCGATTGGGCATCTGGTCTCGCGAATAGTAGGCGTCTGGATCGATCAGCCGATCGATCCAGTAATTTCTGTCGCGAACAGAAGGCTCTGGGATCGATCACTGGATCGATTGACCAGTCTGGATCGATCAGCCGATCGATCCAGAATATTGCCCGAGCATAGTAGCGTGCTGGATCGATCACTGGATCGATCCAACCTATGTTCCGCATACAGTAGCCGGCTGGATCGATCACTTGATCGATCCGACCATTCCAATCGATCCGTGGATCGATTGGGAGGCCTGATATTAGCTAGAAACCCTTAGTTAAGTTCCTTGACCATTGGGGGATGTAATATATGTCATGAATAGCTTAGATTACACCCCTTAGCACATGTAGAATAAAGAAATGACAATAGTTTAGCAAAATTTCAAATTAGTACAGCTTCCGCATCTAGATTTAATGGTGGTCAGGGAATAGTTTAGCACAGCATAATGTAACGATTGGCCTCACAGCCTGGTTAGTAGGAGGTGGGTCGTTACAGTATAAGACTCTTATAGAAATAAGGAGATTGATGATGAATTACCAAATTCATTTTAAGGATATGCTCTGGAAACGGAAGTGAACATAGTACCTTCCAAAGTCATAACTCTCTACTCATATAGAATTACTGAATAAGCGTAAGCCTATTTTGAAGCATATTCGGATTCAGGTAGTCCAGCACATATGCTGAAGAGAGACAATGATAAGTTGGACAGGAATTCACTTGTTTGTGGGTTATCCTAGAGAAATGAAAGTAGGTTTATAGTCTTAAAAATCAGAATGTCATTATTAGCATCAATGATCGATTTTTAGAAAAGGACTATGTAATAAATCACGTGCCCATAAGAAAATTTGTTCTTAAGGAAATAATAAAAGGCATGTCTAATCTAGTACCAACTGTACAAGATGAGATACCACAAGGAAACTGCAACACGTATCACAAATTATACACAATTGCAGAAAGTGCCTTGTCGTAGTGGGAGGGTTGTTAGGCAACCTAAAAAGATTCATGTTTTGGGAAAGTGTTTGGACTCGATCCCTGGAGGACATGAACCTGATCTCCGGACATATGACGAAACACTCCAAGATAAAGATGCAACATCTTGGCAAAGAGTAATGAATAACAGAATTAGAATATATATATTCTAATAAAATCTGGAAGCTTGTAGAACCACCAAATGGTGTAAAAGACTTTGGGTGTAAAAAGGTCTATAATAGGAAAAGAGGGATAGAAAGGAAGGTAGTAACTTTCAAAGCAAGGCTTGATGAAAAAGGAAACTTTTTCACTGGTAGTCATGCTTAAGTCTATCCGGATTCTTTTATCTATTTGGCAAGTGGATGTCAAGACAGCATTCCTTAATGGAAGTCTTGATGAAAGCATCCATATAAAGCAACCAGAAGGGTTCATTGCAAAGGGCTAAGAGCATCTTGTGTGCAAGCTCAATCAGTCTATGGACTGAGGCAAAGCTTCAAGGTCTTGGAACATCCGGTTTATCAAAGTAATCCAGACCTATGGATTTATTGAGTAAACGGATAAGTCTTATGTATACAAAAGGTGTGATGGAAACATGGTGGTATTTCT
This sequence comes from Zingiber officinale, assembly GCF_018446385.1. Classification (NCBI taxonomy): domain Eukaryota; kingdom Viridiplantae; phylum Streptophyta; class Magnoliopsida; order Zingiberales; family Zingiberaceae; genus Zingiber; species Zingiber officinale. The sequence continues at coordinate 61,033,398 of NC_055987.1, read as the reverse complement.
TGTACTATATGTAGATAACATTTTTGGTAGTTGGAAACAATATCAAAATGTTGTCAGAAGTAAGGGTATGGTTGTCCAAATAATTCGATATAAAGGACTTGGGAGAATGTATATATTTTTGAGATCAAAATAATAAGGGATCGAAAGAAAAAATATATTTTACTTATCCCAAGCTTGATACATCGGAAAATCCTTGCTCGTTTTAAGCATGCAAAACTCCTCGAAAGGTTTCTTACCTTTTAAGCATGGAGTGTCTTTATCTAAAGAGATGTCTCCGATGACATCAAAGGAGATTAAGGACATGTAGGCAGTTCTTTATGCTTCGACAGTTAGACAACCTAATGTATGCTATGCACGAGATCAGAAATCTGTTTTGCCAAGGGCATAGTTAGCAGATATCAAAGTAACCCTAGACAAGGACATTGGACTGCAGTAAAGCATATATTAAAGTACCTTAGAGGCGCTAGAGATTATATGCTAGCTTACAAGGCAGTTAATTTGGTCCCTGTGGGTTACATGGATTTTGACTTCCAATCGGATAGGGACAATAATAAGTCAACCTCGGGGTTTTGTGTTTACTTTAGGAGGTAAAGTCATAACTATGGAACAGTGATAAGCATAGGTGTTTTTCTGGACTCCACCATAGAAGCTTAGTATATAGCAAGCCTCTGAGGTAGCCATAAAAGCTGAATGACTCAATAACCTCAAGATAGACTTAGATATGATTTCTGGTTTGTCCAAAAATTATTACAATTTATTGTAATAATGTTGGTGCAGTAGCAAACTCGAAGAAATCATAAGTCTATAAGGCAAGTAAACACAATAGAGCGCAAGTACCACCCAATACGAGAAATCGTATAAACGAGGAGAAGTTGTTGCCGCCTAGATTGCATCAGGTGATGACCTATAGATCCTTTCACTAAGGTCCTTAAGGCAAGAGCTTTTGATGGGCATGTTGAAGGGTTGGGAATCAGATGTATGGCAGCAGATATGGCAGCTTAGTCTTTTAGTATAAGTGGGAGATTGTTAGAGTGTATACTAAAAGCCTAGCTTTTGGGATAAACATTTATCTAGAAATAAGAATCACATTGGTCAAATGTCTACATTTATGATAAATGTAGTTACTCAATTAATTTATATTGTAGATAACATGGTGTGTGGTGCCACACACAGAAGATCATGTTATCAGTTCCTTATAAATTATAAACAGTAGCTCACGACCAAGATGGAAAGGAACAAACCATTGGAAGGTCGTAGTGTAATTAGGTATTAGTTTATCTTAACTATATAATTACACTAGTACACTTAGAGTGTATTGAGTAGGACCATTTGAGGTCGTTCCTTTTATACTGACTTTATAAAGGAACAAAGACCTCAGTTATTATGGAAGTGTGTGCTCTTAATCTTAATATAATAACAAGCACATATATTTGATATTTATTTCTTTAATTTGTCAATGGTGAGATTTAGTTCGATAAATCAATAAGCACGATAAGTTGAGAAATGATATCACTTATAGTGTGTGTTGTTGATTATAGAAGAAAACTGTGTCCTAGTGATCTAGGTTGAGAATGTCCCTAAGAGGAGCTCATAAGGATTGTCATGTTAAACCCTGCAGGTGGACTTAGTCCGACATGACGATAAAGTTGAGTGGTACTACTCTTGGAGCTAGATATTAATTAAGTGAGTTGTCAGTAACTTACTTAATTAGTGGACATTTGTTATCTTAAACACAGGGAGACTAACACACTCATAATAAGAAGGAGCCCAAAATGTAATTTGGGATTGGTGCGGTAGTTCAATAATAGTTCTTTAGTGAAATGAATTATTATTGATGAAATTAAGTTGTGTGTTCGGGGCGAACACGGGATGCTTAATTTCATCGGGAGACCAAAACCAATTCCTCCTCTCGGTTCCTATCGTAGTCTCTAGTATATAGAGATTTATATCCACCGCATACCCACCTTCTTACCCATCCAATGGGGCCGGTCAAGCTAGCTTGGAACCCAAGCTAGGGCCGGCCAAGATCAAGTGGATGAGTTATGTAGGTAGCCGACCAAAGCTTGGGTCCCAAGCTTAGGTGGTCGGCCACTAAAATATTAAAAAGGATTTTTATTAAAATTATTTCTTATGTGGATATCATGATTTTAAAAGAGAGTTTAAAAATAAAAAATTTCCTTTTATAACTTTCTACAAAAGATTAAGAGAAGAGATTAATCTCTTTCCTTATTTGTAGTTTAAAAGGATGGTTTTAATTTTTTGGTAAAAACTTTCCTTATTTGTAAATCATCTACATGTTTAAAAGAGAGTTTAAAATTTGAAATCTTTCCTTATTTGTTGATTAAAGGAGGATTTTAAATTTTAAGAAAACTTTCCTTTTTAACCATGTTCATGATTTAAAAGAGAGTTTAAAATTAAATATTCTCTTTTATAAGTTTCTACAAAAGATTAAGAAAAGATTTGATATCTTTCCTTATTTGTAGATTAAAAGAGATTTTAATTTTTAGAGATAACTTTTTTTTTATCCACATGTTTAAAAGAAAGATTTTAATTTATTAAATTTCCTTTTTATAAACCAATCATGAAGGGATAAAAATTATTGGAGAAATTTTATAAATTTCCGGAAGCAAATAAGGAAGTTTTAATTTGTGTTTAAAATTTTATTTGCTTGGAAATTTTATGGTGTGACCTGCCAAATAAATTGGAGAAGAAAAATTATTTTTAATTAAATAAAATTTTCCTTTTCATGGCAAAAGAATTAAGGAAGTTTTTATTAAATTTTCCTTATTTGCCAAGACCAAGGATTATAAAAGATGGGGTAGAGGAGGCTTCAAGGCTAAGGACTCTATTCTATTTTTCTCCCTCTTTTCCTTGGTGGTGTGGCCGACCCTTTCTTCTTCTCTTCTTCTTCTCTTTGTGGCCGAACCTCTTCATGCTCATGGAGTTTTAATTGGTGGCCGGATCTAGCTTGAGGAAGAAGGAGAGAAAGCTTACATCCCTTGGAGCTTGGTTGGTGGAAAAGATCTTCATCTTTTGGAAGCTTTGTGCTTGGCCGAAATTTGAAGAAAGGAAAAGAAGGTGCTTTGGTGGTTTCTCATCTCGGAAGATCGTTGCCCACACAACGTCCGAGGTTAGAAGAGGAATACGGTAGAAGATCAAGAGGTCTTTCTAAAAGGTATAACTAGTAATTTTTCTTTCCGCATCATACTAGTTATTTTTGAAAATAATACCAAATACAAGAGGCATGCGATTCTAGTATTTCGAATATGTTTTTCGATGTTGTGTTCTTTTTTTTCCCTTGTGATTTGATTGTTCTTTTCGGTTAACCTAAAGTTATTTTAGGAAATTAAATATTAGCTTTCCATAAAAGGTTTTGTCTAGTCGGTGGTGGTTGCTCTCATATCCAAGAAGGTCATGTGCCTCGCCACGTCAGTACTGGGAACCAATTATGAAAATTAATATTTAATGGAATTAATAACTTAAGGTGATTTGGGTCGAACGTGTTAAGTTCCGCAGGAGACCCAAGTCAAAACCTAAAAGAACGAATAGATTAAGTTTTGGATCAAACGTGTTAAGTTCCGCAGGCGATCCAAAATTTAATTTAAAAGAACACATGGTAGCTAGGAAAAGATTCAGACCTTTGTACAAAATTTTTATACAGTGGAACCTCTAAATTTTTCGAGTAGCAACCAACAATGACAACTTAAATTAAAGTTAGGAAAAGATATGCCAAAAAATAATTAAATTGTAATAAAACTTTAATAAGTATAAAACTTTCAAAGTGATTATAAAAATCTACAAGTTTATTAGAGGGAGGAGTTAATAAAATTTTTCTGAAATATTTTGAAGGAAACTTTCAAACTTTTCCAAAGGTTTTTAACATTTTGAAATTTGAATTTGAAAAAAAATAAACCTGGAAAACTAAATTTTGTAAGAATTTTATAAGATAGATTTCAAAACACTTATTTTTTAAAAAAAAAAATAATTTGTTGGTTGTTTAAGGCAACTTTTGTAAATTATCTTTCCAAAATATTTTTAAAAGTAGTTTCAAAGAAGTTCTTTAAGAAAAATAATTTTAGAAATATTTACAAAATAGTTTTCAAACAAAATGTTTAAAAGGTTTTTCAAAGATATTTTTCAAAGTCAAAAGATAACCTTTGTAAAAACCTTTTCAAAAACTTTCCAAAGTATTTTTCGAAAATAACTTTTAAAATAATTTTTAAAGTATGTTTAATCAATTTTTTTCAATACAATTTTCAAAATACTTGCATTTTATTTTTCAAAATAGACATTTTGAAAAAGTATAAGATTTTTTGCAAAATAAGTTTTAACAGGTATTTTTGAAAGTGTTTTGAAAAATAGTTTTCACAAAGATTAAGTCAAATTTTAAAATATTTTTGTAAAACATTTTCAAAAGACTTCCAATGAAATTTTTAAAGTATTTTTTTTAAAATAGACATTTAAAAAAATAAATGTATTTCTCAAGACAAGTTTTAAAAGGAAGTAAACTTTTCAAAGCACATTTTAAAAGGAGTTTTTGGACCCAATTTCTTTTGAAGAGTATTTTTCAAAAACAAATATTTAGCAAAGTATTTCTGACTATTTTTCAAACAAAGTTTACCAAGGATTTTTTCTAAGTAAATTTTAAAAGAATTAAGTTGTCCAAACATATCTTCCCCTTAAATTAATACTCCCCTTTATCTTGATACATGTGGCTATTAAGGAGCTCTATCTAATTGTTTAAGGGATTTCGTGTTGAAATAGTGAATTTCAGAAAATATGTAACTTTGAAGAATTATACCAGTTAAGTTTGATTAACTTGAGATTGTTTAAATTAGTCATTAAGTATTTGTAGAAGAGTAACCTAGGATTCAAGTTAATCAAATTAATTTTTGAGAATTGGTTACTAATGTTTTTAGTTAAAGGTAAGTTAAGTTTGAATTTTTAAGTTCGAATTAGGTGTATTTGGTAAGTTTATTTTTCATTAATACATTACTTGAAATTTTAATTGTATCAAGTTGAGTTTAGGTTAAATTAAGGATTATGTTGTAATTAATTTAAGTATGAATTGATTAATTGACTTAAATTTTGGATTAATTGATTTAATTAACTAATTAATTAATTAATGAAAGTAATAGTTTTAATTTAATTTTAATTTACTTCATCTTTAAGTTTTAATTAGAGTTAACTTAAATTAAATTATTTATTAAAGTTAAATTAAATTAGAATTAACTAAGTTTAGAGTTAATTAGGTTGCAAGTTTGAACAAGTTATAATTTTATCAAGTTTTAACGATAGGTTTAAGATGAACATTGTAATTCAATAAATTAAGATTAAGTTATGTTTTAGTCAAATTTTGGAATAAAGTAAATTTAATTTAAAGTAAGTTAGAGTAAAGTTAAGGTTTTAATTAGGTTAAATTAAATTAAGTTGATAATTATATTAAATTTTCAATTAAGGTTATCAATTATGGTGAGATTATTAATTAAAGTTAAATTTATGTTAAATTTTAATTAAATTGGGTTAAATTTAGTTTAATGTTCTAATTTAAAAATAAGTTTTAACTAAGTGTTTAAGTTTTTAAGTAAATATATTTGTTTTTCAAAATTAAAATTTTAAATATTTTTAAAAGATTTTTTTAAAATAATTTCTTAAATATTCTTAAAAGATTTTTTTAATAATTTTTTAAAAAATTTTAAAGATTTTTTAAATACTTATTAAAAGAATTTTTTTAAATACTTTTTCAAATAAATTTTAAAACATTTTTTAAAACAAATTTTAAAAATAATTTTAAAACAACTTTGAAAATAATTTATAAAGAATTTTTAAAATATTTTTTAAGAACAATTTTTAAAATAAATTTTAAATGATTTTAAAAATATTTGTAAAATAATTTTTAAAGGATTTTAAAATGATTTTTAAAATGATTTTTAAAAATAATTTTAAAATTAATTTTTAAAATAATTTAAAAGCATTTTTCAAATAAATTTTTAAAACAATTTTTAAAATAATTATTAAAGGATTTTTAAAATAATTATTAAAACAATCTTAATTTTTAAAGATTTTTTAAATTCTTTTTAAAAACAATTTTTTAAATAATTTTAATGGATTTTTAAAATAAAATTTTAAAACAATTTTTAAAGTATTTTTAAAATAATTTTTAAAACAATTTTTTAAAAATAATTTTTACAAAATTTTTAAAATATTTTTTAGATTAATTTTGAAAATAAATTTCAAAGGATTTTTAAAATAATTTTTAAAGGATTTTTAGGATAACTTTTAAAAGTATTTTTTAAATGATTTTTAAGATATTTTTTTACTTAAAAATATTTTTAAAATAATTTTTAATGGATTTTTAATCTTATTTTATTTTATAATTTATTTTATTTTTTAATTTATGTTACTTTAATTTAATTTATTTTATTTTTATTTTTTAATTTAATTTAATCCTTATTCATCTTACTCTATATATATTTTCATTTAAGAAAATCTAATAATTTTATAAGATGAGTTAAGTTAAATTTCAGGATTTTAGTTTAACTTCTGTTAGATTCAAGTTTGGCTTTAGTTTAATCAAGTCGACATTTTTTAAATAATTTCTAGGTTGTGGTGAGTCATATGGACATCATTAGAATAACCACGTGCTTCAAGATTTTCAAATAGTCCCGCCCAAAGAACTTAATACAAAATTTTAGTTTAACTAATTATGATTAGTAAGATGTAGCTTTAGTTAGTTCCACTAAGCCAAATGCATCAGGTCGAAGTCATATCTTCCTAGACATGCATAGACAGAGCTTCCCTAACCTTCTATCAATCTAAACTTCTCCAAAACTGTCTGCCAAGTTAAATTTTATCCCTAATTATTCTAGTCATAATTACCCTTAATGGGTAAGGTTTATGTTTTTGAGGTGCTAACTAATTTAGTGCTTTCCCCTTAATTATTGATTTTCATTTTAAGTTTTTGTATAATTAACAAAAGAACCCCTGCTCGAGTGATGGTTACACCAATTCAGAGCTAACTTGGCCTGATACCACTTATTGGATCGTGAGCACATGAGAGGGGGAGGGGTGAATTATGTGCTTTTTGAAGACAGAGTTATTTTATAAATTTAAAATAAAATGGTAGCAGAAAGATTAAAATGAAAAGAACACAAAAAAAACTCGGTCGAATTTACATTGTTTGGAGCCTTCGCCGTCTCTTACTCCAAGACCCAGGACCCGTGGACCTATGATGGATAATTCACTAAACACCTCTTCCAAAATTGACGGAAGAAGTAATCAAATATAAAGATAGAGACAGTGTAACAGTCTACACTTCCCTTTTAAAGCAATAATATAAAAATTGCAACACTATAAAACGTTACTAATAATTTAGAGAGTGCTCGTGTATTGATGTCAATCTACCGAATATGATCAGATGACTCGAAAAAGTAGCTCGATGGCATAAAGACTTCTTTGACCCAGTAGCAGGAAACCGGAGCAATCGAAACGCAACCGGACACATAGAAGCTTGCAAATTTAGTTATGTTCAAAGGCTAGTCTTGATGCTCTTTTAAGGAGTGTGGAAGGTGTCTTCCATAACATTGAAGGAGCGTTTAATGTATAAAATCTGATCCCAAACAGTTCATTCCTTATCATTTATGAAGTCTGATTTTATCCGATGGAAAACACCTTCTAAGCCTTTGAAGATGCCTTTCATAAATAGTACTCAAGATGCCTTCAAAGCACACGAAAACACCTCAAGTATTGTTCACCTAAAACACTCTGTGAAATGACTCTTGACTTCCCACATTCCACTTGTGACCCAAAATTAGCAACAACTACCGATCACCTAAGGACAAATTATCATACTGAATTCCATAAACAATTGAAAACATGAATTCGTAGGAAGGTTGCATCATTGAAGGACCACCACACAAACTGTATCTTGAAGTTCTGAGGTTTATGGAACTTTTATCAAGTTTTGGCAAGACTATAAACTCCAACACATATCCACATGACAATTTAGAAGACAATTCCTTGGCCGACTCCTAAAGATTCTCAAACATGTGGCATGCCTTCAACCCGTCTCCTCGACTACTACATCCTGATGTCCTCTACCATATCCTTGAAGGGGTCTTCCACACCTGCACCATTTATATCATGAGTCTTCGTACTCAGCAAGCACATTCCAATATTAGGTATATGAAGTACATGACGAAAGAAAAACAATATCTAATAAGCATATATCATGAACTTATCTATATATTAGATGAAAGAATAACATGAAAAAGAAACTTACGCATAGCCTAGTAAGGAGTGAATATGACACGCATATTGTAACTCTCATGAGAGCATATTTCATTTGATCCATGATCATGAACTATAGTGGTACAATCTAGGATATCCTATAATCATATATCCGAAGCCAACATTCATAGTATTACTGTTCATATTTAGAAGGACCCTCCCCAGATCTCATCTCAGACAACCATCCCGTACTGTCACCACACATACATATACTATTGGAGCAATCCCAATGGTCTGTGCGATCATGTGTTTTGGTGTTTGGACAAAGGGTTTAAGTTAGATTCACCTTTATATTTGATATGTGTACTTAAGATGTACAAGATTGCAGGATACACATGTGATTCAGGTTGATAGCTTCGGGTCCGGTGAAGGATGGAATTGGAGATGAGTCGTGGACTTGTATACATCCGAGGGACTGTGGACAAGGCAGCAAGGACAAGGGCCGAAGGAAACGACTACGAGGCATACGCGAAAGATGACATTGGGGACGAGTCGCGGGCTTGAATGCATCCGAGGGACGAGAGGCAAAGGAAGTAAGCTTGAAGGCAAGAGGTCAAGACTGCAAAGAAACGTCAAGTGAGTCATAAGGGTGAGGGTACGAGTGCACGAGAGATTGTACTCGAAGTAAAATCCTAGTTTTAGGGTTTTACTGTAGCATTACTATAGGAGTACTGTAGTGCTATTGTAGCAGTCAATTGCAAGTTTTAGCAGTCGACTGGTGTAGTCGACCGTGCAGTCGACTGGGAGCGAACAGAATGCTTCTGTTCGTTCGGTCAGTGTGGAGCAATCGACTGCTAGTTTTAGTAGTCGACTGGTATCGAGCCGTTGGGATATAACGGTCGAATTTCCACAAAGGGCAGTTGACTGCATATTTTTGCAGTCGACTGGTAGACGGGGTTTTCAACCCGCGACCTATATAACCAAAGATTGGGAGCTTGGTTATAGTTGACGAAATTGGAGTTGGTTAAAGTCTAATTAGTAGCCTTTTGTGCTCAAGAGATCTTTGTGTCCCAAGAGGTCTTGGTTGGAGTTGTGGTGAAGTTTCTCCACCCACAAGGAGGTTGAGCTAGCCAGAGTTTGCCGGGGACTAATCTATCGACGGATTGAGGGATCGTCTACCTTATGGACACGCCGTGGAGTAGGAGCTAAGTTATCTCCGAACCACGTAAACGAACGTGTTAGTGATTTGCTTTATTGTTCTTTCCTTTAGTCTTTAGCTTATTTGTTTTATTTGTATTATTCTGCTGCGCAAGCTAACATAGTGTAGGATGCAATCGATTTGGGGGTGTCGTCTATCCAACCCCCCTTCAAGCCGGCCACCGATCTCCTATAAGTGGTATCAAAGCGAAGCTGCTCTCCATTGGACTAACCGCCAAGGAAGCAAAGATGACCGACTTAATTGAACCGTCAAAGCTTGAAGGTAGAGGTTTATGGGACATCACATATTGGATGATGAAGATGGAGGTCTTTTTCGACACGGATTGGGACACCATGATGGTGGTCAAAGAGTCGTTCGAAGTCCCGAAGGACAAGAAAGGGAAGAAACTCCGACCACGACATTGGACGGAGGAGCAAATCTCACAGTCAAAGGCAAACGACAAGGTAATATCTATATTAATTGATATTGTGCCTAATGACGTGATGAGTCGTGTAAGTAAATACGAGAACGTACACGATTTGTGGAACAAGATAAAGAAGACAAACCTTGAAGGTAGAGGTTTATGGGACATCACATATTGGATGATGAAGATGAAGGTCTTTTTTGACACGGATTGGGACACCATGATGGTGGTCAAAGAGCCGTTCGAAGTCCCGAAGGACAAGAAAGGGAAGAAGCTCCGACCACGACATTGGACGGAGGAGCAAACCTCACGGTCAAAGGCAAACAACAAGGTAATATCTATATTAATTGATATTTTGCCTAATGATGTGATGAGTTGTGTAAGTAAATACGAGAACACACACGATTTGTGGAACAAGATAAAGAAGATTCAATGGGAAGAACCTATGCCTACACAAGAAGAAGAGCCCAAGGAGATGGGCTTAATGGCTCAAGATGAGGAGGAGCAACCGGAAGGTGACGAACACTCAACTTCCGAAGAGGAGAAGGATAAAGAAATGTCATCCACTAGTGTGGATAAGGATACATCCTCAAAGGTTGAAGAAGAATCCAAGACAAGTGAAAAAGAAGAAGTCTTGGAAATCAACCTAGTGAGCACCTCCACCGAAGCAAAATCAAAAGACCACATTGTGTGCTTCGGGTGCAATGAAGGGGGGCACTACAAAAGTAGATATCCTATGGGTAAGAAGAAGGTATCTCCTAAATTTAATTCAATTCATTTTGAATATAATTTGAGTTGTTGGAAGAATAAGGAGAAAAAGAACATAGTGTGCTTCACGTGTGGTGAGCGGGGTCATTATCACACAAGATGCTCAAGGAAGGAAGAGTTTAAAAAGTTAGAGCATTTGAAGAAATGGGAGAAGAAGAGAAGCAAGAGTCAAGGGGGAACTTCAAGGGTAAGGGAGGTATATCCTAACTTGAAGTTTAAGTCAAATTTAAACTCTTCCATGCATGCTAGGAGAAATGATTTTGTTAATTATAATATGCCCATGCAAAATTTTAGATTTAAGTATCATGATAGGAATAGGGTAAATGTCGATTGTAACCCTAGGAGACCTATGTATGATAAACCTACACACGTTAAATTCTCATTACTTAAGGAGAAGAAGGTAATGGAGAACCTAGGCATTAATCCCATGGTTCTAAAATTCGCTAGGCGCTAGTCGGACAGCAGACTAGTGCCTAACGCCTAGGCCGCCTAGGCGGGGACTAGGCGCGGCTAGGCGGATTTCTCGATATTCCTTGTTTTATGTGGACTGTGGACAACGTCATATGCAAATCTAAATGTTGTCTTAAACAATTTCATAACAATGAAGATCTAACTATGTATGCTGAAATAAATACATACTTTCCAATACCAAAAATTGAAAAACTATAAAAGAAAACTAATAGTTTTGTGCAAAGGAAATATACTAGACTCAGTAAATATGAGTAAAATAATAGTTAAACAATAGAACATGCAGTAAGTTATCATAATCATATAGTAAATAGTAGAACATTGGAAAATAGTAGCAATAGTTCAATTCAAGATTACAATGCATTGTGAACCAGTAACCACTAAGCAAAATATAATTGTTAAATAACATAAATCATGTCTTAACAAAATGAGTTCAAAATGACACAACTAATAATATCTCATAGACTCATATTTATTCTGCTTCTTCTTCTCCATAATTTTCAATAACTTGTTCTTCATCGGACACAAACTCAATATCATTATTGTGATCCTCGTCTTTTTCTTCGGATTCAAAATCATCTTCATGAAGTTCTCTCACTCTAGAGCTTCTTCGGGGTTGTAGATTTTAATATGTATTATGAATTTTTAAATTTTATTTATTTTTATATTTTTAAATCTGATAAATGATAATTGGAAATATTTATAATGATTTTTATTTTTTTAAAATCTGTTATATAAATTAATATTTAATAATATTTATTAAAAAAATTAAATCTATTATTATTAAATCCTATTAGGCTTTATGAATCGAACCCTACCCTATTATTGAAATTATCCCCGTTAGGAATTGTTTTAATTTATTAATTATTAAATAAAATAAATACAAAACAACGAAAAAAAAGCCGTCCCGACATCACGCAACGTCGCAACGCCACCGGCGCCTCACGGGAGGCCTCCGGCGCCGCCGGAAGCATCGTCGGACGAGTCCGGTGGTCCAGCATTGCTTCCAGCGACGCTGGTAGCGTCGCAGAAAGCTTCTGGGGCATCGCGATGCTATCGGTGTTGCTGGAAGCAACGCCAGACTTCGCCGGACGTGTCCGACGACGCTTTCGGCCGCGTCTGATGGCCTGCGACGCGTCCGGCGTTGCCGGAGAGTTGTCGTGACGACGAAGAAATAAAAAAAATGAACAGAACAAGAAAACAATAAAAACTCATCGGAAGTTGCAGGTCGCGATGAGAGAAACGCATGTCGGCGATGAAAGAAAGAAGATGAAGCGCTAGCCTCCGCAAATCTGATTTAGTGATAAAAAACGTACCTAAAATACCTAAGCTCGCTGAAGCCCGCGTTGGCCGCCGAAGCCCGCATTGGCCGCCGAAGCCCATCGAGGGCCGCCTAGGCGTCCCAACTGTCTAGGTCTTCCGCCTAGCTGGTTTCCGGCGTGGCTTGCCGCAGCACAACGCCAAGGCGGCCGCCTAGGGCAAAATTTCGAACATTGATTAATCCCAAGAAGGGGAGACACATGCCTAGGAAGAGTAGGTCTAGGAATGTCCAATGTGGACAAGTCAATTCTAGGGTTAGGAACCTAGAAAGGGAAACAAAAGATTCAATGTTGGATCTAAGAGTTTAGGTATGGTGTTGGGTAGTCAAAAACCCAATAATGATAGATCGGGTTTGGGATACCAATCTAGTGTCTCCAATGCTAAGGGAAAGTCCTATGCTAGGGTTGCATATGACTATAGCAAGGAAAAGTCAATAAATGGCAAGGGAAAGTCATTTAAAGGTAAGGAGAAATTAACCAAGGACAAGGTGTCCAAGGTTAAAAAGGTTAGGTTTGTAGGCCAAGTGTCATCGAAGGTGCACCGATATGGCCTAGCGATTGTGGATGAGTCACCTAGGGAAGTGACTAAGGCTAGGAGCTCTAGGGGGAGCTCAAAGAGTCAATTTGGGACCCATGGCCAATGAATCTCAAGTAGATTTTACTTGGGAGTCTAGACAAGCAATGGAATGTGTCAAATGGTTTGGAGACGGACTTGAGTCTCAAACCTAGGGATTTGACACAATTGGTTTATGTTTCATGCTTAGAAATATGACATTAGAGTCATATAGCATGATAATTGATTTTAGATGTATAGATGTCATATAAACTAATGCTAGTGATGCATTGTGGGTAAGAATGAGCAAATATATCAAGAGGAAGCCAAAACTAGGACTTTAAGTCAAGGTTCAATTGAATCATTTAGCTAGTTTAGAGTTTTGTGTCAATCTTGGGATCTGTGATAAATATATTTTTGTATATATTTTTCCCAAGTAGACATTGATAAAATAGACTTCTCCACAAAATTTGAAAATTTTTGGGGGTCTGTGGAATTTCTGGAGCATTTCTGAAGTTGATAAGAAAAGGCTGATTTTTGTATGAATAGTGTACTAGTCGACTGGTACAGTTAGCAGTAGACTAGTAACAGTATTTTTGAGCACAGAATGTCTCTGTAAGCTAATTTTCATGGGGGCAGTCGACTGGTACTTCTTGCAGTCGACTGATACCAGTCTGAAATTATTTTCAGCACTAGATTTTGACCGAGTCAACTTGTATAGATGTATGAAATCCATGGAGGATTAATACATGAGTTTATAGTCAATTTAGATGACAAGTTTTCAACAATTGGGATATTGTTGGAGAACTTTTTGGATGTTAGGCAAAGGGGGAGAAGTAAGGTTTAGTTGGGAAAACCTTAGTGTCTTTGCGTAGGGGGATTCTTAAATAGCCCTGTGATAGATTCTTAAATAGCCCTGTGATAAAAATTTCTAGCTCAATGGGGAGCTTAGGTGTAGGGGGAGCCTTGGGATAGGTTCCAATGCATGTTGCATTATTTTTTATTCGGCGTTATGAGTTCAAGTGTGTAGGCTTGGCATCGTAAGTTCATTCGGCGGAGTAAGTCCAAGTGTATAGCCTTAGTATCGTAAGTCCATTCGGTAGAGAAGTCCAAGTGTGTAGCTTTGACATCGTAAGTCCATTGTTTTTAGCATATTGTTTTGCTATTATGTTTTCCCTAACTTAAACGTATTGTCAAACATCAAAAAGGGAAAGATTGTTAGAGCAATCCCAATGGTGCATGCGACCATGTGTTTTGGTGTTTGGGCAAAGGGTTTAAATTAGATTCACCTTTGTATTTGATATATGTACTTGAGTTGTCCAGAACTACAAGATACACATTTGACTCAGGTTGATGGTTTCGGGTCTGGTGAAGGATGGCATTGGGGACGAGCCGCGGGCTTGTATACATCCGAGGGACTGTGGACAAGGCAACAAGGACAAGGGCCGAGGGAAGCGACTTCGAGGCATATGCGAATGATGGCATTGGGGACGAGCCGCGAACTTGAATGCATCCGAGGGACGAGAGGCAAAGGAAGTAAGCTTGAAGGCAAGATGTTAAGACTGCAAAGAAACGTCAAGTGAGTCATAAGGGTGAGGATACGAGTGCACGAGAGATTGTACTCAGAGTAAAATATTAATTTTAGGATTTTACTGTAGTGTTACTGTAATAGTACTATAGCGTTACTGTAGCAGCACTGTAGCGTTACTGTAGCAGTCGACTGCATATTTTAGTAGTCGACTGGTGTAGTCGACCGTGCAGTCGACTGGGAGCGAATAGAATGCTTGTATTCGTTCGGTCAATGTGAAGCAGTCGACTGCTAGTTTTAGCAGTCGACTGGTATCGAGCCGTTGGGATGTAACGGTCGAATTTCCACAGAGGACAGTCGACTGCATGTTTTGGCAATCAACTGGTAGGCGGAGTTTTCAACCCGCAACCTATATAACCAAAACTTGGGAGCTTGGTTATAGTTGACGAAATTAGACTTAGTTAAAGTCTAATTAGTAGTCTTTTGTGCTCAAGAGATCTTTGTGTGATAAAAAATCTTGGTTAGAGTTGTGGTGAGATTTCTCCACCCACAAGGAGGTTGAACTAGTCAGAATTTGTCGGGAACTAATCCACCAACGGATTGAGTGATAGTCTACCTTACAGACACGCCGTGGAGTAGGAGCTAAGATATCTCCGAACCACATAAACAAACGTGTTAGCGGTTTGCTTTATTGTTCTTTCCTTTAGTCTTTAGCTTGTTTATTTTATTTGTATTATTCCGCTGCGCAAGCTAACATAATATAGGAAGCAATCGATTTGGGAGTGTCGTCTATCCAACTCCCCTTCAAATCGACCACCGATCCCCTACATATACATCCCGTTATCTATACAACAAGAACGTAACGTATTCATATCATACTTACATGTGAAGCATTATTCTATCCATTCTATAAACAGGAATTTCTTGAGAAAGCAGAGACCACTTCATACTATAGTCATGCATTACCGAAGGAAACAAAGGCACCAACTTATTAATACAACCCCTAGGCCCCTTTTCCCCAATCCGTCCCAAGAATTGAACCGACTAAGAAATTCGCACTAACTCCACCACACACTGTACAGAACTTCGGAAGAAATAAGGAGAGCAGAAGCCTCAACCATCAAAACTTATTCTACCAAGAAGCTGTCCATGAATCCGGAAGCTATTATGAGAAGCAAAATCATCCATCATCAAAACTTAATCCACCAATAACTGCCCAGAAATTCCGGAAGCTATAAAGGGAAGCAAAACAGAATTCATCAAAGATTAATCCACTAGAAATATATCCAGAAATTTTAGAATCTCTAAAGAGAAGCAAATCATAATTTCTCAAAACTTGATCCACTAAGAATCAATCCAAATTCTGGAAACTATAAGGAGAAGCAAAACAACAATCATCCACACTCGGTCCACTGAGAACCTATCCATAAATTTCAGAAGCTCTAAAGGAGGAGCAAACCAGCAATCCTCACAACTTAATCCACTAAGAATCTATTCATAAATTTCGGAAACTTTAAGGAGAAACAAAACAACTATCATCCAAGCTTAATCCACTGGAATCCCAGTAAGAACTCCACGATTCAACTCCAAACATCCTAAGCTATCAAGGTTAAGCTAGCACACATGGAAACCGTCAACAAGAAATCATAGTGTCAAATCCAAATATGTTACAACCAGACGGAACACATCGTAAGAAAGAGTCACAAACTAACAAATCTATCCAGAAAACACAAAACTGAGCCACCATATGGGAGAAAGAATTGTAACAGGAGAGGTCGTAACCCACCAACTTTGTCCAGTAGAAATCCGAAACCACATCAAGGCAAGAACTCATAAAAATTCTGTCCAAAAACACAATTCAACGAGGGGAAAACAGGGCAACAACGTATCCAATCGCAAGTACACAAATCCGACGCAGAGAACCGAAATGAATTACCAAAAGAAGCATGAGCATTGCAGGAAATCAATTTAGAACCTAATCCTACATCCGAACATCATAGAACCAAGCGTTTCGACTCTTCCAAAACATTTAACCCTTACCTCATTGAATCTATACCAACATAAAGGAATGCACTTGCCTTTCCCTTCTTCGTGCCACGGTCGGGAGCCCTCGTCCAGCGGTATCACCCTGCGGTAAGGTGGTCGAAGGTCTCTACGACCTGTCGCGATGGATCGTCTTCGTGGAGGCGATGCCTGCTTGGACTCAGGGCACAATCGAGAGCTCAGGTCGGAGGCGGCGGAGATGGGAAGGAAGGAGAGGGGCGGCAAATCGGGGAGTAAAAATGAGGAGGAATCGGGGATGCCTAAACCTAGATTTGAGTTTTTTTTTATATACTTAAGTTAATTGATTCTATACTTATATGAATCAATTTGTAGCTTAATTAGGTGTTAAAACAGGATAGTTCTGTCTCTTTAAAACATATAGTACGAATGTGTCATAAATCTTGAAAAAAATTTCAAAATTTTTAGAAAAATTTATATATTAATTTTTTAATTAACATCTATTATTTTTTTTAAACCTGATTGATGAGACCTAACCCTTTGTACTCCATTTATCTTATAAAATGTGTTAATCTAATACTAAAATATCTATCTTATAAAATAAAGTTAGCATAAATAATAATTTTGAAGTAATAATTAGTTCTTATCTTTCTAGGATTAGAAATTATTCAAGATCTCAATTTAGGGATCCAAAATGGACTTAAACTGAACCAGCGCTTAAAGTCCAAACTTGGACTCATCCTCACCTAAACTCTCTCCTCCAATGACTTGCATTTACTTACCAACCTCAATCTATCGACTAACGTCTCGATCCACTAGATCTTCTCACCAATTGTCAGATCCATAGACCTAACTGAACTTCGGTTAGCTATCAAACCCCGCAGATTCAGCCAGACTTTTTGTCAGATATCAAATCGACTCTTTGACCTATCAGAATTTTGCACCAACTATTGCGTCCTTAACCAAGTTGAGTTTTATCCTAGTATCAGGACGGCCCTTTGAAATACAAACTTCAATTTCTAAAATTTAAACTCAAATACTTTAAAATTTATACTTAAATTTTTTAAATTTAAACTTAAATATTTTAAATTTCAAAACTTAAATATTCTAAAACTCAAAACTTAAATATTTTTTAAAATTCAAAGATAATATTCTCAAACTTAAAATCAACTTTTAAATTAACATTAACTCTATATAACACAAACTCATAAGCCTAACATGTTTGATAACTTAGAATAAGTAAGATGGAAAATCAAGAAAATAAATAATTATTTTAAATATATTTTTAATCTTAATTATCTATGCTTGGACTTTAGGACCCTCAAACTTAAATAATTTACTTAACTTTTTAAAAAAATATTAATCAAAGGGAGAGAAAAAGATAGTTAAAATTTAAATATTTTTAGTATTTGTAAAAACTAATTATTTTTTATTTCAAGTCAAATTTTTAAAGACTAAGTTATGTAAAAATTTAAGTTTTTTTATAAAATTAAGTATCTTCAAAATTTAGTTTTTTTTTTATAAAACTAAAGTATCTTCTCAAAGAGTTTCTTTTTAAAGTTAAGTATTCACCTAAATATTTTTTTTTTCAAAGAGATTCTTGTTAGCTATACATTCTTCAAGGAAATTATTTTAAAAACTAAGTAAGAAATCCTTTTCAAAGCTAAGTAAGAAATCCTTTTTAAAGATTTCAAAGCTAAATAAAAAATTCTTTTCAAAGATTTCAAAGCTAAGTAAGAAATCCTTTTCAAAGTTAATAAGAAATCCTTTTCAAAACTAAGTAAGAAATCCTTTTTAAAACTATGTATTTAACTATGTATTTTTACAAGAAATTTTTTTTAAAGCTAATACTACAAGAAAATAGGGTATCAGAAACAAAATTTTAAAACGGAACAAAAATATGTTTTAAATTTTAATAAATTATAAACGGATTTGCTACGGAATTATTATTTCGTTTAACTTTAAAAAAAATAATATAGGAAAAAATATTTAAAACAGATTTTAAAATAAATTAGAAACAAAATTTATAAATTAATTTTTATAAACAAAAATAAATACGAATTAGTAACAAATTTGATACGAAACTTATTTTTGTTGGTAAATTTGTTTAAAGTTGTTATAAACAGAAATAAATCTGTTTATAATATGAGAAATAAATTATTAAGTAATTATAAATTTATTTTATTTTAAGTAATAAAGAAAGCCTAAACCCTATTTTGTGCGTTTCTCTCCCAAATCCCGAACTCGCGCGTTTTCTTCTTCGTCGGCGCACACGGCGATTTCTTCTTCGGCTGCACCGCACACGATTTCTCCTCCGGCGTGCGCGCGATCTACTTCTCCGGTCCCAAATCAAGCACGGCTTAAGAGAGGCATGGCTCTGACTTAAGGGGAAAGCGATCTTCTTCTCGGGCTCCAAATCACGCACGACTCTAAGGCGCGCAACCCTCCGGCTTAAGGTGCACGCGATCTTCGTCTCCGGCGTTCTTTCCACGATCCACCGAATAAGCTTAAGCTCAGGTATCTCATTTGCTTCTTTTCCAGCCTTCTTCTCTGTTCTAGAACGCGCAACACCAGTTGCGTCCTACTCATGCGATCGAGGTCATTCGTGTGACCTAATCGCGCGGTGGCTGTTGCACACGACGCTAGTCGCTTGCAAGACCTAATTGGTTGATACCTTGCCACTACCGCAGCCACCACATTGGTAGGAGAATATTTTTGATATGATGTAATATTTTGTTGATCATGTGGCAGTAGAGTTAGCAGGTCTCCCATTATGCATTTTTCTGCTTGCAAAGTTCCTGTGCATTTACTTCGATGAGAAAACAATCACAAAAGATTCTTTATGAGCTTGGTATAATTACTTCGGTGATAAGATTTAAATTCTATTCTTGTCTACCATTGGGTCCATGATCTTACAACCCGTCACAAAGGACATAGGAACTGTACTATCATTGTCCTCCTGCCAAGGGATTCACTTGCAGTGAAACCACATGGAGATGACTTTCCAAAATGAAGTTAGGTAGGACATTGGATTAAGATAGACACTATATCCTTCAAGGCTCCTGCTAGCAAAGCTTGTGGGTGAAAGCTACCTAGCCCAAAGAAGACCTGTGTATGAGTGCACAGATGTTCGGGTAATTCCTGTTCAAGCATGATTGTTAGCATCAAACAATGGTGTAAAGAATTTCAATTTGGGTATGTATTTGTGGTGCTGACCCAGTTTCCATAAGTATGACTTGCCCATTTATTGGTAGTGGATTATCCCACTAAATGATAAATTCACATACTGGTAGTGGATTTTTCTTGTTTTTAGTACTTAAAAGTTGTTATGTTATGTTCCTCGATATCGCAAAACACACAAATACACAACTTGATTGTATTTTCATGGTAGCTAATTGCACATAAATTTTCATCCGGAATTTATGGAGATGAATGTATATTCATAATAAGTAATTTTAACGTAGACTCTAAAGTTACAATTAGGTCTACTATTGTTTTTTTACTCATCTTCACAGATTAAAGCTGCTAAAGGTTTCTTGGCAGTTATTAGGTTGTATCTTGATTCATTTTGCTCCAATCTACGATCCCACACTATCACAAATGTGCAATCTAACAATGACAAGGTTTGTGTTTGATTTTGATAATGTTCTCATCTCCAAAGTTATTATTTCATGTATTCCAATAAAAACATTTTTTTTTTCTCAGCATGACCTTGATCGCTGTTATATTGTCCTAACGGCTTGACTAAGTCTTTGAAAGGTTTAAGTGAAGATTTGAAGTTGAAACTTCTGTAACTAAGATAAATAATAGACATAATACTGCAGTGATCCTAGGATAATCATAGTTATATTGTTAACCTTTTGCTTTGTGCCATCTACAGGTTTCAGTGTAGTTGATAGATAGTTATATGGATTCTTTTCCATATCGCGACAGGCCTTCTATGAAGGTACGTTCCATTGCATTCCTTTTCCTGCTCTATCCATTTGTGTTGATCCAAGGAGTTTATTTATCTCAAACAGTTGAATTCTACTCATAAATGATAGGTCTCATATACTCTGTTCATAATTATCCATTTGTTCTTGTTTTTTCACCTGTTGAATAGAATGGGAACCTGTACAACCTCTCATTGAATTGACAAGCAGATCAATCACATACTGTTTTGAAGAATCATAATTTTATAATCCTAAAGTTCTTTTTATATAACTTTTATATATATACATATAAATTATTTATTTATTTATGATCAAATGTTGGAACAGCTTTTTGTGGATGCACAGCTTTTCTATGTATAGACAGACCTGGTTCTTGCATTTTACCAAAAGGATTAGATGAAAGAAAGGAGAATGGAAAAAAAAAACAAAGGAGAAGCAAACAGAGTCAAGAATTCATGTAAAATTTTCCATTTCTTTTGTTGTATCAAAAACATCATGCTCTTTCATCTGTTGTAAACCACAATTACTTTGTTGATAATGTTATAAATATCACAAGATCAAATGTGAAATTGCACGGAAGAATAAAATGACAGCGAAGGATGGGTCTACTACCAAACATACTGGGGGTACAATTTCTTTTGGTGCACACCGTGAGAGAATAGTAAACCTTCTTTTCTAACATGTTTATTCCAAAAATTTACACATTCGATAAATTTATTATATATTTGACATTTAGATATAAATTCAATGTATCTCATTTGTTTTATTTTATATTGACATGTATTATGTATGATTGTAGAAAAAAGATTTGGGACGAGATGTGGATGAATTTGAGGTTTTTGAACGAATGCATAAAAGAAAGCAAGGTACTGGAGAGTTTGTGGATAACAAATCAGCTCGAGTTAGTGTAAGTCAACATAATTAATTATTCATTAATTTTCTATTAGCTTATATTAATTCTTACTTGTTGGTTTTTATTTTTTTTAAACTAATATAAGCTCTTGTAATATGGACAGGAACCATATAAAGAGAGACAAAATGTTGATGATCAGTCTACTCAACCTTCATTCAATCTCAAATCATGGTGTGATGTGGTGGGCGACCCATGTAAGGGGAGGGTCATACAATGGAAGTTCTAATGAAATGTACTCTCATGAGAAGAACAAGGAATTATCTCAAGAAATTGAAGACATGCGTGCTATTAGTAAGAGGATGGAGGAAGAAATTACTGAAAGCAAAAATAAATTGGAACTCGTTATCAAAGAAAATAGACAGAGGGAAGAACAACTTATCGAGGAAGGTAGGCAAAGAGAAGAAAATCTAAAAGAGATGGTTTGTAAAATGATTCAAGAGGCGGGATATACAAATCATTTATATCCAGGAGGATCTGGTCCTCGTGAGCGTCGTGATAAGTGAAATAAAGATTAAATATTGATGTTATCTTTGATTAATGGTTAAATGTATTTAGATGATGTGAATATTTACTTATTTCAATATTAATTTTATGATACTTTTGCATTAGAAATTAATTGTTTTAAAAATTTTAAATTTATTTGAAATGTGTGCCTGTTAAAAGTATCATGTATATGATAAATATAAATAATAATATAAATTTAATGATAAATTTAAAAATGAAGCTATATATAGATTTATAAATAAAATTATAAACAGATTTATAAACATATTAAAATCATATTTAATATGTTATTTGAGACAAATTAATGATGAGTTTAAAACAAAATTCGAGACAGAATTTATAAACCGAATTATAAATGAATTTATAAATAAATTAAAATTATATTTTTTTATGTAATTTGAGACAGACTAATGACGGATTTAAAACAAAATTAGAAATAGAATTTATATTTTCAATTAATTCCATTTGGTCAAATAAAAACAGATTCACAAACAATTTTTTAATTTGTTTCTGAAATTTGAGACGGAATATTTTCGTCTCAAATTTAGCCACGGGGGTTTCACTAACGGATATTTGAAACGGAATATTTCGTCTCAAATATTCTTTAGAGACGGAAAACTGACTATCAGAGACAGAATTTTTCGTCTCTGAAGCCCTGTTTTCTTGTAGTATATAAGTTTTTTGAAAAGAAAGAGTAATGATTTCGGGGGAGCTTAAACTAAATTTTTGAAAAAAGGTTATAAGTTAGTTTTTTTTTCAAATTAAGGAATCCTTTTCAAAGATTTCAAAGCTAAGTAAGAAATCATTTTTAAAGATTTTAAAGCTAAGTAATATATCCTTTTCAAAGCTAATAAGAAATTCAAAACTAAGAAATCCTTATTTAAGCTATGTATTTAGCTATGTATTTTTTACAAGAAACTCTTTTTAAAGCTAAATTTTTTTAAAATGAAAAGTAATGAGTTCAAGGGGGAGCTTAAAGCTAAATTTTTAGAAAAAGGTTAAAAGTTAGATTTTTTTTCCAAATTAAGTACTATCTTTACAAATTAAAATAATTTTCTCTCTACATAGTATTCTTTTTTATTTATGTTAAAGGGGGAGAGAAGGTTAAAAGTTAAGTCAAAGTATAGATTTTTGCCTTAAATTAAGGGAGAGCATCTTTGCTTTGTTAAAATTTATAATACTTTGTTAAATTAACAAATTATTTCATTTATGATTGAATTCCTTCCTTATGTTTTTTTGTTATGCTTAACTTTGAATTGTGTTGCTATAATAAAAAAAAGAGAGATTGTTGGTGCAGGAAGCACTAGATGATCGAACCTAAGTTTTGATTATGGCAAAGGTTCAAAGTTAAGGTTTCTTATTATCTAACAAGTTGAACTGAGTGTACAAGAAAGTCCTAAGTGATCTTAGGTAAAGAAAAATCCTAGTTAAAGCTAGGTAGGAAGAAAGTCCTAACTGTGGTTAGGCAGGTGAAAAGTCCTAGCTGCGGTTAGGCAATGAAGTCCTGGTCTGGGGGACTGGATAAAGTCTTTGCGGGCCAAGGACATTGCGTAAAATCCTAGGGTCGAGGATGTTAGGTGAAAATCCTGGGGGTCACGAACACCAGGTAGAAGATTGGACGGGTCGGGGATTAAGCGTCTAGTATAAAGTCTTGACATCTCGAACACGAGCAAAAGTCCAGACGGTCAAGAGGATGGGTTTAGCAAAAGGTAATTTCTCTTGAGAGGAGTAGGTGAGGATGCATTTTTTGTTGAGGGAATAGTAGGCGTTGATTTGACCTAGGATTTCATGGGAAATCTAATAGTCAGAATCAGACAGTTCAAAGATTGTTAAATATTGCATTTCCATATTATTTTATAGTGATAACTTTGTTTTGCGGGTATGTTTGGTATTTTGGACTAACATGTCTTGCAAAAAGTGAAATCCACAAAAGAGCCTTGGATAAACAGTGCTGAAGGCGCCTTCCATGTGGCTGAAGGTGTCTTCGATGAATAGTACTGGAAGTGCCTTCTATATGGCTGAAGGTGCCTTCGGGTAGATGAATTTGACAAATTGAGGAAGTTATCAACTCTAAGGTTGTGGGGATAAAATCTATTGCCGAAGGCGCCTTCCATGGGGTTGAAGGCACCTTCAACACTCTATAAAAGAAATCTTTAGGCAAGAGCTTCAATACAACTCATCTTTGAGATCCTTCTCTTACGAGCTATTCCAAAGATGATATAATGAAGTCATAACGCTGGTCCGATGATCGAAAGCATGTCGCTTCGAATTCCAAAGTTATCAATATAATTTTGATCATAGTACTTTAATTGTATTATTTTTATACTTCATCTTTATACTCTATTTGTAAAGATTTTTTGAAACTATAGTGATTACCTAAAGAAAGCCATCAATGATCACGGGGCTCGGAATAAGAGTCGTCATAAGCTCCAAACCATGTAAATCTTTGGTGTTTGCATTCTTATTTCTATTTTTTGTTGCGTACTCTCAAAACATTTTCTGAAAAGTGTGAAAGCCACGAGCGCTATTCATCCTCCTATAGTGCAACGATCCTACAGAAGCTTCTAGAATTCTCCAAACGCATGTATAGAATGCAATTCTTGCTTTGGTTTGAAATGGAATAAGTAAATCAAATGAGACTATAAGGGTTCTTATTTATACGAATGGGTAGAAAAATATCTTAGTTCAATTAGATCTCATTTATCCAACTTGAATTAGATGATCTAGATCGCATCCCTTCCCAAGGGACACAATGTCTTTTCATTCAGATGCCTTCCTTTTGAAATCAATGGTTGAGATTGGGTCATCTAAAAGAGCACTTATGCCTTCTCATATGGATGAATCATATTTGTCAATCTTGATCCAATGATTTAAATTTAATTTCTCATTCACATCAATTTTCCAATAATCCCCCACATGAATGAAAATTAATGATGCATGTATATTAATATCAAAGGAGAGTTCAATTGAAAGATTATTGTTTCAGGAGAGGTAGCTTGTGGCTTTGAACCTTCCATAGTAGTGTACCATCGGATTGACTTGGTTACTTAGTGAACATGATGAGTTAAACTTCGTACTCAATCGTTCATGTAAACTAAGACAATGATATCTATACAATAATATTTCTCACTTCTTTATAGTTCTCACTGTTTTATCTGTTGTGACCATGGACAACATCTTAGATTCATAAGTGTTTCATTGAAGTAGCTCATCTTCGTACTTATATAAGTGACCTCTTATAAAGATTATCCTATCATACTCTACTTTTTCAAGTATAGGAGTCATTAAAAGTTAATAACTTAACCTCATTACATATCATACGTAGCACTTTTTCATCCTAGGAATGAGAGGGGAACTAGTCCAAGTACTCATGCGAACTTTAATAATTTTGTTGTTCCAAGATCTTGGGATCTCCAATCACCAAGTTTAGGTTACCACTATGAATGTTCTTGTTTACATATTTTCAATCTCATTCCTCTTGATGTGAAGTATATTTGATCTCTATTCAAACCTTTTATAAATGGATTCATCAAGTTATCTTTCAATTTGACATAATCAATAGATATAACTCCAAAAGATCAACTATCTAATGGTATTGCGTAGTCGATGAATATGTAGTGACTTACCACTATACATGCTATTTTGTACCCTTGCAATTGCCTATTGATTGTCACAATGTATCATCACGAAAGACATTGGCTTTTCTCAGCATGAGATATCTTCTAAGAGGTTACAAAGTCATTCAGCTTCTTTTGCGACTTATCTAAGGCTATAAACTTAGATTCCATAATTGATCGAGCTATGTTTGTTTGTTTTATAGATTTCCATTTCTAGTACCACTGGATATCTCATATAATGTAATCCATACTCTAAGGTGTATCGTAAATATTTAAGAACCCTTATTAATGCCTTCCAATGGTCATGATTTGGATTACTTATAAATCTACTTAATTTTTTGACTGTATAGGTAATATTCGAATGTGTATGTAGTGACATACATCAAACTACCAATTATCCTTGAATATTCCAATTGGGATACGAGTTCACCATGGTTCTTAATCAAATGCAAACTTAAGCCCATCAGTGTTTTACAGGGGAAAGATCATATGCATTATATTTCCTTAGCACTGATTCAATATAATGAGACTGTGAAAGGATAATTCCTTCTAATGTCCTAGTGATTTTAATCCTGAGTATAATGTCCATGATACCTATATCTTTCATGTCAAAGTTAGTGACATACATCAAACTACCAATTATCCTTGAATATTCCAATTGGGATATGGGCTCACCATGATTCTTAACCAAATGCAAACTTAAGTCTAGCAGTATTTTTACAGGGGAAAGATCATATGCATTAAATTTCCTTAGCACTGATTCAATATAATGAGACTATGAAATGACAATTCCTTCTAATGTCTTAGTGATTTTAATCCCAAGTATAATGTCCACGGTACCTATATCTTTCATGTCAAAGTTAGTGACATACATCAAACTACCAATTATCCTTAAATATTCCAATTGGGATATGAGTTCACCATGATTCTTAACCAAATGCAAACTTAATTCCATTAGTGTTTTTACAGGGGAAAGATCATATGCATTAAATTTCCTTAGCACTGATTCAATATAATGAGACTGTGAAATGACAATTCCTTCTAATGTCTTAGTGATTTTAATCCTAAGTATAATGTTCATGGTACCTATATCTTTTATGTCAAAGTTCTTAGTCAATATCATCTTAGTAGACATGATTATATTATGATTACTACCCATAATGAGTATATCATCTACATATAGACAGATAATGACAAATAAGTCAGGCATGCCTTTGATATATATGCATTTATTGTACTCATTTATTTTAAACTATTTGACATCATAGTTTTGTCAAATTTCTCATGCCACTAGTTTGGTGCTTATTTTAGCCCATGTAGTGACTTCACAAGTCTGTACACCTTACACCTTATTTTCTTATCTTGGAGCCACAAGCCCTTCGGGTTGCTCCATATATATTTCTTGTTCTAATTCATAATTTAGAAATATTATTTTCACATCCATTTAATGTATCTCAAGATTATGTATTACATCAATAGCAATGAGTACTCGAATGGATGTAATCCTTGTTACTGGTAAATAGATATCAAAGAAGTTAAGGCCTTCCCTTTATTTGAATCCCTTTGCCACTAGTCTTGTCTTATAGTTTCAATAGTTCCATCAGCCTTATATTTCTTTTTCATGATCCATTTACATCCTAAAGGCTAGATACCAAGTGGAATATATTGGTCCCTTGGTGACCGATTAGAGGAGGGTGAATAGCTTACATAAAAAAACAAACAAAATTCCCTTTCTCGAACTTTACAGCTTTATTAACACTTATATAAAAAGTAATACAAATTAATTAAAGAAAGAAGAGGCACAAAAGGGCTACTTGGTTTGCAATCAAGGGATTGCTAATCCAAGAAAGTTGAAGCTCATTAAATAATCTCCTTCAGGCGGAGAAGCCTTTTACAGTAGTTGGAGCACTTAAATACAAAACAAAACTAAAGAGGAATCATTACAAATGTTGATTTAAGTTCCTAGGACTAGGGCTGCATTTATATCCCTGGTCGGGGCGCTTAAAAGAGTTCCAAGTGCCTACAGAGGGATAAAATTTTATCCCCATCATAACGTAACGTTCCACGTCATGTTTGGCTAAATTTTCAGGTCCGGGTCTTCTGCTCTGGTTTTGCTCACTTGGGTCTGGATCTTCTACTTCGGCTCCGCTCGCTTGGGTGATTTTGGTCATCCAGAATAGGGCTCATCCGAACCCATTTTTCAGCTTTTGAGCAATCTTCCGTCTAGCTTCTCGTCCCTCAGAAACACCGCACACCTCCTTTTCATCCGCCAGTATCCTCTTCCATAGCACCTCGTCCCTCGGATGCATCGACCTTGTCGACTCTCGTGCATGTTGTCCTTTTCGCTAGCTGTATCTTTCACTCGACTTCCTATGCTCCTGAGTACCTACACACTTAGACATAAGGGTTAAAAACACAACAAGACCTAACTTGACTTGGTTGATCATATCAAACTACCACGGGGTACTTACAGTCTTTCCCTTTTTGATGTGAGCAAGACAAGTTAAGTTAGGGTAAATCAAACATAAATAACAGTAAGGTAATGATTTTGCAAGTAAAAAAATATGCAAAAATTAATGAATGATACCCTCCCTCTAGACTTAATCTCTAATTCTCCCCGTTTGATCACATTAAAATGGGATAATTTATGCAAAATCTAAGAGATAAAATCAAGAAGTATCAAGTTTTAAAAATATAGTTTTTTCACTTTATGAACCCTTTTTAAAAAATTTAAGTTTTTTTAAAAAAATTAAGTTTTTTTAAAAAATTCTCTTAGATAGAGAAAATGGTAAAGTTTCACAGAAAAATAATTTTTTTAGAAAAATAGTAGTGCAAGATATTTTTAAATTAAAGAATATGAAAAAAAAATACAATGAAAAACATTTCTATAGATGAGTAATGAAATTTTATTTCTAAAAAAAATTTAATTTTGATTAATTTCTAACAGAAACTATGCAAAACAATTTATTTAAAAGCATTAGATAATTTTATAATAATTAAATATTTTAATAGTTAGTCAATTAAATATTTATTTTAGTAATTGACTTCCAAGCTGTGGCGAGTCACTAAGCCTTCTTGGTTATTAGAACAACAATCACTCTAGACAAAGCCTTTTAAAGAAATTAACACTACAACAAAACTGCAAAAAGATAATGGTGAAAAACAGTTGTGAAAGAGGGGAAAAAATCATTGTTGTTATCTGCGTTGAGAAAGATAGGAGTGATCAAAGACAATGGTTAAAATCATTGTCTATTTACCTGAAACACAATGGTTTTTCATCGTTCTGTTTCAATTTGAATCGTTGTGTATGTGATAAAGATTACAATGATTTTTTTTAAAAATGACAACAATTTACAACCGTTGTGTTTAAAGAAAAAAAATAACAGTTTTTCACCGTTGTGTTTCAAGTTGAACCATTGTGTATGTGATAAAGATTACAACATTTTTTTTTCCCAAAAATGACAATGATTTATAACTGTTGTGTTTAAAGTAAAAAAAACAATAATTTTCTGTTATCTTTGAGTGATCATATCTTTCTCAACGCAGATAATGACAACGATTTTTTTCCCTCTTTCACAATAGTTTTTCACCATTCTTATTTAAAAAATGCACACATAAAAATCTAGTTTTTTTTAGTTTAAGAC
The DNA here is from genome assembly GCF_018446385.1 of Zingiber officinale. Lineage (NCBI taxonomy): Eukaryota > Viridiplantae > Streptophyta > Magnoliopsida > Zingiberales > Zingiberaceae > Zingiber > Zingiber officinale. The sequence goes on along the minus strand of NC_055987.1, from coordinate 61,004,300 downwards.
ACCGATTTTTTACCGTTGTCATTTGTCCATTTTAAATGTCGTCATTTCTCAATATATCAATTTAACCGTTGTCATTTCTCAACACACACTAGAGAACAACAAACCATTGTCAATAAACTATTGTCTATAAATAATATACAATAATCTATTTTCTATAAACATAAATATCCAATTTAAATGATCACTTCTTATATATACAAACTTATAGCAAAACATATATACAAACTTGTAGCAAACCATATATATTAACTCTTTACCACATACACAAAGAGTACATTACTGCAAATTAAAGTAAACAACCACAAAAAAAACTACAAATGCTCTAGTACAAACTTCAATGGTATCATAAGACCAAAGTGGACCTTGAGATAGATTGATCGCCTAGAATCCACTGATACATTGCTTAGAATCTCCAGTAGAAACTTCAAGGATATACTGTAGTAAGAGAGAGTTTTGAGAGAATAAGAAGAGAAAATCAAGGGCATGCTAAAAGGACGTATTATATTGATCCTGATCACCATAGGCGCTGTTGTGTATAACAGAAAAGTTGGTTATCATCCAATTTGCAATCTTCTACAAATCCCCTTCACTTTTGAATGAAAGATGTGGGAACATTTTTGAATTTAATTGCAAGAACTATATTTATAGGATTTCAAAATCATTACCTAAAAGATAATGGTCATGAACATTATGTACCTTTCAGATTTGAGGTCAAAATTCCTTCAAAAGCACATACACCAATCTGTGAACAAAAGCATAGAGACTAAAATACGGATCATCAACAAGATATACTTTGATTTATGTTTATATAGTGCATTTTCACAAAACAAGATATCATATTTTAGCAACAAGGATACCCTCGATTACTCCTCTATAATCTGTAGATTAATCTATTGAGAAAAGAAAGAAACAAGACTGAAAAAAACTAAAAAGAAAGAGTTGGAAAAATACTATTATTGATTCCAGTGAATTTCATGAAGTACCATGCCCTTAAATCCAGACTTCCATTTACTACCAAATCAAAAACTCAAAAAGCATTATATTGTGACAAAGAAAACCACAATCTTTCATCACTATGCAACTCTCTGAATTAAAAGAAAGGCTACGAGAATAGTGAAAAAAGCACAACAAAAAATAGATTTTAACACGAAAGAGGGCAGAGCACATCTTAATAAATTATCTATATTGCTAAGTTACATTGTCAACTAAAATACTTTGGAGAACAAATTTCATAAGAGTTACTATTGTAGTTTAATCCTGAATTTAAGTAGTAGTCAAGTCCATGGGGTTTAATAAATAACTAATGGATATAATTTAACTATTGATTAAAGGCAAGTCTAACATATTGATGAGAGAAGATTTCTAATTTGTAAGTCACAGATTGAGTTTGTATAGATTAATTGATCTGTATTTTTCAATTGAGGTCAAAATTGAGAAAGGAAATGACAATTCTTAATGAAGAAACTATTGTATTAGTTTATGATAAAATAAATTTCACTCAGGTTGTCTCACTATACTTTCAACTAGGGGTAGAGCCATGAATTGACAAGAGAAGTGACTAAAATTTTTAACTACTACTACTACAACAATAACCAAGTCTTATCCCAATAGGTGGGGTCAACTTTATGGATCCTTCTATATCATTGGATTCTATCCCCTACTATATCATCATCCATACTTAAATAAATTTTATCTTATTTTATTGTTGCTAACCAAATCTTCTTTGGTTTTCCTCTTCCTCATTTGATGTGTGTATTTGTCATAGTTTCACATCGTCCAACTGAAACATTTATTGGTCGTCTAAGTACATGTTCATATCATCTTAAAAATTTCGCTCATCAAAGCTCCGCAGCAAATCAAGGGTAGAGGAAATGATTCCTGTGCGCTCGCTGTCCTCTCCCCTCACCGTCCTCTTCCCTCACCATAACATATCAGGCCCTGTGTATCAAGCCGTGCACATGCAGGGCCAGGAGCAGAGCCTAATATTTCAGGCCCTACGCAGGGCCTGATGTATTAGGCCCTATGTGCGCAAGGCTTGAAATATCAGTCCCTATGCAGGGTAAGATAAGATGATGCTTACACTAGGCAATCTAAAGTAATTGACTACTGAGAGGAAAAACAAACATAGCAATGCACAATATAATTGCAGTATGCAAGAATGCATGAAGTAACAAGACCTTCAATGAATTTAGAAATAAGGATTCATAGAATATTTAATTCTGACAAAGAAATAAGATATGGAAAACCTAGAATTCTATCATAGAACTCTTATCCTAATTGTTAGATGAAGAGGGAGAAACATTAGAGGATTAGGGCATACCCAAACCTAGAAGATGAATGGCAGCTTCGTCTTGTTGCTGGAAAACTGGTAACTCCTTCATCGCTAACCTAGAATTCTATCATAGAACTCTTATCCTAATTGTTAGACAAAGAGGGAGAAACATTATAGGATTAGGGCATACACAAACCTAGAAGATGAATGGCGGCTTCATCTTGTTGCTGAAAAACTGGTAACTCCTACATCGCTAACATGCTCACACCAACCCATGTTTAAGTACTGTAATTTATAGAAATTGCATGAGATAGCTTGGGGAAAAAATTGGAGGATCATTAAACGAGTTATAATAAACAAGTATGATATTTTAAAAAAACAAATAAAGAGAGGAGATAGAATTATGTTATCGGACTGCTATAGTATAACCTTCTAATGGAGAATTTTTTTCATGATAAATCTAAAGAGTCATAGAAAACATATATACAAGTGTAGTTGTACTAATAAAAAGTATAAATTCATGATCACATGATCACTCCTTAGAAACATATATACAATATTGTAGCAAATTGTAACGATCATAATCCAAAGCACTTATAGATTACAAAAGTTAACCAAAAGAGTTTCAATGCTAAAATTTCCTACTCATATGATATATGGTCTTGAATGCAATCTGCCCATTCAGAACGTATGTCATCAATTTTTTTGTGCCAATCACTGATTTTGCAAATTGCATGAGAATAAATAAGTGAAAATGTTACTTGCACAAATAAGTTCATCAACAAGATTCAATAAGAAAACAACAATTAAAAGAAATAACAACAATTAAGTTCATCAATAGGTTTTAATTATTATAGCCCACAGTGAAGTCTTTTCACTTGATGTCGAATGCTCAATAATATCCTTCATACACTGATACAAGCAATTCACCTGTATAGTAAATTTATTAATTATGAGTTGCACCATCATACCTGGCAATCAAATGAACATTTTGAATGTTTTCTAATTTGATAACTGGTAGGACAAGCAAAATTAGTATTTAATTATACTAAGAAAAATGACTAAAATCCATATAAATCAAAATTAACATTCTCATCTAAAGCTAAAGTTACCTTGTAGAAATCTCTAAGTTGAGGGGGCTCATAAAGCCTAGCTCATGAATCATTTTCAAAAATAAAAGCAATCACAATTTCTAATTGTATGAAGTTTTCAGCAATAAAATTAGTAAGCTTCACAAAAAAATTACCTACCAAAGGATATTAAAATTGCAACAATAAAAATAAAGGAGGCTTGCAACTTTTTTCATTGCAAAAAGAAAGATATGGAATACATTGGAAATAGTACATAATGTAAGCATCAAAACAGAGCAAATCACTAACCCCTTCAAAGCAATTTCCTATTCCAATTGATAGTGTACAACAATATTTTCACCTTATTTCCTATAAAATAAAGTGAATATTCATTAGAAAATGAAAGCAATGTGCCTACTTGACTTCCATTGTAGCATTTGTTTAGCATTTTGTGATATAATTGCTTCTTCAACCACACATCCAAAAATAATCCCTACAAAATCCTCTCTTCTATATTAAAAATTGTATACACAAAATCCTCTTCAGACAAGCAACCAAAACCATTTTTTCAATCTATAACAACAAAAATTGCACATATGTATCCAGGATCATAAAAAACCTCTACTACTACTAGAAAACAATCAATGAAACTCTTGCCCCCCATCCACAATGACAAAAATTGATGCTTGAACCTCAAGGAGGGAAAATGCCAAGGAATAGAGACAAGGAATCAAAGAAAACGCCAAGGAATAGCCACAACTCGAGAGATCCTGTGATCATCAGTAAAGGTAAGAGCATAGATGGAAAATTAACATCAAACTATGAACAATGGAAAATTAAGATCGAACTAGACACAATGATGATGTTAATTCATGAGAACTAACCTTCTTTGGCATACACTGTTCATAATCTAGAGGATATCCTTGTACTTGTCAATATTCAAATTAAGTTACAGAATCATCGCGTACCAAATAAAATATGTGAATTTTGACTTTAATTCTGCATCCTAGATACAGTTAAGCTCGATTCTGTTTCACAAATGCCCCCTAAAAATTGATAACCAATACCCAAGCAGGAGAAAAAGGAAGAGATGAATATGACAAAAAGAGGGGAAGTATAACTCACTATTGCTTCATAGGAGATTCCTCTTCAGATCGCTTCCTCTAGTTCCCAACGACATCTATATCAACCCTTATACCTTGCGTTTCACCCCAACCAAGAAGTCTCTCCCTCGAATCGTGTGGTTCTTCAACACAAAGCATCACAAGCATGAAATTGAGAACAAGAGCATAGAATAAGGGAAACCAGCACATATGTATCAATACCAAATCTAATACAACAAAACGAGAGAGAAAGAGAGAGAAAAAAAGGCGAAGATGGAAAAGAGAGGAACTTTATACTCACCAATCGTGCACGAAGAAATCTTCTGAGAGTCAAATTGTCCACATCCTATAATTTAAGCTAAAAGGGTAAGTTTTTGCACATGACGAAGCTTGTCAATGGGGCTTGCCACAAAGATTGATGACCAAGCTTATGAAGAAGGCAAGAGGCCACCACGCTCTAAGAATATGACTGTCTTTTTACCCTTTCATCTTCTTATATTACTCCCTCTTGATCTCATCCAAACAAAGTAAATAGAACAAGAAAATTCCTCTCCTCTCCCCACTGTAGGATGACAGGTAAATAATTAGGGTCTTTTAAATTGAGAATAAAATAAAATAGAAGTAACATAACCTTATCCCACATGCCACTCTATCCATTAGTCCCTAAATACATTGTGTAGAATTTTAAGAAAAACTCACTTGATAGATCAGAAAAAAGATTTATGAAAGATCTCTAAAAGCATCTTTATTAACTAGAAGATGAAAAAAATATCTACACAAAAAAAGTGATTGTTGATTGTACCAAGTTCCTGTTGAAGTGAGTTAGCAAGATCGAGAGGAGTTAAAACTTAGGAATCAATTGATGTAATGGTGAATCGAAGGCATCATGAGCTCCAAATTCCAGTGAGCATGCTCCTTTATCTGTTGGCCAACGACAACTTCTTGATGACCTTCTTCGCGTTCATCATGTCCATCTCCGCCAGCTTCTCCAAGTGGTTAACACAGCTCAATGCCACAATCCTCCACCGCAAACTCGTGCTGTCCGTCAGGATCATAAGCACCACCACCAGAAATTTCTTCATCGCCAACTTCTCCAGGTCTAGTAGTCGGAGCAGTTGGTTCAGGTTCTCTTACTCTTTCACGAACCATTTCCTGTTCTTGTGGACAGATATCATGTCGGCGAGTGCCTCCGCCGCCATCTCACACACTTGGAGTGACCACGCTTCAAGGAGTCACACCAGCTCAGGGATGAACCCCGAGCCCCCCATTGCCTTCTTCATGGCTTCTAACATGCCCCTGAGGTACGACGCCACCTTTAGCACATCCTCCTGGACGCACACTTTACCACCCCACAGCAAGAGCAGAGCGCGGTCGAGGAAGCCGGAGACCACCAAGTGGTCGACCATTGCCATGCTCGGCGACGCGACGTAGAGGTTCACTATCTCCCTCAGTGCCACCTCCTTCTCCTTGGGCGAGCTGGTGTCAATCACCCAAACCAGCTCTCAAAGCACACCCTTCTTCTTCTTTGCATGGTCACTGCCAAGCAATGCGAGCTTGTCTTCCACATCCATGGCCTTGCAGTGTGATTACTGAGGTGGAGGAAGAGGAGAAGTGACAGATGAAGATCCAAAAGGAGGAGAAACAAATGAAGATCTAGAAGGAGGAAGGAGTTACATGTTGGTGTTTCTCGTCTTCACCTTCACCTTCGACAGCAGCAGGAAGGGAAGCTTAGAGGGACCTCAAAGTGGAATGAAGAAGTGTGTGACTTGTGATTTTGGGTCTTTACTTGTAGATGTAGGGTAAAAATTTTCATTTTTTTTTTGTGATTACTAATGAAAGTCGGACACATGTCCCAATTTCTAGCGCGAGTTTTGTGGTGGGAAAATACAACGCTTGTAATTTTATTGACAATGATTTATAACCGTTGTCTTATTATCACAATGACAACAATTTATGCACTATTGTTCCAAGAATTGTAAAATGTTCTCATTGACAATAGTTCATTTCACCATTATCTCAACTGTTGTTAAAATTATCTTTTGGAGTAACTGTTGCATCAAAGACAACGGTTTTGTCAAAAACTGTTTTCTTTTGCCAAATTTACAACACTTTTTCCTAAAATCGTTGTCTTTCCACCATTGAGAAAGACCAAATTTCTTGTAGCATAAATATTTAATTTTCTTTCTAAAAGCCCTAGGTCTAACTTTCAAAATCTTTAAAAAAAATTATGCTCAAAAAGATAATTTTAATTTAAACATGACTTTGGAATCCAAAATAGATTCTTTCCTACTGAATTAATAAAAAAATTTTTAGGGATATATTTTGGTGATAACTTTTTAACTTGGCCTTTATGATACCTGAGATACCAGTTAAGTCCTGAATTATTTCTAAAATTTGAAGGAATAAAAGTTGAGCATGCAGAATTTTTCAAATTTTGTATTTGTTCTTTTAAATTTTTATTTTCTATTTTTATCTTGTCGAAATCTTCTAGTCGACAAGATGTTGCTAAGGTTAATTTTAACTCTTTATTTTCTTTTAATAATTTTTTATTTTCTATCTCTAATTTGTAGGAACTCTTTGACAGTTTTTTTATAAATTTAAATAATTGGTCAAGAGGTAGGGATCGTACCTGACTTACCTCGTCAATTTCTGATGCTCCCCCTGTAGTGCTACTTGTTGGATCGTGACGCACGTGAGAGGAGGGGTAAATCACGTGGTTTTCAAAAATACTTCTTTTTCGATTTTTAAAACTCGAGTATGTGGCGGAAAGTAAGAAAGGAAGCACCAGAAAAACACGAGCGATTTTTACTTGGTTTGGAGCTTTCGGCGACTTCTACTCCAAGGCCTAGGTCCCGCGGACCTATCGATGGATAATCCATTAAAAACCTCTTCCGGTACCCCCGAAAGAGAGAATCAAGTACAAGAAAAGTTATGCCAAGTGCAACACACTGCACTTGTCCTTTTATAGTAATTAATTACAAAAACAAGATTTTACCAACACTTTTTTAGGAATCAAAATGAAGCACTTTGTGTTGATTTCTGTCTGCATGGCGCGATCTAAACTCTTTGGAGTAGTTGTCAGGCTCAGTAGCTTCATAGTAGAGTCGCAGTAGGAACCGAGAGCAATCAGAGGCTCAAATGTGCGCGCAGTAACTCATATATAGTTGTTGTATCAGTGTCTACTCGAGACTGCCTTATAAAAGGCTTGGAGGGCGCCTCCCATAAAAATGGAAGGTGCCTTCAATAAGGCAAAACCTATCCCGAGCAAATCGGCACTTATCTGCGACTGCGTCAAAATCTATCTTGTGGAAGGCACCTTCCATAGTCATGGAAGGCGCCTTCTATGAACAGTACCGAGGCGCCTTCCATTGCCATGGAAGGTACCTTCGGGTACTGTTCACCCAAAGGTAGACTTGCTTTCTTGCATGCCCTGCACAAAATGTGTTAGTCCAAATACCCTGCAAGATAACTGTTAGCATAAACATAAACAAATAATAAAAAGAGTAATTAGTTCCTGTCCTCCCAGGACCAGGAACTGGTCAAGATCTCAGCTTAGTGACCCCAAATGGACCTAAACTGGATTGACGCCTACTGTCCCTCAACTGGGACGCATTCTCACAGTCACTCTCCTCTAGTGACTTACCTTTACTTACCTTTTGTCAGACATCCGGTCAGTCCATCGACCAGTTTGGACTTCGTGCCAGCTATCCGGTCGGCTCATCGACCTAACTGAACTTCCTTGCAACACTAAGTTAGCATAATAGATAAAATGGTAAGGTAAAATAGTGTTAACAGAATTCATGATTCGCTGGTCTGATCGACCGCGCGTGGTGGATCGAAAACTAGTCGATCACATATAACCTAGGGGTATCTCCCCCTAGGGTTGCCTAGCTTCACTCACTAGGACTTCCATTGCTTGGGTTCACTCACTAGGACTTCCTCTACCTAGCTTCACTCGCCAGGACCCGACTTTACTCACCAGGACTTCGTCCACCTAGCTTCACTCTCTAGGGCCCGACTTCACTCACCAGGACTTCCACCACCTAGCTTCACTATTTGGGCCCGACTTCACTCACCAGGACTTCCACCACCTGGCTTCACTTACTAGGGCTCGACTTTACTCACCAGGACTTCCACTACCTAATTTCACTCACTAGGCCCGGCTTCACTCATCAGGACTTCCACTTTGCCTAACCACCAGTTAGGACTTCTCCTTACTAGTCATCTAGTCCTTACTAGACTACTCTCTTCTAAACATTAAGTCCTATTTGGATTAACCCTTTGGTCAAACTGACCAGACTTGGGTGCATTGTCAAACATCAAAACCCTAGAGGTTAATTGCACCAACAATGCTTTCCTCTGACGATGCTCCCCCTTCATCGATACTCTCGATGCTCATTGAGGATGAGCTTGCTTCATCTTCTTCTTCTTGGTGACTTGCCACTAGCACAAGTTCGGCGATGACTTCGATCTCTGATTCAGACGACGTTTCGTCCCCCATCTCCTTTAGAATTCGATGCTTTATCTAGACTGGTTTTTTGTCCTTGTCCTTGTTCTTCCTATTTAATTTAGGGCAGTTGTCTTTCACGTGTCCTTCTTCATTGCAATGGTAGCATCTTATCTTTCTTATTTTTCTTTTATCCTATACTTGATTAAATTTAGTAGTTTTAAATAACTTTTTAAATCTCCTTACCATGAACGTTATTTCATCATCATCGAGAGAAGATTCAGAGTCAGATTCGTTCACTTTTTCTTTTAGGGCAATGTTGTGCTTTGGCTCCTTCTTCATATCTTCACATCTTGTTTCATGAATTTCAAATGTTGAAAATAATTCTTCTAATGTACTTACCTCTAGATCCTTAGAGATATAATAAGCATTTACTAATGATGCCCATTTAGTAGTCCTAGGGAATACGTTAAGTGCGTACCTTAGTGAATCTTAGTTGGTTACCTTTTCTCTGAGATTCATGTGTCTGGTGATGAGTTCCTTTATTCTAGAGTGAAGGTGTGAAACTGTTTCACCTTCTTCTAATTTGGGGCTGCTGATATGGTTCCGAAGCAGATCCCGTCTCATGAGTTTTGCCTCTGAGGCCCCTTCGTGTAGTTCTAGAAATTTCTCCTAGAGCTCCTTGGCTGACTCGTAGGCTCCTATCCAGTTAACTTCTTGAGGTGGTAAAATACTAAGTAGATGAAACTCTACTTCTCTATTTGCCATGAAGTCAGCTTGCTCCTTCTTCGTCCATTGGTATTTTGCTTTGCCCTTTAGTGCTACAAAACTAAATTTCATGATTAATAGTAAATCAAAATCTGTCTTAAAGAATGCCTCCATCTTTTTCTTCCATCTTGCAAATTCTCCCTCAAACTTCGGTGGATAGATGCTCGGTCCGACCATCTCTTATATTTCGTTCGACGGTTAGTCCTCTTGAAGCTATTGAGATCTGATACCAATTGTTGGTTCCTTGGTGACCTACTAAAGGGGTGAATAACCTGCATAATTAAAACAAATTACAAAATTCCCTTTCTTAAACTTTATAGCTTTATTAACACTTGCATAAAAAGTAATACAAATTAATTAAAGAAAGAAGAGACAAAAAAGGGTTACTTGGTTTACAATCAGGGGATTGCTAATCCAAGGAAGTTGAAGCTCACTAAACAATCTTCTTTAGGTGGAGAAGCCTCTTACAGCAGTTGAAGTACTTAAATACAGAACAAAACTAAACATGAATCATTTATAAATGTTGATTTAAGCTACTGGGACCAGGGCTATATTTATAACTTTGGTCAGGGTGTTTGGAAGGGTTCCAAGAGCCTAGAGGGGGATAAAATTTTATCCCCTTCATAACAGAATGAGTTACGTCACATTTGGCTAAATTTTTAGGTCTGGGCGCTCGAAGAGGTTCCGGGCACCCGGACCCAAAAGTCAACTTCTAGTTGACTTTTTGGTCCGGGCCTTCTGCTCACTTTGGTCCGGATCTTCTGCTCCTGCTCCGCTCACTTGGATTATTTCGGCCATTCAGAATAGGGTTCACCCAAATCCATTTTTGGCCTTCGAGCAGTCTTCCGCTCTGGCTTCTCGTCCCTCGGAAACGTCGCGCGCCTCCTTCTCGTCTTCCAGTGTACTCTTCCGCAGCACCTCATGCCTAGGACGCATTGAATCTGTCGACTCTCTTCCATGTCATCTCTCTCACTAGCTACATCTTTCGCTTGATTTCCTGTGCTTTTAAGTTCCTACACCTTAGACATAAGGGTTAAAAACACAATAGGACCTAACTTGACTTGGTTGATCACATCAAAACTACCACGAGGTACTTACAGAATATCCACCAATTCCTAAGTATAGTTTTTCATGATGAAATTTATTTCACTATTAGTGACTTAGTTTCCAAAAGAAGCCTTGGGACTTGATAAGACTTTGTTTATTATCATTGGTTTATTTTCTAATAAATAAGTCATGAAATCAAGACCAAATAATTTTACTATTTTGGACCTCTTGTTGCATCTTGTTTCTTCATTGTTTCCAAGATTATCCATATTCGTAGTTTCATGAGTTCTTTTATTTGAACTTTCTTCTTTCCTCTCTTTACAAGGAAAGATATCTTCAAAAACTACAATATTCTTTGATTCTATTATTGTTCCAACATATACATCAATAATTGTTGATTTGTGCACTAAAAATCGATATACACTACAATTACTATCATATCCAATAAAAATGCAATTGATTGTCTTTAATCCTATCTTAGTTTGTTTTAGCTTAGGCACTTCCATCTTAGCCAAACACCCCCACACATTTAGAAATTTATAGCAAAGCTTATGACTCTTCCATAACTCATAAGGAGTTTTATCTTTTTTTTTTTGTGTGGGATTTTATTAGGAATCTGATTTTCTGATAAAAAAGCCCCCCCCCCCCCCCCCCAACCCAAATAAATTCTTTGGTAAGATAACTTTGTCATTTTAGTTTCAACACATATTTCACATTTATGTGTTGGATCAACATTAAATATTGGCAATAGGTTTAAATTCACAAGTCATGGTAAAGTGTTATAATTTACATATCCAAGTCTAACATGTCATAAATTAGAACACTCAATAAAATAAGAAGAATTTATAATTTTATTATCATTAAAGTCACGATGTACAACCATTACATTCATTTTGAATAGATAATTCTCCATGAACCCTCTGCTTATGAATTAACTATTTTTTATTAATACATATTTATTTGACTCAAACACTAGCTTGAAACTAGCTTTGACAAGAGTTGACCTTGACACTAAATTCTTCCGGATATCGGGAACATGAAACACATCAATTAGTATCACTCCTTTGCCTGATGGCAATTTAGTATCACCTTGGCAAGACCAACAATGTTGGAAGTTGCAGAATTATACATGATTAGTTTTATCCCATTAATGGGGGTGTAAGTTCAAAAATAAGCTTTATCAGAGCAAACATGCCGTGTGACACCAGTATCAACCCATGATTGCCTTAGATTATCCACTAAGTTGGCTTCAAAGACAATGACAATCAGGTCTAATTTTGACATATCTATTAGTAATGACTTATCTTCGATCATGTGCACTTGAGTGGCTTCCTTTGGACATCGACAGTCTTGGCCTTATGATTCAGTTTGTCACGATTGTTGCATGTTCCTTGGAACTTCTTGGCCCTCCCTTGTCTCTTCCCTTTTCTTGGATACTTTTTCTTCCTGCCTATGTTTGGTTCTATCAAATTTACCTTTGCAAATATAGGTATTTTTGTTGATTCTGATTACTTATGATTATCTTCTTTAATTCATAGTCTTACAATCAATTCCTAAAATATCATCTCCTTTCACTTATGCTTTAGATAATTTTTTTGACTTCCCTCCATAAAGGTGAAAATTTCTTGATTATCGTGGCAACTTGAAAGGATTCTGTTATGAACCGCAAGTGCATGGTTATGTCATCAGTAATACAAAAGATTATCGATCCCACAGGGACTATTAATTAAGCACTTGTTAACTTTGCACGATGAATTATCTAGACAATCTAAAGTTATTAACAAATGCTTAAGAGAATGAGAAGAGAAAATAGAGAGAGTAAAAGCGTAAGTGAATGAAGAGGGATGATAGATACTAGGATTTGGGTTTTGTTGCGATGATAGTTAATGTCTCTATGCATTATTCATTTACCAACTCCATGCTTACACTCATGTAAGAGTTCTAACTAAAGTCCGGTACAATCCCGCGAAGATTGCACCGAAGAGTTTACCCAAGTTCTACCGCCATTAAGTAGAAGAGGTAATTTAGGAAGTCCGATTATAGGGTCATCCTTTTGTCACAAGGGCCCATGGTCTACGTTCCTAGATTACATAGATCATCCTAACGGTAGATTAATGTAATTAACTATAAGAGGTAATTTAGGAAGTCCAATTATAGGGGCATCCTTCTGTCACCAGGGCCCACGGTTCATGTTCCTAGATTACATAGATCACTTCCTAACATTAATTTGGGAAAACCCTCTAAACTCTAATTAGTTTTCCTAGTAAAGAGTTGATCCCCATTTTAAGGAACTACCGTAGAAAGTAAGGGATACCTTCTGTCACAAGATCCCACGGTCTTACAATCTAAGGTTCTTCCTCTACATGGTGATCTAAACCCTACATCTACATGGATTGTCCTCACACACATTTCATCAAACACGTACAAGGCACAACACATAAATTATGATATAAACACTTCATTGTATAGGAAAATATTCAAATACATAGTTTATACATCACAACACATCACAACTACTTCCTACATCCTAGATATGGAGATCTACTCCATTATAAGGGAATTACAACAAAAAACGATAAGTAAAGTCAACAAAAGAAGAAAATAACAAAATGCATTCATCTAGCAATTCTTAATCAAGCTTAGAAAATTGGAAAAAAAGTTATCTATGATTGTCAAATTCAAATGGCCAAAGCATTCATGGATTCAATTTATACAATAATTAACAATCATGATAACTTCAATTCATAATAGATAACTTGAGGATGATAACAAAATAACCTCACAAGGTAAGGAATGATGACTCTATCATATTTATGCAATAGAGGAGCTCACTCAAGCTACTCATGATTTATGCACTACCATAAGCTTGCATTTCTTCTACTCTCCACCACTATATACATAAGAGTACGCAATAAAATAATGAAGGCATTAATTAGGTGAGAGGAACATAATCAAAGAAAATGATAGTGGTAAGAAAAGAAATGAGGAAGATAAAGCAAGGTAACGCGGAAGACATGGAGATAATGAAATGTTACATAGATGAATACAAGAAAATAATGCCCAAAAAGTATCTCATCTAACTTCCAAACTAGCTTTCAACAACTTAATAGACAATGTGAACAACCTCTACTATAGCTTTTCCAATACAAATCTACACATGATATACAATAAAATCTCAATGTCACTACAATAAAGATTATTACTCACAAGAAATTCTACCACAAAGGTATATGAAATGACACAATATGCCAAAGCACCAAGCTAGCTTTTCACAATTCCAATAAACATATATACAACCTCTACTATAGCCTTTCAATAAAAATCACTCATGATATACAATGAAGTCTAAATGTTGCTATAATAAAGATTGTCACTTCCAAAAATTCTATCACAAAAGAAGATAAAATGGCACAATATGGCAACAACATTTTTTTCTATTTTTTTCTTACGTTCTGTAACGACCACCCTCCTTACTACTACTCTGAGGGTGACCGCTACTGTTTCTACTAACTTCACGTATCTGGTACTACTTACTCTAATACCAGAGATACTTTAAACTATTGGAAACATATCAGAACATGCCTCTAAATAGCAGCATACAATTTCTTGATACACATTTTTTTTTTCTTTTCTATTCTTTCACAAGGTCAGGTATGCAATCATGTAAACTACAGACGAGCATGGCATACAAACATCGAGTAGAACCTGCCTACTGTACCTAAACAAGCATAGCTACTGATATGTAGAACATGACTCTATATCTATTTTAAAGAGTGTTGTGATTCATTCTGAGATTTAAAGACTACTATACCTAAGTTCCAAGGCAACAACATAAAAGGGAAAATCTGTAATGCAAGCTGCCATTGTAATGGAGAGAGAATTTCAGCAGTAACAAAAGACTACTGAGCATACTACTTCACACTTCTAACTGAATTTGCAAACTACAAATCAGATATGAACTCACGGCAGATTTTCAAGCAGCACTTAACCACAACATAAGAAAGAAGCACTCAAATCAAATATGTTCTTACTTGACACTTGCTAATCCGAAAGAAGCACCTGCTGCAGAAATTTCAAGCAGTACTTAACCATAACAAAAGAACCATTAAAACCAAACCAGCTACTGCAATTGAATCAAATCCAGAAACATGAATTTTACACACTTCCAGATACATTAAGTGATAAGGTGAATCATGAGGCAGTTCTTTTATTGAAGCAAAACTCACTTCACAAAACTTGAAAACTAAGCCAGAATAAGGAAAAAGGGACATGTTCTCAGCTTAACAGTTATTCCAACTAAATGACAGGAAGATAACAAAATTAGTAATGCAAGGAAACTACTCTACAGCAACCTCCAATTATTTGTTCTAACACTTAAAAGAAGCAATCTAAAACAATCCTTAGCAATGCAAAATAAATTCTACTCTAACAGTAACATAAACACAAGCAAATATGATTTCTAAACTCTTCTAGTAAGGTCCCAAGCTTCCATATCAGCCACCACACACACACCATCGACGTCTCCTTGTCGCCTTCCTCTATAACACTTTAGCTTTTCCTTTACTTTTATCTATATCTGCAGTAGGATGAAAGTAGTATCTATAAGCTAAAAGCTTAGTAAGTGCTATCTACTCACAAAAACTTGATAAGAAATGCATGTGCATAAAGGAAAGTAGGAAATACATGCTCCACATGAAAATAGCAACTAAAACTAAATCATGCATCTCTAAAAGGAACAACAGATTTAACTTGCTAAAATTTGCAACTTAGATAAAAGAACTTGTTCCATTTGTTCCCCAATTTATACTCTTATACTTTAAAATAATAATCAACTTTTCTTGGGCCCGGCATTGTACCACTTTGCGCGCATTCTTAGTAAGAATCGAGGTAGTAAATCCTGAAACTACTAAGATACTTCTAGGCCTTGTGCCTAGGGGCATCTTGGAGCCCATCCCTTGGACCTTGTGTCCGGTACATGCCCTTTAAAAGTAAAATACTTTTTATCTTTAAATACTTCTTATAATAAAATGCCTTGGCATTTATTTAAGCACTTAGTGTGCTTTGATTCTAAATCCTGGAATTCAGGATCAATCTGTGACCTTGGTCTTGCTTTGCTTGTACTTCTCACATATATACGTTATGCAAGAGATTCTAAAACCATATGCCACTGATATATAACAGTACATATTCAAAACAGAACTCAGCAGCAATTAAAAACTACATGGTCATAAGAAGTAAATTTAGTCAGGCTCACGGCAGCAGAAATTTCCAAATAACAAGCTTGTAAAACTAATTTATTGTTGAATCATAACAATCTTTTAGGCATGCTGTAACTGGAAGGAAATATACTACTTAGACATGCATAAAATATAGGGTAAATACATCTAAGTAGGCATGCTGTAACAATCAAGGAAGACCATCAAAATTTCTGTCCGTGCACTAAAAACAACAAAGGATTGGAACCAAAGCTTAAACTAAACTGCTAGAGTAAAGGTCAAAATCCAAAACCATATGCTAGAATGGAAGCTGCTATTATTCATTTCACAACAAAATGCAAAACAAAACCCCGAGAGCTACTCCTACCGCAGGTGAGAAGCACTTACATCGGGTTCTTGGACTTACAACCGAAGGGAAATGCTTTAGGGTTTCGGTGGAGCTTCGATTCTACCGGTTCCTTGTATTTCCCGAGTTCTCCTTGTCGGAATGGTCACCCACGGGTGAAAATCGGCCGGAAAAACCCTTTCACCGACGTCGGAGGAAGGAAACCCTAGCCTTGGCTGCGGTTTCGCCCGAGAGAAGGAACAGTGCTGCGTGCGTGAGGAGAAGAGAAATTCGAGAGAAAATTTTAGGTTTTCCTCTCTTAACTTAACCTCTTTTTATAACCTAGGTTATTTTATTAAATACTATACCTTAAATATTTGTCCATTCTTTCCTTAATTAACAATAGCCGCTGGCACAGTTGGTTGGGCCGGTTTTGCTTGGGTCACTCCGACCCGAGGTCGTGGGTTCGAATCTCACCTTCAACATTTTTTTAAAAAACTTCTTTCTTTTTGTAACCCTACTAAACGACCTCCAAAAATTACGTAAAAATACTCTAAAAATTCTTAAAAATCTCTAGAATATTTTAAAAGTATTTCCAAATATTTTTATGGACTTTTAGAACTTGAAATAGGGAAAATTGGGTCGTTACAATTTCCCATACCTTATAAAAAGTTCGTCCTTGAACTTAGAATAGTTCTGGATATTTCTGTCTCATACTGTCCTCTCGCTCCCAAGTGACTTCCTCGTGCTTCCGGTTCTACCAGACGACCTTCACTAGTGGTACTTCTTTGCTTCTTAGTCTCTTGACTGCTCTGTCCACTATCTGTGTAGGTCTACTCTCATAACTAAGATCCTCTTGGATCTGCACTGACTGAGGCTCAATCACTTGGCTAGGGTCATGGAGGCACTTCTTTAACATGGAGACATGAAACACATTATGTATTGTTGACATGTCCTGTGGTAAATCCAGCTTGTAAGCTACTTTCCCAATCCTTTCTGTGATCAGGTAAGGTCCTACATAGTGAGGACTTAACTTGCCCTTCTTGCCAAATCTCATCACTCCCTTCATCGGAGCAACCTTGAGAAAAACTGAATCCCCTACTTGGAACTCAAGTGGCCTACGGCGAGTGTCAGCATAACTCTTCTGTCTACTCTGGGCAGTCTCAATCCTCTTTCTGATCTTTTGGATAGCCTGAGTAGTCTCATCTATCAGTTCTGTCTGAATGCCCAGCTCCACTTCCATTTCTCTTCTTTCTCCTGCTTCTTGCCAGCATATAGGTGATCTGCACTTTCTGCCATACAATGCTTCACATGGTGCCATCCTGATGGTGGCCTGATAGCTATTGTTGTAGGCAAACTCTGCTAAGCACAGATACTTGCACCAACTGCCATTAAAATCTAGTGCACAAGCCCTGAGCATATCTTCTAGGATCTGGTTTACTCGCTCTGTCTGTCCATCAGTCTGAGGATGGAAGGCTTGTTGGGTTTTTCGGGGCGCGAAAACCGCTTTTCGCATCGCGGAAACCCCGAATCACCCAAAGCCGTAGATCCGTGCAAAGAAAACCGAACGAAAAATACGAGTACGAGTTTCAAAACATTGATCTACAGTAGATCTACAAAGGAAAAATTTTATACCTTCGAAGCGTGCCCTTCGCTTATCCTGCTCGTCCAAGGTACGCGTCGGATCTCCAAAGTATCAAAGTAGATACTTCTCTAGTGATATCCACACGAACAAGGAGTGTCTCTCACACTCAAAGGATGGAGAAGAGAACTCCAAGTGTGCTAGCACTTTCTAGAGCTCTCGGATAGGATTTAAATGGAGGGAAAAAGAAAGAAGAAAGGAAACTCTTACACTCAAGAAGTAGTCTCCTCTTTTGTGACCTTCACCCTTTCTTTCTTCTCTTGGAATACGACTCAACCACCTTCTCTCCCTTCATGGAACCCACGACCAAAAGAGAGGAAAAAGCAAGAGAGAGCTAAGGAGGAAGAAGATGGAATGAATGAGAATGAATTGCATTCACTCTCCTTCATGTGTGTGTAACCCCCTTCCCATTTAATGTGGCCATTAAAGAGTTTGTAACCTCTATGAGGTGGCACACACATGTGCAACCATGATGATGTGGAGCATCATCAATGGTCCACCTTATGCCAACTCACAAATGAGGTGGCAAATGGTCAAGTCAAAATTG
Source organism: Zingiber officinale (assembly GCF_018446385.1). Taxonomy (NCBI): domain Eukaryota; kingdom Viridiplantae; phylum Streptophyta; class Magnoliopsida; order Zingiberales; family Zingiberaceae; genus Zingiber; species Zingiber officinale. The sequence goes on along the minus strand of NC_055987.1, from coordinate 60,985,863 downwards.
ACCTTTGATCTTCCTTCTCAAATCAAGTCAAACTTGACCAAATCTCTCTCATGGTTGATCTAATCTAACCATTTGATTCAAGCCAACTTAATATAATGAATCTAATTCATTTAATTAAATTGATTCAATGAGTCATAATCCAAATTAGACTCATTGAACACATGAATCAACTTGAGTCCAACTTAATTAGCCCAATTTGGATTACTCTTAATCCAATTTGGTTCATCACATGAACCTAATCCAATTGGTTCATCACATGAACCTAATCTCCATCCACTTGTTCTTTGTGTGTGACCCAATAGGTTCTTGTAACGTTGGCAATGTTTCTAAACTCCTTTAGAAACATAAGCAATGAGCGGCATCTAGCAATACATCATTGCTACCCAAGATACAAGAATGTTGAGATCCAACATCACCTTATGACTACTAATTGTGACTCCTCACAATATGTGACAAGTGTCCTTCTATCCTAGACATCTAGATTGATTAATGTGAGGCATAGACCGTGTCATCCTCTAATCAATCTAAATCTTGAACTCCAAGTAGACTTACTCGATCAAATGAGCTCAACATCTAATGTTGACTCATTTGGGCATGGCCATGCACTTCGTGGTCTAACTCTATCAAGAATACCGATGTTGCTCCCGTCATATGGGAGGGATAGATCCCATCTACATCACTCACATCCCTCTGCATAATTCATTACATACCCAGTAATCGCCTTTATAGTCCACCCTGTTACGGGTGACGTTTGACGAAACCAAAGTGCATAACTCCTTATGTATGGATCCATGGTGACTTCAGGTCAAAGGACTAATAGTCATACTAATAGCCACATGAGAAAGTATATGACACTCATATAACGATCCATGATACTTTCTCATGGTGGGTCATTCAGTATACATTCTCTAATGCATACCCATGTGTCAGCTTGATATCTCTATATCCATGACTTGTGAGATCAAGTCATCGAGTTGACCTACATGCTAGTCTTATTGTATTAACATTGTCCCTGAATGTTAATACTCGACTAGGAATGATTTAAAGTAGTGTTCCCTATATCATCTCACTATCGATTCAACCAATCGATTGATATAGGTAAGAACCTTCTACTCAAGGACGTTACTATACTTATTTTATTTGGCACTAATACAAATAAGCATAATAACCAAAACCAAATGCCTTAATATATATACAAGAATATGATATACATGAGTCCATACAATCATCAAATGATTGGCTCTTGGGCTCTAACTAACAATCTCCCACTAGCACTAGTGCCAATCAGTATAGGCTCTAAGGCCTAATGACCTAGTGTGACCATCATGCTTTCTCTGTGCCAAAGCCTTGGTCAAGGGATCTACGATGTTAGCCTCTGTAGGTACTCTGCAAATCTTCACATCTCCTCTATCGATAATCTCTCGAATGAGATGGAAGCGCCGTAGTATATGCTTGGTCCGCTGGTGTGAGCGAGGTTCCTTCGCCTGTGCTATAGCTCCATTGTTGTCACAATAGAGCTCAACTGGGTCAGCGATGCTAGGAACCACCCTAAGTTTAGTGATGAACTTGCGGATCCAAACTACCTCCTTTGCTGCCTCTGATGCAGCAATATACTCGGCCTCTGTTGTAGAATCAGCTACTGTGTCCTGCTTCGAACTCTTCCAGCTCACAGCACCACCATTTAAGCAAAACACGAACCCTGACTGCGATCGGTAATCATCCTGATCGGTCTGGAAGCTGGCATCACTGTAACCCTTTACAGTTAGCTCATCATTGCCTCCATATATCAAGAACAATTCTTTAGTCCTTCTTAAGTACTTAAGAATATTCTTGACCGTTATCCAGTGACTTTCACCTGGATCTGACTGGTATCTGCTCGTCATGCTCAAAGCATACAAGACATCAGGTCGAGTACATAGCATGGCGTACATGATCGATCCTATGGCTGAGGCATAAGGGATCTGATCCATGCGGTCTCTCTCCTCTCTAGAAGAGGGACCTTGAGTCTTCGAAAAACTCACGCCATGTGACATCGGCAGAAATCCCTTCTTGGAGTTCTGCATGGCAAACCGAAGGAGTACCTTGTCAATGTATGTACTATGACTTAGGCCAAGCAATCTCTTAGATCTATCTTTATAGATCTGTATCCCTAGAATGTGGGATGCCTCACCTAAGTCATTCATTGAGAAGCAACTCCCTAGCCAGGTCTTGACAAACTGAAGCATAGGGATGTCCTTCCCAATGAGCAGTATGTCATCCACATACAATATGAGGAAAACAACTGTGTTTTCTACAACCTTCTTATAGACACAAGGCTCATCTTCATTCTTGATGAAACCAAACTGTTTGATCGCATCATCGAATCGAAGATTCCAGCTCCGAGAAGCTTGCTTTAGTCCATAAATGGACCTATGCAGCTTGCATACTCTGTTAGTATGTTGTGGACTACAAAACCCTCAGATTGTGTCATGTACACATCCTCAAGTAGGTTTCCATTCAGAAACGCGGTTTTGACATCCATCTGCCATATCTCATAGTCATGGTAGGCTGCAATAGCAAGCATGATCCGAATGGACTTAAACATCGCTACTGGAGAAAAAGTTTCATCATAGTCAATACCATGAATCTGCTTGAAACCTTTAGCTACCAAGCGACCCTTATAGATAAGTCCATCCATGTCAGTCTTTCTCTTAAAGACCCACTTACACCCAATGGGTTTTACCCCTTCAGGTGGATCAACCAAAGTCTATACTTGGTTGGTGTACATGGATTCCATCTCGGATCTCATGGCTTCTAGCCATTTCTCGAAATCTGGTCTCATCATAGCTTCCTGATAGGTGGTTGGCTCATCCTCTATGAGCATAACGTCATCATGGTCAGACAAGAGAAATGAGTATCTCTCAGGCTGACGACGTACCCTATCAGACCTGCGAAGAGGTATGTCTACTTGAACCGGTTGTTGTTCCTTAACTCTTTGTGGAACAACATCATCCACAACACTTTGTGGTTCCAGTTCAATTTCCATCGAGGCATCAGTGCTATTGTTCGCATCTTGAACTTCTTCAAGATCGAACGCGCTCCCACTAATCTTTCTAGAAACAAAGTCCCTTTCTAGAAAGACCCCTGTCTTTGCCACAACTACCTTGTGCTGACTGGGAATGTAGAAGTAATATCCCTTAGTTTCCTTGGGATATCCAATAAAATAGCACTTGTCGGATTTGGGTCCTAATTTGTCTGAGACTTGACGTCGTACGTAAGCCTCACAACCCCAAATCCTCATGAAAGACACCTGGGCATCTCTCCCAGTCCATATCCTATATGGTGTCTTTATCACGGCCTTGGATGGAACTCGGTTGCGAATGAAAGCTGCCGTGTCTAGAGCATAGCCCCATAGGTATGTCGGAAGATCTGTGTGACTCATCATAGATCGTACCATATCTAATAGAGTACGATTCCTCCTTTCGGATACACCATTCCACTGTGGTGTTCCAGGAGGCGTGAGTTGGGATAGAATCCCACACTCAGCTAAGTAGTCACGAAACTCATGGCTTAAGTATTCACCACCTCGATCTGATCGAAGTATTTTAATACTCTTGCCAAGCTGGTTCTGTACTTCATTCTTGAATTCTTTGAACTTTTCAAAGGATTCGGACTTATGTGTCATCAAGTACACATAACCATATCTACTGAAGTCATCAGTAAATGTGATGAAGTATCTATAACCGCCTCTAGAAGCAACATTGAAAGGGCCACATACATCACTATGTATGAGTCCTAACAAATCAGTCGCTCTCTCACTGTGCCCACTAAAGGGAGTCTTGGTCATCTTGCCTCGTAGGCATAACTCGCATATCTCATATGATTCAAAATCAAATGAGTCCAACAAACCATCCCTATGGAGTTGGGATAAGCGCTTGTCATTTATATGACCTAAGCGACAGTGCCAAAGGTAGGTTTGGTTCATGTCATTAGACTTGAGCCTCTTGGTATTTACGTTATAGATAGGGCTCTCGAGGTCTAGAATATAGAGTCTGTTTATCAGAGGTGCACTACAATAGAACATATCGTTTAAATATACAGAACAACATTTGTTCTTTATTATAAACGAGAATCCTTTCTTGTCCAAACAAGAAACTGATATAATGTTCTTAGTCAATGCAGGCACATAACAACAATCGTCTAACTCTAGTATAAGCCCAGAGGGTAGAGATAGAAAATAAGTCCCTACAGTAATAGCAGCAACCCGTGCTCCATTGCCTACTCGTAGGTCTATCTCGCCCTTTGTCAATGCTCTGCTATTTCTCAGTGCTTGTACATTAGTACAAATGTGCGAAGCACATCTGGTATCTAATACCCACGACAAAGAAATAAAGAGGTTGACTTCTATAACATTTATACCTGAAGTAGAAATCTTATTTCTCTTCTTGTTAAGATCTTCCAGGTATCCTGTGAAGTTCCTCTTCCAGTGCCCTGCTTGTCCTTGATATAGTTGACGAAGATGTTCAACCATATCGTAAGCACACATCAACTCATGTTGCTTCTGAAGCTCAGAGTTCATGGTTGCGAGCATTAGACAGGACACATCTAATGCGTCATCTTGATGCTTCTTGTAAGCATCCCGGTCAGCTCGCGTGGCAGGAGGAGCCTCCGGAATGGGCTGCTCCAGAATGTACGTTTACGTTCCTGTACCAGTCCAGGAAATTTGCTCCGTTGAGCTTGTCCTTCTTAAGGACAGAACGCAGGGAGAAAGAGTTCGTATTCGACGTCATGGTTATCTACAACAGAAAATTTGCAGAAATAAATATCATATTCTTTTTAAAATCATTTAATTAGGCCTTTAATTAAATGATGCTCCCACTGAATTCTATAATTCTTGTGGGACAAGATCCACATCATACTAACCCTTGAGTTAGCTTTGGCTAATACGCCCAAGGCTTAGTATGATCGGTAGGTAACGATTACCAATTACATCTCTATGCAACTCTTGTTTATAGGATCAAGATCCATATTTATATTAAAACTCGAGTTAGCTTTGGCTAATACGCCCGAGAGTTAATATAAACATGATTTTATCCTACCTTTCCAACTATTGGAAGAATGCCTATAGTTGACTCGATCCAACCGAGTAACTTGGAATACTCAATCTTATTGAGTTTGTATTCACCCATGCGTTGATAGGCGGGACCAAGATTGTCCCTCCGTACCCTACCAAGATAATATGTATTGCTCTGCTTTGACAGATTCAACAATACATGTGATCGAGGTAGTGATAGGTATCACGGCACGGTTAGGCATTAGAGTTGAGTCGATTGAGATCTAATCTAATCGAAAAATGATGCATCTTGTGCATGACTTAGATCTAATCTAATCGCATGGGTGCATCATGTGCACGACTTAGATCTAATCTAATCGTTAAGGCACTAATTAACTAATTATTAAACATGCATCAGATACATAACAATTAATTAATTAATCTATTTGTGATTTAGTCATGGCCCTACTACGATCTTCTCAAGCCAATGAGAAGATCGAATGGTCAACCTAGGGTCAACAGCTTCTCCAAGCTTCTCCCTTTGACCACCTTGTGTTGCTCGTGCCCGCCTCGGAACTCCGTCTCGTGTGGACCCTCCACCGCTCCAATTTGTACATTACAATTTGAAACTCGAGTTACATTCGAGTCTAAATCTAATTTACAACCAGAATAAGAGAAAGGCACGACGCGCAGGCAGTGAGAAAAAAAATAAATGACGGCACACAGGCCGTATTATGAATTACAACACAAATCCAATCTTATTGGGTATTTTGGCCATGACTATCACAAATTAATATATAATTCAAAATTATATATTTTTCATAATTTTTTCTGTAATTTTAAAAATATTTTTTACAATTTTTATGAGTAGCGGTTTCGGGCGCAATCGCGGAATGGATCCCCTTGCGGGGCCCAGGGGCAGCGCCCCTACCCGCAATCTAACCATCGCGAGGGTTCCTTTGCGATCCAACAGCGCCCAAACCCGCTGTCCCAAAACGATTTGGGCCGAGACATTGCCGTTTCGGAAAAATTTTCCCGGCGGGTTCGTTTTTAGCGATTTCGGGTGCAATCGCGGAGCAAATCACCTTGCGGAGTTAGGGGCAGTACCCCTACCCACGATCTAACCATCACGAGTTGCTCCTAAGCGATCTAATGGCACCCAAGCCCGCTGTCCCAAAACAATTTGGGGCAAAACGAAGCCGTCTTGGAAAAACCTTTCCGGTAGCCGAAGCCTACAAGTGCTGAGACACTTGTGCTTCGCTTCTACAGAAAAATTACCCATAAAAACTATAAAAACTTAAATTTACAGAAAATTCACAGAATGTTTAGTTTTCATAAAACCAAAAATAAAACTAGTACAAGCCTTGCACGTGGCTCTGATACCACTGTTGGGTTTTTTGGGCCGCGAAAACCGCTTTTCGCGTCGCGGAAACCCCGAATCACCCAAAGCCGTAGATCCGTGCAAAGAAAACCGAACGAAAAATATGAGTATGAGTTTCAAAACATTGATCTACAGTAGATCTACAAAGGAAAAATCTTATACCTTCGAAGCGTGCCCTTCGCTTATCCTGCTCGTCTAAGGTACGCGTCGGATCTCCAAAGTATCAAAGTAGATACTTCTCTAGTGATATCCACACGAACAAGGAGTGTCTCTCACACTCAAAGGATGGAGAAGAGAACTCCAAGTGTGCTAGCACTTTCTAGAGCTCTCGGATAGGATTTAAATGGAGGGAAAAAGAAAGAAGAAAGGAAACTCTTATACTCAAGAAGTAGTCTCCTCTTTTGTGACCTTCACCCTTTCTTTCTTCTCTTGGAATACGACTCAACCACCTTCTCTCCCTTCATGGAACCCACGACCAAAAGAGAGGAAAAAGCAAGAGAGAGCTTAGGAGGAAGAAGATGGAATGAATGAGAATGAATTGCATTCACTCTCCTTCATGTGTGTGTAACCCCCTTCCCATTTAATGTGGCCATTAAAGAGGGGATTTGTAACCTCTATGAGGTGGCACACACATGTGCAACCATGATGATGTGGAGCATCATCAATGGTCCACCTTATGCCAACTCACAAATGAGGTGGCAAATGGTCAAGTCAAAATTGACCTTTGATCTTCCTTCTCAAATCAAGTCAAACTTGACCAAATCTCTCATGGTTGATCTAATCTAACCATTTGATTCAAGCCAACTTAATATAATGAATCTAATTCATTTAATTAAATTGATTCAATGAGTCATAATCCAAATTAGACTCATTGAACACATGAATCAACTTGAGTCCAACTTAATTAGCCCAATTTGGATTACTCTTAATCCAATTTGGTTCATCACATGAACCTAATCCAATTGGTTCATCACATGAACCTAATCTCCATCCACTTGTTCTTTGTGTGTGACCCAATAGGTTCTTGTAACGTTGGCAATGTTTCTAAACTCCTTTAGAAACATAAGCAATGAGCGGCATCTAGCAATACATCATTGCTACCCAAGTTACAAGAATGTTGAGATCCAACATCACCTTATGACTACTAATTGTGACTCCTCACAATATGTGACAAGTGTTCTTCTATCCTAGACATCTAGATTGATTAATGTGAGGCATAGATCGTGTCATCCTCTAATCAATCTAAATCTTGAACTCCAAGTAGACTCACTCGATCAAATGAGCTCAACATCTAATGTTGACTCATTTGGGCATGGCCATGCACTTCGTGGTCTAACTCTATCAAGAATACCGATGTCGCTCCCGTCATATGGGAGGGATAGATCCCATCTACATCACTCACATCCCTCTGCATAATTCATTACATACCCAATAATCGCCTTTATAGTCCACCCTGTTACGGGTGACGTTTGACGAAACCAAAGTGCATAACTCCTTATGTAGGGATCCATGGTGACTTCAGGTCAAAGGACTAATAGTCATACTAATAGCCACATGAGAAAGTATATGACACTCATATAACGATCCATGATACTTTCTCATAGCGGGTCATTCAGTATACATTCTCTAATGCATACCCATGTGTCAGCTTGATATCTCTATATCCATGACTTGTGAGATCAAGTCATCGAGCTGACCTACATGCTAGTCTTATTGTATTAACATTGTCCCTGAATGTTAATACTCGACTAGGAATGATTTATAGTAGTGTTCCCTATATCATCTCACTATCGATTCAACCAATCGATTGATATAGGTAAGAACCTTCTACTCAAGGACGTTACTATACTTATTTTATTTGGCACTAATACAAATAAGCATAATAACCAAAACCAAATGCCTTAATATATATACAAGAATATGATATACATGAGTCCATACAATCATCAAATGATTGACTCTTGGGCTCTAACTAACAAGGCTGTGCTGAACTTGAGTTTGGTGCCTAGTGCAGTCTGAACACACTCCCAAAAGTGAGAGGTGAAACGCCCATCTCTATCAGACACAATAGATTTGGGAACTCCATGAAGTCTGATCACTTTCGTAACATATAACTGTGCCAACTGCTCTATAGAGTTGGACACCTTGATGGCTAGAAAATGGGCAGACTTGGTCAATCTATCCACTATTACCCATATTGCATCATGTTCATTCATAGTTCTTGGGAGACCTGTTATAAAGTCCGTGGATATGTCTTCCCACTTCCACTCTGGTATTGAAAGAGGTTGTAGCATCCCTCCTGGTCTCTGGTGTTCTGCTTTGACTCTCTGGCATGTCAGGCAAGTACTGACATATTTTGCAACATCTCTCTTGAGTCTAGACCACCAGAACCTCTATTTCAGATCTTGATACATCTTGGTGGAACCAGGATGCATGGAGTACGGTGTATTATGGGTTTCTTCTAGAATCTTCTTTCTCAGCTCTCCATCATTGGGAACACAAAGGCGACTTCCCTGATAAAGAATTCCACTGTCTGATACTCGAAATTCTGAATTTCCTTCTTCTTGTATCCCTTGCTTGATCTTTTGGACATCTGGATCCTCACTTTGCTTCTTCTGTATATCCTCAAGCAGGGTTGACTCTAGAGTCAATGCAGAGAGTTGCCCATAAATAATTTCAAGTCCGAAATCTGACAACTCCTTCTGTAGTGGCAGGGCTAATGATGACAAGGACATCAAGGATGCACTGGCTTTTCTGCTTAGTGCATCTGCCACTTTATTAGCTTTACCTGGGTGGTAGAGGATTTCACAGTCATAATCTTTGACCAACTCTAGCCACCTACGCTGTCTCATGTTTAAGTCCTTCTGAGTGAAGAAGTACTTAAGACTTTGATGGTCTGTGAAGATTCTGCACTGGACTCCATACAGGTAATGTCGCCAGAGTTTCAGTGTAAAGACCACAGCTGCCAGCTCAAGATCATGAGTGAGATAGTTCTTCTCGTAGTCTTTGAGTTGCCTGGAAGCATAAGCTATAACTTTTCCTTCCTGCATGAGTACAGCTCCTAAGCCCATCTTGGAAGCATCACTGTAGATGTCAAAACTCTTGTCACTCTCTGGAACAGTCAGAATGGGAGCACTGGTCAGTCTCTTCTTGAGTTCTTGAAAACTTTGCTCACATTTATCTGACCATTCAAACTTCTTGTTCTTCCTGGTGAGGGCTGTAAGTGGAGAGGCTATTCTGGAAAAGTCTTCCACGAATTTCCTGTAGTACCCAGCTAAACCAAGGAAGCTCCTGATCTCCCTGGCATTCTTGGGTCTCTTCTAGTTGCTGACCGCTTCTACTTTGGCTGGATCCACTTGAATGCCTTCTTTAGAAACGATATGCCCTAGAAACGCCACCTGCTCCAACCAGAACTCGCACTTTGAGAGTTTAGCATAGAGTTGCTTTTGTTGAAGGGTCTGCAGGACTATTCTCAAGTGCGTGTCATGCTCCTCCGAAGTTCTGGAATAGACTAGAATGTTGTCGATGAACACAATGACAAACTTGTCAAGGTATTCTCTGAACACTCTATTCATCAAGTCCATGAAGACTGCAGGTGCATTAGTCACACCAAAAGGCATGACTACGAATTCGTAGTGTCCGTATCTGGTCCTGAAAGCTGTTCTGGGTATATCCTCTTCCTTCACTTTCAACTGATGGTACCCAGAGCGCAGGTCTATCTTGGAGAACACTATTGCCCCTCTCAACTGATCAAATAAGTCATCGATTCTGGACAGTGGATACTTGTTCTTGATGGTCACTTGATTCAGAGCTCTATGATCTATGCACATCCGCATAGATCCATCCTTCTTCTTGACAAACAACATAGGAGCTCCCCATGGTGAGTGACTAGGGCGAATGAAGCCTTTGTCAAGCAGCTCCTGAAGTTGTTCTTGCAACTCTTTCAACTCTGCTGGAGACATACGGTATGGAGCTTTTGAAATTGGACCGGTACCAGGAACTAATTCAATCTCAAACTCCACTTCTCTGTTGGGAGGTGGTCCATGTAGCTCTTCTGGGAATACACCTGGATACTCACAGACTACCCGAACTTCCTCCTGCTTGGGTCTTTCTTCTTCTTCTGTACTCACAATGAATGCAAGAAAACCAGCACACCCTTTAGCTAACATCTGGTGTGCTGTGAGGGAAGAGAGGAATTTCTGGGTCTTCCTCTTTGGCACTCCAGTAAATTCAAAGGATGGTTCACCTTCTGGACTAAAGATCACTTTCCTTCTGCGGCAGTCCACTGAAGCATTGTACTTGCTGAGGAAATCCATACCAAAAATGATATCGAAATCCTGCATAGCGAGGACTACCAGGTTAACACATAACTCTCGGTCTGAAATTCTGACTAGTACAGACCGAAGCCATTGACTGGATTCCATGACTTCCCCAGAAGGTAGGGTTGTCAGGAACCTGGAATTCATGCTTTCGATAGGTACCTGTAATTCTTTGGCAAAAGGTATGGATACAAAAGAATGGGTCACCCCAGTATCAAATAGTGCAGTAGTTATATGCTGAAAAATAACTACTTGACCTGTTACGACCGTGGAGGCACTAGCAGCTTCCTCTTTGGTAAGGGAGAATACTCTGGCATTGGCTGGAACTGGTGGAGCTTCCAACCTTCCTTGACTGATCTGAGGTCCTTCCAGAGTTGCAGGCATGTAATGTAACTGAGGCTCGCCTCCATATTGTATTGGCTGTGGCTGAGGTGCTTTGAACTTGTTAGGACACTGTTTAGCCACGTGTCCTTCCTGACCACAAGAATAACATCCAGTCTTACCCAAAAGACAGGCTCCTGGATGTGTTCTCCCACATTTGGAGCAGGGAGGGAAATTAGTCTGCTTGTTTTCTGGTTCTCCCTTCTGGTTACTCCCTGAATTCCACTGCTTTCTTTTAGTACCCTTGCCTTTCCAGTTCTGATTATTTAACTGGGATTTCGACTCCCAGCTTGGTTTCTATCTTGATTGGCTTGTGCTGCTCTCGTTGTGCCTTCATGCTGTTCAGGTAATGCTCAGCTACTAAGGCTCTACTAACCAACTCTTCTCCAGTCAGGGGCTGATGAGCTCCACTACTCACATTAAGTGATATCACAGGCTTCAGCATTCTGAGCATTAGTCTGACTCGCTCCTTCTCTGTACTTACTAGTTCTGGGCAGAGACGAGCTAGCCTGTTGAATCTTTTAACTGCTTCCTCCACTGTCAGATCACCCTGTCTGAACTCCATAAACTCCTCGTAGTGCTTATTGGTGATCCTTTGGCGGAAGAACTCGTCGTAGAACTCTGTCTCAAAATCAATCCATCTCATCTGATTGACTGCCCTCTTGCTTTTGACTCTCTCCCACCACATGCGTGCGTCTCCAGTCAGGCAGAAGGAGGCACACTTGACCTTCTCGACTTCTGGCCAGTCAAGAAGCTCCAAGGTGTGAACCAAGCTTTCAGCCTTCAACTTCAGCCTTTGTATCAGGTAGGCTTCTTGTCTCTGAGGTGCTGTGACGACTCCCAGGGCAGCTGGTGGAACCTCGGTTACCCTTGGAGTCTCCACAGTTATTGTTGGAGGAGTGGGAGGGACTGGCTGCTGATTCGTCATCAGATTGACGATCACTTGCTGCTGCTCTGCTACCTGTCTCTGAAGTTGAGCAACAACTTCAGAGAGATTCGGTTCAGCTACTCTGGGCTCTTCACTCTCCTGTGCTCGGTCCGCAGTATGAGCGGTACGGGAACGTCCTCTTCTTGACATCTAGTTATACAAATAAAAAGATTTGATATTTTCTCTACCCCTTTCTATACATACATGTTTGTATATGAAGAAAGAAAAATAGCAAAAACTCTTATCTACTTAAGCACTTATAAGCAATCACTCTATACTGCAAATAATAATAAAGGAAAGCAATAAAGAAAGAACTTAAATACTTTCTTACTTGAAGACGACAAGGATGATGCTGATGTGTGTGTGATGCTGGAGAATGGGAACTGCTCTGATACCAACTGTAACGACCACCCTCCTTACTACTACTCTGAGGGTGACCGCTACTGTTTCTACTAACTTCACGTATCTGGTACTACTTACTCTAATACCAGAGATACTTTAAACTATTGGAAACATATCAGAACATGCCTCTAAATAGCAGCATACAATTTCTTGATACACATTTTTTTTTCTTTTCTATTCTTTCACAAGGTCAGGTATGCAATCATGTAAACTACAGACGAGCATGGCATACGAACATCGAGTAGAACCTGCCTACTATACCTAAACAAGCATAGCTACTGATATGTAGAACATGACTCTATATCTATTTTAAAGAGTGTTGTGATTCATTCTGAGATTTAAAGACTACTATACCTAAGTTCCAAGGCAACAACATAAAAGGGAAAATCTGTAATGCAAGCTGCCATTGTAATGGAGAGAGAATTTCAGCAGTAACAAAAGACTACTGAGCATACTACTTCACACTTCTAATTGAATTTGCAAACTACAAATCAGATATGAACTCACGGCAGATTTTCAAGAAGCACTTAACCACAACATAAGAAAGAAGCACTCAAATCAAATATGTTCTTACTTGACACTTGCTAATCCGAAAGAAGCACCTGCTGCAGAAATTTCAAGCAGTACTTAACCAAAACAAAAGAACCATTAAAACCAAACCAGCTACTGCAATTGAATCAAATCCAGAAACATGAATTTTACACACTTCCAAATACATTAAGTGATAAGGTGAATCATGCGGCAATTCTTTTATTGAAGCAAAACTCACTTCACAAAACTTGAAAATAAGCCAGAATAAGGAAAAAGGGACATATTCTCAGCTTAACAATTATTCCAACTAAATGACAGGAAGATAATGAAATTAGTAATGCAAGGAAACTACTCTACAGCAACCTCCAATTATTTGTTCTAACACTTAAAAGAAGCAATCTAAAACAATCCTTAGCAATGCAAAATAAATTCTACTCTAACAGTAACATAAACACAAGCAAATATGATTTCTAAACTCTTCTAGTAAGGTCCCAAGCTTCCATATCAGCCACCACACACACACCATCGACGTCTCCTTGTCGCCTTCCTCTATAACACTTTAGCTTTTCCTTTACTTTTATCTATATCTGCAGTAGGAGGAAAGTAGTATCTATAAGCTAAAAGCTTAGTAAGTGCTATCTACTCACAAAAACTTGATAAGAAATGCATGTGCATAAAGGAAAGTAGGAAATACATGCTCCACATGAAAATAGCAACTAAAACTAAATCATGCATCTCTAAAAGGAACAACAGATTTAACTTGCTAAAATTTGCAACTTAGATAAAAGAACTTGTTCCATTTGTTCCCCAATTTATACTCTTATACTTTAAAATAATAATCAACTTTTCTTGGGCCCGACATTGTACCACTTTGCGCGCATTCTTAGTAAGAATCGAGGTAGTAAATCCTGAAACTACTAAGATACTTCTAGGCCTTGTGCCTAGGGGCATCTTGGAGCCCATCCCTTGGACCTTGTGTCCGGTACATGCCCTTTAAAAGTAAAATACTTTTTATCTTTAAATACTTCTTATAATAAAATGCCTTGGCATTTATTTAAGCACTTAGTGTGCTTTGATTCTAAATCCTGGAATTCAGGATCAATCTGTGACCTTGGTCTTGCTTTGCTTGTACTTCTCACATATATACGTTATGCAAGAGATTCTAAAACCATATGCCACTGATATATAACAGTACATATTCAAAACAGAACTCAGCAGCAATTAAAAACTACATGGTCATAAGAAGTAAATTTAGTCAGGCTCACGGCAGCAGAAATTTCCAAATAACAAGCTTGTAAAACTAATTTATTGTTGAATCTTAACAATCTTTTAGACATGCTGTAACTGGAAGGAAATATACTACTTAGACATGCATAAAATATAGGGTAAATACATCTAAGTAGGCATGCTGTAACAATCAAGGAAGACCATCAAAATTTCTGTCCGTGCACTAAAAACAACAAAGGATTGGAACCAAAGCTTAAACTAAACTGCTAGAGTAAAGGTCAAAATCCAAAACCATATGCTAGAATGGAAGCTGCTATTATTCATTTCACAACAAAATGCAAAACAAAACCCCGAGAGCTACTCCTATCGCAGGTGAGAAGCACTTACATCGGGTTCTTGGACTTACAACCGAAGGGAAATGCTTTAGGGTTTCGGTGGAGCTTCGATTCTACCGGTTCCTTGTATTTCCCAAGTTCTCCTTGTCGGAATGGTCACCCACGGGTGAAAACCGGCCGGAAAAACCCTTTCGCCGACGCCGGAGGAAGGAAACCCTAGCCTTGGCTGCGGTTTCGCCCGAGAGAAGGAACGGCGCCGCGTGCGTGAGGAGAAGAGAAATTTCGAGAGAAAATTTTAGGTTTTCCTCTCTTAACTTAACCTCTTTTTATAACCTAGGTTATTTTATTAAATACCATACCTTAAATATTTGTCCATTCTTTCCTTAATTAACAATAGCCACTGGCACAGTTGGTTGGGCCGGTTTTGCTTGGGTCACTCCGACCCGAGGTCGTGGGTTCGAATCTCACCTTCAACATTTTTTTTTTAAACTTCTTTCTTTTTGTAACCCTACTAAACGACCTCCAAAAATTACGTAAAAATACTCTAAAAATTCTTAAAAATATCTAGAATATTTTAAAAGTATTTCCAAATATTTTTATGGACTTTTAGAACTTGAAATATGGAAAATTGGGTCGTTACATGTTCCTTGTTTTTTTTCTTTTTTTTTTCATTTCATTTTTTTTTCTGATTTCACCTTTTTTTATTTTTTTTGTTTTTTTTTTAAATTTTTTCCGTTTCTTTTGATTTTGATTTTTTTTCTTTCAACATGTCGTACATCTTTCCTATGCATCATTATCAATAGCTCAAATAAAAAGATACATAGCATGACTCACCTACGATGATCAAGCATGGTTCACCTATGCTTCCCTTAAATTCTACTAAGCTATTTCTCTTCCCCACACTTAAACTTTTGACCGTCCCAAGCAAAACACTCATCATGCAACATCTAAAAATATCCACATCCCAAGAGAGTAAGAGAGTGAAATAAATGGAAATAAATGGAAGAGAGAAAAGAATGATATGATGGATGATATGGAATTTATTTAAGAAACATGTGATAATGAAAGGAATGAATAAAAGAAAGTGAGATAACCTTCATAAAAATTATGCAATCCTATGATAATGTAGTCTCAAAAGAATTGAGCAAGTTCTAGAGTAACATAAACCATGAGTGCATCACACATCAATAGGAATAATAGACTCTAAAAATATCCTCACTAGGTATATAAAAATTATCATCCCAATCTACCAACATTGAATCCATCATCAAGTTGTAACCACATATAATCCAAGAATCCAATCATAACAATAAATCATCAAACTTGACAATCAAATTTAACTAACTTCACAATTTCTAAGATGATAAAAAGAGTTCCTTGAGAATTTATTACGAAAACCTGACAAGACAAGATAAGAAAGAAATACCATGCAAAAACAAATAAAGTAGACAAAGCAAAGAAATATATACAAGCAAACAGAAAAGAGAAGTGAGATGGAACCAACTCCCCTGAATTTCTAGTGGTCGGAGTCGATTCAGTTTTAACAGCCAATCTGAAAGTGGCAAGAGATGGTTCATTTGAAATATCCACTCCAGAAGCTTGATTATTACATAGAGTGTTAGAGCTTTCATTAAGTGATAGAATGCATCCTTGTGTGGATGACTGCAAATGAAACATCTAAAAAAAATCCTGTGTACTAAAAAGAGGATGTAATTCCTACACACATACTGTATGAGATGGGCTATAAACAATATCAAAATCAATAGAGCATGAATCAAAAGATATATCACATCCACTGCAATCAAAATGAATTATCTCTGTGGAATTTGCTAAAGATTCAGAAGAAATATTATTCTTACCATATTCAAAAGTACCTGGTGGCTCTAGAATAGTGAATGTGGCTTTCTCTTGGACAGGTAAAAGAACTAGCTCTAGATTATGTACAATCAACGGAGGTGATTCCTGAGTCTCCCCTACACTTCCATCATCAAAAGTGAATGTCTTAGTTAGAGCCCTAGAGCCAATCATTTGATGATTGTATGGACTCATTGTATCATATTCTTGTATATTAATAAAGGCATTTGTTTGGTTATTATACTTATTTGTATTAGTGCCAAATAGACTAAGTATAATAGCGTCCTTGAGTAGAAGGTTCATACCTATATCAATCGATTAGTTGAATCGATAGTGAGATGATATAGGGAACACTACTCTAAATCATTCCTAGTCGAGTATTAACATTCAGGGATAATGTTAATGCAATAAGACTAGCATGTAGGCCAGCTCGATGACTTGATCTCACAAGTCATGGATATAGAGATATCAAGCTGACACATGGGTATACATTGGAGAATGTATACTGAATGACCCGCCATGAGAAAGTATCATGGATCGTTATATGAGTGTCATATACTTTCTCATGTGGCTATTAGTATGTCTATTAGTCCTTAGACCTGAAGTCACCATGGATCCCTACATAAGGAGTTATGTACTTTGGTTTCGTCAAACGTCACCCGTAACTGGGTGGACTATAAAGGCGATTACTGGGTATATAACAAATTATGTAGAGGGATGTGAGTGATGTAGATGGGATCTATCCCTTCCATATGACGGGAGCGACATCGGTATTCTTGATAGAGTGAGACCACTAAGTGCATGGCCATGCCCAAATGAGTCAACATTAGATGTTGAGCTCATTTGATCGAGTGAGTCTACTTGGAGTTCAAGATTTAAATTGATTAGAGGATGACACGGTCTATGCCTCATATTGATCAATCTAGATGTCTAGGATAGAAGGACACTTGTCATATATTGTGAGGAGTCACAATTAATAGTCACAACGTGATGTTGGATCTCGACATTCTTGTAACTTGGGTAGTAATGATGTGTTGCTAGATACCGCTCATTACTTATGCTCCTAAATGGGTTTAGGGCATTGCCAATGTTACAAGAACCTATAGGGTCACACACTAAGGACAATTATATGAAGATTTGGTTCATACGATGAACCAAGAGGATTAGATTCATTTGATGAATCAAATTGGATTAAGAGTAATCCAAATTGGGCTAATTGAGTTAGACTCAAATTGATTCATGTATTTAATGAGTCTAATTTAGATTATGACTCATTAGATCAATTTAATTTAATGAATTAGATTCATTATATTAACTTGGCTTGAATCAAATGGTTTGATTAGATCAACAATGAGAGAGATTGAGTCAAGTTTGACTTGACTAGAGAGGAAGAGGAAGAGTCAAGTTTGACTTGACTCTTTGCCACATCATGAGTGAGGTGGCAAGATGTGGACCAATGGTGTTGTTCCACATCATCTTGCTTTGCCACCTCATGGAGGTTACAAGCCTCCATTGCATTTAATGTGGGTTGGCCACATTAAATGAGTGGAGGTTACTCCTTTGCCACATCATTGTGAGGTGGCAAGATGTGGACCAATGGAAATGGTCCACATCTTCATGATGTGCCACATCATAGGAGTTACACAACACCTCTTAATGGCTTCCACTTAATTGTAATTAAGTGGAAATGGGGGTTACACAACCAAATGTGGCCGGCCACTTTAGAGGTGGGAATGAAATTCATTTTTCATTTAACTCCTCATTTACTCCTTCTTCTTCCTTGTGCTCTCTCCTTGCTCTCCCTCCTCTTCCTTGCCGTGACCTATCAAGGTGCTAGCACACCTTTGTTTAGGTTTTCTCCATCAAGAATTGTTTGTGTGGATACTTCTAGAGGACCGACGCTTGACGGTCTAGAGATCCGGCAACTCCTTGGACGAGCGGGAACGCGAAAGGGCACGCTTCAAGGTATATTCTTAACACATAGATCTAGGAGTAGATCTAAAATATTTAAAACTCGTACTCATAATTTTTTTGTTCGGCTTTCCTTGCACGGATCTACGGCTTTGGGTGATTCGGGGTTTCCGCGACGCGAAAAGCGGTTTTCGCGGCCCGAAAAACCCAACAGTGGTATCAGAGCCACGTGCAAGGCTTGTACGAGTTTAATTTTTGGTTTTATGAAAACTAAAGTTTCTGTAATTTTCTATAAAATTATGATTTTATAGTTTTTATGGGTAATTTTTCCGTAGTAGCGAAGCACAAGTGTCTCGGCACTTGTAGGCTTCGGCTACCGGAAAGATTTTTCCAAAACGACTTCGTTTTGCCCCAAATCCGTTTGGGACAGCGGGCTTTGGTGTCATTAGATCGCAAAGGAGCAACTCAAGATGGTTAGATCGTGGGTAGGGGTACTGCCCCTAACCCCGCAAGGGGATTTGCTCCGCGATTGCACCCGAAATCACTAAAAACGAACCCGCCGGGAAGATTTTTCCGAAACGGCAATGTCTCGGCCCAAATCATTTTGGGACAGCGGGTTTAGGCACTGTTGGATCGCAAAGGAACCCTCGCGATGGTTAGATCGCGGGTAGGGGCGCTGCCCCTGGGCCCCGCAAGGGGATCCGTTCCGCGATTGCGCCCGAAACCGCTAAACGGGACCGCCGGGAAATTTTACTCATAAAAATTGTAAAAAATTAATTTTAAAATTATAGAAAATTATGAAAATATATAATTTTGAATTATATATAAATTTTGTGATAGTCATGGCCCAAAAATCCAATATGATTGGATTGTGTTGTAATTCATAATACGGCCTGCGTGCCGTTATGTGTTTGCGCGTGTTGTATGTTTTTATTTTTTATTTTTTTTCCGCGACCTGCGCGTCATGCCTTCTCTTATATTCTTGTTGTAAATTAGATTTAGACTCGAATGTAACTCAAGTTTCAAATTATAATGTACAAATTGGAGCGGTGGAGGGTCCACACGAGACGGAGTTGCGAGGCGGGCACGAGCAACACAAGGTGGTCAAAGGGAGGAGCTTGGAGAAGCTATTGACCCTAGGTTGACCATTCGATCTTCTCATTGGCTTGAGAAGATCGTAGTAGGGCCATGACTAAATCACAAATAGATTAATTAGTTAATTGCTTATGTATATGATGCATGTTTAATAAGTAATTAATTAATTAGTGCCTTACGATTAGATTAGATCTAAGTCGTGCACATGATGCACCCTTGCGATTAGATTAGATCTAAGTCGTGCACAAGATGCATCCTTTTCGATTAGATTAGATCTCGATCGAGCCAACTCTAAATGCCTAACCGTGCCGTGATACCTATCACTACCTCGATCACATGTATTGTTGAATCTACCAAAG
The DNA here is from genome assembly GCF_018446385.1 of Zingiber officinale. NCBI lineage: Eukaryota > Viridiplantae > Streptophyta > Magnoliopsida > Zingiberales > Zingiberaceae > Zingiber > Zingiber officinale. The sequence goes on along the minus strand of NC_055987.1, from coordinate 60,966,108 downwards.
CAGAGCAATACATATTATCTAGGTAGGGTACGGAGGGACAATCTTGGTTCCGCCTATCAACGCATGGGTGAATACAAACTCAATTAGATTGAGTATTCCTAGTTACTTGGTTGGATCGAGTCAACTATAGGCATTCTTCCAATAGTTGGAAAGGTAGGACAAAATCACGTTTATATTAACTCTCGGGCGTATTAGCCAAAGCTAACTCGAGTTTTAATATAAATATGGATCTTGATCCTATAAACAAGAGTTGCATAGAGATGTAATTAGTAATCGTTACCTACCGATCATACTAAGCCTTGGGTGTATTAGCCAAAGTTAACTCAAGGGTTAGTATGATGTGGATCTTGTCCCACATGAATTATAGTATTCAGTGGGAGCATCATTTAATTAAAAGCCTAATTAAATGATTTTTAAAAGAATATGATATTTATTTCTGTAAATTTTCTGTTGTAGATAACCATGACGTCGAACACGAATTCCTTCTCCCTGCTATCTGTCCTTAAGAAGGACAAGCTCAACGGAGCAAATTTCCTGGACTGGTACAGGAACCTGAGAATAGTTCTCACCCAAGAACGTAAACTGTACGTTCTGGAGCAGCCCATTCCGGAGGCTCCTCCTGCCACTGCCACACGAGCAGACCGAGATGCTTACAAGAATGTAACGCCCGAAAATTCTCAAATTATTTTTAGAAATATTCTATGATTTTTCTGAAATTTTTAGATATTTTTCCGGAATTTTCCGAGTAGCGGAAGCAGCAAAAATAATTAGAACCGCAAAATAGCTTAGGCGGGAATCGAACCCGAGACCTATGGTTTACGGATAAGTTTAGTAACCGGTGAACCCAGCAGGGCCGTGCTGAAAGAAAGAGGAACCAATTATATTTATATTGGAGTTGGGTTCAATAATCCACTTAATATAAATTAAGAACTTAAGATGGGTTTGGTTTAATTTGGTTCGGCAGCCCTATCCTCACAAACCTCATGCCACTTTTCTCCAAACCCTCACCGACGCCAACCTCTCTTCCTCCTCTCTCTCTCTCGGTGCCCTAGCCCAAGGTCCATAGGTTCATCTTCCGGCGACGACTCCAACACAAAAAAGGTTCTTCTCCGCGAGAGGAACACGAAGACGCAAGTGGATCGTCGAGAGGATCGTTTCCTACGGAAAACTAGCGATCCAAGTCGTAAGAAACTACGCGCAGGATGTAAGAAACCCCTCACCTGCAGTATAATAGCTCCGTTTGGTTTTCTACGCATTAGTTTTAGCTATATGCAGGTTTTTCGGCACATAGGGTGTGTTTAAACCCTCCTCGAGGATTAGGGATCTAGTTGAGCACCTCTAGACGGGCCAGACACGTTGGTCTCCTTTAGTTGGAGATTCTAGACGTTGTCGGGTGCCTAGAGGTGATCTCCCTATTAGAGGAGAGAGTTGGAGCACACCAAGTGTTCGGTAAAATGTTAGTGTAGCTAAATACCACCTCAGTTATGTTTAATAGCTCAGTTAAATGCATTAGGAGCATTTAAAACAGCACATTAGTTTAGTTCAATTTATGGGACTATGGTCCAATGGGTGGGCTCCTACAGTCGCCTCTAGGTTCAGATAACCTAGCTCTAGGTTCAGATAACCTAGAAACAGCAAGTTAAAACAGTTAGCTATATTCAGTATTTTATTTTCAGTGGCACTGTACTGGATCAGATATCCATTGGGTTGGACTCCCACAGTCGTCCCTAGGTTTAGATAACCTAGTTAACCCTACTAAATTCGGGACTTGCAAACCCGGGTCTAGTTAGGGATGCGCGCACAGCAAGTACAGTTGTCGGGCCCAAACAGCATGATTACTATTTTCACTTATTATGATATTAACTTTCAAACTCTTAATCTAATCCAGTGATTATAGTTTAAGATCAGTTTTAACGCAGTTCAGTTTCAGTTCAGTATCATGCTCCAGTTTAGTTTTTCCCTGTGAATATGCATATAACTTTATGTGCAGTTGTTATACATGTTTTTATGTTCCGGTTTAGATATGCCATGATTGTATGCTTATATGCCATGCCATGCTAGTTTATTCAGTATATCCAGCATATGTTTTAAACAGCATGATTTAAAATCATATTTGCATCGTTGCATGTTTTTGTGAGGTAGATGGTTTCTTACTAAGCTTTAAGCTTACAGATACTATTTTTCCTTATACTGCAGATAAAGGTAAAGGAAAGATGGACTAGCAGAGGGAGCTGGAGGACAATGCAAAGGATGGTGTGTGTGGCAGGAATTGGAATAAAAGACCTTGGAGAGTTTAGCAAATTAGAAACTAGTTCTTCCTTAAGACATTTTCTTATACTTTGCTTTTTAGGCATTTCTAGTAGTTAAAGGTTATGAGTTGATGAACCATGCTCCATGTCATGTTGGAATGTTAGCTATAGGTTATTGGAATGTTTATTATGCATTAGTTAGTTGTTATGTGAGATCTTTGGCACGCATCAGTGCTGAAATCAGAGTTTCTGATATGAAATCAGAAACCCTGATCGATCAGCCGACCGATCAGGAATGGGGTTGCGCCACTGGATCGGTCAGCCGACCGATCCAGGCGCGAACAGAAAGTTGGTGTCGCTTATGGATCGGTCGGCCGACCGATCCAGCGACGAATAGTGGGTTCAGAAACTCACTGATCGGTCTGCCGACCGATCAGTGAGCCACTGGATCGGTCCACAGACCGATCAGTGTACTCCTGGATCGGTCGGGAGACCGATCCAGCAGCATACAGAAGCGATACAGCTTCTGGATCGGTCAGCTGACCGATCCAGGGTGTTCATCCGTGCCAGTAGCAGCCTGGATCGATCCGTGGATCGATCCAACGGAAATCAATCGATCCAGTTCAGTTTGGATCTATTGGGAAGCTCAGTTTCGATCAAGAAACTCAGTAGATCAACTTCTAGTCCATGGGGGATGTAGGATACGCTTTGTGTTCCTCAGATTACATCCTTTAGCACATGTAGAACCAAGAACAGTCATCAATTAGTAGAAAAGTTTAAATTAGATCAGTTTTCCGCACAGTCAGTACAGTATAGTTCAGCAGCAACTGTAGCGATTCGCCTTACAGCCTAGTAGTAGAAGGCGGGTCGTTACAGAGTGGTATCAGAGCAGTGTTCCATACTTCCTACACACACATTAGCATTGTACCTGCAGCTTCCAAGTAAGAATACCTCTATTTTATTTATGCTCCTTGTCTTGTTATTACAGTTCATGTTTATATGCCTACTGCTTGTTAGTATGTGATAGTTTTAAACATGATATCAGTAGTTATATAACTGTGATTACAATAGTTATGTTATGTTCTCTATATCTTTAGAAATGGCACGAGGACGCCCAGCTAGAAGGGCATTAGCTACTGAGCCCCAGCAAGAGGCAGGCAGTTCAGTGCCTCCTCCAGACCTTACAGCATTAGTGGCTCAGTTACAGCAGCAGCTAGCTGAACAGCAATAGGAAATAGCCACCTTAAAGGCTAATCAGCAGAGTACCCCCACAGTCACCCCGGAACCGAATTTGACTACTCCGGTAGTCTAGAGCACCAGCACCAGCAGCCCCAGCAGCTGAGCCAAGAAAGGAAGCCTATCTGATCCAGTGGCAGCGGGTCAAGCTAGAGAACTTCTCAGGCACTAGTGAACCATGGGATGCACAAGCCTGGTTCAAAACACTGGAGAGCACGATGGAGCTTCTAGACTGGCCAGAACACGAGAAGGTGAAGTGTGCCTCCTTCTGCCTGACAGGGGACGCACGCATGTGGTGGGAGAGAATTAGAACGAAGTGCCCAGTGAACCAGATGTCATGGGCTGACTTCGAGAAGGAGTTCTTCCACATACGGGTTACGAACCGCCACTACGACGAGTTCACTGAGTTTCGTCAGGGCAACCTTTCAGTTGAGGAAGCCGTGAAGAAATTCAACAGGTTGGCTCGTCTGTGCCCAGAGCTAGTCAGCACAGAGAAGGAACGAATCCGGTTGATGCTCAAGATGCTGAGGCCAGAGATAGCAGTGAACGTGGCTGGTGGCATACATAGGCCACAAACCACAAAGGAGCTAGTGAGCAGTGCCTTGACCATGGAGCATTACCAGAACAGCATAAAGCAGCAAAAGCAAGTCTCCTCAGAGTCCAAAGGCCAAGGAAACTCTCACACTCAAAAACAGCAAGGCCACAGCTCTAACTTGAAAGGAAACTCCAACAGCAAGCGCAGATCAGGAAGTGACCCAAAAGGAGGACCATCTAGCAAGCGACCTAGTTATCCAAAGTGTGCTACTTGTGAGAAATTCCACCCAGGGGTTTGTCGCAAGGGCACACGAGGATGTTTTGAATGTGGACAAGAAGGGCACATGGCTAAGCAGTGCCTGAACAAGACCGGTCTTCCTCAGCCACAGCAGATTCAGTATGCAGGCCAGCCAGCTCAATTATATCAGATGCAGGCCGCTCTAGAAGGTCCACTCATGAGCCAGGGCAGATTAGAAGCCCCTCCAGCTATGGCGAATGCGAGGATCTACTCACTCACCAGAGAGGACGTAGCCAATGCCTCGACAGTTGTCACAGGTCAGATTAGCATTTTTCAGTATAGTGCTACTGTTCTATTTGATACTGGGGCAACCCATTCATATATAGCCAGGATGTTCTCTGAAAAGTTAGAAATACCCTCAGAAGTACTCAGTGGTCAGTTTTTGACGGCACTACCTTCAGGAGAGATCATGGCATCCACGCACTGGCTCAGAGCAGTGCCGGTCATTATAGCAGACAGAGAGCTCTTTTGTGATCTGATAGTGCTAGAGATGACCGACTATGACGTTATCTTTGGAATGGACTTTCTGATCAAGTACGGTGCTACCATAGAGTGCCGTAAACAGAAAGTCATCTTCCAACCTAAAGCGGCAGTGCAATTTGAATACAGCGAGGAACCAAAGAGAAAGACCAAGAAGTTGCTCTCAGCTATGAAAACACAGAAGCTACTGGATTCAGGATGTACAGGATTTCTAGCACACGTGGTCAACGCCAGCCAGGACAAGAACCAACAGCTAGCAGAGGTTCGAGTCGTAGGTGACTACCCAGCAGTCTTCCCTGAAGAGCTACCAGGCTTAGCACCAGACAGGGAGATTAACTTTGAGATAGAGCTCATTTCCCGTATGAATCCTATCTCCAAAGCGCCATATCGCATGACTCCAGCAGAACTGAAGGAACTTCAGGAGCAACTACAGGAGCTGCTTGACAAGGGCTTCATACGCCCTAGTCACTCACCATGGGGAGCGCCTGTACTGTTCGTGAAGAAGAAGGATGGAAGCATGCGGCTATGCATAGACTACAGAGCACTGAATCAGGTCACGATCAAGAACAGGTATCCTCTCCCCAGAATAGATGATCTGTTCGACCAGTTAAAGGGAGCGGCAGTGTTCTCTAAGGTTGACCTCAGATCAGGATATCACCAAGTCAGAGTTAAGGAGGGTGATATATCAAAGACAGCATTTAGAACCAGATACGGACACTACAAGTTCGTAGTCATGCCCTTTGGCGTGACCAATGCTCCAGCTACATTCATGGATCTCATGAACAGAGTATTCAGGGAGTATTTAGATAAGTTTGTTATTGTGTTTATCGATGACATTCTTATCTACTCAGGAACTCAGGAAGAACATGCAGAGCACCTGAAGACAGTACTACAGACCCTTCAGCAGAACCAGCTATACGCCAAGTTCACGAAATGTGAATTTTAGTTAGATCAGGTGTCCTTCCTGGGTTACATCATCTCAAAGGATGGTATTATGGTAGATCCCAGCAAGATAGAAGCAGTAAGTAATTGGAAGAGACCTAGGAACGCCAGCGAAATCAGGAGCTTTCTGGGATTAGCAGGTTATTACAGAAAGTTTGTAGAGGACTTCTCCAGGATAGCCTCTCTCACCAGAAAGAACAGAAAATTTCAGTGGACAGAGGACTGTGAGAATAGCTTCAGCGAGCTAAAAAGGAGATTGACCAGTGCTCCCATTTTGGCTCTACCAGACAACATCAGGAGCTTTGACATCTATAGTGATGCCTCTAAGTTGGGACTAGGAGCAGTACTGATGCAAAACGGCAAGGTGATCGCCTATGCCTCCAGACAACTCAAGGATTATAAGAAGAATTACCCTACTCATGACCTTGAGCTTGCAGCAGTAGTGTTCGCTCTCAAAATTTGGAGACATTACTTATATGGAGCTCAGTGCAGAGTATATACAGACCATCAGAGTCTAAAGTACTTATTCACTCAGAAGGATCTGAATATGCGACAGCGCAGATGACTAGAACTGGTCAAAGACTATGATATTGATATCCTCTACCATCCCGGAAAAGCCAATAAGGTAGCAGACGCACTCAGCAGAAAGTCCAGTGCTACCTTATTATCTCTTACAGCTATGTCACCACCCCTACAGAAGGAGATCGTAGATTTCGGTCTCGAACTCATCGTTGGACAACTCTCTACTATGACCTTAGAGCCTACCTTGCTTGGTGATATTCAGTCAGCTCAGGATCAGGACCCTGAAATTCAGAAAATCAAGCAAGGACTAATAGAATCAGAAAGTAGAGAATTCAGAGTGATAGCGGGTGTTGTATTTTGGTGATAGACTCTGTGTTCCGGATCGGGAGGAGCTACGAGACAGATTTTAGATGAGGCTCACAGGACTCCTTATGCGAGGTTCCACCAAAATGTATCAAGACCTGAAGAAACGCTTTTGGTGGCCCGGGATGAAGCGACATCGCCAGATATGTTAGCATCTGCCTCACTGTTAGAGGGTCAAGGCAGAACATCAGCGACCAGGAGGAGTTCTGCAGCCTATACAGATTCCAGGATATCTCTATGGACTTCATAGTGGGACTACCCAGAACCACGAATGGTTTTGATGCCATCCGGGTAATAGTCGACGGGTTGACTAAATCAGCCCACTTTTAGCTATCAAGATATCCTACTCCATGGAGAAGCTAGCTCGGTTGTATCTCCAGGAGATCGTCAGACTTCATGGAGTCCCACGCACCATTATTTCAGACAGAGAGAGTTTACATCACACACTTGGGTACACAGCACGGTTAAAGTTCGGCATTCCATCCGCAGACGGATGGTCAGTCAGAGCGGTACTCGAAGATATGCTCCGGGCGTGTGCCCTAGACTTCAAGGAAGTTGGTGCAAATATCCGAGCTTAGCAGAATTTGCTATCAGGCCACTATCGGCATGACACCTTATGAGGCTCTCTATGGGCGGAGGTGTAGATCTCCAATCTGCTGGTATGAGAGTGGTGAACAGAAGGAACTAGAGCTTCAGACAGATCTAGTAGCAGATACCACAGCAGCTATACAGCATATTCGGTACACGGCGCAGACCCTTAGAGTTTTCAGTTGGGGATTCAGTGTTCCTCAGAGTAGCTCCCATGAAGGGAGTAATGCGTTTTGGGAAGAAGGGCAAACTTAGTCCCAGATATGTGGGACCATACCTTATCAGGAGAAGAGTGGGCAAGGTAGCATATGAGTTAGAGCTACCCCAGGAAATGTCAGCTATCCACAACGTATTTCATGTCTCCATGCTAAAGAAGCATACCCCAGATGCCACCCAGGTGATTGAGCCCCAGTCGGTACAGATCCGCGAAGACCTCAGCTATGATAGTCGGCCTATTCAGATAATAGACCGAGCAGTTAAGAAATTGCGGAATAAGGAAGTACCATTAGTCAAAGTTATTTGGCACAGTCACACAGCAGAAGAGGCAACTTGGGAGATAGAAGCCAGCATGAGACAGAAGTACCCAGAATTATTCTAAGTTCGAGGATGAACTTTTTATAAGGTATGGGGAGTTGTAACGCCCGAAAATTCTCAAATTATTTTTTAAAATATTCTATGATTTTTCTGGAATTTTTAGATATTTTTCTGGAATTTTCCAAGTAGAGGAAGCAGCAAAAATAATTAGAACCGCAAAATAGCTTAGGCGGGAATCGAACCCGAGACATATGGTTTATGGATAAGTTTAGTAACCGGTGAACCCAGCAGGGCCGTGCTGAAAGAAAGAGGAACCAATTATATTTATATTGGAGTTGGGTTCAATAATCCACTTAGTATAAATTAAGAACTTAAGATGGGTTTGGTTTAATTTGGTTCGGCAGCCCTATCCTCACAAACCTCATGCCACTTTTCTCCAAACCCTCACCGACGCCAACCTCTCTTCCTCCTCTCTCTCTCTCGGTGCCCTAGCCCAAGGTCCATAGGTTCATCTTCCGGCGATGACTCCAACACAAAAAAGGTTCTTCTCCGCGAGAGGAACGCGAAGACGCAAGTGGATCGTCGAGAGGATCGTTTCCTACGAAAAACTAGCGATCCAAGTCGTAAGAAACTACGCGCAGGATGTAAGAAACCCCTCACCTGCAGTATAATAGCTCCGTTTGGTTTTCTACGCATTAGTTTTAGCTATATGCAGGTTTTTCGGCACATAGGGTGTGTTTAAACCCTCCTCGAGGATTAGGGATCTAGTTGAGCACCTCTAGATGGGCCGGACACGTTGGTCTCCTTTAGTTGGAGATTCTAGATGTTGTCGGGTGCCTAGAGGTGATCTCCCTATTAGAGGAGAGAGTTGGAGCACACCAAGTGTTCGGTAAAATGTTAGTGTAGCTAAATACCACCTCAGTTATGTTTAATAGCTCAGTTAAATGCATTAGGAGCATTTAAAACAGCACATTAGTTTAGTTCAGTTTATGGGACTACGGTCCAATGGGTGGGCTCCCACAGTCGCCTCTAGGTTCAGATAACCTAGCTCTAGGTTCAGATAACCTAGAAACAAGAAGTTAAAACATTTAACTATATTCAAGATTTTATTTTCGGTGGCAGCATCTGGATCGATATCCATTGGGTTGACTCCAAATCGTCCCTAGGTTTAGATAACCTAGTTAACCCTACTAAATTCGAGACTTGCAAACCCGGGTCTAGTTAGGGATGCGCGCATAAACAGCATGATTACTATTTTCACTTATTATGATATTAACTTTCAAACTCTTAATCTAATCCAGTGATTATAGTTTAAGATCAGTTTTAACGCAGTTCAGTTTTAGTTCAGTATCATGCTCCAGTTTAGTTTTTCCCTGTGAATATGCATGATAACTTTATGTGCAGTTGTTATACATGTTTTTATGTTCCGGTTTAGATATGCCATGATTGTATGCTTATATGCCATGCCATGCTAGTTTATTCAGTATATCCAACATATGTTTTAAACATCATGATTTAAAATCATATTTGCATCGTTGCATGTTTTTGTGAGATAGATGGTTTCTTACTAAGCTTTAAGCTTATAGATACTATTTTTCCTTATACTGCAGATAAAGGTAAAGGAAAGATGGACTAGCAGAGGGAGCTGGAGGACAATGCAAAGGATGGTGTGTGTGGCAGGAACTGGAATAAAAGACCTTGGAGAGTTTAGCAAATTAGAAACTAATTCTTCCTTAAGACATTTTCTTATACTTTGCTTTTTAGGCATTTCTAGTAGTTAAAGGTTATGAGTTGATGAACCATGCTCCATGTCATGTTGGAATGTTAGCTATAGGTTATTGGAATGTTTATTATGCATTAGTTAGTTGTTATGTGAGATCTTTGGCACGCATCAGTCTTTGAATCGAGTTTCGATATGAAATGAAACCGATCGGCCACGACCGATCGGGAATGGGGTTCATGGATCGGTCGGCACCGATCTAGTAACGAAAGTTGGTGTCGTTTATGGATCGGTCGGCCGACCGATCCGGCAACGATGGGTTGAATCACTCGCGATCGGTGCGACCGATCGGTGAGCCACCGGATCGGTCTGATCGGTGTACTCTGGATCGGTCGGAGACCGATCGGATCTGAAGCGATGCGACACGGATCGGTCGACCGATCCGGTTGTTTCCGTGCGATAAGGGCTGGATCGATCCGTGGATCGATCCAACGGAAAGCAATCGATCCAGTTCAGTTTGGATCGATTGGGAAGCTCAGTTTCGATCAAGAAACTCAGTAGATCAACTTCTAGTCCATGGGGGAAGTAGGATACGCTTTGTGTTCCTCAGATTACATCCTTTAGCACATGTAGAACCAAGAACAGTCATCAATTAGTAGAAAAGTTTAAATTAGATCAGTTTTCCACACAGTCAGTACAGTATAGTTCAGCAGCAACTGTAGCGATTCGCCTTACAACGTAGTAGTAGAAGGCGGGTCGTTACAAAGAAGCATCAAGATGACGCATTAGATGTGTCCTGTCTTATGCTCGCGACCATGAACTCTGAGCTTCAGAAGCAACATGAGTTGATGGGCGCTTACGATATGGTTGAACATCTTTGTCACCTATATCAAGGACAAGCAAAGCACTGGAAGAGGAACTCCAAAGAATACCTGGAAGATCTTACGAAGAAGAGAAATAAGATTTCTACTTCAGGTATACATGTTATAGAAGTCAACCTCTCTATTTCTTCATCGTGGGTATTAGATACCGGATGTGCTTCGCACATTTGTACTAATGTACAAGCGCTGAGAAATAGCAGGGCATTGACGAAGGGTGAGATAGACCTACGAGTAGGCAATGGAGCACGAGTTGCTGCTATTGCTGTAGGAACTTATCATCTATCTCTTCCCTCTGGGCTTGTACTAGAATTAGATGATTGTTGTTATGTGCCTGCCTTGACTAAGAACATAATTTCAGTTTCTTGTTTGGACAAGAAAGGATTTTCGTTTATAATAAAGAACAAATGTTGTTCTGTCTATTTAAACGATATGTTCTATTGTAGTGCACCTCTGATGAATGGACTCTATTTTCTAGACCTTGAGAGCCCTATCTATAACGTTAGTACCAAGAGGTTCAAATCGAATGATATGAACCACACCTATCTCTGGCACTGTCGCTTAGGTCATATAAATGACAAGCGCTTATCCCAGCTCCATAAGGATGGTTTGCTGGACACATTTGATTTTGAATCATATGAGATATGCGAGTCATGCCTACGAGGCAAGATGACCAAGACTCCCTTTAGTGGGCACAGCGAGAGAGCGACTGATTTGTTAGGACTCATACATAGTGATGTATGTGGCCCTTTCAATGTCGCTGCTAGAGGTGGTTATAGGTACTTCATCACATTTACTGATGACTTCAGTAGATATGGTTATGTGTATTTGATGACACATAAATCTGAATCCTTTGAAAAGTTCAAAGAATTCAAGAATGAAGTACAGAACCAGCTTGGCAAGAGTATTAAGGTACTTCGATCAGATCGAGGTGGTGAATACTTAAGCCATGAGTTTCGTGACTACTTAGCTGAGTATGGGATTTTATCTCAACTCACTCCTCCTGGAACACCACAGTGGAATGGTGTATCTGAAAAGAGGAATCGTACCTTATTAGATATGGTACGATCTATGATGAGTCACACAGATCTTCCGACATATCTATGGGGATATGCTCTAGACACGGCAGCTTTCATTCTCAACCGAGTTCCATCCAAGGTCGTGATAAAGACACCATATAAGATATGGACTGGTAGAGATGCTCAGGTGTCTTTCACGAGGATTTGGGGCTGTGAGGCTTACGTACGACGTCAAGTCTCAGACAAATTAGGACCCAAATCCGACAAGTGCTATTTCATCGGATATCCCAAGGAAACTAAGGGATATTACTTCTACATTCCCAGTCAGCACAAGGTAGTTGTGGCAAAGACTGGGGTCTTTCTAGAAAGGAATTTTGTTTCTAGAAAGACTAGTGGGAGTGCGTTCGATCTTGAAGAAGTTCAAGATGCGAACAATAGCACTGATGCCTCGATGGAAATTGAACTGGAACCACAAAGTGTTGTGGATGATGTTGTTCCACAAAGAGTTGAGGAACAACAACCGGTTCAAGTAGACATACCTCTTCGCAGGTCTGATAGGGTACGTCGTCAGCCTGAGAGATACTCATTTCTCTTGTCTGACCATGATGACATTGTGCTCATAGAGGATGAGCCCACCACCTATCAAGAAGCTGTGATGAGACCAGATTCTGAGAAATGGCTAGAGGCCATGAGATCCGAAATGGAATCCATGTACACCAACCAAGTATGGACTTTGGTTGATCCACCTGAAGGGGTAAAATCCATTGGGTGTAAGTGGGTCTTTAAGAGAAAGACTGACATGGATGGACTTATCTATAAGGGTCGCTTGGTAGCTAAAGGTTTCAAGCAAATTCATGGTATTGACTATGATGAAACCTTTTCTCCAGTAGCGATGTTTAAGTCCATTCGGATCATGCTTGCTATTGCAGCCTACCATGACTATGAGATATGGCAGATGGATGTCAAAACCGCGTTTCTGAATGGAAACCTACTCGAGGATGTGTACATGACACAACCTGAGGGTTTTGTAGATCCACAGCATACTAGCAGAGTATGCAAGCTGCATAGGTTCATTTATGGACTAAAGCAAGCTTCTCGGAGCTGGAATCTTCGATTCGATGATGCGATCAAGCAGTTTGGTTTCATCAAGAACGAAGATGAGCCTTGTGTCTACAAGAAGGTTGTAGGGGATATAGTTGTCTTCCTCATATTGTATGTGGATGACATACTGCTCATTGGGAAGGACATCCCTATGCTTCAGTCTATCAAGACTTGGCTAGGGACATGTTTCTCAATGAAGGACTTAGGTGAGGCATCCCGCATTCTAGGGATACAGATCTATAGAGATAAATCTAAGAGATTGCTTGGCCTAAGTCAGAGTACATACATTGACAAGGTACTCCTTCGGTTTGCCATGTAGAACTCCAAGAAGGGGTTTCTGCCGATGTCACATAGCGTGAGTCTTTCGAAGACTCAAGGTCCCTCTTCTAGAGAGGAGAGAGACCACATAGATCAGATCCCTTATGCTTCAGCTATAGGATCTATCATGTACGCCATGCTATGTACTCGACCTGATGTCTCGTATGCTTTGAGCATGACGAGCAGATACCAGTCAGATCCAGGTGAAAGTCACTGGATAGCGGTCAAGAATATTCTTAAGTACTTAAGAAGGACTAAAGAATATTTCTTGATATATAGAGGCAATGATGAGCTAGCTGTAAAGGGTTACAGTGACGCTAGCTTCCAGACCGACCGGGATGATTACCCAGTCCGGGTTCGTGTTTTGCTTAAATGGTGGTCTGTGAGTCGGAAGAGTTTGAAGCGTGACACGATGGTGATTCTACAACAGAGGTCGAGTATATTCTTGCATCGAGGCGTGAAAGGAGGCGATTGGATCCATGAGTTCATCATGAACTTGGGGTGGTTCCTAGCATCGCTGACCAGTTGAGCTCTATTGTGACAACAATGGAGCTATAGCACGAAGGAACCTCGCTCACACCAGCGGACCAAGCACATACTACGGCGCTTCCATCTCATTCGAGAGATTATCGATAGAGGAGATGTGAAGATTTGCAGAGTACCTACAGAGGCTAACATCGCAGATCCCTTGACCAAGGCTTTGGCACAGAGGAAGCATGATGGTCACACTAGGTCATTCGGCCTTAGAGCCTATACTGATTGGCACTAGTGCTAGTGGGAGATTCTTAGTTAGAGCCCTAGAGCCAATCATTTGATGATTGTATGGACTCATTGTATCATATTCTTATATATTAATAAAGGCATTTGTTTGGTTATTATACTTATTTGTATTAGTGCCAAATAGACTAAGTATAATAGCGTCCTTGAGTAGAAGGTTCATACCTATATCAATCGATTAGTTGAATCGATAGTGAGATGATATAGGGAACACTACTCTAAATCATTCCTAGTCGAGTATTAACATTCAGGGACAATGTTAATGCAATAAGATTAGCATGTAGGCCAGCTCGATGACTTGATCTCACAAGTCATGGATATAGAGATATCAAGCTGACACATGGGTATACATTGGAGAATGTATACTGAATGACCCGCCATGAGAAAGTATCATGGATCGTTATATGAGTGTCATATACTTTCTCATGTGGCTATTAGTATGACTATTAGTCCTTAGACCTGAAGTCACCATGGATCCCTACATAAGGAGTTATGTACTTTGGTTTCGTCAAACGTCACCCGTAACTGGGTGGACTATAAAGGCGATTACTGGGTATATAACAAATTATGTAGAGGGATGTGAGTGATGTAGATGGGATCTATCCCTTCCATATGACGGGAGCGACATCGGTATTCTTGATAGAGTGAGACCACTAAGTGCATGGCCATGCCCAAATGAGTCAACATTAGATGTTGAGCTCATCTGATCGAGTGAGTCTACTTGGAGTTCAAGATTTAAATTGATTAGAGGATGACACGGTCTATGCCTCATATTGATCAATCTAGATGTCTAGGATAGAAGGACACTTGTCATATATTGTGAGGAGTCACAATTAATAGTCACAACGTGATGTTGGATCTCGACATTCTTGTAACTTGGGTAGTAATGATGTGTTGCTAGATACCGCTCATTACTTATGCTCCTAAATGGGTTTAGGGCATTGCCAACGTTACAAGAACCTATAGGGTCACACACTAAGGACAATTAGATGAAGATTTGGTTCATACGATGAACCAAGAGGATTAGATTCATTTGATGAATCAAATTGGATTAAGAGTAATCCAAATTGGGCTAATTGAGTTAGACTCAAATTGATTCATGTATTTAATGAGTCTAATTTAGATTATGACTCATTAGATCAATTTAATTTAATGAATTAGATTCATTATATTAACTTGGCTTGAATCAAATGGTTTGATTAGATCAACAATGAGAGAGATTGAGTCAAGTTTGACTTGACTAGAGAGGAAGAGGAAGAGTCAAGTTTGACTTGACTCTTTGCCACATCATGAGTGAGGTGGCAAGATGTGGACCAATGGTGTTGTTCCACATCATCTTGCTTTGCCACCTCATGGAGGTTACAAGCCTCCATTGCATTTAATGTGGGTTGGCCACATTAAATGAGTGGAGGTTACTCCTTTGCCACATCATTGTGAGGTGGCAAGATGTGGACCAATGGAAATGGTCCACATCTTCATGATGTGCCACATCATAGGAGTTACACAACACCTCTTAATGGCTTCCACTTAATTGTAATTAAGTGGAAATGGGGGTTACACAACCAAATGTGGCCGGCCACTTTAGAGGTGGGAATGAAATTCATTTTTCATTTAACTCCTCATATACTCCTTCTTCTTCCTTGTGCTCTCTCCTTGCTCTCCCTCCTCTTCCTTGCCGTGACCTATCAAGGTGCTAGCACACCTTTGTTTAGGTTTTCTCCATCAAGAATTGTTCGTGTGGATACTTCTAGAGGACCGACGCTTGACGGTCTTGAGATCCGGCAACTCCTTGGACGAGCGGGAACGCGAAAGGGCACGCTTCAAGGTATATTCTTAACACATAGATCTAGGAGTAGATCTAAAATATTTAAAACTCGTACTCGTAATTTTTTCGTTCGGCTTTCCTTGCACTGATCTACGGCTTTGGGTGATTCGGGGTTTCCGCGACGCGAAAAGCGGTTTTCGCGGCCCGAAAAATCCAACAGAATGGACTGCCATCGTTGATCTCCTTGTTCCTTTGTCCATCGGGGCAACTCCCTCAGAGAGAAAAGAAGTCCAGATAATTGTCAGGGATGAAAGGGAACACTGAGGAAATGCCTTCAAGTGTTGAGTCAATCAGAGCTCTCTCCGTCTCTTCCTCCTCGGGAAAACACCCTTAGCAAGTTGAGCTCGATCGGAGATGCTTGCCATCGCTTGCAACCATCGAAGATTGCTGCTGTTCATCACTGATTGGAGCAGATCGCAGAAGAGGAAGAAGAGGAAGAGCTGGCCGGCTGGTGGCAAGGGAAGAGAAGACACCGATGACCGGTGGTGAGGAAGAAGAAAGGAAGAAGAGGACGTCGTTGGTGGTCGCGAGCCCTAGCAGAAGAGGAAAAACATGAAGAGAAGACTCCACTGTTCGTCCGCATAAAGATTAAGAGAAGGGTTTTCTCTCTTTGGATCTGACCCATCCATTCAATAGGAGATGGTGGGTGGCTTGATCTTTTCTTGATGAAGCAAAGGCCTAGATTGTTTTAGAGCTAGATCAACAGTTCATATTAATTTAGCTTGATCTTCTCCGTTTGACCTCCAAATCAGTCCAAATTTGATCCGGCTTGACCCTAGTCCATGGCTCTTTGAATTTCCTACAAAACTAAATTCAAAATATAAGAAATAGTATCATGATTATACAAAAATTACAATTAACTCCAAAAATAAATCCTACTCACAAAATATAACATAAACATGATATTAAGCATGCAAGAAGGTAAACATGATAAGTCCAAGAGCCAAAATAATAGATAAAAGTACTAGTTATCATAAAGCAATCTACAACTCAATATATGGGGATAGAGAGAAGAGAATGCTTATCTTTGAAGCATAGCGTCATTAGAAGCGCTCCCTTGCTCTGGAGGAGGACAGATTGTTGTGGATGAAGGAGAATGAAGCTCTAGGATTTCCCCCTAAGGGGAGAACCCTTTGCCAAGGAGAAGTCCCAAACTAAAGATGAGTGAAAAGGGGAGAAAACTCCTTTTATAGAGCAGGGTATGGGCACCACACGCCCCATGACACGACTATGTGGTCCACACGGCCTCGTGCATCTTCCTCTCAGCCAATGTGACACGACCGTGTAGATTCACACGCCTGTGTTCTACTTTTAGCACTAGATGGCCTACACGGTCATGTGGCTTACAGGGCCTGGCTATACTTGTTCTCTAGAAAATGTTGCATGGCTGTGTGGCTCACACGGCCTGGGCATGCACGACCTCTGGAGAAGTGGAATGACCTTGCCTTGCTTTGCCTCTAAATTGTGTTGCCTATCCACGGGGAGATTTGCACGACTGTGTGGCTCACATGGCTATAGCATGATTCACTTTAGGATGGCCACACCGTCGTGTGGCTTATACGACCCAAGCTTGATTTCTTCTGGAGTTGCTCCCGTGTGCATTTTTGCTCTATTTTCGCTCTAATATGCGTCCTTTCAATCAAAATATGCAGAGTAAATATCTGAACATAATATAATAGAAGTATAACATTATCATGAAATAGGGTGCAATAAACATAGATTATGCTAATAAAATACAAGTAGATATGCGTCAAAACATGCATAAAAGTGTATATAATCTATGCACATCACACCCCCAGACTTAAACCTTTGCTTGTCCTCAAGAAAAACCTGCAATCTAGATTTATATGCATAGATGACATATAATAATCCCTAATAAATCAATATAAACCTATCATATAGTTTCATTGATGAGCATGATACAAAAATTATTTGAGTGTGGCCTAAGTAGAAGTTCTCAGTGCTCAGTGTAATAAGTGGCTTAACTTTCTCAAGTGTCAATCTCTAAGTTATAGGGAAAGTTATAGGAAGCCACTCAAGTGCCACTCACTTGGGTACCAGGATTCATAAACTCTAGTACTTAGCCTAGAGGTCTAGAGTTCGAATCCTGGGGAAGGCAAAAATCTACTGGCAGGGGAGGGAAGACCTAGTGAGTAACGGCACGATCGAGGGTCGTCGGTCGACGACATAAGGGGTCGCCAGTTGGGCCGCCCAAGGGACCGGCAAGGGGCAGCCAAGGGGCCACCAAATGGGCTGCCAGTTGGGCCGCCTAAGGGGTCGAGTGTTGGGTTTTTTGGGTCGCAAAACCATTTTTTTTTTGAGTTGCGGAAACCCCGAATCCCATGCCACCGGCTCCGTGCGAAGTTATAAAAACTAAATTTTCTATGTGTACGAGTTTCTCTAACCTAGATCTACACTAGATCTACAAAGAAAAGGAGATTACCCTTAATGCGAAGCCCTTCGCAAATCCCGCTCGTCCAAGGTTCGCCGGATCTCAAGGTTGTCAAGTGTACAACCCTCTATGTGTATCCACACGAACAAATCAATGGAGAGAACCTCTAAAGATGTGCTAGCAACCTTAGAGGATCAGCAATGGTGGAGGAGAGGGAGAGAAGAAAGGTAGAGAGGAAGAAGAAACCTTGAATGAAAAATCAATTCACTCTAATAACTCCCACCAAAGTGGCCGGCCGCTTTATACTTCTAAACCCCCATGGAATATCAAGAGTCAAGTATCTTGATCTCCTCCATGAGGTGGCATTTGGTCAAGTCAAACTTGACCAAATGAAGAAGCCTAGATGATGTGGCATCGGTCAAGTCAAAGTCAAGTCAAAACTTGACTCTTTATCTTCCTACTTAAGTCAAGTCAAATTTGATCTTTTTCTCTCCCATGGTTGATCAAATCTAACCATTGGTTCAAGTCAATTTTAATTTAATGAATTTCTATTCATTGAATTAAATTGGCTCAATGAGTCTAAGTCCAAATTAGACTCATTTAACACATGAACCAAATTGAGTCCAACTTAATTAGTTTACTTTGGATTACTCTTAATCCAATTTGGTTCATCACATGAACCTAATCCTCTTGGTTCATCAAATGAACCTAATCTCCATCTAAATGCCTTTTGTGTGTGACCCTATATGTTCTTGTAACGTTGACAATGCTCCTAAACCCATTTAGAAGCATAAGTAATGAGCGGTATCTAGCAACACATCATTACTACCCAAGTTACAAGAATGTTGAGATCCAACATCACCTTGTGACTGTTGGAACCCCAAGGTTGTTTTGGTGTGATCAACAAGTTAAGTTAGGTCCTGCGTTGTTTCTAACCTTGTGTCTAAGTGTGCAGGAGCTTAGGAGCACAGGTACTCGAGCGGAAGACGCAGCTAGCGAGAAGGACGGCACGCTGTGCGTCCGAGGGACGAAGTGCTGCGGAAGAGTACACCGGCGGACGAGAAGGAAGTGCGCGCGGTGGTTCCGAGGTACGAAAGCCGGAGCGAAAGATTGCTCAGGGAGCAAGAGATGCAGCTAGCGCGAAGGTCGACACGGGGTACGACCGAGGGATGAAGTCTGCGGATGAGTATGCTGGTGGAAGAGAAGGGACACGCGGTAATTCCGAGGGACGAGAAGCCGGAGGGAAGCATGCTCGAGAAGACCGGAAGATGGGTTCGGGTGAGCCCTATTCCGGATGTCAGAGATCACCCAAGCAAGCGGAGCCGGAGCAGAAAGACCCGGACCAGAGGCGAGAGCACGGACCAAAAGTCAACTGGGTTGACTTTTGGCTCCGGGGCGCCCGGAACTATCCAGGGCGCCCGGAGCTGTCCGGGGCGCCCGGAACCATCCGGGGCGCCCGGAAGGGACTTTTTCACAGGATCGAGCTTTAACTCGATCCAACCGTTGGGGGATAAATTTTATCCCCCCCAGGGCGCCCGGAACCCATCCAGGCACCCCGACCAAGGCTATAAATATAGCCTTGGTCCAGAAGCTTTTCAACAATCACGATCATTCTATTTCCAAACACTTGTATGCTTTAGTTGTAGTTAAGCTTCTGTTCTCTGTGCCTAAATGCTGTAAGAGGCTTCTCCGCCTGAAGGAGTTTTTGAGCTTAATCTTCCTTGGATTAACAACCACATCGGTTGTAACCAAGTAAACATCTGGTGCCTCGTCCTTTCTTTTATGCTTTTATTTATCTGCTTAATTCATTTTACAAGTGTTAGCTTAATCGTTCGAGGAAGGGTAGTTTGTATTTAATTGACAGGTTATTTACCAACCCTTCTAGCCGGCCCAACGGTCCTACAAGTGGTATCAGAGCCGAGATGCCTCAGAAGGACTAACCGCCGTCTGAAGCAACAAAACAATGGCCGGAGCTAGCGACTACCCACCAGCATTCGAGGGGGAGCTTACTTCTTGGAAGTAACAAATGACGGTATTTCTTAACTCTGATATTGGTATTTCTCTAATAATGAAAACAGGTTATGAAGCACCGAAGAACACGAACGGAGAAAGACTCAATCTACGCCTCTGGAACAAGAAGCAGCGTGACGAGTCAATGGCAAACGGTCGGGCAGAGTTTCACATTCTAACTGCAATACCAAATGAAGATTTCGATAGAGTTGGCGAATACAACAGCGCAAAAGAACTTTGGGAAAAGTTCTTAAAACTCTACGAAGAACCAACTGAAGCCGAATCCGACTGTTTGATGGACACTGAGCTGCCGACAGAACAGTCACAGCCGAAGTACATCCCGAGAGTGATGAAGGGGGAGAATCTTCGGATAAAAGCAACTCGACAGGGGGAGAATCAACTACCGAAAAGGTAAGTCAGGTATGGACTCGAACCTCTGATCAATTAAATGATTCAATCGAAAAATTGCCTGAAGAGTCTTTCGAATCAGAAATTGAATCATCGAAAGAATTTTTCGAATTAGAAAATCAATTGTCAAACTTGCCTTGCAAATTATTATTAAAAGAATTTTGCAAGTTAGAAATTTTGTCGAAAAACTTTTGTAAATTGCAAAATATTTTTTCGAAAGAATTATGCAAATTAGAAATGATGTCAAAAACTTTCTTCAAAAATTTTTTCGAATTACAAATTACTTTCTCGAAAGAGTTTTGCAATTCAGAAAATGAGTCATCGAAAAAGTGTTTCGGATTAAGAAATCTATTATTAATAAATTCCTGCAAATTAGAATTTTTATTAAAAATTTTTTGTAAATTACAAAATATTCTTTCAAACAAATTTTGCACATTGTCGAAAGAATTTTTTATAGCGTCAGAAAATTTTATCAAGTTAGAATCTATACTATCGAAATATTTTTGTGAACTTGAAATTCAAAAAATAATAGAAATTAACATGATACAAATTGTTGCATGTTTAATATTTTTTGCTTTAAATCTGAAAAAGTGTGACTTAAGAATTTCTGATAAATTAAAATGAAAATTTAAACCTTCTGATTAAAGCATAAAATATATATAAATAAATAAATGCATAGAAAATTTCTCTTTATGTTATTAATTCTCTGAAATTTTCTTGCATAAAGCTTTTCTGTTTAGAAACTTCTTAATCTTGATGTCGAATGACTTAGAAATTTGTCTTGACTTAGAAATATTTCCCTGAAAATTATTGAAAAATATTTTCAAATTTTTTTTAATGTCAACCCTTAGATTTCGTTAGTACCCCATTTTTATTGTGATCAAAGGGGGAGAAGGGAAAGTATAAGTCTAGGGGGAGGTAAAAAAATTGAAAATTAAAATTTGAAAATTTTGAAATTTAAATTTTTTTTCTATCATGTTGCATGTTATTGCAATAAACAGTTTAATTTCATATCTATTGTTAACCCTAGCTTAACTTGGATTGATCACACCAAAAAGGGGGAGATTGTTGGAACCCCAAGGTTGTTTTGGTGTGATCAACAAGTTAAGTTAGGTCCTGCGTTGTTTCTAACCTTGTGTCTAAGTGTGCAGGAGCTTAGGAGCACAGGTACTCGAGCGGAAGGCAGCTAGCGAGAAGGACCTGTTGTGCGTCCAGGGACAGTCTTTGCGGAAGAGTACCGGCGAGAAGGAAGTCTGGTGGTTCCGAGTCACGGGAGCGGAAGATTGCTCGGGGAGCAAGAGACACTAGTGCGAAGGTCGACACGGGTGCGGCCAGGGGCCAATCTGCGGATGAGTATGTTGGTGGAAGAGAAGGGACACGCGGTAATTCCGAGGGACGAAGCCGGAGGAAGCACGCTCGAGAAGACCGGAAGATGGGTTCGGGTGAGCCCTATTCCGATGTCGAGATCACCCAAGCAAGCGGAGCCGGAGGAAAGACCCGGACCGAGGCGAGCTGAACCGGAGAAGAGAGCACGGACCAAAAGTCAAGCTGGGTTGACTTTTGGTTCAGCGCCGAGCTGTCCGGGCGCCGGAACCATCCGGGGCGCCCGGAAGGGACTTTTTCACAGGATCGAGCTTTAACTCGATCCAACCGTTGGGGGATAAATTTTATCCCCCCCAGGGCGCCCAGAACCCATCCAGGCACCCCGACCAAGGCTATAAATATAGCCTTGGTCCAGAAGATTTTCAACAATCACGATCATTCTATTTCCAAACACTTGTATGCTTTAGTTGTAGTTAAGCTTCTGTTCTCTGTGCCTAAATGCTGTAAGAGGCTTCTCCGCCTGAAGGAGTTTTTTAGCTTAATCTTCCTTGGATTAACAACCACATCGGTTGTAACCAAGTAAACATCTGGTGCCTCGTCCTTTCTTTTATGCTTTTATTTATCTACTTAATTCATTTTACAAGTGTTAGCTTAATCGTTCGAGGAAGGGTAGTTTGTATTTAATTGACAGGTTATTTACCAACCCTTCTAGCCGGCCCAACGGTCCTACAGTGACTACTAATTGTGACTCTTCACAATATGTGACAATGCCCTTCTATCCTTGGCATCTAGATTGATCAATATGAGGCATAGACCGTGTCATCCTTTAATCAATCTAAATCTTGAATCCCAAGTAGAATCACTCAATCAAATGAGCTCAACATCTCATATTGACTCATTTGGGCATGACCATGCACTTAGTGGTCTCACTCTATCTAGAATATCGATGTCTCTCCCGTCATATAGGAGGGATAGATCCCATCTACATCACTCACACCCCTCTACATAATTTGTTACATACCCAGTAATCGCCTTTATAGTCCACCCAGTTACGGGTGACGTTTGACGAAGCCAAAGTATGTAACTCATTATGTAGGGAACCATGGTGACTTCAGGTCCAAGGACTAATAGTCATACTAATAGCCACATGAGAAAGTATATGCCACTCATATAATGATTCATGATACTTTCTCATGGTGGGTCATTCATTATACATTCTCCAATGCATACCCATGTGTCAACTTGATATCTCTATATCCATGACTTTTGAGATCAAGTTATCGAGTTGACCTACATGCTAGTCTCATCGCATTGACATTATCCCTGAATGTTAATACTTGACTAGGAATGATTTAGAGTAGTGTTCCCTATATTATCTCACTATCGATTCAACCAATCGATTGATATAGGTAAGAACTTTCTACTCAAGGACGCTATTATACTTAGTTATTTGGCACCAATACAAGTAAGTATAATAACCATAAACAAATACATTTATATACATAAGAAATATGATACAATGAGTCCATACAACAATCATCAAATGATTGACTCTATGGCTCTAACTAACAATCTCCCACTACCACTAGTGCCAATCAGTTTAGGGTCTAATACCCAATGACCTAATGTGACCATCATGCTTTCTCTGTGCCAAAGCCTTGGTCAAGGGATCTGCGATGTTAGCCTCTGTGGGTACTCTGTAAATTTACACATCTCCTTTATTGATAATCTCTCGAATGAGATGGAAGCGTCGTAGAACTGCTATGAACTCTTCCAGCTCACAACACCACCATTCAAGCAAAACATGAACTCAAACTGCGATCTATAGTCATCCTGGTCAGTTTGAAAGCTGACATCACTATAACCCTTTACAACTAGCTCATCATCACCTCCATATATCAAGAAATATTCTTTAGTCCTTCTCAAGTACTTAAGAATATTCTTGACTGCTATCCAATGACTTTCATCTGGATCTGACTGGTATCTGCTTGTCATGCTCAAAGCATACGAGACATCAGGACGAGTACATAGCATGGCGTACATGATAGATCCTATGGCTGAAGCATAAGGGATCTGATCCATGCAGTCTCTCTCCTCTCTAGAAGAAGGACTTTGAGTCTTCGAAAGACTCACACCATGTGACATCGACAGAAATCCCTTCTTGGAGTCTGCATGGCAAACCGTAGTAATACCTTGTCAATGTATATACTCTGACTTAGGCCAAGCAATCTCGTAGATCTATCTCTATAGATCTGTATGCCTAGAATGCGGGATGCTTCACCTAAGTCCTTCATTGAGAAACAAGTCCCTAGCCAAGTCTTGACAGACTGTAGCAAAGGGATGTCTTTCCCAATGAGTAGTATGTCATCCACATACAATATAAGGAAGACAACTGTGTTCCCTACAATCTTCTTGTAGACACAAGGTCCATCTTCATTCTTGATGAAACCAAACTGTTTGATTGCATCATCGAATCGAAGATTCCAGCTCCGAGAAGCTTGCTTTAGTCCATAAATGGACCTATGCAGCTTGCATACTCTGCTAGTATGCTGTGGATCTATAAAACCCTCAGGTTGTATCATGTACACATCCTCGAGTAGGTTTCCATTCAGAAACGTGGTTTTGACATCTATCTGCCAGATCTCATAATCGTGGTACGCTGCAATAGCAAGCATGATCCGAATGGACTTAAACATCGCTATTGGAGAAAAGGTTTCATCATAGTCAATACCATGAATTTTCTTGAAACCTTTAGCTACTAAGCGACCCTTATAAATAAGTCCATCCATGTCGGTCTTTCTCTTAAAGACCTACTTACACCCAATGGGTTTAACCCCTTCAGGTGGATCAACTAAAGTCCATACTTGGTTGGTGTACATGGATTCCATCTCGGATCTCATGGCTTCTAGCTATGACTCAGAATCTGATGTCATCACAGCTTCCTGATAGGAGGTAGGCTCATCCTCAATGAGCATAATGTCATCATGGTCAGACAAGAGAAATTAGTATCTCTCATGCTGACGACGTACCCTATCAAACCTGCGAAGAGGTAGGTCTACCTGAACTGGTTGTTGTTCCTCAACTCTTTGTGGAACAACATCATCCACAACACTTTGTGGTTCCAGTTTAACTTTCATCAAGGCTTAAGTGCTATGGTGCACATCTTGAACTTCTTCAAGATCGAACGTACTCCCACTAGTCTTGATAGAAACAAAGTCCCTTTCTAGAAATACTCCAGTCTTTGCCACAACTACCTTGTGTTGATTGGGAATGTAGAAGTAATATCCCTTCGTTTCCTTGGGATATCCAATAAAATAACACTTATCAGATTTGAGTTCCAGTTTGTTTGAGACTTAACGTTGAATGTAAGCCTCACAACCCCAAATCCTCATAAAAGACACCTGGGCATCTCTCCCAGTCCATATCCTATATGGTGTCCTTATTACAGCTTTAGATGGAACTCGGTTGAGAATGAAGGCTGCTGTGTCTAGAGCATAGCCCCAAAGAGATGTAGGAAGATCTGTGTGACTCATCATAGACCATACCATATCTAATAGAGTACGATTCCTCCTTTCAGATACACCATTCCACTATGGTGTTCCAGGAGGAGTGAGTTGAGATAGAATCCCACAATTATCTAGATAGTCACGAAACTTATGGCTAAGGTATTCACCACCTCGATCTGATCGAAGTATCTTAATACTCTTGCCAAGCTGGTTTTGTACTTCATTCTTGAATTCTTTGAACTTTTCAAAGGTTTCTGACTTATGTGTCATCATATACACATAACCATATCTACTGAAATCATCAGTAAATGTAATGAAGTACCTATAACCACCCCTAGCAGCGGCATTGAAAGGTCCACATACATCACTATGTATAAGTCCTAACAAGTCAATCGCTCTCTCGCTGTGTCCACTAAAGGGAGTCTTGGTCATCTTGCCTAGCAGGCATGACTCGCATGTCTCATATGATTTAAAATCAAATGAGTCCAACAAACCATCTTTATGGAGCTGGGATAAACGTTTGTCATTTATATGACCTAAGTGACAGTGCCAGATATAGGTTTGGTTCATGTCATTTGACTTGAACCTCTTGGTACTTATGTTATAGATAGGGTTCTCAAGGTCTAGAATATAGAGTCCGTTCATCAGAGGTGCACTACAATAGAATATATCATTTAAATAAATTGAACAACATTTGTTCTTTATTATAAATAAAAAGTCTTTCTTGTCTAAACAAGAAACTGATATAATGTTCTTAGTCAAAGCAGGCACATAATAACAATCATCCAACTCTAGTACAAGCCCAGAGGGCAGAGATAGAGAATAAGTTCCTACAGCAACAGCAGCAACCTGTGCTCCATTGCCTACTCGTAGGTCCACCTCGCCCTTCGTCAATGCTGTTAGTTAGAGCCCTAACTAAGTATATACAACATTTGATGATTGTTGTATGGACTCGTTGTATCATATTCTTATATATATAAAGGCATTTGTTTATGGTTATTATACTTACTTGTATTGGTGCCAAATAACTAAGTATAATAGTGTCCTAGAGTAGAAGGTTCTTACCTATATCAATCGATTGGTTGAATCGATAGTGAGATGATATAAGGAACACTACTCTTAATCATTCCTAGTCAAGTATTACCATTCAGGGACAATGTTAATGCGACGAGACTAGCTTGTAGGTCAACTCGATGACTTGATCTCACAAGTCATGGATATAGAGATATTAAGTTGACACATGAGTATGCATTGGAGAATGTATACTGAATGACCCGCCATGAAAAAGTATCATGGATCGTTATATGAGTGGCATATACTTTCTCATGTGGCTATTAGGATGACTACTAGTCCTTGGACCTGAAGTCACCATGGTTCCCTACATAAGGAGTTACGTACTTTGGCTTCGTCAAACGTCACCCATAACTGGGTGGACTATAAAGACGATTACTGGGTATGTAACAAATTATGCGGAAGGATGTGAGTGATGTAGATGAGATCTATCCCTCCTATATGACGGGAGTGACATCGATATTCTTGATAGAGTGAGACCACTAAATGCATAGCCATGCCCAAATGAGTCAATATGAGATATTGAGCTCATTTGATTGTGTGAGTCTACTTGGAGTTCAAGATTTAGATTGATTAGTGGATGACACGGTCTATGCCTCATATTGATCAATCTAGATGTCTAGGATAGAAGGACACTTGTCATATATTGTGAGGAGTCACAATTAGTAGTCACAAGGTGATGTTGGATCTCAACATTCTTGTAACTTGGGTAGTAATGATGTGTTGCTAGATACCGCTCATTACTTATTCTTCTAAATGGGTTTAGGAGCATTGCCAACGTTATAAGAACCTATAGGGTCACACACAAAGGGCAATTAGATGGAGATTAGGTTCAGTTGATAAACCTAAAGGATTAGGTTCATGTGATGAAGCAAATTGGATTAAGAGTAATCCAAATTAGGCTAATTGAGTTAGACTCAATTTGGTTCATGTGTTAGATGAGTTTAATTTAGACTTAGACTCATTGTGTCAATTTAATTCAATGAATAAAGATTTATTAAATTAAAATTGACTTGAACCAATGGTTAGATTTGATCAACCATGGGAGAGAAGTGGTCAAGTTTGACTTGACTTGAGAGGAAGATGAAGGGTCAAGTTTGACTTGACCATTTGCCACCTCATTGGTGAGTTGGCATTAAGTGGACTAATGATAATGCTCCACATCATCATGGTTGCTTAAGTGGGATGCCACCTCATGGGAGTTAACAAGAGTTGTGACTCTTGGTATCCCATGGAGTTAAAACTCCTCCATGAAGTGGCCAGCCACATTCATTCTTGTGTGGGAGTTTTCATTTTGTTTTGAAACCTCCATCTTCTTCCTCAAGCTCTCTCTTCTCTCCCTCTCCTCCTCTTTGGCCAAACCATTCAAAGGTGCTAGCACACCTTTTGTTTGGTTTCTCCATCTCTTGCTTGTGTGGATACACATAGAGGAGTATCTACTTTGATACTCTCGAGATCCGGCGAACCTTGGACGAGCGGGATTAAGCGAAGGGCTTCGCATCAAGGGTAAATTCTTATCTTGTAGATCTAAAGTAGATCTAGGCTTAGAAAACCTGTACGTGAAAGTTTTTACAAAATTTTATTTCTTCGCACGGATCCGGTGGCGGGGTTTCGGGGTTTCCGCAACGCAAAAAGTGATTTTTGCGGCCCGAAAAATCCAACAAATGTCTTGCTATTTCTCAGCGCCTGCACATTAGTACAAATGTGAGAAGCACATCTGGTATCTAATACCCATGATGAAGAAATAGATAGATTGACTTCTATAACATATATACCTGAAGTGGAAGTCTCACTTCTCTTTTTCTTAAGATCTTCCAGATACACTTTGCAGTTCCTCTTCCAGTGCCCGGTCTGACCGCAGTGGAAGCAGGTAGCATCCTTGGCAACCCCTCCTTTGGGTTTCAGTGCCTTGCCTTTATCCTTGGCTTGGGACTTTCCCTTACCTTTGGGCTTACCCTTGCCCTTGTGTTTCTGAACCATCAGAATAGAGTTGGGCTTAACCTTCTTATGGTTGAGCTCAGCAGTTCTTAACATGCTAAGTAGCTCGGGCAGTGGCTTGTCAATTTCATTCATGTTGTAATTTAGAACAAATTGACTATAGCTATCTGGCAAGGATTGCAAGATCAGGTCAGTGGCCAGCTCTTGGCCAAGTGGGAATCCCAACCTCTGTAGGTTTTCTATGTACCCAATCATCTTGAGTACATATGGACCTACGGGAGTCCCGTCTTGCATCTTGTACTGAAGCAGTGCCTTAGAGATCTTGAATCTCTCGTGCCTAGTTTGTCCTTGATATAGTTGACGAAGATGTTCAACCATATCATAAGCTCCCATCAACTCGTGTTGCTTCTGAAGCTCAGAGTTCATGGTCGCGAGCATGAGACAGGACACATCTAATGCGTCATCTTGATGCTTCTTATAAGCATCACGGTCAGCTCGTGTGGCAGTAGCAGGAGGTGCCTCAGGAATGGGCTGCTCCAGGACGTACAGTTTTCGTTCCTGTGTGAGAACAATTCTCAGGTTCGTGTACCAACCTAGGAAGTTAGCTCTATTGAGCTTGTCCTTATCGAGGATAGAACGCAGGGAGAAGGAGTTCATGTTTGACGACATGGCAATGTACAATAGAAAAATATAGAAAATAAATATCATATTCTATTAATCATTTAATTAGGCCTTTAACTAAATGATACTCCCACTGAATTATAGAACTTTTGTAGAATCAAGTCATAGATGTGGTCAAACCACACCTACTAGATTCTAACCAACTAGCTATAATTCTTGCGGGACAAGATCCACATCATACTAAGTCTTGAGTTAGCTTTGGCTAAATCGCCCAAGACTTAATATGATTGGTAGGTAACTAATTACCAATTACATCTCTATGCAACTCTTGTTTATAGGATCAAGATCCGCATATATATTAAAACTTGAGTTAGCTTTGGCTAAATCACCCAAGAATTAATATAAACATGATTTTGACCTATATACCAACCATTGGAAAATGCTTATAATTAAACTCGATCCAATTGAGTTAACTAGTTACTCAATCTAATTGAGTTGTACTCACCCATGCGTTGATAGGCGGGACCAAGATTGTCCCTCCGTACCCTACCAAGATAATATGCGTTGCTCTGCTTTGGCAGATTCAACAACAACATGTGATCGAGGTAGTGATGGGTATCATGTCATGGTAGACATTTTGAGTTGACACGATTGAGATCTAATCTAATCGATGATGTGTATCAAGTACGTGATTTAGATCGAATCTAATCGTTAAGGCACTAATTAATTACTAATCTAGCATGCATCACATACACAAACACAAGCAATTAATTAAATTTTGTGATTAGTCATGTCCCTACTACGATCTTCTCAAGCCAATGAGAAGATCGGTTGGTCAACCTAGGTCAATAGCTTCTCCAAGCTCCTCCCTTTGACCGCCATGTGTTGCTCGCACCCTCCTCGTAACTCCTCCTCGAGTGGACCTTCCACCGCCTCATTTTGTACATTACAAAAAGGTGAAAATCAAGTTACATTCGAGTCTAAAACTATTTTACAACAGGAATATAAATAGAAGGGCACGACGCGCAGGTCGCGAATCAAGTACAACACGCACAAACACAAAATGGCGCGCATGCCATATCATGAATTACAACACATATTTCCAATCAAATTGGGTTCTTTGGGCCATGACCATGACAAAATGATACATAATTCTAAATTATGTGATTTCCATAAATTTATGTAATTTTTATAATATTTTTATGATTTTACGAGTCGCAACTTCTCGGCGGCCCCGATTAGCGATTTTCGGGCGCAATCGCGGAACGAAGCCCCTTGCGGGGTTAGGGGCAACACCCTACTTGCGATATAACCATCGTGAGTGTTCCTAAGTGATGCTACAGCGCCTTAGCCCACTGTCCCAAATCATTTTGGGCGAGACGTTGCCGATTCGGAAGGTATTTCTCGGTAGTCGAAGCCTACAAGTGTCCAAACACTTGTTGCTTCGCTTCTACGAGAAAAATACTCATAAAATACATAAAAATCACAAACTTACAGAAAGTTATAGATCTTTAATTTTCATAAAAAATATAAATGAAACTCATACACGCTTCGCACGTGGCTCTGATACCACTGTTGGGTTTTTCGGACCGCAAAATTGTTTTTTTTTTACATTGCGGAAACCCCGAATCCCATGCCACCGGATTTGTGCAAAGTTATAAAAACTAAATTTTCTATGTGTACGAGTTTCTCTAACCTAGATCTACACTAGATCTACAAAGAAAATGAGATTACCCTTGATGCGAAGCCCTTCGCAAATCTCGCTCGTCCAAGGTTCACCGGATCTCAAGGTTGTCAAGTGTACAACCCTCTATGTGTATCCACATGAACAAATCGATGGAGAGAACCTCTAAAGATGTGCTAGCAACCTTAGAGGATCAGCAATGGTGGAGGAGAGGGAGAGAAGAAAGGTAGAGAGGAAGAAGAAACCTTGAATGAAAAATCAATTCACTCTAGTAACTATAAAATACCGGAAAAATGGCGAATAACGATAAGGAAAATTTTCGGAATTTTTAGAAATTTTTTGGAAATTTTTCGGAGCCCGTATGACTTAGTTTACGGGGATAAAACTGGGCCCCAAGAAAGTCTGTTTAGGCTACCCCATTTAAATGAGGAAAAGTTACATTTTTCCTTTTATTTTTTTTTGTATTTTCTATTTCTTTTCTTTATTTCCTTCGTTCCCTGCCGTTTCACCACCGAAACCATGTCCATGCCCTAACCTCCTCACGACCTTCCTTCTCTTCTCGCCCGTGCCTTAAGCCACTAGACGTCGGTCCCTCTTCTCTTATTGTTCTTCTTCCCAGAGCCGATCTCCTCCCCTCCTCATCCATGCTGAGCCGAGCGCCGATCACCGGCCACAGGAATCCAGTGCCGTCGCCGTGCCCTAGTGCCCCGCCGACGCCCTCTCTTTCTTTCCTCTGGCCGACGCGACGCCACTGCCATTCTTCTTCTCTACCTAGCACCGGCCGCGATTCTCTCTGCCGACGATGCCACCCGAGCCCTCACGACGAATTTGCCACAGCCGATGCCGTGCCCTAGTCGCAGTTGTCGTGCCCTAGATTTTTCCACAGGTAAGTCATCTATTTCCATACGACCACTGATCAAGCCAGCGCCGGTTGTTGTTCACCAGGTACTTGCTTTCAACCAGCCATCGTCGGAGGTAATCTTCTTGGGTCTGTGATCCCTGTGGATGAAGGAAATCTATTGGGCTAGTTGATTTGTAGGTTCTGCCTGGCCACCAATTCGTTTTTTTGGTGCATCTAATCGCATTGCCAGTTGTGGTTTTCCTCGGTTCTGACCTTTCCATTGTGGATGGAGTTTGTTGCCGTCACAGACGGCTGAAGGAAAGGTAGAGGTAAGGTGTATAACTTTGTTCTGGTATTAGGTTCATATTTGGAAGAGTTCAAGTTGATTTAGGTTTAAACCTAAATCAAATTGTGTAGTGGAACGAATTAGGGTTCTGGTAAATAAGGAATATCTTTAGCTATGTAATATATATATGTAGCTAAATTAAATGTGGTTATTACAGGACTTTGGTTCGAGACGGTATCTCGACGAGGGATCTATTTCGGATTTGGACCATTTCTCATTGGAGGCGGGTACCTCTTGACTTATCTTTTATGATATTGTCATTTGGATATGCATAGTATTTTATAGCTACAGGCAATGATCATGTTTGCCTTTGGTATGTCACGGTTTGATACCCATAGCATGTTCTGTTTTTGTCGTTTGTTATGTATCCATGTTTATGCCTCGTGATTATTGCCATGAGTACCTTAGTTCCTAAAATAAGTGACATACCATGCTTTATTGAGTTTAGAACTAGATTCTGGAGTTTTGTTATCTGGCATGTGTACCTATATTTTTATATCATATCTGATCGGTGTACCTAGACCGTTGATTAGGTCAATTTATTCTAGGGTACACATGTTATATATATGGATTGATACAGGATATTGCCATGCTTAGTGTCATGCACCATTCGCATGATTGCATGCTGTGCGATTGTCGGCTCCATTATTGTTGAGCACATCGCCAGTTACATTTATCTGCACAGACGACCATTCATGGGTTAGTGGTATATTCAGGCAGGGTGTGTTGCAGCAGGTGCTCTGTCAAGGGCTCCGTTGGTCCACTCATGGGTTTGTGTGACGCAGCGTTGTAGTAGGACAGGGATCCCTCCCCGTCATCGTGTACTGGGAGATGAGAGCATTGAGCTCCCCCATTTATGATTTGGGGTAGGAGGATAGGTGTACTCTGACAGCATCCCGTCCACTCGGTCACTCATCAGGAGCAGTGACGTCAGAGTGCACGGTTGTCACAGCCCTACCCACTCGGTCTCACCATCATGTGTGAGACGGCTGACTGGAGAGTAGGGGTGACCAGGACATGTCATTGGCATCATATGCATTTATTGCATTTATTTGCTTGTGTTTGCTGCACTTATATGCTGCATTTTGGTGGATGCATTTGTTTGACATGCATACAGGAGGCATATTGTGTATCTGGTTTGACAACCCTTTTGTTTTGGATAGGAGTTCCTGGTGAGTACAACTTTCTCAGTTACCTTTCAGGTTTGCATTTTCCTTATATATGATTAGGAAGTTGTATTCCATGTTTATTGCTGTTAGATATATCTTACTAGGCATGTCTATTGGTATTCGCTGAGTTGTTGAACTCACCCCCGTGGACACTATCTTTTTCAGGTACCAGGTTGGTTATGATGTCGCTTGGAGTATCCTATCTGCTGGTCCTATGTCACCTCAGAAGATCTGTCTTTGTTGTTGTCCATTTGTACTTTGGTATTTGTGTATCTAGCTTGTGTTTTGGGTTTGTTTATGGAGTGGTGTTTTGTGGTGTGGTGTAAGCCTAGCCGGCTAGCATGTCATGTATTTTGGATTTTTGTTCCAGCCGAGTGGGCTGATGATATAAACTGCGTGGATGACTTTGTGTTATATTTTTATTACTGTTATTGTTCCGATCGTGTTGGCCGAGGTATATGTGGCCCTGAGGGCTTTGTATAAATGTTTCAGATTGTCACCCGTACAGGGGAGGTGCTGCCGAAATTTCTTTGGACAGGGACTCCTCCAGGGCATGACAATTTAGTGGTATCTGAGCAGGTATACGATACTTGCTATGTGTTCTGGATTTTTTTTTGAGATTTATTTGATACCAGTTTATTTGGTATCAGAACTTGGTTTACGAGTCTTATGTCTCATGTTTCGGATTTCATGATTTGATTTTCTCGATGTGACTTTTCTAGTTTTGGGACCTGGCAGCAGCAGGACATCTCCAAGCTATAGGAGGTATGTTGGTATACTGTTATCCTACCTTTTTGTTAGTATATGCACCATTGACTATTACAGTTTATGACATGTATTAGCATTCTTTATTAGTACCTGTTGAGTTGATATAACATATATTTTATGTGTTAAGTAAATCACTGATTATGGTAGACCTTAATAGAGATTAAGGATTATAGGCTTTGGTGATTTTACATGTCATACCCCCAGTAGTTTTAGCTTCTGTTACGATTAGTTGGTTAGAAGATCGAGGCACATACCAGCCTCTGTTATTATTAGCTGTGTAGTGGATAGTATCTACCTATTTATGTTGACCTAGCTAGTAGTATACCATGTTATCTTAGTTAATTTCATCAGTAAATATTGGTTTACTATTGTTAGATCGGTCAGTAGGAGTCTGATTTACATTTGTTGATTTGGGTAGTCGTATATTGATATACCTTAGTTGCTTGTGGAGGATTAAGGTATTCTTGATTAGTTAGTAGATGACTGATTTAGTTTTGTTGGTTTGATCAGTAGAGGACAACCATACTCTATTTTTAGAGGTTCGAATCTTTTGATTATTTGTGCTTAGTTAGGTATCTAGAGTACATTTGAGTACATGACTCGTATTGACGTGGAAAAGACTGAATTAGCCGTATACCATTGTCGGCTTGGTCAGTCTATTGAGGATTGATGTATCCTATTCCATGTGGACTTTAATATTAGACTGTATGTACCTAGTTGGATCGTCTATGATTGTGTTTTCCTGTATGATCTTTATGTTTGATTTTATTTAGTTTTACCCCTAAACCATGAGAGTAGGTAGCATAGAGTTTGTGTGGTAGATTGGATTAAATATGCTGATTATACATACCTGTGTAGTTTATACACTTAATTATTATGTGTTGTAGGAGTTCTATGATGGACTGTCAAAATTGCATGTAGTGAGTGTATATTTGTCCAGATGATGATTATTGTGGGATTCTAGTAGATTATACCCGAGTGGTCTGATTGGTTTATTGGAGGTATTTTGTCGATTAAATCTATGTTGTGAAATGTACACATGTGTTTGAGTGTTTTATTGGAGGTATCTTATCGACTTAATTTGAGTTGTGATATGTGCAGATGTGTTCCGTGTAATAATTCAGGTATCTTGTTCATTATATGATTGTTCTGTGTGTACACTCGTGTCGATTATGATCTGTTGGAAGTATTACGTTGATTATACTCTTGACATAGGTGTATATATGTCATCTGAGTGTTGATTGAGGTGTATTATCGATTATACCTATATTGATATGTGCACACGGGTTCGGTATGCATTGTTGGAGGTATCACGATGGTTTATACCTTTGTTGTGAGTATGTTTTGTGTGTACTAATTGGAGGATTATGTCGATCATACATATTTTGTGCATGTGTGCCAGGTGTGTGGTTGGTAGCATCATGATGATTCTACCTATGTTGAATGTAGGATGTGGAGTGTCTGCATTATGTCATTTGTTGGATTACCCTGTTAACCCATTTTCTTATCAGTGGGTGACTCACTACGATGTTGATAGATTTGACGATGAGTTTGATTTGATTGCTGGATTGTTATACCTTTGGCTGCCCACAGTGATACGTGGTTGAGTGATCTCATGCAGCCTCTAGTTGGATAGTTAGGTGCCTTCGACACTTATGGATTGTTTGTGGTGGAGCGGAGTTTCCACATATTATTGTTGGTTTGTGATAGAGCGTTGCTCTTACATATTTTAGATTATCGTGGTGGAGCGTTGCCCCTACATGTTATGGATCGTTTTGTGGTGGAGCGTTGCTCCCACATATTGAGGATTTCTTGTGGTAGAGCGTTGCTCCCACATATGTGGTATTTCGTGTGATGGAGCGTTACTCCCACATATTGAGGATTTCTTGTGGTAGAGCGTTGCTCCCACATATGTGGTATTTCGTGTGATGGAGCGTTGCTCTCACACTGGAGGATCTATTTTTGGTGATTTATGTTGTTGGTGATCAGATTTCCGACTTGTTATCAGGGATCTTATGGTTAGGAATGTCTGTGATACGGACATTTTGTGTCTTGGTTTTACTATTAGAGCTTGCGGAGCCTTAGATGTTTTCGTGGACTCGATGATTTGGGTATCCCTAGGATATTGGATCAGAATTCATTATCGTTATTAACGACGTGGTGTTTTATTTCTGATCTGAGGTGTATCACGTATACCATCTTTGCATAGTGCTAGAGATGTTTTGACGGAAACGTCTATATGTGAAGATCAGTAGTACGTATTTTGATTTTCTTTTGTGAGATGATTGAGACACATGGTCACCAGTAGGGGTATATCGTGGATCCACAAGAGATAGAGGTTGTTACCAGTTGGGAGTTACCATAGTCTATACATGAGACTCGCAACTCCCTTTGTCGAGCTAGTGATTATCAGAGGCTCGTTGGGGGGTTTTCCACGCGTTGCTATGCCACTGACACGCCTGACTAGGAAAGGTGTGAAGTTCACGTGGTTCGAGGACTACGAGACCAACTTCCAGGAGCTGAAGCGGAGACTAGTGTCGGCTCTGATTTTGATTTTACCTTCTAGAGAGGACGGATTCGTGCTCTATACCGACTCATCTCTACAGGGTTTGAGCGCTGTTTTGAATGCAGCACGGCAGGGTAGTCTCCCACTTCTCGGCAGTTGAAGGAGTATGAGGAGAACTACTCAGTACATGACTTGTGACTGACCGCCATTATTTTTGCCTTGAAGATTTGGCAACATTATCTGTACGGTGTTACATTTGAGATTCTCACTGACCATAAGAGTCTCAAATATTTGTTCATTTAGAAAGAAACTTAATCTCCGACTGAGGGGATGGATGGAATTCCTGAAAGATTACTATTTGTACCATTAGTTATTACCCGGGGGAAAGCTAATGAGATTGCAGATGCACTCAGCAGGAAGTCCAGAGGGACTTTGACTTGCCACCGAGTTTCAGTTACAGACTTGGTTCAGGATTTCTCAGAGTTAGACCTTGAGAAGCAGGGACAGACAGAGCAGGGTATTCGGGTTACCATGGTTGCTCAGTCGTCGATCAGGACGAGGATCTGAGAAGCCCAAGCCGATGAACAACATTTGTAGTTCATTGACAGTCAGATAGCTTCCGGGCAGCAGACTGAGTTCACACGAGACGAGGAGGGTATTATATACTTCCGAGACAGATTATGCATACCTCAGTCTCACCCGGTCTTATAGGAGCTACTTCAGGATGCTCATCGTTCTCGATTTGCTATCCACCCAGGCGGTACCCGTATGTACTGAGATTTGAGGTATTTTGTATGGTGGAACGGTATGAAGAAGACATCACGGATTTTGTAGCTAGATGTCTTGTCTGTCAGCAAGTGAAGGCCGAGCACCAGAGACCTGTCGGCTTACTTCAGTAGATTCTTATTTCTGAGTGGAAATGAGAACACATTACTATGGACTTTGTGGTGGGTTTGCCGAGGACACGACGAGGCCATGACGCGATTTGGGTAATCGTTGATCGATTAACCAAATCCGCACACTCGTTAGCGATCCGGAAGACTAATTTCCTGGATCGATTGGTAGATTTGTTTTACCGGGAGATCATCAGATCACGTGGTGTCTCGTTGACTATTATTTGGGATAGAGACCCCCGGTTCACGTCTCATTTTTTTGACAGAGTCTGCAGCAGGCCTTGGGCACGCAGCTCTATTTCAGTACAACTTTCCATCTGCAGACAGATGGACAGTAAAGCGGACCATTCAGAGTCTAGAGGACTTGCTGAGGTCTTGTGTATTGGATTTTAGGGGCAGTTGGGATGACCATTTGCCATTAGTAGAGTTCGTCTACAACGATGGTTTGCATTCAGCTATCCAAATGCCACCGTTGAAGCGTTGTATGGTAGGCCTTGTCGGACACCCACCCTCTAGATGAGGATTGGGGAGGCCCAGTTGTTGGAACCTCATAAAACTCAGCATGAGGCAGAGTTGGTCCGTACTATTAGACGGAGAGTGTCAGAGGCACAGGACTGCTAGAAGAGTTATGCTGATCGGAGTCGGAGACTCTTAGAATTCTCCATTTGCGACCATGTATTTCTGCGAGTTTCACCCACGAAAGGAGTGAAGAGATTGGCCTCAGAGGTAAGCCAGCTCCACAATACATTGGACCTTTCCAGATCTTGGAGAGGATTGGAGCGGTAGCTTATTGGCTAGCACTACCACCGTCCTTGGTAGGCGTGTATGATGTGTTCTACGTGTCTATGTTGAGGAGATACCTATTCGACACGACGCATGTGCTGACAGATATCTTAGTTTCCATTCATCGTGACGTCACTGATGAGGAGAATCCGGTACGGATTTTGAACCGGAAGGAGCGTCAATTGCGGAACAAGACTATCCGACTGGTTAAGTCGGATGGCAGCATCATACAGACGAGAGGCTACTTGGGAGCTCGAGGATACGATTCGAGCTCGATACTCCCATCTGTTCACTTGAGGTATGTGACTTAATTTACTGTTCAGCATTTATACTCTATATCTGTTGTTAGTACTTGCTGATGGTAGCTAACGAAATTTGGAGACCAAATTTTTATTAGTGGGGGAGAATGTAAAATACCGAAAACATGGCGAATAATGATAAGGAAATTTTTTGGAATTTTTAGAAATTTTCTCGAAATTTTTTGGAGCCCGTATGACTTAGTTTACGGGGATAAAACTGGACCCCAGGAAAGTCTGTTTAGGCTACCCCATTTAAATGAGGAAAAGTTACAATTTTCCTTTTATTTTTTTTTGTATTTTCTATTTCTTTTCTTTATTTCCTTCGTTCCCTGCCGTTTCACCGCCGAAACCATGTCTATGCCCTAACCTCCTCACGACCTTCCTTCTCTTCTCACCCGTGCCTTAAGCCACTAAACGTCGGTCCCTCTTCTCTTATTGTTCTTCTTCCCAGAGCCGATCTCCTCCCCTCCTCATCCAGGCCGAGCCGAGCGCCGATCACCGGCCACAGGAATCCAGTGTCGTCGCCGTGCCCTAGCACTGACGCCCTCTTCTCTTTCCTCGCCATGCGGCCAGCGCCATTTCTCTACCTCGGTTGAGCCGCGTTCTCTCTGCCAGAGCATCGCCACCCTTCCTTTGCCTGGATCGTTGCCAGCGTCTGAGGTATAGCCGTGCCCTAGATTTTACCACAGGTAAGTCATCTATTTCCATACGACCACTGATCAAGCCAGCGCCGGTTGTTGTTCACCAGGTACTTGCTTTCAACCGGCCATCGTCGGAGGTAATCTTCTTGGGTCTGTGATCCCTGTGGATGAAGGAAATCTATTGGGCTAGTTGATTTGTAGGTTCTGCGAGGCCACCTATTTATTTTTTTGGTGGATCTAATCGCATTGCCAGTTGTGGTTTTCCTCGGTTCCGACCTTTCCATTGTGGATCGAGTTTTGTTGCCATCACAGACGGCTGAAGGAAAGGTAGAGGTAAGGTGTATAACTTTGTTCTGGTATTAGATTCGTATTTGGAAGAGTTCAAGTTGATTTAGGTTTAGACCTAAATCAAATTGTGTAGTGGAATGAATTAGGGTTCTGGTAAATAAGGAATTTCTTTAGCTATGTAATATATATATGTAGCTAAATTAAATGTGGTTATTACAGTACTTTGGTTCGAGACGGTATCTCGGCGAGGGATCTATTTCGGATTTGGACCATTTCTCATTGGAGGCGGGTACTTCTTGACTTATCTTTTATGATATTGTCATTTGGATATGCATAGTATTTTATAGCTACAAGCAATGATCATGTTTGCCTTTGGTATGCCACGGTTTGATACTCATAGCATGTTCTATTTTTGTCGTTTGTTATGTATCCATGTTTATACCTCGTGATTATTGCCATGAGTACCTTAGTTCCTAGAATAAGTGACATACCATGCTTTATTGAGTTTAGGACTAGATTCTGGATTTTTGTTATCTGGCATGTGTACCTATATTTTTATATCATATTTGACCGGTGTACCTAGACCGTTGATTAGGTCAATTTATTCTAGGGTACACATGTTATATATATGGATTGATACAGGATATTGCCATGCTTGGTGTCATGCACCATTCGCATGATTGCATGCTGTGCGATTGTCGGCTCCATTATTGTTGAGCACATCGCCAGTTACATTTATCTGCACAGACGACCATTCATGGGTTAGTGGTATATTCAGGCAGGGTGTGTTGCAGCAGGTGCTCTGTCAAGGGCTTCGTTGGTCCACTCATGGGTTAGTGTGACGCAGCGTTGTAGTAGGACAGGGATCCCTCCCCGTCATCGTGTACCGGGAGATGAGAGCATTAAGCTCCCCCATTTATGATTTGGGGTAGGAGGATAGGTGTACTCCGATAGCATCCTGTCCACTCGGTCACTCATCAGGAGAAATAACGTCAGAGTGCACGGTTGTCAAAGCCCTACCCACTCGGTCTCACCATCATGTGTGAGACGGCTGACTGGAGAGTAGGGGTGACCAGGACATGCCATTGACATCATATGCATTTATTTTATTTATTTGCTTGTGTTTGCTGTACTTATATGCTGCATTTTGGTGGATGCATTTGTTTGACATGCATACAGGAGGCATATTGTATATCTGGTTTGACGACCCTTTTGTTCTGGATAGGAGTTCCTGGTGAGTACAGCTTCCTCAGTTACCTTTCAGTTTTGCATTTTCCCTATATATGATTAGGAAGCTGTATTCCATGTTTATTGCTGTTAG
Organism: Zingiber officinale; assembly: GCF_018446385.1. NCBI lineage: Eukaryota > Viridiplantae > Streptophyta > Magnoliopsida > Zingiberales > Zingiberaceae > Zingiber > Zingiber officinale. The sequence continues at coordinate 60,925,916 of NC_055987.1, read as the reverse complement.
ATATATCTTACTAGGCATGTCTATTGGTATTCGCTGAGTTGTTGAACTCACCCCCGTGGACACTATATTTTTCAGGTACCAGGTTGGTTATGATGTCGCTTGGAGTATCCTGTTTGCTGGTCCCATGTCACCTCAGAAGATCTGTCTTCGCTGTTGTCCATTTGTACTTTGGTATTTGTGTATCTAGCTTGTGTTTCGGTTTTGTTTCTGGAGTGGTGTTTTGTGGTGTGGTGTAAGCCAAGCCGGCTAGCATGTCATGTATTTTGGATTTTTGTTCCAGCCGAGTGGGCTGATGATATAAACTGTGTGGATGACTTTGTGTTATATTTTTATTACTGTTATTGTTCCGGTCGTGTTGGCCGAGGTATATGTGGCCCTGAGGGCTTTGTATAAATGTTTCATATTGTCACCCTACAGGGGAGGTGCTGCCGAAATTTCTTCGGACAAGGACTCCTCTGGGGCGTGACAGTAACTCCCACCAAAGTGGCCGACCACTTTATGCTTCTAAACCCCCATGGAATATCAAGAGTCAAGTCTCTTGATCTCCTCCATGAGGTGGCATTTGGTCAAGTCAAACTTGACCAAATGAAGAAGCCTAGATGATGTGGCATCGGTCAAGTCAAAGTCAAGTCAAAACTTGACTCTTTATCTTCCTACTTAAGTCAAGTCAAACTTGATCTTTTTCTTCCCATGGTTGATCAAATCTAACCATTGGTTCAAGTCAATTTTAATTTAATGAATCTCTATTCATTGAATTAAATTGACTCAATGAGTCTAAGTCCAAATTAGACTCATCTAACACATGAACCAAATTGAGTCCAACTCAATTAGTTTACTTTGGATTACTCTTAATCCAATTTGGTTCATCACATGAACCTAATTCTCTTGGTTCATCAAATGAACCTAATCTCCATCTAATTGCCCTTTGTGTGTGACTCTATAGGTTCTTGTAATGTTGGCAATGCTCCTAAACCCATTTAGAAGCATAAGTAATGAGCGGTATCTAGCAACGCATCATTACTACCCAAGTTACAAGAATGTTGAGATCCAACATCACCTTGTGACTACTAATTGTGACTCTTCACAGTATGTGACAATGTCCTTCTATCCTTGATATCTAGATTGATCAATATGAGGCATAGACCGTGTCATCCTCTAATCAATTTAAATCTTGAATCCCAAGTAGATTCACTCAATCAAATGAGCTCAACATCTCATATTGACTCATTTGGGCATGACTATGCACTTAGTGGTCTCACTCTATCAATAATAATGATGTCACTCCCGTCATATAGGAGGGATATATCTCATCTACATCACTCACATCCCTCCGCATAATTTGTTACATACCCAGTAATCGCCTTTATAGTCCACCCCGTTACGGGTGACGTTTGACGAAGCCAAAGTATGTAACTCATTATGTAGGGAACCATGGTGACTTCAGGTCCAAGGACTAATAGTCATACTAATAGCCACATGAGAAAGTATATGCCACTCATATAACGATCCATGATACTTTCTCATGGCGGGTCATTCAATATACATTCTTCAATGCATACCCATGTGTCAACTTGATATCTCTATATCCATGACTTGTGAGATCCAGTCATCGAGTTGACCTACATGCTAGTCTCGTCGCATTAACATTATCCCTGAATGTTAATACTTGACTAGGAATGATTAAGAGTAGTGTTCCTTATATCATCTCACTATCGATTCAACTAATCGATTGATATAGGTAAGAACCTTCTACTCAAGGACACTATTATACTTAGTTATTTGGCACCAATACAAGTAAGTATAATAACCATAAACAAATGCCTTTATATACATAAGAAATATAATATAATGAGTCCATACAAAAACATTAAATGATTGGCTCTAGGGCTCTAACTAACATCGAGGGGTCGGGTCATTACAATAAAAGGCGCCTTTTTATTGTAACGACTCGGCCCCTTGGGCGGCCCAACTGGCTGCCCATTTGGCGGTCCCTTGGGTGGCCCAATTGGTGACCCCTTATGTTGTCGACTGACACCCTCGGCCATGCCGTTACTCACTAGGTCTTCCCACCCCTGGCCAGTGGATTTTTTACCTTCCCCAGGATTCGAACTCAAGACCTCCAGTCTAAGTACTAGAGTTTATGAATCCTGGTAGCCAAGTGAGCGCCACTCACTTGGCTACCAGGATTCATAAACTCTAGTACTTAGCTTGGAGGTCTAGGGTTTGAATCCTGGGGAAGGCAAAAAAATCCACTGGCTAGGGGTGGGAAGACCTAGTGAGTAACGGCATGACCAAGGGTCGTCGGTCGACGACATAAGGGGTTGCCAATTGGGCCGCCAGTTGGGCCGAGGGGCCGGGTCGTTACAATAAAAAGGTGACAACATAAGGGGTCGCCAAACGGACCGCCAAATGGGCCGAGGGGCCGGGTCGTTACAATAAAAAATTGCCTTTTTATTGTAACGACTCGACCCCTCTTGGGCGGCCCAACTGGCGGCCTATTTGGCGGCCCCTTGGCGGTCCATTGGGCGGCCCAACTGGTGACCCCTTATGTCATCGACCGATGAGCCTCGGCTGTGTCGTTACTCACTAGGTCTTCCCGCCCTTGGCCAGTGGATTTTTGCCTTCCCTAGGATTTGAACTCTAGACCTCCAGACTAAGTACTAGGTTTTATGAATCCTGGTAGCCAAGTGAGCGCCACTCACTTGGCTACCAGGATTCATAAACTCTAGTACTTAGCTTGGAGGTCTAGAGTTCGAATCCTGGGGAAGGTAAAAATCCACTGGCCAGGGGTGGGGAGACCTAGTGAGTAACTGCACGGCCGAGGGTCGTCGGTCGACGACATAAGGGGTCGCCAGTTGGGCCGCCCAAGGACTGCCAAGGGGCCACCAAATGAGAGCATAGTTGGGCTGCCTAAGGGGCCAAGGGGCTGGGCCACCAATTGGGCCGCCCAAGGGACCACCAAGGGGCAGCCAAAATGGGTCACTAGTTGGGCCGCCCAAGGGGCCGAGGGGCCAAGTCGTTACATTGTTAGCCAAAGGTGTCTTTATTTTCTTTTAATCAACCAACCAACGAGATTTAATTGACTGACTGTAACACCCACTAAGCTTTTAAGATAAATAAGAGAATGATGAATTTTGCCTTAGAAAAATAATAAGAAGTGAGTTGGAGCAAAAAGAAATAAAATGAAATAAAAAGAAGAGGAGGTCAAGGATTGAACCTTGAACCTCTTATATTATAATTTATAGAATTAATTAGTAGAAACCAATTGGGATAGAGAGAAGATATTGATAGCAAGGAAAGGGAATGCATGATAAAGATAGGAGTAAAGATCTAAGAAGAGAAAGCAAGAAAAGAGCAAGAGAAAGGCAACTTGCCTTCCTCCTTTTCTCTCCCTCTCCCTCTTCTTGCCGTGACATTAAAGAGGTTGATTAAGGGGATTCATTCCCCCTTGTTTCACCATGAATGATGAGGATAAATAAATAAATAAAAATAAAAAGAAAATAGAAAAAAAAGGCTAAGGGAGAAGGAAAGCAAAAACTAATTTTGCTACCTCTTCCTCCTTAACATAAAAGGGAGCAAGAAAAGAGAAGAATTCTAATTTTTCTCTCATTTCTCTCATTATTCCCTCCCCCTCACCGAGAACCTCAGTCCCCTCTCCTCCATCTTCGGCCCCAAGCCAAGGTTTTCTCCTAAGAAAGCCTAAGTTACAAGGAGGACTTAGCAAGGGAATCAAGGGAAGGGAACTAGAAGAAGAGGCTACTTCTTCCATCACCACACCTTAGAACCACAAGCGAAAAGGATGTAAGCTTCCCCTCACCTGTGGTACAAGGAGTTTTATGTGTTTTTTTGGATTTTATGAGGATTAGAAAACCTAGAATAGAATTTAAGAAAATTCGGCCAAAGAAGAGTTTTCAAATCTAGGAAGGTTTAAACAAGTCCTCATTTCATGATATTTTTCTATGCTATGTAGGAAGGTTTTCCTTCATGTTATTATACCTATATGATGCTTGGTCAGAGGAGTACCTAACCCTAGAAATTCGGCCAAAAATATTTTAAAGAGGTTAGGGAAATAATTGTTTAACCAAACTAGTACAAGATTCCCTCCATGAATTACTAAGGATCTTTTATTGGTTTTTCTTGCTTGAAAGTTACTTGGAACCAAAAGAAATCCACTCATATGTTTCAGCCAAGAAAAGAGCTTAGGGTTAGGAAGACATTTAAATTTAAGTAACCATGTTTATATGATAGAATATAGAGTTCTCTTAAAGAATTGCATGTTGAATATTGCTAGAAATTCATGAACTCTTCACTAAGATTTTCGGCCATGATAAGATGGATAGCTTAGAAAAGCTTAAACAAAATTTTAACATGCTCAAGACCTCTGTGATATTAAGATATGAAAGTTGTTTAATGCTCTCATGCTTAATTAGGGCATAGAGAATTTAGTTACATGATATATGACATGTAAGATCACAAGGGTCCTAGCTTGTTTATGAAACAAATTTGTATATGATGTTCTTAGTAATTTTTTCCATGAAACTTACTTAGTTTTTCCATGCTTTAGGCCACTTAAAACCTAGTTTAGAGATTGGTAGGTTTCGGCCATGAAAAAAAATAAAAGAAAAAAAGAAAGAAACCTAGGAAGCCTAAGACACAATTCACATGTATGTTTATTATGCTTATTTTTATACATGCTATGAAACTTGTATGACTTCCTATGCTTTTAGGCTATTTGAAGAAAATTTAGTTACTGATGAGTTTCGGCCAAGTAGGGTTTAAATGACCTAGGGGCCTTAGAATTGAAACCAATTGTGTTAAAAATGCTTCTTATGGAAATGTGATAATATGTTGATTGTGTCACATGCTTGTATAATTTTTCCATGACCTAAATGGACTATTGTATGCTTCGGCCATGAAGAGATAGATGCCCTAGAAACCCTAGAACAAAAATTAAATATGCTCATGTCACTCTACATGAAATATGATAAGTAGAAAGCCAAAGTTCTCATGCTATATGTTGTTTAATGACCTAAATGAGGCTAGGGTAAGTTTCGGCCATACCCATTGTATAATTCCTTATTATGAATTTATACATAATGTTAGTTCAAGTTCACATGCTTGTATGCTTGCTTTTGTCCCTAATGAATACTTGTTAAATTTCGGCCATGATATATGTTAAGGGCTTGAAGAACTTAGGAACTAGCTCAAATATGCTTACTATGTTGCTTGGAAAAAAATGTTATAAATATGGTTTAAGGTTTCCATGCTTTCATAACATTTGGGACCTTGTTTCACACCTGATAGGGTTCGGCCACATGAAGTTTAGGGACTTGGAGAACTTAGAAACCAAGTTAATCATGCTTATAATGCTTCCTATGAAATTGATGTGATGATAATTTAGGTTCCACATGCTTGGAGGTTGTTTTTACCTAAATTGAGATCTAAGGGGGTTCGGCCATGATAAGAACCCAAGGGATTAGGAAGCTTAGAACCCAAGCTAACTATGTTACCATATTTCTTATGATAGTATAATCACATGATACACCCTTATGCTTAAACATGTATGCTTGTGATTTATACTTTCCATGATATGATATGTGATTAGAAATATGCATGCTTTGATGATATGCTATGTGCTTAAAATATGCATGCTTTCATGATATGCTATGTGGATAGAAATATGCATGCTTTGATGATATGCTATGTGCTTAGAATATGCATGCTTTCATGATATGCTATATGGATAGAAATATGCATGTTTTGATGATATGCTATGTGCCTAAAATATGCATGCTCTCATGATATGCTATGTGGTGAAAATATGCTTGCTTTTATGACATGATGTATGCCTAAGTGATGCATACATTTTATGACATGATGTATGCCTAAGTGATGCATACTTTTTATGACATGATGTATGCCTAAGTGATGCATACTTTTTATGACATGATGTATGCCTAAGTGATGCATACTATTTATGATACGATGTATGCCTAAGTGATGCATACTTTAATGACATAACGTATGCCTAAGTGATGCATACTTCTATGATATGCTATGTGACTAAATGATGCATTTTTATACATGCTACTTTACTTTGTAAGGCTTGTACCAAGGGTGGGCTCCTAATCAGTCCCTAGGCCTTTGGCTGTGTGATCCAGGCTAGTAAAAACAAAGGGATGGGCTCCTTAGTACGCCCCTAGGTCTATGGCTGTGTGATCCTGACCTAGTTCCTAGTATGATTCAAGACTTGCTACCTTGGATATACTTAGGAAGCGCGCTTATCTATGTGATTTATCTATGTGTGGTACAAGCCGGGGCCCTAATTATGTTGATATTATGTTCAAGTATATATGTAAGAAGAAATGGTTTTAAAGATCATGAGACATACACATGTTTTTCGGATACATGTTTTCAAAATCATATTGCATATACCTTATGATCATGTTGTGATGATGCTATGATTTATGATATGCCATGATTAGATATGATTATGTTATGTTTCATGCTATGCTTTAAGAGCTTGATATGCCATGCCATCTTATGATGATTTATGATATGCCGTGATTAGATATGATTATGTTATGTTTCATGCTATGCTTTAAGAGCTTGATATGCCATGCCATCTTAAGATGATACTATAATATGCCATGATTAGATATGATCATGTTATGTTTCATGCTATGCTTTAAGAGATGATATGCCCTGACTAGTTATGATATTGTTATGTTGATATGCTTAAAGAGTGTGATATGTTATGCCATGACTAGTTGTGATCATGTTATGTTGAAACATTCTTTGATCATGTGATGATTTTCGGTTTTAGTGAGTAGGAAAGGAACTTACCGAGCCATGAGTGCTCATAGCTTACTTTCCTTGTACCACAGATAAAGGAAAAAGCTGGATGAGCTAAAGGAGCAGCAGGAGAGGCAAGGAGATGTGTGTGGCGGTGGCTAGGCAACCAAATAAGAACCTGCTTTAAGAACTTTTTAAGAATTACGCTTTGGTTTCGTAAATTGTAGTACTATATGGGTGACTTGATGTTATGTTTCTATTTATCTTGTTATCATGTTATGGAAACCATATTAGTGTAGTTCGGATTTGAAAACAAAAGAAAAGTTTTATTAAACTAAGAAAAATTATTTTAAGTCTTCCGCTGTAATATGTACGTAGAGTATCGTAGCCCCGTCCCTTAGGGTTAGCAGGGAGGGCGGGCGTTACACTGACATCTTGTATTGAAGCTTAATAAATTTTGTTGACTAATACAATATTTTAGTAAAGAGTTTTTCAATAGAGAGAAAACTTTGATTGACAAAATTATTGGTGTAGTTAGCACTAATGATCAAACTAATGTTTTGATGAATAATAAATGGATTAAAGTTAGATGTTATATTTATTTGATACTTTTACCAAATGTGTAGGAATTGATGGGTATTGAGGATCAGACATCAGGCTGAAGTCCAGATGAGTGATTTTAGCAGGAAGTCTAGCTGAGTTAGTAAGGACTAGATAGTTGGCTAAAGTCCTATTTGGATATTCAATTCAGACAATTGGCTAAAGTCTAGATGAATGATTCTGGTAGGAAAACTAGGTGGGTCAAGAGGTAAGTTAAGTGACTGTTGTTGGGTGCTACTTGAAATTCTGTTTTGTTTCCCCTGTCCAAAAATTTGTACAAGCAAAAAACTTTTCCTAGCAACCAATGTACTTTTCAAGAATTAAATTTGGATTGGAAACGAAACTTAACATTATTAATCCAAGTTCAACCCATGTGTCTTTCAAAAATTAAACTTGAATTTCAAACAAAACTTAATATTATTAATCCAAGTTCAACCCATATGTCATCAGAAGTTAAACTGTATTACAGAAGTTGATTAAATATCTATTTCAAGGATTGGTTTTCAGGTCGTTGGCGAGACACTCGACCTTCTTGGGTATGTGATCATCCATCACTTCCTAGATAAATCCTTTTAAAGAAATTGAATATTTAAACTCCTTAAAGTAACCTTAGGTTTAACTATAGAGACCATAATCGAAGCACAAAATCGTTAGCCTCTTGTGTTGGTATTTCAGGATCTATACAAAGAAAAAACTAAACTAGTACACAGCAAAAATAATTAACTAGTTATACCTTTCTTTGTAGCTTAAAAACGTCTTGATCTTCTGTTGTATTCCTCTCCTCCTCTTGGACGTCATGTGGATGATAATCTACCAAGACAAAACCACCTGAACCACTTCTTTTCCTCCAAGACTTTCGACCACCAAGGGATGCTAGAATAGGGAGCCTCCTTCTCTTCTTCTTCTCCTCCAAGTACCCGACCACAAGAAGATAGAGCCTCTTGATGATGCCGACCCTTGGTAAAGGAAACAAGGGGAGAATAGAAAGGAAAAGGGTCGGCCAAAACAAGGATTAAGAGACTTAGGGGGCGTTTGGTACGCGCGTTTTCCATTTTCATTTTCTGGAAAACGCGCGTTTTCTGGAAAATGGTGTTTGGTTTGCGTTTTCCGCGCGCGTTTTCTAAAAAATTGGCTATCGTTTTCTAGAAAAACAGAGAATGACAAAAAGTCATTTTCTGTTTTCTAGAAAACACGCGTTTTCCAGAAAATGAAAATGAAAACGGTGCAAACCAAACGCACCCTTAGGTTGTGTTTTTTTCATAAGGCACCATCTACCTCTCTTTTATAATCTTTGGTGAATGCAAAAAAGGAAAGATTTAAAATTAAAACCTTCCTCTTAAGTGTGGCCTGCCCTTATTTGGACAATCAATTAAGGAAAAATTTTAAATTAAAATCTCTCTTTTAAACCATTGTGGATGGCTACAAAAAGGGAAAACTTTTAAAAATAAAATATCTCTTTTAAATCCCTTTTGTGGATGACTATAAAAGGAAAGTTTTAAAAATTAAAATATCTCTTTTAAATCCCTTGGAGGATGGATATAAAAGGAAAGATTTTAAAATTAAAATCTCTCTTTTAAATCCCTTGGAGGATGACTATAAAAGGAAAGATTTTAAAAATTAAAATCGCCTTTTAATTCCTTGTGGCCGGCCCCTTGCTTGGGCACCAAGCAAGGATGTGGTCGACCCATTCCTTGGGTAAGAAGTTGACTTGGTTGGATGCGAGGCTTTATACATAGAGGCTACAACAGGAACCTAGAGGAGGAATTGATTTTGGCCTCTTGATGAGCTTGAGCTTCCTATGTTCGACCCGAACACCCAACTCAGGTTCATCAATAATAACTCATACCACTAAAGAGTTATTATTGAATTACCGCACAGATCCCATATTACATTATGGGCTTCATCTTATCATGAGTGCATTAATCTCCCTGTGTTTAAGATATCGAATGCCCATTAATTAAATGAGTTACTGACAACTCACTTAAGATATCTACCTCCAAGAGTAATACCACTCAACTTCATTGTCATCTCGGAACTAAGTCCACCTGCAAGGTTTACATGACAATCCTTATGAGCTCCTCAAGGGGACATCATCATCCTAATAAATAGGACATAGTTTCCTTCTATAATCAACAACACACCATATAAATAATATTATTTCCTAACTTATCAGGCCTATTGATTAATGAATAAATCTCACCCTTTGATAAATTAAAGAAATAAATACTAAGTACATGTTCTTGTTATTATATTGGGATTAAGAGTACGCACATCCATAATAACAGAGGTTCTGTTCTTTTATGCAGTCAGTATAAAAGGAACAACCTCAAATGGTCTTGCTCAATACACACATAGTGTATTTATTGTAATTTTATAGTCAAGATAAACTAATACCAAATTACACTACAACCATTCTAATGGTTTGTCCCAAGCCATCTTGGTTGTGAGCTACTATTTATAATTTATAAAGAACTGATAACATGATCTTTTGTATGACACCACACACCATGTTATCTACAATATAAATTAAATGGACAACTGCATTTAACTAAATGCAGACATTTGACCAATGTGATTCTATTTTCAAAATAAATATTCATACAAAAAGCTAGGCTTTTAGTATACATTCTAACAATCTCTCACTTATACTAAAAGACTATGTTGTCATATATGCTACCATATATCTGATCCCCATCTCCTCAACATGCCCATCAAAAGCTCTCGCCGAAAGGGCCTTAGTGAAAGGATCTGCTAGGTTATCTTCTGATGCAATCTTGGCGACAACAACTTCTCCTCACTTTACGATGTCTCGTATCAGGTGTTACTTGCGCTCAATGTATTTACTTGCCTTATGTGTTAGGATCCTTCGTACGGAGGCTAGAGAGGGGGGGGTGTGAATAGCCGACCCCAAATCGTCGCGTTTCTACAAAACGTGTTAGCGCAGCGGAAAATAAACACAGAAACGAAAGAGAAAGAAGACAAACCTCAAACAAACCGATGTAACGAGGTTCGGAGATAAACTCCTACTCCTCGGCGTGTCCGTAAGGTGGACGAAGCCTATCAATCCGTCGGTGGATGAGTCCCCGGAGAACCGGCTAATAAATGCTCCTTGTGGGTGGAGAAACCTCGCCACAATACTTGTAACAACAAGAAAGGAGTACAAGGAAAGCAAGAAGAAAATACAAACAACAATATGAATGCAACACTCGCTTGCCTTCTCTGTCGATCGGAGGCGATGAGCGAACTTCACAACCCAAACGCAGCGGTGATCGACGATCGAAGCTCACGCGAAGCTTGAAGGCGAGCTCAACAAAGCTCGAACCTCGGAGCACGAGCGAAGCTTCAATCCAAGGAAGAAGAAGGAGAAAAAGAGGATTGCAGCAGCATTCCTTTTCTAACCCTCACTAAGAAAGCGGAGAAACACAGAAGAAATCTGGCCGTTGCGTCGAGCAGCTTAGTGCTCGATTTGCGGGACCGATCAGTTTATGGATCGGTCCACGCCGATCCATTCCTAGCCTTCGTTTGTTCCATCTCGATCGGTCCATGGACCGATCGTGGAATCTCTCGATCGGTCCGCATCGATCAGTAACCTCTGATCGGTCCGTGGACCGATCAGGCTTCTTCTCCCGAACTTTGCGCCTCGATCATTGTTCGATCGGTCTCCGCCCGATCGAGATAACCCATGAGGCTATCGGATGGTTACTGATCGTTCTGGTGACCGATCAGGCTATCTAGTGTATCACTGGATTGGTCCCCAGACCGATCCAAACTCCCCAGCCCTAATCCTCAGGCTTCTACACCAACATCCGGTCAACCTTGACCTGCTGGTTCATCATTCATAGCATCTGGTCACTCCCTTGACCTGCTAGAATTCTCCACCAATTGTTCGGTCAATCCCTTTGACCCACTTGGGCTTTTCTCTTCGTGCCAAGTATCCGATCACTCCCTTGATCTACTTGGACTTCCCAACACCAGATGTCCGATCACCCTTGATCCATCTGGATTTTCCCTTGCCCGGCTTCACTCACCAGGACTTTCACCTAGCTTCACTTACTAGGGTTTTTACCTGGCTTCACTCACCAGGATTTCCAATCTGCCTGGCTTCACTCACCAGGACTTCCAAACTGCCTGGCTTCACTCACCAGGACTTTCCCGAATGCCTGGCTTCACTCACCAGGACTTCCACTTTCACCTAGCTTCACTCACTAGGATTTTCACCTGGCTTCACTCACCAGGATTTCCCGACTGCCTGGCTTCACTCACCAGGACTTCTCCGACTGCCTGGCTTCACTCACCAGGACTTTTCCCCGTGCCAAACTCCCTGTTTGGACTTTCCCCGTGCCAAGCTACCTGCTTGGACTTTTCCCCGTGCCAAGTCTCCGTACTTGGACTTTTCCAGTGCCAAGTCTCCATACTTGGACTTTTCGCGTGCCAAGCTCCCTGCTTGGACTTTTCCCGAATCAGGTCAACCAGGTCAACCTTGACCTAAGGTTGCACCTACAATCTCCCAAACACCTATTCTTGTCAAACATCAAGAATACAACTCTCTTCTCGTCAAACATCGTCAAACATCAAAACACAACTCGAGTCAGGTCAACTCGAGTCAGGTCAACCAGGTCAACTATGACCTAAAGTTGCACCAACATTATGGGCTCATGGTTCCTTCGAGTTTGCTACTGCACCACTATTATCACAATAAATTATGATAATTTTGGGCAAACCAAGAATCACATCTAAGTCCATCAAGAAGTTTATGAGCTATACAGCTTCTTTGGCTGCCTAAGAGGCTGCCACATACTCAGCTTCCATGGTAGAGTCCGAAATGCATTTCTGCTTAACACTCCTCCATGCTATGGCTCCACCTCCCAATGTAAACACATACCCTGAGGTCGACTTACTATTGTCCCTATCTGATTGGAAGTCTGAATCTGTGTAACCCACAGAGAGTAAATTATCTACATGGTAAACTAGCATATAATCTCTAGTCCTTTTTAGGTACTTCAATATATGTTTTACAACAATCCAATGTCCTTATCCTGGGTTACTTTGATATCTGTTAACCATGCCCATGACAAAACAGATATCTGGTCTCGTATATAACATCACATATATTAGGCCTCCTACAACCAAAGCATAAGAAACTGCCTTCATGTCCTCTACTCCTTTGATGTCTTAGGATACATCTCTTTAGATAAAGGTACTCCATTCCAAAAAGGTTGAAAACCTTTCTTGGAGTTTTGCATGCTAAAACGAGCTAAGATAGTATCGATGTACGAAGCTTGGGATAAACACAACATTCTTTTCTTGCGATCCCTTATTACTTTGATCCCAAGAATATGTCCACATTCTCCCAAATCCTTCATATCAAACTGCTTGGACAACCATACTCTTACATCTGACAACACTTTGACATTGTTGCCAATGAGCATAATGTCATCTACGTATAGTAAAAGAAATACCACCACGTTTCCGTCACTCTTCTTATATACAGAAGACTCATCCAAATACTGAATAAATCTATAAGACTGGATCACTTCGTTAAACTGGATGTTCCAAGATCTCAAAGCTTGCTTTAGTCCATAGATAGATCGATTGAGCTTACATACAAGATGCTCTTTGTCCTTCGCAATGAATCCCTCTGGTTGCTTAATATGGATATTTTCTTCAAGATTTCCATTAAGGAAAGTTGTCTTGACATCTATTTGTTAAATCTCATAATCCATATGAGCAGCAATATATAAAAGAATCTGGATAGATTTAAGCATGACTACTGGCGAAAAGGTTTCCTCATAATCGATTCCCTCTTTTTGAGTATACCCTTTTACAACAAGTCTTGCTTTGAAGGTTTCCACCTACCTATCTGTCTCTTTTTTTTTTTCCTTTTGTAGACTCATTTACATCCAATGACTTTTACACCATTTGGTGGTTCTATAAGCTCCTAGACCTGATTAGAGTACATAGATTCTATTTCTGAGTTCATTGCACTTTACCAAGATGCTGCATCTTTATCTTGGAGTGCTTCATCATATGTCCAAGGATCAGGTTCATGTTCACCAGGGGTCAAGTCTGAAGATTCTCCCCAAAACATGAATCTATCAGGTTGCCTAACAACCCTCCCATTACGACGAGGCACTACTTGTAATTGTGATGTGACACATGTTGCAGTTTCTTGTGGTATCTCATCTTGTACCGTTGGTACTAAAGTATACGTGTCTTCTCTTATTTCCTCAAGAACAATTTTACTCATGGGCTTGTGGTTCATTACATAGTCCTCTTCTAAAAATTGAGCATTGGTACTAACAATGACCTTCTGATCTTTAGGACTATAAAATAAACCACCTTTCGTTCCTTTAGGATAACCCACAAACAATCAAACTTCTGTATGTGATTCCAACTTATCAGCGTCTCCCTTCAGCACATGTACTAGACTACCCCAAATCCAAATATGTTTTAGACTAGGCTTAAGCCTATTCCACAATTCTGTGGGAGTAGAGGTTACTGACTTAGAAGGTACCAAGTTCAGAATGTACACTGTCGTTTCCAGAGCATATCCCCAAAACAAATTTGGTAATTCTGAATAACTCATCATTGATCTAACCATTTCCATAAGAGTCTTATTCCTTTGTTATGCCACACCATTCTGTTGGGGTGTACCAGGTGCAAACAGTTGGGATTGAATCCCGGCCTTTGATAAGTAACTCCTAAACTCTCCTAAGAGGTACTCTCCACCACGATCAAATCGTAGTGTCTTGATACCTTTACCATGACGTTTCTCCACATCAGCCTTGTATTCGTTGAACTTATCAAAGCACTCAGACTTGCGGCGCATTAAGTAAATGTACCCGTATCTCGAATAGTCATCTATAAAAGAGACAAAATATTCAAAACCACCTCTTGCCTGGATAGTCATAGGTCCACACCAATTAGAACGAACTAATTCTAACACATCTTTGGCTCTATACCCCTTGGCCTTAAAAGGTCTCTTGGTCATTTTTCCTTCCAAGCAAGATTTGCAGGTTGGAAAATTTTCCACCACCAATGAACCCAAAGGTCCATCGGCTATTAGCCTTTGAATCCTACTCAAGTTAATATGACCAAACCTTAGATGCCAAAGATATGTTTGATTCATTTTCAAAGGCTGCTTTCTCTTATTTGAATTAGAAGATGTGTTATTATTTTTCATTTGTTACATAATGGGAGTTACAAATTGTTAACCAACGTACCAGAACAGATAACCATCCTATTTTTCTTGACAACTACTTTGTCCTCAAAAGAAACAGAATATCCATCCTTAAATAATTTAGAAACTGAAATCAAGTTCTTTCTAAAACACGGTACGTAAAGATAATTTCTCAAAATCAATGTTTTATTTCTATCAAAAATAAATAAACATCTCCCACTGCAATAGCCACCACTCTCGTTGCATTGCCCATGTAGACGGTGATTTCCCCTTCATGTAGTCGTCGAGTTTCCTGGAACCCTTGCAATGAATTATAGACATGATCAGTGACTCTCGTATCTACACACCAGGTACCGATAGATAACACCACTAAACATGTTTCGACAACTAATGAATAAGATACACCTTAATTGTTCTCGTTTTTGTGAGGACAGTCCGTTAAATGAGCCATCATCTTGAGGATATCATCCCTTACAGGTGTCCCCTCAGTCATGGTGGTAGTCATTAAGTTTCTCATGGCCTCCTGTCTGGCAGCCTTATTCTGATGTCCGAAGAGTTCCTTGAGATTGAGCATCATGTCATAGGTAGTGGGTAGGGCCTGATGCTGATGTTGTAGCACATTTGACATAAAAGCCAAAATGTAACACCGCGCCATCTCATCTACCTTAACCCATTTCTTATGCCTATCAATCTCCTCTTCACTAGAATTGCTATTAGGCACGCTAGGACAGACCTCAAGAAGTACAAATTTATAACCTTCAACAGTTAAGACAATGTCCAAGTTTTGCTTCTAATCAATGTAATTGGGACCAGTATGTTTGTTTTCTTTTAATATGACAGCAAGAGGATTGAACGCCATTTGAAATCCTAAGAATCACAAAATATTTGGTAAAAACTTTAGAATTTAAAATAATATTGATTCCTTAAACAATATCATTTAAATTCACCAACACCTCAAAACACCATGAATTTTGTATGCCACGATAGTGTGGACGTATACAAATTTAAACATTTGTATGAGGGGGGTTTACCCATTAATTTTATTATCTTGTTAACCTATTTTTTGACAAATAAAATTAATAGTTGGTTTTTCTTCGATCACACAATTAATAGCAGTGACTCCGATGGGGAGGTTACTATTAAATGCGCCTAAGTGTATACCATTACTTGATACTTAGTCCATTAAATAGGATTATGCCCCTTCAGATGGAGAAGATCACACAAACTTAAATAATTTCGTATAATCATCCATAAAGGGAGTTTGATCTAGTGATCTGCAAACAAACTCATCCGATGTGGAGGAAGGCACTCAAAGCTAACGCGCAAGTTTGAATGCATCACTTACAAACCAGTAATGGAGACCGTAGAATTTAAATAATTCCTCTCCCACTTAGTTATTTAAAACGAGGATTTTTAACATGCACACACACTTAGCACATATAAACAGCATAAAAGGTAATAAATATGAAAAATAATTTTCCAAATATTATGGCCTCATCCATAGCTGTCCTCCGTGTGCCACTAACCCTAGCTGGCACCAATGGGTCAAGTCATCGCATCTATCTTGATTCCTTTTCCACTGCGCCTCTGGTCCTCAAATAGCACCACGCTTCGTAAGGATACGATACGTGATAAAAATAAAATTTTACATTTATCGATCCTATATTCCACAAGGGAATGTACATGTAATCAAGATCAAACAGAATGTAAAATCCTAAAACTAATATAGCTCCTGATATATTTAATAATTACAATCATGCACACACATAAAATGCCCTCGACATGCCTGAGGGTCCAAATCACACACAAACACAATAGGACCATAATAGTTGGAACTAGGATGCCTGCAACCACAGAGTTAATCTATCTGCACATCCTATTATTATCCTGCCTAAATTTATGTATGAAAAGTACATAATTTAACTGAAAATCAAACACACAGAGGCAGAAAACTTGGCTCTGATACCAATTGTTGGGTGCTACTCGAAATTCCATTCTGTTTCCCCTGTACAAAAATTTGTACAAGCACAGAACTTTTCCTAGCAACCAATGTACTTTTCAAGAATTAAACTTGGATTGCAAACGAAACTTAACATTATTAATCCAAGTTCAACCCATGTGTCCTTCAAGAATTAAACTTGGATTGCAAACGAAACTTAACATTATTAATCCAAGTTTAACCCATGTGTCATCAGAAGTTAAATCATTTACAGAAGTTGATTAAATATCTATTTCAAGGATTGACTTCCAGGTCGTTGGCGAGGCAATCAGCCTTCTTGGGTATGAGATCATCCACCACTTTCTAGACAAAGCCTTTCAAAGAAATTGAATATTTAAACTCCTTACAGTAACCTTAGGTTTAACTACAGAGACCATAATCGAAGCATAAAATCGCTAGCCTCTTGTCTTGGTATTTCAGGATCCATACAAAGAAAAAACTAAACTAGTACACAGCGGAAATAATTAACTAGTTATACCTTTCTTTGTAGCTTAAAGACCTCTTGATCATTTGTTGTATTCATCTCCTCCTCTTGGATGTTGTGTGGGCGACGATCTACCAAGACAACACCACCCGAACCACTTCTTTTCCTCCAAGACTTTCGGCCACCAAGAGATGCTAGAATAGGGAGCCTCCTTCTCTTATTCTTCTCCTCCAAGTACTCGACCACAAGAAGATAGAGCCTCTTGATGGTGCCAGCCCTTGGTAAAGGAAACAAGGGGAGAATAGAAAGGAAGAGGGCCGACTAAAACAAGGATTAAGAGACTTAGGTTGTGTTTTTTTTCATAAGATGCCATTTACCCCTCTTTTATAATTCTTGGTGAATGCAAAAAAGGAAAGATTTAAAATTAAAACCTTCCTTTTAAGTGTGGCCGACCCTCATTTGGATAATCAATTAAGGAAAAATTTTAAATTAAAATCTCTCTTTTAAACCATTATGGATGGCTACAAAAAAGAAAGATTTTTAAAATTAAAATATCTCTTTTAAATCCCTTTTGTGGATGACTATAAAAGGAAAGTTGTAAAAATTAAAATCTCTCTTTTAAATCCCTTGGAGGATGACTATAAAAGGAAAGATTTTAAAATAAAATCTCTCTTTTAAATCCTTGTGGATGGCTATAAAAGGAAAGATTTTAAAATTAAAAACTCTCTTTTAAATCACTTGGAAGATGATTATAAAAGGAAAGATTTTAAAATTAAAATATCTCTTTTAAATCCCTTGGAGGATGACTATAAAAGAAAAGATTTTAAAAATTAAAATTTCCTTTTAATTCCTTGAGGTCGGCCCCTTGCTTGGGAACCAAGCAAGGCTTGACTGGCCACCTCTTAGGCTCCAAGCAAAGCTTGGCCGACCCCTTGCTTGGGCACCAAGCAAGGATGTGGCCGGCCCATTACTTGGGTAAGAAGTGGACTTGGTTGGATGCGAGGCTTTATACATAGATGCTACAACAGGGACCTAGAGGAGGAATTGGTTTTAGCCTCCTGATGAGCTTGAGCTTCCTGTGTTCAACCCGTACACCCAACTCAAGTTCATCAATAATAACTCATACCACTAAAGAGTTATTATTGAACTACCACACCAATCACATATTACATTACGGACTCCTTCTTATCATGAGTGTGTTAATCTCCCTGTATTTAAGATATCGAATGTCCATTAATTAAATGAGTTATTGACAACTCACTTAATTAACATCTAGCTCTAAGAGTAGTACTACTCAACTTCATTGTCATGTCGGAACTAAGTCCACTTGCAGGGTTTAGATGACAATCCTTATGAGCTCCTCAAGGGGACATCATCATCCTAATAAATAGGAAACAGTTTCCTTCTATAATCAACAACACATCTTATAAATAATATTATTTCTCAACTTATCAGGCCTATTGATTTAACGAATAAATCTCACCCTTTGATAAATTAAAAAAATAAATACTAAGTACATGTGCTTATTATTATATCGGGATTAAGAGTACGCATATCCATAATAACAGAGGTTCTATTCTTTTATGTAGTTAGTATAAAAGGAATAACCTCAAATGGTCCTGCTCAATACACATAGTGTATTTAGTGTAATTTTATAGTCAAGATAAACTAATACCAAATTACACTACAACCATCCAATGGGTTGTCCTAATCCATCTTGGTTGTGAGCTACTATTTATAATTTATAAGGAACTGATAACATGATCTTTTGTGTGACACCACACACCATGTAATCTACAATATAAATTAAATGGACAACTGCATTTAACTAAATGTAGACATTTGACCAATGTGATTTTCATTTCAAAATAAATGTTCATACAAAAAACTAGGCTTTTAGTATACATTTCAACAACTACAAATGGTAAGTAAAAGTAAGTTATTTGAGGAGAGTGAACCATTAAGAATAAGTCCAGAAGGACTATAGGTGTTGGTTCAACTTAGAGTCATTTTGGAAGTATAAGCTAAAACCATGACTAGATCCTAGTCTTGGTAAGACATGATGTAATTAATAATCATTCTATTTTATATTGTGCTAACTTTGTTTTGTAGATTATACTTGGTTATACTAACCTTATGATACAGGAAATCAGATGACTGGAAAAAGGGTCTCCAAGCGCTAGGGAAGGATCCAAGCGCCAGGAGGTTCGAGCGCCCGGATCGAGTCCAGGTGCCTAGATTGGCCCGAATCTAGACACCCGAGTAGATGAATTGATGCATGTTGATTGGTTATCACACATCAAAGTCTAGGCACCCAAACTAGTCAAGGCGTCTGGAGATGGATGATTTTTCAGAGATAGAGCTACGATGAGCCATAGACACATTAGCAGTCTAAGTGCCCAGACTGGGTCCAAGCGTCTAGACATGGATAAGTCAGTGATGAAACAAGATCAAATAGACCTTGATCCTGGTGCCAGGGGCGGTCCAGGTGCCCGAAGATGGCTATAAAGAACCCTTAACCAGCAGCCACAATAGAACTTCTACACGCTTACTTTTGATCATTTTTCTACTACGTTCTCCATCTGCTACAACTCTACTAAGCCAAATCCCTGCTGGTAGACCTACACCAAAATATGAGCTAGATTAAATTCCACTCTTCTAAGTGTGGGTAACAATTTCATTTATTGCATATCTTTTATACTTACAAAAGGAAAGTGTAAGGTTGTTACATTTTTCTATTTCTTTATCTTGTATTCAATTACTCTACTGGGAGTTTACCGATAGAGAATTTAATAGATTGTCCGTCGATAGGTCCAAGGGACCTGAGTCTTGGCGTAGGAATCCCTGAAGGCTTCGAATCAAGGAAAAACTCTTGTGTTCTCGTTTATATTTTATTTTCTTTTTAGTTATTTTTCCGCTGTATGCTTGATTTCAAAACAAAAAATTGTTTAAAATACATATAATTCACCCCCTCTTTTGTGCCAACGGTTCTTAAAAAATAACTTGAGTTGCCCAAGTCTTTAGTTGAGGTTCTAGTTCCTGATGTGCCCAATTTGGTAAATTGACCAAAAGCTCTGTCAACCAAACTTAGTATAATGCTGGGTTTTGTTTTACATTCTGTTGACCAACCAAAATCATTGGTTGTTGAAACAACATGAAACACCCAAACCAACATCTTTAAGGATCTAAACAAAATCTATGTCATAAGGTTCAGCACTAAAATATTTTTCCAATTCTAAACAATGATTTAGACCTTCCTAAATAAAATATAGGTAGTTCTCAACACCAAGATTGGGGAACCATGAAACTTGACTCAAATACATTACTAGATGCCAAATGATTCCAAAAAATAAGATCTCCAAGTACATCACACACAGAAGAAAATTATCCTATTTATACAAAGAGCTACTCGTAACCAAAATGCAATTCTCACAAGATCTTCAAGATATTCTTTAAGGTTCATATTTCCACAAGATGAAAGCTTCAAATTCTTCACACTTATTGTATAGGTTGATTCATTTAATTTTAGCATTTGTCCAATGATCTTATAACAAACGTTAGAATTGCATGTTCAGGAAAAAGCCTGAAGCAACTAACTTAAACTTATTGTCAATTATAAGAAAATGTCAAATCCACATAATTGAACTCAATCATAATGGAGAATCAAGATTCTCTAACAAAGAAACCCTTGATTCCTTGTCACATTTTGCTGAGCCTGAAGCTGATGAATTTTTAGTAATCTACTTTATGTTCTCATTATATGTTGTAAGCGCAATCCTCATCAATGAATACAGAGGAATAGAGAGAGAAATTTATTTTGTCACCCATGGTCTAAAAAGGAGTAAATTTCATAGATGCATCAAATGATGGCATGAAAATCTCCAAAGAATACATATAGAGCTACATAAAATCATATTTTGCATAAACATGATGCCACTAAATAAACTCTATCTTGGCCTATCAAACTAACTGACTTCAATATAGTTTATCATGAAAATGGTTATCTATCAAAGGAAAAGTATTAGATTACATCTTTACTAAGATGACCATAAAGGAGCATGAGCAATGTCAGAATTGGGTCCATTTTGTGGATAGTTCCTCATCCAGAAAGGTGGAGAGTGTTAGACTAGTATTACAATGATTGGAAAACTACTCACTTGAAAAATCTCTCAGGTTATGGCTTTCCATCACTGACAATGAGCTGAATATGAAACTTGTGAAGATGATGGATGGATGGTGATTGACAAACTAGAGAGGGTGGGTGAATAGTGTCTTGACTTGTAAAAATAATATATGCTTTCTCTTGCAAGTTATGCAAGGCTAATAGACTCTTTGGTAGAATATGTGGTGCTTGTGTGTTTGTCTGTGTTAAAGTTAGAAAAATGGAATAAAATAATAAACAAACACAAAAGGTGAACAACACTGATAAGTGTTAGAGTTAGCATGGTTTGGACCACTGGTCCAACTCTAGGACTTGATGGTTAGGCAAATCAAGCCTGCAATCCCACTATGAAGCACACCCACTTCTTTAATGGTGGAGAACTACTTATAATAGAATTACTTCTCCACAAAATATATGCAATGAGGATGTGATGCAGGGCTGACGCGGGAGGAACTGAGTTAACAAGTTTTAATTTTTGACTCAGTTATTAGAACAAGACTATTTATGTGCCAAATTGAAGCTTATTTAGAAATCTATGATTTGTTACATGGTGGAACCCATAACAAACTAGCTTCGAATCTAAAAAAATATCATTTAGGATATTTTTGAAAGCTCCAAACATTTTCTTTAATTACTATTTTCAGTAATTTTTTATTTTAGAGTTTAAGGGGGTTTCCATCTTTTGCAAGTTAGGATTTTGGTCTATTTAAATGTTTGTTTAGTTTTTTTAAGAAATATCTTTGTTGTTATTGAATCAAACTCTTTTTTTAGTAAATCCTAGATACAACGGTGCTCTTCGTTTGTAGATTTCTCATGTCTTATTTTCTCTACAATTCCTCTCTGAACTTCTGCCTCTAGAATAATCATTATTTTTCCAAACGTCAGTTGGTATTAGAGCTCATCAAATAGAATGGAAGATCGTTGTGGTTGTGGTTGGAACAGGAAGTTTCCGATTGAGGAAACCCATCACCATGATCATAGCATTCAGGATGTCATGATTGAGGATTTATAGAGGCAAATTACATAATTAACCCAGCATCTAGCGGTGCCGAATTTTAAAGATCATGAGACCTAGGATCATGAATCTAAGTCTACTTTCAAGAACCCATATCACCAGCGTGCTACATATCGAGAACACCATGGTCACAAGGAATGATATGGAGACCTTAAATTTTGGGATGATTTGCTCAGATTTTCTAATACATTACAAGTAGAGAGATTCGTAATTGGATCAACAAAGTGGAAAGAATTTTTGAATATATAGAAGTTCTCGAGTAGGTGAAGTGAATCTGATTATCATCAAACTTAAGGGTCGAACATCAGTATAGTGGAAGCAGTTGCAGTGCACACGAGATAGATAGGGTAAAACTAAAATCACTAATTGGGAGAAGATGAAGAAGTTGATGCAGGTCACTTGCTCCTTTTGTCTACACCCAAGCTTTGTTTTAGTGACTTCACGCATTGAGGCAGGGTGTAAGATCGATCAATGATTATACAGAGGAGTTCTACTAGTTAATTACTTTTTATACGACTTATTAGTTGATTATTTTTTATATGACTTATTAGAGACAAAGGAGTAGATGGTGGCCTAATACTTAGAGGGGTTGTGCTAGCCCTTGTAAGTTGTCCTCGGTCTTTATTCATTGTGGACAGTTTCAAAGACCTACCAGCATATACTATTATTGAAAATAGTAGAATCAGAAACTAGTGGTTAGAGGCTTCCAAAATGGTGTTATATTTGAGAGGTGACCTAAGACAATCGCCTTATGATTTATACTATTTTTTCAATAAATAAAAATTTATTAATTGCGTGAATGTACTTATGTATTTGAATAGTCTTAAACTCATTTATTGAATATCCTTAATATAATTCATAGCATGAGAGAAATTGTGATTGAATGACAACTAGTGAGTATATCTATATTTGTAATTATGAAAGTATTGAAATATTTCCTAGTCAATGAATTGATGTATTCAGACATCATCAATTATGTGAGACTAACACTGGTTATACTCTTTGGTTTAACTAAGCAGTTGTTACTCACTAGCTAGAGACATTGGGATGTCAAGAGTTAAATGTGGATACTAGTTATGGTAACTAGTTCTTTAGAGTGACATGCTGTAAGCTTTTATATGGCTCTCTATATATATAGATATGTTTGTAGTTATTAATGTAGCTCAAGTACAAGTTTCCTTCAAGTTAAGGTATTCAAGTTACCTTGGTCATGGAGGCTTATACTTTGACCTCTTAAGTAAAGTATCTCCTTGAAGATGTTTTCCCGAGATGATTAGGTATAAGTCAAAGTACCCGAAAGTGCTTGGATAGTCCACAGAGAATTCACCCTCATTGTGAGGAGATGTATACCCTATAGCTACTTGTTAGGTGTCACACCCCAGAGGAGTCCCTACCAGACAAAAATCTGGCAGCATCTCCCCTGTACCGGTGATAATATGAAACTATATACATAAACATAAACAACATATAACATATTCATTAGCCCACATGGCTGGATATAAGCACAACCACGCAGTTAATAACAACCCATACGGCTGGAAACATGCACAGCAAAAAACACAAAATAATACGAACGTAAGATCAACAACGACACTAACAAAAAATACCTGCAATCACCAGACTTGACTCCAAAATTCACATCAACTTATTGAAAAGCAAAATACACAGAATCAACATACCACTCAAACAATAACAAAATCAAACAGAAAACTATCCTCGAGTGTGACGTGGGACTGGCAGTCGGGACTCTCCAAGCATCCATGACTCATCTACCTGTTACCTGGCGAAAGAAAACCAATTTTCGAGGTGGTGAGTATTGGAACTCAGCGGGTAAGGAAAGAGATAATGCATGAACATAATATATAAGTAGAGAGTGTCAACAGTATACAGTCTCATAAGAGGAATAGTAGATACTAAAACAAAACCATAATAAATGCTCATACCTGAAACCATATCCTAGGCTAATAATAGAAGGTCAAAAGTAGTACTAATCTGCTACAGTACTGCTCATAACTACAGAGGAAATATGTAAGGTATATACAAACTTCCAATAAGTAAACCTACAATGAGAGTGTATCTCAACATAAGCAAGCATAGCAGGATAAGTGAACAACAACAGCATAAGCGAACAACAGCAGCATAAGCTACAACAGTGAGCGATGGCAACATAAGTATACCACAGCAACATAAGTAAGCAATAATAGCATATGTAAACAGCAGCAGCCAAAACAAGTATAATAATAGTGTATGCACAAATGGTCACTCCCGCCCACCTCTCTGCACCATGACCCCTATATGGTCGAGAGGCCGGGCCAGTGACAGACTGTACAACATTCCAACTACCACTCACACGAGTGGCCGAGGGGACAGTTGCATAGTAGCTAACTAGCTACATCTGCGACGGGGGTCCCTGCTGCTCGTAACTCCAGCTATCACTACCTATAAGTGACCGAGTGGAAGCACGACAGGACAAGCGACATCAACTCCAGCTACCACTCTCTCGAGTGGCTGAGGATGCGACCCTGGTCAACGACTCTCCCGACTGTAAGGGAGAATTGGTCGTTGACATACATGCCATGATATGATGCACCAAATGCAACAGTCATCATACAAATATAAGCAGAAATTAGGTATGTTACATGAAGCCAACATGCTCAATACAGTATATAAATAAACAACAGTCATCATATCAATATAAGTAAAATTTAGGTATGCTACATGAAGCCATCATGCTCAATAAAGTACATAAATGAACAACAGTCAAAGCATACAACCATAGTATCTAGTATCTGCTACCTATCGTGAACAACAACAAGAGATTGTATAGATGTAAAAATGAATATCTTGAAGATCGAGTGGAAGTATCAAGTGCAAGATAAATAAGAGTGGAGTCAAGGTAAAAGCAATTTCTATCCAAGGATAGCTCTGTTAGAGTGTATACTAAAAGTCTAACTTTTTGTATAAACATTTAAGAATCACATTGGTCAAATTATCTACATTTACTGCTAAGTGTAGTTGTTCAATTAATTTATATTGTAGATAACATGGAGTCACACACAGAAGATCGTGTTATCGATTCTTTGTAAATTATAAACAGTAGTTCATGACTAAGATGGAAAGGAACAAACCATTGGAATAGTCGTAGTGTAATTAGGTATTAGTTTATCTTGACTAATAAATTACACTAAGTACACTCCAAGTGTATTGAGTAGGACCATTTAAGGTAAGTTCTTTTTATACTGATTTAATAAAAGAACAAAACCTTAGTTATTATGGAAGTGTGTGCTCTTAATCCTAATATAATAACAAGCACATATATTTAGTATTTATTTCTTTGACTTATCAATGGGTGAGATTTAGTTCGATAAATCAATAAGCCCGATAAGTTGAGAAATGATATTACTTATAGTGTGTGTTGTTGATTATAGAAGGAAATTGTGTCCTAGTAATCTAGGTTGAGAATGTCCCCAGAGGAGCTCATAAGGATTGTCATGTTAAACCCTGCAGGTGGACTTAGTTCGACATGCTGATGAGGTTGAGTGGTACTACTCTTGGACTAAGATATTAATTAAGTGAGTTGTCAGTAACTCATTTAATTAGTGGACATTCGACATCTTAAACACAGGGAGACTAACACACTCATAATAAGAAGGAGCCCAAAATATAATTTGGGATTGGTGCGGTAGTTCAATAATAATTCTTTAGTGGTATGAATTATTATTGATGAAATTAAGTTGAGTGTTCGGGGCGAACACGGGAAGCTTAATTTCATCGAGAGACTAAAACCAATTCCTCCTCTCGGTTCCTATCGTAGCCTCTTGTATATAGAGATTTATACCCACCCATACCCACCTTCTTACCCACCTTAAGGTGGCCGTCTAAGCCTAGCTTGGAGCCCAAGCTAGGGCCGGCCAAACCAAGGTGTGAGGTGGCCGACCCTAGCTCGAGTCCAAGCTTGGTGTGGCCGGCCATAATTAATTAAAAGGATTTTATTTTTTAAAATTTTTCTTATGTGGATTCCATGGTTTTAAAAGAGAGTTTAAAATTTAAATCTTTCCTTTTATAGCTTTCTACAAAGGATTAAGAAAAGATTTGATATCTTACCTTATTTGTAGATTGATAGGAAGATTTTAATTTTGATAAAACTTTCCTTTTTTGTAACCATGTTCATGGTTTTAAAAGAGAGTTTAAAATTTAAATCTTTCCTTTTATAGCTTTCTACAAAGGATTAAGAAAAGATTTAATATCTTTCCTTATTTGTAGATTGATAGGAAGATTTTAATTTTGATAAAACTTTCTTTTTTTGTAACCATGTTCATGATTTTAAAAGAGAGTTTTAAAATTAAATATTTCCTTTTATAAGTTTCTATAAAAGATTAAGAAAAGATTTGATATCTTTCCTTATTTGTAGATTGAAAGGAGATTTTAATTTGTGAGAAAACTTTCCTTTTTGGAAATCATCCACATGTTTAAAAGAAAGATTTTAATTTATAAAATTTCCTTTTATAACCCACCATGAAGGGAAAAATTATTAGAGAAATTTTTTTATAAATTTCCGGAAACAAATTAGGAAGTTTTAATTCTTGTGTGAATTAAACTTTCCTTGCTTGGTGCTTATAGGTGGCCGACCATGTTAATAATGAAAAGGAAATTATTTTTTAATTAAATAAATTTTATTTTTCATGGAAAAGGAATTAAGAAAGTTTTTTATTTAAATTTCCTTATTTGCCAAGACCAAGGATTATAAAAGAGAGGGTAGAGGTGCCTTCAAAATAGGATGACTCTATTCTATTTCTTCCTCTCTTTTCCTCCTTGGTGGTGGCTGGCCCTATTGCTTTTCCCTCTTCCTTTTATTTCTTCTTCATTGGCCAAACCTCATCATTTCTTGGAGCTTGAAGGTGGCCAGGTTCTAGCTTGGAGAAGAAGGAGAGAAAGGAAGCATCCCTTTGGAGTTTGGTGGTGGTTGCCGAACCTCATCTATTCTTGGAGTACTTGTGGTGGTTGAACCTTGCAAGGAGAAGAAGGCTTTGGGTGGTTCTCATCTCGGTGGATCGTTGCCCACATAATGTCCGGGATAAGAAGAGGAATACGGTAGAAGATCAAGTGGTCGTTGCATACAAAGGAAGGTATAACTAGTAATTATTTTCCGCATCATACTAGTTTTTCCTTTGTATGAATTCCAAACACAAGAGGCATTAGATTCTAGTTTTTCGAATTGTAATTCGAGTTTATGTTTTTCTTTGTTTTTCGAATTTGTGATTTGATTGTTCTTTTTGGTTAAACCTAGAGTTATATAAGAAAATTAAATATTAGGTTTCCTTAAAAGACTTTGTCTAGGCGGTGGTGGATGCTCCCATACTCAAGAAGGCCATGTGCCTCGCCATGCAATCCTGGAAACCAATTTTGGAAATTAATATTTAATTGAATTTATAACATAGGTTGATTTGGATCAATAGTATTAAGTTCCGCTTGCGATCCAAGTCTAAACCATTAAGAATAGATAAGTTAAATTTGGAATCAATAATGTTAAGTTCTGTTTGCGATTCTTAATTTAATTTCTAAAGAATACAATAGGTTGTTTAGGAAAAGGTTCGACACTTGTACAAAATTTTTGTACAGTGGAACCGGCACGATCCTCCTAGGACCAACCAACAAGCTCATGCACTAAGTTCAAAGAACTATAGAATCAAGGTAAGAAGTATCCGCCTTAAATGTAGACCGAGCTAAACAATCTCCACGTCGAAGTGCTCGTCTCGAATTACAGTCCTGTAAATCACATAATGTACAGTTTAACTAATTGCATATGACATTTACTAGATAAACTAAATCTCAAACCCAAATAGATATGTCTACTTCCTCTAATCTTTCTAATCATTGAATCCATTAAATCTGAGAATTAATCTCATTCATAACCCATCACCACTTATCACAATAACAATCTAATGATTTTCTAATAATGCTCATGAAATTATTGAAATCAACCTACCAACTGATTAACCCAACCACCATAGAAAATCTGAAATCAAACCCCCCATCTATTCCATAATCACATTAGGTTAAACCAAAGATGAAACAATTCTAACTCACCCAAATTGATATCCCAACCTACGCTTCACAACCGCAGGAATTCGTTGCTAAAAATCTGGTAGTCGAAGTTACAACGAAGTTGCTGCCGGGAACAAAACCAGAGCTGCTGCTGGAAACCAAAAATACCACCTCTTGTAGACCTAACAACCCAAACTACGAATCCATTAATTAGCTTTCTAATCCCAAAACAAACCTAAAATTCAACAACCTTACCTCCAATTCCAAATGCCCCAAATGGTGATACGCCACTAGAGAAAGGTGCTACTGGAAAGTGAAGCTACCGCTGTTGGACAAGATCAACAACCTCTCCCTGCCTCTCCAATAGCGATGGCATCAAAGTGATGGAAGAGGCAGTGGATCCAATCTAGGGCACAATGTCAACAAGGGCGGTGGCACACCGAGATCAAATCTAGGGTTTAGCTGGCCGATCGTGGACCTCGGCGTTGTGGTCGACGGTGGCGGCATCATCGGGTCGGCCTCACTCGAGTAGGTGCGACGACATCGGGTAGAGACACGAGGCGGAGGCTAGGGCACGACTCAGCCGATGTCACTAGGCGACGTCGGGGTGTTGGACAGAGACCACACCGAGGGGAAAGGAAGAGGACGACGACATGGATCGGGCAGAGATCGCTCGTGAAGGAGGAGAGAAGAGGAAGGGGGTTCGGGTGGCGGTGATGTCTAGGCTATGAGAAGAAGAGATGGCTCCGGTGTAGGTGGCGGTGGCAACGAAGAGGAGTTCGGCCGGATTTGGGGATCGGGAGGAAAAATCACATGAGGAGGAGAGCCGGCGGGGTGCGAGAAATTCACGAGAGGGAGAGGGCTCGAGGAAGAGGGACTTTTATAACTTAGGATTTAGGGATTTTTCAATTAAACCCTAGATGAGTTCCTCAATCAACTCCCGCCTTCGGGTATTCCCAACAGGCCTTTCTCGGGCCCATGAAGGCATCCCCTCTAAGTATGACATACAGGCTCCGATTAAATCCTAGAAAATTTCTAAAAATTCCAATAAGATTATTTCCTCAAATAACCTTATTATTTAATTATTAATTGGTACCGTATTTTACATTAGCATTGTTACTTAAAGTCTTTACAAAGTATCACATGATAAGAGTATGAGACTCTTAGACACATATAGGAGTAATTTGAATCCATAAGGTGAGTTAATATTCTTTGGGCTAGATGTAACATAGTCAACCTAGTGGGGACAGACACATAGACCATGTTCTAAACTAAGTGAGTATAAGACGAGTGAAAAGAACGAGGCACGACTCACTATAGCTACTAAAGAGTTTAGAACTAGTTCTAGAATCAACTGTGATTTTCTGATTAATTGGGGATCATGATGTACTTCTAGGTTTCACTCATGATCGATCCATAATTTAATAGTTAATTATGGATGACCATGATAATATGAGAACCTATTGTGTTACACGCACTATGAATATCTAAAAGGCGTAAAAACAAGTTTGAGAATTTAATTTTCAGATCACGAGATAAGATGTTTGGTTGGACCAGACAAAGGACAAATATGGGAAATATTTTGTCATAATAAAAGCACGGATGAACCACATCTTTTATGGAAGAGTTAGACTCTATTTAATTTAATAATAAACCAAACTAAGAGGTCAATGGGTCGGATTTTGGTTAAAGAATTTTGGATTGGGTTTGCATATTTTAATCCAACTCATCAAGAGAACCTATATATTGATATATAAGGGAGAAATTAAAGAACCAATTCATCATTCATTGGTTTAGGTTTTATTTAACCTAGCCTCTTTCCCCTCTCCCTCCTCTCTCTAACACTACCCTCCAAGAAGCCAAGGAAGGTTTTCTTCCTCAAGCTTCTTGGCTTTTTCTTTGTTCTCTTGGATCGCATCGCCTCCACACTTGGCTAGTATCAATTGGAGACAAACCTTGTTGATCACTAGAGTTTTCTTATAGAACTTGGTGTGGATACGAATAGAGGTGAGGTCTGTGGACATCTAATTTGATGTCCTTTTTCCTTTGCATCCATCTGTAAGATACGCCCAGAATAATTATTATTCTTAAGTTTTTATTTTACAATTATGTCTACGTGAGTTATATCCTGCCTGCGTGTGGTGTGCATTTTGTAATAAAATAGTTTTATTATCATCTTTCTACTTCCACTGCATGTTTTGTGAAATGTGTTAAGCACACATCGCGTTGGGCACCCTCCAAAAATGGTATCAAAACCCGGTCATACTTCAACATGATCTTAAAATAGTTTTATGAATTGTAGTAGTCATAGTTTTATTATTTTGGGTATTAGGGAAATACAAATTTGAAAATTATTTCCTGATCCCAGATTGGAATCCCACAAAATCATTAGTAATTGATCCACCAATCGATTAATATTCCTATCAATTGATTAAGCGTCTAGGCCAATCGATTAGTAGTTCAAATTCACAAAATAAAACCTTCTCCCAATAAATTGACGAAAGCCCTCAATCGATTAAGAAGCCAAAAATCATGAACAGAGACTTCTAAATCAATTGGCTGATCAATAATCGATCTCAATCAATTGGTGAAAATCGTTAATCGATTAAGCTGCCAAAAATCATGTACAGAGGACTTCATAATTGATTACTGAATTGATTAAGCATCTTAATTGATTACTAAATTGATTAAGAGCTCTGATCTCGCGTACAAAGAGTTTCCTAATCGATTGCTTAATCAATTAAGTAACTTAATCGATCAATGAATCGATTAAGAGCTCTGTATTCATTAACAGAAGGTCTCATAATCGATTACCCAATCTATTAAGGCCCTGAATCGATTACCGAATTGATTAAGGGTAATTCTGATCAATAGTAAAGCTGTAATTGATCACTGAATCGATTGGAAACTTCCCAATTGATTAGTAAGTTGTGCTAATCGATTAGTACAACTTGGATCAATCCTAAAATTCTAATTTTGAAAATTCCATAATCATTAAGGAAATTACAATTAGGGAAACTATTTTCTAATTAGATTTACTTAATTAAAATGATTTCCTTAAGATAAATATGTGGTTAGACTTGAAAATTTATTTCCTAATCTAAATTAAAGAATTTTGTTTATAGAAATCAAATCCTTAAACATATTTTATATCCAAATAAAAGTATGATAACTATAAATTTGTTAATGTCATGCCATATCCTATGTCATATAGATGCATTAATTAATTTTAATTTTATGCTATGATTAGATATAATTATGCATGCATGCGTGATATCATGTTATCATATTTGTTATGCATATAATGTCATATAGATAGATTATATGCATGATGAAGATGAGACATAAATCCCTTACAAAATATTAAAGCCTACACCTTTCGTCAATATGGTAAGAACTAGAGTTTGATTACTTATTTGAATTATTGTGCCAAAGCTAAGCTCATCCTGAAATTAAACATGTTTGAACCATTGAGATATGTTCATGATTAACAGGTTGCTTTTAACTTGAAGGGTTAATTTGTTGTGCCAAAGCCATGATCAACGTGGATAAAGATGAAGTTGGGTGACGTGTATTTGATGTATACTTGCTAATGTGTTAGCAACCCGATGTTTATGCAAATATCAATTGGTTGATAGTATAATGTGATAGTTGCATATACGAGATATGTAATTAGTATATTTGATACCTACCACTATAGCTAAGAATGGCCTGTTGTGCCCAAGCCAAGGTTGTTCTTATCTAAAGTAAATATCAACCCACTTGGAGAATATCTACCACTAAAGTAAATTTATAAGGGCTCTTGAATTTGATAACTAAGCTGGAATTTTATTATATGTGAATTGTTTACACAGTAAAATCATCTTTCTAATATATTCTCATTTTTATATTTCTATTTCTAAGTTAATCATTTAATTATGATGTCTTTGAATTTGTGTTTGTTAATGGACTTGAACAAATTGATTAGGCTAAACTTCTTGGACTGGTTTTGAAACATGAAAATTGTTCTCAAGACTAAGAAGCTAGTATATGTCCTTGAAAAGGCACTTCCCACTTATATAGCAGATGATGCAACGCCAAATCAAATATTGGCTTTTGAAAAGAACATGACTAATTCTAAGCTTGCTAGTTGCATCATGCTGGCCTCGATGTCTCTTGAACTGCAAAAACAACATTAGTATATGGATGCTTATACAATTATTTTTCATATGCGTGAGTTATTTGATGAGCAAGCTAGGTCTGAATGGTTTGAAGTCACCAAGCTACTCTTTTGCTCCAAGATGCAGGAGGAGGGTTCATTTGTGGTACAATTTACGCTGAAGATAAATGGCTACTTTGAGCATTTAGGATCACTTGATTTTTGCATTGGATCATGAATTAAGTATTGACTTAATTCTGTATAGTTTACTTGGTAGCTATTCATAGTTTGTGATGAACTACCAGATGAACCGTATTGAATCCATAATTCTAGAGTTGATCAACATGCCCAAAAATATAGAACCTTCTGTAAAGAAAGATCAGAAGATATTGATGTTAGTAAACTCCTCATAAAAAGGTTCTAAGAGGAATCCAAGTCATCAAGCCACTGGGAAGAAGAAAAAGGCAAAGATAGTATAACCGGCAACAAAAGGCCCATGCCATTATTGTGGTAAGTGTTGGTTGCTACTCGGAATATCGTTCTATTTCCCCTGTGCAAAAATTTTGTACAAGCATAGAACTATCCTAGCTACCGAGATGTTCTACTGAAGTTAAATTTGGATTGCAAACGATGCTTAACATTATTAATCCAAATTGTCCTTCAAAAGTTAAACTTGGATTGGAAACGATACTTAACATTTTTACTCCAAGATTAACCGATGTGATCTTCCTAATTTAAACCATATTACAGAAGTCAATCAAATATCTATTTCAAAGATCGGCTTCCAGGTTAAACATGGCGAGGCACTAGGCCTTCTTGGGTATGGGATCATCCACCACTTCCTAGACAAAGCCTTTCAAAGAAATCGAATATTTAACTTCTTATAGTAAACTAGGTTTAACTATAGAGACCTCAATAGAAACACATTATCGAAATATGAAATCAAAAAATAAAATCAATAACAAAACGATAACCTAAAACTGATAACCTCTTGTATTTGGTTTTTCAAGATCTATACAAAAAGATGAACTAGTCATGATGCAGAAACAAATAACTAGTTATACCCTTTTTATAGCTTATAGACCTCTTAATCTTTTGCTATATTCCTCTCCTTCTCTTGGCCGTCGTATGGGCGACGATCTTCCAAGATGAAATCCACCCAAGCTTCTTCCTTTGCTTCCAAGATTCGGCCACCAAGTAACCTGCAAGGGATGCTAGACAAGAGAGCTTCCTTCTCTTCTTCTTCTCCTTCAAGCAATCGGCCACCAAGAGAAAGCAATGATTGATGTCGCCGACCTCCAATAGAGAAAACAAAAGGAGAAGAGAGAAGAATAAGGGCCTGCCACTAAAGGATTGGAAGAGAGGAATAGAAGATGTGTTATCTTATGAGGCACCCCCTCCATCTCTTTTATAATTCTTGGTCTTGGCAAAAAAGGAAAGTTTTAAACATAATTAAAACTTCCTTATATTCCTTGCCAATGACTAAAAAGGAAAGTTTAAAAACAAAAAATTAAAACTTCCTTTAATGCTTGTCATGGTCAGCCTTACTCATGTGCTCCAAACAAGGAAAGTTTTAAACATAAAATTAAAACTTCCTTATTTGTTTTTGGTAAGAAATTTTTAATAAAAATTCCTCTTTTAAATCCCTTGTTAGTTATAAAAGGAAAGTTTTATAAATTAAAATCTCTCTTTTAAAAACATGTGGATGGTTACAAAAAAGGAAAGTTTTATCAAAAATTAAAATCTTCCTTTTAAACTAGAAATAAGGAAAGATATTAAACCTTTCTCTTAATCCTTTGTAGAAAACTATAAAAGGAAATATTTTAAAATTTAAAAATTCTCTTTTAAAACCATGACTTTCACAAAATGACAGATTTTAAAATTAAAATACCCTTTTAATTTTTATGTGGTCGGCCACCTAGCTTGGGCTCCAAGCTTGGCCGGCCACAACCAATCTTTGGCTTGGTCAGCCCTAGCTTGGGCTCCAAGCTTGGCTTGGCCGGCCATATCAAGATGGGTAAGAAGCTGGGCTTTAGGTGGATATAAGGCTTTATAAATAAGAGGCTACAACAGAGAGTGAGAGGATGAATTGATTTTGGTCTCCCGATGAGCTTGAGCTTCTCATGTTCACCCTGAGCACTCAACTCAAGTTAATCAATAACAACTCATACCACTAAAGAGTTATTATTGGACTACCGCACCAATCCCATATTACAATATGGGCTCATTCTTATCATGAGTGCGTTAGTCTCCCTATATTTAAGATATCAAATGCTCACTAATTAAATGAGTTACTGACAACTCACTTAATTAATATTTAGCTCCAAGAGTAGTACCACTCAACCTTATTATTATGTCGGACTAAGTCCACCTACACGGTTTACATGACAATCCTTATAAGCTCCTCAAGGGGACATCACCAACCTAGATTACTAGGGCACAGTTTCATTCTATAATCAACAACACACCATATAAATAATATCATTTTCCAACTTATTGGACCTATTGATTTAACGAACTAAATCTCACCCTTTGATAAATTGATGAAATAAATATGAACTATACGTACTTGTTATTATATATTGATTAAGAGTACGCACTTCCATAATAATAGAGGTCTTGTTCTTTTATGTAGTTAGTATAAAAAGAAACTACTTTAAATGGTCCTGCTCGATACACTCATAGTGTACTAGTGTAATTTTATAGTCAAGATAAACTAATACCAAATTACACTACAACAACTCCAATGGTTTGTCCCATTCCATCTTGGTTGTGAGCTACTATTTATAATTTATAAGGAGTTGATAACATGATCTTTTGTTTGGCACCACACACCATGTTATCTATAATATAAATTAAATGGACAACTACACTTAGCATATAAATGTAGATATTTGAGCAATGTGATTCTTATATCAAAATAAATGTTTATACAAAAGGCTAGACTTTTAGTATACACTCTAACAATCTCCCACTTATACTAAAAGATTATGCTGCCATAAATGCTTCCATACATATGATTTTCATCCCCTCAACAGGCCGATCAAAAGCTTTCGCCGGAAGGGCCTTAGTGAAAGGATCTGCCAGGTTATCTGCTGATGCAATCTTGGCGACAACAACTTCTCCTCGCTTTACGATGTCTCGTATCAGGTGGTACTTGCGCTCAATGTGTTTACTTGCCTTATGGGCTCGTGGTTCCTTTTTAGTTTGCTACTGCACCACTATTATCACAATAAATTGTGATAATTTTGGGTAAACCAAGAATCACATCTAAGTCCATCAAGAAGTTTCTGAGCCATACAACTTCTTTGGCTTCCTCAGAGGCTTCCACATACTCAGCTTCCATGGTGTAGTCCGAAACACATTTCTGCTTAACACTCCTCCATGCTATGGCTCCGCCTCCTAAAGTAAACACATAACCTGAGGTAGACTTACTATTGTCCCTATCTGATTGGAAGTCAGAATCTGTGTAACTCATAGGGAGCAAATCATCTGCTTGGTACACCAGCATATAATCTCTAGTCCTTCTCAAGTACTTTAATATATGCTTTATGACAGTCCAATGTCCATGTCCTGGATTACTTTGATATCTGATAACCATGCCCACGGTAAAATAGATATCCGGTCTCGTGCATAACATTGCATACATTAGGCTTCCTACAGCTGAAGCATAAGGAACTGCCTTCATTTCCTCTATCTCTTTTGATGTCTTAGGAGACAGCTCTTTAGATAAAGATACTCCATGCCGAAAAGGTAGAAAACCTTTCTTGGAGTTTTGCATGCTAAAATAAGCTAGGATTGTATCGATATATGAAGCTTGAGATAAGCACAACATTCTTTTCTTGCGATCCCTTATTACTTTGATCCCAAGAATATGTCTGCATTCTCCCAAGTCCTTCATATCGAATTGTTTAGACAACCATACCCTTACTTCTGACAACACTTTGATGGCCGGAGCTTGGAGGAAGAGAAAGGAGTCCCTCTTGTCTAGATCCCTTTGGTGGCCAGAGCTCGGAGGAAGAGTAGAAGGCTTTGGTGGATTACTTCTTAGTAGATCGTCGCCCACACGACGTCCAAGAGAAGGAGAGGAATACAATAGAAGATCAAAAGGTTTTTGTTAACAAAGAAAGGTATAACTAATTTCCTTATTCTGCATCATACTAGTTTTCTTTGTACAGATTTTGAATTACCAAACAAAAGAGGCTAACGATTCTAGGCAATCGATTTTATGTTTCGATTTTGTGTATCTTTTATTTTTTTGATCTTGTGATTCGATTGTTCTTGGTGGTTAAACCTAGGGTTATTGTAAGGATATTAAATATTGAATTTCATTGAAAGGTTTTGTCTAAAAAGTGGTGGATGATCCCATACCCAAGAAGGCCTAGTGCCTCACCATGTTTAAACTGGAAGCTGATTTTTGAAATAAATATTTAATCAACTTTGTAACATGGGTGGATTTGGATCAATAATGTTAAGAATCATTTGCGATCCAGGTCTAAACCTCTAAGAACAGATAAGTTGAATTTGGAATCAATAATGTTAAGTTCTATTTGCGATTCCAAATTTAATTTCTAAAGAACACGATAGGTTGTTAGGAAAGGTTCGAGACTTGTACAAAATTTTTATACAGGGGAACCAGTACGATATTCTGAGTAGCAACCAACAGAAATACTACCACATCTCCATCACACTTTTTGTATACACGAGACTCATCCGGACACTAAATAAATCTATAAGACTGGATTACTTTATTAAACCGGATGTTCCAAGATCTTGAAGCTTGTTTCAGTCCATAAATAGACCGATTGAGCTTATATACAAGATGCTCTTTGCCCTTTGCAATAAACCCCTCTGGTTGCTTCATATGGATGTTTTCTTCAAGACTTCCATTAAGGAAAGCTGTTTTGACATCTATTTGCCAAATCTCATAATCCATATGAGCAGCAATAGTTACAAGTATCCGGATAGACTTAAGTATAGCTACTGGCAAAAAGGTTTCCTGATAATCGATTTCCTCTTTTTGAGTATACCCCTTCACAACAAGCCTTTCTTTGAAGGTCTCTACCTTCCCATCTATCCCTCTTTTTATTTTATAGATCCATTTACATCCAATAGCTTTTACACCATTTGGTGGTTCTACTAGCTCTCAGACTTTGTTAGAATACATAGATTCTATTTCTGAATTCATTGCTCTTTGCCAAGATGCTGCATCTTTATCTTGGAGTGCTTCGTCATATGTTCGGGGATCATGTTCATATTTACCTGGGATCAAGTCCGAAGATTCTCCCAAAAATATGAGTCTTTTAGGTTACCTAACAACCCTCCCACTACGACGAGGTACTGTCTGTAGTTGTGCATCATTTGTAATACGTGTTGCAGTTTCTTGTGATATTTCATCTTGCACTGTTGGTATTAAAGTAGACGGGTCCTCTTTCATTTATTCTAGAACAATTTTACTTATGGGCTTGTGGTTCATTACATAGTCTTCTTCTAAGAATTGGGCATTGGTGCTAACAATGACATTTTGATCTTTAGGACTATAAAACAAACCACCTTTCATTGCTTTAGGATAACCTACAAACATGCGAACTTTTGTACAAGATTCCAACTTATCAGCATCTCCCTTCAGCATATGTGCTGGACTACCCCAAATCCGAACATGACTCAGACTAGTCTTACGCCTATTCCATAATTCTGTGGGAGTAGAGGGTACTGATTTAGAAGGTACCAAGTTCAAAATGTATATTGTCATTTTAAAGCATATCTCCAGAACGAATTTGGTAATTCTGAATAACTCATCATCGATCTAACCATTTCCATAGAGTCATATTCCTTCCTTCTACCTCACCATTCTGTTGGGTGTATCAGGTGCAGACAATTGGGATTAAATTCCATCCTCTGATAAGTAATTCCTAAACTCTCCTGAGAGGTACTCGCCACCATGATCAGACTGTAGTATTTTGATACTTTTACCGTGACGTTTCTCCACATCAGCCTTGTACTCTTTAAACTTATCAAAGCACTCAGACTTGAGGCACATCAAGTAAATGTACCCATATCTCGAATAGTCATCTATAAAAGAGACAAGATATTCAAAACCACCTCTCGCCTGGATAGTCATATGTCCACAAAAATCAGAATGAACCAATTCTAACACATCTTTTGCTCTATACCCCTTGGCCTTAAAAGGTCTCTTGGTCATTTTACCTTCCAAGCAAGATTCGCAGGTTGGAAAGTTTTCCACCACCAATGAATCCAAAAGTCCATCGACTATTAGCCTTTGAATCCTACTTAAGTTTATATGACCAAGCCTTAGATGCCAAAGATATGTTTGGCTCATTTCCGAAGGTTCCTTTCTCTTATTAGAGTTAGAGGATGTGTTATTAATTTTCATTTGTTGCTTTATGAGAGTTATTGGATTTAGAGTATACAAACTGTCAACTAATGTACCAAAACAGATAATTACCCAATTTTTCTTGATAACCACTTTGTTACCAAAAGAAATAGCATATCCATCCAAAAATAGTTTAGAAATTGAAATTAAATTCTTTCTAAAACTTGGTACATAAAGACAATTTCTCAAAATCAAAGTTCTATTCCTATCAAATGATAAGTAAACATCTCCCACTATAACAACCGCCACTTTCGTAGCATTGCCCATGTAGACGGTTATCTCTCCTTCATATAGCTATCGGGTTTCCTGGAACCCCTACAATAAATTGCAGACATGATCAGTGACTCCTGTATCTACACACCAGGTACTGGTAGATAACACCGCTAAACATGTTTCAACTACTAGAGAATAAGATATACCTTTATTGTTCTCTTTCCTATGAGGACAGTTCGCCTTCCAATGTCCAGACTGCTTGCAAATGAAGCAGTTATCCTTCGGCTTCTTCACTATAGCTTTTAGTCCAGTACCTAGAGATCGATTTACTTTCTTTATCGAACGAGCTTGTTTCTTCTTTTTCTTGCCTTTCGACTTAAAATTAGAAACATTTTCAGCAAAGTGGATTTGAGAACTATGATGAAATAACGCTTCTGCTGCCTAAAGTTCTATCAGTAGTTCTACCAATAAATAAATCCTTTTATTCATATTGTAGTTCAGGCGGAACTGCTCAAAACTTTTGAGTAGCGTTTGGAGAATAATATCGACCTGGGTTTCCCCATCGATTTCAGCTCCAAGGATGTGCATTTCATTCAAGTAAGCCATCATTTTGAGGATATGATCCCTTACGGGTGTTCCCTCTGACATGGTGGTTGTCATTAAGTTTCTCATAGCCTATTGCCTAGCAGCCCGATTTTGGTGTCCGAAGAGTTCCTTGAGATTGTGCATCATGTCATGGGCAGTGGGCATTGCCTGATGCTGATGTTGCAACACATTTGACATTGAAGCCAATTTGTAACACCTTGCCATCTCATCTACCTTGACCCATTTCCTATGATGCTCAATCTCTGCTTCACAAAAATTGCTATTAGGCTCATTAGGGCAAACCTCCATTAGTACAAACTTGTAGCCTTCAGTAGTTAGGACAATGTCCATATTTCTTTTCCAATCTATGTATTTAGGTCTAGTAAGTTTGTTCTCTTTCAGAATAATAGCAAGTGGGTTGAAAGTCATCCTAAGAATCACAAAATAAGTTTTGGTCAAAACTTAAGAATTTAGAATAAAATTGATTCCTCAAACAATATCATTTAAATTCACCAACACCTCAAAGCACCGTGAATTTTGTATGTGATGTGCGTAGATTATATACTCTTTTATGCATGTTTTTACGCACATTTACATACTTTGAGCATGCTTGATCTATGCATTTTTATACTTCCAGCTTTCCTTTTAGCGTATTTACTCTTTTGGTTCGGAGATCTGCTTTTTGTGCATTTTCTGTACACAGGAGTCGAAATTGGTGAAGATTATGTGTCCTCGGGCAAGTTTGGAAGAAATTGAAGGGAGAGAGCATCAGGCCGTGTACCACACATGGCCGTGTAGTCTTAACAGGAAGGGAAGAGGACATGGCCGTGTCTTGATTTGAAGAAATCAGAGCAGATGCCTTACATGGCCGTGTGGATCTACATGGCCGTGTGAGGTTTCCAGAGGCCAAGCAGGTGGTGGCCGTGTGGATCTACACGGCCATGTGAGGTTTCCAGAGGCCAAGCAGGTGGTGGCCGTGTGCATCACACGGCCGTATGGATTTTCCAGAGACCAAGCAGGTGGCGGCCGTGTGCACCACACGGCCGTGTAGCATTTCCAGAGAGCAGGAGGGCCTTGGCCGTGTGCACCACACGGCCGTGCAGCATCGGCAGAGAAGGAACTGGACATGGCCGTGTGGATCTCACACGGCCGTGTCGAGGGGCCGTGTGGCGCCCGATTCCCTCCTCTATTTAAACCTTCCTTCATGAATTGAAAGGGTATCTCTCCCCCTTTTGGGAGAAGGCAAGATTTGGTAGTTTCCTCCCATTCTTGGGAGGATTTCTGGGCGATTCTAAGGGAGATCTTGACGATTTCGACTCCGGAGCGAGGATTGGATCCGAAGACGAGGCTTCTTCGTAGATAAGTTTTCTCTTTCCCCCTCTTCTTGGTTTCTTGGATCGGGGATTTAAGAAATGCTTGTAATCTTTATTTCTTTGGGTTTTCTTCCTCGATTCATGGAGTATATCTTGTATTCTAGGATTAAGGGAGTATTTTTATGATGGATTGATGTAATCTCTTATGGATTTGCCATTTTCTTGTTTCAATGACATTGTCTTGCTTGTATGAATTAGATCTTGAATGATTGATGGTGATTTGTGCTTAATTCTCATTCTTGATTGATTGTTTGGATTTCTTGTGGACTTTGTAAAGATAAACTCTCACTCGATCATCCGAGGGATCCACGTGACAGGTGCAAGCCCGTGTAAGGACGTTTGAGAGATAATCTTGAAGAGGAAATAGGAATATTCAAGAGAGTAGGATGGATTTTGTGATTAGTTTCTTGTATCTTGATAGATTAATAAGTTGTGGGCTTCTATGTTGATATCCGAGGAAGGCATAGTAATAGGTGCGCTTCTGTGTAAGGACAACGTAGGTTCACGTCTAATTGATCATATTTAGATACATTTCTCAGTCCTTAGCCGGTTATCTATTGCAAGAGAGAACCGACAACTTTCTACAAGTGTTTGGCAATTGAGGGATAAGAATTGGTGAACCATTTACATTCAAGAAACCTTACAAAGAAACCGAAACTCCTAGAATCTCCCTTTATCATAACCCAAAACACTAAACTCTTGTTTGTTGATCTTTAATATTAGATTTGTTTACTTTCACTTTGCATTCGAAACAATTGGATAGTTGTTTAGCTAATTCGCATTGAGACATTTCTAGTGCTTATTCCAGTCCCTGTGGATACGATAATCTTTTATATTACTTGCGACATTTCCGTACACTTGCGGAGCGTAACAGTATGCCACGATAGTATGGATGTATACAAATTCAAACATTTATAAGAGGAGGTTTTACCCATTAATTTTATTATTGTCAACCTAACTTTATGATAAAAAAAATGAATAGTTGTTATTCCTTCGGTCACACAAATAATAGAAGTGACTCCGTTGGGGATGATACTATTAAATGCGCCTAAGTGTATACCATTACTTGATACTTAGTCCATTAAATAGGATTGTGCCCCTTCAGATGGTGAAGATCATATGCTCCTAAATAATTTCCTATAATCATCCATAAAGAAAGTTTGATCTAGTGATCCGCAAACAAACTCATCCGATGTGGGGGAAGGCGCTTAGAGCCAACGCGCAAGTTTATTTGCATCACTTACAATCCAGTAATGGAGACTGTGGAATTTATTTATAGATCCCTCTCCTACTTAGTTATTTAAAATAAGGATTTTAACATGCACACACATCACAACAAATAAAAGCAATAAATATGAAAAAAATAATTTACCAATTATTATGGCCTCTTCAATCACTATCCTCCGTGTGCTACCAGCCCTAGCAGTCGTCAAAACTAGCCGCTAGCCTTAGGGCTCATGTCGTCGTGTCCATCGAGCTTTCTTTTCTACTGCGCCTCTGGTCCTCAAATAGCACCACACCTCGCAAGGATACAATCCGCAACAAAAATAAAATTTTACATATATTGATCCTATATTCCACAATGGAATGTACATAAAGTCTAGATCAAACAAAATGTAAAATCCTAAAACTAATACAGCTCCTACTATATTTAATAAATATAATCATGCACACACATAAAATGCCCTCGACATGTCCGAGGGTCCAATCACACACAAT
Organism: Zingiber officinale; assembly: GCF_018446385.1. NCBI lineage: Eukaryota > Viridiplantae > Streptophyta > Magnoliopsida > Zingiberales > Zingiberaceae > Zingiber > Zingiber officinale. The sequence goes on along the minus strand of NC_055987.1, from coordinate 60,883,274 downwards.
CACAATATGTCATAATAGTTGGAGTCTACAACCACAGAGTTAATCTATTTGCACATCATAATATTATCCTGCCTAAAATATGTATAACATGTGCATAATTAAACTAAAAACCAAACACACAGAGGTAAGACCTAGCTCTGATGCCAATTGTTGGTTGCTACTTGGAATACCATTGTAGTTCCCCTGTACAAAAATTTTATACAAGCATAGAACTATCCTAGCTACCCATGTGTTCTATTGAAGTTAAATTTGGATTGCAAACAATGCTTAACATTATTAATCCAAATTATCCTTCAGAAGTTAAACTTGGATTGAAAATGATACTTAACATTTTTACTCCAAATTTAACTGATGTTATCTTCCTAAGTTAAATCATATTACAGAAGTCAATCAAATATCTATTTCAAAAATCGGCTTCCAGGTAAAACATGGCGAGACACTAGGCCTTCTTGGGTATGGGATCATCCACCACTTCCTAGACAAAGCCTTTCAAAGAAATCGAATATTTAACTTCTTACAGTAAACTAGGTTTAACTACAAAGACCTTAATAGAAACACATTATCGAAATATGAAATCAAAAAATAAAATCGATGACAAAATGATAACCTAAAACCGATAACCTCTTGTGTTTGGTTTTTTAAGATCTATACAAAAAGATGAACTAGTCATGATGCAAAAACAAATAACTAGTTATACCCTTTTTGTAGCTTATAGACCTCATGATCTTTTACTGTATTCCTCTCCTTCTCTTGGACGTCGTGTGGGGGACGATCTTCCAAGATGAAATCCACCCAAGCTTCTTCCTTTGCATCCAAGATTCAGCCACCAACTAACCTCCAAGGGATGCTAGACAAGAGAGCTTCCTTCTCTTCTTCTTCTCCTTCAAGCAACCAACCACCAAGAGAAAGCAATGCTTGATGTCGCCGGCCTCCAAGAGAGAAAACAAAAGGAGAAGAGAGAAGGATAAGGGCCGGCCACCAAAGGATTGGAAGAGTGGAATAGAAGATGTGTTATCTCATGAGGCACCCCCTCCATCTCTTTTATAATCCTTGGTCTTGGCAAAAAAGGAAAGTTTTAAACATAATTAAAACTTCCTTATATTCCTTGCCAATGACTAAAAAGGAAAGTTTAAAACAAAAAAAAATAAAACTTCCTTTAATGCTTGTCAGGGCCGACCCTACTCATGTGCTCCAAACAAGGAAAGTTTTAAATATAAAATTAAAACTTCCTTATTTATTTTTGGTAAGAAATTTTTAATAAAAATTTCTCTTTTAAATCCCTTGTTAGTTATAAAAGGAAAGTTTTATAAATTAAAATCACTCTTTTAAAAACATGTGGATGGTTACAAAAAGGAAAGTTGTATCAAAAATTAAAATCTTCCTTTTAAACTAGAAATAAGGAAAGATATCAAACCTCTCTCTTAATCCTTTGTAGAAAACTATAAAAGGAAAGATTTTAAAATTTAAAAACTCTCTTTTAAAACCATGGCTTCCACAAAAGGAAATATTTTAAAATTAAAATACCATTTTAATTTTTATGTGGTCGGCCACCTAGCTTGGGCTCCAAGCTTGGTTGGCCACAACTTGGCTCCAATCTTTGGCTTGGCCGGTACTAGCTTGGGCTCCAAGCTTGGCTTGGTCGGCCACATCAAGATGGGTAAGAAGCTGGGCTTTAGGTGGATATAAGGCTTTATAAATAAGATGCTATAACAGGGACCGAGAGGAGGAATTGATTTTAGTCTCCCGATGAGCTTGAGCTTCCTGTGTTCGCCCCGAACACCCAACTCAAGTTCATCAATAATAACTCATATCACTAAAGAGTTATTATTGCAGTACCGCACCAATCCCATATTACAATATGTGCTCCTTCTTATCATGAGTGCGTTAGTCCCTCTGTGTTTAAGATATCGAATGCCCACTAATTAAATGAGTTACTGACAACTCATTTAATTAATATTTAGCTCCAAGAGTAGTACCACTCAACCTTATTATCATGTCGGATTAAGTCCACTTGTAGGGTTTACATGACAATCCTTATGAGCTCCTCAAGGGGACATCACCAACCTAGATTACTAGGACACAGTTTCATTCTATAATCAACAACACACCATATAAATAATATCATTTTCCAACTTATCGGACCTATTGATTTAACGAACTAAATCTCACCCTTTGATAAATTAAAGAAATAAATATTAAGTATACGTGCTTGTTATTATATCATGATTAAGAGTACGTACTTCCATAATAACAGAGATCTTGTTCTTTTATGTAGTCAGTATAAAAAGTAAGTACCTCAAATGGTCCTGATCAATACACTCATAGTGTACTAGTGTAATTTTATAGTCAAGATAAACTAATACCAAATTACACTACAACCACTCTAATGGTTTGCCCCATTCTATCTTGATTGTGAGCTACTATTTATAATTTATAAGGAGCTGATAAGATGATCTTCTGTATGACACCACACATCATGTTATCTACAATATAAATTAAATAGACAACTACACTTAGCATATAAATGTAGACATTTAACCAATGCGATTCTTATTTCAAAATAAATGTTTATATAAAAGGCTAGACTTTTAGTATACACTCTAACAGTAAGATGAGACGCTGGCAAAGAAAATGCAATATTTATCTTGAGTGCATGAAGAAGAATAAGGCATGTGGGTGTTTGTTTTAATCAAGCTATAAGATCAAAAAAGGTTTGTGTTTGTATTTTCTATCAATTCACCCCCCTCTTGTCGGCCACAAGGGACCAACAATTTCGATAAGTTCCACTTAGCTATGTAGACTAAATAGGATACACCTTACCCTACTTGACTCCTATACCTTTCCTAACATACTACCATATTGTCTCACCCTGGTACTAGGTTGAGCAAGTCTCAATCAATCCTAAGTTCTTATTTAACCATTTTAAGTTAAGTCAAAAAATAAAAATAAAAATAAAGTGATAAATCAAACAAGCATACAAGTTTATTTATTAAGAAAAAATAGTTTTTCTATTAGTTTCCTCTGGATCATAACCTCGATATGGTCTATCTAGGTAATAAATTTGACCCTTGGGAATCCAATATTAATTTAGTCCAACTTGATTAGTCAAGTTTGATTTAGGGACTCATGCTTGGACTTGGTTTCTATTTCGATTCATAATTGGAAAGGAATATTTGAAACAAGATTTAGCCTTATATCCTAGTTTGGATTGATTATATATAGCTCTTTGTTTTTCACGATTCATGCCAAGATTTTTAGAACCCAAAGTAAATAGTTCCAGTAAATCCTTAAGTTCTTTGACATAGTTTTCAATGTGAAATTTTCTTTCTTAAGTTATTGGGTTTGAGTTGAAGTTCCACTTTAAACTTGCTTAGTCAAAGAACTTAGGTTAGTCTCCTCCTTAAGGGTTATTAGCTCCTTTTGGAGTGATTTGACCCCAAACATTTGATTTAGCTAATTTTCACATCAAATAATTAATTAACTTATGTAATCTTTTGATTGAAAGAGAGCATGCCTCATTGTTTGGATTGTTTGAAACAGATATGAATCTGAGGCTTCTCTCATATTTAGATTTAGATTTGGATCTATTTTTAGACTCGAATTTGATCTCAACCACTTGTGCTTGTACTTGTAGTGCCAGAAAACTCGCTTGTTTACCCTCATCTAATTTTCCCAAAGACTCAAACTGTGTTTCTTTCAATACCTTTCTTCTACTTAGCTTCATGTTCGAACACTCCAGCTTGTAGTGTCCTTTCTTATTGCACTCATAGCATATTACTTCAAACTTGGGCTTTATGGTTTGATTCTTACCTATTTGGTTGCCCTTTGATTGGATCATCCTCTTCTTATTTAGTATTTTCTGAACTAGGTTGATTAGTTTGGAGGTGAGCTCCTTGTCATCTTCGGAATCTAATTCATTGGGGTTGGTGCTTGGGCTTTAGCTTCTTATTTGTGAGTTTTTCTCCAAGCAACACAATACCTTTTTCGGCCAGAGTAGTATTAGATTGTTCATGAATTTCAAATTCAAAAAATAATTCATCTAATTTAATTAATAAAAGATCCTTGAAAATATTGTAAGTATCTACCATAGATGCTCACAAAGTATTCCTTGGAAAAATGTTTAGGGTATATCTTATAATATCGCAGTTCTCCACTTTCTATCTAATCGAGTGAAGTTTGTTCAACAGATCTTGGATCTGAGCACGTAGTTGACTTATTGATTCTTTATTCTATATTTTGATATTATATAATTTATTCAAAAATAAAATTTTCTTGCATACCTTAGAGTTGGAGGTTTTTTCGTGAAGCTCGATCAAATTTTGCCAGAGATCGTTTGTGCTGCAGAATGGTCCAATTTGATTTAGCTCCTCTTTAGTCAAACCACACTGTAAGTTCTAAGTGGCTTTAGCATCAACCTCAATTTTCTTCCTTATTTGCGCATCCCATTTTTCACAAGTGATGGGTACTCTGTCATTAATGGGGAGTGTGAATCTAGTTTGGATCACGATCCACATCTCCACTTAGGTCTTAAGATGGTACTCTATCTAATAGCTAAAGTATTTGCCAGAGAAAAGAGATGGTCATACGATACTATACCCTTCTTGATAGGCCATTAAAATATCTTGCATGACAAAAATATAAAAAATGTATCAAGACTTGGTCTTGGATTAGTAGTGTGTGAAGAGAATAACGTACTTGAAAAAATATAGCTCAAGTGGTGTTGCACCAATTTAAAAAAAATAAATATAAAATAAAAATAATAAAAATAATGATAGATTTGTCAGAAAAGATGATTACACCAATTCTGACTAATGGCAAAAAATAAAAATGCAAAACCATAAAAAAAATGAAATGCTCTTATGGAGGTTTCACCAATTTAGAGCCCGCTAGGGCACCAATTATAAGATCAAAAAGCATGCTATAGGGAGGATAAATAGCTCAAGCCACTTTTTTACTTTTTTGTAAAATGATTGAAAAAATGAAGTAGAAATAGAATTAAGAGAAAGACAAAGAAAGCAATATTAACACTTTATTTTTACTTGGTTCACAGCCCAACGACTGCTAGTTCAAGGCTCACACTCATTGAGTGCTTTTTTTTGGATAATCCACTAAAAATTTATCAATTACAAAAGACACTGATTGTAAAGCCCGAAAAATTCCCAAATTTGTTTTAGAAATATAGTATGATTTTTCTGGAATTTTTAGATATTTTTCCGGAATTTTCCGAGTAGCGGAAGTAGCAAAAATAATTAGAACCGTAAAATAGCTTAGGCGGGAATCGAACCCGAGACCTATGGTTTACGGGTAAGTTTAGTAACCGGTGAACCCAGCAGGGCCGTGCTGAAAGAAAGAGGAATCAATTATATTTATCTTAGAATTAGGCCTAGTTACCCACTTAATATAAATAAGAACTTAAGTTGGGGTTTGGTTTATTTTCAAGTTGGTTCGGCAATTCCTCCTCACGAAAACCTCACGCCACTTTCCCTCTCCAAACCCTCAACGCCGAACACCCCTTCTCCTCTTCCTCACGCACGGCACACCAAGGCAAGGGTCCATAGGTTCATCTTCCGGCGACGACTCCAACACGAAAAAGGTTCTTCTCGGCGAGAGGAACGCGAAGACGTGATCGGATCGTCGAGAGGATCATCTCCACCGGAACTCTAGCGAATAGAATCGTAAGAAATTACGATCAAGAGGTAAGAAACCCCTCACCTACAGTATAATAGCTCCGTTTGGGATTTTCTATGCATTAGATTAGTAATATGCAGATTTTGTTGACATGTAGGGTGTTTTAACCCTCCTCTCAGATTTAGGGATTTAGTTGAGCACCTTTAGATGGGCCGGACACGCCTACCCTCTTCAGTTGGGGTTGTAGACGTTGTCGGGTGCCTAAAGGTGGTCTCCCTAATAAAGAGGAGAGTTGGGGCACACTAAGTGTTCGATAAAATAACTAGATCCGTAAAAATGCAACTTAGGCATTTTAATACTACAGTTAAATGCATTAGAAGCGTTTAAAACAGTAAATCAGTTTATTTTAGCTGTATGGGACTACGGTCCAATGGGTGGGCTCCCACAGTCGCCTCTAGGTTCAGATAACCTAGAAACAGCATGTTATATCAGTTAGCTATAGATATCAGTATTTTATTTTCAGTGGCACTGTACTGGATTAGATATCCATTGGGTTGGACTCCCACAGTCGTCCCTAGGTTCAGATAGCCTAGACAACCCTGCTAAATTCGGGACTTGCAACCCCGAGTCTAGTAGGGATGCGCGCACAGCAAGTACAGTTGCCGGGCCCAACAGCATGTTTAGTATTTTCACTTATTATGTATTAGATTTCAAAACTCAAAATCAGTTATGCTAGTTGAGTTTGTTTCCAGTTACAGATTTAGTTTCAGTTAGTTTAGCTTATATTCAGTTCAGTGTTTATTTGGTTGCTATGCCATGATTCAGTGCTTATGTCATGCTTATATGTTATGCCTTACGATTTCAGTATACCATGTCTTAGTAAGTTCAGTGCATATTTTCAAATAGCATGATTTAAAAGCATACTGCATCGAATGCATGATTTTGTGAGGTAGATGGTTTCTTACTAAGCTTTAAGCTTACAGATTCTACTTTTCCTTATACTGCAGATAAAGGTAAAGGAAAGATGGACTAACAGAGGAAGCTGGAGGGCAATGCAAAGATGGTGTGTGTGGCAGGAACCGGAATCAAAGGTCCTTAGGGGACTTAGCAAGTTTAACCAATTAGAACTCTAGCAATTTTTACTTTCATACACTTTCAATTGTTAAATGTGTTTAGTGACTTAAAATGCCATGAACCAGTGAACCTTACTCTAGCTTAAGTCTAAAATTGTTATTACATGTTGTTAGAATAGTTATCATGCATGGGATAGTTGATAGGTGGAGTCTTGGCACAACCCAGGGGCTGAAATCAGAGTTCAGATTCAAAATCAGAACTCTGATCGGTCTCCAGACCGATCAGGGCCTGGCTGTGTCACTGGATCGGTCAGCCGACCGATCCAGACAGATACAGTATGCTACTGTATCCTCATGGATCGGTCAGCCGACCGATCCAGAGGCGAACAGAGACATGGGAGGTGAACTGATCGGTCTACCGACCGATCAGGGTGCTCCTGGATCGGTCGGTAAACCGATCCAGCTGCGCCCAACGCAGCAGACGCACGGAGGCTCGCCGATCGGTCAGTCCGACCGATCAGTAAGGTCCTGGATCGGTCGGCAGGCCGATCCAGGTGCGTACAGAAAGAAAGAAGAAGAGAAAGCTCTTGGATCGGTCCGCCGACCGATCCAGAGACTTCTATCGTGCCAGTATCAAGCTGGATCGATCCCGTGATCGATCCGACAGCCCAATCGATCAATGGATCGATTGAAATGCCTGATTACAGCTAGCAGGTCATCCGGGAGGCATAGGTTGTCTCCCCTAGCAAGTGTACAACTCCTAGGTACACCCAGAGCATTAAGTTTTGATCGGTTTAGTAGCAAAATTTAATTAGATCAGCTTTCCGCACAGTATAGTTTAGCAAAAACCGTAGCGATTCGCCTTACAGCCTAGTAGTAGAAGGCGGGTCGTTACAGAGTGGTATCAGAGCAGTGTTCCATACTTCCTACACACACATCAGCATTGTACCTGCAGCTTCCAAGTAAGAATACCTCTACTCTCCTTATTGTTATTGCTTTCTAGTTACAGTTCATGTTATATGCCTACTTCCTGCTTGTATGAGATAGTCTTTGAACATGATATCAGTGATTATAGAACTGTGATAGTATTAGTTATACATATGTTCTCTATGTCTTTAGAAATGGCACGAGGACGCCCAGCTAGAAGGGCACTAGCTACTGAGCCCCAGCAAGAGGCAGGCAGTTCAGTGCCTCCTCCAGACCTTACAGCTAATCAGCAGAACACCCCCACAGTCACCCCGGAACCGAATCTGACGACTCCAGAAGTCTTAGAGGTTCCACCAGCTCAGCCTACAGCGCCAACACCGGCACCAGTACCAGCACCAGCAGTCCCAGCAGCTGAGCCAAGAAAGGAAGCCTATCTGATCCAGTGGCAGCGAGTCAAGCCAGAGAACTTCTCAGGCGCTAGTGAACCATGGGATGCACAAGCCTGGTTCAAAACACTGGAGAGCACGATGGAGCTTCTGGACTGGCCAGAACACGAGAAGGTGAAGTGTGCCTCCTTCTGAAAGAATCAGAACGAAGCGCCCAGTGAACCAGATGACATGGGCTGACTTTGAGAAGGAATTCTTTGAGGAGTTCTTTCATATGCGGGTTACAAACCGCCACTATGACGAGTTCACTGAGTTTCGTCAGGGCAACCTATCAGTTGAGGAAGCCGTGAAGAAATTCAACAGGTTGGCTCGTCTGTGCCCAGAGCTGGTCAGCACAGAAAAGGAACGGATCAGGTTGATGCTCAAGATGCTGAGGCTAGAAATAGCAGTAAACATGGCTGGTGGCATACATAGGCCACAAACCACAGAGGAATTGGTGAGCAGTGCCTTGACCACAGAGCATTACCAGAACATCATAAAGCAGCAGAGGCAAGTCTCCTCAGAGTCCAAGGGCCAAGGAAACTCTCACACTCAAAAACAGCAAGGCCACAGCTCTAACTGGAAGGGGAACTCCAACAGCAACCGCAAATCAGGGAGTGACTCAAAAGGAGGACCATCTAGCAAACGACCCAGTTATCCAAAGTGTGCCACTTGTGGGAAATTCCACCCAGGGGTTTGTCGCAAGGGCACACGAGGATGCTTTGAATGTGGACAAGAAGGGCACATGGCCAAACAGTGCCCGAACAAGACTGGTCTTCCTCAGCCACAGCAGATTCAGTATGCAGGCCAGCCAGCTCAGTTACATCAGATGCAGGCCGCTCTAGAAGGTCCACTTATCAGCCAGGGCCGATTAGAAGCCCCTCCAGCTATGGCGAATGCGAGGATCTACTCACTCACCAGAGAGGACAATGCTTCGACAGTCGTCACAGGTCGATTAGCATTTTTCAATATAGTGCTACTGTTCTATTTGATCCGGGGCAACCCATTCATATATAGCCGGGATGTTAGAAAGACCCCCAGAGGTACTCGGTGGTCAGTTTTACGGCACTACCTTCGGGAGAGGTCATGATATCAACGCACCGGCTCGAGGCGGTGCGGTCATTATAGCGGGAACTCTTTGTGATCCGATCCTGCTGAAATGATCGACTACGACGTCATCCTTGGAATGGACTTCCGATCGATATGCTTCCATAGAGTGCCGTAAAGAAAGTCATATTCCAACCGAAGCGAGTACATCGAGAACCAAAGAGAAAAGCCGAAAAATTTCTCTCACCATGAAGGCACGTGGTTGATGGATTCGGGATGTACGGGGTACCTAGCACATGTAGTCACTACCAACCAGGACGAGGACCAACAGCTAGCAGAGGTCCGAGTTGTATGTGACTACCCAGCAGTCTTCCCTGAAGAGTTACCAGGCCTAGCACCAATCAGGAAGATTGAATTTGAGATAGAGCTCTTCCCCGGCACCAATCCTATTTCCAAAGCGCCCTACCGCATGGCCCCAGCAGAACTGAAGGAACATCATGAGCAGCTACAGGAGCTACTTGACAAGGGCTTCATACGCCCTAGTCACTCACCATGGGGAGCGCCTGTGCTGTTCGTGAAGAAGAAGGATGGAAGCATGCGGCTATGTATAGACTACAGAGCACTGAATCAGGTCACGATCAAGAACAGGTATCCTCTTCCCAGAATAGATGACATGTTCGACCAGTTAAAGGGAGCAGCAGTGTTCTCTAAGATTGACCTCAGATCAGGATATCACCAAGTCAGAGTCAAGGAGGGTGATATACCGAAGACAGCATTCAGGACCAGATACGGACATTACGAGTTCGTAGTCATGCCTTTTGGCGTGACAAATGCTCCAGCTACATTCATGGATCTCATGAACAGGGTATTCAGGGAGTATTTAGATAAGTTTGTTATTGTGTTTATCGATGACATTCTTATCTACTCAGGAACTCAGGAAGAACACTCAGAGCACCTGAAACTAGTATTGCAGACCCTTCAGCAGAACCAGCTATACGCCAAGTTCACGAAATGTGAGTTTTGGCTAAATCAGGTGTCCTTCCTGGGTCACGTAATCTCAAAGGATGGTATTATGGTAGATCCCAGCAAGATAGAAGCAGTAAGTAACTGGAGGAGACCTAGGAACGCCAGCGAGATCAGGAGCTTTCTGGATAGCCTCCCCACTGACAGCTCTCACCAGGAAGAACAAGAAATTTCAGTGGACAGAGGACTGCGAGAACAGCTTCAGCGAACTCAAGAGGAGATTGACTAGTGCACCTATTCTGACACTGCCAGAAAATACAGACAGCTTCGATATATATAGTGACGCCTCTAAATTGGGATTAGGAGCAGTGCTGATGCAAGATGGCAAGGTAATCGCCTATGCCTCCAGACAACTCAAGGATTATGAGAAGAACTACCCTACTCATGATCTTGAGCTTGCAGCAGTAGTGTTCGCTCTAAAAATTTGGAGACATTATTTGTATGGAGCTCAGTGCAGAGTGTATACAGATCATCAGAGTCTGAAGTACTTCTTCACTCAGAAGGATCTGAATATGCGACAGCGCAGGTGGCTAGAGCTAGTCAAAGATTATGACATAGACATCCTCTACCACCCAGGGAAAGCCAATAGGGTAGCAGATGCACTTAGCAGAAAATCCAGCGCTACCTTATTATCTCTAGCAGCCATGTCACCACCCCTACAGAAGGAGATCGCGGATTTTGGTCTCGAACTCATCGTCGAACAGCTCTCTACTATGACCTTAGAGTCTACCTTGCTTGGTGATATTCAGTCAGCTCAGGACCAGGACCCTGAAATTCAGAAAATCAAGCAAGGGCTAACAGAATCAGAAAGTAGAGAATTCAGAGTGTCCGATAGCGGGGTGTTGTATTTTGGTGATAGACTCTGTGTTCCAGATCAGGAGGAGCTACGGAGACAGATTTTAGATGAGGCTCACAGGACTCCCTATGCGATGCATCCGGGTTCCACCAAAATGTATCAAGACCTGAAGAAACGTTTTTGGTGGCCCGGGATGAAGCGAGACATCGCCAGATATGTTAGCATCTGCCTCACCTGTCAGAGGGTCAAGGCAGAACATCAGCGACCAGGAGGAGTTCTGCAGCCTATACAGATTCCAGAATGGAAGTGGGAGGATATCTCGATGGACTTCATAGTGGGGCTACCCAGAACCACGAATGATTTTGATGCCATCTGGGTAATAGTCGACAGGTTGACTAAATCAGCCCACTTTTTAGCTATCAAGATATCCTACTACATGGAGAAGCTAGCTCAGTTGTATCTTCAGGAGATCGTCAGACTACATGGAGTCCCACGAACCATCATTTCAGACAGAGACAGCAGATTCACATCACACTTCTGGGAGTGTGTACAGTCAGCATTGGGCACCAAATTGAAATTCAGCACAGCCTTCAATCCTCAGACAGATGGTCAGACAGAGCGAGTAAATCAGGTACTCGAAGATATGCTCCGAGCTTGTGCCCTAGATTTCAAGGGAAGTTGGTGCAAATATCTGAGTCTAGCAGAATTTGCATACAACAACAGTTATCAGGCCACTATCGGCATGGCACCTTATGAGGCACTCTATGGGCGGAGGTGCAGATCACCAATCTGCTGGTATGAGGGTGGTGAACAGAAGGAACTAGAGCTTCAGACAGATCTAGTAGCAGATACCACAGCAGCCATACAGCAGATTCGCCAGAGGATAGAGACAGCACAGAGCCGTCAGAAGAGCTATGCTGATACACGACGCAGACCCCTAGAGTTTTCAGTTGGGGATACAGTTTTCCTCAGAGTAGCTCCCATGAAGGGAGTCATGCATTTTGGGAAGAAGGGCAAGCTAGCTCCCAGATATGTGGGACCATACCTTATCACGAAGAGAGTGGGCAAGGTAGCATATGAGCTAGAGCTACCTCAGGAGATGTCAGCCGTCCACAACGTATTTCATGTCTCCATGCTGAAGAAGCATATTCCAGACGCCACCCAGGTGATTGAGCCCCAGTTGGTACAGGTCCGTGATGATCTCAGCTATGACAGTCAGATAATAGACCGAGCAGTAAAGAAATTACGGAACAAGGAAGTACCATTAGTCAAAGTCAGCTGGCAAAATCACACAGCAGCAGAGGCGACTTGGGAGACAGAGGCCAGCATGAGACAGAAGTACCCAGAATTGTTTTAAGTTCGGGGACGAACTTTTTATAAGGTATGGGGGATTGTAAAGCCCAAAAAATTCCCAAATTTGTTTTAGAAATATAGTATGATTTTTCTGGAATTTTTAGATATTTTTCCAGAATTTTCCGAGTAGCGGAAGTAGCAAAAATAATTAGAACCGTAAAATAGCTTAGGCAGGAATCGAACCCGAGACCTATGGTTTACGGGTAAGTTTAGTAACCGGTGAACCCAGCAGGGCCGTGCTGAAAGAAAGAGGAATCAATTATATTTATCTTAGAATTAGGCCTAGTTACCCACTTAATATAAATAAGAACTTAAGTTGGGGTTTGGTTTATTTTCAAGTTGGTTCGGCAATTCCTCCTCACGAAAACCTCACGCCACTTTCCCTCTCCAAACCCTCAACGCCGAACACCCCTTCTCCTCTTCCTCACGCACGGCACACCAAGGCAAGGGTCCATAGGTTCATCTTCCGGCGACGACTCCAACACGAAAGAGGTTCTTCTCCGCGAGAGGAACGCGAAGACGTGATCGGATCGTCGAGAGGATCATCTCCACCGGAACTCTAGCGAATAGAATCGTAAGAAATTACGATCAAGAGGTAAGAAACCCCTCACCTGCAGTATAATAGCTCCGTTTGGGATTTTCTATGCATTAGATTAGTAATATGCAGATTTTGTTGACATGTAGGGTGTTTTAACCCTCCTCTCAGATTTAGGGATTTAGTTGAGCACCTTTAGATGGGCCGGACACGCCTACCCTCTTCAGTTGGGGTTGTAGACGTTGTCGGGTGCCTAAAGGTGGTCTCCCTAATAAAGAGGAGAGTTGGGGCACACTAAGTGTTCGATAAAATAACTAGATCCGTAAAAATGCAACTTAGGCATTTTAATACTACAGTTAAATGCATTAGAAGCGTTTAAAACAGTAAATCAGTTTATTTTAGCTGTATGGGACTACGGTCCAATGGGTGGGCTCCCACAGTCACCTCTAGGTTCAGACAACCTAGCTCTAGGTTCAGATAACCTAGAAACGGTTGTTAGCTATAGATATCAGTATTTTATTTTCAGTAGCACTGTACTGGATTAGATATCCATTGGGTTGGACTCCCACAGTCGTCCCTAGGTTCAGATAGCCTAGACAACCCTGCTAAATTCGGGACTTGCAACCCCGAGTCTAGTAGGGATGCGCGCACAGCAAGTACAGTTGTCGGGCCCAACAGCATGTTTAGTATTTTCACTTATTATGTATTAGATTTCAAAACTCAAAATCAGTTATGCTAGTTGAGTTTGTTTCCAGTTACAAATTTAGTTTCAGTTAGTTTAGCTTATATTCAGTTCAGTGTTTATTTGGTTGCTATGCCATGATTCAGTGCTTATGTCATGCTTATATGTTATGCCTTACGATTTCAGTATACCATGTCTTAGTAAGTTCAGTGCATATTTTCAAATAGCATGATTTAAAAGCATACTGCATCGAATGCATCATTTTGTGAGGTAGATGGTTTCTTACTAAGCTATAAGCTTACAGATTCTACTTTTCCTTATACTGCAGATAAAGGTAAAGGAAAGATGGACTAACAGAGGAAGCTGGAGGGCAATGCAAAGATGGTGTGTGTGGCAGGAACCGGAATCAAAGGTCCTTAGGGGACTTAGCAAGTTTAACCAATTAGAACTCTAGCAATTTTTACTTTCATACACTTTCAATTGTTAAATGTGTTTAGTGACTTAAAATGCCATGAACCAGTGAACCTTACTCTAGCTTAAGTCTAAAATTGTTATTACATGTTGTTAGAATAGTTATCATGCATGGGATAGTTGATAGGTGGAGTCTTGGCACAACCCAGGGGCTGAAATCAGAGTTCAGATTCGAAATCAGAACTCTGATCGGTCTCCAGACCGATCAGGGCCTGGCTGTGTCACTGGATCGGTCAGCCGACCGATCCAGACAGATACAGTATGCTACTGTATCCTCATGGATCGGTCAGCCGATCGATCCAGAGGCGAACAGAGACATGGGAGGTGAACTGATCGGTCTACCGACCGATCAGGGTGCTCCTGGATCGGTCGGTAAACCGATCCAGCTGCGCCCAATGCAGCAGACGCACGGAGGCTTGCTGATCGGTCAGTCCGACCGATCAGTAAGGTCCTGGATCGGTCGGCAGACCGATCCAGGTGCGTACAGAAGCGAAAGAAGAAGAGAAAGCTCTTGGATCGGTCCGCCGACCGATCCAGAGACTTCTATCGTGCCAGTATCAAGCTGGATCGATCCCGTGATCGATCCGACAGCCCAATCGATCTATGGATCGATTGAAATGCCTGATTACAGCTAGCAGGTCATCCGGGAGGCATAGGTTGTCTCCCCTAGCAAGTGTACAACTCCTAGGTACACCCAGAGCATTAAGTTTTGATCGGTTTAGTAGCAAAATTTAATTAGATCAGCTTTCCGCACAGTATAGTTTAGCAAAAACCGTAGCGATTCGCCTTACAGCCTAGTAGTAGAAGGCGGGTCGTTACACTGATTTACAAATAATGAAATGAAAATTAATGAACAATTATAATGACCACTTACAAAGGATGTAGATTTGAGCGTTGTCGTCGGAGGAACATTTCAGCATCGTGGAGAACTTTTCAGAGTAGCACACAAGAACAAAAGTCATAGAAAATGATGTACTCAAGCTGCTGGTCGAAGACTCTTTTTATAGGTTCATCTAGGTGCCTGGACTAGTCCTTGGGAGCCCCAATCAGACTGACGTGGCGACCCTTCGATGAAACTCTATCCGCCAAAGTTTATCTTAATCCAAACGCCTGGACTGATCTTAGACGCCTAGAAGCTAACATGTTCTTGCCAATCAGAGTGAGCCAACTTAGCTGAATCCATGATTGGGTTTGGCCCCATCCAGGAGCTTGGACCCACACGAGGCACCTAGACCTGTGGGCGCCTGGATCCTTCTGAGGTGCTCGGACCCTTTCGGGGTGCTGGGAAGTCCCTTTTCTGACTAACTTCCAGCTTTGATTTCCTACATCATAGAGTTAGTATAACAAGTAAATGATGGCATTTTAAATGAATTTGACAGTCTCAGGATTGCCTTGTTCTGACTTTAGATCTTGCTGAAATCCTAGGTCGAACTGACGCCTACTGTTTCCGCAACCGAGAACGCATCCTCACCTACTCCTCTTAGGAGAGTTTACCTGTTGCCAAATATTCGGTCCTCCTAACAAGCTTAAACTTTTACTGAGCATATGATCTTGACCTTTGGAACTTCCCACTATAAGTTTGATCCTTGACTTGCCTAGACTTCTACTTAGTGTCTGTGACCCCTAGGGCATCTGCCCGATGTCCTCAATCTGCAAAGACTTCTGCCCAGTCCACTCAACTAGGACTTCTTGCGCAATCTACTTGACCAAAACTTCTTTCCCAATCCACTTGACCAGGATTTCTTTGCCTAGCCACAACTAGGACTTTCCTGTACACTTAGGTAACCTTGTTAGATCACGATAACTTTGAACCTTTGCCAATATCAAAATACATGTTTGGTTAATTAGTGCTTCCACCCCCAACATCTTCTTCATTAATGGTTACATTTGAGGTTTCATCAATTTTAAGAGTTTTCTTATTATAAATTCTATATCCTCTACTATTTGTTGCATATCCGATAAAGATTCCTTCATCGACTTTACTTGAAAATTTTGATAGGTTATCTTTAGTGCTTAGGCTATAAGCTTGACATTCAAAATTTTTAAAATAATTAATTGATGGTGTTTTATTAAAAATTAATTCATAGGGTGTTTTTTGTTGAGTGTTATTAATGTGAGTTTGATTTTAAACATAACAGGTTGTGTTAACTACTTCTACCCAAAAGTAACTAGGAAAGTTAAACTCATTTAATATTGTACTAGCTACTTCTATCAAGATTCAATTCTTTCTTTCAACTAAACCAATTTGTTGTGTGGTTCTTGAACATGAAAATTCATATTTGTAACTATTTTTTAGAGAGATTTTCTTAAATATGTGTTTCTCAAATTCTCATCCATGATAAATTATAATTTTCTTAATTTTAATATTAATTTCATTTTCTATTGTTTAATAAATTGAGTTAGTTTATTTAATGTTTCTTCTTTATGTTTTAAAAAGTAAGTCTAGGTAAATTTTGAAAATTCAACAATAATTACTAAATAATATTGACTTTCATTTAATGATTTAATTTTGTTACTCTCAAATAAATCTATATGAATTCTTTCTAAGATATAAATTATTTGATTTGAGTTAGTTGATTTATTGATTGATTTTGTTTGTTTACCCTTTTTACATGCATCACAATTTATGGTCATCAAATTTGGTTAAGACTGGTAGACCTCTAACTAACTCATTTCTACTTATTTTTAGTAAATGTCTAGTATGAGTATGAGATGGTCTCCTCTTAGTTTCCTTTTGTTATGAAATAAAGTATGTATGTGAGAAATAAGGTAAACTAATTGTATAAATGTTGTTTTTTCTAGTTTCTAACAAGATCAATTTAAGTTTTTAGTAGATTTCACAATACATTTGTTAGATAAGAATTCTACTTTATATCCAGTGTCACACAACTTACTTATGCTAAGCAGATTGAAACATAGATTTTCTATAAATAAAACTTTCTTAATGAATAACTTTGAATTTAATACAATGTTCCCTAATTCAAGTACCTTCAGCTTTCTATTATTTCTAAAGCATGTTATTCTCATTTCTTTGAGCTTGAGTGAGGTAAACATTTTTTGGTTCCTGGTCATGTGTATGGAGTATTCGTTGTCCAACATACATTCATGTTAGATTTGATTTGTCAATTTTTCTGAGTCTGATTTGGCAAAGTGAGTGGTGCAGCATATATGTTCTGACTTTACTTCTTTGTTATTAGTACTTAGCTTTTCCCAAAGCTCTTTAGCATCTTTAAATGGTTTGACTTTCTCAACTTGAGATTGAGATAGACCACAAAGAATCATGGTGCTTACTTTTGCATTTAACTGAGTTGTTTGCTTCATGTTGCTTGTCCATAAGTCTAACTGACACAATTCACTTTTTGTATCTATGGCAAATTAGTTCCACTCTGGATGTTTTTCTAGCATTATAAGTTTTTCATAAGAATGTCTTCTATTCTTTTCTTCCAATAGACAAAATTTTTGTCATTGAAGAGGGCAGGGTGGATTGTGATGAATCCTTCCTACAGAGATATTTTTAAAAGATTCTTGCAAACCTTGGGGTGGTAGCATAATAATATATCACACAAATTTGTTCAAATTGTAATTAAGGTCTAGGATAGGGTTGGGTTTGGTTTTGTTTTGGGCTAGGCTCAAATTGAGTTAATTAATTTAATTGTTTGATCCAACTCAAAATATAAGGTTCATCCTGCTCTGATCCCAAACTTTCTTAGAGTACTATCAGCTCAACCCACTCTGATACCAAATTAAAGCATCGAACTCGTCTCTAGAGGGAGGGTGAATAGTGTTACAAATTTTATGAGCTAAAAATAATTGAAAATAACTAAGAGAAAAGTAGCACAATAGAAATAAGGTAAAAGTTAACTTAGCATAGATGTAATTAAAGGAAACAACACAATGTAAGCATGCAAGAACTTGTAAAGTTGATAATCAATCAGGGCATAAATTTAACAAGCATAGAAATTATAAAAATTTGATTCTTATTTCTAATTTATCCTTTTCAAAAATCTCTAGAGGTGGAGAAATCGTATAGAAGAATAATATAAACAATTAAGCTCACAAAGAAATCATATGGCAACACAAGATAAATGAAATATTGTTATGCTAGGTGTTGCTGATTGGAAATGAAGCGCAAGTTGCAGTGTGTTATTATTATAGTACAAAGAGCATGAGGGCACTAGAGCACGAGCATAGTAGCACAATAATGAAAAAGGATTATCTGAAAGCTCTGCCTTGGGATCCTTTTTTAACTCTCCTTTTGTTGCTAACGTTGCAAGCTCTGATTGACCAAAAGCTCCTCGGTCGCCTGGATGATACTGACATGGCTGCAACATTTATATGATAGATAACATTGACTATGTTCTCCTATCGACTTGAGACCCTCCAGTTACCCAGAAAGTGTCAAACATAATCTTCATCTGAATTATATAAATCACTAGATAACATCTTCTATCAATCGCCTAGAATCTACTATGGTCGCCTCAACCTAACTTCGGTCATCTAGACCCTCCAATTTCTCTTGTCAAGAGTTATCACCAGAAAGTCACCCGAACTCCTTCTGATCACCTGGAGCCATCAAACTTTGCTTCCTTGCAATGGTTACACATAATGAGTATGATAGAATATGTTAAGTTATTCGCACTTACTTAACTAGATATCTAGCTCCCGGCTGACCCATCTAGTGTGAGTTGTCAATCCTTATTTCCTAAATGATTTCACTTGGACTTGTTTACCAAGCTTTAGCTCCCAACTTACTCCCTTTTAACTTTTTTGCTAAGACTTTAAATCTCAGCTAACTCCACCTGGACTTGTTTACTAAGCCTTCAGCTCCTAGCTGACTCAACATGGACATGATCCACCTAGTTCTCAACTATGATTTTCTTACTTAATTCCCAACTAAGACTTTGCTCCTACCTAATTCCCTATCAGGACTTCAGTTGCCTAGCTCTACTAAGACTTGATTACCGCTTAGTTCCCAACTAGTACTTATGTTGCCTAGCTTCACTTGAACTTAGCTAGTGTCTGGTTCCTAACCAGGAGCTCACTATTTGTCAAGTAACCTGCTCTTGCACATGTGGCACCAACTTGTTATATTTCTAATGTGTGTAGATTATATATATTTTTATGCATTATTTAATACACATCTACTTGTATTTCATAAGTATAATCTATGTATATTGCACCCTATTTTAATTATTATGTAATACTTCCACTCCTTTTGTTCAGAGATCTACTTATTATATGTTTTCATTGATAGGATGTGCTATAGAGTGAAAATGGATAAAGAATGCATGGTGCAACCTCCTTCAAAAATTAGCATGGGCGGGTCGTGCCCTGAGGCATGGTCGTGCCTCTCCCCAGAGCACTACACACTGCTAGGTCATGCCCTAAGGCATAGTTGTACCTCACTCTTCAAAGTTCTGCATGGTCGTGTCATGCCCAGAGGCATGGTAGTGCAAGTCCCCAAGCAGGAACACATGATCATGTCGTGCCCAAAGGCACGGTCATGTCTCCTCCACTCAATAAGTCACATAGGTTAGTCATGCTATGAGGTATAGTTGTGCCTATCGAAGGCTATGGCACACATGCCATGTTCGTGCCTTGAGGCACGACCATGTGGCAGAGAAAGCGAGGGGGGAATGCCTTCTATCTATAATAGGAGATTTTTTTTCTCCCCTTTTAACCTATCTTGGAATTGGGGCCCGACCCTTTCCTTCGGGAAGGGTTCTCCCCTTGGAGAAAACCCTAGAACCTTTTCCAAGTGCTGTCGTCAATGATCCATCCTCCTCTGGAACAAGGAAACACCTCCAATAATGCTAGAATTCATGGATAAACATACCTCTTCTCTTTATTTCACGTATTGAGTGTAGAATGATATTTTTTATATATTGGTTGTTTCTCCATTCTCTATAGAGTAAATTCTCCCAATCTACGATATAGGGAGTAATTACAATGTGATGATCATGTATAAACTATGTAATTGCTCATTATCTTTTTCAATGATATATTTATGACTTGTTCTATTATATTTTGTCATGTACGTGTTAGAAAAAATATGTGTGAAGTCAAACAATTAGATGTAAAGGATCAGTCATTGTGTAGAGGAGGTACTATAGAATTTGACTAGAGGACCTTCTGACAGAAAGTATCCTTTTAACCTGACTTTCTATAGAGGAGGTCTATGCCTCTCTCTTGCTCACTTTCTTTCTCAATTCTTTCTCTCTCAATCTCTTACTCACAAGCATTCAACCAACCTTTGATCGTCTAGATAACTTATTTTTCTAAATATCTAATGCTTAATCAATAGTCCTTGTGGATCTATATTTTTATTACTTGACGATAAACTGTGGATTTAATTTACAGATTATACAACAAATTTTTGGTACCATTGCTGGGGATTGTTTTATATTAACATTGGTTGATTAGAAATTTAGTTACTCTAGACACTTTTCTTTTTTATTTATCAAAATTATACATTTTTTTTCTAATAATTCTAGTTTGTAGGTGATTGTGGTAGTTTCCCAAAAACCTACTAATTTTTTATATAGGATAAAATGGGCTTTAGTTTAGCAAGTTTATTGGATACAACAGTCAATGATGACAACACACCTTTAAAGGCTTTTGTTGCACCCATTGTTGGAAGAGTGAGATCTCCCATTTTACAACCTCCGATTGATGCGAAAAACTTGGAATTTCATCCAAGATTGATCTCTTTGATACAAAAAAAAAAATATAGCTCGAGTGGTGTTACATTAATTTTAAAAAAATAAATATAAAATAAAAATAATGATAGATTTGTCAAAAAAGATGATTGCACCAATTTTGACTAATGGCAAAAAAAAAAATGCAAAAGTAGAAAAAAAATGAAATGCTCATATGGAGGTTTCACCAATTCAGAGCAACCCCACTCGAATATCAATTATAGGATCGAAAAGCACGCTAGAGGGAGGATAAATAGCTCAAGTCACTTTTTTTACTTTTTTGGAAAACGATTGGAAAAATGAAGCTAAAATATAATTAAGAGAAAGACAAAGAAAGAAATACTAACACTTTATTTTTACTTGGTTCATTGCCCAATGACTGCTAGTTCAAGACTCACACTCATTGAGTACTTTTGTTGACAATCTACTAAAAATTTATCAATTACAAAACTATAGGATCAAAAAGAATTTAGATATCTCCATAATGGTATGATATTATCCACTTTGGGCCTAAGCCCTCATGGTTTTGCTCTTGGGCTCTACCCAAAAGGCCTCATGGCAATGGAGATATCTTTTCTCTTTATAAATCCATGGTCTTTCTCATGTGTTTTCAATGTGAGACTATTTTTGCAACCTTGAACCCCAACAATACCCCCCCCCCCCACCCCTCAAACAAAAGACCACAGGCTTCCCATATCCGATCCTTGACCCACCAGGTCTTCCTGCCACTCGGTCCACCCGACCTACTAGGACTTCCTTGCCTAGCCACAACTAGGACTTCCTGCCTGGTGTCTGGTCCTCTTGATCCAAACATAGGAGCCCCCACTTTCTTTGTTCGAGGTCAATATTGTACCCATATGGCTCAATTAGACCATAGCTCTTATGTACAGTCAGTAGTTAAACCTTCTAGCAATCCAGACTCTAATACCAATTGTAGGATCAAAAAGAATTTAGATATCACCACAATGGTATGATATTGTCCACTTTGGGCCTAAGCCTTCATGGTTTTTCTCTTGAGCTCTACCCAAAAGGCCTCATGCCAATGGAGATATCTTTTCTCTTTATAAACCCATGGTCTTTCTTATGTGTTTTCAATGTGGGACTATATTTACAACCTTGCAACCTAACAAAAACCACTAATTACAAATAATGAAATGAAAATTAATGAACAATTATACTGACAACTTACAAAGGATGTAGATTTGAGTGTTGTCATCGGAGGAATATTTTAGCAACGTGGAGAGCTTTTCAAGAACAAAAGTCATAGAAAATGATGTACTCAAGATGCTGGTTGAAAACTCTTTTTATAGGTTCATTTAGGTGCCTAGACTAGTCCCTAGGAGCCCCTATCATGCTGACGTGGTGCCCCTTCGGTGAAACTCTATCTGCTAAAGTTTATCTTAATCCAAGTGCCTAGATCGATCTCAAATGTCTGGAAGCTAACGTATTCTAGCTAATCGGAGTGAACCAACTCAACTGAATGGGTGATTAGGTTAGACCCCATCCAGGCACCTGGACCCACAAGGGCACCCAGACCTCCTGGCACTTGGATCCTTCTAGGGCCCTTGGACCCTTTTGGGTGCTTGGACCCTTCCGGGTCGCCTCGAAGTCCCTTTTCTGATTAACTTCCAGTTTTGATTTCCTACATCATAAAGTTAGTATAACAAGCAAAAGATAGTATTTTAAATGAATCAGATAGTCTCAAGATTGTCTTGTTCTAACTTTAGATTTTACTAAAATCCTAGGTCGAACTGACGCCTACTGTTCCCTTAACCGAGAATGCGTTCTCACCTACTCCTCTTAGGAGAGTTTGCCTGTTGCCAAATATTCGGTCCTCCTAACAAGCTTAAACTTTTACTGAGCATCTGATCTTGACCTTTGGAACTTCCCACTATAAGTTTGATCCATGACTTGCATAGACTTCTACTTGGTGTCTGTGTGTTAGTTAGAGCCCTAGAGTCAATCATTTGATGATTGTTGTATGGACTCATTGTATCATATTTTTGTATATAAATAAAGGTATTTGTTTTTTGTTATTATACTTACTTGTATTGGTGTCAAATAACTAAGTATAATAGCGTCCTTGAGTAGAAGGTTCTTACCTATATCAATCAATTGGTTGAATCGATAGTGAGATGATATAGGGAACACTACTCTTAATCATTCCTAGTCGAGTATTAACATTCAGGGACAATGTTAATGCGATGAGACTAGCATGTAGGTCAACTCGATGACTTGATCTCACAAGTCATGGATATAGAGATATCAAGTTGACACATGGGTATGCATTGGAGAATGTATATTGAATGACCCGCCATAAGAAAGTATCATGGATCGTTATATGAGTGTCATATACTTTCTCATGTGGCTATTAGTATGACTACTAGTCCTTGGACCTGAAGTCACCATGGTTCCCTATATAAGGAGTTACGTACTTTGGCTTCGTCAAACGTCACCCGTAACTGGGTGGACTATAAAGGCGATTACTGGGTATGTAACAAATTATGCGGAGGGATGTGAGTGATGTAGATGGGATCTATCCCCCCTATATGACGGGAGTGACATCGATATTCTTGATAGAGTGACACCACTAAGTGCATGGCCATGTCCAAATTGTTGGGGTTGCATGGTTGCAAACATAGTCCCACATTAAAAATACATGGGAAAGATCATAGGTTTATAAGAGAAAGATATCTCCATTTGGCATGAGGCCTTTTGGGGAGAGCCCAAGAGCAAAACCATGAGGGCTTAGGCCCAAAGTGGACAATATCATGCAATTGTGGAGATATCTAAATTCTTTTCGATCCTACAATTGGTATCAGAGCCTGGACTGCTAGAAGGTTTAACCACCGACTGTGCATAAGAGCTATGATCTGATTGGGCTATGTGGGTACAATATTGACCTCAAATAAAGAAAGTGGGGGCTCCTATGTTCGGATCAAGAGGACTAAACACCGGGCAGGAAGTCCTAGTTGCGGCTAGGCAAGAAAGTCCTAGTAGGTTGGGTGGGTCGAGGGGCAGGAAGACCTGGTGGGTCGAGGATCGGACGTGGGAAGCCTGTGATCCTTTGTTTGAGGGGGGATTGTTGGGGTTGCATGGTTGCAAACATAGTCTCACATTGAAAATACATGGGAAAGATCTTAGGTTATAAGAGAAAGATATCTCCATTTGGCATGAGGCCTTTTGGGGAGAGCCAAAGAACAAAACCATGAGGGCTTAGGCCCAAAGTGCACAATATCATGTAATTATGGAGATATCTAAATTCTTTTCGATCCTACAATTGGTATCAGAGCCTGGACTGCCAGAAGGTTTAACCACCGACTGTGCATAAGAGCTATGATCTGATTGGGCCATGTGGGTACATTATTAACCTCAAATAAAGAAAGTGGGGGCTCCTATGTTCGGATCAAGAGGACTAGACACCAGGCAGGAAGTCCTAGTTGCGGCTAGGCAAGGAAGTCTTAGTAGGTCGGGTGGGCCGAGGGGAAGGAAGACCTGGTGGGTCAAGGATCGGACGTGGGAAGCCTGTGGTCCTTTGTTTAAGGGGGGATAGTTGGGGTTGCATGGTTGCAAACATAGTCCCACATTGAAAATACATGGGAAAGATCATAGGTTTATAAGAGAAAGATATCTCCATTTGGCATGAGGTCTTTTGGGGAGAGCCCAAGAGCAAAACCATGAGGGCTTAGGCCCAAAGTGGACAATATCATGCAATTGTGGAGATATCTAAATTCTTTTTGATCCTACACAAATGAGTCAATATGAGATATTGAGCTCATTTGATTGAGTGAGTCTACTTGGAGTTCAAGATTTAGATTGATTAGAGGATGACATGGTCTATGCCTCACATTGATCAATCTAGATGTCAATGATAGAAGGACACTTGGCATATATTGTGAAGAGTCACAATTAGTAGTCACAAGGTGATGTTGGATCTCAACATTCTTATAACTTGGGTAGTAATGATGTGTTGCAAGATACCGCTAATTACTTATGCTTCTAAATGGGTTTAGGAGCATTGCCAACATTATAAGAACGTATAGGGTCACACACAAAGGACAATTAGATGGAGATTAGGTTCATTTGATGAACCTAAAGGATTAGGTTCATGTGATGAACCAAATTGGATTAAGAGTAATCCAAATTGTGCTAATTGAGTTAGACTCAATTTGGTTCATGTATTAAGTGAGTCTAATTTGGACTTAGACTCATTTAATTAATTTAATTCAATGAATAGAGATTCATTAAATTAAAATTGACTTGAACCAATGGTTAAATTAGATCAACCAAGGGAGAGAAGTGGTCAAGTTTGACTTGACTTGAGAGGAAGATGAAGGGTCAAGTTTGACTTGACCATTTGCTACCTTATTGGTGAGTTGGCATTAAGTGGCTAATGGTGATGTGCCACATCATCAAGGTTAGCACATGTGTGTGCCACCTCATGAGGGAGATCAAGAGTTTTTGACTCTTGAAATTCCATGGAGTATATAACTCCTCATGAAAAGTGGTCGGCCACTTTAGTGCTTGTGAGGGAGTTAGTGCATTTTGTGTGCTTGGTGAGTAACTCCTTCTTCTTCCTCAAGCTCTTCTCTTCTCTCCCTCTCCTCCACCATTACAGATCTTCTAAGGTTGCTAGTACATCCTTAGAGGTTCTCTCCATCGAGTTGTTCGTGTGGATACACATAGAGGAGAATCTACTTTGATACTCTCGAGATCCGACGACGAATCTTGGACGAGCGGGATTGCGAAGGGCTTCGCATCAAGGGTAATCTTTTTCTTTTGTAGATCTAATGTAGATCTAGGAGTAGAAAACATGTATATGAAAGTTTTACATAATTTTATTTCTTTGCACGGATCCGTGGCATGGGGGTTTCGGGGTTTCCGTAATGCAAAAAGCGGTTTTTGCGGCCCAAAAAATCCAACACTGTGACCCCAAAGGCATCTACCCGATGTCCACGATCTGCAAAGACTTCTGCCTAATCCACTGAACCAGGACTTCTTGTGCAATCTAATTGACCAAGACTTCTTGCCCAATCCACTTGACCAGGATTTCTTTTCCTAGCCACAACTAGGACTTTCTTGTACACTTAGGTAACCTTGTTTGATCACAATAACTTTGAACCTTTGCCAATATCAAAATACATGTTTGATTAATTGGTGCTTCCACCACCAACATCTTCTTCATTAATGGTTACATTTGAGGTTTCATCAATTTTAAGGGGTTTCTTATTATAAATTCTATATCCTCTACTATTTGTTGCATAACCGATAAAGATTCCTTCATCGACTTTACTTGAAAATTTTGGTAGGTTATCTTTAGTGCTTTAGATATAAGATTTACATATAAAATTTTTAAAATATTTAATTGGTGGTGTTTTTTTAAAAATTAATTCATAGGGTGTTTTTTGTTGAGTGTTATTAATGTGAGTTTAATTTTGAACATAACAGGTTGTGTTAACTACTTCTACCCAAAAGTAACTTGAAAAGTTAAACTCTAGCTACTTCTATTAGGATTTGATTCTTTCTTTAAACTAAATCATTTTGTTGCGTGGTTCTCCAACATGAAAATTCATATTTGTAACTATTTTTTATAGAGATTTTCTTAAACATGTGTTTCTTAAATTCTCCTCCATGATAAATTATAATTTTCTTAATTTTAATATTCGTTTCATTCTCTATTTGTTTAATAAATTGAGTTAGTTTATGTAATGTTTCTTTTTTATTTTTAAAAAAAGTAAGTCCAGATAAATTTCAAAATTCATCAATAATTACTAAATAATATTGACTTCCATTTAATGATTTAATTTTGTTACTCTCAAATAAATCTATATGAATTCTTTCTAAGATATAAATTATTTGATTTGAGTTAGTTGATTTATTGGTTGATTTTATTTGTTTACCCTTTTTACATGCATCACAATTTTGGTCATCAAATTTATTTAAGGTAGGTAGATCTCTAACTAACGCATTTCTACTTATTTTCAATAAATGTCTAGTGTGAGTATGAGCTGATCTCCTATGTCATAGCTTAGTTTCCTTTTGTTATGAAATAAAGTATGTATGTGAGAAATAAGGTAAACTAATTTTATAAATGTTGTTTTTTCTAGTTTCTACCAAGATGAATTTAGATTTTTTAGTAGATTTAACAATACATTTGTTAGACAAGAATTCTAATTTATATCTAGTGTCACACAACAAACTTATTCTAAGCAGATTGAAACTTAAATTTTCTATAAATAAAACTTTTTTAATGAATAACTTTGAATTTAATACAATGTTCCCTAACTCAAGTACCTTCTGCTTTATATTATTTCTAAAGCATACTATTCTCATTTCTTTGAGCTTGAGTGAGGTAAACATTTTTGGTTCCCGGTCATGTGTATAGAGCATCCATTATCCAATATCCATTCATGTTAGATTTGATTTATCAATTTTTCCAAGTCTAATTTGGCAATGAGTGTGGTGCAGCATATATGTCCTGACTTAACTAGGGGATATGCTCTAGAGACGGGTGCTTTCACACTCAACCGTATTCTATCTAAAGACATTATAAAGACAACATATATGATATGGACTGGGAAGAGTCCCAAGATATCTTTTATGAAGATTTGGGGTTGTAAGACTTATGCTTGATGTCAAGTTTTAGATAAACTAGGACTCCAATTAAATAAGTGATATTTTATAGGATATCCCAAGAAAATGAAGGGATAATACTTTTATAATCGCACACAAGGCAAGGTATTTGTTGCTAGAAATGATATTTTTCTAGAAAGGGAATTTATTTCTAGAAGAGCTAGTGGGAGTAAAGTCGATCTTAAAGAAGTTCAAGATACACAGATTAGCAATAAGGCCTGATAGAAATTGAACAAGCACCACAAAGTATTGTGGATCAATCTGTTACACAAAAAGAAGTTGTGAAATAATAACCTATTGAGTAGAACAAGCTCTATGCAAATCTAATAGAATATGTCGTCAACTTGAGAGATATTCTTTTCTCTTGTCTAACCATGGTGATCTATTTCTTGTTGATATCAACGAGCCTACATCCTACCAAGAAGTTGTCATGAGCCTAGATTATGAGAAATAGGAAGAGGTCATAAGTTCTAAAATGGAATCCATGTATACTAAGTTTGGACTTTGGTTAATCCACCTGAAGGGATCAAAGTCATTGGGTGTAAGTGAGTCTTTAAGAGGATGACTAACATTGATGGTCATATACATATCTATAAGGAGCGATTGGTAGCTAAAGGATTCAAGTAAATTCATGGTATAGACTATGATGAAACTTTTAACTAGTTGGATGCTTAAGTATATTTGGATCATGCTTGCTATTGCAGCTTATCATGATTATGAGAATTGAAAGATGGATGTCAAAACCTTCGCCTCTTCCTCGCGATCTCGCCACACCGAACGCCTTTTCGGGTTGACCCCTCACCTGTACCCTAGTTGTCCCCGACATCGAGTTCTTCTTCCTCTTTCTGCTCGCATCGCCCCGGTGGCCACGACCAACACCGGTCGCCAAACAGTCTTCCATCGCCGCTACCCTCTACTTAGGTTCATTACTGCAGCAGAGGCATTCTTGGTAGCTGTCGGTAGAGGTGAGTTGGATTTCTGTGTGTCACGCCCCCAGAGGAGTCCTTACCGAAAAATTTCGGCAGCATCTCCCCTGTATCGGTGACAATCCGAGACAAACATACATACAAAATACATCAGCCACATACGGCTGAAATATATATACACAACCACGCAGTTATATAATCAGCCAACTCGGCTGGAACAGAAATAAACACAACCACGCAGTTATATAATATATATGAATCAGCCCACACGGCTGAACAAAAATCAACACAGCGAAAATCTCAAACAACGATCACAAAACACAAATCAACTGACTGCGAGCCGGCTCGGCTTGACACAATAATATCAAACCCAATACAAGAGAATACAAGTACATAAACAAGTACAAAACCCAAAATACAAATAACGTAAGAAATACCGAAATCGTAAGGTCGTCCTCGAATGTGACGTGGAACTGGCGGACAGGATCTCCAGGCGACTCCATAAATCCTTTACCTGCTACCTGGTGAAATTACCAATATACGGGGTGGTGAGTATAAAGACTCAGCGGGTAATAGACTGATAGTGCATGAGTATAGTAAAGAACTAGAGATACAAAGGTATACAGTCTCGTGTGGAAATAGCAGATACTATAGTGATATCATAATAAGTGTCCATACCTGAAACCATATCCTAGGCTAGTGGTAGAAGGTAAAGTGTAGCAAAGTCCTGCTACAGTACTGCTCATAACTACATGGTATCATGTGAGGTATATACATGTCACAATAAGTAGGCCAGTGTCTAAACACATATCACAGGTATAAATCTCAACCTATGTAAGCATAACAACATAAATAAACAACAGCAGTATAATCTAGCAACAGCAGCATAGCTAAGCAACAACAGCATAAGTAAACAACCAGCAGATATAATAACAACAGCGTATGTACGGATGGTCACCCCGCCCACCTCTCTGCACCATGACCCCTGTATGGGGGAGAGGCCGGATCGATGACAACTGTACCACCCAAAGGCCGCCACTACTCTCGAGTGACCGGATGGACAGGTGCATAGTAGCTGAATAGCTATGTCTGCGACGGGGGTCCATGCTGCCGCGACTCCAGCAATCACTACCCATGAGTGTGCGAGTGGGGGCACGACAGGACATGCAGCACGCTTCAAGCTACCACTACCCATGAGTGGCCGAGCGTGCGGCCCAGGCCAACGACCGTCTCAACCACAAGGGAGCCAAAGTCGTCGGCTATGCATGCAATGACATGATGTGAAAATGCAACAGTCAACATATATATATAAACAGAAACAGGTATGCTACATGAAGCCAGCATGCTTAGCAAGGTGTATAAATAAACAGAAATCAAAGCAGGTAAACATGGTATCAGGTGTCCATATATCCAATACCTACTATCTAATGTCTGGTATCTGGTATCCAATACCTACTATCTAATGTCTGGTATCTGGTATCCAATACCTAGTACTATAGTATCTGCCAAATATCATGAATAGCAACGAGAGACTGTATAGATACAGAAATGAGTAGCTCAAAGATTGAGTGGAAGTATCAAACGCAGGAAAAATAAGAGTGGAGTCAAGATAGATACAGCAACTATCTGAACATGAAGCTCATGCACTAGGATCAAAATACTAAAGAGATAAAGCAAGAAATACCCGCCTATATATGTCGATCGTGCCAAATGATCTCACATCGAGACGCTCATCTCGGATCAAAGTCCTGCAAATCACAATATACAGTTTAGCTAACCACATATGCAATAACTAGCTAAACCCTAAACCCCAAACTCCATAGTCCAACCAATTTAAACAAACATAGATCAATGCTAACCAAATCACTACAAACCATGAAATCAGATCTCCATCTTCAACATTCCATCGAATCCCAAATCTGCTACATAACCAAATCAATCCCAACCAATTAAGTGTAAATTAACAACCTCAAACCACAATCAGATCCCAACAATCCACAATTTACCATACAAATCAATTTTATATTGATTAAGCCTCAACTATTACAATCATCCTTTAGATAACTAAATTCCAAACATAAATACTCATATCAACTAATCAAGTCCATAATCCAATAATTAAACTCAACTAAACAATGAATCCATAATTTCACTATTTTATCCCTTAACCAAATGGACCAATTATCATCAAATCCTAATTAACCAAACAATACCAATAGAATGGCTTCAACTCAATAAACATCCAATTCTAACCACAACTTACCTAATCCAATGCGCTCTGTTGTAGATTTGCAGCTGGGATCATTGCTGCTGGAAACTTGTGGCTTGAGCTAAGGATCACCCACACACAGATACAATCAGAGCTGAGTAAAGATACTCCAAAATGACATCAAGATAACTGCTGGAAAGATAGCCCAAATCGACACTTGTTATCCCAATTCCAGCGACCTCACAATCAGGGCAGAAGGCATTTGGGCGACGGTGAAGATAAATTTCACTCGGCACCACCAAAGGCAACAACACACAAGAGATCAGCACAGGGAAAAACGATGATACCTCTCACACGGCCATCGACAGCGCTGTCCTAACCTCCCTCAATCAAATAACGTCGGCTGGGGAAGGAAACTAGGGCTTGATGCTGTTCATAACGGGGAGGCCGAGCTCCACCCTAGCCTTGGCGATGAATGCCTCAAAGCAGTGGCCGACGGATGATCGGCTGAGAGGGCAGCAACGTCGGGTGAAGGCGGAATAAACAGAAAGCTGCGGCTAGTGACTTCGATTGAAGTGACTCCGGCGAAGAGCGGCAATGAATATGTGCCAGCGACAAAGTGGAAATCGGGAAGAGGACAGTCGAGTGGCGGAGCTGAGGAACGGTGTAGGAGAAGACCTCCATCGGCAGTGAACTCGTAAGCAGCCGGCGATCGGGCAGGGAGAATCGCGAGAGGGAGAGGGGCGGTGATGGTGTCGGCGATGGAGTGAATCGGGCTGGGGGTGGTCGTCGGCGATGAAGGGCAGCTGGGCGAGGGAGAGGCGGCGGTGAGGTGGAGAGCGTGAGAGAGAGGGGCTCGGGATTAAGAATAAGGGAATTAGGTTTTTATATAAAACTAACTTAGGTTTAGTTAATTAAACCATAAGTAATTCCTCAATCAACTCCCACAAAAGGGATAGTCCAAACAGGCTTTCTCTAGACCCAATAATTGATCCCCTTAAAATAAGTCCAACGAGCTCCGAAAAATTCCCAGAAAATTCCTAAAAATTCCTGAAAAATTCCAATAAGATTATTTGTCAAATAACCTTATTATTTAACTATTATTTGGGTACCGTATTTTACATTCTCCCCCACTAATAAAAATTTGGTCCCCAAATTTACTACTCAACCCAGTGATCCACATCTCAGTGTAACAATCCGACAACATACTCATATACAGCTCCATCCAAATATCCTTAACAAACCTCTAACTGCAAGGTATGACTCTGTGGGTTATGAGCTCATCCTGCTTCCGCTACTCTCACACTGTTGTCTAGCCAACTATGAGTAAATCAATCATCTCCATCGGTACAAGTCATGAACTCAAATGTAACTTTTAGGTTATCTAACTAACACAAATAACCCAAAGACCAGAATCTCTATGAAATAGAGTGAGTCGGTCTCCTACAACCGAATTAATAAAAGTAACTCAGTACTCTACCATCTACACCGACAAGAACGGATCAAACTTCCACTGATCAAGTCAACCAAGGTAGATCGGTCCTCTACTAACCGCAACAAGAGTAAACTGGTTCTCTACAAATCGAACCAACTAGGATAAATCAATTCTCTACTACCCAACCCAACGGAGTAGATCAACCCTACTAAGCAAGTCAACAAGGGTACATCGGTCCTCTACTAACCGAAGCAACAAGAGTAAACTGGTCTTCTACAACCCAGGCAATACGAGTAAATTGGTTCTCCACGAACCAAAGAAATATGATATTTAGCAGATACTAACCACTACTAAACTAGTGATAACAGAACTACTAATACTAGTGGTATGGTAAAAGAAGTCCTATGAGACTGTATTCCTTGATCTCTAGTAGGGTCAACCGGGATCAGTGATTGACCCAACACATTTGATGTATGCTACCAACAACTGGACAGGTACTAACAAAAGCATACTAATACATAACATAACTAACATAACAACTATGCATGCACTAACAGAAATGTAAGATAACAATATGCAAACATACCTCCTATAGCTCGGAGAATCCTGTCACTGCCTGGTCCCAAAACCCGAAAAGTCACATCGAGGAACCAAATCACGAAAAACCGAACGAAAATAGGCCTCTAAACCTTGGCTCTGATACCAATAAATTGTCACGCCCCCAGAGGAGTCCTTACCGAAAAATTTCGGCAGCATCTCCCCTGTATCGGTGACAATCCGAGACAAACATACATACAAAATACATCAGCCACATACGGCTGAAATATATATACACAACCACGCAGTTATATAATCAGCCCACTCGGCTGGAACAGAAATAAACACAACCACGCAGTTATATAATATATATGAATCAGCCCACACGGCTGAACAAAAATCAACACAGCGAAAATCTCAAACAACGATCACAAAACACAAATCAACTGACTGCGAGCCGGCTCGGCTTGACACAATAATATCAAACCCAATACAAGAGAATACAAGTACATAAACAAGTACAAAACCCAAAATACAAATAACGTAAGAAATACCGAAATCGTAAGGTCGTCCTCGAATGTGACGTGGAACTGGCGGACAGGATCTCCAGGCGACTCCATTACCTGGTGAAATTACCAATATACGGGGTGGTGAGTATAAAGACTCAGCGGGTAATAAACTGATAGTGCATGAGTATAGTAAAGAACTAGAGATACAAAGGTATACAGTCTCGTGTGAAAATAGCAGATACTATAGTGATATCATAATAAGTGTCCATACCTGAAACCATATCCTAGGCTAGTGGTAGAAGGTAAAGTGTAGCAAAGTCCTGCTACAGTACTGCTCATAACTACATGGTATCATGTGAGGTATATACATGTCACAATAAGTAGGCCAGTGTCTAAACACATATCACAGGTATAAATCTCAACCTATGTAAGCATAACAACATAAATAAACAACAGCAGTATAATCTAGCAACAGCAGCATAGCTAAGCAACAACAGCATAAGTAAACAACCAGCAGATATAATAACAACAGCACCTCTCTGCACCACGACCCCTGTATGGTCGAGAGGCCGGATCGATGACAAACTGTACCACCCAAAGGCCGCCACTACTCTCGAGTGACCGGATGGACAGGTGCATAGTAGCTGAATAGCTACATCTGCGACGGGGGTCCCTGCTGCCCGCAACTCCAACAATCACTACCCATGAGTGTGCGAGTGGGAGCACGACAAGACATGCGGCACACTCCAGCTACCACTACCCATGAGTGGCCGAGCGTGCGACCCAGGCCAACGACTGCCTCAACCACAAGGGAGACAAAGTCGTCGGCTATGCAATAATGCAACAATCAACATATATATATAAACAGAAACAGGTATGCTACATGAAGCCAGCATGCTCAGCAAGGTGTATAAATAAACAGAAATCAAAGCAGGTAAACATGGTATCAGGTGTCCATATATCCAATACCTACTATCTAATGTCTGGTATCTGGTATCCAATACCTACTATCTAATGTCTGGTATCTGGTATCCAATACCTAGTACTATAGTATCTGCCAAATATCATGAATAGCAACGAGAGACTGTATAGATACAGAAATGAGTAGCTCAAAGATTGAGTGGAAGTATCAAACGCAGGAAAAATAAGAGTGGAGTCAGGATAGATACAGCAACTATCTGAACATGAAGCTCATGCACTAGGATCAAAATACTAAAGAGATAAAGCAAGAAATACCCGCCTATATATGTCGATCGTGCCAAATGATCTCACATCGAGACGCTCATCTCGGATCAAAGTCCTGCAAATCACAATATACAGTTTAGCTAACCACATATGCAATAACTAGCTAAACCCTAAACCCCAAACTCCATAGTCCAACCAATTTAAACAAACATAGATCAATGCTAACCAAATCACTACAAACCATGAAATCAGATCTCCATCTTCAACATTCCATCGAATCCCAAATCTGCTACATCACCAAATCAATCCCAACCAATTAAGTGTAAATTAACAACCTCAAACCACAATCAGATCCCAACAATCCACAATTTACCATACAAATCAATTTTATATTGATTAAGCCTCAACTATTACAATCATCCTTTAGATAACTAAATTCCAAACATAAATACTCATATCAACTAATCAAGTCCATAATCCAATAATTAAACTCAACTAAACAATGAATCCATAATTTCACTATTTTATCCCTTAACCAAATGGACCAATTATCATCAAATCCTAATTAACCAAACAATACCAATAGAATGGCTTCAACTCAATAAACATCCAATTCTAACCACAACTTACCTAATCCAATGCGCTCTGTTGTAGATTTGCAGCTGGGATCATTGCTGCTGGAAACTTGTGGCTTGAGCTAAGGATCACCCACACACAGATACAATCAGAGCTGAGTAAAGATACTCCAAAATGACATCAAGATAACTGCTGGAAAGATAGCCCAAATCGACACTTGTTATCCCAATTCCAGCGACCTCACAATCAGGGCAGAAGGCATTTGGGCGACGGTGAAGATAAATTTCACTCGGCACCACCAAAGGCAACAACACACAAGAGATCAGCACAGGGAAAAATGATGATACCTCTCACACGGCCATCGACAGCGCTGTCCTAACCTCCCTCAATCAAATAACGTCGGCTGGGGAAGGAAACTAGGGCTTGATGCTGTTCATAACGGCGAGGCCGAGCTCCACCCTAGCCTTGGCGATGAATGCCTCAAAGCAGTGGCCGACGGATGATCGGCTGAGAGGGCAGCAACGTCGGGTGAAGGCGGAATAAACAGAAAGCTGCGGCTAGCGACTTCGATTGAAGTGACTCCGACGAAGAGCGGCAATGAATCTGTGCCAGCGACAAAGTGGAAATCGGGAAGAGGACAGTCGAGTGGCGGAGCTGAGGAACGGTGGAGGAGAAGACCTCCATCGGCAGTGAACTCGTAAGCAGCCGGCGATCGGGGAGGGAGAATCACGAGAGGGAGAGGGGCGGTGATGGTGTCGGCGATGGAGTGAATCGGGCTGGGGGTGGTCGTCGGCGATGAAGGGCAGCTGGGCGAGGGAGAGGCGGCGGTGAGGTGGAGAGCGTGAGAGAGAGGGGCTCGGGATTAAGAATAAGGGAATTAGGTTTTTATATAAAACTAACTTAGGTTTAGTTAATTAAACCATAAGTAATTCCTCAATCAACTCCCACAAAAGGGATAGTCCAAACAGGCTTTCTCTAGACCCAATAATTGATCCCCTTAAAATAAGTCCAACGAGCTCCGAAAAATTCCCAGAAAATTCCTAAAAATTCCTGAAAAATTCCAATAAGATTATTTGTCAAATAACCTTATTATTTAACTATTATTTGGGTACCGTATTTTACACTGTGGATCCAGATTGTGGTGGGTTTTGTTGCTCAATCTCAAGCTGTGGAGTTTTTCTTATTTGTCCAGCAGCTAACCCTTTTCGGCAGTAAAACCCTAGCTATGCAGTGGTCATAAGTTTAGAGTAAGATACTTAATTTTGGTTGATGTAGGTTTTGGTAGTCAAGTGAAGCATGAATCGTCACTAGAATTGATTTAGGGGTTAGACTTAAATCAAATTGTATAGTGGGTTGTCTAGTGTTAAGGAAACTAACCCTAGTTAACCAATTGATTGTATTTAATTAGGGTTTTTAATGTCAGATAAGAGTTCAAGTTTATTATTGGATACATGAGGTATAGCCTAATTATATGCGTGTTATAGGACTTTCTTACGACGAGTCACTTGACGGGTGTATAATTTTGGACGCTCGATCTACGTATAAAGGCGGGTATTCCTTACCTTGATTCTGTAGTTCTTTAAACTTAGTGCATGAACTATTTTGGATAAGAAACTATTTTTACCTTGACTCCACTCTTATTTTCCTGCGCTTGATACTTCCATGCGATCTTTGAGAAACTTGTTTCCATATCTATATAGTCT
The DNA here is from genome assembly GCF_018446385.1 of Zingiber officinale. Lineage (NCBI taxonomy): Eukaryota > Viridiplantae > Streptophyta > Magnoliopsida > Zingiberales > Zingiberaceae > Zingiber > Zingiber officinale. Next base: position 60,846,903 of record NC_055987.1, on the reverse strand, counting down.
CTCGTTGTTGTTAATGATAGGTAGCAGATACTAGATACCATGGTTGTATGCTTTGACTATTGTTTATTTATGTACTATATTGAGCATGCTGGCTTCATATACCATACCTAATTTTTTCTTATATAGGTATAATAACTGTTGTTTATTTATGTACCGTATTGAGCATGTTGGCTTCATGTAGCATACCTAATTTCTTCTTATATTTGTATGATGACTATTGCATTTGACGCATCATATCATAACATGCATGTCAACGACAAATTCTCCCTTGCGGTCGAGAGAGTCATTAACCAGGGTCGCATCCTCAGCCACTCGAGAGAGTGGTAGCTGGAGTTGATGTCGCTTGTCCTGTCGTGCTTCCACACGGTCACTCATAGGTAGTGATAGCTGGAGTTACAAGCAGCAGGGACCCCCGTCGTAGATGTAGCTAGTTAGCTATTATGCAACTGTCCCCTCGGTCACTCATAGGTAGTGATAGCTGGAGTTACAAGCAGCAGGGACCCCCGTCGTAGATGTAGCTAGTTAGCTATTATGCAACTGTCCCCTCGGCCACTCAAGAGAGTGGTAGCTGGAGTGGTGTACAATCTGTCACTAACCCGTCCTCTCGACCATACAGGGGTCATGGTGTAGAGAAGTGGGCGGGAGTGACTATCCGTGCATATGTTGTTATTATACTTGTTTTAGCTGCTGCTGTTTACATATGTTATTATTGCTTACTTACTATGGTTCACTTATGCTGATATGTGTCCTTATGTTGAGATATGCCCTCATTTTAGGTGTTTAGACATTGGTTTATTTATTGGAAATGTTGTATACCTTATATGTTACCTCTATAGTTATGAGCAGTACGGTAGCAGATTAGTACTGCTTCTGACCTCCTATTACTAGCCTAGGATATGATTTCAGGTATGAGCATTTATTATGATTTTATTTTAGTATCTGCTATTTTCTTTATGAGACTGTATACTCTTGGCTCACTTTCTACATGGATATTATGTTCATGCGCTATCTTTCCTTTACCCGCTGAGTTCCAATACTCACCACCCCCACAAAATGGTTTTTCTTTCGCTAGGTAGAAGGTAGATGAGTCATGGATGCTTGGAGAGTCCCGGCTGCCAGTCCCACACCACACTCGAGGATAGTTTCTTTTCGATCTTATTTCTGTTTGGTAGTATAGTGATTTTGCACATTTTTCTTTTCAATAAGTCGATGTGGATTTTGGAGTCTAGTGGGTGGTTACAGGTATTGTAGTTAGTGACTTTGTTGGTTTTACATTTGTATTATTTTGTGATTTTTCGCTGTGTTTACTTTCAGCCGTGTGGGTTATTATTATACTGCGTGGTTGTGTGTTTACTTTTAGCCGTGTAGGCTTATTATATTGTGTGGTTGTGTTTATATCCAGCCGTGTGGGCTGTTGAATATTTATATGTTGTGTATGTATGTATTTATTGTTTCATATTGTCACTAGTATAGGGGAGATGCTGCTGAATTTTTGTCTGGCAAAGACTCTTCTGGGGGCGTGACAATTTATGGTATCGGAGCAGGTATACGATGTCTGTTGTTTTTTTCGTGCTCTAGATTTTTGAGTTAATCTGATACCAATTTATGATATCAAAGCGGGTTCAAGTCAAATGATGGGTTTTATGTTTTTGGAATTTCGATCTCGTTTCGATTTATGATTTTCGAGTTAGTCTGATACCAATTTAGTTGTAACAGAGTGGGTTCGAGTCAAATGCTGGGTTTTGTGTTTTTGGAATTTTGATCTCATTTCGATTTACGATTTTTGAGTTAGTCTGATACCAATTTAGCGGTATCAGAGCAGGTTTGCTATGCCTATTTTTTGTTTTCAGAAGTTTCACGTTAATCTGATACCAATTTTTGGTATCAGGGCCACATGTTTACGAGGCCTATTTTCGTGTTTTGTATTTCATGATTTGGTTCCTCGATGTGACTTTTGAGTTTTGGGACCAGGCAGCGGCAAGATATCTCCAAGCTATATGAAGTAAGGTATATATATAGTGTTATATTTTTCAAATTCTTTGTAGTTAGTTATTGTTAGACCTTGCATCTAGAATTAGCACATTTGGTTGTTGAACATGATGCTGAAATTGGGTTGAGACTGGAAATCTAATTTACTATATCATAGCTGGAGCATGCAGATTGTAGTTAGGTGGGTCATTAATCTACATATATTGAATGCTGAGATTTATCTTGTGTGACTTGTTGCTTCCCGAATGTTCCAATTTGCCAATAATTAACTAGACTACTGAGACTTGCTATGTGTTGTTTTGAACAACCGATGCTTGTAGATAAGATAGGGTTTGTGTGGCCGATGTTTACATGATGCAATTATAAGGATGACTCCAGTGGACTGTTGATCCTGTCTGAGAAGCTGAACAAGACGGAGATCCGGAAGAAGAAAACCCACTGTGCTGATGAAGAATAATACTCGTAGAACATCGATCCGAGAAACCCAAAGCGGATCGGGAAAAACAGAGTCACCGAAGGTCCTCCTCGCACAAAAACCCGATGACGCAGAAGAAATCCAAATCTGACTGAAGAAAACCAAGATCTGAAGCTTCCAAGGTTTCCTGCGCACAAGAGACCAACCAACACTACCGTCAGTGACCTAAGATCGGGGTGGGAATCCCTGGCTAGGCCCTCCAACACTCAAGTCAGTGATCTCCCTTGGTGTGGAAGAAGGAGGAAGAAGATGAGCAGTAGTTGAAGATTAGGGTTACCAATGTGCACAATGATGTGAACTTACCTCGCCAATGGAGAGGATTCCCCTTTTTATACCACTTTATATAACCTCCGTAGTCATGAAGTGGACCCTGGTTTGTTAGAGTTCGTTATGAGATGACGTCAGCGGCGTACTTCTGGTAAATGACTTTTAAGGAATCTTTTTTGTACCCTAGATGTACCTTCTTTGTCATTTAGTACCTGCAAAATAATCTGGGAGCATATTTCCCGCCAAAATGTATAACACCTGTCATGCATTTACATATTACAGATATCTTCGTTAATTATCTTCTTTGAAATATTCATTTATGATCCTTTCTCATGCAGCTTCATGCAGTTTCTATTTGCATCCTTTTTATATTAATAAACTGCATTTTATCTAGTATCTCTCCAAGGTATTGATCGACCGACCCGTACTGGCTCTCCCCTTGAAGGTATGTCCCGGCCGATATTAGCCTATCTTCGTCCTGAAGTTAGTTCCCGGCCGATATTAGCCTACTCCACTTAGAGTATATATCTTTCCTTTGGGAGGCGTATTTCGGTCGATATAGGCTTACCTCCTATCGGGGTATGTCCTGGCCGATATTAGCCTACCTTCATCCTGAAGTTATGTCCCAGCCGATATTAGTCTACTCTCATCATTAAGGCATGTCACGACCGATATTAGCCTACTTCCCGTAAAGTATATAGGTCTTTCTCCTGGGAGGCGTATTTCGGTCGATATAGACTTACCTCCTATCGGGGTATGTCCCGACCGATATTAGCCTACCTCCTTCTTGAAGTTATGTCCCGGCCGATATTAGCCTACTCTCATCATTAAGGCATGTCACGACCGATATTAGCCTACTTCCCGTAAAGTATATAGGCCTTTCTCCTGGGAGGTGTATTTCAGTCGATATAGGCTTACCTCCTATCGGGGTATGTCCCGACCGATATTAGCCTACCTCCTTCCTAAAGTTATGTCCCGGTCGATATTAGCCTACTCTCATCATTAAGGCATGTCACGACCGATATTAGTCTACTTCCCGTAAAGTATATAGGCCTTTCTCTTGGGAGGAGTATTTCGGTCGATATAGGTTTACCTCCTATCGGGGTATGTCCCGACCGATATTAGCCTACCTCCTTCCTGAAGCTATGTCCCGGCCGATATTACTCTACCTTCATCATGAAGGTATGTCCCGACCGATATTAGCCTATCTCTCTTGCTTTTCCTTCCTCCTTTTCTTTCCTCATCAGGAGACTCACAAAACCTAACTCATATCACTAGCCTTCCCTTCAAGTCTAGTCGAAGGAGGTGTAGGCGATTGACTAGACACAAGTATAGTCTTGTCTTTTCCTACCCGTGACTCTGCTCCTGATATTGAAATGACCTCACAGATTTTGTGTACCACTGTCTCTTTAAACCAAGTATAGTGATCCTGTGAGCCTTTTGCTTCTTTAAATAGGCTTACAACCTTCTCTTCATCCACCACCCATTTCAGTTCTTTTCCTTCCTTGTCATCTCTTATTGCTAAGGTTATGGTCTTAGATCCTCCCCTTTGGGGGCGACTCTTGTTGGACCAGGTGAGATCTATATATGTGTTTATTGGGATTTTTGCTACGGCTATCTCTGGGGTTCAAGGGATTGTCTTAAGAGATGGAGCTTCACATCTCAGATTTTTCATCCAAAGATGCCGATGCTCTGAAGGACTCAAGGAACTTCAGAGAGATTTTTGCTACTCATAGAGGGGCAGCCAAATGACCCAAGGGTGCTGTGTGAAGGGCACAGAACATGTTACCCTTGGGCTATACTTGGTTGCTTCACTTGCCGAGCTCAGACGGCTTGAGAGGGGAAGTGGTTTTTATATTTATTTTTCCATCATGGAATGTCTCGTTGCCTCTGAGCTTTTCTGTTTTTGTTGCTTTCTTCGTCCTAGGCAGCATATTGCCACTTATGAGCCTTGACAAGCTTGGACGAAGTGAGCTATCTCTATCTCCGCTCCGTGGTAAGTTTGAATCCAGTGGGATTGAAATTTTCTGAACATTCTAAGAGTTTATGTTTGTAATATTTGTTATCTAGCTGAGGTTTTACTGTTCTAAGGGGAAATGTAATATTGTGTATCCTGATCAGATTCTGAGTGTAAAAATAAACTTTTGTGTCGAATTAAGTGGTTCTATTGAATCCTTCTGTAATTTACCAGATTAACTGTGATGTGGCATTCATCGTTCCTTGGTGTATCTTGTGTGTTATTTATTATGACTAAGGCTATCTTAACTATCGGAACATCTTCACATTGTTGGAGTGTATACTGAAAGCCTAAGCTTTTGTAAACATTTGTCTTGAATAAAGAATCACATTTGGTCAAATTATCTACATTTGTTTGTAGTTGTTCAATTAATTTATATTGTAGATAACATAGCTTGTGGTGTCACATGCAGAAGATAATGTTATCAGTACCTTATAAATTATAAACAGTAGCTCACGACCAAAATGGAAAGGAACAAACCATTAGAAGGTCGTAGTGTAATTAGGTATCAGTTTATCTTGACTGTATAATTACACTAGTACACTTAGAGTATATTGAGTAGGACCATTTGAGGTCGTTTCTTTTATACTGACTTTATAAAGAAACAAAGACCTCGGTTATTATGGAAGTGTGTGCTCTTAATCCTGATATAATAACAAGCACATATATTTGATATTTATTTCTTTAATTTATCAATGGGTGAGATTTAGTTCGATGAATCAATAAGCCCGATAAGTTGGGAAATGGTATTACTTATAGTGTGTGTTGTTGATTATAAAAGGAAACTGTGTCCTAGAGATACTAGGTTGATAATGTCCCCAAGAGGAGCTCATAAGGATTGTCATGTTAAACCCTGCAGGTGGACTTAGTCCGACATGACGATAAGGTTGAGTGGTACTACTCTTGGACTTAGATATTAATTAAATGAGTTGTCAGTAACTCACTTAATTAGTGGACATTCAATATCTTAAACACAGGGAGACTAACACACTCATAATAAGAAGGAGCCCAAAAATGTAATTTGGGATTGGTGCGGTAGTTCAATGATAGTTCTCTAGTGGAATGAATTATCATTGATAAAATTAAGTTGTGTGTTCGGGGCGAACACGGGATGCTTAATTTTATCGGGAGACCAAAACCAATTCCTCCTCTTGGTCCCTATCGTAGCCTCTTAGTTATAGAGTTCTATACCCACCTATACCCACCTTCTATACCCACCCAATAGGGCCCGGCCAAGCTAGCTTGGGAAACAAGCTAGGGCCGGCCCTAGCTTGAACCCAAGCTAGTAGGGCTAGCCAAAATAAAGTTAAAAAGAATTTATAATTTTAATTTTTATTATGTGGAAGAAATAATTTATTAAAGAGAATTTAAATTAAAATTATCTCTCTTGTAAAATTTACAAAAGATTAAAGAAAGAGATTTGATCTCTTTCCTTATTTGTAGATTAGTGAGATATTTTATTTTCTCTTTAAAAATTATTCACATATTGTAAAATTAAAATTATGGAAATTTCTTTTTATTAACCATGTAGAGATTTTTAAAGAGAAATTTTATTTTTTTTTTAAATTTCCGGAAACAAATTAGGAAGTTTTAATTGTTGATTAAAACTTGTCCAATTTGTTCTCCAATGATATGGCCGGCCATGAGATTGTAATTGGGGAAATTTTATTTTATTTTTTCTCAATTAAATCATGACAAGGAAATTGAGGAAATTTTATTGTAATTAAATTTCCTAATTTGCCTAGGCCAAGGAATATAAAAGAAGGGGTGAGGGTGGCTTCATGAAATAACCTCTATTGTTTTCTCTCCTTCTTTTCCTTGGTGTTGTGGCCGGCCATCATCCTCTCCCTCTCTTCCTCTTGTGGTGGTCGAATACTTCATCCCTCTTGGAGTTCTTGTGGTGGCCGGATACTACTTGGAGAAGAAGAAGAAGAAGAAGGAGAGAAAGCTAGCATCTCTTGGAGCTTGGTTAGTATTTTGGTTTTCTTCTTTGGTGAAGTTCTTCCTTTGTGGCCGAACCTTGCTTGGAGGAGAAGAAGGTGGTTGGTGGTTTCTCATCTCGGTAGATCGTTGCCCACACAACGTCCGAGGTTAGAAGAGGAATACGATAGAAGATCAAGAGGTTTTTCTACAAGGTATAACTAGTAATTTTTATTTCCGCATCATACTAGTTATTTATGGAAATAATACCAAATACAAGAGGCTTACGTTCTAGTATTTCGAATATGTTTTTCGAAGTTGTGTTCTTTTGTTTTATTTTTTCCTTGTGATTTGATTGTTCTTTTTGGTTAACCTAAAGTTATTTTAGGAAATTAAATATTAGCTTTCTATAAAAGGTTTTGTCTAGTCGGTGGTGGTTGCTCCTATATCCAAGAAGGCCATGTGCCTCGCCACGTCAGTACTGGGAACCAATTATGGAAATTAATATTTAATGGAATTAATAACTTAAGGTGATTTGGGTCGAACGTGTTAAGTTCCGCAGGAGACCCAAGTCAAAACCTAAAAGAACGAATAGATTAAGTTTTGGATCAAAATGTGTTAAGTTCCGCAGGCGATCCAAAATTTAATTTAAAAGAACACATGGTAGCTAGGAAAAGGTTCAGACCTTTGTACAAAATTTTTGTACAGTGGAACCTCTAGGTTTTCCGAGTAGCAACCAACACACATTATAACTAATGTTATACCAGCCAATATTGTCTTATTGATCACAGCCAATAATATACTTATCTAGCATAATCATAGTTATATCAGTATAACACTACTTTGATAAATATTAGTTTGTATTTTATAAGGATATTAATTTAAAAGTTATCACTCGCCTGAGTTTCCATCCTTAAATGTTTTTGTCTTTAGCCTGAGTTTAGTCAAAAGTTTAGTTCTTTTTATTTTATTATACCTAGTTATTCACGTCTTCTTTCGAAGCTCCCTAGCTAGTGATTGGGTCTTCTTTAGGTGAGAGAATGTTGGAAATGTACCCCAAGACGCTACCAACCCCAGCGTGATCCGACCTGTCACTTCTGATATAAATGTTTTTATGATGGTATGACACGCACTTTTTCTGACCGCCATGTCACGTGGGTCTTCTGCCTTTCTATTGTGATCTTCCGCGCCTGCTGCAAAAATGTTTTGATCTAATGACGGTTGTGTGTCTTCCAAACCCTAAACCCTTCGTCTCCTTTTAAACCTTGTCCTTTCTTTTTCCTTCTCTAGAGTTCTTTTCTTGTTGCTGCCTTCAACCATATTTCGGGCTCACCATTTCTCGACGATCTCTTCTCTTGACTTCAGTAAGTAATCTATTGCTTCACTAGCCTATACTTTTGTTCATGGCTACGGAAGCAATTGCTCCTTGGTATGTTCATATGTCTTCTTCCTTTGATAAGAATGCTAGAGTATCCATCCGGCGCCAATATGAAATTCCCAAGGAATATAGCATCATAATCCCAACACCGAATGATCGACCTCATCGTTCCCCTGATGACTGCGTGACTTTTTTCAGGGACCAGTTGATAGGAGGTTTAAGATTCCCCATTGCTCCTTTCTTGATTGAAATAAGTCGGTACTTTGATATTCCTTTGCAGCAGTTCACCCCTAATGCATTTCGTTATCTATGTGGTACTTACATGTTGTTTCGTCTCTGGGATATTCCTCCTACTCCTCAAAATTTCTTCATATTTTCTTATCCCAAGTGCTCAGAACCGGGTGTTTTCCTATTTCATTCACGAACTAAAATGGTTCTTTTTGAGGGTATGCCTTCATCTCTCAAAGCTTGGAAATCTCGTTTTTTCTTTTTAAAGTTTCCAAGACCTATTCCTTGGTCTCATGCTTGGAAATCTTTTTTGCCCCCCTTGCCCGACGTCAAGGAGTTTCATCTTCATCCTTCTTTCCCCCTCTATTGTGAGAAATTGTTAAATCATCGGCTTTCCATTCTTAAGTGACTACGAGTTGATCTCCTATACTTGTTTGGTTTAAGCCCTGTCAGACCTGATACTCGAGTTCCTTTAGGTAATACCCTATTTCTTTCTCCTTATTTTTAACTGACTGAACTGTTGTTTTTTTTTGTTTTTTTTTTCTATAGTGGATAGCTTTTATGATGCTTTGATTGATGAAGAACTACGTGTGGAAGATGGCATACTTCACGCCGAGGCTGAACTTCTGGCCGCGATTGCTCTTCCTCCTCCAATCGAAGAGCCAGCTCCTTTGGCTGAAGTGTCTAGTTCTTTGGGTGCTCTTGAAGCTCTTGGAGCTCCTAGAGACCTTTCTGCGGAGATCCTTCCCAATCCTGTACCCACTGTTACTTCTCCAGCAGCTGCTGTCGTTTCTTCTTCTACTGCTCTCCCTGTAATTGAACTTACCTCTCCTGATAGCCCCAGCAAATTGATAACTGAAATTGCCACGGGCAAGCGTCCAGGGCGTAAACTAACTAGGGCTCCTTCAAAAAGGAGGCTTATTCTTCCCGCTGATGAGTTGGTTTCAGAAGGCTTTTCTTCGACTGACCTTCCTTCTGATGAGCCAATGCTGGCGGAACTTTATCCTTCTCTCAATTTTCCTGCCTCGCCTTTTTCCAGTGTCAGCGCTTCTGGGGATGTTTCTTTTACTTTTCCTCTATCTATACCAAGTTCTGGATCTTTACCTTTCTCGTCTTCTTCCTACTTAGTCTTTGCTCCCCCTTCTATTCCTACTTCTTCCTTCTCGACTGGTTCCTCCAACATTCCTGTTCTCCCCATATTATTAGGGGGTTCTTTTGCCAATTCTTGGGACAAAGTTCGTCCCTTTTTTGAAGAGCTCTCTATTCCTGAGGCAATTGATCGCTTCTCTCATAAGGAGAATCAGGTATATGCTTGTTAACGCCTATTTTCTTTTTCTCAACTAATATCTTATGGCTTTCTGTTGTACTTCCAGCGATGGATAGAAAATATGGGTTTTTCTCGACTATTACACAACCTATACGCTGAGAATAAGAGGCTGAGATCTGAAAATGATAAGCTGAAAAAAGAGGTTGCTGAGTTATCTTCTACTGCGTTTTCTGCTGCCGCCAAGAAACAGCTTGAGGCTCAGATTGAAAGTCTTGAAGCACAATTTAAACTGGCTACGAACCTTAACCAAGAACTGACTTCAAAACTTGGCGAGCTAAAAGATAATTATGAATCGGAATTGTCTGAGAAACTCAAAGCCCTACAACTGAAAGAGGATGAGGTAGCATCTCTAACCACCTCCCTTGATTCAGCTAAAGTCGAGGCTTCTGCTAAAGAAGATGAATTAAAGACCTCTCAGATGGCGTTGGTAGTCTACAAGGGAAACGAAGATGTTCGTTACAAGGAACGAGCCACTACTATGATTGAGTCTCCCGAATTCAACAGGCCGATCGTGAGATCCATCCTATCTGCTTTCACTGCAGGAGCTCAAGGGGAAATTCAGCAATTAAGAGAAGAGAATTACTTATCTCGTGACCCTCCTCTTAATTTCTTAAATAGACGCAGACTGATTGAGAACAAACCTCCTGATTTGTACCCTAAGCTGACTCTTACTTAAATTCAAGTTATCGTCGAGGCTTTGTAATGATAATTCGATAAACTCACGTGACTATGATTTATTCCCTTTTGGTTGTTAATCTTACTCTTTCTTAGGATAACTATCTGTTTTATGTAAATGTATCTAATGCTATTTGGTTTATCATCACGCGACATTTCCCCATGGATCGTTTCTTGATGATCGGCCGATATATATCAAGATTGATAAATACCGCTCGATATTTTATAGCTTAGTTATGTCTTGCCCGATTGGATATATTTCTATCATGGTACTCCTAATATTGGTCGATCTATTTTAATTGATCGGTTTACCCTTGTATACATTTTGAGTGATCTTTATCTCAGCCAATCTATTAGAACCGCCCGATTTCTATCTACGGACCTCGTCTATTAACTAATATATGATGCTCAACTTCTGTTTTATTACACCCACGCCTTAAACTTATAATTACTGTACTAATTTTTCTCTGGCCTTGTCAGGGTTTCCTAAGAATACTTCTAGGGAAACTCACACCTTTTCTGAGGTAGCTTTTCCAACTTTACTTATTTCTCCTGATTTTATTCTTTAATATTATTACCCATTTATGACGATTGATATTCCAAGCACCTTTTACTCTCCTTTTTCCCTTTTTCCGTTTCAGCATAGGGCTTTTAGCACTGGGCCAAAAGAGAGATAAGGGTTTACGCAGTTTTCTCCTGCTTTTCTCCATCTTTCGTCTTCTTTCTTGATTCCTTTTTCTGTGATTGCCTCTCCCTATGGAGGTTTCTTCTCCTGCGTGGTTTCTCTCATGCTCTTCCGACCTCATAGATACAGAAGAAGTGGACTTGCAGGCAACCTATGGTTTTCCTTCCTATATCGTCCGCCCCGCTCCTCATGAGGGTCCACATCTTCCCCCCTTAGGATGTATCTCTATCTTCAGGGACCAAGTCTTACAGGGTTTTAGATTTCCCCTTCACCCTTTTTTCTGCAATGTCAACCGTTATTTTGATATCCCGCTCAACCAGTTTGTCCCTCAATCTTTTTCTATTCTAGTGGGTTTCATTGGGGTATCAAAACTGTTAGATTTCCCCTTGTCTCCCTGTCTTTTTCATCACTTCTTCACTCCTCGCCGAATAGATGTTGGCATTTTCAAGTTCCAGTCTCGTCCCAAGGCCGTTCTATTTAACCGCATCCCTCCTTAAGGTGAATGGTATCGTAAATTTTTCTATATGCGTCTCCCTTCTCCCCCTCCGTTTCCTATCCAATGGATACATGATTTACCCCCGCTTCCTGACACCCACGATCTTCTTAACGATCCTTCTGTTGCTACTGCTCTACCCAAACTGCGAGGAGCAAAATTCAGTTTGCCGCATCTAATCGAAGAGGGCTTGATGTTTCCCTTCGGGATAGGCAACATTAACACTCCTTTGGATAGTTCCTTTGGTGGGTATAATTATTTCACTTCGCCTTTACTGATTAGCATACCTCTTTGATAATGGTGTTTATCTTCTGTATTTCAGCTGATGCTCTTCTTCCAGCTTTTATGTACAAGAATTCTGCTATGACTAAGTCTTTTGTCAATAATCTTGGCGAAGAATGGTTGCTTGCTCGCCAATCCGATCCTAATCCTTCTACTTTGGGCTTGCTTTCCGAAGAAGAACGACGGGCAGAGGGTGTCGCACTCATGGAAGAGGAGGACGAAGAGCCTTTTGTTACCTTAGTTAAAAAGCCAAATCTCACTAAGGACTCTCCCTTCGGCGATTTCTTTGGCACTTTTGTGCAAGCTCCTCTTGTTCCGGCGCCTATTTCTTTTGAGAGAGGTAAGGCATCGATAACTCCTACCCATATTATCTCCAATCCTGCTCTTAGGATGATGAGGCCCGGTCTACTTAACCCTTCTTCTTCTATTATTTCAGCTCCTTCTGTTTCTAAAATGGCCGTTATCCCTCCTGTGTCTTCTGCATCCTTGGCATTGGCCTTGCCTCCCTTGGCTTCTAGGCCTCGAGCAAAACGGACACCCTGCCGGCGATCTTCTCCAGGTGTCAATCCTTCAACTGTTAGTGTTCCACAATTGCAACAACCCCTCCTACACTGCTATCTTCTACTCCATCTAGTTCCTCCCCTGCTCCTCTTGCTTCTGCTATCCCTTTTCCTTCTATCGCATCCTCTTCTTCTCCACCTCTTGCTTCCTCTCTTCCCCGTCCTTTATTTACACTGGCTGCGGGCTTACCTTCTCAATTGGGACAACCTTCTAGTCCACCCAGCTATGGCACTTTGCAACTACAAGGTTTATTGGCCGAATCTTGGATGCAGGGTTATGAGCAACTAAGAGGCCTTAGTCTCCCACATCGAGCTGATCGCCATAGTCGTCAGGCAGTGGCTGTAAGTATTTCTAGTTATATGTTATCAACTTTGTGTCTTCATCTTTAACCTACATTATCTTTTTATTTAGTTTCTTGCCACAAGTCTACATATCGACCAATTACTTACAGCTAAGGATCATGAGAACAATAAGTTGAAAACTCAACTGGAGACATTGAAGGTTGCTTCACCTTCTTCTAATAATGATATGGCTTAGTTGCAAGAGAAGGTGGCCTTGCAAAATCAATAATTGGGAACCTTGAAACAAGAATTGGAGGAATGCCAACAACTGTTGAAAGATAAAGAGCTTTCCAGAAAGACGTTAGAATTACAGGTGGATAGGCTACATTCTGGTCTTCGACTAGAGATGGCTTTAAAAGAGAGAGCTCTCTCGGACGTTTCTCATAAAAGTCTCCTTTTAGAGAAAGTAGAGAAGCTTCATAATGCCTGTCTTTATGACCAAGCTCAAGACCTAGCCTCTCATGATTTCACTATCCTACAGGAACAAGAGCAGAGGAAAGCTCAAGATGTTGAATTATCATTGCTCCAGAAGGAATTAGAGCAGCTCAAATCAGAAAAGGATGCTTTGAAAGATCAGAACGCAAAACTACAAGCTGATTTTCAAAGTTACAAGGAGCAAGAGAAGAGCCGGTGGGAAGAGTGGCGTCAGACTTATTTAAAGTCTTCAACCTTTGCTCGGGAATTCGTTCGCAGGATAGTAGGTGCTCTAAATCATTCCGTATCAGGAGTTCTTCAACAATTAAGAGAGGGTGGTTACCTACTTAAGGAACCTCCCCTTTCTTTTATAAACCGTCGCAGGCTTAATGAAGAGCTACTCGCAGACTTAAAAGGCCCTTTTCCGAATGTTTAAGGAGATTATTCATAAAAGACTTGTACTATAAAGATTGATAGTGAAAAGAAGTGCAGTTAATACTGAGCAATTAAATACTTGCAATGTATAATAAATTTTTGATACTTACTTGCTTCTTTTTTATGCCGACTTGAGAATATCCCCTTTTCTTTAAAATGCTCCCGATCATTGAGTATGGATTTTATTTGAGAATTCCTTGTTCACCTTTTGAAGTTGAGCCTGGTCTTTGACGAGTCCTCTAATCTCCAAGGTGCCTCGTATTTCCGAAAGAATAAATAAGCTTGTATGACTTCAGGTGAGAAACTATATAAGACTTCTGAGTCTCGGGCTAAGCATAATATCTTGCGTGAATTTTTAAAAGATCTCCATATAAATGGGCTTCCAAATGAGTCACATGTCATGTGTAGGGAGTCTTCCTTAACTCTCGGCTGATTAGGCTTTGAAATGAGGAGATTCCCTGATTGATTATGTTCGGTGATGGTTTAGAGTCTCCGATTCCTCCTATGAAGACTCGTCCGAGTTACTTCATAAGATTTCCTGATCGACTTTCTGATGGTTTAGAGTCTCCGGTTCCTCCTATGAAGACCCGTCCGAGTTACTTCATAAGATTTCCCGATTGACTTTTGATTTCTAATGGTTTAGAGTCTCCGATTCCTTCTATGAAGACCCGACCGAGTTACTTCATAGAATTTCCCGATCGACTTTTACTTTCTGATGGTTTAGAGTCTCCGGTTCCTCCTATGAAGACCCGTCTGAGTTACTTCATAAGATTTCCCGATCGACTTTTACTTTCTGATGGTTTAGAGTCTCCGATTCCTCCTATGAAGACCCGTCCGAGTTACTTCATAAGATTTCCCGATCAACATTTGATTTCTGATGATTTAGAGTCTCCGGTTCCTCCTATGAAGACCCGACCGAGTTACTTCATAGAATTTCCCGATTGACTTTTGATTTGAGATGGTTTAGAGTCTCCGGTTCCTCCTATGAAGACCCGACCGAGTTACTTCATAGAATTTCCCGATCGACTTTTGATTTCTGATGGTTTAGAGTCTCTGGTTCCTCCTATGTAGACCCGACCGAGTTACTTCATAGAATTTCCCGATCGACTTTTGATTTGAGATGGTTTAGAGTCTCCGGTTCCTCCTATGAAGACTCGACCGAGTTACTTCATAGAATTTCCCGATCGACTTTTGATTTCTGATGGTTTAGAGTTTCTGGTTCATCCTATGAAGACCCGACCGAGTTACTTCATAGAATTTCTCGATTGACTTTTGATTTCTGATGGTTTAGAGTCTCTTGTTCCTCCTATGAAGACCCGTCCGAGTTACTTCATAAGATTTCCCTATCGACTTTTGCTCTGAGATGGTTTCTGGTTCCTCCTATGAAGACCCGACCGAGTTACTTCATAGAATTTCCCGATCGACTTTTGATTTCTGATGGTTTAGAGTCTCTGGTTCCTCCTATGAAGACCCGTCCGAATTACTTCATAAGATTTCCCTATCGACTTTTGCTCTGAGTTGGTTTAGAGTCTCCGGTTCCTCTTATGAAGACTCGTCCGAGTTACTTCATAAGATTTCTCGATCGACTTTTATTTTCTGATGGTTTAGAGTCTCCGGTTCCTCCTATGAAGACTCATCCGAGTTACTTCATAAGATTTCCCAATCGACTTTTGCTTCTGAAATGGTTTAGAGTCTCCGGTTCCTCCTATGAAGATCCGGCCGAGTTACTTCATAGAATTTCCAGATCGACTTTTGATTTTTGATGGTTTAGAGTCTCCGGTTCCTCCTATGAAGACCCGACCGAGTTACTTCATAGAATTTCCCGATCGACTTTTGCTTCTGAAATGGTTTAGAGTCTCCGGTTCCTCTTATGAAGACTCGTCCGAGTTACTTCATAAGATTTCCCGATCGACTTTTACTTTCTGATGGTTTAGAGTCTCTGGTTCCTCCTATGAAGACTCGTCTGAGTTACTTCATAGAATTTCCTGATCGACTTTTGATTTCTGATGGTTTAGAGTCTCCGGTTCCTCCTATGAAGACCCGACCGAGTTACTTCATAGAATTTCCCGATCGAATTTTGCTTCTGAAATGGTTTAGAGTCTCCAGTTTCTCCTATGAAGACCCGTCCGAGTTACTTCATAAGATTTCCCGATCGACTTAATTCTATGTAAAAATATGATATTTGTACCAACCTTGTAATGGCTTTTAAAGTTTCTGGGCTTTTCTTGAGGGGAACTGAGCAGGCCTTTAAGATTTCCCCTTGTTGATTGCTCGAAATAGAAAATGAAGGTTCTCTTGATATTTATCAATCTGCATGAATCATATTCATTTCCAGTGATGATATTTGTCCTGCCTGGTTTTCATTAAAAGAAGTAAAGTACATAATCTGCAGGTAGACTTGTCCTCAGTTCACTAGGGACTTCAAATAATTGTGAACACATTCTTAAATAGTATGATCTAATCAGGTTCGATAAGGCTGTAAATGATTAGCGCTCCAGGGGCGCTCCAAAATTCTCCCCTCAGCATCTTGGAGATAGTATGAGCCGGATGTGAGCTTTTCTACCACTTTGTAAGGTCCCCCTCATTGTGGTGCCAACTTACTGACATCTCCAACAGGTTTAATTCATTTCCATACCAAATCCCCTACTTGGAAAAATCTGGGGATCACTCTTTTGTTATAATTTTTCCTCATCCGCTGTCGATATGATACAAGACGGGTGGCATCTTTATCTCTTATCTCCTCTATCAAATCTAGCTCCATAAGTCGTCGATCTCCATTGTCCTCATCATATAATCGCCTTCTATCAGACTCTACCCCCACCTCGATGGGAATTATTGCTTCTCCTCCATAAACCAACTGAAAAGGCGTGATTCCTGTAGCTTCCCGAGGTGTAGTGCAGTAAGCCCAAAGAACACTGGGTAATTCATCTACCCAGCTACCTCCAACATGATCCAATTTGGTTTTTAGACCTCTAATAATCTCCCTATTAGTTACCTCTGCTTGGCCATTGCTTTGTGGGTAAGCTACAGAGGTGAAGGCCTGAATAATGTCATAACTGCTGCACCAATCTAAAATCCTATCCCCTTGGAATTGCCTTCCATTATCAGAGACCAATTTAAGAGGAATGCCAAATCTGCAGATTATATTTTTCCATAAAAATTTAATAACTGCATCTTCAGTAATTCGAGCAAGTGGTTCTGCCTCCACCCATTTAGAAAAATAATCCACCGCTACCAATAGGAATTTTCTCTGTGCAGCTGCCATAGGAAACGGACCTACTATGTCCATGCCCCACTGATCAAAGAGACATGCAACTATAGAGGTTCTCAATAACTGTGTAGGATGATGTGAGATATTTTGATGTTTTTGACAAGAAACACAAGTTCTTACCAGCTTGTTAGCATCTTCATGTAAAGTGGGTCAAAAATATCCTGCTAACAGAATTTTGCGAGCCAAAGATCTTCCTCCTATATGACTACCACACGAACCTTGATGAACTTCTTGTAAAATAAACTGTATATCTTCTGTGCCAATACACTTAGGCAAAGGTCTGGAAAATGCCCTTTTATATAACTGTTCTCCCACCATAGTGTATTAAGCGGCCCTCTTCTTAAATACTCTTGCCTGTTCTATATCACTAGGAAGAATACCTTGCTGCAAGTATAATATGATCTGAGCCCTCCAATCACTTTGAATCTCTGCTTCAGCATGTCTTTCAATACAAGATACCAACAGAGTTTGTTCCACGGGCCTATCTAAACTCCATGGTACTATAGCAGAAGCCAATTTAGCCAATTCATCTGCTACTTGATTTTCAGATCTAGGAACCTTTTGTATATTTACTTCTTGAAATTGGGACTTCAACTTATCAAATGCTTCAGCATATAACTTAAGCCTATCATTATTGATTTCAAAATTACCTGATAGTTGTTGAGCTGCTAATTGAGAATCGGAATATATAAGGACTCGAGCTACCCCTATATGCCGAGAAGCTTGCAAGCCGACTATTAAGGCTTCATATTCTGCTTCGTTGTTGGTAGCTCTGTAATTCAACCTGATGGAGAGTTGCAATCTGTCTTCCCTTGGAGATATAAGAAGAACACCAATTCCGCTACCTTGCCTAGTTGAAGAGTCATCCACATAAACTTTCTAGGTGTTTTCTTCCTCAGGGCCTTGAACTTCTATAATGAAGTCTGCTAGAGCTTGTGCCTTGATGGCCGAGCTAGGTTGATATTGGATATCATATTCCCCAAGTTCAGTTGTCCATTTGATCAACCGTCCTGATGCCTCTGGGTTGAGCAACACCTGTCCGAGAGTACTGTTAGTTAATACAATAATCTCATGTGCTAAGAAATATGGGTGCAACCTCCGAGCAGTCAATACTAGGGCGTAAGCTAATTTTTCTAGTGTAGTATATCTACACTCAGCTCCTTTTAATAAATGGCTAGAAAAATATACAGGTTCTTGCTCCTTTCCCTCTTGTCTAACTAGTACAGAGCCTACGGCGTTTTCATTAGCCGACAAGTATACCTACAGAGTTTCTCCTACTATAGGTTTAGCCAATACAGGGAGAGTGACCAAATAATCTTTCAATTCTTGGAAAGCCTTATCACATTCCTCATTCCATTGAAACTTATTAGCCTTTCTGAGTATTTTAAAGAAATGAAAACTACAATCAGCCGATCTAGAAATAAATCTAGACAAGGCTGTGATTCGGCCTGTCAATCTTTGAGCTTCCCTCATGTTGCGCGGTGGCTCCATGTTCTGCAGTACCTTGACCTTGCTAGGGTTGGCCTCTATCCCCCGTTCGGACACCATATATCCCAGGAATTTTCCTCCCTTCGTGCCGAACAAGCATTTTCTTGGATTTAACTTGAGCCCATAGTGTCTTAAGGTCTCGCAAGTTTCCTCTATGTCCCTGCACAGATCAGCAGCTTGAAGAGACTTAATTAAGATGTCATCAACATATACTTCCATATTTCTACCAATCTGCTTCTGGAAAACCTTATTCATAAGCCTTTGATAAGTTGCTCCTACATTTTTTAGTCCGAAGGGCATAACATTATAACAATAAGTACCTTCAGATGTTATAAAACTGACCTTTTCCTGATCCTCTTTAGCTAAAGGAACTTGATGATAGCCTTGATAAGCGTCCAACATAGAGATATATTCGCATCCAGCGGTGGAGTCAACAAGCTGATCAATCCTGGGTAAGGGATAATAGTCCTTCGGGCAGGCTTTGTTGAGATCCCGAAAGTCAATGCACACTCGCCATTTATTTCCTAGTTTAGAGACTAAAACCACATTAGCCAACCAGCTTGGAAACTATACTTCTCTAATGTATCCTGCCTCCATAAGTTTGGTTATTTCTTCTTTGATGATTTGATTTTGTTCCGCGCTAAAGCTTCTTTTTCTTTGCATGACCGGACGGGCATCTGGGAAGACATGCAAGGAATGTTCCATGACGGCAGGAGAAACGCCCGAGACTTCTTTGGGAGGCCAGGCAAATACATCATTATTCTTCTTCAAACACTGTACTAATTCAGCCTTCAGAGTAGGCTCAAGATCGGCCGCGATATACGTAGTAGCTTCAGGTCGACCGGCCTGGATCTGTACTTCTTCCTTCTCTTCATAAACTAGGACGGACTATTTTTCCCTAATGGCGTTAACCTTCATTCTTTGAATCTTTCGGGCGGTGTTAGCTTCAGCTCGAATTATCTCTATATAACATTTTCGGGCTGTCTTCTGATTACCCCGTACCTCTCCAACTTGATCATCCACAGGAAATTTGATCTTCTGACAAAAAGTAGAAATGACCGCCCTAAACTCGTTTAAGGTAGGTCGACCCAATATCACATTGTAAGAGGATGGAGCGTCTACCACCATAAAATAAGATCTCCTGGTTCTCATCAGAGGCTCTTCTCCCAGTGAAATGACTAACTTTATTTGACCTAAAGGCTATACTTCATTACCCGTGAATCCATACAGAGGATTAACGATTTGTTGAAGTTCACTTGGATCAATTTGTAGCTAATCGAAAGCCTTCTTGAATATAATATTGACGGAACTACCCGTGTCTATGAAGGTACGAGCAATGGCGTAGTTGGCTATCACAGCTTTGATGATCAAGGCATTATCATGAGGTATTTCTACCCCCTCAAGATCTCTGGGCCCGAAACTTATTTCAGGGTCGGCTGCTCGTTCCATGCTACACCCTACTGCATGAATCTCTAATCTTCGGGCATGTGCTTTTCTGGCTCTATTAGAATCCCCATCAGTGGGTCCGCCCGCAATCATATTGATATTGCCTCGAGCCGCATTGTTTCTGTTTTCTTCCTGTCGAGTCATCACAGCTTCAGAAGGTGCTTTTTCTGATACTTGACTGGTATCGGCCGGGACTGGGATTGCCTCTTGCCGAGGTTTGACCGGGCGATATTCCAGTTTGAGTGGACTTTGTTGTCTGGGGTATTGCTGTCAATAATAGTTTTGCCTTTGATATCGTTCCCTATTAGCTCGTCTATTTCTTAAAACAAAACAGTCTTCAGTATGATGACTGCTAGTTTTATGATAAGTGCACCATCTCCTTGGTGCCTCTGGCTATATCTCCACATGTTGTACAGCTTGTGGATGATACTCTGGTTGTCGATGAGGTGGATGAGTTATTCTAGGCCCTCTTGGTGGAGGCACGGGGACCGGAGCTTTCTCCTTGACCTGGGTAGGGGAAGAGGTAGGACCTTCCTTCCTACGAGCAGCTTGAGCTTCTTCTACATTAATAAACTCAGTAGCCCGCTCAATCAGGGAATCAAAATTAACAGGGGGATTTCTTACCAAATCTTTAAAGAAATCATTATCATTTAAACCCTGAGAGAAAGCGCTTACTAATATTTCAGTAGTAGCATTAGGTACATCAATAGCTACCTGATTGAACCTTTTGATGTATGCTCGGATAGACTCTTTAGACGCTTGCTTGATTGAGAACAAACTCCAAGGAGTCTTATGATACCTTTTGTTGCTAGAGAAATGATGTAGAAAGACTTTCTTGAAATCTTTAAATTTCCGAATAGATTTTTCTGGTAATCTTTTAAACCAGTGCTGTGCAGCTCCTCCGAGGGTAGTGAGGAACATCCGACACTTCACTCCATTAGAGAATTGTTGTAATAATGCTACGTTCTCGAATTTCAGCAGATGATCTTCTGGATCTTTCATTCCAGTATATTCTTCGATCTGCAGATTTTGATACCTCTTAGGAAGCGGATCATCCAGTACACTTTCAGAGAATGGGGAGATGACCTTCTCTGGTGAGCTGTCACTAGTTATCATTTTTAGCTTACGCTTTTCTCTATCCGGTGCTTCGCCAGAGGATTCTTGGAACACGGGCCTCTTGCCCCCTTGATCCATGGGAGTGCGAAGAAAGGCTCATGGGCATCTTGCCGAAGAAACAACAGCTGGAGGAAAATACGCATGTTCTTCTTCTTCCAGCTCTTTTCCTTTCCGATGCTCGGTGGTCGATATTGCCGGATGATGAGCTGTTGGTAGAGTAGCTCCAGTGTGGGCTTGTAGTTGTTGTTGTTGCTGTTGTAAGGCTTTCTGAACATGAGAATTGATGAGGAAATCCAAATCCTCCCGACTGATAGTAAGTAGGTTCGATTTTCCGACCTCTTCCATCATGTAGTCTCAGATTCAGGTGAGTTTCCCACAGACGGCACCAAATTTGATCCTGTCTGAGAAGCTGAACAAGATGGAGATCCAGAAGAAGAAAACCCACTACGCTGATGAAGAATAATACTCGTAGAACACCGATCCGAGAAACCCAAAGCGGATCGGGAAAAACTGAGTCACCGAAGGTCCTCCTCGCACAAAGACCCGATGACGCAAAAGAAATCCAAATCTGACTGAAGAAAACCAAGATCTGAAGCTTCCAAGGTTTCCTGCGCACAATAGACCAACCAACACTACCGTCAATGACCTAAGACCGGGGTGGGAATCCCTGGCTAGGCCCTCCAATGCTCAAGTCAGTGATCTCTCTTGGTGTGGAAGAAGGAGGAAGAAGATGAGCAGTAGTTGAAGATTAGGGTTACCAATGTGCACAATGATGTGAACTCACCTCGCCAACGAAGAGGATTCCCTTTTTTATACCACTTCATATAACCTCCGTAGTCATAAAGTGGACCCCGGTTTGTTAGAGTTCGTTATGAGATGACGTCAGAGGCGTACTTGTGGTAAATGACTTTTAAGGAATCTTTTTTGTACCCCAGATGTACCTTCTTTGTCATTTAGTACTTGCAAAATAATCTGGGAGCATATTTTTCGCCAAAATGTATAACACCTGTCATGCATTTACATATTACAGATATCTTCGTTAATTATCTTCTTTGAAATATTCATTTATGATCCTTTCTCATGCAGCTTCATGCAGTTTCTATTTGCATCCTTTTTATATTAATAAACTGCATTTTATCTAGTATCTCTCCAAGGTATTGATCGACCGACCCGTACTGGCTCTCCCCTTGAAAGTATGTCCCGACCGATATTAGCCTATCTTCGTCCTGAAGTTAGGTCCCGGCCGATATTAGCCTACTCCACTTAGAGTATATATCTTTCCCTTGGGAGGCGTATTTCGGTCGATATAGGCTTACCTCCTATCGGGGTATGTCCTGGCCGATATTAACCTACCTTCATCCTGAAGTTATGTCCCAGCCGATATTAGCCTACTCTCATCATTAAGGCATGTCACGACCGATATTAGCCTACTTCCCGTAAAGTATATAGGTCTTTCTCCTGGGAGGCGTATTTCGGTCGATATAGACTTACCTCCTATCGGGGTATGTCCCGACCGATATTAGCCTACCTCCGTCTTGAAGTTATGTCCCGGCCGATATTAGCCTACTCTCATCATTAAGGCATGTCACGACCGATATTAGCCTACTTCCCGTAAAGTATATAGGCCTTTCTCCTGGGAGGCGTATTTCGGTCGATATAGGCTTACCTCCTATCGAGGTATGTCCCGACCGATATTAACCTACCTCCTTCCTGAAGTTATGTCCCGGCCGATATTAGCCTACTCTCATCATTAAGGCATGTCACGACCGATATTAGCCTACTTCCCGTAAAGTATATAGGCCTTTCTCCTGGGAGGCGTATTTCGGTCGATATAGGCTTACCTCCTATCGGGGTATGTCCCGACCGATATTAGCCTACCTCCTTCCTGAAGTTATGTCCCGACCAATATTACTCTACCTTCATCATGAAGGTATGTCCCGACCGATATTAGTCTATCTCTCTTGCTTTTCCTTCCTCCTTTTCTTTCCTCATCGGGAGACCCACAAAACCTAAGATTTCACTGAATATGTTATGTTCAAAATAGGTTGAAGCTTAGCTGGATTGGTTATCAGTTTCCTAGGCTACTAAAAGATATTCTGGAAATGAGATGGGTTGACTTGGTAATTAGGTGCAATAATATATAGGGTTGTTGATTATAGTTGTCCAGCGCGTTCATGCAATCTGTTAAGCAGGGTAGTTACTAGACCTACTTGTTGATTGTTGATTGTGTAACTTCAGTGCATTATCTGTCAGGAAGGTGATCATTCTCTGATATTTTGGTATTAGATTTGCAATGACTTGAGTTTTCACATTAACTTGGGATTTGTAGCTGGGTTCATTGATATCTCATTCACTTAGGAATTAGTTTTTATTTATTTTGGTTAGAGGTGAGGAATTTTGAAAATTCCTTTGTTGGGTTAAGCTTTCATCCTCATGAGGCTTCATCCTTAGTTGAAATCCCATTTGTTTGGTCTATGTTTCATTATCAGATTTGGAATCTGATTAGTTGGGTTGAGTAGTTCATGAGGGTTTATCCTCCATGGGAGGTCTTATCCTAAATTTGTGTAGGCTTGCTTTATTACCTTAGTTAAGAAACATGATAGAGACTATGAGTATAGAGTTCTGTTTTAGGACCGCTTTACACCCTCAAATAGATGGACAATCTAAACGCACTATACATATGTTAGGAGATCTGTTGTTAGTGTGAGATATGAATTTCAGAGACAGTGGTGTAGACCATTTGTGTTTGGTAGATTTTACCCACAGTCGGCTAGGTAGCAGTGTGGGAGTAGCGAAAGCAAGGTGAGCTCATAACCCACAGAGTCATCTCTTACGGTTGGAGATTTATTCATGATACTTGGATGGAGTAGTATATGAGTATGTTGCTTGGTTGTTATCCTTGGATGAGGATCCCTGAGTTGAGCAGTAAATTTGGAGACCAAATTTTTATTAGTGGGGGAGAATGTAAAATATGACAACAAATAGTAATTGAATAATAAGGTTATTTGAGGAAATAATCTTATTGGAATTTTTGGGATTTTTTAAAAAGTTTTCTGGAATTAATCGGAACTCATACAACGTATTTAGAGGGGATGCACTTATGGGCTCGAGGAAAGTCTGTTTGGAATACCCATTAAATTAGGAGTTGATTAGGTTAATTAACCTAAAGATTAATATATAAACCTAAGTATATTTACATATATTAAAACCCTACCTCTTCCTCACACGCCGATTTCCCAAATCCCCATCGAACTCCCTTTGCCCCCGAGCCCTCTCCCCCTCGCAAGTTCTTGCACATAGCCATCAGCCTCTCCACCTCCTCGCACGAGCACCGCACAGCCGGCAACTCCTCCTCACACGAGCACCACAGCCGGCGATCTTCCTCCACTTCTCCCTCGAGCCACAGTCGCTGGCTCTCTTTTCCTCAAGCGAGCAACAGTCGATCCCCTCCTTGCGATCTCCTTGTTTCCTCTTTGTCGAGATGCGCCGCCACCTACTCCCAAACCTTCGCCTCTTCCTCGCGATCTTGCCACGCCGAACGCCTTCTCAGGCTAACCCCTCACTTGTACCCTAGTTGTTGATAAATCGTTTGGAGCTATAGAGGGGGGGGGGGGGTGAATATCGCGCGTTTAAAAACTTTTCTTTAACATTTTAAAATCAAAGTCGTGCAGCGGAAAATAAGTAAGGCGACAAAGTTGTTTACTTCGTTTGGAGCCTAGCTCGACTCCTACTCGAAGGCCCGCGGTCCTTGACCGCGCCGATGGGCAAACACTATAACCCTTCTTTCCGAAATCTTCGGAAAGAAGCAGTGCGTACAATATGTAAGATAGTAATACCCTACTATCTTGTAACAATTTAAGTACAATGCAAGCTTATTATAAAATAAAGTATACCAACAAGGATTTGAAGACGAAGCTAGGTCGGCACTTCTGAATGGAGCAGCTTGCAAGTCGTAGAGCAGTAGCAGAAGCTTGCACAGAGATGACCTTTGAAGCAGAACCGTATATCTGAGCTCTGGACCTTAAGCTCCCTTTTATAAGAACTGTCGACGTTCGGTCGACCGATCCATGGGTTCGGTCGACCGAACCCGCTCCCCTCCTTTTGTGCTGAGATTCGCTGAGATCTGATCTTCGAGCATTAACTGATCTTTAATGGTTCGGTCGACCGATAACCTTGTTCGGTCGACCGAACAGTGAATTTCCCTTCTCACCGAGATTCGTACTTAATGCTCCATTAATGCTTTTATTGGTTCGGTCGATCGAACCTTATTTTCGGTCGACCGAACCTTATTTTCGGTCGACCGATCATGCTGTGATACCATGTTTGCGAGCCTGAACTGTTTTGTCAAATTTGCCTGTTCGGTCGACCGAACCTTTTTTCGGTCGACTGATAAAATGCCTTGATCGGTCGACTGAACCCTAGGTAAATTGAAGGTTTCTGAGTGTTGGTTGCATGACTGCTGACAGTGCCTGATTCTGAGTTATGAGTCAAAAGTTATGACCATTTGAAGTCCAAGGGGTCATATGATTCTGCAATACAAAGTTAGTTCAATATAACAAGAATATTCCTGCAAAACAAAGTTAGCACAGTTATAATAGTAATATGCATAAGTATAACAGTTAGGACTGTCTTGATCTCAACTTGGAAACCTTCCCGGTTTCTTCAGTTGGATCAGTGACCTTAGGTTGTTCCCTTCAGGAACCCGACCTCACTGTCACTCCTCCAGTTATTTACCTCAACCTACCTGCCAACGTTAGGTCCTCCAGACCTGTTTGGACTTTACAGTCTGGTCATGACTAGAGCTTTCCTGATTGAGTAAATAGCCTGCACACTTAGCCAAATATCAGATCATAACAAGACTTAACTTGAACCTTTGACAACATCAAAACTCAGGTTTGATTCTGGTGCACCTTGCACCAACAGTTGCCCCAGACGTTAAGTTCTTCTTCCTCTTTCTGCTCGCGTCGCCCCGGTGGCCACGACCAACACCGGTCGCCAAACAATCTTCCATCGCCGCTGCCCTCTACTTAGGTTTATCATCGCAGCAGAGGTGTTCTTGGTAGCTGTCGGCAGAGGTGAGTTGGATTTATGTGGATCCAGATTGTGGTGGGCTTTGTTGCTTAATCTCAAGCTGTGAAGTTTTTCTTGTTTTCCAACAGCTAACCCTTTCCGGCAGCAAAACCCTAGCTATGCAGTGATCGTAAGTTTAGGGTAAGACACTTAATTTTGGTTGATGTAGGTTTTGGTAGTCAAGTGAAGCATGAATCGCCACTAGAATTGATTTAGGGGTTAGACTTAAATCAAATTGTATAGTGGGTTGTCTAGTGTTAAGGAAACTAATCCTAGTTAACCAATTGATTGTATTTAATTAGGTTTTTTGAAGTTAGATAAGAGTTCATACTTGATTAGGTATAGTCATAATTATATAATTGTAGGATTTTGATTCGATGAGTCTTTGGACGTGGATAATTTTGGACGCTTGATCTACGTATCAAGGCGGATATTTCTTACCTTGATTATGTAGTTCTTTGAACTTAGTGCATGAACTATTTTGGATAAGAAACTATTTTTACCTTGACTCTACTCTTATTTTCCTGCGCTTGATACTTCCACGTGATCTTTGAGAAACTCATTTCCATAACTATACAGTCTCTCGTTGTTGTTCATGATAGGTAGCAGATACTAGATACCATGGTTGTATGCTTTGACTGTTGTTTATTTATGTACTATATTGAGCATGCTGGCTTCATGTACCATACCTAATTTTTGCTTATATTGGTATAATGACTGTTGTTTATTTATGTACCGTATTGAGCATGTCAAGGCTTCATGTAGCATACCTAATTTCTGCTTATATTTGTATGATGACTGTTGCAATTGGTGCATCATATCATAGCATGCATGTCAACGACAAATTTTCCCTTGCGGTCAAGAGAGTCGTTGACCAGGGTCGCATCCTCGGCCACTCGAGAGAGTGGTAGCTGGAGTTGACGTCTCTTGTCCTGTCATGCTTCCACTCGGTCACTCATAGGTAGTGATACCTGGAGTTGCAAGCAGCAAAGACCCCCGTCGCAGATGTAGCTAGTTAGCTACTATGCAACTTTCCCCTCGGTCACTCGAGAGAGTGATAGCTGGAGTGGTGTATAGTCTGTCACTGACCCAGCCTCTCGACCATACAGGGGTCATGGTGTAGAGAGGTGGACGAGAGTGACCATCCTTGCATACGCTATTATTATACTTGCTTTAGCTGCTGCTATTTACATATGTTGTTATTGCTTACTTACTATGGTTCACTTATGCTGATATGTGTCCTTATGTTGAGATATGTCCTCATTTTAGGTGTTTATACATTAGTTTATTTATTGGAAATGTTGTATACCTTACATGTTACCTCTGTAGTTATGAGCAGTATGGTAGAAGATTAGTACTGCTTCTGACCTCCTATTACTAGCCTAGGATATGGTTTCAGGTATGAGTATTTATTGTGATTTTATTTTAGTATCTGCTATTTCCTTTATGAGACTGTATACTCTTGGCTCACTTTCTACATGGATATTATGTTCATCTGTTATCTTTCCTTTACCTACTGAATTCTAATACTCACCACCCCACAAAATGGTTTTTCTTTCGCCAGGTAGCAGGTAGATGAGTCATAGATGCTTGGAGAGTCCCGGCTACCAGTCCCACGTCACACTAGAGGACTGTTTCTTTTCGATCTTATTTTTGTTTGGTAGTATATTGATTTTGCGTATTTTGCTTTTCAATAAGTTGATGTGGATTTTGGAGTCTAGTGTAGTGGTTACAGGTATTGTAGTTAGTGACTTTGTTGGTTTTCCACTGTGTTTACTTTCACTCGTGTGGGCTGTTATTATACTGCGTAGTTGTGTGTTTACTTTCAACCATGTAGACTTATTATACTGCATGGTTGTGCTTATATCCAGCCATGTGGGTTATTGAATATGTTATATGTTGTGTATGTATATATTTATTGTTTCATATTGTCACCAATACAGGGAAGATGCTGCTGGATTTTTGTTTGACAGAGACTCCTCTGGGGGCGTGACAATCACTGTGTATACAATAAGTTATGGGGAGAGATGTGAGTGATGCAGATGGGATCTATCCCTTTCATATGATGGAAGTGATTTCTATGGGCTCCTTGATTAAGTAGGACACAAGAATGCATGATCATGCTTAAATTAGTCAATATGAGATATTTTGTTTATTTGATTGAGTGTGTCTACTTAGGAATTATGGAATACAAATATTGATAAGATGATGAGACGGTTTATGCCTCTTTGATCAATCTAGATATCAAGGATAATATGTAAATCAATATTAGTCTTCCTTTTCAGCTAGAATTTATTCATTATAATTAGTCGTATCCCTTGTTATGCTCTATAGATAGAATAATCTATAGCCAATAGAAAATATGCTAAAGTAGCATACACTAATCAAAATTTTAAGTAGATAGCTAAATTGTCACTTAGGATAAAATTGAAATTAATTTATAATCTTAAGGGTCTCACAAATTAGAGAAGCAAGGATCCATTCTTCTACTACCCTTATTGTCATCATAACACATATGGTATAAATAACATGCTACGATATTTTTCTCTCTACCAAAAAGAGTGCATGTTTTCTCAAAAAATTAATATCATATAGATTTTGATCTAAATATATCTAATATCTAATCCTGAATTCAACATATAAACTCCAATCTGGCCTTAAGTAGATTTAGTAAATGGTGGGTTCATTTACTTTTATCATTACATAAATGAACTCATTTTGACATAATTATCAAGGTGACCTTAACTTATCAGTATGTCTCTATTCACAACTACATAAGTTATCCCATAAGTAACAGTTTTAGCTCTACTTATATATAACAAATAGAGATAATTGTCCATGTGAGTAGATCAATCTCAATCTTCCAACATGTTCATCAAGACTTTATCCAAATATAGCAAAGACATTTACACTGAAGAGACATGAGATTTTATATATCCAATTGTCTTTACAAAGTGTTACATTTTATGAAGTCCCAAAGAATTTACATATCCTTGAAATGACTCTTTAGTTAATGACTTAGCAAAAGGATTTTAGTTAATGGATTAGCAAAAGGATTTGCAAGCATATCATATGTAGGGATATACTCAGGAATTATCTTTTTCTTGTCTATAATATCCCTTATAAAATTATATTTTATTTCTATTGCTGGCCCTTTCTATAATATTTGGAATCCTTAGAAAAAGTTATAGCAGCTTGACTATTATAGTATACTATAATATGACTCCCACCGTTCTCAGGAATCTTTAGATGGTTTAGGAACCTTCTTAAGCAGACAGCTTCTTACACAGCCACTGCGCAACCTACATAGTCAACTTCCATTGTCGACAACGCTACACAAGCCAGTTTCTTACTGTTCCATGAGATGACACCACCATTTAGCAAGAAGGTATAGCTATATGTGGATTTTTTATTATCAAGGTCTCCCACCCAATCTACATCTGTGTAGCTCCTCAGGCTCATATTTGATTCTTGGAAACAGAGACAATAATCCGTTGTTCCTTTGAGATATTTGAATATCCTTTTTCACCACTTTCTAGTGTCTCAATCTTGGATTTGACTGGAAATGACTAATTAGCCAACATCATAGCTTATATCAGGATGAGTACACAATATAGTGTACATTAAACTACCAATGACACTGACATATGATTTTATTTCTTCATTTCAACTATTCCTTCAAGAGTCTTGGATACATACTTTTGCTCAGAACAGTACCTTTCTCTACATGTGTTTGTTCAATGTTACAATCAGACATATTGAAGTGTTGTAGCATCTTAGTGATATAAGTCTCTTGAGACAAACCCAAAAGTATTTTTGATTAATCTCTTATGATCTTTACTCCTAAGATATACTCAGCTTCTCTTATATCTATTATATCAAATTGTGATCAAAGCCACAATTTAACTTCTATCACACACTTTGTCACTACCAACTATTAACATATCATCAATATATAATGATAAGATGATAAACTTTTTCTTTCTTTTCTTAGGTAAACACAATGATCCTCATTGATCATTTCAAAATTATAAGATACAATGACTTCATTAAATCTTATATTTCATTGTCTTGATACTTTCTTTAATCAATATATAGACTTCTTAAGTCTACATACTCTATTCTCTTGGTCTTCAACAATATAACCTTCTGGCTGTGATATATAGATTTCCTTGTCAATATTACTATTAAGAAAAGCTATTTTTATATTCATCTGATGTAATTCCATGTCAAAATATGCTACTATAGTTATAATGACATATATTGACACAAACTTCACAACTGAAGAGAATATCTCTTCAAAATTACTACTCTCCATTTGGGTATATCCTTTTACAATTAATCGAGCTTTATATCGATTAATCGATCCATATGTTTTTCTCTTAATTTTAAGAATCCACTTATTCCCAATAACGTTTTAGCCCGAAGGAAGATTGACTAAATCGTAAATTTGTTTCTTTCTCATAGACTCTATTTCCTCATATATTGTAATTTTCTATTCTTTCCTAACTAAGTATTTCAAAGCTTCCTCAAACATTCAAGGTTCCTTATCATCAACTGGGGGAATCATCAATGCCTTATAATCAATATCAAACCCCCTTTGAGAAATAATCTAACAACTACTTCATAAGTTAGACTGTTGAGAAACTGACTCATTCATTGGCAAATCACTCTCAGTAAGTTTACTTTCAGACACCTCTTGTGACACCTAATTTGTTGATAAAGGAACATTAGCCTCCTCTATCGCAAATAGAGGAATTATCTTATCAACTTCACCTCTTGTTGGGAATTCAGTTTCGAGAAAAGTAGTATCTTGTAACTCTATTTCGGAGATGATTCCATTTGTTACTCACCAATAAAGATAGTTAACCCCCAAGGTCACAGATTACTCAAATCTGATTTTCTACCTGTCTAATATTTATATGGAGTAGATGGAACATATTTAGAAGATATTCGATTAAGTATATAGGTTGTAACTAATAATGCATCTCCCCAATAGGAAATTGGCAAATTAGCTTGAGTCATCATAGACCTAACCATACTAGAAGAGTTCAATTTTTTCTTTTAGCAATCTCATTTTGCTGTGGAGTCCTAGAGATAGTTAGCTGTCTAATAATCACTTTCTTATTACATATGATCTTGAAATAATCAGATAACTATTCATCTCCATGGTTTGTGTGTAAAGTTTTAACCTTACATTCCAATTGATTCTCAATTTCATTCAAATAACGATTGAAGCAATCTAATGCTTCAGACTTATGAGAGATCAAATACACATGACCAAAAATGTGAAGTCATTAATAAAGGTAATAAAATAAGAACTTCTATTTTTATCCTTCACATTCATTAGACTACAAATATCTGAATGAATTAATTACAATGGTAATTCATCTCTAATAGTCTTACCAAATAGTTTCCTAGTTGTTTTTCAAATAAGACAATGTTCACATATAGACAAGTTAACTTTAGCATGAGTACTAAGCAAATCCTCTTTAGCTAATATATTCATTCATTCTTATCCTATATGTTCTAATCTAGCATGCCAAATTTCATCATTTACATTAGCATTCTTATAAGAGCAATGTTTGAAAAACACTTATTATTTTCATAATTAATAATTGGTTCTACATTAAAAACTATAAAACCATTTGATACATAGTCATGTCTTAT
Organism: Zingiber officinale; assembly: GCF_018446385.1. NCBI lineage: Eukaryota > Viridiplantae > Streptophyta > Magnoliopsida > Zingiberales > Zingiberaceae > Zingiber > Zingiber officinale. Next base: position 60,815,355 of record NC_055987.1, on the reverse strand, counting down.
TAATACAGAGTTAATACTTAGTTTCATACAACAACTATAAAAGTTTATACAATAATCCAAATTAAGAAGACTAGTAACAAAAATCAGATTCCCTCAGATCTTAGGAGCATACAAGACATCATGTAGAAACAAGATATGTCCACCATCTAGGTAGAGTTTGTAAGTGTCAACTCTTTTAACTTCAATTCTTGCATTATTTCCTACATATATCCACTTGTTGTCAATTAGTACCCGACTATACTCTACGTATGTAGCTCGTTCACAAGCTACATGGTTCTTTACTCCTGAATTTATAATCCACAAAGGATAAGAATCATTAAATAACACTGAACTAGCAACATAATGCTCATAGAAACAAGATAAACATATATCTACCTTTTTTGGCTCACTGCACTCCTGAGCAATGTGACCCTTTTTGCCATCATTATAGCAAGTCAGCTTGCTTTTAGGTTTATTTGCATACTTCTTTCCTTTCTTCTTTATTGAACTTTGTCTAGCAGCAACACCAACTTCTTTTCCCTTTCCCTTTCCCTTTCTTTTCTTAAACCATCTTTTCTTATTCTTAGATCTAGAACCTTCAGCTACAAATGCTTGTTTAGAAATCCTTATGGATTCTATTCTCTCCGCCTCTAGTTCAACATAGCATGAGACATTAGTGAAAGTCTTGATACTTTCACTGTGAGTCAGATTTTATTTCATCATTTCCTAAGAATCAGGAAGGGAACAGATTACTTTCTGAACTTGTTGTTCATCAGTCAACTCATATGATTGGCAACCTTTAAGTATCGAATAATATTTTTCATTTCTCTCAAATACTAGGCCATGGCAACATTCGATGCTTTTTACAACTGTTAAACTTGATTGTCAGCTGATGAAGTTGCTTAGACTTACTGCACTATACTTTTCTCTAAGGGCTACCCAGACAGCAATAGTCGATGGTAATGACTTATATTCAAATACTAGGTTATTTACCATTGAACTAATCAATATCCCCTTAGTTGTCGGCTCCTTTTTCTTCCATGTCTTATAGGCATCAAGATCACGTCTATGTTATAGAACCATCAGTAGGTTCATCCATAAACTGATTTACATCCTCTAGAACTTCTTGTTCTTCAAGAACATATTGTATCTTAAGGTATCATATTTTATAGTTATCCTCATATAGTTTCTCTCCCTTATTGAGTTCTGCTATGATGTTTTTAGTAGCTGTGATCAAACATAAATAAAAACATTATTTAACAATTCAGTGTATTTTATATGTATATAATTTATGATTGACTTAATGTTAATTTGAGTATTGGCAACTTCATTTCCACTCATCTTGTATGATTCAATCTTACTAATATTGATCAAGTTTATTATACATATCACATCAAATGAATTAATCATTAAGTGAATAAATCATGAAATGAACCCATCATTTAAATAAACTAATCATTTTATAAGATTGTTTAACACATAACATTTCTTTTTTAGATTGTTAACACATAACATAACATTTCATAAAGTAATACTGTTTATACATAACAACAGTTTTTACTATATGATTTTATAAAATTTAATGGGCTAATACTATTCATACATAATGACAATAACAACAACAACACTCTAATAAAATAGATAAGCTAACACCACTCCTAAAAAAACACTAGTGCAGTGATTAGTACCATCATGTACATCCCGGACTCATTTAGAGCAATCTCAAGTGGACCAGCCTTAGGATTCTCCATTTGATCTATAGTTGAATCTTCTTTTGGATCCTCAGATTTTTCAAGATCCTCCTCAAACTATTCTGGATCCTCCTCATACTATTTAGGGTTTTCCTCAGACTCTTCAAGATCCTTCTAAGACTTTTCAGGATCCTCTTTTGGGTACTCATGGTGAAGTAATTGTTGGATGCTACTTGGAATACCATTCTATTTCCCTTGTACAAAAATTTATACAAACACAGAACTTTTCCTAGCAACTCATGCACTCTTCAGAAGTTAAACTTGGATTAGAAACAAAACTTAACATTTTTACTCCAAGTTCTTTCTTCAAAGTTAAACTTGGATTGGAAATGAAACTTAACATTTTTACTCCAAGTTCAACCCTTGTGTTCTTCAGAAGTTAAACCATATTACAAAAGTTGATTAAATATCTATTTCAAGGATTGGCTTCTAGGTCGTTGGCGAGTCATTAGGCCTTCTTGGTTATGGGATCATCCACCACTTCCTAGACAAAGTCTTTCAAAGAAATTGAATATTTAAACTTCTCACGGTAACCTTAGGTTTAACTACAGAGACCTCAATCAAAGCACAAGATCGAAACACAAAATCAAAGCACAAAAATGAAAACACAAAATCGCTAACCTCTTGTGTTGGTATTTCAGGATCCATACAAAGAAAAACTAAACTAGTTCACCGTGAAAATAATTAACTAGTTATACATTTCTTTGCAGCTAAAGACCTCTTGATCTTGTACTATATTCCTCTCCTCCTCTTAGACGTCGTGTGGGTGACAATCTACTAAAATGAAATCCACCCGAACCTTCTTCTTTGCCTACAAGTTTCGGCCACCCAAGAAATGCCAAAATAGGAAACTTCCTTCTCTTCTACTTCCCGTCCAAGCAAACCGGTCACAAGAAGATGGAGCTTGATGTGCCGCCGGCCTTAAGGGAAGAAAACAAAGGGAGAAGAGAAAAGAGAAGGGTCGGCCACCAAGGAAAAGAGAAGACGGAACTTTTTGTTGTGTCTCACCACAAGGCACCATCTACCTCTCTTTTATAATCCTTGGTGAATGCTAAAAAGGAAAGTTTTAAACATAATTAAAACTTCCTTTTAATTCCAATCATGGCAAAAAAGGGAATTTTAATAATAATTAAAATCTCTCTCTTTTAAATTTCCTATTGTTATGGCTACAAAAGGAAAGTTCAAAAATTAAACTTCTCTACTAAATCATGGTTACAAAAAAGGAAAGTTTTATCAAAATTAAAATCTCTCTTTTTAAACCAATATAGATGGCAACAAAAAAGGAAAGATTTTAAAATTTAAAACTCTCTTTTAAAACCATATGGATGGCTTCAAAAAAGGAAAAATTTTCAAATTAAAATCTCTCTTTTAATCCTTTGTAGATTGCTATAAATGCAAAGATTTTAACAAAAATTAAAATCTCTTTTATTTCTTTAGTGGTGGTCCCTTGCTTGGTCACCAAGCAAGGCTTGGTCGGTCACATCTTGGACACCAAGATGGGCTTGGCCGACCCCTTGCTTGGGCACCAAGCAAGGATGTCGCCGACCCCTAGATTGGATAAGAAGTTAGGCTTTGTGTGGATAAAAAGGCTTTTAATAAGAGGCTACAACAGGGACCTAGAGGAGGAATTGGTTTTGGCCTCCTGATGGACTTGAGCTTCCTGTGTTCGACCCGAACACCCAACTTAATTTCATCAATAATAACTCATACCACTAAAGAGTCATTATTGAACTACTGCACCAATCCCATATTACATTATGGGCTCCTTCTTATCATGAGTGCATTAGTCTCCCTATGTTTAAGATATCGAATGTCCATTAATTAAATGAGTTACTGACAACTCACTTAATTAATATCTAGCTCCAAGAGTAGTACCACTCAATTTCATTATCATGTTGGACTATGTCCACCTGCAGGGTTTACATGATAATCCTTATGAGCTCTTTAAGGGGACACCATCACCCTAGATAATTAGGACACAGTTTCATTTTATAATCAACAACACACCATATAAATAATATTATTTTTCAACTTATCGGACCTATTGATTTAACGAATAAATATCACCCATTGATAAATTAAAGAAATAAATACTAAGTATATGTGCTTGTTATTGGTCCCTTTGGAGGCCGACAAGAGGGGAGGGGTGAATTATCATGAAAAAGTAAATCTAACATTTCTCGTATTTTCAACTTAATAATAAAACTTGTCACTTTAAATAAAAGAGACTAATTAAAAATAAACTCAGACACAGAGGGTTTACTTGGTTTGCAATCAGAGGATTGCTAATCCAAGGAAAGGATGACGCACTATCTGATGATCTCCTCTGGGTGGTGTAGCCTCTTACAGCGTTGACAGCACAAAAGAATAGTAAAGCACAGAGAAAATGGATTACAAGTTGATTCAAATAACTGTGCAGATTAGTGCTATATTTATAGCACTGGTCGGGGCGCCCCAAAGGGTTCCGGGTGCCCTGGGGGTGATAAAATTTTATCCCCCGACGTTCAGATTGAGTTTGACTCGATCCGGTCAAAAACTTTGGTCCGGGCGCCCCGGGCTATTCCGGGCGCCCAGAATGGTTCCGGGCGTCCGGAGCCCTAAGGTCAACAAAAGTTGACTTTCTTCATCTGGGACCACTGCTCCGGTTCATATCGTCTCGGTCTGGGTCTTCAACTCTGGCTCCACTAGCTTGGGTGATCTTAGCCATCCGGAAGAGGGCTCACCCAAACCCAAGTTCCGACCTTCTTCTTGAGCAGCCTTCCTTCCCGGTTTCTCATCTCTCGAACGTCGCGTACGTTCTTCTCGTCCACCAGTGTACTCTTCCACGGTCACCACATCCCTCGGACACACCGAGCTCGTCAGCTCTCTTCCCGTGCTGTCCTTCTCTCTAGCCGCGTCTTCCGCTCGACTTCATGTGTTCCTAAGCCCTGCACACTTAGACACAAGGGTTAGACAAAACAGGACCTAACTTAACTTGTTTATCAAAACACCTTGGGGTTCCAACAATCTCCCGCTTTTTGATGTGAGCAACCCAAGTTAAGATAGGGTAAACAAATACAATAAAAACAATTGATTTTACAAATAAGTCCAAAAAAAAATTTCAGTTTATTTTTATTCCACCTCCCCCTAGACTTAACATTCTTCTCCCCCTTTGATCACATAAAAAATGGGGTTCTTTTTAACAAGTCTAAGGTAAATTCTAACTTAAAAAAAAATTTAAGTGTAAAAAAAATTTAAGTTAGAAAATTTCTAGGTAATCAAAATTTTAAGTTTAAAAGAAAATTTTCATAAGTGAAAATTTTCTAAGGCAAATTGCAATAAAAAAATTTTCAAAGTTTTTGAAAACATAATTAAAAAAAATTCAATTAAAGTTAAAAAAAAAATTCTAAGCAAAAACTTAACGATAATTTTTATGCAATGGAATAAGTAATTTTCAAAATTTCTAAGTTAAAAACATAGGAAAAAAATTTCTAATTTCCAAAAATAATAATTTTCTAATTTTTTTTTCAAACATGAATATTTTTTTGAAAATATTTTCTAAAACAAATTGAATAACCCTTTAAAGCTTTTTTTTAATACTTTTTCAGTTAGTTAATTAAACTCTTATTTCGATACTTGACTTCCAGTTAGTGGCGAGGCACTAGGCCTTCTTGGTTATTGGAACAACAACCACTTTCTAGACAAAGCTGCATAAAGAAATTACATGCTTAATTTCCTTGCTAAAAATGCTAAGTCTAATTTTATTTTTTTTTAAATTAAACAAGTTTTTGGAACCCAATAGAGGTTCCTTCCTACAGGATTAATTAAATATTTTCTAGGTATATAGGCTTTTGATATTTTTCTGATTTGACTTTGATGAAACCTATAGTACCAATTTAAACCTTTATAATTTCTAAAAGTAGAAATATTTGAGCAGGTAGAGTTTTTCAATTTTACAATTTCTTCTATTAATTTTTCATTTTCAAGTTTTATCTTATCAAAATCCACTAATAGACATGATTTTGTTAAAGTTCTTTTTATTTCTAAGTTTCCATTTTTCAATTTAGTATTTTTACCTTTTAATTTGTACATGGACTTAGCCATAGACTTAATACCGAAATAAAGCTGATCAGGAGGTAAGAGACATACCTCACTTACCATATCAGACTTGAAGCCTGATTCTCCCCCTGCTTCACTGCATTCATCTGAGGTCGCTTCCCCTTCATCAATGCTGGGTTTTGATATACTTTGCCCTTCATAGCTTGCCATCAGTGCTATCCCGGCATATTCTTGAATCTCATACTCAGATGATGAACTATCGTCCCAAGTTGCTTTTAGATTCTTATGCTTCTTGGGTATCTTGACTTTGTCCTTCTTTAGTTCTGGACAGTCTTCTTTTAAGTGTCCTTCCTTTTGACACTGGTAGCAATGCATCCTTCTTCTATTTCTTGGATTCTTTTTATTTTGCATTTCTTTAAATTTATTAGATCTAAAAAACTTTTTAAAATTTCTTACCATATATGCTTCCTGATCCTCCTCTAAATTTGACTCGGGTTCATCCTTCTTGGTTGCGTTTAGTGCGATCATCTGGCTTGATTCCTTTGTTGTCCTTGCACACCTGGTTTCATGTAATTCAAGAGTAGAGAACAATTCTTCTAAAGTACTTACCTCCATGTCTTTTGAAATATAGTAGGTGTCGACGATTGATGTCCATTCTGGAGTTCTAGGAATCGCATTGAGTGCGTAGCATATGGTGTCCCGGTTTGTTACAGTTTCACCGAGGTTCTCGAGACCAGTAATCAATTCCTTTACCTTCGCGTGTAGATCGGCTACCTTCTCACCTTTTTCCAGACGGATGTTCGTCAGTCTGTTCCAGAGGATGTCTCTTCTTGCTAGCTTGGCTTCGGATGTTCTTTCGTGGAGCTCCAGGAACTTCTCCAAGAGTTCTTTGGCTGACGAGTAGCTTCCGATGTGGTTGACTTCTTGAGGCGGCAACACGCTCAGCAGGTGATATTCCACACGGTTGTTCGCTACGGAATCATTCTGCTCCTTCTTTGTCCACTAGCTCTCTTCTTTTTCTTCTCCATTCTGATTTGTCGGAACTACAAAGCCATACTTTATAATTAACCAAATTTCGAAATCAGTTTTCAGGAATACCTCCATACGATGCTTCCAGTGTGCGAAGTCCCCCTCGAATTTTGGTGGAACAATGCTTGGTCCGGCCATCTCGTTGCTTCGATTGGCGGTTAGTCCTCCTGAAGCGCCTTGCTCTGATACCACTTGTTGGTTCCTTTGGAGGCCGGCAAGAGGGGAGGGGTGAATTGCCCTGAAAAAGTAAATCTAACCTTTCTCGGATTTTCAACTTAATAATAAAACTTGTAACTTTAAATAAAAGAGACTAATAAAAAACAAACTCAGATACAGAGGGTTTACTTGTTTTGCAATCAGAGGATTTCTAATCTAAGGAAAGAATGACGCACTATCTGATGATCTCCTCTGGGCGGAGTAGCCAATTATAGCGTCGACAGCACAAAAGAATAGTAAAGCACAGAGAAAATGGATTACAAGTTGATTCAAATAACTGTGCAGATCATTGCTATATTTATAGCACTGGTCGGGGTGCCCCAAAGGGTTCCGGGCGCCCTTGGGGGGGATAAATTTTATCCCCCAACGTTCAGATCGAGTTTGACTCGATCCGGTCAAAAACTTCGGTCCGGGCGCCCGGAAGGGTTTCGAGCGTCCCGAGCTGTTCCGGGCGCCCAGAATGGTTCCGGGCACCCGGAGCCCTAAGGTCAACAAAAGTTGACTTTCTTCGTTTGGGACTGCTGGTCCGGTTCAGCTTGTCTCTGTCCGTGTCTTCAACTCCGGCTCCACTAGCTTGGGTGATCTCGGCCATCCGGAATAGGGCTCACCCGAACTCAAGTTTCGGCCTTCTTCTCGAGCAACCTTCCTTCCATGTTTCTCGTCCCTCGAACATCACATACGTTCTTCTCGTCCATCGGTGTACTCTTCCGCGGTCACCTCGTCCCTCGGACACACCGAACTCATCAGCTCTCTCCCCGTGTCGTCCTTCTCGCTAGCCGCGTCTTCCGCTCGACTTACTGTGTTCCTAAGCTCCAACACACTTAGACACAATGGTTAGACAAAACAGGACCTAACTTAACTTGTTTGATCACATCAAAATACCTTGGGGTTCCAACACTTGTTATTATATCAGAATTAAGAGTACGCACATCTATAATAATAAAGGTTATGTTATTTTATGCAGTCAGTATAAAAAGAAACAACCTCAAATGGTCCTGCTCAATACACACATAGTGTACTAGTATAATTTTATAGTCAAGATAAACTAATACCAAATTACACTATAACCATTCCAATGTTTTGTCCCAATCCATCTTGGTTGTGAGCTACTATTTATAATTTATAAGGAACTGATAACATAATCTTCTGTGTGACACCACACACCATGTTATCAACAATATAAATTAAATGGATTTAACTAAATGTAGATATTTGACCAATGTGATTCTTATTACAAAATAAATATCCATACAAAAAACTAGGCTTTTAGTATACATCCTAACAATCTCCCACTTATACTAAAAGACTATGCTGCCATATATGTTGCCATACATCTGATTCTCATCCCCTCAACATGCCCATCAAAAGCTCTCACCTGAAGGGCCTATGTGAAAGGATCCAAGTTATCTGCTGATGCAATCTTGGCGACAACAACTTCTCCTCGCTTTACGATGTCTCGTATCAGGTGGTACTTGCGCTCAATGTGTTTACTTGCCTTATGGGCTCGTGGTTCCTTTTTAGTTTGCTACTGCACCACTATTATCACAATAAATTGTGATAATTTTGGGTAAACCAAGAATCACATCTAAGTCCATCAAGAAGTTTCTGAGTCATACAGCTTCTTTGGCTGCCTCAGAGGCTTCCACATACTCAGCTTCCATGGTGTAGTCCGAAACACATTTCTGCTTAACACTCCTCCATGCTATGGCTCCACCTCCCAAATTAAACACATACCCTGAGGTCGACTTACTATTGTCCCTATCTGATTGGAAATCCAAATTTGTGTAACCCACAGGGAGCAAATCATCTTCCTGGTAAACCAGCATATAATCTCTAGTCCTTCTCAGGTACTTTAATATATGTTTTACGCCAGTCTAGTATCCTTGTCCTGAATTACTTTGATATCTGCTAACCATGCCCACGACAAAACAGATATCCGATTTCGTACATAGCATTGTATACATTAGGCTTCCTACAGCCGAAGCATAAGGAGTTGCCTTCATGTCTTCTATCTCCTTTAATGTTTTCGGACACATCTCTTTAGATAAAGGTACTTCATGCCCAAAACACTACAACAAAAACCTTCATAGACATCGGTTTTCCACCGGTGTCTATTTTATTTTCGACCGATGTCTATGAAGCCGACGTTAAAAGTCTGTCATTTTAGACATCGGGTTAAAACCGGTGTAGTATCACTTAACGACACCGGTCTTCGAATTGGTTATTAACCGGTGTAGTATCACTTAACGACACCGTTTCATCAACGGTGTAAAACTGATGTAATATTGTATGTTAATAACACCAGTTTTGGCAGCGGTAAATGACCGATGTAATATTAGTTAATAACACCGGTTTTACAGCGGTGGAAAATCGATGTAATATGTATATTTTTTCACAAATTTGATTTCCGAAACAATGAAAAACCGACAATAAAAAAAAATACACAAATATTCACAAATTATACAAATATTCTTCATTCAATAATATCCATAAAATACACAAATATTAACAAATTATATAAATAATCTTCTTAGAACAATATTCATAAAATACCCAAACATTCTTTTTACATCAAAAGCTAGCTAATAGATATACTATCCCTAACCATTAATGGGTACCCCACGGAGCAGTAGGCCTCACTTCCTGTCCAAATCCAACATTCAATCCTTTCCCTAGGTCCCATAGCATAGTTCAGTGGTCGGCTCTGAAGTCCTCAGTGGTAGAAGTCCGACCCCATTCTCCTTTTCTCGTTCGCTCCTCCCTTTTCCCAGTCATCCCTCTTCCCTGTCATCTGTGCAATTAGTTTGTAAATTCAAATAACCAGAACACGAGAAAAATATACATATTCAATGACATTCAATAAAATATATAATATAGTTAAACAAAGTGAAGACCTTGACAAAATTAAGACTCCAATGGTTTAGTCATGCATATTGCATAGAGTTCAATTGAGGAGTAAGAACTAAGAACCATATAGCTGACCAAATAGTTAGCAAAAATATGGGTTCATTGATGTTGATAATATATTTCTCTGTCCTATTTACTAATAACCACCTGATATGGGTTCATTAAAAATTTTTGTCATATTTTGTCAAAATTAGAATCAACTAGCTATAGACTGAAACTGAGCCTAAGCAGAATCAGAATCATAAACTTGCTGAACAATCTTGGGCATCCTACAATAGATTATCCAAAAGTTGCAGAACAAAGTTGTAAAAAGTAGTAAAAGATTTGCAACTCTTATTCGATGCATAACAACAATTTTGATTTTGACACACGAGGCATTAACACCTATTTTAACTTGACGCTATCTACTTGATAAAGTCAAGCAAAGACATTTGCCTTCACTTCGATCCTTGAATCCTCAAATAATACATGGAAGACTCCAAGGCCTTCCACCAGAGCATGCTTTTGCTCCACCTTTTAATATGCCATTGTGTTGCTTCAGTCTGAGAATATGTCATCTTTTGTCAAACAATGGGAAGGGTTTCACTTACATATGCACGAATCTATATATTCATCAACAACATCCTCCTGCCAGACGAATCTAATGAAGGTAAAGGCACACAAATAATACAAAAAAAAATTCTTCTGAGTGTGTGTTTCAGATTTAGAAAATATTTCAGTGGCATGTAAGTCATAAATCAGTACTTAACAAATTAGAAAAGCAATCATCTTTAGAGATTTGTCAAGGACACATTTAACTAGCACCTTATCTGGGCATAATATAGGCATTGGACATGTAATCAAAACCCCATCTATTTCGATAAGAACAAAATAAATTAAGGAAATGTATACAAGCGGGAAGTTCTCAACATTCCACAAGAAAAATCCATGATCATATTTGTTAGACTTCAAATCCGAGGCCAAAAGCTTGCACAAGGTCATTAAAGACTCACACAAGGTCATTCAATACTTATATACTTGCTCATAAACTCTTTGGAAAATTGATAAATTTACTGAATTTCACTTCCTGTCATGGTATCGCAAAAAAGAATAACTAGGCTGAGTAGGTTCCGTATAGATCTCAACCTTGCTAAGTGACTATTTTCGTACTGACGAGAACAACTAAATTGATGAGGTAGAATCACCATTTTCACCAACAGATAAAAACAGCATGAAATATTGCTGACAATAACCAAATTACATGAAGATCCTCAACAATCTGCAGCTTTTTCTTTAAAACAGATAAAAGGCTACCAAGTTCCAGTCGGAGGAGTTTGAGTTTCTAAATGTAATCGTTATCGATTCAGCTTTTATTTTGCAATTTTTAATATGGGTTCATTAAAGAATTTTGTCATTTACCATCAAAGAAATCATCTAATATCAAATTATCAATTAATGGTGATAATGAACTTTAATTTTTCTTGTATTCCAATACACTACTGTACTTCCAGCAGAATCAAATTGCTTATTTCCAGATGAATAGGCGCAAACATAAAAATTAGTAAAATTAAAATTAAAAAATGGACTTACCTTAGCTCCTTCATCGCCAATATTATTTCCTGATAGGTTCAGAGTTTTAAGCATGGTATTCGTCTGAAGAACACCATAAAGTGCCTTTAGGCCAACTACTATAATCCCATTGCCAGAAAAATCAACTTCCTCTGCTGCCTGAGACTTGGAAAAAAACTAATGAGATGCTAAACGACACAAAAAAAAGTTATGCTTAAATGTCTTGCTTTAGTAATGTCATACCTTTAAGAGTCTGGTTCAGTAATAGTTTACAAGTAGGAACAAGAAAAAAAGTAGGGTTATGGAAAAGGAAGGAAAAGAACTAACCTGTTGTAACCAAGGCTTTCAGCAAGAAAAAACAGACCATCATCACCAAAGTTACGACCTAATAGAATCATGAATTTGTTAAATATCTACAAGTATTCCATTACCTTGGTAAAGTAAATGTAAGTTTAATCCCCTGAAAAAGTTATCTCAGCATATTCATTACCAGATATTAGATTTAGAAATAATTAGTTATAGAGTAAACAACTGTAATCACTTGCTGTAGATACATTCTAACAAGTTTAGTGTGCTAACCTGACAAGTCAACACTTCTGAATGTTCTAAGTTCCTTGGAAAACTCATTTAGTTTTTGCCTAGACTCTTTTTCAAGTTTTGCAGCACCACCTGATAGTAGGTTAGTCCCAGGAGAAAAGGACCACTTAAGTCCAGATGACGGAGCTTTTTTAATCTCAAATGTTAAGCCCTTTGGTTTTGGCATGATTAGTTTTCTAGCCACCTTCCATAAAACTATGTGCTAAAGGAGTAAATTAGCTATACCATCTGAATAACTAAAGCATGATGAAGCAAAATGGAGTTCAGCAAAGCTATATTCTTTTAGCATTATTACCAAGACAGTCAAATTTTGGCATCACAGAGTAAGCATTCATATACATCTGACTTGAAGATGAACCAAGAGGCTAGCATGAATACCAAAGGATGTCAAAAGACTAGCAATGACAACAAAGGCTTGTAGAGTAACCCAACAGATTTGTCTTTGTAAAGAGCATCTCTACCTGCATGGATGTTGTATGTCATGAATAGCATGGCCATTTGCAAAATTCAAACTTTTGTCCAGATATGGAACTTCTTCAAGCTTGACAAATACAACCCGGTATTCAGGAATGGCAACTATATAAGGAGTAGATGCACCCGTCTCATTTTCATCCTGAAGTAACTTATCCAACTCCGGCCAAAGAAGCTCCCTCCTGAAAGTACAGTTGATATTTCATATTCCACACAGGAGTAATGAGATAATGATGGGCAAAAGAGAAAAAAAAATAGAAAACTAAAAAATAGCAGTAGCCGACATTGAAATTTGGATGGCATGCATAAAAGTTTGCTGATACTACATACCATGCAGAGAAGTCATCCTCAATACCCTGATCATCATCTCCCAACCCCACTTGGACAATGTGCTTAGCGCCTATGCAGAGGAAAAAAAATATAGAAGAATATCCAAGTACGAATGATGCTTAAATTCATTAAACACATCTACAAACTTGCACATGACTACTACATTACAGTTGTATGTATGAAACTCACAGATAACATGTCTACTCAACTGTTTCTTAGTAACTCCTCATACCATGTTGACTTTACAAGTTTTTAGAGTAACAATTAGTCTACAAAACAAGTTAAATTCTCTAGAAAAATGAAATGCATGAACTTTGAGCTTGCAACTGAAGATAGGATTTAAAATCAGCTTTAGGAGCATATGTGACTTAGTCAAATCACAAACTAAATAAATCAACTATATACCTTGCTCATGAAGCAGTTCATCGACCACCACAGCAACCTTTGCAAGGACACAATACACAAATATATTAGCCAAGCAATTCCCACAAAAAGAATACTGACAATTTCATCATGCCAAACCTTATTAAAATGTTCATATTGCTGATTGCCCAAACTAAACACACCAAATTGAAGATTTTCCAACCAGGTTCCTCTTTCTTTCCCCTATAAAAACTAATAATCAGCAATCGATCAAGGCAAAAGGATTATTGGTAGAATAGATTAACTAAATGTGCATGTTTCCAGAACCTCTGTAAACCATTTGTAGAACCGGGCAGCATTATCAGTAGGCTCGCCATCCCCATACCTAAAGAAAACAAAGGGATCAGCTCAAACTTTGAGGAAACTGATCGTTTATAAAAACAAAAAATTCCTGGCTTTCAACTTACGTAGCCAAGAAGAACAAAGCCAAGCTCTCCTTTTTTAGGTTCTCTTCGTGCTCATCATCCTCAGTAGCATATTCGTCCTATAATTGAGGAAACTAACTACAGATTAGTCAATTAATTAGTAGTATTTCCAATGATCTGAAACAGAAGGAAGATAATCTTACGATATCCATGACTTTAAATATGGCATTAGGGTACCGTGCTTTTGCCTCCTCAGCCAGCGCCTAGAAGGGGGGAAAATCTAAGATCATGGGAGAAAAATTCAAAAAATGAACTACTCGGATAAAAACCCTAACCTTCGCGAACCCCTCAGGCGTCCTGGTCTGCGTCCCGAAGAAGACGGTGACCTTCTTCTTCCCTTGGTCCTCCTTTGTATCCATCTGGGTCTTCACCACTAGCGGCTTCGGCGGCTCGACGGGCTTCCTTCCGCTCAATCGCCAGACGAAGAAGATTGCCACGCAACCGACAAGCACGACGATGACTATGCTCAGGACGGCGATCAGCAGCCGGTTCTCCACGAACGCATCCCCGGTGCTGGAATCGAGCCCATATCCGTCGGAGAGGGAGGCGACGACGACCGACAAGAGATCAAGGGACGACGCCTTCTCAGAACCTATCTGCATCTTGGCGGATCGAGCGGTGAATCGGAAGCACAGATCTCCGATCTCTGTTTCTGTCTGCTTCGAATTGGGAGAATGAAGGAGGTCGAGATTGGGTCGGCGATGGGAGGGGAGGAGAAGGTAGAGGCAGAGAAGGTGAGTCGCCCGAAGACGGCTCTCTCTCTCTGCCTCCCGTGGACGGCATCATATAGGGTTAGGTTAGAGGGAAGAGTTGAAAATTTTAGCTAAGTATTGGTGGGAAAATTATCATTGACATCGGATTTTAAAAACCGATGTTAAAATCGGTGTCTATTAATGAAAAAACGGGCGCTCATAGACATCGCCTAAAAAACCGATGTCTATGAGCGAAAATCTACACTTATAGACACCGGTTTTTGGAAAAACCGGTGTAAAATACTCAAAGACATCAGTTTTTACTTAAAACCGTTGTTGTTCCACTGATGTCTATGAAGGTTTTTGTTGTAGTGAAAGGTAGAAAACCTTTCTTGGAGATTTGCATACTAAAACGAGCTAAGATAATATCAATGTATGAAGCTTGGGATAAGCACAACATCCTTTTCTTACGATACCTTATTACTTTGATCTCAAGAATATGTCCACATTCTCCTAAGTCCTTCATATCAAATTGTTTGGACAACCATACCCTTATATCTGACAACATTTTGACATTATTGTCAATGAGCAAAATATCATCTATGTATAGTACAAGAAATACCACCACGTTTTCGTCACTCTTCTTGTATACACAAGACTCATCTGGACACTGAATGAATCCATAAGACTGGATCACTTTATTAAACCGGATGTTCCAAGATCTCGAAGCTTGTTTCAGTCCATAAATAGACCGATTGAGCTTACATACAAGATGCTCTTTGCCCTTAGCAATGAATCCCTCTGGTTGCTTCATATGGATGTTTTCTTCAAGACTTCCATTAAGAAAAGCTTTCTTGACATCCATTTGTCAAATCTCATAATCCATATGAACAGCAATAGATAAAAGAATCCGGATAGGCTTAAGCATGACTACCGGCGAAAAGGTTTTCTCATAATCGATTCCTTCTTTCTGAGTATACCCTTTTGCAACAAGCCTTGCTTTGAAAGTTTCCACCTTCTCGTCTGTCCCTCTTTTTCTTTTGTAGACCCATTTACACCCAATAGCTTTTACACCATTTGGTGGTTCTACAAGCTCTCAGACTTGATTAGAATACATAGATTCTATTTCAGAGTTCATTGCATTTTGCCAAGATGCTGCATCTTTATATTGGAGTGCTTTATCATATGTGCAGGGATCAGGTTCATGTTTACCAGGGATCAAGTCCAAAGACTCTCCCAAAAATATGAATCTTTCAGGTTGCCGAACAACCCTCCCACTACGACATGACACTGCTTGTAATTATGCATCATTTGTGACACGTGTTGCAGTTTCTTGTGGTATCACATCTTGTACCGTTGGTACTAAAGTAGACATGTCTTCTCTTATTTCTTCAAGAATAATTTTACTCATGGGGTTGTGGTTCATTACATAGTCCTCTTCTAAAAATCGGGCATTGATGCTAACAATGGCCTTCTGATCTTTAGGACTATAAAGTAAACCACCTTTCGTTCCTTTAGGATAACCCACAAACAAGCGAACTTCTGTACGTGATTGCAACTTATTAGTGTCTCCCTTCAGCACATGTGCTGGACTACCCCAAATCCGAATATGCTTCAGACTAGGCTTACACTCATTCCATAATTCTGTGGGAGTAGAGGGTACTAATTTAGAAGGTACCAAGTTCAGAATGTACACTGTCGTTTCCAGAGCATATCCCCAAAATGAATTTGGTAATTCTGAATAACTCATCATTGATCTAACCATTCCATAAGAGTCATATTCCTTCTCTCTTCCACACCATTCTGTTGGGGTGTACCAAGTGCAGATAAGTGAGATTGAATCTCGGCCTTTGATAAGTAACTCCTAAACTCTCCTAAGAGGTACTCACCACCACATTCAGACCATAGTGTCTTGATACTTTTACCATGATGTTTCTCCACATCAACCTTGTACTCTTTGAATTTATCAAAGCACTCAGACTTGCGGCGCATCAAGTAAATGTACCCGTATCTCGAATAATTATCTATAAAAGAGACAAAATATTCGAAACCACCTCTTGCCTGGATAGTCATAGGTCCACACAAATCAGAATGAACCAATTCCAACACATCTTTGGCTCTATACCCCTTGGCCTTAAAAGGTCTCTTGGTCATTTTTCCTTCCAAGCAAGATTCGCAGGTTGGAAAGTTTTCCACCACCAATGAACCAAAAGGTCCATCAACTATTAGCTTTTGAATCCTACTCAAGTTAATATGACCAAGCCTTAGATGCCAAAGATATGTTTGGTTCATTTCCGCAGGTTACTTTCTCTTATTAGAAGATGTGCTATTAATTTCCATATGTTGCATCATGAGAGTATACAAATTGCCAACCAATGTACCAGAACAGATAATTACCCTATTTTTCTTGACAACTACTTTGTCATCAAAGAAACAGAATATTCATCCATAAATAGTTTAGAAACTGAAATCAGGTTCTTTCTAAAACTTGATACATAAAGATAATTTCTCAAAATTAATGTTTTATTCCTATAAACATCTCCCACTACAATAGCCGCCAATTTCGTAGCATTGTCCATGTAGATGGTGATATCCCCTTCATGTAGTCGTCGAGTTTCCAAAAACCCCTGTAATGAATTGCAAACATGATCAGTGGCTCCCGTATCTACACACCAGGTACCGATAGATAACACGACTAAATATGTTTCGACAACTAATGAATAAGATACACCTACATTGTTCTCGTTTCTACGAGGACAATTCGTCAAATGAGCCATCATCTTGAGGATATGATCCCTTACTGGTGTCCCCTCAGTCATGGTGGTCATCATTAAGTTTCTCATGGCCTCTTGCCTGGTAGCCCGATTCTGATGTCTGAAGAGTTCCTTGAGATTGAGCATCATGTCATAGGCAGTGGGTAAGGCATGATGCTGATGTTGCAGCACATTTGACATAGAAGCCAAAATGTAACATCACACCATCTCATCTGCCTTCACCCATTTCCTATGTCTCTCTATCTCCTCTTCACTAGAATCCCTATCAAGCATGCTAGGACAGACCTCAAGAGATACGAACTTGTATCCTTCAGCAATTAAGACAATGTCCAAGTTTTGCTTCCAATCAATGTAATTGGGACCAGTAAGTTTGTTTTCTTTCAATATAACAGCAAGAGGATTGAAAGTCATTTGAAATCCTAATATTCATAAAATATTTGGTCCAAACTTTAGAATTTAAAATAATATTGATTCCTCAAACAATATCATTCAAATTTACCAATACCTCAAAACACAGTGAATTTTGTATGCTATGATAGTGTGGATGTATACAAATTCAAACATTTGTAAGAGGGGGTTTTACCCATTAATTTTATTATCTTGTCATCATAACTTTATGACAAATAAAATTAATAGTTGATTTTTCTTCGGTCACACAAATAATAGCAGTGACTCCGATGGGGAGGATACTATTAAATGCGCCTAAGTGTATACCATTACTTGATACTTAGTTCATTAAATAGGATTGTGCCCCTTCAAATGGAGAAGATCACACAAACCTGAATAATTTCCTATAATCATCCATAAAGGAAGTTTGATCTAGGGATCCACAAACAAACTCATCTGATGTGGAGGAAGGCACTCAGAGCTAACGCGTAAGTTTGAATGCATCACTTACAAACTAGTAATGGAGACAGTGGAATTTAAATAATTCCTCTCCCACTTAGTTATTTAAAAATGAAGAATTTTAACATGCACACACACACAACACTTATAAACAACATAAAAGACAATAAATATGAAAAATAATTTTTCAACTATTATGGCATCATCCATAGTTGTCCTCCATGTGCCACCAACCCTAGCCGCCACTAGCCAGTCATGTCATCGCATATATCTTGCTTTCTTTTCCGCTGGGCCTCTGGTCCTCAAATACCACCACGCCTCGCAAGGATACGATCCGCGATAAAATAAAATTTTACATTTATCGATCCTATATTTTACTAGGGAATGTACATGTAATCTAGATCGAACAGAATATAAAATCCTAAAACTAATACATTCCCTACTGTATTTAATAATTATAATCATGCACACACATAAAATGCCCTCGATATGCCCAAGAGTCCAATCACACACCAACACAATAGGGTCATAATAGTTGGAACTAGGATGCCTGCAACCATAGAGTTAATCTATTTGCACATCCTACTATTATCCTGCCTAAATTTATGTATGAAAAGTGCATAATTTAACTGAAAACCAAACACACAAAGGTAGAAAACTCGCTCTGATACCAGTTGTTGGATGCTACTTGGAATATCATTCTATTTCCCCTGTATAAAAATTTGTACAAGTACAGAACTTTTCCTAGCAATCCATGTGCTCTTCAGAAGTTAAACTTGGATTGGAAACAAAACTTAACATTTTTACTCCAAGTTCGTTCTTCAAAATTAAACTTGAATTGGAAACGAAACTTAACATTTTTACTCCAAGTTCAACCCTTGTGCTCTTCAGAAGTTAAACCATATTATAGAAGTTGATTAAATATCTATTTCAAGGATTGGCTTCCAGGTCGTTGGCGAGACACTAGGCCTTCTTGGTAATGGGATCATCCACCACTTCCTAGACAAAGCCTTTTAAAGAAATTGAATATTTAAACTTCTCACAGTAACCTTAGATTTAACTACAGAGACCTCAATCAAAGCACAAGATCGAAACACAAAATTGAAGCACAAAAATGAAAACAAAAAATCGCTAGCCTCTTGTGTTGGTATTTCATGATCCATACAAAGAAAAACTAAACTAGTTCACCGAGGAAACAATTAACTAGTTATACATTTCTTTGTAACTTAAAGACCTCTTGATCTTCTGCTGTATTTCTCTCCTACTCTTAGACGTCGTGTGGGAGACGATCTACCAAGATGAAATCCACCCGAACCTTCTTCTTTGCCTACAAGTTTCGGCTACCCAAAGAATGCCAAAATAAGAAACTTCCTTCTCTTCTTCTTCCCTTCCAAGCAAACTGGCCACAAGAAGATGGAGCTTGATGTGCCACCGGCCTTAAGAGAAGAAAACAAAGGGAGAAGAGAAAAGAGAAGGGACGGCCACCAAGGAAAAGAGAAGAGGGAACTTTTTGTTGTGTCTCACCACAAGGCACCATCTACCTCTCTTTTATAATCCTTGGTGAATGCTAAAAAGGAAAGTTTTAACCATAATTAAAACTTCCTTTTAATTCCAATCATGGCAAAAAAAGAAATTTTAATAATAATTAAAATCTCTCTTTTAAATTTCCTATTGTGATGGCTAAGGAAAGTTTAAAAATTAAACTTCTCTTCTAAATCATGGTTACAAATAAGGAAAGTTTTATCAAAATTAAAATCTCTCTTTTTAAACCAATATAGATGGCTACAAAAAAGGAAAGATTTTAAAATTTAAAAATCTCTTTTAAAACTATGTGGATGGTTTCAAAAAGGGAAAGATTTTAAAATTAAAATATCTCTTTTAATCCTTTGTAGATTGCTATAAAAGGAAAGATTTTAACAAAAATTAAAATCTCTTTTATTTCTTTAGCGGTCGACCCCTTGCTTGGTCACCAAGCAAGGCTTGGCCGGCCACATCTTGGACACCAAGATGGGCTTGGCGGGCCCCTTGCTTGGGCACCAAGAAGGGATGTGGTCGACCCCTAGCTTGGATAAGAAGTTAGGCTTTGAGTGGATAAAAAGGCTTTTAATAAGAGGCTACAACAGGGATCTAGAGGAGGAATTGGTTTTGGCCTCCTGATGGACTTGAGCTTCCTGTGTTCGACCCGAACACCCAACTCAAGTTCATCAATAATAACTCATACCACTAAAGAGTCATTATTGAACTGCCGCACCAATCTCATATTACATTATGGGACCCTTCTTATCATGAGTGCATTGGTCTCCCTGTGTTTAAGATATCGAATATCCATTAATTAAATGAGTTACTGACAACTCACTTAATTAATATTTAGCTCCAAGAGTAGTACCACTCAACTTCATTATCATGCCGGACTAAGTCCACCTACAGGATTTACATGATAATCCTTATGAGCTCCTTAAGGGGACACCATCAACCTAGATAACTAGGACACATTTTCCTTTTATAATCAATAACATACCATATAAATAATATTATTTTCCAACTTATTGGGTCTATTGATTTAACGAATAAATCTCACCCATTGATAAATTAAAGAAATAAATACTAAGTATATGTGTTTGTTATTATATCGGGATTAAGAGTACGCACATCCATAATAATAGAGGTTATGTTCTTTTATGCAGTTAGTATAAAATGAAACAACCTCAAATGGTCCTGCTCAATACACACATAGTGTACTAGTGTAATTTTATAGTCAAGACAAAGTAATACCAAATTACACTACAACCATTCCAATGGTTTGTCCCAATCCATCTTGGTTGTGAGCTACTATTTATAATTTATAAGGAACTGATGACATGATCTTCTGTGTGACACCACACTCCATATTATCTACAATATAAATTAAATGGACAACTGCATTTAACTAAATGCAGACATTTGACCAATGTGATTCTTTTTACAAAATAAATGTTTATACAAAAAGTTATATTTTTAGTATACATCCTAACAGTAATTATACACACAATTTTACATATGAGATACACCCTTCAAAGTGCCCCCATATATAGTGTGCTACTACCTTGAGATGCCCTAACAATGATTAAATCAAAGTCTGGATCCTATAATTGTCTAGGATGAAAAACTCTTACTGCTTGAGCTTCTAGAACAGTAGATCAAGTCATCCAATATATCCTCTGAGTATATAAATTAAATCATAGTTAATCTCCTCCCTCGGTTCATTCTGTCGCATGTCGAAACGAGTCATTATGTATATCATTCTCGACATCTAGAATTGAAAATAATAATATCAGTACAAAATCAACAACTAGTAATAAAATCGGTTCATTTCAATTCACATATAAACCAATGCACAGAATAATTAACCAAATAAGAAAAATAAATTTTCTTTGTTTGAGGAGCTCCAGTTGACTAACACACTGGGATCATCGATTGGGAAACCGGATCCTAAGTCCCTTGTCTGCATAAGAACTAGTCTAACTAGGATGTTCAATTGTTGTTTAAACTAAATTCATTTAAATCTAATCCTGACTTATTGATTAAACCAAGACTAAACTAATTATCCAAATTAGCTTTAGTCGAGTCTGATTGAATCTAACTAATATGGTTAAGAAATTAATGATTTGAATCCGGGATCTAAAAAAATTATTCTAATCTAGCTAAATCAACTAATAATTTGACTGGACCAATCTTACTTACTTGGTTCAAATGAACCAAAATGGTTCATTTACCTTTGAAAATTGTCACATGAGATCTTTGTTCTTACGTTTTTTTTAAATCAACTAAAACTCAAGTTCGTCTTCCTTCTTTTCTTCTCTTCCGCCCTCACCCACACCTTTTTCTATCGTCCATCGACAACAATTGCTGCTGCCGACTTTCCTCCATTGTTATGCAGTCACCAGCCATGGGAGGTAACCATGACTTAATCACGGTCCTCGTGAGGATCACTCATGACCCATCGCCGACTCAGAAGAAATTGCGACACACAGTCACGATTTCCTTGGCTGCGCATAATGAGCCATCTGCAAGGGTCCGCGAGGGCGCCGCCGTCTTTTCCTCCATGGCTACTAGTGGCAGATCGCGACAAAGTCACGATTTTGCCGACAAAGGCAAATGCTACGGCAGGGCCGGCTTAAAGTTCTACAGGGCCCTAGGCGAAGAAAAAAAAAAGCTTTTAATAATATTTTTTAAAAAAAAAATAATTTTTTTATCCTTTTTTTATTTAGACTTGGGATCGACAACGACGTATTTAAATTTTTTAAATAATTAGATTTAAAAATTCACACCATGTAATTTTAATTTAATAATATTTCAAACTTCGACTATTACTGACACAAATATATAAGAAAATTCTCATACAATTACTAATAATCTAGATTTGGGTTCATAGTTCATTCATTCCATAATTTATTTATGTATAACAATAAAGAACAATATTTCGAGGAAAAGAAAACGAAAAAAATATTATCGAGTGAGATAGGAAAAGGATGTCTTCTTAGAGAACTAATGATAAGAGAGGAAAAATATATGGACACTAATGAGATAATGAATAGATGATGAACTAATTATAAAATGAGATGAAAAAAAAAATTAAATATAAGGTCTTAAATAGTTAAATTGTAGCTCTAGATATAATTTTAGCATCAGGATATAATAATTATAATTAATATGTAATTAAATATAGTTGTCATTGGAATTAATTGATGTGCACTATAAAAATAGAAACAACAAAATCTAAAATAAAATCGATTGCATTGGAAGCTAGCAAAATCTAAAGACAACTATAACGGAATTCGAAGCAAGCTCAATCTAGAGCAAAATCTGCATGCATGCATAATGTAACCTTGGAACTAGACAATATAACTGTTAAATGTAAATATTAAATAATAAATCTATTCTTTAATTAATAATGGGCCCCAATAAAATTGGGGCCCTAGGCACAGGCCTTATGTCTTAATGGCCTATGCCTTGAGCCGGATTTGTGCTACGGAGACAAACTCACTTATAATGCTCCTTGCAGACAATCAAGAGAAGATCTTGTGTTCTTCGTGTGCAATCGGTGACGATAACTTGTGATCTTCAGACTTGCTGTCAGAAGAACTATGATAGAACAAATTAAACAACCCTTCATCTTCTCACTTTTTTTCTCTTAAGATGAACCTCTAATTAAACTTGGAAGAAGAGGAAGAGAAATGAGTGTTCTCCTCTTCTCAACGTGCCACGTCCAACCGAAGAAGCCTCAAAATTCCAGCCAGAATCAACATAAAATGAAAAATGGTGATTATAAACCACAAAGCCAATTGTGCTGCCATTTGTATTCATGTTCTTTACTTTTTTTTATTTTTATTTTTTTTTACGTTAATCCTGTTTGATTGATCTTGCTAAATTCATAGCAAGAGTAAAGAGTTGCACTTGCAACTTAGGAGTTATTCACCCACCCCTCTAACTATCAAGTCCTCATCCTTTGTTGATTGACTGGTCATTCAAAAAATTACGAAAGTTGGATCCAATACTACTATTCATAGTTGACTCAAAAAGATTCTCAAATGGCTAATTATCTCCTTGTTGACTGATTAAGTCAATTAATTGATTAGAACTCGAACAAAAATATTATGTTCCTTAGAACTCTGATTCCAATTGACTGGAAGATTGTTCTAAACAATTTGCACCATTCAAATTACAACTCAACATCACTTCTAAATTACAAAGCTTCAAAGGATACCCTCACCCTAACCATTACTTAGATTATCATATCCTAATGCATCGTCTAACCAAAATACACACTATCTACCCAAAGATTATTTAAAATATTTAACCCCCACTTACTACTAGGGATGGTAATTTCACTTGAATTCGATGAAGGATCCGATATCCGACCCGAATGAAGGAGGGTATGGAGGGACTATCAATACCCGATACCCAACATGAATACCCGATTAAAGAATATATATATATATATATATTAAAGAAAATTTTCTTTTTCTAAAATCAACTTACTATTTTTGTTGATATTAAGAGGAGACTATATAGATGTTTAATCTATTTTTTTAATTATATATATGTATTTTTTTTTAACAAGTTGTTAATTTTAATATATTTTTGTTGAATGATAATAGTTGGATAGAAAGAAGAAAAATTATAACTATAGAAGATATCCAATCATTTAATGGGTATGTGTATACCCATCGGAGATCCTATACCTGATGAATATGAGGACGGAGGATATAAAATCTGACCCGAACCCGACCCATTTCCATCCCTACTTACTACTATATAACAAATTTCAAATTGTGTGTCCAGGATAATAATAAAGCGATACAATATCTTCTCAATTTCTAAGCATCTAAAAATCGAATCTCAATTTCAATAAATTAACAGATAAATTTTTTTTAATAGACGATTAAACTAAAAACGTTGAACTGATAAAATATCCGCTCAATTTATTCTAATGACCATAAAATTTTGTTTATGAAACTGAATTCATAGGATATCTTATGTCAACTAAAAAAAAAATCAAATCACATGAATAAATTAGAAATCATACACTTCCGTTACTACGACCATAAAATAACCTTTACATTTTAACCTAATCATTTTAATGTTGTGATTGGAAAAAAAAACTTCCACCAGGCAAAATCCAAGAAGAGGCACTGCAACAAACTGAATATATACTTTTCAACATGCTGGAAAACCCAACAAAAAGTACTTTGCACTATTTCCAAAATTAAACTCAGATAAACTACTGGAGGCAGGGTGAAATACCTACATATATTTCAAATTAACTTTGCACTATTTTCCAATATTTACACCAATTATGTTCATAAAGAACAGTTACAACAGATCTCGTGTTCCATACAACAGTCAAAATAATGCACCGTGCAAAGCACAATTCTCTTTCAGAAATTCCAAACATGTTCAACCATTTCCTCATACTTTTTAAAACTAATCTTAATATCCAAGAGAAAAGAAAAACAAAAAAAAGGAACATAAACATGAGTTGTCAAAGAAATGGAAAATACATAATTGGTCATTACGTAATCTCAAAGACAGATCAACTTGCTAGATAACCCTTTCAGGGCCAATATATCCTTGGAAGTTTTTGAGAACTAAATGCTCAACAATTCTTTACAAAGGACGATAGAGCTAGGTACGTGACATGTCCCCACAAATCCTGGTTTTACTAAAATGCCTATCTTTCTGATTGGGCAATAAAGCTTACCATGGTGTCAAACTATATAACAATGAGACATCAAGCATCAACAACAATTTCCTCATCAGTTGTATCAGAGGTGACCTCTTCCGACTCCTCCCTATTTTGAGTGTTGATGTCAGGATCAACCTTCTTGACAGCCTCATCGTGTAAAATCTTCTGTCGCAGCTTTGTAATTAGGTCTTCCCTATCTGCGTCATTCTCCAACAGATGGTGTTTAATAGCATCTTTTCCTCTGAAGTTTTGTCCATTGAAACCATACATAGACAGACCACTTTTGGTAACAAAGTTGTGCTTCAGTCCTAGTTCAAGTAACTCGGACTCACGGCGGATCCCCTTGCCGAACTCAAGCTCAAATTCAGCTGTTCTAAATGGAGGGGCATGCTTATTCTTCACTATCTTCACGGAGACTTTGCGCCCAATAATCTGCAAAAGGCAACCATGTCAGCAACTACATTTGTGAAAGTTGCAAATCAAAATATGCTTCATGCAGGGGTCCATTGATTTATGCAAAACGTGATAACGCTCATGCTAAGCGCCCCATCGCCAGCCCCACGGTGAGATGATGGTAAGATGAAGGGAGGTAAATCAGGTACTGAGCAACCCCTTAAATGGGAGGGCTATTTGCTGCAACCGTGACTCGAATTGCCAATTGATGTGAGTCTACCACTTTGGTACCAACTCAACTACACTCTGGGGGCATGCAGGGTCCATTGATGAATCAATACCAAAGGTTTCTCATACTGGGATCAATAAGTTATATCACCTACAACCAAGTGTGTCCATGAAATGAAATTTCAAACATATAAGAAAACTAAGAAAAGCTCTGTTCAAAGCCAGTTCAAAGTTAAATGATCATAGACATACAGACTACTGCAAAAAAATAAAAATTTAAAAAAAAAATTGTATTACTTTAATTGTATTTACCTCCTTGTCTTTTTCGACAAAGCCAATATGTTTGATGTTCAGGCGAACAGATGCGTAAAATTTCAAGGCATTGCCACCCGAGGTAACTTCTTGTGTTACTCCAAACCCACCAAATGTGCTCATCTTTGCTCTAATCTGCAGTGGCAAGGATACAGATAAATAGGCCATATAAGAAAGTATAATCCAGACGTAGAGACTTGATGCAATGGATCACAAATCCCACTGGAAATAATATTCCTTTTCTCACACATCAAAGAAGAAATAGAAAACCAATGTCATTTCCAACCACAATTAAGGAAAACTGGTTTTGCATAGAAAAAATGGTTTCAACAGGTGGCAACAAAATTTTGGCGTCTTCAATTCCTAGATTTTGCAAATGCTACTCTGAAGGTTTGACCACTGTTGATGTTGAATTGCAGTACATGATCAAACTTTGAATTAATTCTCATAACTATGCCTCCAAAATTAGAGCTAAAAATCTCAACACAACTGAACAAGTCTGTAATCATCTTTTCAATTCAAAGTTGGTCTGGCATTCAGGTGATTTTGAATGCTATAGATTATAGCATGCCAGCAGCAAATTATATTAATACACCCCATAGTCCCGTTGCTATTTACCAACACAACTGGGAAAAAAAATATTTTTGATAGTGCACACATTTATTGATAGAATCTGCAATTCAAGAAAAAACACCAATATGTTGATGGAATAGAGGGTTAAAAAGTTTCTTAAAGGCTACCACAAAAGAAACATTTGTGAGGTCAATCAAAGGAGCTTAATTTGAACATGTCAATTCACAAACAAATACCTGATTAACAAACAACAAAATTGCCTGTGACCGTGACAACGAATGACTCAACTTGCGCAGAGCTTGGCTCATCAACCTTGCTTGGAGGGCCACATGAGCATCTCCCATCTCGCCGTCAAGTTCAGCTTTGGGCACAAGGGCAGCCACCTAAAATCAGAAAGAAGGTTAAAGGAAAAGGATATCAGGTACGGTATGAGTGATTCAGTTTCAAAAAATATTATATATTTCATGAAGTGCATTTTCAGTAGCTTACATATTTCAATAAAAATAATGCATGTGTACAAAATATTTGCCCAAAATTATGATCAAATGTCATAGAAATTGAGTAGATTATGGTACAAGAATAGTTTGGAACCAAATGAACTAGATCTAAAATTAATAAAAGCATAAAACACAGCTTAATTTGATCCTTGAAAACCATTTTTACCACCAAGGATGGGGCAAGTTACAAATTTTCTAATACCATCTGAAACAAAACTGTCAATTCTGACCACAGAGAGGTATTTAATGTGAACAATGAATCTAAGGATAATTAATTGAATGAAAGAACTCAAGGTTGACAATCAAAAATAAGTAGAAGCAGATGCAGAATCCACCTCCTACAAGTTCAGAGGGTAAAAGAAATATTCCTAAAGGGATACAATACAAAAGCACATCTCAAAGACTTCTACTTACACTGTCCACAACCACAACATCAACTGCACCACTCCTAATAAGAGTGTCAACAAGACTAAGTGCCTGCTCACCACAATCTGGCTGTGACAATAGCAAATTATGAGTATTTACACCAATAGCCTTTGCCAATGCCGGATCGAGAGCATGCTCTGCATCTATGAAAGCACAGTACCCTGTAAATCATACAAATTAGTGAATACAATAGAGGAAATCATAAGCTGAAATACATAATGGCATGGCATGGCATGGGATACAATTCTTACAAACACTATCGATAGAATAATTAACCAAACAAAATTACCTCCATTCTTCTGAGATTCTGCAATTACATGAAGGGCTAGTGTTGTTTTTCCCGAAGCCTCTGGACCATATATCTCCACAACACGCCCCTGCAGAGAAAAAAAAAATTGATGGAAAAATTAATAATCAACCTGAAAGTTAAAGCAGAAACTTAAGTGTCATTAATTGAATAATTAATAAGAAGTGTGTTTGCATGTTTCATACATAAAAGTTTTTGCAAG
The DNA here is from genome assembly GCF_018446385.1 of Zingiber officinale. NCBI lineage: Eukaryota > Viridiplantae > Streptophyta > Magnoliopsida > Zingiberales > Zingiberaceae > Zingiber > Zingiber officinale. Next base: position 60,787,166 of record NC_055987.1, on the reverse strand, counting down.
TTTGATGCATTAATTTCCTCACATAATCAGAGACTAATCAGTTATCTTCAAATTAGATGAAAGAAAAATATTTTGATGTTAACATGACATCAAAATTTCCAGCTATTATAGCGATACAAGCATGGATAATAATAATATGCATACCAAGATGTACCACCAGGCAAGAATAAATTAATGGAAAACTATGCAGTATAAAGAATGTGAAGAACAAGTAAGTTATAAGTAGTTAGTGAACCAGTATGTACTGTATGTGGAATTCGACATTTACACCAATATCCAAACATGACATTCAAAGCTTTGCCACAGCAAAAAGATGATTTCTTACATAGAAAAGCAAGAAAAGCAAAGATTATAAAGTAATTGCACCAACAAGATACTCATTAAGTCAAAAACAACACACAGGCAAAGACTTGTAGTCCACTTCTTCTATTATTACAACAGCGATTAGTGAAGATGCTAGCAATTATCCAATACACCTAATCTAATGACTCAGCTAGCAGTTGGAAAATTTGGGTGACAAAATTGTTTCACAAATATGAATAAATACCTTCGGCAGACCACCAATTCCCAGTGCCATATCCAACAAAAAAGATCCTGTAGATATAACAGGAACTTCACTAGGAGCATGAGAACGACCAAGCCACATGATTGAGCCCTTCCCAAATGAAGCTGTAATCTGATCCAATGCTTGCTGTAAAGCCAAGTCTTTCTTAGACTGGTTTTCTTTGCCACAGTCAGATACATCTAACTTGGACTTTTTTTTAGCTAAAATGGAAATCATTGTGAATTAGGACTAACCAAATAAATATTAATAATCTTCAGCTCATAGACTAAAACTATAAGAATGGATTACAACCAAGGAGGTCTTTGATTCTAAGCATGTCAAGCTTTAAGGCATTGAAGGGAAAAAGAATGAACACAAGAGTCACAACTAAAGCAACAAACAAGAACCTAAAGTGCGTGTTCAACAAAGAAAAAGTCAAAGATAAGGATTTTAAAAATCATTATTCATGCAATAAGACCCTCTGAAGCTAAGATGGATGGAATTTGGAATATCACTTGCAAGAACAATAGCTTTTATACTAATGAACACATATTATCGCGGCGTATACTGGCATACAAGAACATATTCAAATTTAGAAACATTGAAAGTTAACTAACCTTGAGAGGAAAATTTGCAAAATTGGAAAGAAGATGCTCCAGTTCCATCTCCATGTATCTGCAAGTACAAACATTCTTAGGCATCAGTTAAGATAAAAAGATTGAGAAACACAACAAGATGGATGGACCAGTCTAGGTTATTTTAGTATATATGAATAATCTTTTGATTGGCATTTCTTAAAAACAAGACAGTTCTATTTTGACCTCCTAACCATGAACTATTTTTCCTTGAACCAACTATGCTACACTGTCAACTCTTCTCCTTACTGTGGGACTGAGAACTAAATATAATCTCACATGTTAACTATGCCAATTTCCATGTCTGCAGATTCAGCATTAATTCACGAAAATTTGTCACAGATCAAACACATGATTTTGACTTGTCATGTTATAAATAATTTTTTGTGACATTTCTAGTTAGTCTCACATAGGTGGTTATATGATAGTGAACAAGATTTATATGCCTTAATAGGTGAACCATCATTAACTTGAACCTAAGCATTTTCAATCAGTGATCGAGTCTATCAGTTAATATGTCTATTCTCCTACACATTGTGAGAGGCATTCTAATGGGAAAGTGTCACTTTTGGTGGACAAGTTACCATTCCGCCACTCATTAGGAACTATTTCCTGTTACAAGGAGTGGGACTTGATGGTAGTATCATGGCATCCTAATTTAGCCTCATATGGTATGTTGTCCAATGAAAGGGATTACTTTACCTTAGACTTGCACATTTTGGATTGGTGGTTGGCTCTACAGGTGGATTAAGTGTTGCATGCCCTGATATGCAAATTCCAACATAACTCACTCTCATGCAAACTAATGCTGCTAAAAGTAGCCGAGCTAGGAACACTTGGTGAAAACCAAGATTTTTTTCCATGCTTCTCTTCGTGTTGGACTTTGCTCTATAAAGTCATCGTTACTAGAAATGAATGCTTTAGGTGCAGACGTATATCAGAAATAAAGCAAGATTGACACTTAACGAAAAAGGGAGGGCTTCAAGGTGCAAAATCAAGCCTCGATAGTTTTACGCTCTAAAATATAAAGAGAAGCGATTGTTTGGATAAGGAAAAGGACCTCTAATGCGCATATCGTTCGCCTTAAAGAAGCGTGACGGAGAAGCCTTGCCATGGCTCTCGAACACTGAAAGGCCTTGTTCCCCGATCGCCAGAGTAGGCTTAGGGTTGCTAACCTCTTTTGGCGATTGCAGAAGAAGGCATGGAATGGAAGCGGGAAGTGCACGCAGAGATCATTAGGGTTTGATTTGGCGTATGCCTCAGAAATCGCAGGGCCAGCCGGCTTATGCTACAAAAGAAGTGGCCGTTACAATTAAAACGGTATATGTTAGACGATAAATTCGGCATCTCATGGAATTTCGAAAATGTCACTTTTCCTGGGGAAAAAAACCAATTAAGGCCCATTCTTTCTGAACTTCTAATACGACTCTTAACCATCAAAACTTTTAAGTGAGTGAAGGTGCGAGCGACTGCTAGAGGTGAACATGTATAGTGAGCAATTCGCACAACGCGGTTAGAGGTGAACATGGGGTGAGGTGAAATAATATTTTTTTTACTAAATATCAAGTAAAATTATTATTGACGTGCCCAGCAATTCCCACAAATCTACCAGTGCGTGCGAATCCAAGCCATACCGTAAGCAGACAATCCATAAAGCGCGATGTTCTCTTGTCCTCGTAGATCCGAAAAATAAGGGATGGAGAACCATTCCTTTGGATACATCCCTAAAAGATTATTAGACTCAAAAGTACATGGATTAAGAAGTACACGAACTCAAAATAAGTGAACTTGAAAACGCATAAACTCAGAAACTCAGAAGCACACGGACTTAAAAGTATATAGACTCAAAAATACATAGATTTGAAAGTGAGAATTCAGAAGCATAAAAATTAGAAACATCTTAGAAGGAATCTGATAGGCTGACTCTTTATAGAGGATGACGCTTACACTGACACAATATGTGGATTGTCAAAATACGTAGGTTATCATCCCTATATCTTTAACCATAAAGATACTAATAGATACGATAGGGTGGCCACTATAATAAATTTGACTTTTCGCAACGCGTCATAGACTATACATAGTTACGATGAACTATTAATAATAATTTTTATCACGGACCTAATCAAATGTGATGTGGATAATATTATGTTTATATAAATGACGACGACGACATATAAAAAAATATGCTATTAATATATTTTTTTACGACTTATAGAGTATGCTATTATAACTTAATATTAATGGTTTGTAAAATATATTAATGACCATGTATACAAAAATTATATTTTTAATAGATATTATTTACATTGTGAAAGAAAAAAACACTGTTAATAATGTTTAAAAATTTAGAAGATATTAAATCCCTAACCTCTTTACAGACTTTGGCCAAATCCATTCAGTTAAAATCATCTCGCTGAATGCCAAAACGCTCCACCGAACCCCTCTCTATTGAACATCTCTGCCCAACCCCTCTCCGACGAACCCCTCTCCACTAATCTCCACAGCCAAAGTCCTCTCTGTCGAATCCTAGGATTTCGTCAATGAGGTGCTTCACATCCCTCACCGTCGCAGGCGGGTCTTCGAAATTCCAACAACCTCCATACCCTGCATTTGCTCAATCCCGATACTCACCCTATTGATCTAACCAAGAAGCTGTCGCACGCCTCCGTCTCTATTGAAGTGGCACCATCTGAGTCAAATCCCTACATTGTTCGCTTTCCCGCAGATATCTCTTCCTCATTGAAAAGTATTAATTTCCCCCTTACTGTATGGAGTTGGATCTCACTTACCAAACATTTTTATCAAGTACAAGATTGCGGCGGAGATTGTCAATAGTAATGTTCTCCAACTTTTCTTTCCCTTTTCTTTGTTTAGTGAAGATGTTACTCATTAGAGATTTAATCTATTACCATGTGCAGAGGCCCTTCAACTAGTGGTATCTTAGTACATGCCCAAAGCTAATTAGGTTGTCGATCTATGCGAGAAAGGTGACTCTATCAGAGAGTATGTATTAGCGCTGTGTTTTTCACTCAGTTAATGTGATAACAACAAAGTAAATGATCCTGTCCGGAATCTGAGTCAGATGAAGGTCGGATGAGCTGTTATTGGCATTGACGGAGAGGCGACTAGACACCCTTCTCGTGGTGCTGAAGAATGACGATGACTGAACCGACTATACTGAGCTCTGTGTACACTCATACAAGCACACGAAATGTTAGACGCTAGAAACCAGGGAAAAGTCCCCGGAGCAAACCCTCTGATGCTCAACTCAAGTACTTTTTCCTTAGAAGAACAATGTACGAAGGAGGAAAAAAAAGTAGAAGACAAGTGCGACTGTGCGAAAGAGCGTACCTGCGCAAGGGAGATGACCTCCCTTTTCATATGACAGTGCGTACCTCTGGAGCCTGACTGATGTCAGGGAATATCGGGTGTCAGGACATATCTGGTGATGGAGGACGCATGACACCCTTTTGTGGGCTGGAAGAAGGTTCTATTCTCAGATGACTGCAGACCGTTGGAATATTCCCTGACATACAGCAATTATTCTCTAACATGTAGTTATGATTCCCTGACCCTATTATCATATAGCACCTCCTGTCCCGACCTTCTGTCCCGACCGAGTATGAATAAGACAGCTCGGGATGATCTGTCGGGTATAACACCTGGCCTAAGTCTTAAGGGGTAGAAAGTTGTGGTGAGATCATCCTAGAGTCGATCAGGTGTTGGCCGACCGGGAGTTGCCCTACTAAGAGAACCAGGCCTGGATATAGCTGAGTTGTGGAAACCCGACCAGTCGGAGCAGGTCAGGAATCACCCCGACATCCCCCCATGTCTCAGACCTGGGTGTCTCATATCTAGAGTCCTGGTCTGTGAGAACCCGATCAGGAACCATGTCGATGATGTCATAAGACGACCCCCCTCTTCTTTCCCTAACTGCTGACTGTCATACCCCCTTGACCTTTAACCGCCACGCCCCCTTGACTTCTGACTACCACGTCCCCTTGACTTCTGACTGCCCGCCTTTATCGGATCCCACTATGTTAGACCCCGGTGTAGTTTTGATGTGATCAACCAAGTTGGTTAGGTCCTGCTTTGTGTTTGATCCCTGTGTCTGAGTGTGCAGGAGCTTAAGAGCACAAGAAGTCGAGCGGAAGACGCAGCTAGCGAGAAGGACGGCACGGGAAGGGAGCCGACGGGCTCGGTGCGTCCGAAGGACGAGAGAGCTACGGAAGAGTACTCCGGTGGACGTGAAGAGCGTGCGCGGCGTTCGAGGGACGTTAAGCCGGGACGGAAGGCTGCTCGAGGAGAAGGCCGGGAATTGGGTTCGGGTGAGCCCTATTACGGTTGGCCACAATCACCCAAAAGTTCAGAGCATCGGAAGCCAAAGCCGGAAAGAAGCAGTGCTGGAATCACTGCTCAAGGCGCCTTCAACAAGGTTGAAGGTGCCTCCAGTTTGAAGGCGCCTTAAATCTGGTTGAAGGCGCCTCAAGCTGGTTGAAGGCGCCTTCAGCCTTGTTTAAGGCGCCTTCAACCTGGTCAAACAAACCGTTCGTGCGTGGATAAAGTTTTATCCGATGACCCAGCTTGGAGGCGCCTTAGACCCTCAATGGAGTCGCCTTGGAGCTTCGGGATAGAATTTCCAAGGGCTATAAAAGGACCCCTGGAGCTAGGAATTAACAACAACTTCTACATTCAACTCTGTAAGCATTTCCTAGCAGTAGTTCTAAGCCATTAGAGTGTAAAAGGCTTCTCCGCCTTCAGCAAAGGAGAATTTTCTTAGTGTGCTTTCTTACTGCCCTGGATTAACAACCCTCTTGGTTGTAACCAGGTTAAATTCGGTTTCTGCTTTTATTTCTGCCCTTATTTTATTTACTATTGCATTAATTGAGTTGAAAGTTCGAGGAGGGTAGTTTTATTTTTGTTTACAGCAATTTACCCCCCTCTTACCGGCCTCCGCTGCACCGACACATTATGCACCGTATCACAAGCCTCCCCCAAGTCTAGTCGAAGGAGGCTCAGGTTCGGCTGACTAGACTCAGACCCCGATTTCATTTATTTTGCCATTATGTCCCTAAATGCTTCTCCTTTTCCCAAATCCTCGATCGCATAACCTGTTTAATTACTCAATCAACGTAGGGAGAAGAGTCATCTTAACTCCGTAAGTTACTTTCCCCTTCGCCTATGGATGTCGGTCTATCACCCTCCGTAGAATCGTACTTTCTTTCTACTGACGCCCTTCACCTATGGATGTGAATTATGAGTTGGATGAACTGTAGCGCCTACATCAACAATTGGAACAGATGACTCAACTACTTATCCAAAGGGATACGACCTTAGCCGAGATGATGCAGGATAGAGATCTTTAATCTTCTCTCCACCGAGACATTGAGGAACTTTGGTTAGTCGCTAAATCTTGGGCCCGGGCTGAAGTAGAGTTGAAACAGAAAGCTTATGCAGACCTAAAGAGCCAAGCCCAATTCCTAATCTATTTGAAAGAGAAGCACGCCTCTTCCATAACCCTTCTTCAAAAAGAAAATCGGCTCAAAGATGAAACCATTGCTCAGCAACGTTGCATTATTCAGTCCAACAAGGCAGAGTTGATTCAGGTGTGATCTCACTTGGAGCAGGCAAGTCAAGAGGAACACCTTTGCTCAAGGTGCCAATCAGCCATTGATACTAGAAAGGAACTCTGATTACTTAGATGCCCCTAATGTGAAAATGAAATTTCGAGGGGTGACCCCTGTACTTTATCAAATAAAAGCAAATCTGGTCAGGCTTCAGTCTTTGTTTCTTTTTTCCTTTCTTCCCTGGCACTTATTTACTTTACACAAACCCAGAAGGAGGTTAGTGAAGGCTTTACTTGTTGATAACCTGCCTGGGAAGAAGAGTGTAAAAAGCTGACCCATGAGTTACTAAGTGTGGGGATATGTTTTCTTATAAGTCACGTTGGGGTGAGAGTTTGGAGTCTCGACCGAGAGGTCGTTGGTCGTGAGAGCATGATCACTTATAACTCATGCTAGGGCAAAAGTCTAGGAGAGTGAGAGCATGCTCGCTTATAACTCACGCTGAGGTGAGAGTCTGGAAGTGTGAGGGCATGCTCACTTATAACTTGCGATGAGGTGAGAGTCTAGAATCCCAACCGAGAGGTCGTTGGTTGTGAGAGTAAGCTCACTTATAACTCACGCTGGGGCGAGAGTCTGGAATCGTGAAAGCATGCTTACTTATAGCTTGTACTGGGGTGAGAGTCTGGAATTCCAATCGAAAGGTCACTGGTCATGAGAGCAAGCTCACTTATAACTCGCGCTGGGGTGAGAGTCTGGAAGCATGAGAGCATGCTCACTTATAAGTCACGCTAGGGTGAGAGTCTAGAATCCCAACCGAGAGGTCGTTAGTCATGAGAGTAAACCCACTTATAACTCGCGCTAGGGCAAGAGTCTGGAAGCGTGAGAGCATGCTCACTTATAACTCGGGTTGGGGCGAGAATCTGGAATCCTGACCGAGAGGTCGTTGGTCGTGAGAGCAACCTCACTTATAACTCGCACTGGGATGAGAGTCTGGAGGCGTGAGAGCATGCTTACTTATAACTCACACTGGGCGAGAGTCTGAAGGTGTGAGAGTATGCTCACTTATAACTCGTGTTGGGCCAAAAGTCTGGAAGCGTGAGAACATACTCACTTATAACTCGCACTGGGGTGAGAGTCTGGAATCCTGACCGGGAGGTCATTGGTTGTGAGAGCAAGTTCACTTATAAATCACGTTGGGACGAGAGTCTGGAAGCGTGAGAGCATGCTCACTTATAACGCACGCTGGGTTGAGAGTCTGGAATCCTAATCGAGAGGTCGTTGATCGTGAGAGCAAGCTCACTTATAACTCGTGCTAGGGTGAGAGTCTGAAATCCCGACCGAGAGGTCATTGGTCGTTAGAGCAATCTCATTTATAACTCGTGCTAAGGCGAGAGTCTGGAATACCGATCGAGAGGTCGTTGGTCATGAGAGCAAGCTTACTTATAACTCGCGCTAAGGTGAGAGTCTGGAAGTGTGAGAGCATGCTCACTTATAACTCGCGCTGGGACGAGAGTCTGAAATCTCGACCGAGAGGTGATCTGGAGGCCTGACTAGATGTGATCTAGAGGCTTGATTGAGAAGTGATCTAGAGGCTTGACCAAGAAGCAATCTGGAGGCCTGACCAGGAATTGATTTGGAGACCTGACCAGGAATTGATCTGGAGGTCTGACCAGGACTTGATCTGGAGACTTAACTAAGAATTTATCTGGAGGTCTAACCAGGACTTGATCAGGAAACCTGACTAGGAAGAAGTCTGGAGGCTTGACTGAGAAGTGATGTGGAGGCTTGACTAAAAAGAAATCTGGAGGTCTGACCAACAATTGATCTGGAGTCTGAACAGGACTTGATCTAGAGACCTGACCAGGAATTGATCTAGAGGTCTGACTAGGACTTGATTTGGAGACCTGACGAGGAAGAAGTCTGGAGACTTGCCCAAGAAGTAATCTGGTGACCAGGAATTGATCTGGAGACCTGACCAGGAATTGATCTGGAGGTTTGACCAAGACTTGATTTAGAGACCTGACTAGGAATTGATTTGGAGGTCTGACCAGGACTTGATCTGGAGGTCTGACCAGGAAGTGACCTGGAGATCTGACCAGGAAGCAATCTTGAGGCCTGATTAAGAAGCAATCTAGAGGCCTGACCAAGAACTAGTTTGGACGAGCAGTATTTGTGGCTTGAAGGGATTGTGCTCGGGGGACTTAGCTTAATGCTCCTGCGACCATAAAGTGCAATATATAAGGCTTTAGTCAAATTTAAACTTTACTTTGATTTCAAGGAAGAGTAAAGGCGCTGAATTTTGATCAACACTTCCCGCCATCTTCTTCTTCGTTTCCTGGGGTCGCCACATGGAATTTTCAGTCCTCGAGGCATGGTCTTCACAAGGTAGGACGTTCCTGTTCGCATATCCCCCTTGATGGATTTTCTATCACTTCTTCCATCATAAATGCCCTTTCATAGGGAGATGACATGTGTCACATGAACTTTACTTGTCATAATGTATGATGCTCACTTTTTGCATGCAACCCCAAATCGCTTCCGCTTCTCGATCTGATGGCTGACGTGTGCTATGCCGTTTCAATTATTCGGTTCGCTTCCCGATGTTTCCTAAAGGTTTTGATTTAAAAACCCTGAAGGTTGTTCACCATTGTTCCCTATCGCTTCGTCTTCCTTCGACCTTTCTTTTTCTTCTTGCTTTTGCTTGCTCACCTTCTTCGTGCCTCTCCTTTGTCTCCTGCAAGTACTATTCCTCCTTCATCTTCCACTCCTTCTTTTGATCCTATAATGGTCGGTGAGATGGAAGTGCCCTGGTATGCGAACTTTCGTTCCGACTTGGATAGGAATGATCTTAGGGCGATTCAGTCGAGTTTGCAACTTTCTGAAGCCTACAAGCTCCGTCCTCCGGGGCCTGATGACCATCCTTCTTCCCCTCCCGCCGATTTTGTGACCTTTTTCAAGGATCAGCTTCTCAATGATCTTCACTTTCTCGTCCATCCTTTCTTCTCTTCTGTGAGCCGGTATTTCAGCATTCCACTATCATAATTCACCCCCAATGCCTTCCGCGCTATGTGTGGAAAGGTAATCCTTTGCCACCTAAATCAAATCTCCTTGACCCCGCAGATTTTTCACCATTTTTATGTCATCAAACACTCGGAGTCGGGTGTTTTTATGGCGCAATATTGGGTCAGGTACAAGGTTTTAAGGTATGTATTTCTCTGAATTTTTTTTAATCTGGCCCTTATGGTATTTAAGATACTAATTCAATACATTATATTTTCTAATATATTGAATATTTGAGCATGCATGATTTTTTAAATTTTCTATTCCATTTTTCAAGCTTTCATTTTCATTTTTTATTTTATCAAATTCTTTTAATCGACAAGATTTAGCTAGAGTTGATTTCAATTCTTTAATTTCATTTTCTAATTTACAATAATTTTTTGTTAATAGTTTTATAAACTGAAATAACTTGTCAAGAGGAAGAGACCGTACCTGACTTACCTTATTGATCCCATGATCCGAAGCTCCCCCTAAAGTACTACTTTCTTCCGATGTCACTCCCCCTTCATCAATGCTTTCGATACTCATTTCAGATGAGCTTACTTCGTCTCCTTCTTCTTGGTGACTTGCCACTAGCACAAGTCCGGCGATGGTTTCAATTTCTGATTCGGATGATGTTTTGTCCCACGTCGCCTTCATATTCTTGTACTTGTTCACTTGGGTCAGCTTTTTATTCTTGCTCTTATCCTTGTCTTTCAATTTAGGATAGTTATCTTTCACATGTCCTTCTTCATTGTAGTGGTAGCATCTTATCCTTTTTTTTCTACCCTGCACTTGATTAAATCTTTTAGTCTTAAATAACTTTTTAAATTTATGTTCCATCAGTGCTATTTCATTATCATTGAGAGAAGATTCTAAATCTTGTTTGTTCGCCTTTGCCTTTAAGGAAATGTTATGCTCCTTCTTCAGACCTGCACATCTCGTTTCATGGACTTCAAAAGTTGAAAATAATTCTTCTAAAGTAGTTGAATCTAGATCCTTTGATATATGATAAGCATCGACTAATAATGCTCATTCAGCATTTCTAGGGAATGTGTTAAGAGCGTATCTTAGAGAATCTTGGTTACTTACATTTTCTCCGAAATTCGTGAATCTAGTGATGAACTCCTTGATCTTTGAGTGAAGGTGTGCAACGGTTTCACTTTCTTCTAATTTGATGTTACTGCTTTGGTTTCTGAGCAGATCTCGTCTCGCGAGTTTGGCCTCCGAGGTTCCTGTTGGGTGCTACTCGGAATTTCGTTCTGTTTCCCCTATACAAAAATTTGTACAAGCACAGAACTTTTCCTAGCAACCCATGTGCTTTTCATAAGTTAAACTTGGATTGCAAATGAAACTTAACATTATTAATCCAAGTTCATCCCATGTGATCTTCAGAAGTTAAACTTGGATTACAAACGAAACTTAACATTATTAATCCAAGTACAATCCATGTGTTCATCAGAAGTTAAACCATATTACAAAAGTTGATTAAATACCTATTTCAAGGATTGGCTTCCAGGCCGTTGGCGAGGCACTCGACCTTCTTGGTTATGGGATCATCCACTACTTCCTAGACAAAGCCTTTCAAAGAAATTGAATATTTAAACTCCTCACAGTAAACCCTAGGTTTAACTAAAGAGACCTCAATCGAAGCATAAAATTGAAATACAAAATCGCTAGCCTCTTGTGTTGGTATTTCAGGATCCATACAAAAAAAAACTAAACTAGTTTCGCTGCAGAAACAATTAACTAGTTATACCTTTCTTTGTAGCTTAAAGACCTCTTGATCTTCTGTTGTATTCCTCTCCTCCTCTTGGATGTCGTGTGGACAATGATCTACCAAGACAACACCACCTGAACCACTTCTATGCCTCCAAGACTTTCGGCCACCAAGGGATACCAGAATAGGGAGCCTCCTTCTCTTCTTCTTCTTCTCCAAGAAACCGGCCACAAGGAGGTGAAGCCTTGATGTGTCACCGGCCTTAAGGGAAGAAAGCAAAGGGAGAAGAGGAGAAAGGGGGCCGGCCACCAAGGAAAATAGAAGAGGGAACTTTAGGTTGTGTCACACCATAAGGCATCATCTACCTCTCTTTTATAATTCTTGGTGAATGCTAAAAAGGAAAGTTTTAAACATAATTAAAACTTCCTTTTAATTCCAATTATGGTCGCCCATAGCTTGGGCAACAAAAAGGGAAAACTTTAAAATTAAAAACTCTATTTTTAAATCACTTTGTGGATAGCTATAAAAGGAAAGATTTTAGAATTAAAATTTCTCTTTTAAATCCCTTTGTGGATGGCTATAAAAGGAAAGTTTTAAAATTAAAATCTCTCTTTTAAACAATTGTAGATGACTACAAAAAAAAATGAAAGATTTTAAAATTAAAATATCTCTTTTCAATCCCTTTGTGGATGGCTATAAAAGGAAAGTTTTAAAATTAAAATCTCTCTTTTAAACAATTGTAGATAACTACAAAAAGGAAAGATTTTAAAATTAAAATATCTCTTTTCAATCCCTTTGTGGATGGCTATAAAAGAAAAGTTTTAAAAATTAAAATATCTCTTTTAAATCCCTTGTGGGATAGCTATAAAAGAAAAGATTTTTACAATTAAAATCTCTCTTTTAAATCCCTTGGAGGATGACTATAAAAGGAAAGATTTTAAAATTAAAATCTCTCTTTTAAATCCCTTAGAGGATGGCTATAAAAGGAAAGATTTTAAAATTTTAAAACTCCCTTTTTTTAATTCCTTGTGGTCGACCCCTTGCTTGGGCACCAAGCAAGGCTTGGCCAGCCACCTCTTGGGCTCTAAGCAAAGCTTGGCCGACCACTTACTTGGACACCAAGCAAGGATGTGGTCGACCCATTAGTTGGGTAAGAAGTGGACTTGGTTGGATACAAGGCTTTATACATAGAGGCTATAATAGGGACCGAGAGAAGGAATTGGTTTTGGCCTCCAGATGAGCTTGAGCTTCTTGTGTTCAACCCGAACACCCAACTCAAGTTCATCAATAATAACTCATACCACTAAAGAGTTATTATTGAACTACCGCACCAATCTCATATTACATTATGGGTTCCTTCTTATCATAAGTGCGTTAATCTCCCTGTGTTTAAGATATCGAATGCCCATTAATTAAATGAGTTACTGACAACTCACTTAATTAACATCTAGCTCCAAGAGTAGTACCACTCAACTTTATTGTCATGTTAGAACTAAGTCCACCTACAGGGTTTACATGACAATCCTTATGAGCTCCTCAAGGGGACATCATCAACCTAAATAACTAGGACACAGTTTCCTTCTATAATCAACAACGCACCATATAAATAATATTATTTTCCAACTTATCGGGCCTATTGATTTAACGAATAAATCTCACTCATTGATAAATTAAAGAAATAAATACTAAGTATATGTGCTTGTTATTGTTAAAATGTATACAAAAGCCTAGCTTTTTGTATGAACATTTATATTTTGAAATGAGAATCATTTTGGTCAAATTTTGCATTTTATATTTATTTATATGTTAATGTAGTTGCCCATTTAATTTATATTGTAGATAACATGGTGTGTGGTGCCACACAGAAAATCATGTTATCAGTTCCTTATAAATTTTAAATAGTAGCTCACGATCGAGATGAATAGGGACAAACTATTGGAACGGTTGTAGTGTAATTTGGTATTAGTCTGTCTTGACTATAAAATTATACTAGTACACTATGTGTGTATTGAGCAGGATCATTTGAGGTTGTTCGATTTATACTGACGGCATAAAAGAACAGAACCTCTATTAGTATGGATGTGCATACTCTTAATCTCGATATAATAACAAGCACATATACTTAGTATTTATTTCTTTGACTTATCAATGGGTGAGATTTATTCGTTAAATCAATAGGCTCGATAAGTTGGGAGATAGTACCATTTATATGGTGTGTTGTTGATGATAAAAGGAAACTTGTCCTATTTATTTAGGTTGATGATGTCCCCTTGAGGAGCTCATAAGGTTTATTGTGTAACCTTGCAGGTGGACTTAGTCCGGCATGATAATAAAGTTGAGTGGTACTACTCTTGGATCAGATGTTAATTAAGTGAGTTGTCAGTAACTTATTTAATTAATGGACATACGATATCTTAAACACAGGGAGGTTAACACACTCATGATAAGTAGGAGCCCATATTATAATATGAGATTGGTGCGGTAGTTCAATAATAACTCTTTAGTGGTGTGAGTTATTATTGATTAACTTGAGTTGGGTGTTCGGGTCGAACATAGGAAGCTCAAGTCCATCAGGAGGCCAAAACCAATTCCTCCTCTCGGTCCCTATTGTAGCCTCTACATAGCCTCGCATTTACTCATTTGATTTTGTTTCCTACCCAAGAAAGGGGCCGGCCAAACCAAAAGAAAAGAAAAAGAAAAGAAAAGAAAAGGAAGAACAAAAAAGGGAGTTGAAAAAAGGGAGATTTTTTCTCAACAGAATTAGAGATTTTTCTAAAAATAATTATGTTGATTTTTTCTTAGAAATTTTCTAAAAAGAATTATATTAATTCTTTCAAAAGAAATTTTTCTAAAAATAATTATATTAATTCTTTCTTAGAGATTTTTCTAAGTAAAAAATTCTGTTAATATTTCTCCTCTTTTATCTGGTGCCAAAGGTTATAAAAAGGGAAGAGGTCATGCCACCATAACCGAATCTCTCTTGAGTTGTTTTCCCTTGCTTGTGGTCGGCACCTCATTTCTTCTTTTCTCTCTTTTCTTTTCCCCTAGGGCCGACGCCCACCTCCTCTCTTCCTCCTAGGGTCGGTGCCCCACCTTCTCATCTCTTCCTCCCTTTCCTCCCTCTAGGGCCAACGTATATCTCCCTTGGCGGCCGGAGCTTGGAGGAGAAGAAGAAGAAGAAGAGAAGAACCACCCTAGGTGGTAGGCGGTTTGGAGGAGAAGAAGAAGAAGGAGGCACCCTTTTTCTTTGCATCTTTTGGTGGTAGGCGGCTTGGAAACAAAAGAAGGTTCGGGTGGTTTGTCTTGGTAGATCGTCGCCCACATGACGTTCAAGAAGAGGAGAGGAATACAGCAGAAGATCAAGAGGTCTTTATCTATGAAGAAAGGTATAACTAGTTATTTATTCGGCAGCGCAACTAGTTTTGTTTTCTTTGTATGGATCTTGATATACCAACACAAGAGGATACGATCTTGTGCTTCGATCAAGGTATGTTTTGTAACATCACTAAATTTCCTCTAATTCAAAAAGGACAAAAAGAAATAGAAGAAAAGAAAAGAAATAAAAATATATTCATAAATGGTCCGGGCTAAGATTTGAACCCAACACCTCTTAGTTGAGATTAGTTTAAGTTGCCATTACGGTGGTGGTAAAGCATCACATGAGCAATATGAAACAATTTATTATATGTAGATTATATGGGAAGAGATGCTCCAATTTCCACTTAGTATAAAAGGGGTTGTATGAGAACAAAACCTAATCTTTCTCTTCCTTTCCTCTCTAGTCGAATCCTCTTCTCCCTCCTTTCAAGTTTCGGCCAAGAAACCTAAGGCTCCAAGTCTTAAAGTTTTCCAAGGAGGGAATCTAAGGGGAGGGTTTCTTCCAAGGAGGTAGTATGTGGGTGAAGGGCAACTCGGAGATTAAGGCATACGAGGGAGGATTTTGGTCTTCCCTACACCTTATAATAGTAAGATCTAGCGAAAGGAGGTAAGTACCCCTCACCTGCAGTATAAGTCGCTTTAAAGATGCGTTTTGTAATGTCTTTTATGCATGATTTAGGATATGCATGTTGAGATATGCTTTAGACAAGTTAAGGAAGAAGCATGTCATGTTATGTTTGATGCCCTCTAAAAGTTTTGGGATTAAGAGCATATTTAGATCGTCTTGATTTGCTTCCCATTAAGTTTTGGGACTAAGAAGTATAATCAAGTGCCTAAGGTGCTTCCCTATGAGTATGGGGGAATTAAGTGCACATAAGGTGTTTGGCTAAATGCCAAGCAAGTGCAAGTACAAGAAATTAATAGTTAAAAGAAAGTATTTTATTTTAGAAAGGCATGTACTGGACACAAGGTCCATGGGTGGGCTCCTAGATCACCCCTAGGCTCCTAGACCGCCTAGTAGTACCTTGATAGGTTCAGGATTAGCTACCTTGGATCTTATTAAGGTGCACGCAAAATGATACAATATCGGGCCCAAGCAAGTTGATTACTATTTTCACTAATTATGTACTATAATGTTTCAAACCTCATGGTTTGTTTTAGTGTAAGCTTCCTAAGTTGAGAAATTGAGTTCTCAAGTGCAGCATTGGTGACCTCTTTGATATGCCAACATTCCTGTTTTCATTATATTACTAGCACTGTTTGAGTTGATGTTTTGCATGATCAACCTATTTAAAAGTGCATGAAATGTATATAATTCGGATTTATGCATTTTAATGTGAATTACGGTCAAGTGTAAGTTTTGTGTCATTCGCAAGCAGTTTTAAAAAGAAAACATATCCTCCTTAAATGCATCGTTTTATGAGTAGATGGTACTTACTAAGCGTTCGCTTATAGATTTGCATTTCCTTATACTACAAATAAAGGTAAAGGAAAGCTCGAGTAGGAGGAGATAGCCGAAGCAGTGTTTTAGTGTGTGTGCAACGGAACAGTGGAAGAAGATCCTGGAATTTGCTATGTTAAACTTTAGAGCTAATGTATTTCCTTATTTTCGCTTTACCTGAAACACTAGTAAGGGTTGTTATGTTAAATTTATAGTTTGATAGTAATTTGTGTGTCAAAGACTCCTCCTCAAGTAAAGAGGTAAAATGGTAGGCCAAGGATGATTACAAGGGGGAGATCAACCTCTCTTACGGAGCAAGGGGTGACCTCCGCACGACCCGTGTCACGACCGTGCGGGTTCACATAGCCTCCCATTATTTCCCCTCGGCCAAGGTGACACAGTCATGTGGAATCACACAGCCGTGCACCTCTTCCCCTCGGCCAAGGTGGCACGGCCGTGTGGAATCACATGACCGTGCACCTCCTCCCCTTGGCCAAGGTGACACGACCGTGTGGAATCACACGGCCGTGTGGATTCACACAACCGTGTCTCTTTTCCTCTCGGCCAAAGTGACATGGTCGTGTGAGTTCACACGGTCGTGCTATTTCTTTTCCTCTGCTAAGGGTCACGGCCGTGTAACCCTTACACGGTCGGGTCACACGGCTGTGCCCTACACCAGCTGGGAGTACCCTACCTGTCAGGGCCACTCAGCCCAGACCCAGTTGAATCTTTAACTCCCTTTCGGCTCTGCTTTGCTGCAAGTCATGTCCGACCAGTTGTAACACTTTTTCCACGTTGTGAAGTCTCCCTTGAATTTTGGCGGGTAGATGCTGGATCCAGCCATCGTCTTTATGCTTCAGTTGGCGGTTAGTCCTTCTGAGACAATTATGTAACACCCACTAAGCTTTTAAGATAAATATGAGAATGATGAATTTGCCTTAGAAAAATATTAGTAGAATGTTGAACCAAAAAGAAATAAAAATAAATAAAAATAGGGAGTGGTCAAGGATTGAACCTTGAACCTCTCATGATGTAAATGATAGGATTAATGGGTAATAACCAGTTGGGATAGGAATGATATATTGATAGCAAAGGAGGGAAACTCATGATAAGGATGAGAGTAAAAGCTAGCCAAAAGAAAGCAAGAAAAGAGCAAGAGAAAGGCAACTTGCCTTCCTTCTTTTCTCTCCCTCTTCCTCTCCCTTTGCCGTGACTTAAAGAGGACAATTAAGGGGATTCATTCCCCCTTGTTTCATCATGAATGATGAGAACAAATAAATAAATAAAATAAAAAGAAAATGGAAAAAAAGGGCTAAGGGAGAAGGAAAGCAAAAACCAATTTTGCTACCTCTTCCCCCTTAACATAAAAGGGAGCATGTAAAGAGAAGATTTTATTTTTCTCTCATTTCTCTCATTCTCTCCTCTCTACCACCGAGAGCCCTCAGCCCCCTCTCCTCCATTTTCGGCCCCCAAAACAAGGTTCCTCCTAGGATACAAGGAAGGCTACCAAGGGAAATCAAAGGAGGAGAACAAGAAGAAGAGACCCTTTCTTCCATCACCACACTTTAGAACCACAAGCGAAAAGGATGTAAGTATCCCCTCACCTGTGGTACAAGTGGTTTTAATGTGTTTTTGGATTTTATGAGGATTTTAAAACCTAGAAACAAAGTTGTGAAAATTCGGCCAAAGAAAGGACTTGTTGATCCTAGGAATGTTTAATATAAGCCTTGATTCATGATAATTTTTCTATGCTTTGTAAGAAGGTTTTCTCTCATATTTTTATATATATGTGATGCTGGATTAGAGATATACCTAACCCTAGAGTTTCGGCCAAAAAGGTTTTATAAGGGCTAGGGAATTTATTTGTTTACCTAACTTGCACAAAAACCCTCTAAATAAATGGTTAAGGATCCATTATTGTTTTCATACTTGAAGGTTACATGAAACCAAAAGTACCCCACTCACAAGTTTCTGCCAAGGAAGGGTTTAGGGTTAGGAAGACTTTGAATTTAAACTCACCATGTTTATATGATAGAATATAGAGTTTCTTAAAGAGTTGCATGCTTGTATGTTGATAGAAACTCATGAACATCACTTTTAATGTTTCGGCCATGGTAAGGTGGATGGATAGCTTAAACAGATTTTTAACATGCTCAAAACCTCCTTGACAATAAGATATGAAATTTGTTTGATGCTCCCATGCTTAATTAGAGTATAGGAAAATTGGTTGCATGATATATGATAATTATGACCACAAGGGTCCTAGCTTGTTTGTGAACCAAACTTATATGTATAGTTTCTTTGATATTTTTGCCATAAAACTTGTTTAGGTTTTCCATACTTTAGGCCACCTAAAACCTAGTTTAAAGACTTGGAAGGTTTCGGCCAAACATATGCTATGAGATAAAGAAAGGAAAAACCTAGGAAACCTAAGACACAATTTAAATGTATGCTTATAGTGCTTGACTTTTATACATGTTATGAAATGTGTTATGACTTTCTATGCTTTTATGCCATTTGAACAAATTGCATGCTTGATGAGGTTCGGCCATGTAGGGTTTAAAGACCTAGAAACCTTAAAATTTAGACCTCATGTGTTAAAGATGCTTCTTATGAAATTGAGATAACATGTTGATTGTGTTCACATGCTTATACATTTAACTATGATTCAAATGGACACCTTAAAGTCTCGGCCATGAAGGGATACATGCCTTAGAAACCCTAGAACTTACATTGAACATGCTCATGTCACTCTCCATGAAATATGTGTTGGTGCAACCTTAGGTCATAGTTGACCTGGTTGACCTGACTCGAGTTGACCTGATTCGAGTTGTGTTTTGATGTTTGACGATGTTTGACGAGAAGAGAGTTGTATTCTTGATGTTTGACAAGAATAGGTGTTTGGGAGATTGTAGGTGCAACCTTAGGTCAAGGTTGACCTGGTTGACCTGATTCGGGAAAAGTCCAAGCAGGGAGCTTGGCACGCGAAAAGTCCAAGTATGGAGACTTGGGACGGAAGTCCAAGTACGGAGACTTGGCACGGGGAAAAGTCCAAGGAGCATGCGGAAAGTCCAAGTATGGAGACTTGGCACGGGAAAGTCCAAGCAGGGAGTTTGGCTGGGAAAGTCCGGTGAGTGAAGCCAGCGGTCAAGAAGTCCGGTGAGTGAAGCCGAGCGGAAATCTGGTGAGTGAAGCGGTGAAAATCCTAGTGAGTGAAGCTAGGTGAAAGTGGAAGTCCGGTGAGTGAAGCCGGACATTCGGAAAGTCACGTGAGTGAAGCCGGAAAGTCCCGTGAGTGAAGCCAGATTGGAAAGTGAGTGAAGCGGTGAAAACCCTAGTGAGTGAAGCTAGGTGAAAGTCCTTGTGAGTGAAGCCGGGCAAGGGAAAATCCAGATGGATCAAGGTGATCAGGACATCCGGTGTTGAGAAGGTCAAGTAGGTCAAGGGAGTGACGGATACTTGACACAAAGAGGAAAGTCCAAGTGGGTCAAAGGGATTGACCGGACACTTGGTAGGGAGTCTTAGCAGGTCAAGGGAGTGACCGGATGCTAAGCATGATGTACCAACAGGTCAAGGTTGACCGGATGTTGGTTTGGGAGACTTGGGACTTGGTTTGGGCAAAAACCAAGCTCTGGATCGGTCACCAGACCGATCCAGTGATACACTTATGTATTTGATCGTGAGCAGCTGGATCGATCGGCAGACCGATCCAGCCAGCGTTCGCGTGGGTGTCAGTAGATCGGTCCGCCGACCGATCAGAGACTTCTAGCGTGCCAGTATCAAGCTGGA
Source organism: Zingiber officinale (assembly GCF_018446385.1). NCBI lineage: Eukaryota > Viridiplantae > Streptophyta > Magnoliopsida > Zingiberales > Zingiberaceae > Zingiber > Zingiber officinale. Next base: position 60,767,053 of record NC_055987.1, on the reverse strand, counting down.
TCGATCCCGTGATCGATCCGACAGCCCAATCGATCCGTGGATCGATCGAAATGCCCGATCACAGCTAGCGGTAGTTCGGGAAAGCGCCGATCGATCGTGGACCGATCGGCACACTCGATCGGTCTGTGGACCGATCAGGGCACTAGCCGTTGCGACGCAACGGCTATATTCCTTCGTGTTTTTCTTCGCAGGTATAAAAGAAGCTACAGGGCTTCGTTGCTGCAGCTGCTTCCTCCTTAGAACTTCTGTTCTTGTGCTCTAGAGCTTCTGCTCTTACCTGCTATCAGAGCTTTGCTGAGCTCCTCGCAGCTGAAGCTTCGCGTGAGCTTCTCGACTGGATTCTCGTCAGCTGCTGCTGGTGTGAAGCTGCTGCTTCATCACTCCAGTCAACAAGAAAGGCAAGCAAGTGTTTCATTTCATTTTTTGCTTTCTTGTATCTGTTGTACTCCTATCTTGCTTGTGCAAGAAACATTGTGGCGAGGTTTCTCCACCCAGAAGGAGTATATTGTATTAGCCGATTCTCCGGGGACTCATCCACCGACGGATTGGTAGGCTTCGTCCACCTTATGGACACGCCGAGGAGTAGGAGTTCATCTCCGAACCTCGTTACATCCATCGAGTTTGAGGTTTGATCTTCTCACCGTTTCCTTTCTACTGTTTTATTTCCGCTGCTAACTCGATTTGTAGAAAGAAAGCGAATTTGGGGTCGGCTATTCACACCCCCCTCTCTAGCCTCCGTATGAAGGATCCTAACAATATGAAATGTAGAAAGCTAAAAATTCACATGCTACATGTTGTTAGTGACCTAAATTGATGCTAAGGGAAGTTTCGGCCATGACCACTTGTATGATGCCATTTATAGATTTATACATGATGTTAGAGTAAGTTCACATGCTTGTATGCTTGCTTGAAAACCTAAATGAGTACTTGTAAGTTTCGGCCATGACATAATTTTAAGGGCTTAAAGGATTTAGGAACTAACTCAATTGTGCTTACCATATTCCTTGAAACAAATGCTATAAATATGGTTAAGGTTTCCATGCTTTATGTCATTTAGAACCTTGTTTCACACTTGTTAAGGTTCGGCCAAATGAGGTTTAAGGACTTGGAGAACTTAGAGTCCAAGTAAATCTTGTTTATAATACTTCCTATGAAAATGATATGTGGATGAATTAGGTTCTACATGCTTGGATGTTGTTTAAAACCTAAATTGGCACCTAAGAGGGTTTCGGCCAAGATAAGAACCCAAAGGATTAGGAAGCTTAGTACCCAAATTAATCATGTTACATTGTTCCTTATGATTGAATGAGCACATGATACACTTTTATGCTTAGACATGTATGCTTTTGAGCTATACAAGATGAGAATTTCTACGATATGTTATGAGTTCAAAATATGCATGCTTTATGTTATGATATGTGGGTAAATTTTACATGCTTTGATGATATGATATGAGCTGAGAATATGCATGCTTATGTTATGATATGTGGTTAAATTATGCATGCTTTGATGCTATGTTTAGTGCTTAAAATATGCATGCTTTCATGATATGCTATGTGGTTAAATTATGCATGCTTGATGATATGCTTTATGCTTAAGATATGCATGTTTTTATGATCTATGCCTAAGTGATGCATATTGTTATGATATGATGTATGCCTAAGTGATGTATACTTTTATGGTATGATGTATGCCTAAGTGATGCATACCTTTATGACATGATGTATGCCTAAGTGATGCATACCTTTATGATATGATGTATGCCTAAGTGATGCATACTTTTATGACATGATGTATGCCTAAGTGATGCATACTTTTATGATATGATGTGTGCCTAAGTGATGCATGCTTTTATGATGTATGATATGTATAAGTATGACATGTACTTTACTTTATATGGCTTGTACCAAGGGTGAGCTCCATAAGCGCCCCGGGGTCGATGGAATAAGACTCGGGCCTCGTTAGGGATGGACTCCTAAGTGCCCCTAGGTCGATGGAGTAAGACTCGGGCCTAGTATGTTGCCTTGTAGGGTTCAAGACTTGCTACCTTGGACCTACATAGGTTGCGCGCAATATGTAAGTGGTACATAGCCGGGATCCCCTTTAAGTTGAGATTATGTTCAAGTATATATATGTAAGAAGAAATGGTTTTAAAGATCATGAGACATACACATGTTTTCGGATACATGTTTTTCAAAATCATATTGCATATACCTTATGATGATTTATGATATGCCATGGTTAGATATGATTATGTTATATTCCATGATATATCCATGTGTATGATATGCCATGACTCCTTATGACGATATGCCATGATTAGATACGATTATGTTATGCTTCATGCTATGCTTTACGCTATGATATGTTATGACTAGTTATGATTTCTTCATGTTGCATGCTATGCTTAAAAGAGTATGTTACATTATGTCATGACTAGTTGAAATGATGCCATGTTGAGACATTCTTTGATTATACCATGATTTTCGATTTTAGTGAGTAGGAAATGAACTTACTGAGCCATGAGTGCTCATAGCTTACTGTCCTTATACCACAGATAAAGGAAAAAGCTGGATGAGCTAGAGGAGCAACAGGAGAGGCAAGGAGATGTGTGTGGCAGTGGCTAGGCAACCAAATAAGAACCTGCTTTAAAAACTTTTAAAGAACTATGCTTTGGTATCATGAATTGTAGTACCGTATGTGTGACTTGATGTTATGTTTCTACTAATTTTGATATTATGTTATTGAGGCCATGATAGTGTAGTTCGGATTTGATGAAAGGGAAAACAAAAGAAAAGTTTTTATTAAACTAAGAGAATTATTTTAAGTCTTCCGCTATTTTAAAAAGAAAAATTTGTACATAGAGTATCGTAGCCCCGTCCCTTAGGGTTAGCAGGGAGGGCGGGCGTTACAGATTAGGCTCTGATACCACTTGTTGGTCCCGGTGCAGCTAACTAGAGGGGGTGAATAGCCTAAATTCAAATTCAACCCTTTCTTGTTCTTTTAGCTTTGATTAGTAAGCACAATTAATTAACCAAAATAATTAATATAAAAGAAATAACAACTTATAAAAGAAATACATAAGAAGACCAAAATTTACCTAGTTACAACCTATATGATTATTAATCCAAGATAAGTGAAAGCACTAGAAAGATCTCCTTCATTGAAGGTGAAGAAGCCTCTTACACTCTTTAATAGCTTAAAAAGTTGTTAGGAAATGAATATAGAAGTTATTATTTATTTCCTAACTCTAGGGATCTTTTAATAGCCCTAAGAAAACTTTATCTTGGTTTTCAAGGCGCTTTCAATTAGACAAATTTTATCACTGAAGATAAAACTTTATCTTCGGCCAATGGTCATCTAAAGGTACCTTCAACAGGCTGGAAGGCACCTTCAATACTGTTCATGGAAGGCACCTTTCAAGTCATTGAAGGCACCTTCCCTAAGGTAGATCAACTCCTTAGTTGATATTCTTCGTATGGGTGATGCTCCAATCAACCGGAGTTGAGCTCACCGAATCCAACTTTGACCTCCTCCTCGAGTAGACTTCCTTCCCGACTTCTTATCCATTAAGTATCGCACACATCCTTCTCATCCACTGGTGTACTCTTCCACAACACCTCGTCCCTTGGATGCACTAAGACTGTCGACTCCTTTCCCATGACATCTTTCTCACTAGCTGCGTCTTTCACTTGACTTCTTGTGTTCCTAAGCTTTTACACACTTAGACATAAGGATCAAACACAACAGAACCTAACTTGACTTGATTGATCACACCAAAACTACCATGGGATACTTATAGAGAGTACTTGTGATTAGATCACAACTAGTGAAAGTCTCTACATGTGTAATTATGAAAATATTGAAACATTCCTTAGTCAATAAATTGATGTATTTAGACGTTGTTGATTCTATGAGACTAGAATGGGATATACTCCTTGGTCTAACCAAGCAACTATTACTCACTAGCTATAGACATTGAGATGGTGAGAGTTAAACGTGGATGCTAGTTATGATAACTAGTTCATTGGAGTGACCTACTATAAAGCTCCACATGGTTCTCTATATATATGGATATGTCTATGAAATACTTTTTGCAACTCAAATGCAAGTTTCCTTCAACTTGAGGTATTCAAGTCACCTTGATCATGGAGGCTTATACTTTAATATCTTAAGCAAAGCATCTCCTATGTGAATTTGGAATGATGGGATATAAGTCAAAGTGTCTGAAGGTGTTTAGATAGCTCACAAAGGATTCATAGCTCCTTACGAGAAGACGTATATCCTATGGTCACTTGTCAGGATTATTACTCAAAGTCTTTGCAAAGCATCACATGTTAAGAATATGAGACTCTTAGATATATGTACGAGCAATTTGAATCCATAGGACAAGAAAGTATTACTTGGGTTGGGTGTGATATAGTCAACCTAGTGGGGACAGATACATAGACCATGTCCTAAACCAAGTGGATATAAGACAAGTGAAAGGAACAAGGCATAACTCACTGTAGCTGCTAAAGGATTTAGAACTAGTTCTGGAATCAACTCTGATTTTCTGATTAATTGTGGATTGACGCGGCCCATTTTACATGTCATATGGTACGTCAAATTAATTAATATTGAAAATCCATATTAAATCAAGGAAACAAATGTAGCATAGGTCCCAAGTCATATTTTTCCAAGTGAACTAGCTCGTGTGTTTATGATTTAGATGATAAATTATTTTTGGGTTATTCATTAATAAAGAATGAAAATTCCTGTGTTAAAATCAAAGTTCTAGAGTATAAAATGAAATGCAATTATATATGAAAGGAAATTAGTCACCAAGAAAGATTTTAAGATTAATGAGATTATTTCTACTTGAAACTTAACTAATGCTAATTACCAATGGAAAGATAGCAACTTATCATAGCAATTCAGAAGTCTACTAGTGAATCCAAACTATGATGTGTGTTCTACTCAGCCAACTAGATCAAGAATATAAGCCTAATTGTAGAATTAAAACTACCCGACAATTGGGTTGCTAGTCTACCATAAGATCAAAAGGGAAATCCTAATTACAGCATTCTAAATGGTAACAATTCAACTCGGGAAGTGTCCTTATGATTAAGAAACCAAAACTAAAACTAGGATCTATCAATTGAGTCTAAATGCTTAATGTAAAACATCCATAAATCATTGTTCAAAAACCCTTCTCTTTGCCAAGGCGCAAAGAAGCTCTTGGAAACTCCCTTCAAGCAATCGTCGGGTAAATCCGAATTCTCAGCTAGAAAATTAGATGCACACAACTCGTGGAAACCTCCCTACAAGCTCACGATCACATTGGAAGCTCGTCACTCGAAGAATAGAGGAAGAAGAACTGCATCGCGATCGCCAATCGATTGATGAGATCGATTACGATGTCACGAGCAGATTGGAAGATGGATTGGAAGCAGAAACTCCAGGAAAACTCCTCTGAACGTTCTGTTGATTGGTAGAGCTCTCAGATCGGGAAAACTCCCTCGATCAGAGCTCGTCTATGGTCTGTGAAGTGTAGGAATCGCGAACAGGAGAACCTCCCTCTGTCGCGATCTGTTCTTCGGACGATGATCGCCGGTTGCTCAGAATCTCGCTGTCGATGATGGGTCTCGATCGCCGATCTGGAAGTGGACGGAGCTTGCACCCATGCGTGTGGAGAAGACGATGGTGGCACGGTGAACAGTAGCGCACGCTATTGTTCACCGTACCGAAACTGGGTTTTAAACTCAACTTGAACCGGGTTTAGTGGCTTGAATATGGTTTTGGTTCAACAGTAACTAGCTCCTTTGGTGCAGCTGCTCACTTGATCAAACGAGTTCAACAATGATTGGCTCGGGTCAAGTCCAGATCCAAGCTAGCTAACTTGAGTGCACCCAAATGTAACCATTATATCCAAAATCTTCACATACAATCAAGATTAAAATATACTAAGCACAAATCATGAATTAAAAGTAATGAATTAGATTAGCTCAAGATGTAATTTGCATAGCAAAAACTAACTCACAAATCAATTTCCCAATCAAAATAATCTCCAAAACCAAGCCACCAATCAAAGTATAATGCCACCTAAACGTATCATCATGGATTATGATGTAATACTAGATGTCACTCATAATCAATACATAATTAAATAGTTAATTATAGATGGCCAAAATAAATTGGGAACTTATTGGGTCACAAGTGTTGTTGCATTGTTACTTTACCACAAGTGCACGGCTACGTCGTCAATAATATAAAAGATTTTCGAACCCACAGGGACTAGTTATTAGCACTAGTGATTTCTTACGGTGAATTAGCTAAATAATTGACAGTGAGGATCACGTTCTACACAAGAGAAATAAGATCAAGAAGAGGAAATAGAGAGAAACTTAATTTGGAAGATGTTCTAGGGGTTCAGTTTCATTGTGATGTTTATCAATGTATCATGATTCACCAATTGCCCATCATCAATTCCCATGAACTTGTAGGAAGTTAAATTCATTACCGGTTCTTCCCTGCAGTTGTCAAGCTTGAATGTTATTTAGATCAATATCTCATGTTATTAAATAGAAATGATCCCTATGAAGTCCGGTAACAGGTCACCTCTGTCACTATGGCCCCTTGGTCATAAATCACAAGAATGCACTTATAGTCAATACCCATAGAGATAGAGCTAACAATTATGTATAATTCCCTACTTGTGGAGAATTTCTTCTCCTTTCAAGGTAATGCCCTAAATGTCAGGAAATGAGTTACCCTTGTCATGAGGGTCCCTCAGTCATACAATATAGGGTATTCTCTCTATGAGATCAACAATTCCACATAAATATTCAATCAAACATGAGAATTAAGTTCAAGCACAACACACTCACATAAGATCAAATAGATACAATGCATGATAATATCATATAGATAGGAAATTGGCATATTCATGAGTTCTTACATCAATCCACATCACAATTACTCCTTTAATCCTAGAACAATAGATCTACTCCATGGCACGAAGGGAAGAATCCAAAGACATACAAATTGAAAGCATCCAAACCCAACTAGAAGAGGAAGGGAGAAGAATGCTTATCTGATTGCATTGAGTGATCTTTGGATCTAATCCTTTGCTTTCGAAGTCGATAAGATGATGAATATGGCCTCGGATCATCGAATGAAGAACGTTGAGAATGTAGATCATCACTAAGATGGATCTCCTAAAGAGAGAACTTTCCTCCCCTTGGAAAGGGGAAGAGATCCCCTTAAATAGTGTTGGGCACGGGCCTAGCATGACACAGGCCTGGCACGGCTCATGCCACGATCGTGTGGCATCCACACGACCACGCTCTTCTTGGCCTCCGGTCAAGTGGCACGGCCATGTGGATTCACACGGCTGTGTTCTGCTTAGTCTTTGGATGATCTACATGGTCGTGTGGATTTACATGGCCACAATCTACTCTTCCTCTAGAAGGTCACAGGTATTTGGATGTCTTCTTTCTCTGTTGGATCGAATGAATCATGTAGAACCTTTTCCCTCGAAAGTGGCAAATAGGTCGTGTGAACTTCTCCTAAACATTAAAGGATATAGAGTTTACAATAAAACTACTCTAAGAATTGAGGAAACAACCAATGTAAAATTTAATGAAATTACTAAAAAATCTAACTCAACTCAACCTCAATATCAACCAATTAATTTCGTTAGAACTGACACTGATCTAGGGGGAGAAAGTGAAAACCCAATAGATGAATATGAAAATGAACAAAATCAACCATAAGAAAATGAACAAACACAAACTGAGCCTAGAACAATAAGAGTCAACTTAGACCACCCAATTGACCAAATAATAGGTGACCCGGAACTAAGGTTCAAACTAGATCATCATTTAGAAACCTAAGTTAAATATCCATAATTTTGAAGGTTGAACCCAAAACAGTTGAAAAATCCCTTCTTGATCTAGACTGAGTTATTGTCATTCAGGAAGAACTTGCCTAATTTAAAAGAAACCAAGTCTGGGACTTAGTTCCTCTATCCAAGAATAAAAAATTCATTGAGACTAAGTGGGTATTTAGGAATAAGTTAAATGAAAATGGAAAAATTGTTAGAAATAAAGCTAGACTAGTAGCTAATGATTTTAGTCAAGTAGAGGGATTTGACTATGATGAAACTTATGCCCTAATAGCTAGACTTGAGTCCATTAGAATGCTACTAAGCTATGTATCTCATAAAGGGTTTAAGCTCTATAAAATAAACATAAAATCAACCTTCTTAAATGGATTAATAAAAGAAGAAGTATATGTAGGTCAACCACCTGGATTTAAAAATTTAGAACACCCTGATTATGTTTTAAAATTAAAAATGGCCCTATATGGTCTAAAGCAAGCACTTAGGGCTTGGTATGAATGATTGTCCATTCATCTGATTTCAAAAAAATTTAAACAAGGTCGAATTGATCCAACCTTATTTGTAAAAACCTTGAAATATGATATTTTTATCACCTAAGTTTACGTTGATGACATGATTCTTGGATTTACAAACTCAGACTTTCTATAAGAATTCATAAACCTAATGGAACAAGAATTTAAAATGAGTCTAGTAGGTAAGTTAACTTTCTTCTTAGGCTTACAAATAAAATAAACTAATGAAGGTAATTGCATCTGTCAAGAAAAATATACAAATAAATTACTTAAAAAATTTATAATGGATAATTCTAAAGAAATAAAAACACCCATGGCAATAAATGAAAATATAGATAGTGATCCTAATGGAACCAGTAGATCTTAAGTATTATAGAAGTGGCAAAGTAGTCTATTATACCTAACTACAAATCGACCTGACATACTATTTGTAGTTCATATGTGTGATAGATATCAAATCTGTGTTAAGAAATCCCATCTAAAAATTGTTAAAAGAATTTTTAGATATGTAAAAGGAACACAAAATATTGGAATGTGGTAGCCTAGGACAACTAACTTTGACTTTTTAGGATATTCTGACTCAGACTATGCTGACTGTAAATTAGATAGAAAAAATATAAGTGGTGGATGTCAATTACTCGGACCATCACTTGTCAGCTAGTTTAGTAGAAAACAACATTTGTTACTTTATCTACAACTGAGGCAGAATATATAACTATGGTTGAATGTGTAATACAATTATTAGGGATGATGCACACATAACAGGACTTTAACTTAAATTACAAACATACAAAAATATTTATTGATAACATATGTTAAATTAATTTAACTATAAATCCAATGTATCATTCAAGAACCAAACATATAGAAGTTAAACACCATTTTGTAAGAGATCATGTAGACAAAAGTTATATTGATCTTAACTATGTTAAGTTAAAATCGAATTTGGCTGACATTTTTATAAAATCACTATCGGAACTCAAATTTAGCAACTTAAGATGAAAATTAGGTATGTGTACGATAGACTAGAACTGTTATTTCCAAAATAATTTTCAAGCGGTTTGCAAATTTTAGGAAAATTCTTTACTTATGTTTTCTAAAAATTCTCATTTCCCTAGTATTTCAAAATTTGTTTTGGCCTTAGACTAGATTGAACCCATAGAAAACATGTTTCTATGGTGATCCTGTCTGAAAGCGTAATGAGATGAAGAGCTGGGGATGGCAGGTGATGACTCTGGAGGAAAGATAGGCGACGACCCCGGGGAAAGTGAATAATAATGGATTTGAGAAAACCAAAGAAAATCCCGAAGAAATCCAGTCAAAAATACCTTCCAGCGATGATAATAGTAGGTTGAAGCTAGATCTGAGAAACCCAAAGCAGATCCAGGGAAGTCTCTGGCAAATTAGAGCACTGTGATAAAGAAAACCACAGCTCAATGTTCCGGCGGATGCTGTCGCCTCCTGTGCACTATGGAACCAACTAACAAAGCGTTAGTGACCTAAGACCGGGATGGGAATCCCTGGCTAGGCCCTCCAATTCTCAAGTCAACCTCCTCTGCTCCAAGTGGGAAGAAGAAGAAGAAGAAGTACAATAAACCTGAAGTGGAACCAGGGTTTCAGTGGTGGTGTTGCGCATACCTTGCCAACGGAGAGGATTCTCCTTTTTATACCACCTCATATAACCTCCGTGATCATAAGGTGGATCCTAATTTGTTAGAGTTTGTTATGAGATAACGTAAACACCTGCAATAATAGTTTAAGGAATCTTTTCTGTACCCCAAATGTAATTTCTTTGTCGTCTAGTGCACTTACAGAAGTTTCTAGAAGCTGTTTCCCGCTAAATTAACCAAATTATCATATGATCATATATTATTCTCATACACTACATATACTTAGTTATAATACTCCTTACTGGCTATGTTTATGAGATTTAATAAATATGAGTGTCTTTATGCCTTGCTAGATTTTGCCAGGCAGATCTCATACTAATAGCCTTATAAAGGTGTGTGTTGATATGCCCGCCCTGGATTGTATTACCAAGCATATTGTGCCTATGTCCGACCGGATACTTCCAAGCCGAGTCCCTTCTGACAACCTTGGTTCGTATGTCTGCTCGATCGCCCGAGATTACATTACCGAATAAGTCATTTGCATGCCCGACCGAGATTCTAGTACTGGGTGTAATATGCTTATATTGTGTTGATGCTCGCTTGGGCTTTGCCTATTAAGTCATGTTGGGCTTTATGACATGCAATCGATCTTCGCTTGACCGACTACAGAGATTGCTTAGGGATGTACACCTTTAAGCTCAGCGGGGCTTTGCTTGCTAAACGTTCCTAGGTTCATTGACCCTCTATTATTTTTACTTGGTCGATACTTTATGCTCAGTTAACCCTCTACTGTCGAGCATATCTGAACGCGCTAATCCTTTGTCTGTTTTAGTTAAGTCGGGCTTATACTCTCAACCAGACTTATATTCTCAGTTAATATTTCATGCTCGATCGAGGCTCCCCTGCTGGGCGTAGGTGCGCTTGCTAATACTTCACCCATTTGGGTTCATCCAGCACTATATGCTCGGGCGAGCTTTGTCTGTCGAATATACTTACTTACATAGTGCGCTCCGTTAGTTTTATCCCGACCGATCCTACATTTCCGACCGGGATTTGCCTACTGAGCATATTCATCTTACTCGGGCCTCCCTACTTCTTCACTCTTCTCCTTATATCCCCTTTCACATTATTACACGGGATCCACTCCTTATAACTCATATCATATGGATCTAGGTATCGAGCATCTCATAAATATACTAGGTCTACCTTTATTGTGTATTCAAAAACTTGGAATAGCGTGAGATGCATAGACCTATTTCCTGGACTTCAGATGCTAATATCAGTACATCACTATAAGTCTTGGAAAAAATATCAAAATTACAGTGATCAAGTTAAGTAATCTATTTTAGTCAAACACTAATTGGATACATTTACTTAACTTGACTAACAAAGTGAACACTGATATCTTCTTATAATTAGTTAGTAACTAACAGTTAGACATTTAAGGTAATTTTTAAATGATTTTTTTAAATAGAAATATATTAGATTTAGGGGGAGGATATTTAAAAATGATTTATTTCCTTTCCTACTACTTGTTGCAAAAATTACTTTCAAAATTACTTTACTCAATATGTAGAAAAAAAATATTTTACAAAATACTTTTCAAATACTTGCTTTGCAAAAATTTTAAAATTTTTTTAAACTTGTGTTTTGAAAAATAAAATGCAAGTCTTTTGAAATTTGCTTAAAAATACTTTAAATATTTTGAAAACTAGCTTCGAAAACACTTTAAAAATTTCATAAAATTCTTCAAAGGTTGTTTTTCCACTTTGAAAAAAAAAACTTGTGTTTGAAAAAAAAATATTTTGAAAATAGTTTCAAAAATATTTTAGAAAGATAAGTTGAAAAACTTTTCAAAAGTAGCTTTGGACAATTGAAATTCTAAGAAATACTTTGCAATAAATTATCTTTTTAAACAAGTATTTTGAAATAGTTTATATAATTCTTGCAAACTTTATTTTTTTGGTTGATTTTACAAAATCTATGTTTTGAAAAATAAAAAAAAAATCTATCAAGATACTTTTGAAAATTTTATTAACTCATCCCTCTAATAACCTGCAAGTTTTTTTTGATAACTTTGAATAAATTCTTACTTGCTTGTGTATTTGCAATTTGGTATACTTATCTACTTAGTTTGATGAATGCAAAATGGGGAGTGTTAGGGTTTATGTAAGAAAAATAAATAAAATGTAAAAAATTTAACCCTAAAAGGATAAAGAGAGTAAACTTAATTGTTTCATTTTTCTCTTAAAATCATTTCTTATATATATGTTTTTGCATATTTCCTTTCTAACTTTAATCTAGGTTGTCATTGCATCAAAAAGGGAGAAATTGTTGGTACATTTGGTACCAATGATTAAACCTGAGTTTTGATGAATGACAAATGGATTAAAGTTAGATGTGTTGTTGATCTATCTTGTTATCAAGTGTGCATGGTGTTGGATCGAGACACGCTAGAGGGGGGGGGGGGTGAATAGCGCTCGCGGCTCTTTCGTTCAATTATCAAATTCGTAAGAGTTAAAACGTAGCGGAATAAAGAAAACAAGCACATAGAGACACAAAATAATTTACTTCGTTCGGAGCCTAAGGCGACACCTACTCGAAGGCCCGCGATCCTTGATCGCTTTCCGTGGGAAACAACTATAAGCTCGTAAAAACTATTACAAACTAATTACAATTCAAAGCAGTAAAAAGATTATACTGACAACAAAAGACTAAATCTGAAGCTCCGGGTTGTCGGGGTGTCGTTACAGCACTTCGGGATCGTCTCGTAGGCACCTTGTAGCAGACAGTTCACTTGGAAGACGATAATGCAAGCTGCTGGTCGAGATGTCCTTTTATTGGACGTTCAAGGTGCCTCCAGTGCTAGTCAAGGCGCCTTGAACCCCAAAACTTATCCCTGTTCCTGCGCTGTGATAACCTCCACTGACTGTTGCTTATCCCAACCTGAAGGCGCCTTCATCAAAGCTCCAAGGCGCCTTCAATGGTCCAATGCGACTTCAATCCCTATGAAGGCGCCTCCAGCTCCACTTCGCAGCTAGCTTCAGGTTTTGCACCCGAGGCGCCTTCAAGCCTCATGGAGGCGCCTCGGACACTGTTCATCCGAGTTCTTCTTTGTATTTTTGGTACCTGCAAGTATGTTAATCCAAAAATACCTGCAATACAAAGTTAACACAAAATAATAGTATGAATATGAAGTTATGACAGTCTCCGGACTGTCCGGGTCTGACTTCGGATTTCCGACCGGAAACCCTAGGTCGACCCGACGCCTACTGTTCCTTCTACGGGGAACGCGTCCTCACCTACTCCACTCAGGAGATTTACCTGATGCCAGTCCGGTCCTCCAGACCAACTGGGCTTTCCGCCTAGGGTTACCACCCCCTAGGACCTAGGGTTACCGCCCCCTAGGGTTTTCCTCCACCTAGGGTTACCGCCCCCTAGGACCTAAGGTTGCCGCCCCTTAGGGTTTTCCTCCACCTAGGGTTACCGCCTCCTAGGACCTAAGGTTGCCGACGCTTAGGGTTTTCCTCCACGTAGGGTTACCGGCCCCTAGGACCTAAGGTTACCCCCACCCCCCCTTAGGATTTTCCTTCACCTAGGGTTACCACCCCCTAGGACCTAAGGTTACCCCCCCTTAGGATTTTCCTTCACCTAGGGTTACCACCCCCTAGGACCTAAAGTTATCCCCTCTTAGGATTTTCCCCTGCCTAACCGCAGTTAGGACTTTCCTGAAACACTCATTCAACATGTTAGATAACAGAGAATCTTAACTTTGAATCCCTTTGCCATTATCAAAACTTAGGTTCGATCGTCATATGCTTCCTGCACCAACAATCTCCCCCTTTTTGATTATGGCAACAAAAATTCAAAGTTAAGAAAATAATGCCATTAAAAGATAAGCATGAAAATACAAGCATAATGATAGTTAAGTGCAGAGCTAAATTAAGTGCAGAGCTCCCCCTTAATATAAAGACTCTCCCTTAATAAAAGCTCACTTTTTAAAATTTGAATTTCTTTCAATTCTTTGAATTTTCTTCTACTCTCCCCCTTTGCCATATATCAAAAATCAGTTGAAAGCAAGTTTTAAGATTTTAAGAAAACAATCTTTTTGAGAGAAGGAAGAAGAAGGCTTGTGAAACTTAGTTAAACGGAATATTTTTCACCTAAGTTTAAAAGGCTAATATATGGATGATTTCAAATGATGCCTTTAGCCACTTTTGAGACTTAGTTGTATTTAGAAAGACATACCTAACTAAAGTTAGAAAAACTTAGCTAGAATTTTTTTTTTTTAAATTTTGGAGCCAAATTGTTTGTAAAGAAATTTGAAGTCTCAATTTACTTAGCAAAAGTCTTTTGAAAGCCATGAGTTAAATTTTGCAAGTAAATGCAAGTAATGAAATATGCTTTTTAATACTTTTAACTTAGAAAAGTATTTTAGCATTTAGAGTTAAAATTTATAAGGTGGCTAAGTTTGAGAAAGTTTGAAGGTTGCTATATGAGTCACTTTAGCTAAGCCTTTTGCAAACAATGAATTTTGAGAATGTAGGTTCAGTTTAAAAGGTACTTAGCGTTAAAACTTAATTTTGAAAAGATAGGAGTAAGAATTTGTTATTTTTTCTTTCTTTTCTTTTGGACAAAGAGGGAGTGACTAAATGTTTAATTTAGGTTATTTATTTTAGTTGGTCTTTAAGTCCAAGCATGAGGTTAAATAGATTGTAAGTTATCCAGATTGTTTTGTTCAGGTATCAGAGCCCTAAACTATGAGCATGCTCAAGCTTCAAATCTCCATTTCCTTCAGGGCTAATTCCATATTCTTGTAAGTCTCGTAAATTTAGGGGAGCAAGATTTTCAAGTTAGTTTTTCAAGTATTTTTCAAAGGATTTTGAAATTAGTTTTCCAAAGATTTTTCAAAGATTTTTGAATAGATTTTCCAAATATTTTTCAAAGGATTTTGAATAAGTTTTCCAAATATTTTTCAAAGGATTTTTTAAATAAGTTTTTCAAGTATTTTTCAAAGGATTTTTTAAATAAGTTTTTCAAGAATTTTTCAAAGGATTTTGAAACTAGTTTTTCAAGCATTTTTCAAAGGATTTTGAAACTAGTTTTTCAAATATTTTTCAAAGGATTTTTTAAATAAGTTTTTCTTCAAATGATTTTTTAAATAAGTTTTTCAAGTATTTTTAAAATGATTTTTAAAAGAATTTTGAAATGATTTTTAAAAGTATTTTGAAATGATTTTTAAAAGAATTTTGAAATGATTTTTAAAGGTATTTTTAAAAGGATTTTTCAAATAATTTTGAAATCAAGTTTAAAAGATTTTTAAAATAATTTTGAAAAGATTTTTAAAATAATTTTGAAAAGATTTTGAAAATGATTTTAAAAGATTTTTCAAATAATTTTGAAATTAAGTTTAAATGTTTTGTTTTTGAAAATAATTTTGAAATAAAGTTTAAAAGTTTTTTAAAATGATTTTGAAAATAATTTTGAAATTAAGTTTAAAGGATTTTTAAAATGATTTTGAAAGATTTTTCAAATAATTTTGAAATTAAGTTTTAAAAGATTTTTAAAATGATTTTGAAAATAATTTTGAATTTAAGTTTAAAAGTTTTTTTAAATGATTTTGAAAATAATTTTGAAATAAAGTTTAAAAGTTTTTTACAATGATTTTGAAAATAATTTTGAAATAAAGTTTAAAAGTTTTTTAAAATGATTTTGAAAATAATTTTGAAATAAAGTTTAAAGGATTTTTAAAATGATTTTGAAAATAATTTTGAAATAAAGTTTAAAAGTTTTTTAAAATGATTTTGAAAATAATTTTGAAATAAAGTTTAAAAGTTTTTTAAAATGATTTTGAAAATAATTTTGAAATTAAGTTTAAAGGATTTTTAAAATGATTTTGAAAGATTTTTTAAATAATTTTTAAATGAAGTTTTAAAAGATTTTTAAAATGATTTTAAAAATAATTTTGAAATTAAGTTTAAAGGATTTTTAAAATGATTTTGAAAGATTTTTCAAATAATTTTGAAATGAAGTTAATTTGAATTTGAATTAATTATCAGTTTCATTTTAATTACTTAGTCATCTCACCCGATCTAAATTTTCAATCAGGGAATCCTATAATTTTTGTGAGATAAATTGAGGTTTAATTTAAGGGTTTGATTTAACTTTGTGTTAGATTCAGGTTTAACTTTGGGTTCAACAAGTAAGCATTCTTTGGATAAACTTTTGGGCTATGGTGAGTCACAAGGAACTCATTAAAGTATCCATGCCTTCGAGGTTTTCCAAATAGTCCTACCCATTGAACTTAATACTAAACCTTGGTCTAACTAGTTAGGATCCATTTAAGGGTAGCTTCGGTCAGTTCCACTTGGCCAAATGCACCAGGTCGAAGCCATATCTTCCTAGACATGCGATGCCCAAGCTTCCCTAACGTACTATTATCCAAAAACTTCACCAGTACCGTGGGTCAAATTAAACCTAGCCCATTTTACCTAACCTTAATTACCCTGCCGGGTAGTCTACTCTTGTTTACCCATTTCGGGTAGATTAATTTCGGAGGTGCCAGCTATTCTGGAGCCTTCCTTTGGATTTTAATTTTATTTCGAATTTTGATTTAAAATTTTAATTGTTTTCGTGTTTACTCCCCCTGGATCATAGCCTCGATATGGTCTATCAAGGTAATAGACTTGATCCTTGGGGACCCAGTATTGTCCAGGTCCAACTTGATTAACTAAGTTTGACTTGGGTACCCATGCTTGGACTACCTTTCTATTATTTCTATTTACTAATGATAAATACGATTTGTATTTTCTTGTAGTTTTAAATCCAAGTCCAGTTTTGTTGTAAACGGCTCGCTGTTTTCCAAGAATCAGATCCAGATTCTTGGAGCCCAAGGTGAACCGTTCCAACGTGTCCTTGAGTTCTTTAATTTGAGCTTTCAAATTGGAATTTTCTTCCTCAAGTTGTTGGACTTGAGTTGAACTTCCAATTTGAACTGACTCAGTTAAAGAGCTCGAGTCAGTCGCTTCCTTAAGAGCTGTTATCTCCTTTTGGAGCGACTTAACCCGGACGTTGGATTTAGCCAACTTTTTTACTAAGTAAGGTAATAATTCATGCAAGTTATCTAATTGAAATTCTGCAAGTAGTGAACTTACAGTGGGTTTTGGTCCTTCGGAAATGAATGCGGATTCGTGGCTTCGATCAGACTCAGTCTCGGATTCGCTCTCGGTTTCTGACTCATACTTGGACTCAGTTTCCGCCACGGTTGCTAGTACTGGTAGAGCGAAGAAGCTCGTCGGTTCTTTTACGTCGGACCTGGATTCATCTGAAGACTTGGAACATATCTTTTCCTCTGTCTTACTTGTACCTGCAACCATCGTAATACCTTCCTCGACCGAAGTAGTATTATTCTGCTCATCTAATTCAAATAAATCATTTATTAAATTATGCTTACTTACTTGAGCGTCGGAAGTGCCCTCGTGTAGCTCTATCAACTTTTGCCACAACTCTTTTGCACTTGCGAAGGGGTCGATGCAGTTCAGTTCTTCATTAGTTAGGCCACATTGTAGCATGCAGGTTGCTTTGGCATCGGCTTCAACTTTTTTCATTGTGCTAGAATCCCAATTGATGCATGAGATAAGTTCTCCGGTGTCGTCACGTGGAAGTTTGAGTCCGGTCTGGATGATGATCCACATCTTGACTTGCGTCTTGAGGTGGTATTCCATCCGGTTCTTCCAGTATCCAAAGTCCTCGCCAGAAAAGAGCGGCGGTCGGACGGTGTAGAATCCTTCTTGGAATGCCATTTTAAAAGAACCTTGCACACAAAAAATAGCAAAAAAATGTACCAGGACTTGATCCTGGATTAGCAGTGCGGTATGGAAGGATAGAAATAGAAGTTCACCAATTTCGAGAAAAAATAATAAAATAATTAAATTGTAACGACCACCCTTCTTACTGCTACTACACTCTAAGGATGACCGTTACTTAACTACTAACTCTACTTAACCGGTACGCTACTTAACTACGAGGAATCCCTACCGAAAAATTTCGACAGAGTCTCCCCTGTACCGGTGACAATAATCATAAGTACATACATATACAAAGCAATAACATCACCACGCAGTTTATATATAGCTAAAAATAAACTATCCTAGCAATAACAAACAAAAGAACTCCAACAATAGGAAATAACTCAACTACAATGCGGAATAAACTTAACATAGACAAAGGGAAACTACTAAAACAATCTCTATCAATTTAATAACTGAAAGAAAACTCCAAAGAAGGAGTCTTGACAGTTTCCTTAGCAAACTCATGATCTCTCCACAGTCCAACCATCACACACCTTCATCACCACCACCTTGTCGCCTTCCTTTCATGCTTTAGCTTTTCCTTTATCTTTCTTTTACTTATCTTTTGGTAATTCGGTAGAGAATCATAACTAAATCCAAAAGTAGATCTGTTCATGCTAAATGAGGTAGTAAAGAAACTTAAATCTAAATTGCGTACTTTAAAAATGAGGGCTGTTCTTGCCCTATGCATAGCATAAAAGATCTAACCAAACATGCCAGGTACCAAATTGTGCATGCTCATTAAGTAGCAAGGAAAGCTAAACCGTGCATGCTTAAGTTAATGGCTGTTCAGGTTCATTGAAATAGCAAAGACATCTAACGGTATGCTTTAGATTAGAGAACTATTAAAAGCTAACCAACACATGTATATCAATTCTTCATGCTAAAATACATCAAATCTGAAATGCTAACTATACTAATCAAAATTCTGCATATCAAGCTAACAAAATTCTGCATATATAGAGAAAACTAAAGCTAAATGCTTTAATGAAATCTGAAACTGTAAATAACTAAAGGCTGAAAACTAAAGAATTAAGAACTAATACATCTTGGAAATTAAATTCAATTACAAGATCAACTACTGCAAGTGAATCATGCTCATGCTATTCTATACGAACTAAATTTGCTACTGCTCATGAGTATCCATATAAACTAAATTTGCTACACATGCTCAACTGATAGCAATGAAACTAAAACTGTTCAACTAATAGAAACCGAAAGCTGTACATCTAACAGCAGATAAATACAATCTAAACTTTAGAATCTACAACTAACAAGTGGAATAGAATATCAAATCTACTATCCGATTCTTTCACTAACTACATTCATCTATGGCCTGTGATATCTAGAGCATAAAATCTATTTGTGCATGATAGTAGGTTAACAATCTTTCTATTGGTTTCATGCTCAAATTTAATAAAGGAATCTCAAAATTTAAATACTAATCTACACTATCAATGGATCTAAAACCGTATGTACAGGACCAACCACACAAGATTCTAACAGCAGGTTGACCAATAAAAAAAACATCAGGTCTAGATGAAGCACTGCAATCCACTGAACCCCCCCAGAACCACAACAATTCTAGCCCATTTAAACAATTCCCTTTTTCTTCATAAGACTCACGGCAGCAAGTTTTAATACACCAATCTTCACCGCACGCTTCGAAATCGAGAAGAAAACTTGAAAACAAGAAGAACGAAAATTTGGAACTACTCCTACTGCAGGTGAGAAGCACTTACTTCTTGTTCTTGGACTCACAACCGAAAAAGAGAGGTGCTAGGGTTTCGGGTGAACTCCAAATCCGGTGTTTCCTCGCGTCCGCGTGCTCCCCTCGACGAGATGGCCACGAACGTGTGAGGATCTCGCGGGAACACCCCTTGGTCGGCGCCGAAGAAAGGAAACTTAGCTCCGCCGCCTCTTTCGCCCGAGCAGAAATCACTTGGAGAAGGAACTCGGCGCCGTCGCGAGAGGAGAAGGAAATTTAGAGAGAAATTTTAGGTTTTCCGGAAAATAAAAACCTAATTTCTTTTCTTATACTCGGTTAAAATTATAACTATGCTTTAAATCAATTGATTCCCATATCTGATTAACAATCGAGCGCAGCTCGGTTGGTTGGCTGGGTTTTAACCGAGTCCAGGGTCTCGGCTTCAATCCCTCAGCCGCGCACTTTTTCCCAATTTATTCCCTAATCATTAACTATGCTATAAACTTAGTTCTCACCATATAAGGTTAACAAAACCGTTTAGCTCAGCTGGTTGGGCCGGTTTTGCTTGTGTCAGTCCAACCCGAGGTCGTGGGTTCGAATCTCACCTTCAACATTTTTTTTAAAAAAAAACTTCTTTCTTTTTGTAACCCTACTAAACGACCTCCAAAAATTACGTAAAAATACTCTAAAAATTCCTAAAAATCTCTAGAATATTTTAAAAGTATTTCCAAATATTTTTATGGACTTTTAGAACTTGAAATAGGGAAAATTGGGTCGTTACATAAATATTATTAAAAAATATTTAAAAAATATTATTTCAAATTTTGCCAAATTCAATATTTTATCAATACTAATAAACCGTGAAAGGATGAAAATGAATTTTTCGAAAATAATTTTGGAGGGAAAAAATGAAAGGCATAAGGTTTTATTTTTACACTATACAAATGACAAAGCCACGAAAAATGCTTGAATGGTGGTTGCACCAGTTCAAAGCGACCCCGCTCTGATACCAATTGTTGGATCGAGACGCGCTAGAGGGGGGGGGGTGAATAGCGCTCGCGGCTCTTTCGTTCAATTATCAAATTCGTAAGAGTTAAAACGCAGCGGAATAAAGAAAACAAGCACACAAAGACACAAAAGAATTTACTTCGTTCGGAGCCTAAGGCGACTCCTACTCGAAGGCCCGCGATCTTTGATCTTTTTCCGTGGGCAACAACTATAAGCTCGTAAAAACTATTACAAACTAATTACAATTCAAAGCAGTAAAAAGATTATACTGACAACAAAAGACTAAATCTGAAGCTCCAGGTTGTCGGGGTGTCGTTACAGCACTTCGGGATCGTCTCGTAGGCAGCTTGTAGCAGACAGTTCACTTGGATGATAATGCAAGCTGCTGGTCGAGATGTCCTTTTATTGGACGTTCAAGGCGCCTATAGTGCCAGTCAAGGCGCCTTGAACCCCAAAACTTATCCCTGTTCCTGCGCTGTGATAACCTCCGCTGACTGTTGCTTATCCCAACCTGAAGGCGCCTTCATCAAAGCTCCAAGGCGCCTTCAATGGTCCAAGGTGCCTTCAATCCCTATGAAGGCGCCTCCAGCTCCACTTCGCAGCCAGCTTCAGGTTTTGCACCCGAGGCGCCTCTAAGCCTCATGGAGGCGCCTCGGACACTGTTCATCCGAGTTCTTCTTTGTGTTTTTGGTACCTACAAGTATGTTAATCCAAAAATACCTGCAACACAAAGTTAACACAAAATAATAGTATGAATATGAAGTTATGACAGTCTCCGGACTGTCCGGGTCTGACTTCGGATTTCCGACCGGAAACCCTAGGTCGACCCGACGCCTACTGTTCCCTCTACGGGGTACGCGTCCTCACCTACTCCACTCAGGAGATTTACCTGATGCCAGTCTGGTCCTCCAGACCAACTGGGCTTTCCGCCTAGGGTTACCACCCCTAGGACCTAGGGTTACCGCCCCCTAGGGTTTTCCTCCACCTAGGGTTACCGCCCCCTAGGGTTTTCCTCCACCTAGGGTTACCGCCCCCTAGGACCTAAGGTTGCCGCCCCTTAGGGTTTTCCTCCACCTAGGGTTACCGCCCCCTAGGACCTAAGGTTGCCGCCCCTTAGGGTTTTCCTCCACCTAGGGTGTAACAACCCAAATTTCCTCAATTAGAGTCCTAAAAGTAATTTAAAAATATTTAAAAATACTATAGAAATATTTTAGGAATTTTTAGAAATTTTTAGAGTATTTTTATGTAATTTTTGGAGGTCGTTTGGTATTTTTACGAAACGAAGGAAGTTTCGACAAAAAAATGTCCAACCCGAGAATTGAACCCACGACCTTTGGCTCGGTCAAAACTCAGCTGACCAGGTGGGCAAACAGATTTTTCTATTTAGAAAAGGCAGCGAATTTATTTAAGATAGTTAACAGAATATTGGATTATAAAAGGGATAAGTTGATGTTGGATTTGTCTGTTTAGAAAAGGTAGCAAATTTATTTAAGATAGTTAACAGAATATTATAAAAGGGATAAGTTGATGTTGGATTTGTCTGTTTAGAAAAGATAGCGAATTTATTTAAGGAGTTAACAGAAATATTAAGTTATAAAAAAGGATAAGTTGATGCTCTGTTTTCCCATGACTTAAACCATTCTCTCCTTCTCTTCTGCGTACGATGGCGGAGCCCGGGCAGAAAACGAAAGGGAGTTAGGGCATCATCTCCGGCGGTCGGCCAAGGTCCTAGAAGCCCTTTTTGTTTGGTTGTGAGTCCAAGAATCAAGGTAAGTGCTTCTCACCTGCAGTAGGAGTAGCTTCGGACCTTTGTTCTTCTTGAATTCGAAGCATGATGAGCGCTTATAGTGCAGATTTTTAATTAAGCTCATATGTAGATTTTTATGTAAGCTTATAGTGCAGATTTTAATTAACCTTATAGAGCAGATTTTAATTAAGCCTATAGTGCAGATTTTAATTAAGCTCATAGTGCAGATTTTTATTTATGCTTATAGTGCAGATTTTAATTAAGCCTATAGTGCAGATTTTAATTAAGCTTATAGTGCAGATTTTTATTTAAGCTTATAGTGCAGATTTTAATTAAGCCTATAGTGCAGATTTTAATTAAGCTTATAAGTGCAGATTTTTATGTAAGCTTATAATACATATTTTAATTAAGCATTGCAGTGTAGATTTTTCATTAAGCATTTCAATTACAAATTTTGAGTTCTCTATCAGTATTTTGAGTTTAAGAAAAGTATAAGAAAGATAAAGAAAAGAAAGAAAAAGGCCAAGACCTTAAGTAGATCCCAAAATCAAGACTTTAGGGAATTTGGCACACAAGGTGCTAAAGAAAATGCCGAGGCGTTATATATTAGAAGTATTAAAAGATAACAAGTATTTTACTTTTATCAGTGGCACTATGCTGGACTCTCAGTTGTCCTTGGGTTGGGCTCCCATAGTCGACCCTAGGTTTAGATAACTTATTAGTAACGGCACGGCCGACGGTCGACGGTCGACGACTCGAGGGTCGCCAAATGGGTCGGGTCGTTACAAAAGCACAGTTGCCGGGCCCAAGAGAAGTTGATTATTATTTTGAAGTATTATAAGTATAAGTTTTTGAACAAGTAAAGCAATTTTTACATAAGTATAAAGTATTAAAGAATAAGTTTTAAACAAGTGAATTAAAGAATAAGTTTAGAACAGATGAATTAAGTTTCACTTTGTTTTAAAATCAGCAAGCTGAGTTTTCTTTTATGCTAGCATGTTATTTAGATTAGCTTACTGTTCTTTGCTATTTTCTGAGCATGAGTAGCTTTACATGTTTGGCATTTCAGCATGTCTTGTTTTTTTATTAGTAGATGAGTATGAGTAGTATTTCTTTCTGAGCATTCAGTTTTAGACTTCTTCCAGTTACATGCATATTCGAGTTTTGTGAGTTAGATAGCGCTTACTAAGCAATTTTGCTTGTAGTTGCATTTTCCTCTTACTGCAGATAAAGGAAAGGAAAAGTTATAGCAAAGGAAGGCGACAAGGAGGTGCAGATGGATGTGTGATGCCTGGACTATAGAAGCCTTGGGACCTAGCATAAGGATTTATTAAGATTGCCATTTATTAAGAATGTATTAGATGAGTCATTTAGTTTTCCGCTGCTAGTTAATTGCATTTTTAGAGAGTTTATGTATTGATCTTTACATGTGAACAACTCTAATTAAGTAAAGTTAGTAGTCCAGTAGTGCTCCGCCCTCACAGACTAGTAGCGAGGAGGGTGGGGTGTTACAGTTGGTATCAGAGCAGTTCTCATTCTCCAGCATCACACATCAGCACCATCCTTGCCGTCTTCAAATACAGGAAAGGAAAAAGTTTTAGCAAAGGAAGGCGATAAGGAGGTGTTCGAGGATGTGTGATGCCAGGACTATGGAAGCCCTAGGACTTAGTTAAGAATTTGTTTAGATTAATCCTTTATTTAGGATGATAAGAAAATTTGGAAGTAAGAAGTTGTAATTCATTATTAAGTTTCCGCATTTTAGTATTTGGGATGATATATGTTATTTTGATGTTGTTTGGACATAGTAGATGAATTGTAATCTTGTGTGATGATTTGTGGTATTGTTTCTTTTGGTTTTGACACTTATATAACTGCGTGAGAGTTTGTTATCTGTTCTAGCCGCCTGTGGCTGTGTATATAGTGTTTGTATATCAGTTTAAGGTCACCGATACAGGGGAGACTCTGTTGAAATTTTTCGGTAGGGATTCCTCGTGGATTTTAATTATACCGGTTAAGTAGAGTTAGTAGTTAAGTAACAGTCACTCTTAGAGAGTAGTAGAGTATTAAGAAGGGTGGTCGTTACATAGGGTTACCGCCCCCAAGGACCTAAGGTTACCCCCCCTTAGGATTTTCCTTCACCTAGGGTTACCACCCCCTAGGACCTAAGGTTACCCCCCGTAGGATTTTCCTTCACCTAGGGTTACCACCCCTTAGGACCTAAGGTTACCCCCTCTTAGGATTTTCCCCTACCTAACCGCAGTTAGGACTTTCCTGAAACACTCATTCAACATGTTAGATAACAGAGAATCTTAACTTTGAATCCCTTTGCCATTATCAAAACTTAGGTTCGATCGTCGGATGCTTCCTGCACCAACACATGGTTTACTAACTTGATAGGTCAAAAGGACCTGTCAACCTGACACCAGGTACGAAGTCTAGGTGTAGGATTCTGGAAGAGGTTGGGATGTTCGATTCCCAATAGGAGGAAGTCCGGATGTGCAATTTCAACAAGAAAACTTGGTGGGTCAGATTAGATGTCGAGGAGGTAACTTGACACTTGGTAAGTGAAGATAAGTCATTGGAGGAGAGTGACTCTATGAGGATACGTCCCAGTTGAGAGGACAGTAGGCATCGGTCCAATTTAGGCTCATTTTGAAAACCTAAATCGATACTCTGACTAGATCCTGGTCTAGAGGATGGGGTCTAAGTCATAAATTAATCATATTATTATTGTGTTAACCTTATTTTACAGGTTAAATATTTTTATATTAAACTAATATATTTTACAGGGCAAAGGGAGTAGAAAAGGCCTCTGGTGAACAGTACCCGAAGCACCTTTTAAGCAACGAAAGGAGTGTAAAGCCCGAAAAATTCCCAAATTTATTTTAGAATTATTCTATGATTTTTCTGGAATTATTAGATATTTTTCCGGAATTTTCCGAGTAGCGGGAGTAGCAAAAACAAATAGGTCGCAAAATAGCTTAGGCGGGAATCGAACCCGAGACCTATGGTGTAAGGGATAATGTTAGTAACCAGTTGAACCCAGCAGGGCCGTGCTGAAAGGAAGGAGAACCAAATATATTTATATTAGAGTTGGGTTCATTAAACCACTTAATATAAATAATAAACTTAAGTGGGGTTTGGTTTATTTTGGTTCGGCACCTCTTCACCTCACGACACTTTCTCTTCCAAAACCTCACCGCCGCCTCTCCCTTCTTCTCCTCTTCCTCACGCACGGCACACCAAGGCAAGGGTCCATAGGATCATCTTCCGGCGACGACTCCAACACGAAAGGGGTTCTTCTCCGCGAGAGGAACGCGAAGACGTAAGCGGTTCGTCGAGCGGACAGTTTTCCGGAAACACCTAGCGAATAGAATCGTAAGAAAACCTTACGATTGAGGTAAGAAACCCCTCACCTGCAGTATAATTGCTCGCTTGTTAGTTTTGGCGTTAGTTCAGTAATTTTATAGTTTTCAGTTTTAGGGCATGCTTTTAGTGCACGCCAAGCATTCGGTAGAATGCCCGTTCGAAGGATGTACCAATAGGCGTCCTAACAGCATATAAAATGTAATAGAAACATTTTATTCAGTTTATTATTAGTTATTACAGCTATATGGATCAGATATCCATTGGGTGGGCTCCCACAGTAGCCTCTAGGTTCAGATAACCTAGCTCTAGGTTCAGATAACCTAGAACAGCAAAGTAAAATACTTGGATCAGATATCCATGGGCTGGACTCCCACAGTCGTCCCTAGGTTCAGATAACCTAGTAACCCTGCTGGATTCGGAACTTGCAATCCCGGGTCTCGTAGGGATGCGCGCACAGTAAGCACAGTTGCCAGGGCCCCAGCAGCATGTTTAGTATTTTCATCTATTATATGTATAGTTTTCAAATTTGAAACCAGTGATGAAAACACTAATTTAGCTTTCAGTTCAGTTCAGGTTCAATTTACATGATTTGAGTTCATGTACAGATTTAGACATATGCATGACTAGTTCAGTTTCATGCTCAGTTTATATGTTATGCCATGTTTCAGTTCCAGTTTATGCTTTGTTTGATATGCCATGCCATGCTTGCATGTTCAGTATGTTTTTTTCAAACAACATGATTTAAAATCATAATTGCATCGTATGCATGATTTAGTGAGGTAGATGGTTTCTTACTAAGCTTTAAGCTTACAGGTACTACTTTTCTTATACGTAAAAGAAAAGTGGACTAGCGGAGGCTGGAGGGCGATGCTACAATGATGTGTGTGTGCAAGGGGTCTGGAATAAAGATCCTAGGGATCTAAACAGCTTAAATTTCAGCATTTAGGTTTCAGTTTGCTTAATGTTCACTTTTGAGCTCGTTAAATGTTTTAATCCAATAAAACTATGCACTATTCAGTTTGTCAAGTTTAGAATGCATGTAGGTTCATGTTAGAATGTTTTTCATGTATTTAAAATTCATATCTGTGAGTTGTGGCACGTTTTAGTGCCGGAAAGTCCTGAAATCAGAAACTCTGATTTCATATCAGAGTTGGATCGGTCTGCCGACCGATCCGTTACAGTATCAGGATCCAGGATCGGTCAGCCGACCGATCCAGAGGCATACAATATACTACTGTATGCTATCTGATCGGTCGTCCGATCGATCCAGCACCGAACAGAGAGTTCGGGACGAAATCTGCAGTCGCTGATCGGTCGGCCGACCGATCAGTGAGCAGCTGGATCGGTCGACAGACCGACCCAGAGGCGAACAGAAACATAAGAAGTGCACTGATCGGTCTACCGACCGATCAGGGTGCTTCTGGATCGGTCGGTAGACCGATCCAGTTGTGAACAGAACGCAGCAGAAGCACGGAGGCTCACTGATCGGTCTCCCGACCGATCCAGAGGGTGCCTCCGTGCCAGTATCAGCTGGAACGATCTGTGAATCGTTCCGAAGGCTCAATCGACTTACGGATCGGTTGAAATGTCTGATTACAGCTAGCAGGACCTTCAAGAGGCATAGATTGTCTCTCCTAGTATGTGTACAACACTTAGGTACTCTTAGAATGTCAAGTTGAGACTTTACAGAATTAGTTTAGCAAATTTCAAATTTGCTCAGTTTTCCGCACAGCATTTCAGTAGTTAATGTAGCGATCTTGCTCACAGCCTAGTACCAGGAGTTGGGTCGTTAGGTTCCTTACTTCCTACACACACATCAACATTGTGCCTACAGCTTCCAAGTAAGAACATCTCTCACTCGGTTTGTTTTCAGCTTTCATATCAGTTATGTGTGCTTCCATGTTTGCTCTCATGTTGGTAGTTAATTAATTTATGTTTACAGTGATAGTATTTAACATGTTACCAGTAGTTAACTATAACATGATAGCTTAGTTATATATATGTGTTCTCTGCTATTTAGAAAATGACGAGGACGTCCGGCTAAGAAAGCAAAGTGGTGAGCCCCAGATGAGGCTGCCTCCCCACCTTACGATTAGTGGCTCGAAGCTAGCGAGCAGAGATAGCCTCAAAGGCTAACCAGACTACTCCCGGTCACTCGATCGAACCTCACGACTCCGAATCACAGAGGTAGTACCACCTGCAAGACGGTCCCGATGTGGGCTAAGAGAGAAGCTTACCTTATCCGGTAGAGAATTAAGCGAGAACTTCTCAGGCACCAGTGAACCATGGGATGCTCGGGCATGGTTTAAAACACTGGAAAGCACGATGGAACTTCTAGATGGCGAGCACGAAAGGTGAAGTGTGCCTCCTTATGCTAACAGGAGACGCACGCATGTGGTGGAAAAGAATCAGAACGAAGCGACTAGGACTTCGAGAAAGAATTCTTCGAGGAATTCTTTCACATGCAAGTCACGAACCGACACTATGACGAGTTTACAGAATTTCGTCAGGGCAACCTATCAGTTCAGGAGGCCGTGAAGAAATTCAACAGGTTGGCCCGTCTGTGTCCAGAACTAGTCAGCTCAGAGAAGGAACGAGTACGCTTGATGCTGAAGATGCTCAGACCAGAGATCGCAATGAATGTGGCTGGTGGCGTTCATAGGCCACAAACCATAGAGGAGCTAGTGAGTAGTGCTCTGATCACCGAGCACATCAGCACAGTATCACCCAGCAGAAGTAGGTTTCCACAGAGCCCAAGGGACAAACTAGCTCAGGTACTCAGCAGAAACAACAGGGACATAGCTCCAACTGGAAGGGGAAACGCAAGGCAAGCAGTGACCCAAAAGGAGGACCAGCTGGAAAACATTCCAGACATCCCAAGTGTGCTACTTGTGGGAAACATCATCCAGGAGTTTGCCGCAAGGGTGCGCGAGGTTGTTTTGAATGTGGACAGGAAGGGCACATGGCTAGCGGTCGAACAAGAACAGATCTTCCTCCGCCTCGGCCGATACAAGATGGAGCTCAGCCACACCACATGTATGTCTTAGATGGTCCATGATCACGATTAGAAGCCCCACACTACCACAAATGCCGGATTTTCTCACCGACCGGAGAGGACGTAGCAAATGCCTCGGGTTGTCACAGTCGATCGATTTTTCAAAGATAATGCAACTTATTCGACATCGGGCAACCCACTCTTATGTATCCGGGCATTTCCGAGAAACTAGCAACACCTCCGAAGTACTCAATAGTCGGTTTCTGACAACGCTACCCTCAGGAGACATTATGGCATCTACGCACTGGCTCAGGGCGGTGCCAGTCATTATAGCAGACAGGGAGCTTTTTGGTGATCCGATAGTGCTAGAAATGACTGACTACGATGTCATCTTTGGATTTATAGAGTGCCGTAAACAGAAGGTCATATTCCAACCTGAAGCAGGAGTACAGTTTGAGTACATGGGAAAACCAAAGAGAAAAGCCAGGAAGTTTCTCTCAACATTGAAAGCACAGCAGCTATTTGATTCAGGATGCATGGGATTTTTAGCAAATGTGGTCAACACCAGCTAGGACAAGAACCAACAGCTATCAGAGGTTCGAGTCGTTTGTGACGAGCTATCAGACTTAGCACCAGACAGGGAGATTGAATTTGAGATAGAGCTCATTCCCGGCACAAATCCAATTTCCAAGGCACCGTACCGCATGGCTCCAGCAGAACTGAAGGAACTTCAGGAGCAATTACAGGAGCTTCTTGACAAGGGTTTCATACGCCCTAGTCACTCACCATGGGGAGCACCTGTGTTGTTCGTGAAGAAGAAGGATGGAAGCATGCGCCTATGACCCGACTACCATGCCTTAAACCACGTCACAATTAAAAACAGATACCATCTCCCCAGGATAGATGACCTGTTTGACCCGATAAAGGGAGCCACGGTGTTCTCTAAAATTGACCTCGGATCAGGATATCACCAGGTTAGAGTCAAGGAAGGTGATATACCTAAAACAGCTTTCAGGAACGGACACTATGAGTTCGTAGTCATGCCTTTTGGCGTGACAAATGCTCCAGCTACTTTCATGGACCTCATGAACAGGGTATTCAGAGAATACTTAGACAAGTTTGTCATCGTGTTCATCGATGACATTCTTATCTATTCAGCACTCAGGAGGACCATGCAGAGCATCCAGTTTTGCAGATCCTTCAGCAGAACCAGTTGTACGCCAAATTCACGAAATGTGAATTACGGCTAAACCAGGTAGCCTTTCTCGGTCACATCATCTCCAAAGATGGTGTTATGGTAGATCGAAGATAGAAGCGGTAAATCTGGAAGAGACCCGAGCGCCAGTGAAATGAAGCTTTACGATTAGCAGTACTGAAATTCGTGAGGACTTCTCCAGATAGCCTCCCACAGCGGCTCTCACCAGGAAGAACAAGAAATTTCAGTGGACGGAGGATGCGAGAATAGCTTTAGCGAACTAAAGCGGAGATTGACCAGTGCTCCTATTTTAGCTATAACAACTTCGACATCTACAGTGACGCCTCTAAATTGGGATTAGGAGCGATACTGATGCAAGGCAAGGTGATCGCCTATGCCTCCGGACAACTCAAGGATTATGAGGAACTATCCTACTCACGACCTTGAGCTTGCGGCAGTGGTGTTCGCTCTCAAGATTTGGAGACATTATTTGTACGGAGCTCAGTGCAGAGTGTATACAGATCATCAAAGTCTGAAGTATTTCTTTACTCAGAAGGATCTGAATATGCGACAGCGTAGATGGTTAGAACTAGTCAAAGATTATGACATAGATATCCTCTACCATCCAGGAAAAGCTAATAAGGTAGCAGACGCACTCAGCAGGAAGTCCAGTGCTACCTTATTATCTTTAGCAGCTATGTCACCACCCCTAAGGAAGGAGATTACGGCCTTTAGTCTCGAGCTTATAGTCGGACAACTTTCCACTATGACCTTAGAGTCTACCTTGCTTGGTGATATTCAGTCAGCTCAGGATCAGGACCCTGAAATTCAGAAAATCAAGCAAGGGCTAGCAGAATCGGAAAGTGGAGAATTCAGAGTGTCCGACAGTGGGGTGTTGTATTTTGGCGACAGACTCTGTGTTCCAGATCAGGAGGAGCTACGGAGACAGATTTTAGACGAGGCTCACAGGACTCCCTATGCATCCGGGCTCCACCAAAATGTATCAAGACTGAAGAAACGCTTTTGGCCGGGATGAGCGAGACATCGCCAGATATGTTAGCATCTGCCTCACCCGTCGAGGGTCAAGGCGGAACATCGGCGACCAGGAGGAGTTCTGCAGCCTATACAGATTCCAGAGTGGGAGGATATCTCCATGGATTTCATAGTGGGACTACCCAGAACCACGAATGGTTTTGATGCCATCCGGGTAATAGTCGACGGGTTGACTAAATCAGCCCACTTTTAGCTATCAAGATATCCTACTCTATGGAGAAGCTAGCTCAGTTGTATGTGAGATTGTCAGATTGCATGGAGTCCCACGAACCATTATATCGATAGAGACAAGTTTACATCACACTTCCGAAGTCACCATGGGCACCGGTTAAAATTCAAGATGCCTTCCATCCTCGAGACGGATGGTCGACGGAGGCGAGTGAATCGGTACTCAAGATATGCTCGAGCTTGTGCCCTAGATTTCAAGGAAGTTGGTGCAAATATCCGAGTCTAGCAGAATTTGCATACAACAACAATTATCGTGCCACCATCGGGATGGCTCCTTATGAGGCACTCTATGGGCGGAGGTGCAGATCACCAATCTGCCGGTATGAGAGTGGTGAGCAGAAGGAACTAGAGCTTGAGATCTAGTGGCGATACCACAGCACCATACAGATTCGCCAGAGGATAGAGACGACAGAGTCGGAAGAGCTATCTTGATACACGACGCACTAGAGTTTTCGGGGCGGTTTTCCTCGAGTAGCTCCCATGAAGGAGTCATGCGTGGGAAGAAGGGCAAGCTAGCTCCCGATATGTGGGACCATACCTTATCACGAAGAGAGTGGGCAAGGTAGCATATGAGCTAGAGCTACCTCGGGAGATGTCAGCAGTCCACAACGTATTTCATGTTTCCATGCTGAAGAAGCATATTCCAGACGCCACCCAGGTGATTGAGCCCCAGTTGGTACAGGTCCGTGATGATCTCAGCTATGACGGGCCTATTCGATAATAGACCGAGCAAGAAAGAAATTACGGAACAAGGAAGTACCATTAGTTAAAGTCACCGGCAAAATCACACAGCAGCAAGGCGACTTGGGAGACAGAGGCCGGCATGAGACAGACTGTTTTAAGTTCGAGGACGAACTTTTATAAGGTATGGGGATTGTAAAGCCCAAAAATTCCCAAATTTATTTTAGAATTATTCTATGATTTTCTGGAATTATTAGATATTTTCCGGAATTTTCCGAGTAGCGGAGTAGCAAAAACAAATAGGTCGCAAAATAGCTTAGCGTGAATCGAACCCGAGACCTATGGTGTAAGGGATAATGTTAGTAACCAGTTGTACTGAAAGGAAGGAGAACCAAATATATTTATATTAGAGTTGGGTTCATTAAACCACTTAATATAAATAATAAACTTAAGTGGGGTTTGGTTTATTTTGGTTCGGCACCTCTTCACCTCACGACACTTTCTCTTCCAAAACCTCACCGCCGCCTCTCCCTTCTTCTCCTCTTCCTCACGCACGGCACACCAAGGCAAGGGTCCATAGGATCATCTTCCGACGACGACTCCAACACGAAAGGGGTTCTTCTCCGCGAGAGGACGGAAGCGGTTCGTCGAGCGGACAGTTTTCCGGAAACACCTAGCGAATAGAATCGTAAGAAAACCTTACGATTGAGGTAAGAAACCCCTCACCTGCAGTATAATTGCTCTCGCTTGTTAGTTTTGGCGTTAGTTCAGTAATTTTATAGTTTTCAGTTTTAGGGCATGCTTTTAGTGCACGCCAAGCATTCGGTAGAATGCCCAGTTCAGAAGGATGTACCAATAGGCGTCCTAACAGCATATAAAATGTAATAGAAACATTTTATTCAGTTTATTATTAGTTATTACAGCTATATGGATCAGATATCCATTGGGTGGGCTCCCACAGTAGCCTCTAGGTTCAGATAACCTAGCTCTAGGTTCAGATAACCTAGAACAGCAAAGTAAAATTAAACAGTATTCAGTATTTTACTTTTATTCAGTTGGCATCGTGCTTGGATCAGATATCCATGGGCTGGACTCCCACAGTCGTCCCTAGGTTCAGATAACCTAGTAACCCTGCTGGATTCGGAACTTGCAATCCCGGGTCTCGTAGGGATGCGCGCACAGTAAGCACAGTTGCCAGGGCCCCAGCAGCATGTTTAGTATTTTCATCTATTATATGTATAGTTTTCAAATTTGAAACCAGTGATGAAAACACTAATTTAGCTTCCAGTTCAGTTCAGGTTCAATTTACATGATTTGAGTTCATGTACAGATTTAGACATATGCATGACTAGTTCAGTTTCATGCTCAGTTTATATGTTATGCCATGTTTCAGTTCCAGTTTATGCTTTGTTTGATATGCCATGCCATGCTTGCATGTTCAGTATGTTTTTTTCAAACAACATGATTTAAAATCATAATTGCATCGTATGCATGATTTAGTGAGGTAGATGGTTTCTTACTAAGCTTTAAGCTTACAGGTACTACTTTTCTTATATAAAAGAAAAGTGGACTAGCGGAGGCTGGAGGGCGATGCTACAATGATGTGTGTGTGCAAGGGGTCTGGAATAAAGATCCTAGGGATCTAAACAACTTAAATTTCAGCATTTAGGTTTCAGTTTGCTTAATGTTCACTTTTGAGCTCGTTAAATGTTTTAATCCAATAAAACTATGCACTATTCAGTTTGTCAAGTTTAGAATGCATGTAGGTTCATGTTAGAATGTTTTTCATGTATTTAAAATTCATATCTGTGAGTTGTGGCACGTTTTAGTGCCGGAAAGTCCTGAAATCAGAAACTCTGATTTCATATCAGAGTTGGATCGGTCTGCCGACCGATCCGTTACAGTATCAGGATCCAGGATCGGTCAGCCGACCGATCCAGAGGCATACAGTATACTACTGTATGCTATCTGATCGGTCGTCCGATCGATCTACCGACCGATCAGGGTGCTTCTGGATCGGTCGGTAGACCGATCCAGTTGTGAACAGAACGCAGCAGAAGCACGGAGGCTCACTGATCGGTCTCCCGACCGATCCAGAGGGTGCCTCCGTGCCAGTATCAGCTGGAACGATCTGTGAATCGTTCCGAAGGCTCAATCGACTTACGGATCGGTTGAAATGTCTGATTACAGCTAGCAGGACCTTCAAGAGGCATAGATTGTCTCTCCTAGTATGTGTACAACACTTAGGTACTCTTAGAATGTCAAGTTGAGACTTTACAGTAATTAGTTTAGCAAATTTCAAATTTGCTCAGTTTTCCGCACAGCATTTTCAGTAGTTAATGTAGCGATCTGGCTCACAGCCTAGTACCCAGGAGTTGGGTCGTTACAAGGAGCCTTGAGTACTATTCATGGAAGGCGCCTTCGGAGGCTTGGAAGGTGTCTTTCAACAGATAAAATTAGACTTCGTTGATAATAAGGAGCAGCTTTCTTCATGAAAAACTGTGTCTATGGAAAGTGCCTTCAGGGCTATAGAAGGTGTCTTCCATACCTTATAAAAAACCATCTCGACCAAGGCTTTCACATCATCTCTCATATAAGCTTCTATACGTTCGATTGACATTCCTACTACACCAACTTCCTGCTACACCAACTTCCTGCTAATACTCTACTATGACGGTGTTATGCCCTACTACTGCTGAGGATCCATCAAACACTGAAATCCAATCATCTTTGAAAGTGTTGGGTAATAAAGTTAAATTCTATACTTACTTTTTTACAAAAGGAAACGTGTAGCATGTTATACTTGTTCTTATTCCTTTTCTACTCAATCCCCTCTTCCGGTGATTCCAGAAAAGGTATTTAGTGGATTACCTATCAGTAGATCCACGAAACCTGAGTCTTGGAGTAGGAGTCATCAAAGGCTCCGAACCAAGTAAAACTGACTGAGTCATATTTTCTTGCTTTCTGTTTTTGTGTTTAAATTTTCTGCTATGTATACTTTGATTTTATAACTAAAAATAAAAGTTTTTTGAAAACTATGTGATTCACCCCCCTCCCCCCTCTCACATGTGTCTCAATCGAACAACACGCACTACTAGTGTAACACCCCACCCTCCTCGCTACTAGTCTATAAGGGCGGAGCACTACTGGACTACTAACTTTACTTAACTATCCTTGTTCACATGTTGATAGAAATTCCTAAAACTCTCAGAGAACTCAAAACATACAATTAACTAGCAGCGGAAGACTAAATGACTCATCTAATACATTCTTAATAAATGACAATCTTGATAAATTCTTATGCTAGGTCCCAAGGCTTCTATAGTCCAGGCATCACACATCCATCCACACCTCCTTGTCGCCTTCCTTTGCTATAACTTTTCCTTTTCCCGTATCTGCAGTAAGAGGAAATGCATCTATAAGCAAAATTGCTTAGTAAGCTCTATCTAACTCACAAAATCTCGATATGCATGTACATATACTAAAAACTAAAACTGAATGCTCAAAAGGGAAACTATTCATGCTCATCTACTAGTAAAAGAAACAAACATACTGAAATGCTAAACATGTAAAGCTACTCATGCTCTTCTAATAGCAAAGAACAGTAAGCTAATCTAAATAACATGCTAGCATAAAAGAAAACTCAACTTGCTGTTTTTAAAATAAAATGAAACTTATTTCATTTGTTCTAAACTTATTCTTTTATTTCACTTGTTTAAAAACTTCTTCTTTAATACTTTTATACTGATGTAAAACTTATTTTACTTGTTCAAAAACTTATACATATAATACTTCAAAATAATAATCAACTTTCTTCTTGGGCCCGACAACTGTACTTGCTATGCGAGATAGCTGGTCCCGAATCTAGTAGGGTTTACTATTGTAACGACCTGACCCATTTGGCGGCCCATTTGGCGACCCTCGGGTCGTCGACCGTCGACCATCGGCCGTGCCGTTACTACTAGGTTATCTAAACCTAGGGACGACTATGAGAGCCCAACAAAGGACAACTGAGAGTCCAGTACAGTGCCACTGATAAAAGTAAAATACTTGTTATCTTTTAATACTTCTATTATATAATGTCTCAGCATTTTCTTTAGCACCTTGTGTGCCAAAATCCCTAAAGTCTTGACTTTAGGATCTACTTAAGGCCTTGGCCTTTTCTTTCTTTTCTTTATCTTTCTTATACTTGTTAATACTTCTAATAAAAGAATGCTTCTTTAAAAACTGAAATGTTTAAACAAAAATCTGCATATAAACTTAATCAAAATTTGCATTCAAGCTTATTAAAAATTTGTATTATAATCTTAATAAAATCTGCACTTATAAGTTTAATAAAATTCTGCACACTAATGCTTAACAAAAAACTGCACTATAAACTTAAATAAAAATCTGCACTATAAGCTTAATTAAAAATCTGCACTATAAGCTTAATTAAAAATCTGCACTATAAGCTTAATTAAAATCTGCACTATAAGCTTAATTAAAATCTGCACTATAAGCTTTCATAAAAATCTGCATTATAAGCTTAATTAAAATCTGCACTATAAGCCTACATAAAAATCTACACTATAAGCTTAATTGAAATCTGCATTATAGGCTTAATTAAAATCTGCACCTATAAACTTAATTAAAATCTGCACTATAAGCTTAATTAAAATCTGCACTATAGCCTTAATTAAAATCTGCACTATAAGCTTACATAAAAATCTGCATTATAAGCTTAATTAAAATCTGCACTATAGGCTTAATTAAAAATCTGCACTATAAGTGCTTAATTAAAATCTGCAATATAAGCTCTACATAAAAATCTGCAATATAAGCACTACATAAAAATCTGCATTATAAGCTTAATTAAAATCTGCACTATAGGCTTAATTAAAAATCTGTACTATAAGCGCTTCTTATGCTTCGAATTCAAGAAGAACAAAGGTCCGAAACTACTCCTACTGCAAGTTAGAAGCACTTACCTTTGCGTTCTTGGGCTTACAACCGGAAAGAAAACTTCTAGGGTTTGCGGGAATTGCAAGCTTCAACCCCTCCTTTGTGCTCACGGTTTCCTCTTGACGAGAGGATCACAACCATGTGAAGATCTCCCGGAAATCTCCCTTGGCCGATCGCCGGAGAGGAACCCTAGATCCCCCCCTTTTTCCTTCGCCCAAACAGGAGATGCTGTGCCATCGGGAGAGAAAAGTAGAGGAGAGGTTTAGGTTTTGGAAAATAATCCCTAAGTTCTCCCGTTTTATAACTTAATATTTTTGTTAACTATCTTAAATAAATTCGCTACCTTTTCTAAACAGACAAATCCAACATCAACTTATCCCTTTTATAATCCAATATTCTGTTAACTATCTTAAATAAATTCGCTACCTTTTCTAAACAGACAAATCCAACATCAACTTATCCCTTTTATAATCCAATATTTTGTTAACTATCTTAAATAAATTTGCTACCTTTTTTAAACAGAAAAATCCGTTTGCCCACTTGGTCTGTAACACCCCACCCTCCTCACTACTGGACTGTGAGGGCGGAGCGCTACTGGACTACTAACTTTACTTAACTATCCTTGTTCACATGTTGATAGTAATTCCTAAAACTCTCAGAGAACTCAAAACATACAATTAACTAGCAGCGTAAGACTAAATGACTCATCTAATATATTCTTAATAAATGTCAATCTTAATAAATTCTTATGCTAGGTCCCAAGGCTTCTATAGTCCAGGCATCACATATCCATCCGCACCTCCTTGTCGCCTTCCTTTGCTATAATTTTTTCCTTTCCTTTATCTGCAGTAAGAGGAAAATGCATCAATAAGCAAAATTGCTTAGTAAGCGCTATCTAACTCACAAAACTCGAATATGCATGTGAATATATTGAAATCTAAAAGCTGAATACCCAAAAGGAAAACTACTCATGCTCATCTACAAGCAAAAGAAACATACTGAAATGCTAAATGTGTAAAACAAATCTATACAATCATGCTAGCATAATCTTGCTGAATTTTAAACATTTTCTGAATCTTATTTCACTTGTTTAAAAACTTATACTTTAATACTTTTATACTTATGTGAAACTTATTTTACTTGTTCAAAAGCTTATACTTATAATACTTCAAAATAATAATCAACTTTCTTCTTGGGCCCGACAACTGTACTTGTTATGCGCGCATCTCTAACTAGACCCGAGATAGCTGGTTCCGAATCTAGTAGGGTTTATTGAGAGTCCAGCACAGTGCCACTGATAAAAGTAAAATACTGATTTATAAGCTGATTTATCTTAATTACTTCTTCTTTAAATGCCTTGGCATTTTAACGAGCACCTTGTGTGCCAAAATCCCTAAAGTTTTGACTTTAGGATCTACTTAAGGCCTTGGTCTTTTTCTTTCTTTTCTTTATCTTTCTTATACTTGTTAATACCTCTAATAAAAGAATACTTTTTTAAAAACTGAAATGTTTAAACAAATTCTAACTTTGAAATGCATAAACAAAAATCTACATACTATGCTAATCAAAATTCTGCATACTATTCTAATCAAGATTCTGCATTCTATGCTACACTATTTCTGCATACTATGCAAACATAAATTCTGCACTATAATACTTAACCAAACTGAACTATAATCTTTTTCTTTAAAAACTGCATTATAAGTTCCACCAAAAATCTGCACTACAAGTTCCACCAAAAAACTATGCACTATAAATTCCACCAAAACTCTGCACTACAAGTTCCACCAAAAATCTGCACTATAAATTTAAAGAAATCTGCACCATAAGCTCTAAAGAAATCTGCACTACAAGCTCTAAAGAATTCTGCTCTAAAGAAATCTGCATTTTAAGCACTAAAAAATTTGCACTACAAGCTTAATTAAAATCTGCACTATAAGCTTACATAAAAATCTGCACTATAAGCTTGATTGAAATATGCACTATAGGCTTAATTAAAATCTGCACCTATAAACTTAATTAAAATCTGCACTATAAGCTTAATTAAAATCTGCACTATAGGCTTAATTAAAATCTGCACTATAAGCTTACATAAAAATCTGCATTATAAGCTTAATTAAAATCTGCACTATAGGCTTAATTAAAAATCTACACTATAAGCTGAATTAAAATCTGCACTATAAGCTTACATAAAAATCTGCACTATAAGCCTACATAAAAATCTGCATTATAAGCTTAATTAAAATATGTACTATAGGCTTAATTAAAAATCTGCACTATAAGCGCTTAATTAAAATCTGCAATATAAGCTCTACATAAAAATCTGCATTATAAGCTTAATTAAAATCTGCACTATAGGCTTAATTAAAAATATGCACTATAAGCGCTTCTTATGCTTCGAATTCAAGAAGAACAAAGGTCCGAAACTACTCTTACTGCAGGTGAGAAGTACTTACCTTACTTCTTGGACACACAACCGAACAAAAAGGGCTTCTAGGACCTTGGCTGGCCGCCGGAGACGATGCCCTAACTCCCTTTCGTTTTCTGCCCGAGCTCCGCCATCGTACGCAGAAGAGAAGGAGAGAATGGTTTAAGTCACGGGAAAATAGAGCATCAACTTATCCCTTTTTAAAACTTAATATTTCTATTAACTTCTTAAATAAATTCGCTACCTTTTCTAAACAAACAAATCCAACATCAACTTATCGCTGTTATAATCCAATATTCTGTTAACTATCTTAAATAAATTCGCTCCATTTTCTAAACAGACAAATCCAACATCAACTTATCCCTTTTATAATCCAATATTCTGTTAACTATCTTAAATAAATTCGCTACCTTTTCTAAACAGACAAATCCAACATCAACTTATCCTTTTTATAATCCAATATTCTGTTAACTATCTTAAATAAATTTTGCTACATTTCTAAATAGAACCGCCTGCTTGATGACTTGGTCAACCGGATTTGCTTAAGGCTTGGTTCGACCGGAGGTTGCAGGTTTGAATCTCTGCTAATTTTCTTTATTTTTTGCAACTTGTTTCTTTTGGTAAAAATACCAAACGAACTCCAAAAATTGCATAAAAATACTCTAAAAATTTCTAAAAATCTATAGAATTTTTCTAAAGCATTTCTAAATATTTTAAGTACTATTAGGACCCGAAATGAGGAAATTTGGGTTGTTACAATTCCCCATACCTTATAAAAAGTTCGTCATCGAACTTAGAACAATTCTGGATATTTCTGCCTCATGCTGTTCCTCACACAAGAACTTTTATCTAGCTTAAGCACATATAAACAAATACTTCTAAAGATTTCTCTTTACTGCAAAAAAACAAAAAAAAAAGAAAAGCATACTAAAAAGAATTTAAGTACTTTCTTACTTGAAGACGGCAAAGTTGGTGCTGATGTGTGCTGCTGGAGAATAGGAACTGCTCTGATACCAACTTGTAACACCCCACCCTCCTCACTACTGGACTGTGAGGGCGGAGTGCTACTGGACTACTAACTTTACTTAACTATCCTTGTTCACATGTTGATAGTAATTCCTAAAACTCTCGGAGAACTCAAAACATACAATTAACTAGTAGTGGAAGACTAAATGACTCATCTAATATATTCTTAATAAATGTCAATCTTAATAAATTCTTATACTAGGTCCCAAGGCTTCTATAGTCCAGGCATCACATATCCATCCGCACCTCCTTGTCGCCTTCCTTTGCTATAACTTTTCCTTTCCTTTATCTGCAGTAAGAGGAAAATGCATCTATAAGCAAAATTGCTTAGTAAGCGCTATCTAACTCACAAAACTCGAATATGCATGTGAATATACTGAAATCTAAAAGCTGAATGCCCAAAGGGAAAACTACTCATGCTCATCTACAAGCAAAAGAAACATACTGAAATGCTAAATGTGTAAAACAAATTTATACAATCATGCTAGCATAATCTTGCTGAATTTTAAACACTTTCTGAATCTTATTTCACTTGTTTAAAAACTTATACTTTAATACTTTTATACTTATGTGAAACTTATTTTACTTGTTCAAAAGCTTATACTTATAATACTTCAAAATAATAATCAACTTTCTTCTTGGGCCCGGCAACTGTACTTGTTATGCGCGCATCCCTAACTAGACCCGAGATAGCTGGTCCCGAATCTAGTAAGGTTTATTAGGTTATCTAAACCTAGGGACGACTATGGGAGCCCAACCCAAGGACAACTGAGAGTCTAGCACAGTGCCACTGATAAAAGTAAAATACTGATTTATAAGCTGATTTATCTTAATTACTTCTTCTTTAAATGCCTTGGCATTTTAACGAGCACCTTGTGTGCCAAAATCCCTAAAGTCTTGACTTTGGGATCTACTTAAGGCCTTGGCCTTTTTCTTTCTTTGCTTTATCTTTCTTATACTTGTTAATACCTCTAATAAAAGATTACTTTTTTAAAAACTGAAATGTTTAAACAAATTCTAACTTTGAAATGCATAAACAAAAATCTGCATACTATGCTAATCAAAATTCTGCATACTATTCTAATCAAGATTCTGCATTCTATGCTACACTACTTCTGCATACTATGCAAACATAAATTCTGCACTATAATACTTAACCAAACTGAACTATAATCTTTTTCTTTAAAAACTGCATTATAAGTTCCACAAAAAATCTGCACTACAAGTTCCACCAAAAAACTATGCACTATAAATTCCACCAAAACTCTGCACTACAAGTTCCACAAAAAATCTGCACTATAAACTTTAAAGAAATCTACACCATAAGATCTAAAGAAATCTGCACTACAAGCTCTAAAGAAATCTGCACTACAAGCTCTAAAGAATTCTGCTCTAAAGAAATCTGCATTTTAAGCTCTAAGAAATTTGCACTACAAGCTTAATTAAAATCTGCACTATAAGCTTACATAAAAATTTGCACAATAAGCTTGATTGAAATATGCACTATAGGCTTAATTAAAATATGCACCTATAAACTTAATTAAAATCTGTACTATAAGCTTAATTAAAAATCTACACTATAAGTTTAATTAAAATCTGCACTATAGGCTTAATTAAAATCTGCACTATAAGCTTACATAAAAACCTGCATTATAAGCTTAATTAAAATCTGCACTATAGGCTTAATTAAAAATCTGCACTATAAGCATAATTAAAATCTGTACTA
This sequence comes from Zingiber officinale, assembly GCF_018446385.1. NCBI lineage: Eukaryota > Viridiplantae > Streptophyta > Magnoliopsida > Zingiberales > Zingiberaceae > Zingiber > Zingiber officinale. Next base: position 60,725,088 of record NC_055987.1, on the reverse strand, counting down.
TAAGCCTACATAAAAATCTGCACTATAAGCTTAATTAAAATATGTACTATAAGCTTAATTAAAAATCTGCACTATAAGCGCTTAATTAAAATCTGCAATATAAGCTCTACATAAAAATCTGCATTATAAGCTTAATTAAAATCTGCACTATAGGCTTAATTAAAAATCTGCACTATAAGCGCTTCTTATGCTCCAAATTCAAGAAGAACAAAGGTCCGAAACTACTCTTACTGCAGGTGAGAAACACTTACCTTGCTTCTTGGACTCACAACCGAACAAAAAGGGCTTCTAGGACCTTGGACGGCCGCTGGAGACGATGCCCTAACTCCCTTTCGTTTTCTGCCTGAGCTCCGCCATCGTACGCAGAAGAGAAGGAGAGAATGGTTTAAGTCACGGGAAAACAGAGCATCAACTTATCCCTTTTATAACTTAATATTTCTGTTAACTCCTTAAATTAATTCGTTACCTTTTCTAAACAAACAAATCCAACATCAACTTATCCCTTTTATAATCCAATATTCTGTTAACTATCTTAAATAAATTCGCTCCCTTTTCTAAACAGACAAATCCAGCATCAACTTATCCCTTTTATAATCCAATATTCTGTTAACTATCTTAAATAAATTCGCTACCTTTTCTAAACAGACAAATCCAACATCAACTTATCCCTTTTATAATCCAATATTCTGTTAACTATCTTAAATAAATTTTGCTACCTTTCTAAATAGAACTGCCTGCTTGACCACTTGGTCAACCGGATTTGCTTAAGGCTTGGCTCGGCCGGAGGTTGCAGGTTTGAATCTCGGCTAATTTTCTTTATTTTTTGCAACTTGTTTCTTTTGGTAAAAATACCAAACGAACTCAAAAAATTGCATAAAAATACTCTAAAAATTTCTAAAAATCTCTAGAATTTTTCTAAAGCATTTCAAAATATTTTTAAGTACTATTAGGACCCGAAATGAGGAAATTTGGGTTGTTACATGGTCAGCCAGGTTTTGACCGAGTCAAAGGTCGTGGGTTCAATTCTCGGCTTGGACATTTTTTTGTCGAAACTTCCTTCGTTTAGTAAAAATACCAAATGACCTCCAAAAATTACATAAAAATACTCTAAAAATTTCTAAAAATCCCTAGAATATTTCTATAGCATTTTTAAATATTTTTAAATTACTTTTAGGACTCTAATTGAGGAAATTTGGGTCGTTACAATTCTCCATATCTTATAAAAAGTTCATCCTCGAACTTAGAATAATTCTATAGCATGTTCTCTACCTTGTACATGCATTAGTTAGCGTCCATAATCTAATGTACTAAGGAAAACCACATCAAAGGTATCTTAGGACCTCCTAACCTACATACAATGAACATAAGCATAAGCAGTGACATAAGCATGATAGCATAAATGTAAGCATGGTAGATGAACTAAACATAATGATAGACTCGATCACAAGCATGTCCATATGCATAGGCAAAAACATAACATGAACATAACGTAGACCTAAACATAAACGTAAATATAAACATAACATGACTTGAACATACTTGCATGCATACTCATAAACATACAATTGTGGTGGCCTAGTTGCACTTAGTAGTACCATAACATAAATTGTTGATCAGACAACTACTCTAGCGCTAGATTGGTAGGGGTCCGAACTTAGGACAGGAGTTCCCCTTTATTCTAGCGCGCTCACTGGGTTTAGGTCCTCGGATCATACCACCATCCTAGAACATATCTTGTTTGATTCTGGCACGCTCACTGGGCTTAAGTCCCCAGATCATACCACCATCCCAGAACACATCTTGTTTGATTCTGGCGCGCTCACTGGGCTTAGGTCCTCGGATCATACCACCATCCCAGAATACATCTTGTTTGATTCTGGCGCGCTCACCGGGCTTAGGTCCCCGGATCATACCACCATCCCAGAACACATCTTGTTTGATTCTGGCGCGCTCACCGGGCTTAGGTCCCCGGATCATACCACCATCCCAGAACATAAATTAGCAAGCTCCCCAGGCTTAGGTTCCCGGTTCATACCTATACAGTGATGAGGATTTTTTTTCTAAGCATATGTATCCAAACATAGAAAAATAAAACAAGATTTTTTTTCTTACTTAAGCGCATATAAGCAGATACTCTATAACGCAATTAATAAGCATAAAAGAAAAATTAAATACTTTCTTGAAGACGACAAGGATGGTGCTGATGTGTGATGCTGGAGAATAGGAACTGCTCTGATACCAACTTGTAACACCCCACCCTCCTCGCTACTAGTCTGTGAGGGCGGAGCGCTACTGGACTACTAACTTTACTTAACTATCCTTGTTCACATGTTGATAGAAATTCCTAAAACTCTCGGAGATCTCAAAACATACAATTAACTAGCAGCGGAAGACTAAATGACTCATCTAATACATTCTTAATAAATGACAATCTTAATAAATTCTTATGCTAGGTCCCAAGGCTTCTATAGTCCAGGCATCACACATCCATCCGCACCTCCTTGTAGCCTTCCTTTGCTATAACTTTTCCTTTTCCTGTATCTGCAGTAAGAGGAAATGCATCTATAAGCAAAATTGCTTAGTAAGCTCTATCTAACTCACAAAATCTCAATATGCATGTACATATACTGAAAACTAAAACTGAATGCTCAAAAGGGAAACTACTCATGCTCATCTACTAGTAAAAGAAACAAACATACTGAAATGCTAAACATGTAAAGCTACTCATGCTCTTCTAATAGCAAAGAACAATAAGCTAATCTAAATAACATGCTAGCATAAAAGAAAACTCAACTTGCTGTTTTTAAAACAAAATGAAACTTATTTCATTTGTTCTAAACTTATTCTTTTATTTCACTTGTTTAAAAACTTCTTCTTTAATACTTTTATACTAATGTAAAACTTACTTTACTTGTTCAAAAACTTATACATATAATACTTCAAAATAATAATCAACTTTCTTCTTGGGCCCGACAACTGTACTTGCTATGCGCGCATCCCTAACTATACCCGAGATAGCTGGTCCCGAATCTAGTAGGGTTTACTATTGTAACGACCCGACCCATTTGGCGGCCCATTTGGCGACCCTCGGGTCGTCGACCGTCGACCGTCGGTCGTGCCGTTACTACTAGGTTATCTAAACCTAGGGACGACTATGGGAGCCCAACCCAAGGACAACTGAGAGTCCAGTACAGTGTCACTGATAAAAGTAAAATACTTGTTATCTTTTAATACTTCTATTATATAATGTCTCGACATTTTATTTAGCACCTTGTGTGCCAAAATCCCTAAAGTCTTGACTTTAGGATCTACTTAAGGCCTTGGCCTTTTCTTTCTTTTCTTTATCTTTCTTATACTTGTTAATACTTCTAATAAAAGAATGCTTCTTTAAAAACTGAAATGTTTAAACAAAAATCTGCATATAAGCTTAATCAAAATCTGCATTCAAGCTTATTAAAAATCTGCATTGTAATCTTAATAAAATCTGCACTTATAAATTTAATAAAATTCTGCACACTAATTCTTAACAAAAAACTGCACTATAAGCTTAAATAAAAATCTGCACTATAAGCTTAATTAAAAATCTGCACTATAAGCTTAATTAAAATCTGCACTATATGCTTAATTAAAATCTACACTATAAACTTAATTAAAATCTGCACTATAAGCTTAATTCAAATCTGCACTATAAGCTTTCATAAAAATCTGCATTATATGCTTAATTAAAATCTACACTATAAGCCTACATAAAAATCTACACTATAAGCTTGATTGAAATCTGCATTATAGGCTTAATTAAAATCTGCACCTATAAACTTAATTAAAATCTGCACTATAAGCTTAATTAAAATCTGCACTATAGCCTTAATTAAAATCTGCACTATAAGCTTACATAAAAATCTGCATTATAAGCTTAATTAAAATCTGCACTATAGGCTTAATTAAAAATCTGCACTATAAGCGCTTAATTAAAATTTGCAATATAAGCTCTACATAAAAATCTGCATTATAAGCTTAATTAAAATCTGCACTATAGGCTTAATTAAAAATCTGCACTATAAGCGCTTCTTATGCTTCGAATTCAAGAAGAACAAAGGTCCGAAACTACTCCTATTGCAGGTGAGAAGTACTTACCTTTGCGTTCTTGGGCTTACAACCGAAAAGAAAATTTCTAGGGTTTGCGGGAATTGCAAGCTTTGACCCCTCCTTCGTGCTCACGGTTTCCTCTTGACGAGAGGATCACAACCATGTGAAGATCTCCCGGAAATCTCCCTTGGCCGGCCGCCGGAGAGGAACCCTAGATCCCCACCCCCCCCTTTTTCCTTCGCCCAAATAGGAGATGCTGTGCCGTCGGGAGAGAAAAGGAGAGGAGAGGTTTAGGTTTTGAAAAATAATCCCTAAGTTCTCCCTTTTTATAACTTAATATTTCTGTTAACTATCTTAAATAAATTCGCTACCTTTTCTAAATAGACAAATCCAACATCAACTTTTCCCTTTTATAATCCAATATTCTGTTAACTATCTTAAATAAATTCGTTACCTTTTCTAAACAGACAAATCCAACATCAACTTATCCCTTTTATAATCCAATATTTTGTTAACTATCTTAAATAAATTCGCTATCTTTTTTAAACAGAAAAATCCGTTTGCCCACTTGGTCAGTCGGGTTTTGACCAAGTCAAAGGTCGTGGGTTCAATTCTCGGCTTGGACATTTTTTTGTCGAAACTTCTTTCGTTTTGTAAAAATACCAAACGACCCCCAAAAATTACATAAAAATACTCTAAAAATTTCTAAAAATCCCTAGAATATTTCTATAGCATTTTTAAATATTTTTAAATTACTTTTAGGACTCTAATTGAGGAAATTTTGGTCGTCACAACTAGTATCTGAGAGACATAAAACAAGTTTGAGAACTTAATTTTCAAATCAATAGATAAGATGTTTGGTTGGACCAGACAAAAGGCAAATATGAAAGATATTTAATTGAAATGGAAGCGCATATGGGTCACATCTTTTATGGAAGAGTTAGATCCTATTTTGGTTTAGTAATGAACCAAATTGGTTTGGTTTGAACCAAATTAGTTTGTTTGTGAACTAAACCAAGAGATTATTGGACCAAATTTTGGTTAAGAAATTTGGGCAAGATTTGGACTTTTTAATCCAATTCATCAAGAGAACCTCTATATATTGATAGAGAAGAGAGAAAATTAATAACAAATTCATTATTCATTCATTTACATTCTTGAAACCTAGCCTCCTCTCTCTCCTCTCCTTTCTCGGCCATCTCCCACCAAGAGCCAAGAGGAAGAATTTTCTCTTCCTCAAGCTTTCGCTTCTTCTTCCTTCTCTTGGATCACATTATTTCCACACTTGGCTACTACAATCAGAGATGAACCTTGCTGCTCATCGGAGTTGTCTTGAAGCTCTCAGCGTGGATATGAATAAAGACAAGATTCATGGACGTCACTAAAGTTGATACTCTTTTCCCTATGCATCATTCATAAGGTACGCCTAATAATTGTTATTCTTAAATTTTTATTTTATGATTATGTCTACGTGATTTATCTCGCATGCACGTGGTGTGTGTATTGTAATAAAATAATTTTATTATCTATTTTTATTTCTACTGGTTGTGTTATGAAACATGTTAAGCACACACTACATCGGTCATATCCTAATATTTAATCTTCAAGGAATGACACAAACGTGGAGCACCCATAGCAAAGCCCAGGGAAGTGAGAGTAGAAATACCAAATGGAGAAGCTATCCCCAATACCCCACTACTAGCGCTACCCCCACCAAATCACACTCAAGCAGCCTCTTTCGAGCCAGATGTTCATTCTCAAGGGGAGTTTTCGAGGATCTATGGATGTATAGATTTGATCAATGGACGTTTGGAAATAATCGACGGACGTCTTGACTAGTTCGCCCAGTAGCAACTAGAGATACGATAGCAGTACCAGGTGATGCAACAGGAGCAGTAGGGCATATTTGAATGCATCGGCCAACAACCCTCACCTTCATCCGATTGGATCTAGAGATTCTTGATTAGGCCTTACTATTATCTACCTTATGTAGCGTAGTTGATCCTAGTTATGTGTGACTTATTTTGATGTTTTAACTTTATAACTACTTACTATATTTGGCTTATGTTGTTTGCTCATTTAGATTAAAACATGATTAGTATGTTTTATATATCTTTTATGTGCTTGATCTAATTGATTGCCTATACATCATATTTGCATTAGAAAAATGTTGAAAAACTTATATTAGAAATTATTTTTCAAAATACTTTTAAAATTTTTTAAATGCCTTTGAAAAATATTTATGAAAACACTTTGAAACTTTATTGAAAAATTCTCTTGAAAAATATTTTTAAAAAGATTTTTGAAATGCTTTTAAAAAAATTAAAAAAGCTTTTCAAATATACCTTTAAAATATTTTGGAAATATCTTTGACAAATACATTGAAATTTTTTATTATCTTTGAAAATATTTTTGACAAATGCACTCCATTATTGCCTTGTAAAAATATTTTCATTAACTTGGAAAAATATTATTTTCTTTGCAAAAATCTCAATGTTTCGACAAAGTTGTTTCAAGTTTTTTATTATACAATGATCCTTATTTCGATATGTGTCAAAGGGGAGGAAATTAGCTTAGAGTTGAGAGAAAAATAAAATTAGAAAGAAATTTGAACTGGAACTTAGACTTAGATTGAGTTTAAGTTAGTTATCTCAAATTAGATTAAACTTTTAACTTAAAGCATATTACTTATCATTTTTGCTAAAGGTTAAGTTGTTAAAGTTATCAAGTGTTGATCTAGTTTAGCTTAAACTTAATATTGTGATCTAAGTTTAAATTAGCAATTTTTCTGATCTTGAATTAAGTTTAACTATTTTAAGCTAAAGTCAAGTTTTGTTAAAAAACACACGTTAAATTTTAGTAAAGAATGGTATATTTTTTCTAACTTTAAATTATGTTATTAAACATCAAAAAAGGAAAGATTATTGATGCAGACAACATCGATAATCGAACTTGTATTTTGATGTCTAATAAAAGATTTAAAGTTATACATTTTGTGTTTAATATATGAGTTAAGTGTGCAGGTCACTTAACATTAGAAAGTTTTATGGGTCAAGAAAACCAAACAATAGGCATCAGAAAGACCTAGTGGGTTAGAGGACCGGACACTAGATAAGGAAGTCTTAGTGAATCAAAGGACCAGACACCGGGTAGAAGACTAGATCAACTGATTTAGCGATACACTCGATGGGTCAATTGGATCCGACATCAAGGAAAGTCCTGTGGGTCGATCGGTCACTAAGAAGAAGAAGAAGTTTGAACACATCAGTTGGACTGAATGTTTGGATAACCTTTTATTCTGGAAGACAGTAAGGATGCATCCTAGTTTGGATAACCTTAGTCGTTGATCTGACTGAAGAAACTAATGGAGGTGTCTAAGTTAAGATCATACAATCTTAACTGTTAGATTAATTTATGCATAACTATTTGCTTCTAAATTTGTTTTGTGGGATTACTATCATATTTATCGTGCTAACTTTGGTTTGCAAAAAAACAAATACATTATTTGACTAAAGGGTTCGGTCAACTGAACATTGTGGTTCAGTCACTGATCCAAATAGATAAGCATAGACCAAATTTGTATCCAACCATAGAAGAAAATAAAGGTTCAGTCACCTAAGTAGGAGGATCAGTCAACAAAACACATATAAAAAGAGCATATCGGATCAAGCAATAAAGGAAATTCTAGGGTCCAGTCACTTGGATAAGCATTTAGTTGATCGAACTGTTAGAGTGTATACTAAAAGCTTAGCTTTTGTAAATATTTATTTTTTAAATAAAAGAATCATATTGGTCAAATGTCTACATTTAATTGTTAAGTGTAGTTGTTCAATTAATTTATATTGTAGATAACATGGTGTGTGGTGTTATACACAGAAGATCATGTTATCAGTTCTTTATAAATTATAAACAGTTGCTCACGACTAAGATGGAAAGGAACAAACCATTGGAATAGTCGTAGTGTAATTAGGTATTAGTTTATCTTGACTAATAAATTACACTAGTACACTCTAAGTGTATTGAGTAGGACTATTTACGATAAGTTCTTTTTATACTGACTTAATAAAAGAACAAGACCTTAGTTATTATGGAAGTGTGTGCTCTTAATCCTAATATAATAACAAGCACATATATTTAGTATTTATTTCTTTGACTTATCAAAGGGTGAGATTTAGCTTGATAAATCAATAGGCCCGATAAGTTGAGAAATGATATTACTTATAGTGTGTATTGTTGATTATAGAAGGAAACTATATCCTAGTCATCTAGGTTGAGAATGTCCCCAAGAGGAGCTCATAAGGATTGTCATGTTAAACCCTGCAGGTGGACTTAGTCCGACATGACAATAAGGTTGAGTGGTACTACTCTTGGACTAAGACATTAATTAAAATGAGTTGTCAGTAACTCAATTAATTAGTGGACATTCGATATCTTAAACACAAGGAGACTAACACACTCATGATGAGAAGGAGCCCATAATGTAATTTGGGATTGGTGCGGTTGTGTAATAATAACTCTCTAGCGGAATGAGTTATTGTTGATGAACTTGAGTTATGTGTTCGGGGAGAACACGGGATACTCAAACTCGTCGGAAGGCCAAAACCAATTTCTCCTCTAGGTCCCTGTCATAGCCTCATTAAAGCCTTAAGTCCATCCAAATAAAAGCCCATCTTGGTGTCCAAGAAGGGGGCCGACCCAAGGCTTGGTGACCAAGCCAAGGGTCCGCCACCATCTCCTCAAGAGGGTCGACCCTATGCTTGGTGCCCAAGCAAAGGAGGGGTCGACCACAATAATTCATAATAGGAGGGGTGTTTTGAATTTTTAAAATCATCTCTTTGTAGATATCTACAAGTTTTAAAAGAGAGATTTTAAAATTTAAAACTTTCCTTATTTGAATTAGGCCACATGGTTTAAAAGAAAGTTTAAAAGTTTTAAAACTTTCCTTTTTAAACCATCCTCATGGTTTTTAGAAAAAAGAAAAAGAAGTTTTAAATTTGAAACTTTCTATTTTTGTAACCATGTTAAAAAAGGAAATTTTAGAAGAGAAATTTTAAATTTTAAAACTTGATTTTAATTTTTAAAACTTTCCTTTTTTAACATCCACATAAGGAAAGAGAGCTTGTAAAATTTTATAAGAGGATTTCTTCTTTTATAAAATTTTATAAAAAATTATTTCTCTTGATGATGATGTGGTCGGCCACCCTTGCTTGGTGTCCAAGCAAGGGGCCGACCATTAAAAGCACCCAATAATCCATGATTCAATCAATTGAATCAATGATTGATGATTGAATCAATCAAGAGGAAAGAAAAGGAAAAATAAAAGGGGAAAAGGAAAAACAAGAGGAAGGTTTTAATTTTTGTAAAAAGTCTTTCCTTATTTGCCTTGGGCAAGTAATATAAAAGAAGGGGAGAGGAGGCCTCATGTATTATCAAATCTTGTTCTCAAGTTGGTGATTCCTCTTGTGGCCAGCCCTCTCCCTCTTCTTTTCCCCTTGCTCTCTTTTGTTCTCTTGTGGTGGTGGCCAAATTTTAGAGAAGGAGAAAGAAGGCTTTTGGGTGGTGTTCATCTTGGAGAATTGTCGCCCACACGATGTCCAAGGCGAGGCAAGGAATACGGCAGAAGATCTCAAGGTTATTAGCATACAAAGAAAAGGTATAACTAGTAATTGTTTTCCACATCATGCTAGTTATTTTTCTTTGTATGAATTCCAAATACAAGAGGCATTAGATTCCAGTTTTTCGAATTTGTAATTCGAGTTGTGTTTTTTTTGTTTTTCAAATTTATGATTTGATTGTTCTTTTCAGTTAAACCTAATGTTATTTTAGGAAATTAAATATTGAATTTCTATTAAAGGCTTTGTCAAGGCAGTGGTGGATGATCTCATACCCAAGAAGGTCTAGTGCCTCGCCATGTTTGACCTGGGAGCTGATTTTAGAAATAAATATTTAATTAAATTTATAACATAGGTTGATTTGGATCAGTAGTGTTAAGTTTCGCTTGCGATCCAAATCTAAACCATTAAGAACAGATAAGTTAAATTTGGAATCAATAATATTAAGTTCCGTTTGCGATTCCTAATTTAACTTCTAAAGAACACAATAGGTTGTTTAGGAAAGGTTCGACACGTGTACAAAATTTTTGTACAGTGGAACCGGTATGATCTTCCTAGGGCCAACCAACACGAACAACTAAATTTCATGGGATTGATCTGATCAGATAGGAGTAAACAAGGAAAGATCATAGTCCAGTCATCTGATAAAAGGTTCGGTCGATTGGATGGTTTAGTCAACTGATGGGTTTTTAGTCAATCGGACGAAGGTCATAAAAGAAGCCTCAGGATCTGAGACTCAGCAGTTCAATTCAAATCAAGTCCTTCAAACTTATCGCTCTGCTCTGTGATCAAGCTCTATCTATCCATGTTTCATCGATAACCAACAACCTAAGCCAAGTTTCAATCATTTAAAATTGTTGGTAACTTTTATCCTCTATATCATTGTATGAGACTTTCTCTACCTCGAGAGATTCTCAGAATAAGAAGATTAGTGTATTGCCTAACTGAAAATAATCCAAGGGATTGTAAACCTTAGAGTAGTAGTCATTGAACTGTAAACCAAGTAACTGCTTGAGTCCTCTCGTATTTATTTTTCCACTACACTTTGATTTGTTTTTAAAAGAAAATAAGTGTTTTTAAATGAGTGATATCCACCTCCTCTATTGCATGATCTAGTCCTACAAAAGATTCTTCATGTTACGCCCTGATGGTAAGGTTGTTCAACAAAAATCATACAGCGCCTCCCTTGTAACAGTGACAATTAAAACATGGATACGTAATCACATGGCTAAACAAGAATAATAATATCAGCCCACACGACTAGAAACAAACACAATCATGCAAGATAAATAGCAACCCACATGGCTGGTTCAAAAACATAGTGGAAAGCATAAAGTAAACATATAAACCCAAAATAACTGACAGGGAGCTAGTACGGCTTGACACAACAACATAAAACAATTATAAGAAAAACCACAAGGCTAAACTCCATACAAAATATACATATTATAGGATCATTGCTCTAGAGGGTGGGTGAATAGCTCTTGTGGCTTTCACGTTTTTCATATAAAACAATCGTATAGAGTAAAACGCAGTGGAATATATAAAAGAAAATAAAATCAATGCTGACACTTTTGGTTTTACTTGGTTCGGAGTCTTTTAATGACTCCTACTCCTACTCCTACTCCAAGGTCCACAATCATTGAATGTTTACTTTGGGTAATTCACTATCAATCCATAGAATTACAAAGATAAGTACAAGTAAAATTGAATCATAGATTAAATGCTATAAATTAAAATTATACCAACGACTTAGAGAGTTGGAGTTTCGAGCTTTCGTCATCGGAGCAGTGCTACAGCTTTATTAACTTATCTTTTGAGCAGTACGCAATAGAGAGATCATGAGAAGTCATTGTCCTGAAGTAATGGTCGAGGCCTCCTTTTATAGTCAAGTTGAACCTAATCTGATCCACTGATCTTGGGATCATTGTTCATGACTTGACTTTTATTGGTTGACCGATCCACCCTGATCGGTCAACTAATCCTTCTGTATCGACTCATCTTTCCATCTAGATGTTGCCACTTTTGATGAGATCTTCGTTCAGTCAACCGATCCCACCGTTCAGTCGACTAATCTCAATATCCTTGCTGGCTTATCTGGTATGATCAACTCACTGTTTATCCACCATTCGATCAACTGAACCTCCCTGTTCGATCAACCAATCTCTTGGTCAAAACCTCATCGTGAGCTAAAATATGATCTTTTTTGCTTGGGGGTTCAGTTGACTAAACAAAGCAAAATCCTAACCTACAATATGATAGTCTTCCTGCAAAAAAGAGTTAGAATAATAGGCAAACAGTATATAAAGAATAATTTTGACAGCCTCCCGCCTATCCGACCCTGACTTTGAGTTTCACTGAAACTCTAGATCGGACCGACATCTACTGCTCCCTATTTGGGGAATGCATCCTCATCTATTCCTCTCAGGAGAGTTTACCTTTTATCAGACCGGTCCTCTAGACCGTCTGGACTTTTGCTCAGTGTCTGAGACATCAGGACTTTATGCTGGACATCCAATTCTCGACCTGTCTAGTCTTCCACCTGGTGTCAACGACTCCTAAGATTTTCATCTAGCGTCTTTGACTCTAGAATTTTGCCCAACGTCCTCGACTCGCCAAGACTGTGCCTAGTCTCTCAAACCAGGACTTTGTTGTCTAACCACAGTTAGGACTTTCCACCTACCTAACCTCAACTAGGACTTTCCTTTGCCTAATATTACTTAAAACTTTCCAGCACACTTAGTTACACTTACTAGATCATGACAGCTTAATTTTGAACTCCTTTACCATTATCAAAATACAAGTTCAATCGTCTGGTGCCACTATTAGAAAAAATGACTTTCTTGACACTTTCTTAATGACATTTATTAAAAAGTGTTGTTAATTTATACATATCATGACATTAATTAAAAATTAAAAAAATAATAATATAAAAATCTAATTAGATATATTCTTATGACGTTTTTAATGGATGTCATTAAACAAACTTTGATTTTTCCAAACATGCATCTAATTTTTTCCTTACTCCCTCCATGAAAATCACTCACCGCACCACCCTAAATCCCTATTTTTTCTTTTCTCCCTCCAACGATTCTCGTCGCCCTTGCCCGACGCTCCCCCATACTCGTCTTGCACCATCTGCCACCAACGTCGTCTACCCCACCGTCTGTGTAAAATACGACAACAAAATAATAATTAAAAATAAGGTTATTTGACAAATAATCTTATCGGAATTTTTAGGAATTTTTAGAAATTTTCTGGGATTTAATTGGAGTTCGTATGACGTAATCAAAGGGGATGCTTTACTAGGCTCGAGAAAAGCCTATTTAGAATACCCGGAGGTGGGAGTTAATTGAGGAACGGATCTAGGGTTTAATTAGAAAATCCCTAAGTTATAAAAAGGAAAACTCCCGTGCCCTAACTCTCCACACGGCACCAACTCCTTCCCGAGCCTTCATCGCGCGAGTACAAGCCAGCCTTCCTCATCCTTGAGCCCTCGCCCTCACCGGCCTCTCCCTCTCTCAAGCCACAGTCGTCGCCCTCCCCATCTGATCTCTCCCTCACGCGAGCACACGTCGGCAATCTCTCCCTCTTGCCACCGCCTACGCCAGCGGACGAGCTTTCTCATCCTTCTTCCCCGCATCCGACTCCGCCGACCACGCCAAGCCGTGCCGCGCCATAGGTTGCTAAAGCCGACCATTACCCTCTTCTCTTCTCCCAATTCTCTTAGAGTCGTGCTCTAGTTTGGCTGTCACCGTCGGATCGTCGCCTTGGTGGCCTCTTCTCTCCGCGCTATGCCCTAACGAATCCGGCAAATACTTCCTTTATGTGGGCATGGCTTCTGTGAGGTAAGGTTTAGGAGCTAGTAGGTGTCAATGGTTGTTTCCGAAGCTCAATTGGCTGTGGATGAATTTGGGTTCGTTTTGGTTGTTGTTCCTTGATGTTAATGTTCCGAGCTTCCTATGTGGTACTTGTTTGTATGAATGCCTGACTGAGATGCTGATTGGTTGAACGAATTGTGATGCGAGTCTTCTGTGATGATCTTGTTTCGTCTTGCGCTATTTCTAGTTTTCCCGATTGGATTTGGGTGCTCGCAATTTGGTATGGTTTCAGCGCAAAGTTCCTTGATCGGTTGCTTCGGATTTGTGATACTTTGATAGGTTCATGGCGTTTTGTGTTGTCTTTATGCTTAAGGTGATATTTGGGGGTTTTGGTGTCTACGATACCATGCTTGGGATTTGATTTCTGATATGTTATTGCTTCTTGTGATAGCTTTAGATTCATCTGGGCAGTTTTGTGTAACGACCCACCTTTCTACACTACTACTATTCTCTAAAGGTGGACGCTACTTGACTACTAACTCTACTCAACCGGTACGCTACTTAACTTCGAGAAATCCCTACCGAAAAATTTCGGCAGAATCTCCCCTGTACCGGTGACCCTAAACTGGGATACAAACACTATATACACAGCCACAGGCGGCTGGAACAGATATTTTCACAACCACGCAGTATAATAGCACAATAAAAATATGAAACTACTCTAGCAATGGCAAACAACCATATCACTCCAACAATAGGAGGTATCAAACTACAAATGCGGAAATAAACTCAATTACAATCTCAACTTCATCATAGCATTAAGGAGAAAAGAAAATGAAACATAACAAATCTTAAACTAAGTGAGTTCTTTAGCTAAGTCTCAAGGATCTCCATAGTCCACACATCACACACCGTCACAGCATCTCCTTGTCGCCTTCTTCCTTATACTTTAGCTTTTCCTTTATCTGCAGTAGGAGGAAATGCAGTCTATAAGCATAAAGCTTAGTGAGCGCTATCTACTCACAAAACTCGATATGCATGTATACAAATAAAGACATGCTAAAACTGAAGGCTAACATGTAAAACTACTCATGCTCATAAATAGCAAAGAAATCAACTAACTGAAAAGCTAATATGTATAACTAATCATGCTCATAAATAGCAAAGAAACTAACTGAAAAGCTAACATGTATAACTAATCATGCTCATGAATCAATAAAGGAATCATACTAACTGAAATACTAAACATGTACAGCTAATCATGCTCATAAACCAATAAAGGAATCATACTAACTGAAATACTAAACATGTACAGCTAATCATGCTCATAAACCAATAAAGGAATCATACTAACTGAAAAGCTAACATGTAAAACTAATCATAGAACTATCATGTGTATCAATAAGAAACTGAACTGATACATAAGCTGAACTAATTAGTGCTAAACTGAGTCTAACTTGTATTCACATAACTAATTTGTGAAGTTTTGAAAACTATTTACATAATAGATTAAAATAATAATCATGCTGCTGATGGGCCCGGCAACTGTACTTGCTGTGCGCGCATCCCTAACTAAACCCGGGATTGCAAGTTCCGAGTCTAGTAGGGTTTACTAGGTTATCTAAACCTAGGGACGACTGTGGGAGCCCAACCCAATGGATATCTAATCCAGTACAGTGCCATTGCTGAAAATAAAATACTGATTTCATAGCTAATTTTCTTACCTTGCTTTAACTAGGTTATCTGAACCTAGAACTAGGTTATCTGAACCTAGAGGCGACTGTGGGAGCCCACCCATTGGACCGTAGTCCCATATAAGCTGAAGCAAGACTAAATAAGTGATTTTAAATGCTTCTACTGCATTAACTAAGCTATTAAAATGCCTACTGTAGCATTATATTGAGCTAAGCATTTTATCAAGCACTTGGTGTGCACTAGAACACACCCTACGTACTGGAAATTCTGTATACAAGCTTAAACTAAATGTAAAACTGTAAATAACTAAAGGCTGAAAACTAAATCTGCATGCTTAAAATAGAACTGCTCATGTTATTCCAATAGCAATTAGGAAACTAGAACAACTTAAGCATGCTGTGAAAGTAAAACAAATTCAACTACTAGGCATGCAATAGAATCTAGAAAATAAAGGAATCGTTGCTGCATGGAATTAACAGAATATCATGCTTCATCAGGAAATACTAAACAGCAATGAAAGGAACTCAAACTAAGTTCTGCATTTACTAATAAAAGCATGCTTATTCATATCCAGCAAATAGCACAAAACAAAACTAATACATGCTGGAATTAAAACCTTTATAATGCTTGTTTCAATGATATAAATGAAATATCAATCTGCACATGTACAAGACTAAATTCAGGACATGCATGCTATAACAGAACACAAGCATCAAGCAAATGAATACCTTTAAGCATGCTATAACAGAACATAAGCATCAAGCAAATAGGTCCCTAGCTACCCTATTCTGTAAAGCATGATCTGGAAGCCATAGGAAAAATCCGAATACAAAGGAAGGAATTAAAACTCAACCTTAAGCTTAAAACTGTTCATGCTCGAAACATTAGTTAGGGCATCCAAAAACTAAACTTAATCATGCATATTCTTCCTTTAAGACTCACGGCAGAAACTAAAGGAACCAACAGATTAAACTAACTCATAATACTCAATGTGCATATATATGTATATACATCAAAACTGAAGCTAAAATGCTTAATAAACACATGCTGGTCCAGTGAGCTATAAAGGAAATCAAATTGGCATGTCTAATTAAGCTACAAAAGAATAGGTCTACTAAGGAACATAAACAAATAAAACAATTTGTTCCAAAATCTGAAAGCATCACTAAGGAACATAAACAACCTTAAAGCTACCGGAAATCACAATACTAGGCTTACAGGAGCTAACTACAGATTTAACAAGAGCTAACTACAGAATTAACACAACCTTAAAGCTAAATTATGGATCCTACTGCTAAATCCTACTGAGGAATCCAATTTCTGCATCAGAAACCAAACCAGCTACTACCTAATACCCTCAAAACCGAATCCGAACTACAATGGAAGCAAAGAAAGCAAATCGAAGCTCGAAACTACTCCTACTGCAGGTGAGAAGCAACTCACCTTGGATTTCTTGGACTTACAACCGACGGAAAGTGGCTGCTAGGGCTTCGGGAGAAACTTGCTTTCGGCATCTTCTTGCGTCTTCGAGTTCTCCTCGTCGAGGTGATCACGTACGGTGAAGACCAGCCGGAAAAACCCTTCGCCGGCGCCAGAGGGAGGAAACCCTAGCCTTGGCTGCGGTTTCGCCCGAGAAGGGAAGCGCCGTCGTGAGAGAAGGAGGAATCGCGAGATTAGGTTTCGGGAGAAAGGGAAAAACTTAATCCCTTTATAACTAGGCTTTCTATTATCTAACTACGGCTTAAGAATATTTCGCACCATATATATTTAACATAACTTGCTTAGCTCAGTTGGTCAGGCCGGCTGTGCTTGGGTCCGAGGAGCTGGGTTCGAAACCTAGCTTCTACAAATTTTTTTTTTTTAAAAAAAAACTTCTTTCTTTTGTAACCCTACTAAACGACCTCCAAAAATTACGTAAAAATATTCTAAAAATTTCTAAAAATCTCTAGAATATTTCTATAGCATTTCTAGATTTTTATAAGGTCTTTTAGAACTCTAAATAGGGAAAATTGGGTCGTTACAATTCTCCCTCCCTTATAAAAAGTTCGTCCTCGAACTTAGAATAACTCTGGACATATTTCTGTCTCATGTTGTCTCCACGCTCCCCTAGTAACTTTCTCGTGCTTCTGGTTCTACCAGATGACTTTTACTAATGACACTTCTCTGTTTCTTAGTATCTTGTCTGCTCTGTCCACTATCCGTGTCTGCTCTCATAGCTAAGATCCTCTTGGATCTACACTGTCTGAGGCTGAATCACTTGGCTAAGGTCGTGAATACACTTCTTTAGCATGGAGACATGAAATACATTGTGTATTGCTGACATATCTTGAGGTAAGTCTAGCTTGTAAGCTACCTTCCCAATTCTCTCTGTGATCGGGGTAGGGTCCTACGCATCGAGGACTTAACTTGCCCTTTTTCTCTTGGGTTCTCCGATGTACTCGAACTGTGCTTCTGCTTCAAGTTGGAATACGACTTTCTGTTTACGGCACTCTATGGAGGCACCGTATCTGATCAGGAAGTTCATTCCAAATATGACATCGTAGTTAATCATGTCTAGCACTATCATATCACAAAAGAGTTCTCTGTCTGCTATAATGACTAGCACTGCTCTGAGCCAGTGCGTGGATGCCATAATTTCTCCCGAAGGTAGGGTCATCAGAAACTGACTACTGAGTACCTCTGGAGGTATTGCTAACTTATCGGCGAACGCCCTGGCTATATAAGAATGGGTTGCCCCAGTATCGAATAAGACAGTTGTACTTTGCTGTAAAATACTAATCTGAACTGTAACAACTGTCGAGGCATTCGCTACATCTTCTCTGGTCAGTGAGTGGATCCTCGCGTTGGTCGTAGCTGAGGGGGCTTCTAGTCTGCCCTGGCTGATATGTGGACCATCTAAAGCTGCCTGCATCTGATGGAGCTGTGCTGGCTGACTTCCGTACTGAATCAGCTGTGGTGCAGGAAAACTGGTCTTGTTCGGGCATTGCTTGGTCATATGCTCTTCTTGTCCGCATTCAAGCATCCGCGTGTACCCTTGCGATAAATTCCTGGGTGGAATTTCTCACAAGTAGCACACTTGGGATAACGAGGCTGTTTGCTAGCTGGTCCTTTTGGGTAACTCCCTGATTTGCACTTGTTGCTGGAGTTCCCTTTCCCGTTAGAGCCATGTGAGCGGTGGCCCTGCTGTTTCTGGGCACCTGAGCCTCCTTGTCCCTTGGACTCTGAGAAGGCTTGCTTCTGTTGCTTGATGCTGTTCTGGTAGTGCTCGGTGATCAGAGCACTACTTACTAGTTCCTCCGTGGTTTGTGGCCTATGAATGCCACCAGCCACGTTCATAGCTATTTCCGGCCTCAGCATTTTGAGCATCAACCGGACTCGTTCTTTCTCTGTGCTGACTAGTTCTGGGCATAGACGAGCCAACCTGTTGAATTTCTTCACGGCTTCCCCAACTGATAGGTTGCCCTGACGAAATTCCGTGAACTCGTCGTAGTGGCGATTCGTGACTCGCATATGGAAGAACTCCTCGAAGAATTCTCCCTCGAAGTCTGCCCATGTCATCTAGCTCACTGGGCGCTTCGCTCTGATTCTC
The DNA here is from genome assembly GCF_018446385.1 of Zingiber officinale. NCBI lineage: Eukaryota > Viridiplantae > Streptophyta > Magnoliopsida > Zingiberales > Zingiberaceae > Zingiber > Zingiber officinale. The sequence goes on along the minus strand of NC_055987.1, from coordinate 60,706,285 downwards.
TCCCACCATATGCATGCGTCTCCTGTCAGACAGAAGGAGGCATACTTCACCTTTTTCCTGTTCTGGCCAGTCTAGAAGCTCCATCGTCCTCTCCAGTGTTTTGAACCACGCCGGAAGCATCCCATGGTTCACTGGTGCCTGGGAAGTTCTCTGGCTTGACTCTCTGCCACTGGATCAGATAGGCTTCTCTTCTGGTTTCTGCTGCTGGGGCTACTAGTACTACTGGTGCTGTAGGCTGGACTGGTGGAACCTCTATAACTACTGGGGTTGCTATGTTTGGTTCCGAGGTGACGGTAGGAGTATTCTGCTGATTAGCCTTTAAGGTGGCTATCTCATGTTGCTGTTCTACTAGTTGCTGCTATAACTGAGCCACTAATGCTGTAAGGTCTAGGGGAGGCACTGAACTGCCTGCCTCATGTTGGGGCTCAGTAGCTGGTGCCCTTCTAGCTGGGCGTCCTCATACCATTTTCTAAATGGGTAGAGAACATGCATAACTAATACAATCATGCTATAGGTAACTACTACTATCATGTCAAATGCTATCGAATATTAACATGCTTTAGTTATCTATAAACATGAAAGCAGAAAACATAGATAAGAGAAGAGGTATTCTTACTTGGAAGACGGCAAGACTGATGCTGATGTGTGTGATGCTGGAGAATGGGAACTGCTCTGATACCAACTGTAACGACCCACCTTTCTACACTACTACTATTCTCTAAAGGTGGACGCTACTTGACTACTAACTCTACTCAACCGGTACGCTACTTAACTTCGAGAAATCCCTATCGAAAAATTTCGGCAGAATCTCCCCTGTACCGGTGACCCCAAACTGGGATACAAACACTATATACACAGCCACAGGCGGCTGGAACAGATATTTTCACAACCACGTAGTATAATAGCACAATAAAAATATGAAACTACTCTAGCAATGGCAAACAACCATATCACTCCAACAATAGGAGGTATCAAACTACAAATGCGGAAATAAACTCAATTACAATCTCAACTTCATCATAGCATTAAGGAGAAAAGAAAATGAAACATAACAAATCTTAAACTAAGTGAGTTCTTTAGCTAAGTCTCAAGGATCTCCATAGTCCACACATCACACACCGTCACAGCATCTCCTTGTCGCCTTCTTCCTTATACTTTAGCTTTTCCTTTATCTGCAGTAGGAGGAAATGCAGTCTATAAGCATAAAGCTTAGTGAGCGCTATCTACTCACAAAACTCGATATGCATGTATACAAATAAAGACATGCTAAAACTGAAGGCTAACATGTAAAACTACTCATGCTCATAAATAGCAAAGAAATCAACTAACTGAAAAGCTAACATGTATAACTAATCATGCTCATAAATAGCAAAGAAACTAACTGAAAAGCTAACATGTATAACTAATCATGCTCATGAATCAATAAAGGAATCATACTAACTGAAATACTAAACATGTACAGCTAATCATGCTCATAAACCAATAAAGGAATCATACTAACTGAAATACTAAACATGTACAGCTAATCATGCTCATAAACCAATAAAGGAATCATACTAACTGAAAAGCTAACATGTAAAACTAATCATAGAACTATCATGTGTATCAATAAGAAACTGAACTGATACATAAGTTGAACTAATTAGTGCTAAACCGAGTCTAACTTGTATTCACATAACTAATTTGTGAAGTTTTGAAAACTATTTACATAATAGATTAAAATAATAATCATGCTGCTGATGGGCCCGGCAACTGTACTTGCTGTGCGCGCATCCCTAACTAAACCCGGGATTGCAAGTTCCGAGTCTAGTAGGGTTTACTAGGTTATCTAAACCTAGGGACGACTGTGGGAGCCCAACCCAATGGATATCTAATCCAGTACAGTGCCATTGCTGAAAATAAAATACTGATTTCATAGCTAATTTTCTTACCTTGCTTTAACTAGGTTATCTGAACCTAGAACTAGGTTATCTGAACCTAGAGGCGACTGTGGGAGCCCACCCATTGGACCGTAGTCTAAATAAGTGATTTTAAATGCTTCTACTGCATTAACTAAGCTATTAAAATGCCTACTGTAGCATTATATTGAGCTAAGCATTTTATCAAGCACTTGGTGTGCACTAGAACACACCCTACGTACTGGAAATTCTGTATACAAGCTTAAACTAAATGTAAAACTGTAAATAACTAAAGGCTGAAAACTAAATCTGCATGCTTAAAATAGAACTGCTCATGTTATTCCAATAGCAATTAGGAAACTAGAACAACTTAAGCATGCTGTGAAAGTAAAACAAATTCAACTACTAGGCATGCAATAGAATCTAGAAAATAAAGGAATCGTTGCTGCATGGAATTAACAGAATATCATGCTTCATCAGGAAATACTAAACAGCAATGAAAGGAACTCAAACTAAGTTCTGCATTTACTAATAAAAGCATGCTTATTCATATCCAGCAAATAGCACAAAACAAAACTAATACATGCTGGAATTAAAACCTTTATAATGCTTGTTTCAATGATATAAATGAAATATCAATCTGCACATGTACAAGACTAAATTCAGGACATGCATGCTATAACAGAACATAAGCATCAAGCAAATGAATACCTTTAAGCATGCTATAACAGAACATAAGCATCAAGCAAATAGGTCCCTAGCTACCCTATTCTGTAAAGCATGATCTGGAAGCCATAGGAAAAATCCGAATACAAAGGAAGGAATTAAAACTCAACCTTAAGCTTAAAACTGTTCATGCTCGAAACATTAGTTAGGGCATCCAAAAACTAAACTTAATCATGCATATTCTTCCTTTAAGACTCACGGCAGAAACTAAAGGAACCAACAGATTAAACTAACTCATAATACTCAATGTGCATATATATGTATATACATCAAAACTGAAGCTAAAATGCTTAATAAACACATGCTGGTCCAGTGAGCTATAAAGGAAATCAAATTGGCATGTCTAATTAAGCTACAAAAGAATAGGTCTACTAAGGAACATAAACAAATAAAACAATTTGTTCCAAAATCTGAAAGCATCACTAAGGAACATAAACAACCTTAAAGCTACCGGAAATCACAATACTAGGCTTACAGGAGCTAACTACAGATTTAACAAGAGCTAACTACAGAATTAACACAACCTTAAAGCTAAATTATGGATCCTACTGCTAAATCCTACTGAGGAATCCAATTTCTGCATCAGAAACCAAACCAGCTACTACCTAATACCCTCAAAACCGAATCCGAACTACAATGGAAGCAAAGAAAGCAAATCGAAGCTCGAAACTACTCCTACTGCAGGTGAGAAGCAACTCACCTTGGATTTCTTGGACTTACAACCGACGGAAAGTGGCTGCTAGGGCTTCGGGAGAAACTTGCTTTCGGCTTCTTCTTGCGTCTTCGAGTTCTCCTCGTCGAGGTGATCACGTACGGTGAAGACCAGCCGGAAAAACCCTTCGCCGGCGCCGGAGGGAGGAAACCCTAGCCTTGGCTGCGGTTTCGCCCGAGAAGGGAAGCGCCGTCGCGAGAGAAGGAGGAATCGCGAGATTAGGTTTCGGGAGAAAGGGAAAAACTTAATCCCTTTATAACTAGGCTTTCTATTATCTAACTACGGCTTAAGAATATTTCGCACCATATATATTTAACATAACTTGCTTAGCTCAGTTGGTCAGGCCGGCTGTGCTTGGGTCCGAGGAGCTGGGTTCGAAACCTAGCTTCTACAAATTTTTTTTTTTTAAAAAAAACTTCTTTCTTTTGTAACCCTACTAAACGACCTCCAAAAATTACGTAAAAATATTCTAAAAATTTCTAAAAATCTCTAGAATATTTCTATAGCATTTCTAGATTTTTATAAGGTCTTTTAGAACTCTAAATAGGGAAAATTGGGTCGTTACATTTTGGTAGGAGGTGATTTCCTTTAGATGTGATCTTGCTTCTTCAAGATAGCTTGGGTGACTAATTTCGGGGTCAAGCTTGTTTCCTTTTATTAATGGGAGTTCTGGATAGGTGAGGGGTTTGGATGGGCTATTCCTTGAGCTTTGTTAACTTGTGTTGGCTTTATACTTCTGTGACAGATTTGGTGGATTTTGAATCGGATCCGATATGGTCGTTGTTTCTTTTCATGTTAGCTAAATCTCCTAGATAGATTTGTATATTTTGAATCAACCTCAATATTGTTTTGGTTTTGGAAGATAGCCTTAATCTCTGGATGGATTTGGGTTGAATCAAGGTTCATAGTTGGATTAGGATTTTTCCTTAATTAAGTTGGGTTTGAGTTTAGCTAGTTGTTATTTATAAAATTAGTTAAATTGTACATCACGTGATTTGCAGGACTTGGATTCGAGACAAGGGTCTCAACGTGGGATCTTTCGGATACGATCTCCATTTTTGAGGCGGGTACTTCTTGCTTTGTTTTCTTTTAGAACTTTGACCTTAATGCATGAATTATTTTGGATAAGGACTGTTTACCTTGACTTCACTCTTACTTTCCTGCGCTTGATACTTCCACGCAATCTTTGAGAAATTCGTTTCCATATCTATACAGTCTCTTTTGTTGTCCATGATCGGTAGCAGATACTAGATACCATATTTGTATGCTTTGACTGTTGCTTATTTATGTATGATATTGAGCATGCTGGCTTCATGTAGCATACCCGTTTTTGCTTATATATATATGATGACTGTTGCATTGTTCGCATCATGTCATTGCATGCATGCCGCATCCTCGGCCACTCGAGAGAGTGGTAGCTGTAGTTGATGTCGCTTGTCCTGTCGTGCCGCACTCGGCCACTCGTGTGAGTGGTAGCTGGAGTACGAGCAGCAGGGACCCCCTTCGCTGTGTAGCTAGTTAGCTACTCAGCACCTGTCCATCCGGTCACTCGCGGGAGTGGTAGCCTATGGGTGGTACAGTTGTCATTGATCCGGCCTCTCGACCATACAGGGGTCATGGTACAGAGAGGTGGGCGGGGTGACCATCCGTGCATACGCTGTTATTATGCCTGCTTTGGCTGCTGCTGTTTACTTATGTTATTATTGCTTACTTATGCTGATGTGGTATATTTATGTTGTCGTTTCTTCTTGCTGTTGTTCACTTATGCTGATATGCTGTCTTATGTTGAGATATGCTCTCGTTGTAGGTGGTTAGACCTTGGGTTATTTATTAGAAATGTTTATATGTTTTACAAATTACCTCTGTAGTTACGAGCAGTATTGTAGCAGATTAGTACCATTCTTGAACTTCTATATCTAGCCTAGGATATGGTTCCAGGTATGAGCATTGTTTATGGTTTCATTTTGTATATTCTACTTCTCTTATGAGACTGTATTCCTTTTGGGCATTTTTTATTTGTTGACTATGTTCATGCACTATCTTTTCTATACCCGCTGAGTTCCAATACTCACCACCTCGCAATTTGTTTTCTTTTGCCAGGTAACAGATAGATGAGTCAGGGATGCTTGGAGAGTCTCGGTGTAAAATACCAGAAAATGGGAGAATATTAATAAGGAAATTTTCTGGAATTTTTGGAAATTTTTCGGGAATTTTTCGGAGTTTGTACGGACGAGTTGACGGGGATAAAAACGGGGTCCGGAAAAGCCTGTTTAGGCTACCCCATTTAAATGAGGAAAAGTTGAATTTATTAATTTCTTTTCTTTATTTATTTTGCCTTTTCTTTATTTTCTTTCCGCCGTTCTCTCTTACTCGCCGAACCCGAGTGCTCGAGCCTCGCTGCGCGCCAGACACCTCCGAGCCCTAACCGCTGGAGCTCTAACCGCCGACCCCGGCGGTTTTCCTCTCTCCCTCGTGCTTAATCCATGACCAAGGGGAGAAGTCGACGCCACTCCATATTCTCTTCATCCCGGAGCTGAGCCCTAGCCGCGTCGTCACCACTCCGACCCTGCGCCGCCGGTCCAAAGAGCCCTAGCGCCGATCACTGGAAGCCTCTACCTTCCTTCCCCTCTGATCTTCGTGTCGATCGCTCTCTCCCCCGCACGGAGCAGTGCTGACGCCGGAATAGGGGTGTTGCTGTTCTTGCTGTGATCTAGATCGTCGGCGTGGAAGGGACAATTAGGACTTCGAGGGTAAGCTACCGATCCTTCCTCTTTTTTGATCTATGATTGGTGACCTAGATTGTGCCTTCTTCCTCAGTTCTTCTTGTTGTTATCGCCAGTGTAGCCCTAGCCAGTATTCAACAGCCGCTGGAACCAGTCGCCGAAGAAGGAACTGCTGATTCGAGGGTAAGCCGACCTCAATCACCTTTCCCTTTTGATTTTCCATTATGCCCTAGTTCCGGGTGCTTGCTGTTCTAATGCTTGGAAATTTTCTTTGTGTTGCTGCCACAGAAGCCACAAGGTTCCTGGCAGCAACTTCGCTGTGACTTCGGCAACAATTTCTAGCATCAATAGGGGGCTGTGAGAATTGAGGTAACGTGTAGTGCAATTGTTTCTTATGTTGTAGTGTGTACTGATTTGAAGGAAAGGTTAGGAATGAGATTAGACTCAAATTTTATTGAGTTCAGGTTGACTAGGTTAGTAGCAATTTCTAATTTGAAGGGTGAAATGGATTAGGTTTGGAATTAAATTAATGGTATGATTAGGGTTAAGGCAATTAACCCTAAATAATCGTTGGATTTAATTTTGGTAGGATTAATGCTATATGATTAGGGTTTTGCCCTAATTTAGTGTTAGAGATTTTTATTTAGCTATTTATATGAGTTGTAGCTAAATAAAAATGTATATATATTGATTGGTACAGGACTTTGATTCGAGACGGTGTCTCGACGAGGGATCTATTTCGGATTTGGATCTTGTTCTTTGGAGGCGGGTACTTTTGACTTATGTCATTTGATATACATAGTAGTGAATATAACAAGTTGCATTAATTATGTTTCTTATTTATTTCGGTTAATCACTACCCGATAATTGTTACATGATTGATTGATTGTTTGTTTTACATCTCATGTATTCCTTACCTGTTGATACATGCTTATAGGGGTAGTGATTTATCATGCTTCACCATGTTCAGGACCTAGATTTTATACCTTGTGTACCTTTGATTTGATTTGATTCGTTGACCTATGACGCACTTATATATATATGGATTAGGTCAGGATATGTTGTGGTTAGTGCCATGCACCATTTGCATGATTGCATGCTATGCGATAGTTCACTCCATTATTGTGAGCACATTGCCAGTTACATGGATCTTCACACACCACCACTCATGGGTTAGTGGTCGATTCAGGTAGAGTGTGTTGCAGCAGGGACTCTGTTAGGCACCGTTGGTCCGCTCATGGGTAGTGTGACACAACGTGTTATCCGGCTGGGATTCCTCCCCGTCATCGTGTACCGAGAGATGAGAGCATTGCGCTCCCCCATTTATGATTTGGGGTAGGAGGATAGGTGTACTCCGACAACATCCCGTCCACTCGGTCACTCATCAGGAGTAGTGATGACAGAGTGCACGGTTGTCACAGCCCTACCCACTCGGCCTCTCTATTGTGTGAGATGATCGACTAGCGTCAGGGGTGACCAGGACGCATCATTGGCATCATATGCATGATGCATTTATTGCTTGTGTTTGTGTTTGCAGCATTTATATGCTGCATATTGTTTGGATACCTATGTTTGACATGCATACAGGATTTCCATATCACTCGGACTGTTTGTCCTTATATCCAGGTCCTGGTTAGTACAGTTTCTCTCCTGTTTACTCCAGATGCATTTTTATCTTTCTTACATCAGGAGACTGTACGCATGATTAGTGCTAGGTGTTATTTCCTTACTTGTATATCAGTTGTACCTGCTGAGTGTTGGACTCACCCCGCCTCCATTGTTGTTATTTTTCAGGTTGATGCTGTCAGGAGAGAGTTCTAGTTGCTAGTCCCCTGCTGACCACGAGGGCTTAGAAATCTGTTGGTTTTCTTCTTATTTAGTCTATGTTCACACTTATTCTGTTTTTGATACTATGGATTTTTGATATTATGGATCTGGTGTGAATTTTATGTGTTGATGGATTTTATTTCGATATGTTTTACTACATGCCTACCTGGACGGCAGAAGAGGTGAGTAAATCGGATTTGAGCTTTACGAGTGTAGTGGAGTCAGAATATTATTCTTCCATTTACTTGTTATATAAACTGCGTGGAATGTTTGTGTTATATTTATTGTTATTATTCTAGCCGCATGTGGCTGAGGTATATAGTGTTTGTAGAAAGTTTCAGATTGTCCGCCGTACAAGGGAGATGCTGCCGAAATTTCTTCGGACAGGGACTCCTCTGGGGCGTGACAATTTATTTGGTATCAGAGCTTAAGTTTTACGATCGTTGTTTTCGTATTTTGGATATTTGGGATAACCTGATACCAATTGAAATGGTATCAGAGCGCCAAGTTTAGGCGATACTTGTTGGGTTTCCGTGTGTTGTATTTTCGAGATTTATCTGATACCAATTTATTGGTATCAGAGCAGGGTGTGATACCTACTTTTAGTATTCTGGTTATGTTGTGCTAGCCCTAGTTTGCGAGTCAAACTGGGTAGTTATTTTGGTTGCACGGGTTTTCCATTACGTATATGTTTTGGACTTTCGTTTTGGATTTATACGGATTTCCAGTGATTTTTCTTGTACTTAATTCTGAGGTCAATTTGGGGACTGGACAGTGACGGAATATCTCCAAACGGCAAATAGGTAAAAAGGTAGCTATATATTTCGACCTCTTACACTTCCTTGACTTGTTTAGTAATGTGAAACCTCTATGGAATGCCCATATATTTGCTTATTTAAAAGGTAATTCTAGAAGCTTTCAACCTCATAGAACTGTGATAGTCCTTCATTGTGCAACGATTTGTTTCAATTGACCTATAGGTTGTTTCATGCACAAGGACAACAGGGATTGGACATCAATAACAGACTTGGTATTGAAGATAAATTTAAATACTGAAATAGGTTGATGGAAATATAGGAAACAACTATATAATCACTATTATGACCATCTGCAAATAACTATGTCATTCATTGTGGTATAACAAGTATTGGATTTTTAAATTTTCCTATCTGTTGCCATGTGTGCTACATGGTTGGTGGATATGGTCCTAGGACCTTTACTTAGACTGCTTTTAGTTATACTGAACTGAACAATAGCCATATAGAGAATGATAAAACGAGAGGTGCCGTGATGCACTCTAATACCACTGGAGAATAATTTGTAAGAGTTGTCATTGACAAATTCTTACCTGTAGTGTTGCTAGCCGACCATATTATCGATCATATTGAAGTATGTATTGATATTTCTACTCAGATCATGATTAAAAGCAATTTCTATAGGAAAAAATATATATATATAATAAACAGATAATAAAATAATGACATATTTATTAATATAATTGATAAATAATAGCTATAAAATTAAACTCTTGCTAACATGTTAGTTGGTTAACTAATTAACACTACCGTAATTTATTCCTTAATAGAGGAAAAGTGATTTAAAACTAGTAAACCTATATGATAAAGATGTATAGAATGCTTACTCAGATCTCAATACATCTTATACCTGTTGATACATGCTTATAGGGGTAATGATATACCATGCTTCACCATGTTCAGGACCTAGGTTTTATACCTTGTGTACCTTTGATTTGATTTGATTCGTTGACCTATGACGCACTTATATATATATATATGGATTAGGTCAGGATATGTTGTGGTTAGTGCCATGCACCATTTGCATGATTGCATGTTGTGCGATAGTTCGCTCCATTATTGTGAGCACATCGCCAGTTACATGGATCTGCACACACCACCACTCATGGGTTAGTGGTCGATTCAGGCAGAGTGTGTTGCAGCAGGGACTCTGTTAGGCACCGTTGGTCCGCTCATGGGTAGTGTGACACAACGTGTTATCCGGCAGGGATTCCTCCCCGTCATCGTGTACCGGGAGATGAGAGCATTGCGCTCCCCCATTTATGATTTGGGGTAGGAGGATAGGTGTACTCCGACAGCATCCCGTCCACTCGGTCACTCATCAGGAGTAGTGACGACAGAGTGCACGGTTGTCACAGCCCTACCCACTCGGCCTCTCTATTGTGTGAGATGATCGACTAGCATCAGGGGTGACCAGGACGCATCATTGGCGTCATATGCATGATGCATTTATTGCTTGTGTTTGTGTTTGCTGCATTTATATGCTGCATATTGTTTGGATACCTATGTTTGACATGCATACAGGATTTCCATATCACTCGGACTGTTTGTCCTTATACCCAGGGGTTAGTACAGTTTCTCTCCTGTTTACTCCAGATGCATTTTTATCTTTCTTACATCAGGAGACTGTACGCATGATTCGTGCTAGGTGTTATTTCCTTACTTTGTATATCAGTTGTACCTGCTGAGTGATGGACCCACCCTGCCTCCATTGTTGTTATTTTTCAGATTGATGCTGTCAGGAGAGAGTTCTAGTTGCTAGTCCCCTGCTGACCACGAGGGCTTAGAAATCTGTTGGTTTTCTTCTTATTTAGTCTATGTTCAGACTTATTCTATTTTTGATACTATGGATTTTTGATACTATGGATCTGGTGTGAATTTTATGTGTTGATGGATTTTATTTCGATATGTTTTACTACATGCCTGCCTGGACGACAGAAGAGGTGAGTAAATCGGATTTGAGCTTTACGAGTGTAGTGGAGTAGGGTTGATTTCGAGTCAGAATATTATTCTTCCGTTTACTTGTTATATAAACTGCGTGGAATGTTTGTGTTATATTTATTATTATTATTCCAGCCGCATGTGGCTGAGGTATATAGTGTTTGTAGAAAGTTTCAGATTGTCCGTCGTACAAGGGAGACGCTGCCGAAATTTCTTCGGACAGGGACTCCTCTGGGGCGTGACACTCGGCTGCCGGTCCCTCGTCACACTCGAGGATCATTTTATTTTTGGGTTTTGTCACTATTTGGGTGGTATATTAATTTTGCGTATTTTGCTTTTGAACAAGTCACTGTGGATTTTTGAAGTCTAGTCTGGTGGTTGCAAGTATTTTGTTAGCGTTGTTGTTGGTCATACGTTTGTATTACTTTGTGTTTTCTGCTGCATTTATTGTGTTCCAGCCGTGTGGGCTATTATTATTTTGCGTGGTTGTGTGTTATTTCATTGTTGTCCAGCCGGGTAGGCTGAGTATATTAAACTGTGTGTTCTGTTGTTTATATTTTGTATATATATATTCCAGCCGAGTGTGGCTGAGGTATATTTTGTATGTAGTAATGCTTCAGATTGTCACCCGTACAGGGCAGATACTGCCAAAATTTCTTCGGACAGGAACTCCTTTGGGGGCGTGACAATTTTATGGTATCAGAGCATGGTTCGAGTCAAATGTCGTGTTTTGTGTTTTGAAATTTCGATCTTGTTTCGGTTTATGATTATTTTCAAGTTAATCTGATACCAATTTTATGGTATCAGAGCAGGTATACGATGGCTGTTTGTTTTGTTTGCGTTCTATATTTTCGACTTAATCTGATACCAATTTTATGGTATCAGAGCCAGGTTTACGATGTCTATTGTTTTCGTGTTCTGGATTTTCGATTTAATCTGTTTTGTTGCCTATTTCACAAGTTTTGGGTATTCCGTGATTTAAATCCTCAATGTGACTTTTGTGTTTTGGGACCAGACAGCGGCAGGACATCTCCAAGCTATAGTAATGTAAGGTATACTTTTAGTGATTATTGTACCTCTTATATTCACTGTCTTATTTAGGTTATTGTTAGACAAGTTGAAAGACATAGGAATTAATGTATGGTTGGTTAGGGTTAGACTCCCTCCAACCTAGTTGGATTATGTAGCTAGAGCTATGACTTTATATTCTACTTTTGCACTCTACTTGGTTCCAACAGTTTGCTTATTGTCCTTTCAAGATATTATGTTGTCTCTAAGTAGAATGCAATTCTCGATGAGGACTTTCTATATGTAGAGAGCATACTCATACCTACATTTTGTATACAACATAATTTATAGATGTTCATGGTCACATTATATGAGTGCTGAATAACCTATCCTAGAACATTCTTAAGATGTAGAATCCTCAAGGCTGGTTCTCAGTTATGGTACAAGTCTTATGGATACAAACCGAAGTTAAGGATGATACTGATATTTTCTTTGGATGAATGAGTTCAATGCAAATGACTTAGAAGTATAAAAAAACAAATCATGGAATTTGTGGTATAAAGGATGGTAAGAAAGCCTAACTATTTTTTTAAAATGCATTCTGCTTTGTCAATCCTATTGTCAAATATGAGGTACAACTAGATAGTGCTCTCCATGTGGTTGCTTATTACCTTAATCCTTTTTGTTATTATTGAGACTCTATGGAAATAGAGTCTGATAGTGGATGATATACTCACATGTATAGAGTCTGTTAGTGCAAGTATGGATATAGTGCTATTATGGATGATACACTCACGTGCTGAGTTTAATAGTGCTATTATGGTATATAGACTTTCTTTCTCTTGATCCTACCCTCCAAAATAATGGTTATGGAATTGAAGGCATATAAAAGAGCGTTTGAACTCTTTGGTGAAGACAATTAGCTGCGGTACAGGAGTCAAAGAGCATTGATTTTAGTTCACCTAATACTTAGTTAACTTTGTTAGTTATTTTGAATAGATGATAAAGGATCGATTGATAGTGTGTATTTTGGATTTCAGATGTAATTAATTTACTCATAGTTGGCTAGATTGCAGAATGGCGCAGTAGAAGCAAGATGAGTCCATAACCCACAGAAGCGTCCGTTTCGGTTAAGGAATTGATCATGATATTATGTTAGACTAGTATATGGGTATGTTATTTGATTGTTACCCTCGGATGAGGATTCCCTGAGTTGAGCAGTAAATTTGGGGACCAAATTTTTATTAATGGGGGAGAATGTAAAATACGGCAACAAAATAATAATTAAAAATAAGGTTATTTGACAAATAATCTTATCAGAATTTTTAGGAATTTTTAGAAATTTTCTGGGATTTAATTGGAGTTCGTATGACGTAATCAAAGGGGATGCTTTACTGGGCTCGAGAAAAGCCTGTTTAGAATACCCGGAGGTGGGAGTTAATTGAGGAACCGATCTAGAGTTTAATTAGAAAATCCCTAAGTTATAAAAAGGAAAACTCCCGTGCCCTAACTCTCCACACGGCGCCAACTCCTTCCCGAGCCTTCACCGCGCGAGTACCAGCCGGCCTTCCTCGTCCTCGAGCCCTCGCCCTCACCGGCCTCTCCCTCTCTCAAGCCACAGTCGCCGCCCTCCCCATCTGATCTCTCCCTCACGCGAGCACACGCCGACGATCTCTCCCTCTTGCCACAGCCGACGCCAGCGGACGAGCTTTCTCATCCTTCTTCCCCGCATCCAACGCCGCCGACCACGCCAAGCCGTGCCGCACCATAGGTTGCTAAAGTCGACCATTACCCTCTTCTCTTCTCCCAATTCTCTTAGAGTCGTGCTCTAGTTTGGCTTTCACCGTCGCCTTGGTGGCCTCTTCTCTCCGCGTTGTACCCCAACGAATCCGGCAAATACTTCCTTTATGTGGGCATGGCTTCTGTGAGGTAAGGTTTAAGAGCTAGTAGGTGTCGATGGTTGTTTCCGAAGCTCGATTGGCTGTGAATGAATTTGGGTTCGTTTTGGTTGTTGTTCCTTGATGTTAATGTTCCGAGCTTCCTATGTGGTACTTGTTTGTTTGAATGCCTGACTGAGATGCTGATTGGTCGAATGAATTGTGATGCGAGTCTTCTGTGATGATCTTGTTTCGTCTTGCGTTATTTCTGGTTTTCCCGATTGGATTTGGGTGCTCGCAATTTGGTATGGTTTCAGCGCAAAGTTCCTTGATCGGTTGCTTCGGATTTGTGATACTTTGATAGGTTCATGGCGTTTTGTGTTGTCTTTACGCTTAAGGTGTTATTTGGGGGTTTTGGTGTCTACGATACCATGCTTGGGATTTGATTTCCAATATGTTATTGCTTCTTGTGATAGCTTTAGATTCATCTGGGTAGTTTTGGTAGGAGGTGATTTCCTTTAGATGTGATCTTGCTTCTTCAAGATAGCTTGGGTGACTAATTTCGGGGTCAAGCTTGTTTCCTTTTATTAATGGGAGTTCTGGACAGGTGAGGGGTTTGGATGGGCTATTCCTTGAGCTTTGTTAACTTGTGTTGGCTTTATACTTCTGTGCCAGATTTGGTGGATTTTGAATCGGATCCGAGATGGTCGTTGTTTCTTTTCATGTTAGCTAAATCTCCTAGACAGATTTGTATATTTTGAATCAACCTCAATATTGTTTTGGTTTTGGAAGATAGCCTTAATCTCTGGATGGATTTGGGTTGAATCAAGGTTCATGGTTGGATTAGGATTTTTCCTTAATTAAGTTGGGTTTGAGTTTAGCTAGTTGTTATTTATGAAATTAGTTAAATTGTATATCACGTGATTTGCAGGACTTGGATTCGAGACAGGTGTCTCAACGTGGGATCTTTCGAATACGATCTCCATTTTTGAGGCGGGTACTTCTTGCTTTGTTTTCTTTTAGTACTTTGACCTTCGTGCATGAATTATTTTGGATAAGAACTGTTTACCTTGACTCCACTCTTACTTTCCTGCGCTTGATACTTCCACACAATCTTTGAGAAATTCGTTTCCATATCTATACAGTCTCTTTTGTTGTCCATGATCGATAGCAGATACTAGATACCATGTTTGTATGCTTTGACTGTTGCTTATTTATGTACGATATTGAGCATGCTGGCTTCATGTAGCATACCCGTTTCTGCTTATATATATATGATGACTGTTGCATTGTTCGCATCATGTCATTGCATGCATGCCGCATCCTCGGCCACTCGAGGGAGTGGTAGCTGGAGTTGATGTCGCTTGTCCTGTCGTGCCGCACTCGGCCACTCGTGTGAGTGGTAGCTGGAGTACGAGCAGCAGGGACCCCCTTCGCTGTGTAGCTAGTTAGCTACTCAGCACCTGTCCATCCGGTCACTCACGGGAGTGGTGGCCTTTGGGTGGTACAATTGTTATTGATCCGGCCTCTCGACCATACAGGGGTCATGGTGCAGAGAGGTGGGCGGGGTGACCATCCGTGCATACGCTGTTATTATGCCTGCTTTGGCTGCTGCTGTTTACTTATGTTATTATTGCTTACTTATGCTGATGTGGTATATTTATGTTGTCGTTGCTTCTTGCTGTTATTCACTTATGCTGATATGCTGTCTATGTTGAGATATGCTCTCGTTGTAAGCGGTTAGACCTTGGGTTATTTATTGGAAATGTTTATATGTCTTACACATTACCTCTGTAGTTACGAGCAGTATTGTAGCAGATTAGTACCATTCTTGACCTTCTATATCTAGCCTAGGATATGGTTCCAGGTATGAGCATTGATTATGGTTTCATTTTGTATATGCTACTTCTCTTATGAGATTGTATTCCTTTTGGGCATTCTTTATTTGTTGACTATGTTCATGCACTATCTTTTCTATACCCGCTGAGTTCCAATACTCACCACCTTGCAAATTTGTTTTCTTTCGCCAGGTAACAAATAGATGAGTCAGGGATGCTTGGAGAGTCTCGGCTGCTGGTCCCTCGTCACACTCGAGGATCATTTTATTTTTGGGTTTTGTCACTGTTTGGGTGGTATATTAATTTTGCATATTTTGCTTTTGAACAAGTCACTGTGGATTTTTGGAGTCTAGTCTGGTGGTTGCAAGTATTTTGTTAGCGCCGTTGTTGGTCTTACGTTCGTATTATTTTATGTTTTCCGCTGCATTTATTGTGTTCCAGCCGTGTGGGCTGTTAATATTTTGCGTGGTTGTGTGTTATTTCATTGTTGTTCAGTCGGGTAGGCTGAGTATATTAAACTGTGTGTTCTGTTGTTTATATTTTGTATATATATATTCCAGCCGAGTGTGGCTGAGGTATATTTTGTATGTAGTAATGCTTCAGATTGTCACCTGTACAGGGGAGATGCTGCCGAAATTTCTTCAGATAGGGACTCCTTTGGGAGCGTGACACTCTGCCACCAGCACTGTCTACCCCGCCGTCTATCACCACCGTCATCTGCCTTGTCTTCTGCCACCAGTGTTGTTTGCCTTGCCGTCTGCCACCAACATCGTCTACCCCTCTATCTGCCACCAGCGCCGTCTGTCCCACCGTCTGCCCTGTCGTCTGCCTCGCTGTCTACCTTGCCAAGGTCCTTATTCTTTCGTCTTCCATCGTCTAGTGATCTGAAGCCCTAGGTTTCAAGTTTCTATGTGCTTTGTGTCTTTTGAAGATTTATGAGTGATTTCTTGTTGATTTCTCATTGATTTCTATGATTTCAGGTGGTAAAGAGTTTGTAATTTTAACCAAGCACAACTCGTTTTCCAATGGTAAGCCAAGTTGTTCAGCCACGAAACCACTGTTCTCCACCGCACAACCATCTTGCTTCCATATGTTCTTAATTTTGTTTCAGTTTTAAGGAAGTTTTAAGGTTAATTCCAGTCTCTGCCTCTCTTCTCTCTGCTTTCCTTGACTTGATTTATTTGTTATTTCTGTTGTGTTGTTGAGCTGAGGACTAGTGATATTTATAATAAGACATTAGTAGTAATACATATATGATACATACTCGTAATCAGTTGAGGGAATCATCAAAGTTTCACAATTTTGAGATTATTTTTCAATTTATTTAACTAACTACATATTCATAACAACAACCATGTTAAGATGAACTTTGGTGCATGATTTCTTTGGTAATCCTTCATAATCAGTTAAGGTATGATTTCTATGGTGCTTATCCTATCTAATCTATGTGCATCATAACTTTCCTAAATGTAACAATGCTTGCACCAACCATATTAAGATGAACACATATACTACAATACCCCTAGACACAACATTCAAATTACAGAGTAAGGAATATAAGTTAGGTGCGTAAAGTCTTTTTCTAATTTTATTACTTTATTATTATATTGAGTTATGACTTTATTGATTTGGCATGATCCTTTGAGTAAGGAATATAACTTAGGTGCATAAATGATATTTTGTTGTTTATTGTGATATTATTTATTGTTTGATATGGCATAATGAGTTGGAGTTTGCTTACATGAAAGCTATAAGTTGTTCTCAGCAACAATCATTATTTATTTACTATTCTCAGCAACTTTTTCAGTAGCAAGTTGAAAGCTATAAGTTCTCAGCAACAACTATTTCAATGATGAGCAGAAATATAGCTTCTTACATTTTGCAAGATTTTGCCACCTCTTTGCTATTTTAGTTTAACCTTACTAATGTTTTGTTTGTGTTTAAGTTCTTGCAATTAATTCATTCTTTGTATTGTTGCTTATTGTGAGAAGTTGAGAATTCAATTAGATTGAGTGATAATGTATAATTTTATTTAGCATAATTGTTGTTGCGGATGGTACGTCATATTTATTTTCATCAAAACCTTCTCGTTTGCATTTTCACATAGATTGGATGTTCTGTCTCGATAAAAAGTCTATTTGATTTGACCAAAATATGGCAAAAGGAGTTGTTTGTAGCATGGATCGAAATACTGAAGTAGGAAGATGGCATTAGGATCAAATTGGTGTGAAATACAAGTTCTAGTTGTCCTAGAATGGGAAGAAAGTTTGATTAGGCTATATGATCTTTTACAAAGGTTTCAGAATGCACTTGGAGACTTCTACTAGGTTCATTTGGGTTTTGTGGCACAATAGCAAGGTTTTTCATCTTTCCAACTTTGAAAAACATGAGGTTAGATTTTGAGTTTCATTGATGTGTGTTGTCTTTCCTTTTTTTTCTCTAGTTTCTAGTTTCTCTATCTCTATTATGTGTATATTTGACATTATTTGTGGCACTTTCTCATAACTACAATGTTTTGAAAAGTTTTCCCTATTTTCCTTTTTCTTTTGAATCTAAATGGAAGAGTGAGGAAGGAATGTGTGACTTCCACCATACTAGAGAGATTCTTTGGTTAATAAATTTATAGAAAGTTGTATTTTTCTCCTAGGCTGTAGCATTCAAGAACAATAGCTAGCAATCTCTTCTAATCTAGATTGGTTTCATATTTCTTTCCAATATGTTATAATTTCACATTGATGATGTGGAGCTTTCCTAGTTTATCCTTTGGTATGATATTCACTAGTTTGAATTAAATTTTAAACTCTTTATTTTATGCTTCTTTAATTTTATTTATTTACACAAATATATGAATTTTTATTGTAGGTGACTAGAATATTGGATTTTGATTAAGATGGGATGGTTGAAGAATGAAGATGCACCACAAGTTTGGTTATATTTTTGTTAGTTCTTAAACTAAATACATTGGGTATATTTGTGAGTGTATAGATGTTTTTTGAGGTTACAAATTTGTAAGCACATTAATGATTGCAAAATTAATTACAATTATTGATTAACACTTTAATTTCTATTTTCAAATTTTTTATTTGTATTTATGTTAATTTGTTATGTGAATATCTGGTTCAAAGGTTAAGTAAAATCATATAACAGTTCAAGGTAAAACAAACATAGTAATTTAGTACTAAAGCAATTTAAACAAAAAAAAAAATTAAGAATAAGTTCGAGTATTCAAGTAACTTTTAAAGTAAAGATTAAGAAAGCAATCTTTTCAATTTAGCTACCCTTAATTTATCACTCCCCCTTAACTTTCTCTCCCCCTTAACTTTTGAAGGAAAGATTAAGAAAATAATTTTTTCAATTTAGCTCCCCTTAATTTATCACTCCCTTGTTGGTTGCTATATCTGGAGACTACTCTAGTTCCCCTGTACAAAAATTTTGTACAAGCATAGAACTTTCCTAGCTACCCTTGTGCTCTACTGAAGTTCAACTTGGATTGCAAACAGAACTTAACATTATTAATCCAAGTTGTCCTTCAGAAGTTAAATTTAGATTGGGAACGATGCTTAACATTCTTACTCCAAATTTAACCGATGTGTTCTTCTTAAGTTAAACCATATTACAGAAGTTGATCAAATATCAATTTCAAGGATCGGCTTCCAAGTCAAACGTGGCGAGGCACATGGCCTTCTTGGGTATGGGAGCATCCACTACTACCTAGATAAAGTCTTTCAAAGAAATCGGATATTTAAACTTCTTAAGTAACCTAGGTTTAACTATGAAGACCTCAATAGAAGCACAATATGGAAATATGAAATCGAAATGAAAAATCGATTACAAAAACGATAACTAAAAAACCGATAGCCTCTTGTGTTTTGTTTTTCAAGACCTATACAAAAGATGAACTAGTTATGATGTTGAATTAAATAACTAGTTATACCTTTTGTAGCTTATAGACCTCACGATCTTCTATTGTATTCCTCTTCTTATCTCAGATGTCGTGTGGGTGACGATCTACCAAGAAGAGACTCCACCCAATCCTTCTTCTTCCTTTCAAGTTTCAGCCACCAACTTTCTCCAAGAGATGATGAAGTTCAGCCACCAACTTTCCTCCAAGGGATGCTAGACAAGAGAACCTCCTTCTCTTCTTCTTTTGCTTCAAGCAACCAGCCATCAATGGATCTCCACACCAATATGCCGCCAGCCACTAAGAGGGAAAATAAAGGAGAAGAGAGAAAGAGTAAGGGTCGACCACCACCAAGGAAGAGAGGAGAGGAATAGAAGATATATTGTTGTAAGGTGAGACACCTCTACCCTCTCTTTTATATTCCTTGGTCTTGGCAAATAAGGAAAGTTTTAAACATAATTAAAACTTCCTTATATTCCTTATCAATGACTAAAAGGAAAGTTTTAAAACAAAAAATTAAAACTTTCTTTTCTTCTTGTCATGGCCGGCCACATGCTTGTTCTCCAAGCAAGGAAAGATTTTAAACAAAAATTAAAATCTCTCTTTTAAAAATCCCTTTCGTGGATAGTTCTAAAAGGAATATTTTATAATTTAAATCCTTTTATGGATATCTATAAAAGATAAGATTTAAAATAAAACATGGTTTCAAGAAAGGAAAGTTTTATCAAAAAATTAAAATCTTTCTTTCACATTATAGATAACTAAAAATAAATAAAGATTTCAAATCTCTCTTTTATTCCTTTGTAGAAAGCTATAAAAGGAAAGATTTTAAAATTTTAAAACTCTCTTTTAAAACCAACATAAAAGGAAAGTTTTCAACAAAATAAAAACTTCCTTTTATTTCCTTTTAAGACCAATCTAAAAAAAAGAAAGTTTTATATTAAAATCATCCTTTTAAATCCTTTTAATGGATCTCTATAAAAGGAAAGATTTTATAAAATAAAACTTCCTTTTGAATTCAATGTGGCCGGCCACCCTTGCTTAGGCTCCAAGCTAGGGCCGACCACAACTTGAACCCATCTAACCTTGGTTTGGCCGGCCCTAGCTTGGGCTCCAAGCTTGGCTTGGTCGACCACCTTAAGGTGGGTAAGAAGTTGGGTTTGGGTGCATATAAGACTTTATAAATAAGATGCTACAATAGGGACCGAGAGGAGGAATTGATTTTAGTCTCTCGATGAGCTTGAGCTTCCCGTGTTTGCCCCAAACACCTAACTCAAGTTCATCAATACTATCTCATTCTACTAAAGTGTTATTATTGCACTACCGCACCAATCCCATATTACTATATGGGCTCCTTCTTATCATGAGTGTGTTAGTCTCCCTGTGTTTAAGATATTGAATGTCCACTAATTAAATGAGTTACTGACAACTCACTTAATTAATATCTAGCTCCAAGAGTAGTACCACTCAACCTTATCGTCATGTCGGACTAAGTCCACTTGCAGGGTTTACATGACAATCCTTATGAGCTCCTAAAGGGGACATCATCAACCTATATTACTAGGACACAATTTCATTTTATAATCAACAACACACCATATAAATAATATCATTTTCCAACTTATCTGGCCTATTGATTTAACAAGCTAAATCACACCCTTTGATAAATCAAAGAAATAAATATTAAGTATACATGCTTATTATTATATTATGATTAAGAGTACACACTTCCATAATAACAGAGGTATTGTTCTTTTATATAGTCAGTATAAAAAGATACTACCTCAAATGGTCTTGCTCAATACACTCATAGTGTACTAGTGTAATTTATTAGTCAAGATAAACTAATACCTAATTACACTACAACCACTCCAATGGTTTGTCCCATTCCATCTTGGTTGTGAACAACTATTTATAATTTATAAGGAACTGATAACATGAACTTCTGTGTGTCTCCTCACACCATGTTATCTTCAATATAAATTCAATGGACAACTACACTTCGCATCAATGTAGACATTTGACCAATGTGATTCTTAAATGTTTATATAAAATGCTAGACTTTTAGTATACACTCTAACATCCCTCTCCCTTAACTTTTGACCATTCTCTCCCCCTTTGTCATTCATCAAAAATAATTTAGAGAGGAAAAAAGGGCGGGGGGGGGGGGGGGATCTTAATTTCAAAATGAAACATTTTAGTTTTTCAAATACTTAGTTTTTGTGACAAAGTTTAAACTTAGAAAAAAAATTATTATTTGAAAAATACTTTCAAACAAACTCTGATTTTGAGATAGTAAAATTTTACTTTGAAAAACTTTGAAAAGGAGAGTTAAAACAGAATTTCAAGTAGAAAGTTTAACTAGAGTACTTAGTTTCTAAAAAAGCTTACTTGAATAAACTAATTGGGTTTTAAACAAACTTTCTTTTAAAAATATTTGTTGGATCGAAAAGAATTTAGATATCTCCACAATGACATGATATTGTCTACTTTGGGCCTAAGCGCTCATGGTTTTGCTCTTGGGCTCTACCTAAAAGGCCTCATGCCAATGGAGATATCTTTTCTCTTATAAACCCATGATCTTTTCCATGTGTTTTCAATGTGGGACTATGTTTGCAACCTTGCAACCCCAACAATCCCCCCTCTCAAACAAAGGACCACAGTCTTCCCACGTCCGATCCTCGACCCACCAGTTCTTCCTGTCCCTCGGTCCACCTGACCTACAAGGACTTCCTTGCCTAGCCGCAACTAGGACTTCCTGCCTGGTGTCTGGTTCTCTTGATCCGAACATAGGATCCCTCATTTATTTATTAGAGGTCAATATTACACCCACATGGCTCAATCAGATCATAGCTCTTATGCACCGATGTGCGCAAATAGTATGATCTTATACGCATGTTTTAGCGCACACTCACTTGACTTATGCACATATATTCTTCACATGATCACATCTTTTATCCTGTATTCATCATATCTATTGTTTTGTTCGGATATCTACTCTTTGTTTGGTTTTATATTGACAGGAAAGATTTTCAGAGCCTGAACGGAGAGTATTGATGCACCGGAACCAACCAGACAACACGACCGTGCAACGCTGCACGACCGTGTGGCCAAACAGGAGTGGAAGAGCACACGACCGTGCAACCCTGCACGGTCGTGTGACCAAAATAGTGACCAGTCAGCACACGGCCGTGCAACCCTGCACGACCGTGCCACCCCAGACAGAGAAGGAGATTTGCACGGTCGTGCCCCAGGAGACAGAGCCCAGGGGCTATATAGTCGTGCGACCCTGCATGGCCGTGCAGCCATGCACAGAACCGGAGAAGGGCATGGTCATGCCACCCTTACACGGTCGTGCCGCCGTAGCCAAACCCTAAAGCTATATAAGGGTTTTAACCCTTTTTGCCAGGGGGGAGGCGAGCCGTCAGGGAGAAACTGATCTTGGAGCAATTCTACGCCTCTTGGACTGTCGTTCAGTGAACTTCCACTACCACATCGACTCTAGAAGCTGAGAGTTGGATCTGAAGGCCACCCTTCAACATCTGATAAGCATATTCCATCTTACTTGCTGAGAATTATATGTTTGTCTATACTATGTTTTCGGATATCTCTCTAGCATTCATAGAGTAGATCCCTTGTTCTGGGATTAGGGAGTAGTCCTGATACGGATTGATGTAAAACTCGTATTGTGTTTATACTTGTTGGATGAACTTTCATGCTTTGTTTCAATTGCTAATTGCTTACTTTTAATTGTGAAGAATTTGTCAGCCTCGTAGAGGATTACCTCTAGATCGTATACCCAAGGGGCCCTAGTGACAGAGGTAACCCGTTCACAGACATCTAGGATAGCTCATTGAGAGGAAGGCACATTCTCCCCAAGGGAGCGAGAGACCAGGCTTAGCTCTACTCACTATTCTTAATTTACCAATTAGAGTTATGTCCTCAAGATTTGTCGAGATACCCTAGTGACAGGGGTAAACCGTGATAGGACTTCTTAGGGCATTACCCTATTCTGGCGCTTGAGAATACCCGCTTAGCTTCCGGCAATAGTAGGAATAAGGACAGCGAGAGTAAGCTAAATCGAGACACATCAATACTACCACGACGAAACCGACCTCCTAGAACTCCTCATCACCAAGTGAATATTTTGACCTTGCGACTCTCGATTCTCTCCCTCGACCTTTCTTTTCCCTTAACCTGATCAAGACCATTGGTAGACTAGCTAACCATAAGTGAGCGATTTCTAGTGCTTATAGCCAATCCCTGTGGGATCGATATTTTTATTACTGACGACGAATCCGTGCACTTGTGGAAGCGTAACAAGTTTTTGGCGCCATTGCCGAGGACTGCGTCCATAACACTAGCTAAGTCATATAGGATTAGACTAGGCTTTGTTTTCTTTATTCTCTGCATAAAAAAAATCTACTAACAATAAAATATTTTCACTCTTCTTCCTTACTGCATTCATTTTTTTTCTTTCTTACTGTCATATTTTCTATCTTGTTCTCTTTTCTTCTGCATGCATAGAGCTAACCTTTCAGGACAGCTGCTACCATTTGATCCAGAGATTGACAGGACCTTTCTGAGGAGAAGGAATTTACAGAAAGCTTTCCAAGCAGTAAAAGAATCCTCAGGAATGGTCGATAAACTACTGAAAGATTATGCGGCACCATGTGCACGAGGGGTCCGATCCAGTATCACCCGACCACCCATCGACGCTGACAACTTTGAGATCAAGCCCGCAGTAATCCACATGGTCCAGCGAAATCAATTCGGAGGGGGACCACACGAAGACCCGAATCATCATCTAGAGTTGTTTTATGAAATCTGTGGCACGATGAAGGTGAATGAGGTTCCTCCAGAATCGGTGAGACTGCTTCTTTTCGGATTTTCTCTGAAAGACAGGGCCAAGCAGTGGCTGAATTCTCTACCAGTAGATAGCATATCATCTTGGGAGCAATGTGAGCAAAAATTCTTAGACAAGTTCTACCCCCCAAGCAAGACTGCCCACATGAGGAACCTGATTGCCAGCTTCAAGCAGATAGACTCAGAATCCCTATTTGAAGCCTGGGACCGGTTCAAGAGCGTGCAGAGATAATGCCCCCATCATGGCCTTGAGAAGTGGCTGGTTCTACACACCTTCTACAATGGAATAAATTATCACACGAAGGTATCATTGGATTATGCGGCAGGAGGAACACTGATGAACAAAAGCCTTGATGGAGATGAAGAGATAATAGAGAATGTGGCACTAAACCACCATTAGTGGGCATCTGAAAGATCTAGCAGTGCTTTCTCAGGAAATCAGATCAAGGTGTTAGGGAAATTCGAAGTGGATGCATTCACACTCATGTCTGCGAAGCTGGATGCCCTGACTAATAAATTTGAAGCCATGGGTAGCAACACAGCTAATGCAATAGTTTGTGCTTGCGACATCTGCGGAAGTACGGACCACACTCAAGACACTTACCCCCTTGGGCCAATGCAGGCACAGATAAACCAGCTTGAGCAATGCGATGCAATAACAGGCTACAATCAGAGGCAAAACAATCCATACTCCAACACATACAACCCTGGATGGAGAAACCACCCTAACTTTTCATACCTAAATAATCAGGACCAGGGGCCAGTACACTAGACCTACCAACCTGGACAGCAGACTCATCAACAGCAGCAACCTACACAGCTGTCTAGGATTGAAAAGATGCTTGAGGAAGCTCTCTCAGAGTAAAAGGAGATGAGGAGCGAGATCAAACAACTGACTCAGAGGCTGGAGAACTCGGAAAAACACCAGAAGATGCAAGACAACCAGATAGCCCAGATAGCTCGGTCCGTCTCGAGAGCACAGGGGGCATTCCCAAGGAAACAAGATTTAAATCCGGTAGAACACTGCAATCGCATTGAGCTACGGAGCGGACGTACTATGGGAACCCCCCAAATGCTGACTCAGATGGAGCTTGACTCAGAAAAGGAGCTCACTCCCCTAATGCCCAATTAGACTCAAAATAGGGATGGAGAAGTGGTTACTAAAGAAACTGAAGAAGCTCTTCAAACTACCCCATAAAAATCACACAATTCCTTTTCCTCAGAAGCTTATAGCACCCCAAAGGGATGAAGAGTTCCACCGGTTTCTGAAAAAAGTCAAAGAGATTTGCGTTGAAGTACCATTGTTAAGATGCGCTGCACCAGATGCCGAAGTTCACGAAATTTTTAAAGGGAATCTTATCCAATAGAAGGCAGAAGGGCGACTTCGAGACTGTAGCACTGATAGGGAATTGCAGCACCCTCCTTATGGCGAATCCTCCATCCAAGCTTCAGAACCTAGGAAGTTTCTCCATACTGTGCAAAATTGATTCTGAACTTATACCAAGAGCTTTCTGTGACTTGGGAGCCAGTGTCAGCCTGCTCCCATACTCTCTATGCAAGAAGCTAGGTTTCCAAAACATTAAATTGACCACGATAGCACTGCAACTAGCTGACCATTCATGCAAGTATCCGATGGGAATAGTGGAGGATGTGTCAGTTGAAGTAGGTGGATGCATAGTTCCTACAGACTTTATTATCTTGGACATGGAGGAAGATCCCAAGATACCGATCATCCTTGGAAGACCATTCCTTGCCACGGCTAGGGTCATCATCGATGTAAAAAGCCATAAGTTATCCATGGAGATTGGTAAGGGAAAGATTGAATTTGATTTGTCAAATTCTTCCATATACAACCCCTCTTCCCAGGGAATTCTCAAAAAATCAGCACATACAAAGAAGGGGAGTACAGTTTCTATGACAGTTACCCTCCAGCAAGTAGTGAGAAATACATCTGTCCTGCACGAGCGAAACTGAAGGCGCAGGCTGGAGCATCAACCCTAGAAGGAGAGATGTCCTCCAACGGGTTCGGTCCACACTGACTGAAACGAGGTCGAGCTATAGACCTAAAACAAACGCTTCTTGGGAGGCAACCCAAGGGTTTTCTTTTCATTTTGATTTAATGTCTTGTCATCCATTTTATTCCCTTTTATTTCCTTAAGTAGATTCAGTCGAGTAGCATTACTTAATTCGTGTTCATTTTCAGGATATGCATAATCTCCACGAGCTTCCCATGAGCGTTTCATGGGCGTGGAGGCATCAGAGGAGCCAAAACAACAAGAGGACGAGTCATCCCGTGCTTAAAGGAGGTGGTTGTGCGGCCCTGCACAGCCGTTCGGAGCTTGCAGAGAAGCAGAAGCCACCGGCCGTGCACCCTTGCACGGTCATGTGGCTGGTGCAGAGAAGAGAAGGAAAGTGGCTGTGCCATTTGACACGGTCATGCAGGAGAATCCAAAGAGGAGGAAGCCCTGGGTCATACCATTCGGCACGGTCATGCGAGCCCGGCCGAGGGGAGGAAAGAAGAGGCCGTGCCATTCGGCACGGCCGTGCAATCTGGTCTAACCCGGTCGTGTCTATAAGACACGGTCGTGCCCCACCCCGTGCGGCGCCGCCTACCTCCTCCAAGAAACCCTAGCCTCTACCTTCCTCTCTCCCAAAAACCTTCCCCTCCCCAATACAACTCATCTAACCCTAATTTCTCCCTCTAGAGTCCACTTTTCCTTAGATCTACATCTAGATCTAACACATTCCTAAGCCAAAACTTTGGAAAAAGAAGCTAATCCCCTACTCCTCCTCTCCTCTGCTCCTATCCTCAAGGACTTATCTCCACGGAATTCTAAGCTCACCATGTCGCAAATCTTGAAGAGACTTCGTCGAGGAAGTGGTGGATCTGGAGAAGGAGATGCACCGGGAGGTGACAAAAGCAAAGGGAAAGCTTCATCATCAAAAGGCAAAGGGAAGAGGGTAGCACACGACGAAGGTAACGAAAATACATTTAATATTGTTTTTAGAAATCAAGATCAAAAAGCTAGATATGATAACCTTGTCTCTAGGAGAATTGTATGCACGAAATATATGGATCCCGCCACTATGGATATGCTAGGAATTAGGGATGATATTGATTGGATGATTAACTCTTTAGATTGGAACGATATAATGTACTATCATGCACCGACTTACCCTCATCTAGTGCTTGAATTTTTGAGTTCGCTTGATGTTAAATATTCATCTGAAGAGGACTACATAGGGATCATAACTTTTAGGATGATGAATAAAGAAGTTCGGTGGACTTTTAATAATTTTAATGATTATTTTGGTTTACCTAATGGAGGTGCTCCAGGATTTGATAGTGGGATTAGATGGAATGAATTTTGGAGATTGATAACCGGATCGAATGACCCTTATGAACCCATGAGAGCCAAGGCATCCCGCATGCAAAACCTGACCTTTAGATACATGCACCGAGTAATGAGCAAAACAATCTTTGGTCGAGGAGATAGTGACGGGGTGATTAAAAAGATTAAACTCTATTCTCTTTGGGAAATGTTGAAGAAAGTTGATTTTGATTCCGGGTTCCATTTCCTGCAAACCTTAGTAAGGGCAGCTAGGGCATCTTCGGGGAAAATTATGTTTGGTGGATTGATTACTCCAATAACACATAATTTAGGTTGTGAGCTTGATGGACTAGAGGTTATTCATGGCAATGACAAGATCGACATCGATTCTTGTCTTGCAATGAAGATGATTTGTTGGGATGAGAATGGGTTTGCCTTTCCTAGGGCCTGTGGTTTCCCTCTACCCCTTCCTTATCCCGAGCGCACTTCAGTTCGCAATCCTACAAATTGGGTGATCACTGATCCAGTTCCCGAGAATGTACCTTCCATAGTAGAAGAACCCGAGTACCACCAGGAACCCTCATCATCAGGCTTCCCGCAGCCTTCGAGACATCCGGAACCTCCCAGGCACTCTTTTGCCTATGGCATGGGACCCTCTAGTTTTGATTTTTCTGACTTTCATACCTCCTTAGAATCCCTTCACGAGAAGCACAATGCCCAACAATAGTTGTTGGAGGGTCGCTTCAAGCTTTCTGACGATCAATTTAGGGAGGTGCGAGATCATTTTCAGTTCACTAGAGACTTCCATAGTTAGGTGACGAGGTTCGTACAAGATTATGAGGTGGACCAGGAGAGAATGAGGAACTTCATGGATGATATGGATATCACTCAATACCAAGTAGACGCTTTGTATCAATATCATCAGCACATAGGTCATCTCCCTGGTTTTCCTAGATTTCCCCTGGGGCCACATCAAGGACCTCCTTATCCCCCACCCCCGCCACCATTTTGATTTCATCGAGGCGATGAAAAGTCTAAGTCTGGGGGGTGTTGTTGCACAACCTGAGTCTGGTTGAGAGTCTTTCTTTTGTTTTTACACATTTCATTTGCTTTCGTTTATCTGTTTAGTTAGTTTTATCTATTTTCATTTTATTTATTTATGTTTGCACATTATTTGCATTTTCTTACATGTGGCATATTTGAGAACATCAACCGTCTACTTTTTCGGCCACTTGTCCAATAGCAAAATGACTAGCATTTTCTTAGTTTATGAGTATTCCAGATTGTGTTAGTATGTTTAGTGTATCTCCTTTCTCTATCTTTAGTAGCATGAAATAAGCTAAGTATTGTACGGAGTCTGATATAAGTTTTTGGCCTAACCTTAAGGACTTACTTTCACTACACTTAAGTACTTAAGCTTAAATGGTAGACATACTTTTGAAATAGTTATGATTCATTCAAATTATTTAGTACTTGTGTTCCCATGGCGATTCCTTAATTACATTTTGGTTACTGGATAACCTCGGATCATGGAAGCTCATTCAGAAAAATCTAAATCCCAACATATGCATCGCATGTGTAATAAGTGTTACACCTCTATAGCACTATAAAAATAATAATAATAATAATAATAATAATAATAATAAGGGATAAAAAAATAGTTGTCGTGAGTGGAAACTAACAATTCACCCCTTTGAGACCGAATTAGGTTACTGGGGAAATGAATGTTACGTTTCTCTTGATTTCGAGAAGTACCCATTGAGACCTTGTGTAATTTAAGGAAAACGAACCAAGTGTGCGGCAGGTAAGTGCCTACACCGGGAACATTAGGAACTCAATTGTATGACGACTTAACTAGGACAGCGAATGGAAACTTGAAGAGCTTTAGCTACTTACCGCATCGAGCATAGAGGACTTATGTTTAGGCCATACTTAGGTTACTCCACAATCATGCTTATCAGTGAAACTAGTTGATAGAATTAGGCGAATGCACTAAGGATTATGAAACAATGCAGGATTTCATGAACGTAGTTTGTAGCATTTTGCTTGAGGACAAGCAAAGGTTCAAGTCTGGGGGTGTGATATGCGCAAATAGTATGATCTTATACACATGTTTTAGCGCACATTCACTAGACTTATGCACATATATTCTTCACATGATCGCATCTTTTATCTTGTATTCATCATATCTATTGTTTTGTTTAGATATCTGCTCTTTGTTTGGTTTTATATTGACAGGAAAGATTTTTGGAGCCTGAACGGAGAGTATTGATGCACCAGAACCAACCAGACAACACGACCGTTCAACCCTGCACGACCGTGTGGCCAAACAGGAGAGGAAGAGCACACTGTTAGTTAGAGCCCTAGAGCCAATCATATGATGATTGTTGTATGGACTCATTGTATCATATTCCTATATATATATAAAGGTATTTGTTTTGGTTATTATACTTACTTGTATTGGTGCCAAATAACTAAGTATAATAGCGTCCTTGAGTAGAAGGTTTCTATCTATATCAATCGATTGGTTGAATCGATAGTGGGATGATATAGAGAGCACTACTCTTAATCATTCCTAGTCAAGTATTAATATTCAGGGACAATGTTAATGCGACGAGACTAGCATGTAGGTCAACTCGATGACTTGATCTCACAAGTCATGGATATAGAGATATCAAGTTGACACATGGGTATGCATTGGAGAATGTATACTGAATGACCCACCATGAGAAAGTATCATGGATCGTTATATGAGTGTCATATACTTTCTCATGTGGCTATTAGTATGACTATTAGTCCTTGGACCTGAAGTCACCATGGTTCCTTACATAAGGAGTTACATACTTTGGCTTCGTAAAACGTCACCCGTAACTGGGTGGACTATAAAGGCGATTACTGGGTATATAACAAATTATGCGGAGGGATGTGAGTGATGTAGATGAGATATATCCCTCCTATATAACGGGAGTGACATTGTTATTCTTGATAGAGTGAGACTACTAAGTGCATGGTCATGCCCAAATTAGTCAATATGAGATATTGAGCTCATTTGATTATAGTAAGTCTACTTGGAGTTCAAGATTTAGATTGATTAGAGGATGACACAGTCTATGCCTCACATTGATCAATCTAGATGTCAAGGATAGAAGGGCACTTGTCATATATTGTGAAGAGTCACAATTAGTAGTCACAAGGTGATGTTGGATCTCAACATTCTTGTAACTTAGGTAGTAATGATGTGTTGCTAGATACCGCTCATTGCTTATGCTTCTAAATGGGTTTAGGAGTATTGCCAATGTTACAAGAACCTATTGGGTCACACACAAAGAACAAGTGGATGGAGATTAGGTTTATATGATGAACTAAAATTGGATTAAGAGTAATCCAAATTAGACTTATTGAGTTAGACTCAATTGGATTCAATTGTTGAATGAGTCTAATTTAGAGTTGATTCATTGAGTCAATTTATATTAATGAATTGAGATTCATTAAATTGAAATTGACATGAATCAAAGGTTAGATTTAACTCAACAAGGAAGAGAAGTGGTCAATTTTGACTTGACCAAATTGGAAGTTGATACATCAAGTTTGACTTGATGAAATGCCACTTGGTGAAGGTTGACTCATCCTACATGGCATGGCTAACCAATACATCCTTGCCACATCATCTCCACATCATCAAGGGAGAGCTAGAGGCATGGAATGCCAAGAGCCAAAGACCCTTGGCATTCCATGTGTGGTCGGCCAAATGAATATAGGATTCATTGGCATTGATGTGTGATTATTGGTTGTTGTCTTCTTCCTCCTTAGCTCCTTCTTGTTCTCATTTTTCTCTTGGCCGAGAGTTCCAAGCAAGAAGAGTGAAGGTGAGTGAGTTTAATTCAAGAAGAAAGGGTAAGTAGAGAGTTTAGAGAAGTGTATGAGAATCCTCTTCTTCTTTTTCTCTCCTTTCTTTTTCCAATCCCATCCGAGAGCCCTTGGGAGTGCTAGAACACTTGTGGTGCTTTCTTCTCCATCTAGAGTGGTTTGAGAATCACTTCTTGTTCGTGTGGATACTACTAGAGGTGTGTACACTTGAACACACTCGAGATCCGACAACATTTGGACTAGCGGGATTTGCGAAGGGCTTCGCTTCAAAGGTATACTTCCTTTCATGTAGATCTAGGACTAGAAAACATGTACATGAATTTATTTTAATCTTCACATGGATCCGGTGGCAAGACTTTGGGGTTTCCGCAACGCAAAAAAATGATTTTTGCGGCCCGAAAGTCCCAATAGTGGTATCAGAGCCACGTGCGAACATGTACTTGTTTTTATTTTAATTTTTATGAAAAATTAAAGTTCTGTAAGTTTCTGTGATTTTATGATTTTTATGGTTTTTATGAGTATTTTTCTCGTAGAAGCGAAGCAACGAGTGCTAGGACCCTTGTAGGCTTCGACTACCGAGAAAAATTTTCTGAAACGGCAAGTTCTCGCCCAAAATGTTTTGGGACAACGGCTTTGGATGTAGTAAGATCATCGTGGGACACTCGTGAGACTCATTTCATGAGAAGGGGTGCTGCCCCTAACCCCGCAAGGGGCATTGTCCCGCGATCGCGCCCGAAAATCGCTAAACGAGACCGTCGGGAAATTGTAACTCATAAAATTGTAAAAATAGTAGTAAAATTACAGAAATTTATATAAAATACATAATTTAGAATTATGTATGATATTGTGATATTCATGGCCCAAAGAACCCAATTTGATTGGAAATTGTGTTGTAATTCATAATATGGCTTGCGTGCCATTTTGTGTGTTTGTGCGTGTTGTATATAATTGCGACCTGCGCGTCGTACCTTCTTATATTTTATATTCATGTTGTAAATAGCTTAGACTTGAATGTAACTCAAGTTTCAAATTTGTAATGTATAAAATTGGAGCAGTGGAAGGTCCACTCGAGGAGAAGTTACGAGAAGGGTGCGAGCAACACATGGCAGTCAAAGGGAGGAGCTTGGAGAAGCTGTTGACCCTAGGTTGACCATCCGATCTTCTCATTGGCTTGAAAAGATCGTAGTAGGTCCATGACTAATCACAATTTAATTAATTGCTTGTGTGTGTATGTGATGCATGCTAGAGTAGAGTAATTAATTAGTGCTTTAACGATTAGATTAGATCTAAATCGCGTATATGATGCACCACGATTAGATTAGATCTAAATCGAGTATATAATACACATCAACGATTAGATTAGATCTAAATCGCGTCAACTCGAAATGCCTACCATGCCGTGATACCCATCACTACCTCGATCACATGTTGTTGTTGAATCTGCCAAAGCAGAGCAATGCATATTATCTTGGTAGGGTGCGGAGGGACAATCTTTGTCCCGCCTATCAACGCATATTATCAACGCATGGGTGAGTACAAACTCAATTAGATTGAGTAAAACTAGTTAAACTCAATTGGATCGGGTTTAACTATAGGCATTTTCCAATGGTTGATAGATAGGTCAAAATCACATTTATATTAACTCTTGGGTGATTTAGCCAAAGGTAACTCAAGTTTTAATATACATGCGGGTCTTGATCCTATAAACAAGAGTTTCATAGAGATGTAATTGGTAATTAGTTATCTACTGATCATACTAAGTCTTGGGTGATTTAGCCAAAGCTAACTCAGGGCGTAGTATGATGTGGATCTTATCCCGCAAGAATTATAGCTAGTTGGTTAGAATCTAATGAGTGTGATTTGACCACATCCATGACTTGATTCTACAAAAGTTCTATAATTCAGTGGAAGCATCATTTAGTTAAAGGCCTAATTAAATGATTAGTGGAATATGATTATTTATTTTCTGCATTTTCTGTTGTAGATTGCCATGTCGTCAAACATGAACACCTTCTCCCTGCGTTCTGTCCTTGATAAGGACAAGCTCAATGGAGCTAACTTCCTAGACAAGTACAGGAACCTGAGAATTGTTCTCACACAGGAACGAAAACTGTACGTCCTAGAGAAGCCCATTCCCGAGGCACCTCCTACCACTGTCATGCGAGCTGACCGAGATGCTTACAAGAACCATCAAGATGACACATTAGATGTGTCATGCCTCATGCTCGCGACCATGAACTCTGAGCTTCAGAAGCAACACGAGTTGATGGGTGCTTATGATATGGTTGAACATCTTCGTCAACTATATCAAGGACAAGCAGGGCACTGGAAGAGGAAATGCAAAGGATACATGGAAGATCTTAAGAAGAAGAGAAATAAGATTTCTACTTCAGGTATACATGTTATAGAAGTCAATCTCTCTATTTCTTCATCATGGGTATTAGATACCGGATGTGCTTCTCACATTTGTACTAATGTACAGGCGCTGAGAAATAACAGGGCATTGACGAAGGGCGAGGTAGACCTACGAGTAGGCAATGGAGCACGGGTTGCTGCTGTTGCTGTAGGGACTTACTATCTATCTCTGCCCTCTGGGCTTGTACTAGAACTAGATGAATATTGTTATGTGCTTGCTCTTACTAAGAACATTATATCAGTTTCTTGTTTAGACAAGAAAAGCTTTTCATTTGTAATAAAGAACAAATGTTGTTCAGTTTATTTAAATGATATGTTCTATTGTAGTGCACCTCTGATGAACAGACTCTATATTCTAGACTTAGAGAACCACATCTATAACATAAATACCAAAAGGTTCAAATCAAATGAAATAAACCAAACCTATCTCTGGCACTGTCGCTTAGGTCATATAAATGACAAACGATTATCTCAGCTCCATAAAGATAGTTTTCTGGACTCATTCGATTTCGAATCATATGAGACATGCGAGTCATTCCTACTAGGCAAGATGACCAAGACTCCCTTTAGTGGACACAGCGAAAGAGCGACAGACTTGTTAGGACTTATACATAGTGATGTATGTGGCCCTTTCAATGTCGCTGCCAGAGATGGTTATAGGTACTTCATTACATTTACTGATGACTTCAGTAGATATGGTTATGTGTATCTGATGACACATAAATCAGAATCCTTTGAAAAGTTCAAAGAATTCAAGAATGAAGTACAAAATCAGCTTGGCAAGAGTATCAAGATACTTCGATCAGATTGAGGGGGTGAATACCTTAGCCATGAGTTTCGTGACTATCTAGCTGAGTGTGGGATTCTATCCCAACTCACTCCTCCTGGAACACCATAGTGGAATGGTGTAACCGAAAGGAGGAATCGTACCCTATTAGATATGGTACGGTCTATGATGAGTCACACAGATCTTCCTACATCTCTTTGGGGCTATGCTCTGGACACAACAACATTCATACCCAACCGTGTTCTATCCAAGGTTGTGATAAAGACACCATATTGGATATGGACTGGGAGAGATGCCCAGGTGTCTTTTATAAGGATTTGGGGTTGTGAGGCTTACGTTCGATGTCAAGTCTAGGATAAACTGGGACCCAAATACGATAAGTGCTATTTTATAGGATATGCCAAGGAAATGAAGGGATATTACTTCTACATTCCCAGTCAACACAAAGTAGTTGTGGCTAAGACTGAGGTTTTTCTAGAAAGGGACTTTGTTTCTAAAAAAAATTAGTGGGAGTACATTCAATCTTGAAGAAGTTCAAGATATGGACCATAGCACTGAAGCCTTGATGGAAGTTGAACTGGAACCACAAAGTGTTGTGGATGATGAGATTGTTCCACAAGGAGTTGAGGAACAACAACTAGTTCAAATAGACCTACCTCTTCGCAGGTCTGATAGGGTACATCGTCAGCCTGAGAGATACTCATTTCTCGTGTCTGACCATGATGACATTATGCTAATTGAGAATGAGCCTACCTCCTATCAGGAAGCTGTGATGAGACCAGATTCTGAGAAATAGCTAGAGGTCATGAGATCCGAAATAGAATCCATGTACACCAACAAAGTATGGACTTTGGTTGATCCACCTGAAGGGATAAAACCCATTGGGTGTAAGTGGGTCTTTAAGAGAAAGATTGACATGGATGGGCTTATATATAAGGGGCGTATGGTAGCTAAAGGTTTCAAGCAAATTCATGGTATTGACTATGATGAAACCTTTTCTCCAGTAGCGAAGTTTAAGTCCATTAGAATCATGCTTGCTATTGCAGCATACCACGATTATGAGATCTGGCAAATGGATGTCAAAACCGCGTTTCTAAATGGAACCTGCTTGAGGATGTGCACATGACACAACCTGAGGGTTTTGTATATCCACAGCATACTGGCAGAGTATGCAAGCTGCATAAGTCCTTTTATGGACTAAAGCAAGCTTCTCGGAGCTGTAATCTTCGATTTGATGATGCAATCAAACAGTTTGGTTTCATCAAGAATGAAGATGAACCTTGTGTCTACAAGAAGGTTGTAGGGAACATAGTTGTCTTCCTTGTATTGTATGTGGATGACATACTACTCATTGGGAACAACATCTCTTTGCTGCAGTCTGTAAAGACTTGGCTAGGGAATTGTTTCTCAATGAAGGACTTAGGTGAAGCAGCCCGTATTCTAGGCATACAGATCTGTAGAGATAGATCAAAGAGATTGCTTGGCCTAAGTCAGAGTACATATATTGACAAGGTATTACAACGGTTTGTCATGCAGAACTTTAAGAAGGGATTTCTGTCGATGTCACATGGTGTGAGTCTTTCAAAGACTCAAAGTCCCTCTTCTAGAGAGGAGAGAGACCGCATGGATACGATCCCTTATGCCTCAACCATAGGATCTATCATGTACGCCATGTTATGTACTCGTCCTGATGTTTCGTATGCTTTGAGCATGACGAGTAGATACCAGTCAAATCCAGGTGAAAGTCACTGGATAGCAGTCAAGAATATTCTTAAGTACTTAAGAAGGACTAAAGAATATTTCTTGATATATGGAGGCGATGATGAGCTAGTTGTAAAGGGTTACAGTGATGCCAACTTCCAAACTGACCAGGATGATTATAGATCGCAGTCTGGGTTCATGTTTTGCTTGAATGGTGGTGTTGTGAGCTGGAAGAGTTCGAAGCAGGACACAGTTGCTGATTCTACAACAGAGGCCAAGCATATTGCTGCATCAGAAGCAGCAAAGGAGGCAGTTTGGATCCGTAAGTTCATTATTGAGCTTGGGGTGGTTCCTAGCATAGCCGATCCGATAGAGCTCTATTGTGACAACAATGGAGCAATTGCACAGGCTAAGGAACCTCGCTCACACAAGAGGACCAAACACATACTACGGCGCTTCCATCTCATTCAAGATATCATCAATAGAGGAGATGTGAAGATTTGCAGAGTACCCACAGAGGCTAACATCGCAGATCCCTTGACCAAGGCTTTGGCATAGAGAAAGCATGATGGTCACACTAGGTCATTGGGCCTTAGAGCCTACACTGATTGGCACTAGTGCTAGTGGGAGATTATTAGTTAGAGCCCTAGAGACAATCATATAATGATTGATGTATGGACTCATTATATCATATTCCTATATATATATAAAGGTATTTGTTTTGGTTATTATACTTACTTGTATTGGTGTCAAATAACTAAGTATAATAGCGTCCTTGAGTAGAAGGTTCCTATCTATATCAATCGATTGGTTGAATCGATAGTGGGATGATATAGAGAACACTGCTCTTAATCATTCCTAGTCAAGTATTAACATTCAGGGACAATGTTAATGCGACGAGACTAGCATGTAAGTCAACTCGATGACTTGATCTCACAAGTCATGGATATAGAGATATCAAATTGACACATGGGTATGCATTGGAGAATATATACTGAATGACCCGCCATGAGAAAGTATCATGGATCATTATATGAGTGTCATATACTTTCTCATGTGGCTATTAGTATGACTATTAGTCCTTGGATCTGAAGTCACCATGGTTCCCTACATAAGGAGTTACATACTTTGGCTTCGTAAAATGTCACCCGTAACTGGGTGGACTATAAAGGTGATTACTGGGTATGTAACAAATTATGCGAAGGAATGTGAGTGGTGTAGATGGGATTTATCTCTCCTATATAATTGGAGTGACATCGTTATTCTTGATAGAGTGAGACCACTAAGTGCATGGCCATGCCCAAATGAGTCAATATGAGATATTGAGCTCATTTGATTATAGTGAGTCTACTTGGAGTTCAAGATTTAGATTGATTAGAGGATAACACGGTCTATGCCTCACATTGATCAATCTAGATGTCAAGGATAGAAGGACACTTGTTATATATTGTGAAGAGTCACAATTAGTAGTCACAAGGTGATGTTGGATCTCAACATTCTTGTAACTTGGGTAGTAATGATGTGTTGCTAGATACCGCTCATTGCTTATGCTTCTAAATAGGTTTAGGAGCATTGCCAATGTTGCAAGAACCTATTGGGTCACACACAAAGAACAAGTGGATGGAGATTAGGTTCATATGATGAACCAAAATTGGATTAAGAGTAATCCAAATTACACTTATTGAGTTAGACTCAATTGGATTCAATTGTTGAA
Organism: Zingiber officinale; assembly: GCF_018446385.1. Classification (NCBI taxonomy): domain Eukaryota; kingdom Viridiplantae; phylum Streptophyta; class Magnoliopsida; order Zingiberales; family Zingiberaceae; genus Zingiber; species Zingiber officinale. The sequence continues at coordinate 60,668,337 of NC_055987.1, read as the reverse complement.
TGATTCTAATTTAGAGTTGATTCATTGAGTCAATTTATATTAATGAATTAAGATTCATTAAATTGAAATTGACTTGAATCAAAGGTTGGATTTAACTCAACAAGGAAGAGAAGTGGTCAATTTTGACTTGACCAAATTGGAAGTTGATACATCAAGTTTGACTTGATAAAATGCCACTTGGTGAAGGTTGACTCATCCTACATGGCATGGCTAACCAATACATCCTTGCCACATCATCTCCATATCATCAAGGGAGAGCTAGAGGCATGGAATGCCAAGAGCCAAAGACCCTTGGCATTCCATGTGTGGCCGGCCAAATGAATATAGGATTCATTGGCATTGATGTGTGATTATTGGTTGTTGTCTTCTTCCTCCTTAGCTCCTTCTTGTTCTCATTTTTCTCTTGGCCGAGAGTTCCAAGCAAGAAGAGTGAAGGTGAGTGAGTTTAATCCAAGAAGAAAGGGTAAGTAGAGAGTTTAGAGAAGTGTATGAGAATCCTCTTCTTCTTTTTCTCTCCTTTCTTTTTCCAATCCCATCCGAGAGCCCTTGGGAGTGCTAGCACACTTGTGGTGCTCTCTTCTCCATCTAGAGTGGTTTGAGAATCACTTCTTGTTCGTGTGGATACTACTAGAGGTGTGTACACTTGAACACACTCGAGATCCGACAACATTTGGACGAGCGGGATTTGCGAAGGGCTTCGCTTCAAAGGTATACTTCCTTTCATGTTGATCTAAGGTAGATCTAGGACTAGAAAACATGTACATGAATTTATTTTAATCTTCGTACGGATCCGGTGGCAAGACTTCGGGGTTTCCGCAACGCAAAAAGCGGTTTTTGCGGCCCAAAAGTCCCAACACACATGGCCGTGCAACCCTGCACGGCCGTGCCACCCCAGAGAAGGAGATTTGCACGGTTGTGCACCCCTGCACGGCCGTGCCCCAGGAGATAGAGCCCAAGGGCTACATAGTCGTGCGATCCTGCACGACCGTGCAGCCACGCACAGAACCGGAGAAGGGCACGGTTGTGCCACCCTTACACGGTCGTGCCGCCGCAGCCAAACCCTAAGGCTATATAAGGGTTTTAACCCTTTTTGCCAGGGGGGACGCGAGCCGTGAGGGAGAAACATATCTTGGAGCAATTCTACGCCGCCTTGGACCGCCGTTCAGCGAACTTCCACCACCACATCGACTCCAGAAGTTAAGAGTTGGATCCGAAGGCCACTCTTCTACATCCGATAAGCATATTCCATCTTATTTACTGACAATTATATGTTTGTCTATACTATATTTTCGGATATCTCTCTAGCATTCATAGAGTAGATCCCTTGTTCTGGGATTAGGGAGTAGTCATGGTACGGATTGATGTAAAACTCGTATTGTATTTATACTTGTTGGATGAACTTTCATGCTTTGTTTCAATTGCTAATTGCTTACTTTTGATTGTGAAGAACTTGTCAACCTCGTAGAGGATTACCTCTAGATCGTATACCCGAGGGACCCTAGTGACAGGGGTAACCCATTCATGAACATCTAGGATAGCTCCTTGAGAGGAAAGCAGATTCTCCCCAAGGGAACGAGAGACCAGGCTTAGCTCTACTCACTATTCTTAATTTACCAGTTAGAGTTATGTCCTCAAGATTTGCCGAGGTGCCCTAGTGACAGGGGTAAACCGTGATAGGACTTCTTAGGGCATTACCCTATTCTGGCGCTTGAGAATACCGGCTTAGCTTCCGGCAATAGCAAGAATAAGGACAGCGAGGGTAAGCCAAACCGAGACACATCAATACTACCACGACGAAACTGACCTCCTAGAACTCCTCATCACCAAGTGAATATTTCGACCTTGCGACTCTCGATTCTCTCCCTCGACCTTTCTTTTCCCTTAATCTGATCAAGACCATTGATAGTCTAGCTAACCATAAGTGAGCGATTGCTAGTGCTTATAGCCAGTCCCTGTGGGATCGATATTTTTATTACTGACGACGAATCCGTGCACTTGCGGAAGCGTAACATGCGCAGTCGGCCGTTAAACCTTCTGGCAGTCCAGGCTCTGATACCAATTGTTGGATCAAAAAGAATTTAGATATCTCCACAATGACATGATATTGTCCACTTTGGGCCTAAGCCCTCATGATTTTGCTCTTGGGTTCTACCCAAAAGGCCTCATGCCAATAAATATATCTTTTCTCTTATAAACCCATGATCTTTTCCATGTGTTTTCAATGTGGGACTATGTTTGCAACCTTTCAACCCCAACAATACTTACCATTTTTGTAAAAGCCTTGAAAAAGAACTTGACTTTTGAAAATACTTCATTTTTGAAAGATGTCTTTTTAAAGTAGACTTTAGCTTTTGAAAAGACTTAGTATCTTTGAAAAGATACTTAAAGGCTTTAAAAAAGAGCTTTGCTTTTAAATACTTAGATAATTTGAAGTAGAATTTAGTTTTGTTTAGCTTTAAAAACTTTGTTTTCTACTTAAGAATAATTAGTTAAAAAATAACTTAGTTTCAAAAAAAAAAACACTTGACTTTTAAAAAATCTCTCTCTTTTTCTTCTTAGTTAAAAAAATTCAATTTTTTTTTTAAAAGCAAGGCTAACAGCATGAGTATAATTCTAGGGTCCAAGCATGAGTAACAAAAGTAATTAAAGTTAAAAAAAAATTATCTATTAGATTGATTTTCCATCTCTCCTTTCTAAGTTATCAAACATCTTAAGTTTTTGAGTTTGTGTGAGATGAAATTAAGTTAATCTTAATTTTTAAGTTGATTTTAAATTTAAAAAATATTAAATCTGAATTGGTAGAAAATAATCATGTTTGAATCTTGAAAAAAATATTTAAGTTTGAATTTTGAAAGATATTCAAGTTTGAATTTTAAAAGATTTTAAATTTTAAAAAAATATTTAAGTTTGAATTTTGAAAAAAAAAATCAAGTTTGAATTTTAATTTAAGTTTGAAAAGTTAATTAAGATTTTACAATTAATTTGAGTTTAAAAAATAATTAAGATTTTGTAATTAATTTATGTTTCAAAATTAATTGATATTTTAAAATTAATTAAGATTTGGGTTACATTTAATTAATTTAAGTTTTATTGAGGTTGACAACTAATTCTCAATTTTACCCTAAATTTATCTCACCATTTTCTAAATTTTCAAATAGAAATCTTATGAATTTTGTGAGATGGTTATTAATTTTATCTTTAAATTAATTGAAATCTAAGGATTGATTTACATTTAATTTATACTAACATTTAATAATTAGTCAATTAAACATTCATTTTAATAATTAGCTTCTAGACTATGGAGAGGCACCAGGTCTTCTTTGGTATAGGAGTAACAACCACTTCTAGACAAAGTCTTTTAAATAAATTAAATATTTAATTTTCTTTCTAAGAATCATTTGTCACACCCCAGTGGAGTCCTTGCCCGGTAAACGGACAACATCTCCCCTGTATCTGTGACAATATGAAGCATATACACATTGCCACATGGCTACTCACAAGCAAATAACAGTCCATACGGCTAGATATAAATACAACCATGCAGTTTATAAGCATCCCACACGGCTAAAAGTAAACACACCCGCACAATTGATAAACAGCCCACGCGGCTAGAACACAACACAGCAGAAATCACAAAATAACAAACATGAAACCAAAAAAAGACTAACTACGAGTTGACCTGGCTTAACACGATAACATCAAACCAACTACAAGAAAACACAAAGGTGAATCCATACAAAGATACATATACATGAATAAGTCCAAAATCAATAAAGCGAATGGAAGCAATAACGGAAGAAATCGTTCGATGTGACATGGGATTGAAGGACAGGATCTCCAGGCGACTCCATAAATTATTTACCTGTTACCTGACGAAATAAACTAGTTCATGGGGTGGTGAGTGTTGAGACTCAGCGGGTAATAGACAGATAGTGCATAAACATAATAAAGAACTAGAGATACAAAGGTATATAGTCTCATAGGGAAAATAGCAAATACTACCATGATGTCAAGATAAATGTCCATACCTGAAACCATATCCTAGGCTAGTAATAGAAGGTTAGAAGTAGCAAAGATTTGCTACAGTACTACTCATAACTACAAGGGTAACACGTGAGGTATATACATATTACTAATAAGTAAGCAGTGTCTAACACAAATCACAGATATATATCTCAACATATGTAAGCATATCAGCATAAGTAAGCAGTAGCAGCATAAGCTAGCAATAGCAGCGTAAGTATAATAACAACAGCGTATGCACGGATGGTCACCCCACCCACCCCTCTGCACCATGACCCATGTATGGTCGAGAGGTCGGATCGATGACAACTGAACAACACTCCAGCCGCCACTACTCTCGAGTGACCGAGTGGACAGGCACATAGTAGCTAACTAGCTACATAGCAATAGGGTCCCTGTTGCTCGCAACTCCAGCCGCCATTACCCATGAATGACCGAGTGGGAGCACGACAGAACAAGCGACACACTCCAGCTACCACTACCCATGAGTGGTCGAGTGTGCAGCCCTGATCAATGACCCTCTCAACTACAAGGGAGACATGATCGTCGACATGCATGAAATGTCATGATGCGCAAGATACAACTGTCATCATATATATATAAACAGAACTCGGGTATGCTACAGGAAGCCCGCATGCTCAATAAGATACATGAATAAACAGTAGTCAAAGCAAGTAAGTATGGTATCTAGTATCTGCTAAATATCATAAATAGCAATGTGAGACTGTATATATATAGAAATGAGTAGCTCAAAGATCGAGTGGATAAGCATCAAGCACAAGAAAAATACGAGTGAAGTCAAGATAAATATAGTAACTATTCGAATATATAGCTCATGCACTAAGATCAATATACTAAAAATACAAAACAAGAAGTCCCCGACTTTTTTAGGAATTCGTATCAAAACAATCCCACGTTGAGACGCTTGTCTCGAATCAAAGTCCTGCAATCACATAATGTAATTAGCTAATTACATATGTAGCAACTAGCTAAATCCCAATCCAACCTAATTAGGGAAAACACTAATCGAAACAATTAACCTTGATCATAACATAACCTAATTGAATTAGGGTTTACAACCATGGCTTACCGTAAAAACTCACCTAAATCCAAGTGACCACTGGTGGAATATGGTCGGAGGGGTTCACCGCCGAAGCTAGATCGCCGGAACTGTTGATTGCCAATAATCAGTACTGACCGAAGCTATTGTTAAAGTGTATACAAAAAGCCTAGCTTTTTCTAAACATTTATTTTCAAATAAAGAATCACATTGGTCAAATGTCTACATTTATATGCTAAGTGTAGTTGTTCAATTAATTTATATTGTAGATAACATGGTATGTGGTGTCATACACAGAATATCATGCTATCGGTTCCTTATAAATTATAAACAGTAGCTCATGACTAAGATGGATAGGAACAAACCATTGGAATAGTCGTAGTGTAATTTGGTATTAGCTTATCTTAACTATAAAGTTACACTAGTACACTCTGAGTGTATTGAGTAGGACCATTTGAGGTAGTATCTTTTTATACTGACTATATAAAAGAACAATACCTCTGTTATTATGAAAGTGTGTACTCTTAATCATGATGTAATAACAAGCACGTATACTTAATTTTTATTTCTTTAATTTATCAAAGGGTACTCTTAATCATGATGTAATAACAAGCACGTATACTTAATTTTTATTTCTTTAATTTATCAAAGGGTACGATTTAGTTCGATAAATCAATAGGCCCAATAAGTTGGGAAATGATATTATTTATATGGTGTGTTATCGATTATAGAATGAAACTGTGTCCTAGTAATCTAGGTTAATGATGTCCCCTTGAGGAGCTCATAACGATTGTCATGTAAACCCTGCAGGTGGACTTAGTCCGACATGACGATAAGATTGAGTGGTACTACTCTTGGAGCTAGATATTAATTAAGTGAGTTGTCAGTAACTCATTTAATTAGTGGGCATTCATTATCTTAAACACAGAGAGACTAACACACTCATGATAAGAAGGAGCCCAAAATGTTATTTGGGATTGGTGCGGTAGTTCAATAATATCTCTTTAGTGGTATGAGTTATTATTGATGAACTTGAGTTGGGTGTTCGGGGCGAACACAGGAAGCTCAAGTTCATCGGGAGACCATAACCAATTCCTCCTCTTGGTCTCTATTGTAGCCTCTTATATATAGTCTTATATCCACCCAAAGCCTAGCCTCTTAGCCCATGCTAGGGGCCGACCCCTATCCTTGCTTGGAGCCCAAGCAAGGGGCCGGCCAAGCGAAGCTGTAACACCCCACCCTCCTCGCTACTAGTCTACGAGGGCGGAGCGCTACTGGACTACTAACTTTACTTAATTAGAGTTGTTCACATGTAAAGATCAATACATAAACTCTAAAAAAACTCAAAACATACAATTAACTAGCAGCGGAAGATTAAATGACTCATCTAATACATTCTTAATAAATGGCAATCTTAATAAATTCTTATGTTAGGTCCCAAGGCTTCTATAGTCCAGGCATCACACATCCATCCGCACCTCCTTGTCGCCTTCCTTTGCTATAACTTTTCCTTTCCTTTATCTGTAGTAAGAGGAAATGCAAACTATAAGCAAAATTACTTAGTAAGCGCTATCTAACTCACAAAACTCGAATATGCATGTAACTGGAAGAAATCTAAAACTGAATGCTCAGAAAGAAACACTACTCATGCTCATCTAATAGCAAAAGAAACAAGGCGTACTGGAATGCTAAACATGTAAAGCAAATCTAAACAAACATGCTAGCATAAAAGAAAACTAAACTTGCTGGATTTTAAACTTATGTGAAGCTTATTTCTTTTGTTCAAAAACTTATACTTATAATACTTCAAAATAATAATCAACTTCTTCTTGGGCCCGACAACTGTACTTGCTATGCGCGCATCCCTAACTAGACCCGAGATAGCTGGTCCCGAATCTAGTAGGGTTTACTAGGTTATCTAAACCTAGGGACCGACTATGGGAGCCCAGCCCAAGGACTACTGAGAGTCCTGCATACTAGGTTATCTAAACCTAGGGACAACTATGGGAGCCCAACCCAAGGACAACTGAGAGTCCAGTACAGTGCCACTGATAAAAGTAAAATACTTGTTATCTTTTAATACTTCTAATATATAATGCCTCGGCATTTTAACGAGCACCTTGTGTGCCAAAATCCCTAAAGTTTTGACTTTGGGATCTACTTAAGGCCTTGGCCTTTTTCTTTCTTTTCTTTATCTTTCTTATACTTGTTAATACCTCTAATAAAAGAATGCTTTTTAAAAACTGAAATGTTTAAACAAATTCTAACTTTGAAATGCATAAACAAAAATCTACATACTATGCTAATCAAAATTCTGCATACTATTCTAATCAAGATTCTGCATTCTATGCTACACTATTTCTGCATACTATACAAACATAAAATCTGCACTATAAGCTTAATTAAAATCTGCACTATAAGCCTATATAAAAATCTGCACTATAAACTTAATTAAAATCTGTACTATAGGCTTAATTAAAAATCTGCACTATAAGCGCTTAATTAAAATCTGCAATATAAGCTCTACATAAAAATCTGCATTATAAGCTTAATTAAAATCTGCACTATAGGCTTAATTAAAATCTGCACTATAAACTTAAATAAAAATCTGCACTATAAGCTTAATTAAAATCTGCACTATAGGCTTAATTAAAATCTGCACTATAAGCCTAAATAAAAATCTGCACTATGAGCTTAATTAAAATCTGCACTATATGCTTAATTAAAATCTGCACTATAAGCTTAATTAAAATCTGCTCTATAAGCTTAATTAAAATCTGTACTATAGGCTTAATTAAAAATCTGCACTATAAGTGCTTCTTATGCTTCGAATTCAAGAAGAACAAAGGTCCAAAACTACTCCTACTGCAGGTGAGAAGCACTTACCTTAATTCTTGGACTCACAACCGAACAAAAAGGGCATCTAGGACCTTGGCCGCTCGCCGGATATGATACCCAAACTCCCTTTCATTTTCTGCCCGAGCTCCGCCATCGTACGTTGAAGAGAAGGAGAGAATGGTTTAAGTCACGGGAAAACAGAGCATCAACTTATCCCCTTTTATAATCCAATATTCTATTAATTATCTTAGATAAATTTGCTACTTTTTCTAAACAAACAAATCCAACATCAACTTATCCCTTTTATAATCCAATATTCTGTTAATTATTTTAAATAAATTTGCTACTTTTTTTAAACAAACAAATCCAACATCAACTTATCTCTTTTATAATATTCTGTTAACTATCTTAAATAAATTCGCTACCTTTTCTAAACAAACAAATCCAAGATCAACTTATCCCTTTTATAATCCAATATTCTGTTAACTATCTTAAATAAATTCGCTACCTTTTCTAAATAGAAAAATCCGTTTGCCCACCTGGTCGGTCGTGTTTTGACCGAGTCAAAGGTCGCGAGTTCTATTCTCGGCTTGGACATTTTTTTGTCGAAACTTCCTTCATTTAGTAAAAGTACCAAACGACCTCCAAAAATTACATAAAAATACTCTAAAATTTTCTAAAAATCTCTAGAATATTTCTAAATATTTTTAAGAACTTTTAGAACTCCTAATGAAGAAAATTGGGTCGTTACAGAAGCTTGGAGCTAAGGCTAGGGCCGGCCAAGCCTTGCTTGGTGCCCAAGCAAGGGGTCGGCCAAGCATGAAAAGGGAAGAGGGTTTTATTAAAAATAAAATTTTGATAAAATCTTTCCTTTTATGTTTTCATCCATATGGTTTTAAAAGAGAGTTTTAAATTTTAAAATCTTTCCTTTTATAGATTTTCTACAAAGGATTAAAAGAGATATTAGATATCTTTCCTTATTTGTAGTTATCTATAATGTGAAAGAAAAATTTTAATTTTTTGACAAAACTTTCCTTTTTTGTAACCATGATATAAAAGGAGTTTTATTTTTAAATCTTATCTTTTATAGATATCCATAAAAGGATTTAAAAGAGAGAGATTTTAATTTATAAAATATTCTTTTTATAGCCAACCACAAAAGGGATTTATAAAAGAGAGATTTTAATTTTTGTTTAAAATCTTTCCTTGTTTGTTTAAACATATGGTGGCTGGTCATAGAGAGGAATAAAAGGAAGTTTTATTTTTGTTATAAAACTTTCCTTTTTTGGATTCACCAAGGAATATAAAAGATGGGGAGAGGGTGCCTTCATGAGACACACAACTTTTTCTATTGTTCCTCTCCTTCATCCTTGGTGGCCGGCCCTACCTCTTCTCTTTCTCTTCTTCATTGTGGCTAGCGGCATCATCTCTTGTAGAGCTCTTGGTGGTCAGTAGCTTGGAGGTGAAGAAGTAGAGAAAGGAGGCATTGTTTTCTAGCATCCCTTGGAGCATTGTGGTGGTGGCCGAAACTTGGAAGCAAGGAAGGCTTTGGCGGTTTTCTTCTTGGTAGATCATCGCCCACACAACGTCCAAGAAAAGAAGAGGAATACAATAGAAGATCAAGAGGTTGTTGCATACAAAGAAAGGTATAACTAGTAGTTTTATTCCGTATCATACTAGTTTTCTTTGTATGGATTTTGAAATACCAAACACAAGAGGCTAACGATTCTAGGTTTCGAATTAATGATTCGAGTTTGTGTTTCTTTTATTTTTTGATCTTGTGATTTGATTATTCTTAATGGTTAAACCTAGGGTTACTATAAGGAGATTAAATATTGAATTTCGTTGAAAGGCTTTGTCTAGGAAGTGGTGGATGATCCCATACCCAAGAAGGCCTAGTGCCTCACCATGTTTAATTTGGAAGTCGATCTCTGAAATAAATATTTAATCAAATTTGTAACATGGGTGGATTTGGATTAATAATGTTAAGCAGTGTTTGCAATCGAAGTCTAAACCGCTAAGAACAGATAAGTTAAATTTGGAATCAATAATGTTAAGTTCTATTTGTGATTCCAAATTTAATTTCTACAGAACACAATAGGTTGTTAGAAACGGTTCAGGACTTGTACAAAATTTTTGTACAGGGGAGCCAGTACAATATTCCGAGTAGCAACCAACAATTAGTATCAGAGCTAGGGTTTGTCTCTGTGTGTTTGGCTTTCAGTTTAATTATGCACATGTCATATATATTTTAGGCAGGATAATAGTAGGATGTGTAAATAGATTTAACTTTGTGGTTGTAGGCATCCTAGATCCAACTATTATGGCCCTAATATGATTGTGTGTGATTGGACCCTCGGGCATGTCGAGGGCATTTTATGTGTGTGCATGATTGTATGTATTAAATACAGCAGGAGCTATATTAGTTTTAGGATTTTACATTTTTGTTTCGATCTAGATTACATGTACATTCATTTATGGAATATAGGATCGATATATGTAAAATTCTATTTTTGTCATGGATCGTATCCTTGCAAGGCATGATACTATTTGAGGACCAGAGGCGCAGTAGAATAAGAAGCAAGATAGATGCAGAGACTAGACCCGATTGCGGTGGCTAAAGATGGCAGCAGCTAGGGTTGGCAGCATACGAAGGACAGTGATGGAAAAGGCCATAATAGTTGGAAAATTATTTTTCCATATTTATTTCTTTATTTGCTGTGATGTGTCTATGCATGGTTAAAATTCCTCACCTTAAATAACTAAGTGGGAGAGGGATTAGTAAATAAATTCCACGGTCTCCATTATTGGTTTGTAAGTGATGCAATAAACTTACGTGTTGGCTATGAGTGCCTCCCTCCACAATGGATGAGTTTGTTTGCGGATCACTAGATCAAACTTCCTTTATAGATGGTTATAGGAAATTATTTGGATTAATAATGTTAAGCATCATTTGCAATCCAAGTCTAAACCACTAAGAACAGATAAGTTGAATTTGGAATCAATAATGTTAAGTTCTATTTGTGATTCCAAATTTAATTTCTAAAGAACACAATAGGTTGTTAAGAATGGTTCAGGACTTGTACAAAATTTTTGTACAGGGGAACCACTACAATATTTCGAGTAGCAAACAACAATTGGTATCAGAGCTAGGGTTTGCCTCTGTGTGTTTGGTTTTCAGTTTAATTATGTACATGTCATACATATTTTAGGCAGGATAATAGTAGGATGTGCAAATAGATTTAACTCTGTGGTTGCATGCATCCTAGATCCAACTATTATGGCCCTAATGTGATTGTGTGTGATTGGACCCTCGGACATGTCGAGGGCATTTTATGTGTGTGCATGATTGTATGTATTAAATACAGCAGGAGCTGTATTAGTTTTAGGATTTTACATTTTTGTTTCGATCTAGATTACATGCACATTCCTCTGTGGAATATAGAATCGATATATGTAAAATTCTATTTTTGTCACGGATCGTATCCTTGCAAGGCGTGGTACTATTTGAGGACCAGAGGCGTAGCGGAATAAGAAGCAAGATAGATGCGGTGACTAGACCCAATTGTGGTGGTTAAAGATGGCAGCAGCTAGGGTTGGCAGCACACGGAGGATAGTGATGGAAAAGGCCGTAATAGTTGGAAAATTGTTTTTCCATATTTATTGCTTTATTTGTTGTGATGTGTGTGTGCATGGTTAAAATTCCTCACCTTAAATAACTAAGTGGGAGAGAGATTAGTAAATAAATTCCACAGTCTCTATTACTGGTTTGTAAGTGATGCAACAAACTTGCGTGTTGGCTTTGAGTGCCTCCCTCCACAACGGATGAGTTTGTTTGCGGATCACTAGATCAAACATCCTTTATGGATGGTTATACGAAATTATTTAGGAGCGTGTGATCTTCTCCAACTAAAGGGGCACAATCCTATTTAATGGACTAAGTATCAAGTAATGGTATACACTTAGGCACATTTAATGGTATCCTCCCCAACAAAGTCACTGTTATTAATTGTGTAACCAAAGGAATACCAACTATTAATTTTATTTGTCATAAAGTTAGGATGACAAGAATAAAATTAATGGGTAAAACCTCCTCTTACAAATGTTTGATTTTGTATACGTCCACACTAACGTGACATGCAAAATTCACGGTATTTTGAGGTGTTGATAAATTTAAATAATATTATTTGAGGAATCAATATTATTCTAAATTTAGAGTATTGACCAAAAGTTTTTTTGTGATTCTTAGGATGACTTTTAACCCACTGGCTATTATACTGAAAGAGAACAAACTTATTGGTCCCAACTACATAGATTGGAAAAGAAACCTGGACATTGTCCTAACTGTTGAAGGCTATAAGTTTATTCTATTGGAGGTCTGCCCTAATGTGCCTAACGGCGATTCTAGTGAAGAGGAGATTAAGCATCATAGGAAATGGTTCAAGGCAGATGAGATGGCGCGGTGTTACATTTTGGCTTCAATGTCAAATGTACTGTAACATCAGCATCAGGACTTGCCAACTGCCTATGACATGATGAACAATCTAAAGGAACTCTTCGGACACCAGAATTGGGCTGCTAGGCAAGAGGCAATGAGAAAATTAATGACAACCACCATGTTAGAGGGGGCACTCGTAAGGGATCATATCCTAAAGATGATGGATTATTTAAATGAAATACAAATCCTTGGAGCTGAAATCGATGGGGAAACCCAGATCGATATTATTCTCCAAACATTACCTAGAAGTTTTGAGTAATTCCGCCTGAACTATAACATGAACAAAAGGGCTTATACGTTGGCGGAACTTCTGATAGAACTTTAGGCAGTAGAAGGTATATTTCGTCATAGTTCTCAGATTCACTTTGCTGAAAATGTTTCTACTTCTAAGTTAAAAGGCAAGAAGAAAAATAAACAGGCTAGCTCAGCAAAGAAGGTGAATAGATCTCTAGGTACTGGACCTAAAGCTGGAGTGAAGAAGCCAAAGGGCAAGTGCTTCATCTGCAAGCAGTCTGGACATTGGAACACAGATTCTCTTTGAAGAAGAGAGAACAATAAAGGTATATCTTATTCTCTAGTAGTTTAAACATGTTTAGAGGTAGTACCAATACCTGGTGTGTAAATACAGGAGCCACTGATCATGTCTGCAATACATTGCAGGGGTTTCAGGAAACCCGATGACTATATGAGGGAGAGATAACCGTCTACATGGGCAATGCTACGAAAGTGGCGGTTGTTGCAGTGGGAGACGTCTACTTATCATTCGATAGGAATAAAACTTTGGTTTTGAGAAATTATCTTTATGTACCAACTTTTAGAAAGAATTTTATTTTAATTTCTAAACTATTTGTGGATGGATATACTGTTTCTTTTGATGATAAAGTGGTTGTCAAAAAAAATAGGGTAATTATCTATTCTGGTACATTAGTTGGCAACTTGTATACTCTAAATCCAATAACTCCCATAAAGCAACAAATGGAAATTAATAGGACATCTTCTAATTCTAATAAGAGAAAGGAACCTTCGGAAATGAACCAAACATATCTTTGACATCTAAGGCTTGGTCATATTAACTTGAGTAGGATTCAAAGGCTTATAGCCGATGGACTCGTGGGTTCATTAGTGTTGGAAAACTTTCCAACTTGCGAATCTTGCTTGGAAGGTAAAATGGCCAAGAGACCTTTTAAGTCCAAGGGGTATAGAGCCAAAGATGTGTTGAAACTAGTTCATTCTGATTTGTGTGGTCCTATGTCTATCCAGGCAAGAGGTGGTTTCGAATATTTTATCTCTTTTATAGATGACTATTCGAGATATCGATACATTTACCTGATGCGCTGCAAGTCTGAATGCTTTGATAAGTTCAAAGAGTATAAGGCTGATGTGGAGAAATGTCATGGTAAAAGTATCAAGATACTACGGTCTGATCGTGGTGGAAAATACCTTTTTGGAGAGTTTAGGAATTACTTATCAGAGTCTGGAATTCAATCCTAATTTTGTCTGCACCTGGAACACCCCAATAGAATGATGTGGCAGAACGAAGGAATAGAACTCTTATGGAAATGGTTAGATCAATGATGAGTTATTAATAATTACCAGATTGGTTTTGGGGATATGATCTGGAAACAGCAGTGTACATTCTAAATATGGTACCTTCTAAATCAGTACCCTCTACTCCCATGGAATTGTGGAATGGGCGTAAGCCTAGTCTGAGTCATATTCGGATATGGGGTAGTCCAGCACATGTGCTAAAGGGAGATACTGACAAGTTGGAATCATGTACAGAAGTTTGTATGTTTGTAGGATATCCTAAGAGAACGAAAGATGGTTTGTTTTATAATCCTAAAAATCAGAAGATCATTGTTAACACCAATGCTCGATTTTTAGAGGAAGATTATGTAATGAACCATAAGCCCATGAGTGAAATTGTTCTAGAAGAAATACGAGAGGACACGCCTACTTTAGTACCAAAAGTGCAAGATGAAATATCACAAGAAATTACAATATGTATCACAAATGATACACAACAACAGACAGTGCCTCGTCATAGTGGGAGGGTTGTTAGGAAACCTGAAAGATTCATGTTTTTGGGAGAGTCGTCGGACTTGGTCCCAGGTAAACATGAACCTGATCCCCGAACATATGACGAAACACTCCAAGATATAGATGCAGAATCTTGGCAAAGAGCAACGAATTCAGAAATAGAATCTATGTATTCTAACAAAGTCTGGGAGCTAGTAGAACCATCAAATAGTGTAAAAGCTATTGGATGTAAGTGGATCTACAAAAGAAAAAGAGGGATAGATGGAAAGGTGGAAACCTTCAAAGCAAGGCTTGTTGCGAAAGGGTATACTCAGAAAGAGGGAATCGATTATGAGGAAACCTTTTCGCTAATAGCTATGCTTAAGTCTATCCAGATACTCTTATCTATTACTGCTCATATGGATTATGAAGTGTGGCAAATGGATGTTAAGAAAGCTTTTCTTAACGGAAGTCTTGAAGAAAATATCCATATGAAGCAACCAGAGGGGTTTATTGCAAAGGGCAAAGAGCATCTAGTATTTGAGCTCAATCGGTCTATATATGGATTGAAGCAAGCTTCAAGGTCTTGGAACATCTGGTTTAATGAAGTAATCCAGTCGTATGGAATTATTCAGTGTCCGGATGAGTCTTGTGTATAAAAGAAGTGTGATGAAAATGTGGTGGTATTTCTTGTACTATACGTAGATGACATTTTGTTAGTTGGAAACAATATCAAAGTGTTGTCGGAAGTAAGGGTATGGTTGTCCAAGAAATTTGATATGAAGGACTTGGGAGAATGTGCACATATTCTCGGGATCAAAGTAATAAGGGATCGCAAGAAAGTATGTTGTACTTATCCCAAGCTTCATATATCGATACGATCCTAACTCGTTTTAGCATGCAAGACTCCAAGAAAGATTTTCTACCCTTTAGGCATGGAGTATCTTTATCTAAAGAGATGTCTCCGAAGATATCAAAAGAGATAGAAGAGATGAAGGCAGTTCCTTATACTTCAACTGTAGGAAGCCTAATGTATGCTATGTTGTGCACGAGACCGGATATCTATTTTGCCATGGGGATGGTTAGCAGATATCAAAGTAATCCAGGGTAGGGACATTGGACTGCCGTAAAGCATATATTAAAGTACCTGAGAAGGACTAAAGATTATATGCTGGTATACCAAGCAGATGATCTACTGCGTGTGGGTTACACGGATTCTGACTTCCAATCAGATATGGGCAATAGTAAGTCTACATCAGGCTATGTATTTACTTTAGGAGGTGGAACCATAGCATGGAGGAGTGTTAAGCAGAAATGTGTTTCAGACTCAACCATGGAAGCTAAGTATGTGGTAGCCTCTGAGGCAGCCAAAGAAGCTGTATGGCTTAGGAACTTCCTAATGGACTTAGATGTGATTCCTGGTTTGCCCAAAATCATCACAATTTATTGTGATAATAGTGGTGCAGTAGCAAACTCGAAGGAACCACGAGCCCATAAAGCGAGTAAACACATAGAGCGCAAGTACCACCTGATACGAGCATCATAAAGAGCGGAGAAGTTGTTGTCGCCAAGATTGCATCAGCAGATAACCTAGCAGATCCTTTCACTAAGGCCCTTCTGGCGAATGCTTTTGATCGGCATGTTGAAGGAATGGGAATCAGATGTATGGCAGCATTTATGACAGCATAGTCTTTTAGTATAAGTGGGAGATTGTTAGAGTGTATACAAAAAGCCTAGCTTTTTGTAAACATTTATTTTGAAATAAAGAATCACATTGGTAAAATATTTACATTTATATGATAAGTGTAGTTGTTCAATTAATTTATATTGTAGATAACATGGTGTGTAGTGTCACACACAGAAGATCATGCTATCGGTTCCTTATAAATTATAAACAGTAGCTCACGACTAAGATAGATAGGAACAAACCATTGGAATAGTCGTAGTGTAATTTGATATTAGGTTATCTTAACTATAAAGTTACACTAGTACACTCTGAGTATATTGAGCAGGACCATTTGAGGTAGTATCTTTTTATACTGACTATATAAAAGAACAATACCTCTGTTATTATGGAAGTGTGTACTCTTAATCATGATGTAATAACAAGCATGTATACTTAATTTTTATTTCTTTAATTTATCAAAGGGTACGATTTAGTTCGATAAATCAATAGGCCCGATAAGTTGGGAAATGATATTATTTATATGGTGTGTTATTGATTATAGAATGAAACTATGTCCTAGTAATCTAGGTTGATGATGTCCCCTTGAGGAGCTCATAACGATTGTCATGTAAACCCTGTAGGTGGACTTAGTCCGACATGACGATAAGGTTGAGTGGTACTACTCTTAGAGCTAGATATTAATTAAGTGAGTTGTCAATAACTCATTTAATTAGTGGGCATTCAATATCTTAAACACAGAGAGACTAACACACTCATGATAAGAAGGAGCCCAAAATGTAATTTGGGATTGGTGCGGTAGTTCAATAATAGCTTCTTAGTGGTATGAGTTATTATTGATGAACTTGAGTTGGGTGTTCTTGGCGAACACGGGAAGCTCAACTTCATCGGGAGACCATAACCAATTCCTTCTCTCGGTCCCTATTGTAGCCTCTTATATATAGTCTTATATCCTCCCAAAGCCTAGTCTCTTAGCCCATGCTAGGGGCCAACCCCTATCCTTGCTTGGAGCCCAAGAAAGGGGCCGACCAAGCCAAGATTGGAGCTAAGGCTAGGGTCGGCCAAGCCTTGCTTGGTGCCCAAGCAAGGGGTCGGCCAAGCATGAAAAGGGAAGAGGGTTTTATTTTAAATAAAATTTTAATAAAATCTTTCCTTTTATGTTTTCATCCACATGATTTTAAAAGAGAGTTTTAAATTTTAAAATCTTTTCTTTTATAGATTTTCTACAAAGGATTAAAAGAGATATTAGATATCTTTCCTTATTTATAGTTATCTATAATGTGAAAGAAATATTTTAATTTTTTAACAAAACTTTCCTTTTTTGTAACCATGATATAAAAGGAGTTTTATTTTTAAATCTTATCTTTTATAGATATTCATAAAAGGATTTAAAAGAGAGATTTTAATTTATAAAACATTCTTTTTATAGCCAACCACAAAAGGGATTTATAAAAGAGATATTTTAATTTTTGTTTAAAATCTTTCCTTGTTTGTTTAAACATATGGTGGCTGGCCATAGAGAGGAATAAAAGGAAGTTTTAATTTTGTTATAAAACTTTCCTTTTTTGGATTCACCAAGGAATATAAAAGAGGGGGAGAGGGTGCCTTCATGAGACACACAACTTATTCTATTGTTCCTCTCCTTCATCCTTGGTGGTCGGCCCTACCTCTTCTCTTTCTCTTCTTCATTGTGGCCGGCGGCATCATCTCTTGTAGAGCTCTTGGTGGCCAGTAGCTTGGAGGTGAAGAAGTAGAGAAAGGAGGCATTGTTTTCTAGCATCCCTTGGAGCATTGTGGTGGTGGCCGAAACTAGGAAGCAAGGAAGGCTTTGGTGGTTTTCTTCTTGGTAGATCGTCGCCCACACGACGTCCAAGAAAAGAAGAGGAATACAATAGAAGATCAAGAGGTTGTTACTTACAAAGAAAGGAATAACTAGTAGTTTTATTCCATATTATACTAGTTTTCTTTGTATGGATTTTGAAATATCAAACATAAGAGGCTAACGATTCTAGGTTTTGAATTAATGATTCGAGTTTGTGTTTCTTTTATTTTTTAATCTTGTCATTTGATTGTTCTTAATCGTTAAACCTAGGGTTACTATGAGGAGATTAAATATTGAATTTCATTGAAAGGCTTTGTCTAGAAAGTGGTGGATGATCCCATACCCAAGAAGGTCTAGTGCCTCGCCATGTTTAACCTGAAAGCCGATCTCTGAAATAAATATTTAATCAAATTTGTAACATGGGTGAATTTGGATTAATAATGTTAAGCATCGTTTGCAATCCAAGTCTAAACTACTAAGAACAGATAAGTTGAATTTGGAATCAATAATGTTAAGTTCTGTTTGCGATTACAAATTTAATTTCTAAAGAACACAATAGGTTGTTAGGAATGGTTCATGACTTATATAAAATTTTTGTACAGGGGAGCCAGTACAATATTCCGAGTAACAACCAATAGCTATAATGACCATGCAAGCATCAAATCTCTACATCCCGATCCAAAAATGGAAATTGGATCACTACAAATCTTATATGAACCATACCTTACTCCAATTCTTTGTCGACAGGCCATCCCACTCTAAGGATCGGTAGCCGATCTCTGCTGGTGAGGAAGAGGTACCGGAATCCGATGAAGAGAAGAATGCGATGTACCTCCCCAATGGTAACCACCCCTGCTTTGCTCGGATCCGCAAGCGAGAGGGGAGAGTATGCCCTAATTCCTTCCTCCTGATCCCCTCTCCCTCTTCCTATGATGTCCCCATCTCACCTTCGCTGCTAACAAGCGGAGTAATCGTCGGTACGGATCCAGTTGCAGATGGCCCTTCTCCAGCCTCAGGTGAAAGCATCGATTTCTCTTTTTGCGTCGTCGCTTCTTTCCCAATTGCAGTGGAGGCCATCCATCGCTAGGGTTCATGCCCAAGTTTTGGCATCACTGCTGACTACTCTCTTCTCCAGCCGATTGTTGGAGCTTTATCCACAAAGTGCTTGTTGGACCCCGTGGTTATTTTGATGTGATCAACCAAGTTAGTTAGGTCCTATTTGTTTTTGACCCTGTGTCTAAGTGTGCAGGAGCTTAGGAGCGTAGGAAGTCGAGCGGAAGATGCAGCTAGCGAGAAGGACGGCACGGGAAGGGAGTCGATGGGCTCGGTGCGTTCGAAGGACGAGAAAGCTGCGGAAGAGTACACCGGTGAGTGAGAAGAACGTGCGCGATGTTCGAGGGACGTAAAGCCGGGATGGAAGACTGTTCGAGGAAAAGGCCGGAAATTGAGTTCGAGTAAGCCCTATTTCGGTTGGTCGCAATCACCCAATCAGTCGGAGCTTCGGAAGGAGAAAGGAAGCCAAAAGGAACTGAAGAAGCTAGCCAGAGGTGCCTCAAACCAATGCTGAAGGCACCTCAGATGCCTCCACTGTCTGAGGCACCTCAGATAGCTTGGAGGCGCCTCAGATAGTCCGAGGCGCCTCCAAGGCCATTTGAAGCACATCAGACCCAGTAAAACTTGTCATTTGCAATCGGATAAAGTTTTATCCGATTGACTTGGTTAGAGGCGCCTTGGACCTTCGAGATAGGATTTCCAAGAGCTATTTAAAGGCCCTTGGGGCTAGGAAATATTCATTCATTCAAGCAATCAACTTTGTAATCAATTCCTAGCAACTAGTGAGTGTTCTAAGTGTAAAAAGGCTTCTCCGCCTACAGTGAAGGAGACTCTACTAGTGGAGCTGTTCAACCACCTTAGATTAACAACCGTCTTGGTTGTAACCAAGTCAATTTCTGGTCTCCCTTTCTTTTCTGTTATTTCATTATTTTTATAGTTGCTATTATTTTAAGTTGAAATCCTTGAGGAGGGTATAGTCTTATTTTGCAGGCAATTCACCCCCCTCTTGCCGGCCTTGCTTCACCAAGAAGTGGTATCAGAGCCCGACGGCCTCAGAAGGACTAACCACCGACTGAAGCACAAAGATCAGGACAATGGCCAACGCGAACATTCATCCCCCGAAGTTTGACGGATGCAACAAGCTTGCGTGTTGGCTCTGAGTGCCTCCCTCCACAACGGATGGATTTGTTGTGGATCACTAGATCAAACTGAAGGTTACAGAAAATTATTTAGGAGTGTGTGATCTTCTCCAACTGAAGGGGCATAATCCTATTTAATGGACTAAGTATCAAGTAATGGTATACACTTAGACACATTCAATAGTATCCTCCCCTACGGAGTCACTACTATTGTTTTGCGTGACCAAAGGAAAACCAACTATTAATTTTATTTATCATAAAGTTAGGATGACAAGATAATAAAATTAATGAGTAAGACCCTCCTCTTACAAATGTTGAATTTGTATACACCCACACTAACGTGGCATGCATAATTCCCGGTGTTTGAGGTGTTGGTGAATTTAAATAATATTGTTTGAGGAATCAATGTTATTTTAAATTCAAACTTTTGACCAAATAATTGACCAAAGACAAGACCAAGTATTAATTTTATTCGTCATAAAGTAAGGTTGATGAGATAACAAAATTAATGGATAAAATCTCCTCTTTTAATTTGTATACGTCCACACTAACGTGACATACAAAATTCATGAGAATTTTTAAGGAGTTGGTCTTGACCAAATATTTTTTTGATTCTTAGGATTTAAAATATTGGTCAATCCCCTAGCTGTTATACTATAGGATAGACTTAGTGGTCCCAATTATAATGATTGGAAATAAGACTTGGACATTAAGATGGACTGTCTTCTTAGAACTAAGAACAATAAAGGTGTATTTTATTCATTAGTTGTTACATGTTTAGTGGAGTTATCTACCGGTACCTGGTGTGTAGATATGGGAACCACTGATCATGTCTACAATTTATTGCAGGGGTTCCAGGAAACCCGACAACCATATGAAAAGAAAATCACCATCTACATGGGCGCTGCTGCAAAAGTAGTAGTTGTTGCAGTAGGAGGTGTTTATCCTCCGAGAGGAATAAAACTTCGATTTTGAGAAATTGTCTTTACGTACCAAGTTTAGAAAGAACTAGATTTCAATTTCTAAACTTGATATTCTGTCTCTTCAAGGAAAAGAGGGAAAATATCTATTCTGGTACGTTGGTTGGCAATTTATAAATCCAACAAATTCCACGATGCAACAAATGGAAATTAATAACACATCTCTAACTTTTAAAAGAGAAAGTAACCTTCGGAGATGAACCAATATTATCTTTGGCATCTAAAGCTAGGTTATATTAACATGAGTAGGATTCAAAGGATAATAACCAATGAACTCTTGGGTTCATTGGTAGTGAAAATCTTTCCAACCTACGAGTCTTACTTGGAAGGAAAAATAACCAAGAAGCTTTTAAGTCTAAGGGGTATGGAGCCAAAGATATGTTGGAATTGGTTCATTCTGATTTGTGTGGACCTTTGACTATCCAGGCAAGAGGTTGTCTTGAATATTTCATCTCTTTTATAGATGACTATGTTAGGGTGTATACTAAAAGCCTAGCTTTTGGTATAAAGATTTATCTAGTAATAAGAATCACATTGGTCAAATGTCTACATTTATGATAAATGTAGTTGTTCAATTAATTTATATTGTAGATAACATGGTGTGTGGTGTCACACACAGAGGATCATGTTATCAGTACCTTATAAATTATAAACAGTAGCTCACGACCAAAATGGAAAGGAACAAACCATTAGAAGGTCGTAGTGTAATTAGGTATCAGTTTATCTTGACTGTATAATTACACTAGTACACTTAGAGTGTATTGAGTAGGACCATTTGAGGTCGTTTCTTTTGTACTGATTTTATAAAGAAACAAAGACCTCGGTTATTATGGAAGTGTGTGCTCTTAATCCTAATATAATAACAAGCACATATATTTGATATTTATTTCTTTAATTTATCAATGGGTGAGATTTAGTTCGATGAATCAATAAGCCCGATAAGTTGGGAAATGGTATCACTTATAGTGTGTGTTGTTGATTATAGAAGGAAACTGTGTCCTAGAGATACTAGGTTGATAATGTCCTCAAGAGGAGCTCATAAGGATTGTCATGTTAAACCCTGCAGGTGGACCTAGTTCGACATGATGATAAGGTTGAGTGGTACTACTCTTGGACTAAGATATTAATTAAATGAGTTGTCAGTAACTCACTTAATTAGTGGACATTCGATATCTTAAACACAGGGAGACTAACACACTCATGATAAGAAGGAGCCCAAAATGTAATTTGGGATTGGTGCGGTAGTTCAATAATAGTTCTCTAATGGAATGAATTATTATTGATAAAATTAAGTTGTGTGTTCGGGGCGAGCACGGGATGCTTAATTTTATCGGGAGACCAAAACCAATTCCTCCTCTCGGTCCCTATCGTAGCCTCTTGTATATAAAGATTTATACCCACCACATACCCACCTTCTTACCCAACCAATAGGGGTCGGCCAAGCTAAGCTTGAAGCTCAAGCTTAGGGCCGGCTAAGCCTAAAGGTTGGCCTTAAGGTGGCCGGCCACATCATATTAAAAAGGATTTTTTAAAATTATTTCTTATGTGGATATCATAGTTTTAAAAGAGAGTTTAAAAATTAAATCTTTCCTTTTAAAGCTTTCTACAAAAGATTAAGAAAAGATTTGAAATCTTTCCTTATTTGTAGATTGAAAGGAGATTTTATTTTTAAGAAAAACTTTCCTTTTTAACCATGATAATAATTTAAAAGAGAAGTTTAAAAATTAAATATTCTCTTTTATTAGTTTCTACAAAAGATTAAGAAAAGATTTGATATCTTTCCTTATTTGTAGATTGAAAAGAGATTTTAATTTTTAGAGATAACTTTCCTTTTGGAAATTATCCACATGTTTAAAAGAAGAATTTTAATTTATAAAATTTCCTTTTTATTAACCACCATGAAGGGAAAATTATTGGAGAAATTTTTTTTATAAATTTCTGGAGACAAATTAGGAAGTTTTAATTAATTAAAACTCTCCTTGTTTATAGCTTGATGGTGGCCGGCCATGTAAATTGAGATAGGAAAATTATTTTTAATTAAATAAATTTTCCTTATCAATGGCAAAAGAATTAAGGAAATTTTTATTTAAATTTCCTTATTTGATAAGGCCAAGGATTATAAAAGAGAGGGTAGAGGTGCCTTCATGGGGGATCAACTCTATTATTCTTCTCCTCTCTTTTCCTCCTTGGTGGCCGGCCCTAGCTTCTTCCTCTTCTCTTCTTCTTATGGCCGGCGGCAACCTCTCTTGGAGCTCTTGATGGTGGCCGGTTCTAGCTAGGAGAAGAAGGAGAGAAAGGTGGTTTTGTTTCTTGCATCCCTTGGAGCTTGGTGGTGGTGGTCGGACCTCTACTTCTCTTGGAGAATTGTGGTGGCCGAAACTTGCAAGGAAGAAGAAGGTGCTTGGTGGTTCTCATCTCGGAAGATCATTGCCCACACAACGTCCGAGGTTAGAAGAGGAATACGGTAGAAGATCAAGAGGTTTTTTAGAAGGTATAACTAGTTATTTTTCCTTTCCGCATCATGCTAGTTATTTATGGAAATAATACCAAATACAAGAGGCTTACGATTCTAGTATTTCGAATATGTTTTTCGAAGTTGTGTTCTTTTATTTTTCTTTTCCTTGTGATTTGATTGTTCTTTTTGGTTGACCTAAAGTTATTTAGGAAATTAAATATTAGCTTTCCATAAAAGGTTTTGTCTAGTCGGTGGTGGTTGTTCCCATATCCAAGAAGGCCATGTGCCTCGCCACGTCAGTACTGGGAACCAATTATGGAAATTAATATTTAATGGAATTAATAACTTAGGTGATTTGGATCAAACGTGTTAAGTTCCGCAGGAGATCCAAGTCTAAACCTTAAAGAACAAATAGATTAAGTTTTGGATCAAACGTGTTAAGTTCCGCAGGCGATCCAAAATTTAATTTAAAAGAACACATGGTAGCTAGGAAAAGGTTCAGACCTTTGTACAAAATTTTTGTACAGTGGAACCTCTAGGTTTTCCAAGTAGCAACCAACAGACTATTCGAGACATGGGTACATTTACTTGATGCGCCACAAGTCTAAGTGTTTTGATAAGTTCAAAGAGTACAAGGCTGATGTGGAGAAACGTCAACGTAAAAGTATCAAGACACTATGGTGAGATCATAGTGACAAGTGTTAGAATTTTTCGGGCCACGAAAACCGCTTTTCGCGTCGCGGAAACCCCGAAACACCCTAGCCAAGGATCTCGTGCAAAGAAAAATCTGATTCGAAAAATTCCACGTATTTATATCATGCTTAATACCCGAATATGTTAGATCTACTCCTAGATCTATAGTTTAAAGAAAAACTACCTTTGATGCGTGCCCTTCGCTTATCCCGCTCGACTAAGGTTGAAGTTGGATCTAGAGGGCACAAAGTAGAGCCCCTCTATATGTGTCCACACAAGCAATTAGGTGGAGAAGATGACCGAAACAAGGTGTGCTAGCACCTATGTGGTTTTCGGCCAAGAAGAGGAGGAAGAGAGGGAGAAGTTGCCGAGAGCACCAAGGAAGAAGAAGAATCAAAAAATTGAATTCAAAAATTCAATCAATCCACCATATCATGTGGCCGGCCACATAAATGTCATTAAGTGGGCAATTAATGCTCTTAATTGCCCCCTTAATGTGGCCGGCCACTCTTGGGTAACCTCCCATGAGGTGGCAAGCATGAGGTGGCATGGTGATGTGTAGCATCCCCATTGGTTCTCCCATGCCACCTCATCAAATGTGGTGGCATCCAAGTCAAGTCAATATTGACTTTCAACCTTCCTAATTTGGCCAAAGTCAAACATGACCAAATTAACTCCCTTAATTGATTTATCCAACATTTGGATCATACTTGAGTCTAACTCATAGTCAAGTCAAACTTGTGGATTTAGGTCAAGTCAAACTTGCCTTTTATAGACTTTCCATATTTAGCCAAGTCAAACTTGACTTCATCTTTCCTCTTGGTTCATCATATGAACTAGTCTCCATCTATTGCTCTATGTGTGTGACCCTATAGGTTCTTGTCAACGTTGGCAATGTCCCTAAATCCAATTAGGGACATAAGCAATGAGAGGTATCTAGCAACACATCATTGCTACCCAAGTTACAAGAATGTTGAGATCCAACATCACCAATATGACTAATAATTGTGACTCTCACAATATGTGACATTGTCCTTCTATCCTTGATATCTAGATTGATCTTATATGAGGCATAGACCGTGTCATCCTCCAATCAATCTAAGTGTCTTGAACTCCAAGTAGACTCACTATAATCAAATAAGCACAATATCACATATTGCCTTATTTGGGCATGGCCATGCACTTAGTGATCTCACTCTATCAAGACTATGATATCACTCCTGTAATATAGGAGGGATAGATCCCATCTACATCACTCACATCCCTCCGCATAATTTGTTACATACCCAGTAATCGCCTTTATAGTCCACCCAATTACGGGTGACGTTTGACGAAACCAAAGTACATAACTCCTTATGTAGGGAACCATGGTGACTTCAGGTCTAAGGACTAAAGTCATACTAATAGTCACTTGAGAAAGTATATGACACTCATATAACGATCCATGATACTTTCTCATGGCGGGTCATTCAGTATACATTCTCCAATGTATACCCATGTGTCAACTTGATATCTCATATCCATGACTTGTGAGATCAAGTCATCATGTTGACCTACATGCTAGTCTCAATGCATTAACATTGTCCTTCTATGTTAATACTTGACTAGGAATAATTAAGTGTAGTGTTCTCTATATCATCTCACTATCGATTTAACTAATCGATTGATATAGATATGAACCTACTACCCTAGGACATTATTATACTTATTTATATAGCACAAATACACACAAGTATAATAATCACAATGCCTTTATTTATATATCAGAAATATATGTACAAGAATATGATACAAAGAGTCCAAAAAGTAACCATCACATGATTGGCTCTAGGGCTCTCACTAACAACAAGTACCTCTTAGGATAGTTTAGGAATCACTTATCAGAAGTCGGGATTCAATCCTAACTGACTGCACCTGGTATACCCCAACAGAATGGTGTAGTAGAACGAAGGAATAGGTCTCTTATGGAAATAGTTAGATTAATGATGAGTTATTCAGAATTACCAAATTCATTTTAAGGATATACACTGAAAACGGAAGTGAACATAGTACCTTCTAAGTCAAAATTCTCTACTCCCATAGAATTGTAGAATGGGCTTAAGCATAGTCTAAAGCATATTCAGATTTGGGGTAGTCCAGCACATGTGCTAAAGGGAGACACTAATAAGTTGGAATAGGAGTTCACTTGTTTATGTGTTATTCTAGAGAAACGAAAGGAGGTTTATAGTCATTAAAATCAAAGGGTCATTGTTAGCACCAATGATCGATTTTAGAAGAGGACTAGGTAATGAACCACAAACCCATAAGTAAATTTGTTCTTAATAAATAAAGGACACGTCTAATCTAGTACCAACTGTACAAGATGAAATATCACAAGAAACTGCAACACATATCACAACCACAGACAGTGCCTCGACGTAGTGGGAGGGTTGGAAGGCAACCTGAGAGATTCATATTTTGGGAGAGTCGTCGGACTTGAACCCTGGTGAACATGAACATAATTCTCGGACATATGACGAAGCACTCCAAGATAAAGATGCAACATCTTGGCAAAGAGCAATGAATACATAGTTAGAATATATGTATTCTAATACAGTCTAGGAGCTTGTAGAACCACCAGATAGTGTAAAAGCAATTGGGTGTAATTAGGTCTACAATAGAAAAGGAAGGACAGACGGGAAGGTGTAAACTTTCAAAGCAAGGCTTGTTGAAAAAGGGAAACCTTTTACCGGTAACCATGCGTAAAGTCTATCCGGATTCTTTTATCTATTGCTGCTCATATGGATTATGAGATTTGGCAAGTGGATATCAAGACAGTTTTCCTTAACGGAAGTCTTGAAGAAAACATCCATATGAAGCTACCAGAGGGGTTCATTACAAAGGGCAAAGAGCATCTAGCATGTAAGCTCAATCGATCTATTTATGGACTGAAGCAAAGCTTCAAGGTCTTGGAACATCCGATTTAATGAAGTAATCCATACCTATGGATTTATTCAGTGTCCGGATAAATCTTATGTATACAAGAAGTGTGATAGAAAACGTGGTGGTATTTCTTGTACTATACATAGATGACATTTTTGGTAGTTGGAAACAATATCAAAGTGTTGTCAGAAGTAAGGGTATGATTGTCCAAGTAATTCGATATAAAGGACTTGGGAGAATGTGCGCATATTCTTGGGATCATGAGATCATAAGAAAAGAATGTTGTGTTTGTCCCAAGCTTCATATATCGATACAATCATTGCTCATTTAAGTATGCAAAACTCCAAGAAAGGTTCCTAACCTTTTTCGGCATGGAGTAACTATATCTAAAGAGATGTCTCCAAAGACATCAAAGGAGATAGAGGACGTGAATGCAGTTCCTTACACTTCGATTGTAGGAAGTCTAATGTATGCAATGCTGTGTACGAGACCAGATATCTGTTTTGTCGTGGGCATGGTTAGCAGATATCAAAGTAACCCTGGACAAGGATATTGGACTGTCGTAAAGCATATATTAAAATACCTTAGAGGGACTAGAAATTATATGCTGGTTTACCAAGCAAATGATTTGCTCCCTATGGGTTACACGGATTCTGACTTCCAATCAGATAGGGACAATAGTAAGTCGACCTCAAGGTTTTGTGTTTACTTTAGGAGGTGAAGTCATAAGTATAGAGGAGTGTCAAGCATAGGTGTTTTTCGGACTCCGCCATAGAAGCTGAGTATGTGGCAGCCTCTGAGGCAGCCATAGAAGTTATATGGCTCAGAAACTTTATGATGGACTTAGACATGATTTCTGGTTTGCCCAAAAATTATTACAATTTATTGTAATAATAGTGGTGCAGTAGCAAACTCGAAGAAACCATAAGTCCATAAGGCAAGTAAACACAATAGAGCGCAAGTACCACCCAATACGAGACATCGTATAACGAGGAGAAGTTGTTGCCACCTAGATTGCATCAGGTGATAACCTGAGAGATCCTTTCACTAAGGCCCTTAAAGCAAGAGCTTTTGATAGGCATAATGAAGGGTTGGGAATCAGATGTATGGCAGGGTATATGGCAGCATAGTCTTTTAGTATAAGTGGGAGATTGTTAGAGTGTATACTAAAACTCTAGCTTTTTGTATAAACATTTAAGAATCACATTGGTCAAATTATCTACATTTACTGCTAAGTGTAGTTGTTCAATTAATTTATATTGTAGATAACATGGTGTGTGGTGTCACACACAGAAGATCGTGTTATCGGTTCTTTGTAAATTATAAACAATAGCTCACGACTAAGATGGAAAGAAACAAATCATTGGAATAGTCATAGTGTAATTAGGTATTAGTTATCTTGACTAATAAATTACACTAAGTACACTCCAAGTGTATTGAGTAGGACCACTTAAGGTAAGTTCTTTTTATACTGATTTAATAAAAGAACAAGACCTTAGTTATTATGGAAGTGTGTGCTCTTAAGCCTAATATAATAACAAGCACATATATTTAGTATTTATTTCTTTGACTTATCAATGGGTGATATTTAGCTCGATAAATCAATAAGCCCAATAAGTTGGGAAATTATATTACTTATAGTGTGTGTTGTTGATTATAGAAGGAAACTGTGTCCTAGTAATCTAGGTTGAGAATGTCCCCAAGAGGAGCTCATAAGGATTGTCATGTTAAACCCTGCAGGTGGACTTAGTTCGACATGACGATGAGGTTGAGTGGTACTACTCTTGGACTAAGATATTAATTAAGTGAGTTGTCAGTAACTCATTTAATTAGTGGGTATTTGACATCTTAAACACAGGGAGACTAACACACTCATAATAAGAAGAAGCCCAAAACGTAATTTGGGATTGGTGCAATAGTTCAATAATAATTCTTTAGTGGTATAAATTATTATTGATGAAATTAAGTTGAGTGTTCGGGGCGAACACGGGAAGCTTTATTTCATCAGGAGACCAAAACCAATTCCTCCTCTCGGTCCCTATCGTAGCCTCTTGTATATAGAGATTTATACCCACCGATACCCACCTTCTTACCCATCTTAAGGTGGTCGGCCAAGCCTAGCTTGGAGCCCAAGTTAGGGCCGGCCAAACCAAGGTATGAGGTGGTCGGCCCTAGCTTGAGTCCAAGCTTGGTGTGGCCGGCCATAATTAATTAAAAGGATTTTATTTTTTAAAATTTTTCTTATGTGGATTCCATAGTTTTAAAAGAGAGTTTAAAATTTAAATCTTTCCTTTTATAGCTTTATACAAAGGATTAAGAAAAGATTTGATATCTTTCCTTATTTGTAGATTGATAGGAAGATTTTAATTTTGATAAAACTTTCCTTTTTTGTAACCATGTTCATGGTTTTAAAAAAGAGTTTAAAATTTAAATCTTTCCTTTTATAGCTTTCTACAAAGTATTAAGAAAAGATTTGATATCTTTCCTTATTTGTATATTGATAAAAAGATTTTAATTTTGATAAAACTTTTCTTTTTTGTAACCATGTTCATGATTTTAAAAGAGAGTTTTAAAATTAAATATTTCCTTTTATAAGTTTCTACAAAAGATTAAGAAAAGATTTGATATCTTTCCTTATTTGTAGATTGAAAAGGATATTTTAATTTTAGAGAAAACTTTCCTTTTGGAAATCATCCACATGTTTAAAAGAAAGATTTTAATTTATAAAATTTCCTTTTATAACCCACCATGAAGGGAAAAATTATTAGAGAAATTTTTATTTTAAAATTTCCGGAAACAAATTTGGAAGTTTTAATTTTTTAGATTAAAACTTGTCTTATTGGGAGAGATTAGAAGGTGGTCGGCCATATGATCTAAGAAAAGAAATTTGATTTTAATCAAATTAAATTTTCCTTTTCATGGCAAAGTAATAAGGAATTTTTTATTTAAATTTTCCTTATTTGCCAAGACCAAGAATTATAAAAGAGGGAGTAGAGGTGCCTTCATGGTGAACAACTCTATTCTATTTTTCCTCCCTCTCTTCCTTGGTGGTGGCCGACCCTAGAGTTTCTTCCTCTTCTCTTCTCTTCTCTTCTCTTCTTCCTTAGTGGCCGATTTTCATCTCTCTTGGAGCACTTGTTGGTGGCCGGTTCTAGCTAGGAGAAGGAGAGAAAGGAGGCTTTGTTTCTTGCATCCCTTGGAGCTTGGTGGTAGTGGCCGAACCTCTACATCTCTTGGAGACTTGATGGTGGCTGAAACTTGCTTGGAGAAGGGCTTGGGTGGTTCTCATCTCGGTAGATCGTTGCCCACACAACGTCCGAGATAAGAAGAGGAATACTATAAAAGATCAAGAGGTCGTTGCATACAAAGGAAGGTATAACTAGTAATTATTTTCCACATCATACTAGTTTTTCTTTTATATGAATTCCAAACACAAGAGGTATTAGATTCTAGTTTTTCGAATTGTAATTCGAGTTTGTGTTTTTCTTTGTTTTTCGGATTTGTGATTCAATTATTCTTTTTAGTTAAACCTAGAGTTATATAAGGAAATTAAATATTAGCTTTCCTTAAAAAGCTTTGTCTAGACGGTGGTGGATGCTCCCATACCCAAGAAGGTCATGTGCCTCGTCATGTAGTCCTGGAAGCCAATTTTGGAAATTATTATTTAATTGAATTTATAACATAGGTTGATTTGGATCAATAGTGTTAAGTTCCACTTGCGATCCAAGTCTAAACCATTAAGAACAGATAAGTTAAATTTGGAATCAATAATGTTAAGTTCCGTTTGCGATTCCTAATTTAACTTCTAAAGTACACAATAGGTTGTTTAGAAAAAGGTTCGACACTTGTACAAATTTTTTATACAGTGGAACAGGTACGATTCTCCTAGGACCAACCAACACAAGGAGCTGATAACCCAACTGACAAATCTCGGTGAAATAGTAACAAATCGAGATTCCATCCGGTATGCACTAAAAGCCTTCCCAAGGACTCCAGAGTGGGCGTCTTTAGAAGATGCTTACTACATCTCTAAGGACTTTGAGGTAAGTAGTCTAGAAAGTTTATTTTCTATCTTCAAACTTCACGAGTCTCGACTTGCAGAGCCTAAACAAGTAGTAAAGTAGAACCTCAACATTGCTCTACAAGCTAAAAAGGACAACCCCAACTCTGAAGTATCAATTGATGAAATCGAAGCGGCACTACTGGTAAGACGTTTCTATAAATTTCTTAAAAATAATAAATTTAAATCACAGTAGAGGAAGCATCAGTGCAACAAAAGGACAGTCTGGTGCTACAACTGCAATGAGGAAGGGCACATCAATGATGACTGCCCCAAGTTGAAGAAAAGACACAAAGAGAAGCCTCAAAGACCGGTGTCCTCTACACGCAAGAGTCTGGAGGTCACTTGGGATGATTCTTCATCCTCTGAATCAGAAGTCGAAGACTTCTCAGGATTAGCACTGATGGCCAACCATCTCTTCGAAGATGACTCAACCTCAGAGATGAGCATAGATGAAGGGGAAGGAACCTCAGAAGAAGAAGAAAGCTGTGACGAAGGGGGAGCATCACCGAGTAAGGTACGTAAGGTATGTGATTTCACTCCTAATCAGTCCTTTCAATTTATCAAATTGCTTATGAAAGATCTAGCAAAATTAGAAAAAGAAAATGTTGAATTAAAATTGAACTTAGCAAAAGCATGGCCACTAGAAATGTATGATAATTTAAATTTAGAAAAATAAAAATTAAAAATTGAAATTGAAAATTTTAAAAATTGAAAAATAATGCATGCTTAAATAAATTTCCAAAATCGAAACTAAGGATTTATGGAAAATTAAACTAGTACATTAGAAAACATCAGGGACAACTTAGGAAAATTCCTAGAAATTATATACCCCCTAAGTTTTTAAATAACCCTGTAGGAAGGAACCTCTATTGGGTTCCAAAATCTGTTCTAGACTAATTTTTTTTTAAATTAAGGCTTTCAGAAGAAAAATTAAACAGATAATTTCTTTTGAGGCTTTGTCTAAAGAAGTGGTTGTTGCTCCAATAACCAAGAAGGCTTAGTAACCAGGACCTGGAAGCCAAAATATTGAAAGGAAATGTTTAATTAACTTCTTAGTAAAGCATTAAAATTAAAATTAGATAATGCTTTAAAATTTGTTTTCCATACTTAGGAAAATATTCTTGCTTAGAATTTTTACTTGGAAAATCTTCAGAACTATTTTTGCCTAAGTTAAAAAGTCTTCTAAAGACTTAGAATTTTTTTCAACAGACTAAGAACTTTTTAGAAAATCTTTTTCAAATCTCTTCATAATTAACTTAGAATTTATTTTGAAATATCATATACCCCATTTTTGCTGTGATCAAAGGGGGAGAAATAGGTATAAGTTAAGTTTAGGGGGAATTAAAACTAACTTTGGTTAAATTTTTTTATGCTTTTCAACATTTAGTATCAGAACTAAATTTTATGCTTGTTGCAATTTAGTTTAATTGCAAATTTAGACTTTAAATATTAGTTTTGTAATTTCTTTAAATTACTACTAGTCTGTTTTTACCCTAACTTAAACTTGAGTTGATGCACATCAAAAAGGGGGAGATTGTTGGACCCCGTGGTTGTTTTGATGTGATCAACCAAGTTAGTTAGGTCCTGCTTGTTTTTGATCCCTATATCTAAGTGTGCAGGAGCTTAGGAGCGCAGGAAGTCGAGTAGAAGATGCAGCTAGTGAGAAGGACGGCACGAGAAGGGAGCCGATGGGCTCTGTGCGTCCGAAGGACGAGAAAGCTGTGGAAGAGTACACCGATGGGCGAGAAGAACGTGTGCAACGTTCGAGGGACATAAAGTCGGGATGGAAGACTTCTCGAGGAAAAGGTCGAAAATTAGGTTCGGGTGAGCCCTATTTTGGTTGGCCGCAATCACCCAATCAAACGGAGCTTCGGAAGGAGAAAGGAAGCCAAAAGGAGCTGAAGAAGCTAGCCAGAGGTGCTTTAGACCAATGCTGAAGGCACCTCAGCTGCCTCCATTATCTGAGGCACCTCAGATAGCTTGGAGGTGCCTCAGACAGTCCGAGGCACCTCTAAGGCCATTTGAGGCGCCTCAGACCCAGTAAAACTTGTCGTTTGCAATCGGATAAAGTTTTATCCGATTGACTTGGTTAGAGGTGCCTTGGATCTTGTTGGAGGCGCCTTGGACCTTCGAGATAGGATTTCCAAGAGCTATTTAAAGGCCCCTGGAGCTAGGAAATATTCATTCATTCAAGCAATCAACTTTGTAATCAATTCCTAGCAACTAGTGAGCGTTCTAAGTGTAAAAAGGCTTCTCTGCCTACAGTGAAGGAGACTCTGCTAGTGGAGTTGTTCAACCGCCTTGGATTAACAACCGTCTTGGTTGTAACCAAGTCAATTTCTGGTCTCCCTTTCTTTTCTGTTATTTCATTATTTTTATAGTTGCTATTATTTTAAGTTGAAATCCTTGAGGAGGGTATAGTCTTATTTTACAGGCAATTCACCCCCCTCTTGCCGGCTCCGCTGCACCAACAGTGCTCAGCCATCGTCCTGCTCGATCACGACGAGTTGCTCTATTATCAGGTGATGTTGTCGCCCGAAATAGATCAGGATGACTGGATTCTTGTGGGAAAGACCCTAAAGCAGGTCAGGATGATCGAATACTCGTGGGGAGGCTCGAAGCAAGTCAAGATGACTGGATGCTTGCGGGGAGGCCTAGAGCAAGTCAGGATGACTAGATGCTCGTGGGGAGACAAGTAGGTCAGGGTGACCAGATGCTTGCAGGGAGGCCCAAAGCAGGTTAAGGTGACTGAATGCTCACGGGGAGGCCCGGAGTATGTCAAGGTGACTGGGTGCAGATGCTTACCCAGAAGATCGGACTATGAAAGTAATTGTAGTCCTTCGTTTGAGGGGAGGATTGTTGGGCTTCAATCAATGTCCCACATTGAAAAGATTTGGTAAAGATCATGGGGTTAAAAGGATGCATGATATCTCTATTGGTATGATGCCTTTTGGGGAGAGCCCAAGAGTAAAGCCATGAGGGCCTAGTGTTAGAGTGTATACTAAAAGTCAAGCTTTTGTAAACATTTATTTTTGAAATAAAAGAATCACATTGGTCAAATGTCTACATTTATTTGTTAAGTGTAGTTGTTCAATTAATTTATATTGTAGATAACATGGTGTGTGGTGTCACACATAGAAGATCGTGTTATCAGTTCTTTATAAATTATAAACAGTTCCTCACGACTAAGATGAAAAGGAACAAACTGTTGGAATAGTCATAGTGTAATTAGGTATTAGTTTATCTTGACTAATAAATTACACTAATACACTCTAAGTGTATTGAGTTAGACCATTTAAGGTAAGTTCTTTTTATACTAACTTAATAAAAGAACTAGACCTTAGTTATTATGGAAGTGTGTGCTCTTAATTCTAATATAATAACAAGCACATATATTTAGTATTTATTTCTTTGACTTACCAAAGGGTGAGATTTAGCTCGATAAATCAATAGACCCGATAAGTTGGGAAATGATATTATTTATAGTGTGTGTTGTTGATTATCGAAGGAAACTGTGTCCTAGTAATCTAGGTTGAGAATGTCCCCAAGAGGAGCTCATAAGGATTGTCATGTTAAACCCTGTATATGGACTTAGTCTGACATGACAATAAAGTTGAGTGGTACTACTCTTGGACTAAGACATTAATTAAAATGAGTTGTCAGTAACTCAATTAATTAGTGGGCATTCGATATCTTAAACACAGGGAAACTAACACACTCATGATAAGAAGGAGCTCATAATGTAATTTGGGATTGGTGTGGTAGTGCAATAATAACTCTCTAGAGGAATGAGTTATTATTGATGAACTTGAGTTGTGTGTTCGGGGCGAACACGGGATACTTAAGCTCGTCGGAAGGCCAAAACCAATTTCTCCTCTATGTCCCTATCGTAGCCTCATTAAAGCCTCAAGTTCATCCATATAAAAGTTCATCTTGGTGTCCAAGAAGGGGGCCGACCCAAGCCTTGGTGACGAAGCCAAGGGTCGGCTATCATCTCCTCAAGAGGGTTGACCCTATGCTTGGTGCCCAAGCAAAGGAGGAGTCGACCACTATATTTCAAATTAGGAAGGGTGTTTTGAATTTTTAAAATCTTCTCTTTGTAGATAACTACAAGTTTAAAAGAAGGATTTTAAATTTACAAAATTTTCCTTACTTGAATTAGGCCACATGGTTTAAAAGAAAGTTTAAAAGTTTTAAAACTTTCCTTTTTTAACCATCCTCATGGTTGTTGGAAAAAAGGAAGGGAGTTTTAAATTTGAACCTTTCTATTTTTGTAATCATGTTAAAAAAGGAAATTTTAAAAGAGGAGTTTTAAATTTTAAAACTTTGTTTTAATTTTTTAAAACTTTCCTTTTTTAACATCCACTTTAGGAAATTAAAAGAGAGCTTGTAAAATTTTATAAGAGCTTTCCTTCTTTGCTTATAAAATTTTTACAAGAATTATTTTCTTCCTTTTAAGGGGCCGGTCACCCTTGCTTGGCCCCCAAGCAAGGGGCTGGCCAATCAAATCAATAATTGATTCAATCAATGATTGAATTAATCAAGAGAAAGGTAAAGGAAAAATAAAAGAGGAAAAGGAAAAACAAGAGAAAGATTTTAATTTTTGCAAAAAGTCTTTCCTTATTTGCCTTAGGCAAGTAATATAAAAGAAGGGGAGAGGATACCTCATGTATTATCAATTCTTATTCTCTTGTTGAGATCTCTATTGTGGTCGGCCCTCTCTCCCTTCCCTTTCCCCTTGCTCTCTTTGGTTCCTTGGTGGTGGTGGTGGCCGGATTTTAGAGAAGGAGGAAGAAGGCTTTGGGTAGTGTTCATCTTGGAGGATTGTCTCCCACACGACGTCCAAGGCGAGGCGAGGAATATGGCAGAAGATCTCGAGGTTATTAGCATACAAAGAAAAGGTATAACTAGTAATTGTTTTCCGCATCATGCTAGTTATTTTTCTTTGTATGAATTCCAAACACAAGAGGCATTAGATTCTAGTTTTTCGAATTTGTAATTCGAGTTATGTTTTTTTTTGTTTTTCGAATTTGTGATTCGATTGTTCTTTTCGATTAAACCTAATATTATTTTAGGAAATTAAATATTGAATTTCTATTAAAGGCTTTGTCGAGGCAGTGGTGGATGATCCCATACCCAAGAAGGCCTAGTGCCTCGCCATGTTTGACCTGGGAGCCGATTTTAGAAATAAATATTTAATTAACTTTATAACATAAGTTGATTTGGATCAATAGTGTTAAGTTTCGCTTGCGATTCAAATCTAAACCATTAAGAACAGATAAGTTAAATTTGGAATCAATAATGTTAAGTTTCATTTGTGATTCCTAATTTAACTTCTAAAGAACACAATAGGTTGTTTAGGAAAGGTTCGACACTTGTACAAAATTTTTGTACAGTGAACCAGTATGATCTTTCTAGGACCAACCAACAATTGGTATCAGAGCTAGAGTTTGCCTCTGTGTGTTTTGGTTTTCAAATTAATTATTCACATGTCATACATAATTTAGGCAAGATAATGGTAGGATATGCTAACTCTTTGGTTGTAGGCTCCAACTATTATGGTTTACAGATATTGTGTGTGATTGGACCCTTGGACATGTCAAGGGCATTATTTTTGTGTGTGCATGATTGTATGTGACTAATACAGCAAGAGCTGTATTGGCCCTAGGATTTTAGAATTTTATTTTCGATCTAGATTACATGTACATTCCTTCGTGGAATATAGGATCGATATATGTAAAATTCTATTTTTATCGCGGATCGTATCCTTACGAGGCGTGGTGCTATTAGAGGACCAGAGGCGCAGCGGAATAAAAAGCAAGATAGATGCGATGACTGGACCCGATGGCGGTGGCTAAAGATGGCAGCAGCTAGGGTTGATGCACACGGAGGACAGTGATGGAAAAGACCATAATAGTTGGAAAATTAATTTCTTACAAATGTTCAAATTTGTATACGTCCACACTATCGTGGCATGCAAAATTCACGGTATTTGAGGTAATTTTATTTGTCAGGTTGACAAGATAATAAAATTAATGGGTAAAACTCCTCTTACAAATGTTTGAATTTGTATACGTCCACACTATCGTGGCATGTAAAATTCACGGTATTTGAGGTAATTTTATTTGTCAGTTGACAAGATAATAAAATTAATGGGTAAACCCCTCTTACAAATGTTTGAATTTGTATACGTCCACACTATCGTAGCATACAATATTCACGGTGTTTGAGGTAATTTTATTTGTCATGAAGATAGGTTGACAAGTTTATTAATGGGTATAACCCTCTTCTCACAAATGTTCAATTTTGTATACGTCCACACTATCGTGGCATGCAAAATTCACAGTGTTTGAGGTGTTGATGAATTTAAATGATATTGTTTTGAGGAATAAATATTATTTTAAATTTAAAGTTTTGACCAAATATTTGATCAGAGATAAACCAACTATTAATTTTATTTGTCATAAAGTTAGGTTGACAAGATAATAAAATTAATGGATAAAATCTCCTCTTTGATTTTGTATACGTCCACACTATCGTGACATACAAAATTCATGGGGATTTTAAGGTGTTAGTCTTGATCAAATATTTTTGTGATTCTTAGGATTTCAAATGTTTGTCAATCCCCTAGTTGTTATACTATAGAATAGACTTAGTAGCCTCAATTAGGATTGGAAACAAAACTTGGACTCTAAGGTAGACTGTCCTTTAAGAAATGAGAACAATAAAAGTGTATTTTATTCATTAATTATTGAAACATATTTAGTGGTGTTATCTACCAGTACCTGGTGTATAGATACGGGAGTCACTGATCATGTCTGTAATTCATTGCAAGGGTTCTAGGAAACTTGACAACTATATGAAAGGAAAAATACTGTCTACATGGGCACTGCTATAAAAGTAGCAGTTGTTGCAGTGGGAGATGTTTATCCTTTGAAAGGAATAAAACATTGATTGTCTTGACGTACTAAGTTTTAGAAAGAACTTGATTTTAGTTTCTAAAACTATTTAAAGATTGATATACTATCTCTTTTGATAACAAAGTTGTTATCAAGAAAAAGAGAGAAGTTATCTATTCTGGTACGTTGATTGGCAATTTATAACTTCCACGATGCGACAAATTGAAAATTAATAACACATTTTCTTACTCTAATAAGAGAAAGCAACCTTCGGAAATGAACCAATCATATCTTTGGCATCTAAGGCTAGGTTATATTAACTTAAGTAGGATTCAAAGGATAATAACCGATGAACTTTTAGGTTCATTGGTAGTGGAAACCTTTCCAACCTGCGAATCTTACTTGGAAGGAAGAATAACCAAAAAGATTTTAAGTCTAAGGGGTATAGAGCCAAAGATGTGTTGGAATTGGTTCATTCTGATTTGTGTAGATCTATGACTATTCAGAAAAGAGGTAGTTTCAAATATTTCGTCAATTTTATAGACAACTATTCAAAATACGAGTACATTTACTTGATGCGCCGCAAGTCTAAGTGCTTTGATAAGTTCAAAGAGTATTAGGCTGATATGGAGTAACGTCAAGGTAAAAGTATCAAGACACTACCCTGAGATCGTAGTGGCAAGAACCTCTTGGGAGAGTTTAGGAGTTACTTATCAGAAGATGTGATTCAATCCCAACTAACTGCACCTGGTATACCCCAACAGAATGGTGTAGTAAGAAGGTATAGAATTCTTATGGGAATGATTAGATCGTTGAGTTATTTAGAAAATTACCAAATTCATTTTAAGGATATATTCTGGAAACGGAAGTGAACATAGTACCTCCTAAGTCAGAACTCTCTGCTCACATAGAATTGCATA
Organism: Zingiber officinale; assembly: GCF_018446385.1. NCBI lineage: Eukaryota > Viridiplantae > Streptophyta > Magnoliopsida > Zingiberales > Zingiberaceae > Zingiber > Zingiber officinale. The sequence continues at coordinate 60,629,269 of NC_055987.1, read as the reverse complement.
ATAGGTGTAAGTCTAATTTAAAGCATATTCGGATTCAGGGTAGTCCAGCACATGTGCTGAAGGGAGACACTAATAAGATGGACAGGTGTTCACTTGTTGAGGGTTATCCTAGAGAAACGAAAGGAGGTTTATAGTCCTAAAAATTAGAAGGTCATGGTTAGCACCACTGTCCGATTTTTCAAAAGAGGACTATGTAATGAACCATAAGGCAAGTAAACACATAGAGCGCAAGTACCACCCAATATGAGACATCGTATAATGAGGAGAAGTTGTTGTCGCCTATATTGCATCAGATGATAACCTAGGAGATCCTTTCACTAAGGCCCTTAAGGTAAGAGCTTTTGATGGGCATGTTAAAGGGTTGGGAGTCAGATGTATGGCAGGGTATATGGCAGCATAGTCTTTTAGTATAAATGGGAGATTGTTAGAGTGTATACTAAAAGTCTAGTTTTTTGTATAAACATATAAGAATCATATTGGTTAAATGCCTACATTTATGCTAAGTGTAGTTGTCCATTCAATTTATATTATAGATAACATAGTGTGAGAAGACACGCAGAAGATCATGTTATCAGATCCTTATAAATTATAAACAGTTGCTCACAACCAAGATGGAATAGGAAAAAACATTGGAGTGGTTGTAGTGTAATTAGGTATTAGTTTATCTTGACTAATAAATTACACTAGTACACTATGAGTGTATTGAGTAGGACCAATTGAGGTAGTATCTTTTTATACTGACTATATAAAAGAACAATACCTCTGTTATTATGGAAGTGTGTACTCTTAATCATGATATAATAACAAGCACATATACTTAGTATTTATTTCTTTGATTATCAAAGGGTGTGATTTAGCTCGTTAAATCAATAGGTCCGATAAGTTGGGAAATGATATTATTTATATGATATGTTGTTTATTATAGAATGAAATGTGTCCTAGTAATCTAGGCTGATGATGTTCCCTTAAGGAGCTCATAAGGATTGTCATGTAAACCCTGCAGGTAGACTTAATCTGACATGACGATAAGGTTGAGTGGTACTACTCTTGGAGTTAGATACTAATTAAGTGAGTTGTCAGTAACTCATTTAATTAGTGAGCATTCGATATCTTAAACATAGGGAGATTAACACACTCATGATAAGAAGGAACCGCATTTGGCTAAGTGGAACTAACCGAAGCTACCCTTTATGAATCCTAACCAGTTAGACCAGAGTTTTGTATTAAGTCCAGTGGATAGGACTATTTGGAAAACCTCGAAGTCATGGTTACTTTAATGATGTCCGAGTGACTCACCATAGCCCAGAAGTTTATCGAGAGAACGCCTATTTGTTGAACCCAAAGCTAAACCTGAATCTAACATAAGTTAAAAGCAAACTCTAAAATTGAATCTAATTCATCACAAAAAATTATAGGATTCCCTGATTGAAAAACATAGATCGGGTGAGATGACTAAGAAAATTAAAATTAAAAATTAAATTAAATTAAAATTAAAATTAAATTAAATTAAATTAAAATTAAAATTAAATTAAATTAAAATTAAATTAAATTAAAATTAAATTAAATTAAATTAAATTAAAATTAAATTAAATTAAAATTAAAAATTAAATTAAAATTAAATTAAATTAAATTAAAATTAAATTAAATTAAATTAAATTAAAATTAAAAATTAAATTAAATTAATTTAAATTTAAATTAAAAATTAAATTAACATTAAATTAAATTAAATTAAAATTAAAAATTAAATTAAACTAAATTAAATTAAATTAAAATTATAATTTTTTTAATCTTAAGAATTTATTTTAAAACTTAATTTTTTAACTTAAAAATTTATTTTAATCTAAATTTTCTTTAAACTTATTAAAACTTAAATTTTCTTTAAACATAAAAATTTATGTTAGATTTGAAACATAAATATTTTAACTTAACAATTTATTAAAACTTAAAACATCTTTAAGTTCAATAGTTAGACTAACCCCAATTCCTACCTATTGTAGGAAACTAAGTAGATTTTGGATAGTGGTTGCTCCAAACACAGGACTGGAGATTAGACAAAATTCACTCAACTCACCTACAAAAGCCTAGGAACAGTTGCCTTTGGGAACAATGACAAACTCAAGGTAATTGGTATAGGTAACATAGAACTAAAAATTGACTTTATTATTATAAATGTTTTACTTGTTGAAAATTTCAAATATAATCTCTTGAGTATCCGTCAATTGTGTGATACTAGGTATAAGGTTAGGTTTTTATCTACAGAATGCTTAATCAAACACCTAGACAATCCTAACATAAGTCTAAAAGGGATTAGAAAAGACAACATCTATGCAATCAACTTAATCACTTCTTCAATTGAGTGTCACTTAACACAAAAAGAAGAAACCTGGTTATGGCATAGAAGGATGTCACACACAAATTTTAGAAATATAAGTAAACTAAATGGATTAGTTAGAGGTCTACCAAAATTACCTAACTTAGACTCAACCATATGTAATACTTGTCAACAAGGTAAACAGACAAAATCCACCCACAAACCAACTAATCAATCACAAACCAACTCAATACTAGAACTATTACACTTAGACCTATTTGACTCCCATGGAGTTAAATCACTAAATGGAAGCCTATACTGTCTAGTGATAATAGATGACTATTCTAGGTTCACCTGGGTAAACTTCTTAAAAAATAAGGATGAAACCTTTGAAATTTTTTCAAACTTTTGCAAACAAGTTGAAAATGAAAAGGACCTTAAAATTAAAAGGATTAGAAGTGATAATGGGGGAGAATTCAAAAATCATAATTTCAACAAATTCTGTCTTGAAAATGGCTATAGTAATATGGGATGGGTGCGGTAGTTCAATAATAACTCTTTAGTAGTATGAGTTATTATTGATGAACTCGAGTTGGGCGTTCGTGGCGATCACGGGAAGCTCAAGCTCATCGAGAGACCAAAACCAATTTTTCCTCTCGGTCTCTATTGTAGCCTCTTATTTATAAAGTCTTATATCCACCCAAACCCAACTTCTTACCCACCTTAAGGTGGCCGGCTAAGCCAAGCTTGGAGCCCAAGCTAGGGCCGACCAAACCAAGCTTAGATGTATTCAAGTTGTGGTCAGCCCTAGCTTGGAGCCCAAACAAGGGTAGCCAGTCACATTGAATTCAAAAGGAAATTTTATTTTGTAAAATCTTTCCTTTTATAGAGATCCAATAAAAGGATTTAAAAGGATGATTTCAATATAAAACTTTCCTTTTTTAGATCGGTAATTAAAGGAAATAAAAGGAAGTTTTTATTTTGTTGAAAACTTTCTTTTTATGTTGGTTTTAAAAGAAAGTTTTAAATTTTAAAATCTTTCCTTTTATAGCTTTCTACAAAGAAATAAAAGAGAGATTTGAAATCTTTCCTTATTTGTAGTTAACTATAATGTGAAAGAAAGATTTTAATTTTTTGATAAAACTTTCCTTTCTTGAAACCATGTTTTATTTTAAATCTTATCTTTTATAGATATCCATAAAAGGATTTAAAAGAGAGGGATTTTAATTTATAAAACATTCCTTTTAGAACTATCCACAAAAGGGATTTTTAAAAGAGAGATTTTAATTTTTATTTAAAATCTTTCCTTGCTTGGAGAACAAGCATGTGGCCGGCCATGATAAGAAGAAAAGAAAGTTTTAATTTTTTGTTTTAAAACTTTCCTTTTTAGTCATTGGCAAGGAATATAAGGAAGTTTTAATTATGTTTAAAACTTTCCTTATTTGCCAAGACCAAGGAATATAAAATTATGTTTAAAACTTTCCTTATTTTCCAAGACCAAGGAATATAAAAGAGAGGGTAGAGGTGTCTCACCTCACAACAATACATCTTCTATTCCTCTCTGTTAGAGTGTATACTAAAAGCCTAACTTTTGTAAACATTTATTTATGAAATAAAAGAATCACGTTTGTTAAATATCTACATTTTATTTGATAAGTGTAGTTGTTCAATTAATTTATATTGTAGATGACATGGTGTGTGGTGTCACACACAGAAGATCGTGTTATCAGTTCTTTGTAAATTATAAACAATAGCTCACGACTAAGATGGAAAGAAACAAATCATTGGAATAGTCGTAGTGTAATTAGGTATTAGTTTATCTTGACTAATAAATTACACTAAGTACACTCCAAGTGTATTGAGTAGGACCATTTTAGGTAAGTTCTTTTTATACTGACTTAATAAAAGAACTAGACCTTAGTTATTATGGAAGTGTGTGCTCTTAATCCTAATATAATAACAAACATATATATTTAGTATTTATTTCTTTAACTTATCAAAGGGTGAGACTTAGCTTGATAAATCAATAGGCCTGATAAGTTGGGAAATGATATTACTTATAGTATGTGTTGTTGATTATAGAAGGAAACTGTGTCCTAGTAATCTAGGTTGAGAATGTCCCCAAGAGGAGCTCATAAGGATTGTCATGTTAAACCCTGCAGGTGGACTTAGTCCGACATGACAATGAGGTTGAGTGGTACTACTCTTGGAGCTAGATATTAATTAAGTGAGTTGTCAGTAACTTACTTAATTAGTGGACATTCGTTATCTTAAACACAGGGAGACTAACACACTCATATATGAAGGAGCTCATAATGTAATTTGGGATTGGTGCGGTAGTGTAATAATAACTCTCTAGTGAAATGAGTTATTATTGATGAACTTGAGTTGTGTGTTCAGGGCGAACACGAAATACTCAAGCTCATCGGAAGGTCAAAATCAATTTCTCCTCTAGGTCCCTGTCGTAGCCTCATTAAAGCCTCAAGTCCATCCAAATAAAAGTCATTCTTGGTGTCCAAGAGAGGGCCGACCCAAGGCTTAGTGACCAAACCAAAGATCAGCCACCAACTTCTCTTAAGGGGTCAGCCCCTTGCTTGGTGCCCAAGCAAGAAGGGGTCGGCCACAATAATTCAAAGTTGAAGGGGTGTTTTGAATTTTTAAAATCTTCTCTTTGTAGAAAATTATAAGTTTTAAAAGAGAAATTTTAAAATGAAAAACTTTCCTTGTTTGAATTAGGTCATATGATTTAATAGAGAGTTTTAAAAGTTTTAAAACTTTCCCTTTTTAACCATCCTCACGGTTTTAGAAAAAAAAAAAGGGAAGAGAAGTTTAAAAAATAAAATTTTCTAAACATGTTAAAAAAAAGAAAATTTTTAGAAGAGAAGTTTTAAATTTTAAAATATGGTTTTTAAAACTTTCCTTTTTTAACATCCACTTTAAGAAAGAGAGCTTGTAAATTTTATAAGAGGATTTCTTTTTTTATAAAATTTTATAAAAATTATTTTTTCCTTCTTATTGATGTGGTCAGCCACCCTTGCTTAGTGTCCAAGCAAGGGTCGGCCAATCAAGCCAATCATTCCATGATTGATGATTGATTCAATCAAGAGGAAAGAAAAGGAAAAATAAAAAGGGAAAAGGAAAAACAAGAGGAAGATTTTAAATTTTGTAAAAAGTCTTTCCTTATTTGCCTTGGGCAAGTAATATAAAATAAGGGGAGAGGAGGCCTCATGTTACAACAATTCTTATTCTTTTGGTGGAGACTCTTCTTGTGGTCGGCCCCTCTCCTCTTCCTCTTCCCTTTACTCTCTTTTGTTCCCTTAAGGTGGTGGTGGCCGAAACATAGAGAAGAAGAAGAAGACTTTTGGGTGGTGTTCATCTTGGTGGATTGTCGCCCACATGACGTCCAAGGCGAGGCGATGAATACGGCAGAAGATCTTGAGGTTATTAGCATACAAAGAGAAGGTATAATTAGCAATTGTTTTCCACATCATGCTAGTTATTTTTCTTTGTAAGAATTCTAAACACAAGAGGCATTAGATTCTAGTTTTTCAAATTGTAATTCGAGTTTGTGTTTTCTTTTTGTTTTTTGAATTTGTGATTCGATTGTTCCTTTTGGTTAAACCTAGAGTTATATAAAGAAATTAAATATTAGCTTTCCTTAAAAGGTTTTGTCTAGGTGTTGGTGGATGCTCCCATACCCAAGAAGGTCATGTGCCTCGTCATGTAGTCCTGAAAGCCAATTTTGGAAATTAATATTTAATTGAATTTATAACATTGGTTGGTTTGGATCAATAGTGTTAAGTTCCGCTTGCGATCCAAATCTAAACCATTAAGAACAGATAAGTTAAATTTGGAATCAATAATGTTAAGTTTCGTTTGGGATTCCTAATTTAACTTCTAAAGAACACAATAGGTTATTTAGGAATGGTTTGACACTTGTACAAAATTTTTATATAGTGGAATCGGTACTATCTTCCTAGGACTAACCAACACTCTCCTCTCTTCCTTGGTGATGGCCGGCCCTTACTCTTTCTCTCTTCTCCTTTGTTTTCCCTCTTGGTAGTCGACGGTATATTGATGTGGAGATCCATTGATGGTCGGTTACTTGAAGGAGAAGAAGAAGAGAAGAAGGTTCTCTTGTCTATCATCCCTTGGAGGAAAGTTGGTGGCCAAACTTCATCATCTCATGGAGGAAAGTTGGTGACCGAACTTCATCATCTCTTGGAGAAAGTTGGTGGCTGAAACTTGGAAGGAAGAAGAAGGGTTGGGTGGATTCTCGTCTTGGTAGATCGTCGCCCACACGACGTCCGAGATAAGAAGAGGAATACAATAGAAGATCAAGAGGTCTATAAGTTACAAGAGGTATAAATAGTTATAAGTTTCCACATCATAACTAGTGCATTCTTTTTTTATACATCTTGTAAACCTAAACACAAGAGGTTATCAATTTTAATTATCATTTTTGTTATCGATTTTTGTTTCGATTTCATATTTCGATAATGTGTTTCTATTGAGGTCTTTATTGTTAAACCTTCTTTACTGTGAGAAGTTTAAATATCCGATTTCTTTGAAAGACTTTGTCTAGGCAGTGGTGGATGATCTCATACCCAAGAAGGCCTAGTGTCTCACCATGTTTGACCTGGAAGCCGATCCTTGAAATAGATATTTGATCAACTTCTGTAATATGGTTTAACTTAGGAAGATCACATCGGTTGAACTTGAAGTAAGAATGTTAAGTTTCGTTCCCAATTCAAGTTTAATTTCTAAAGGGAAAATTTGGATTAATAATGTTAAGCACCGTTTACAATCCAAATTTAACTTTAGTAGAACACATGGGTAGCTAGGATAGTTCTATGCTTGTACAAATTTTTGTATAGGGGAACTAGGATGGTATTCCGAGTAGCAACCAACACGGATGAGATTTTCGTTCAGTTGACCGATCCTGTCATTCGGTCGACTGATCCCGCTCTCCTCGATGCCTTATCTAGTCTGATCAACTCACTGTTTATCCACTGTTCGGTCGACTAAACCTCCCTATTTGATCAACCGATCCGGACATTCGGTCGCGATCTGAAATCTGATCCACTGCTTATCTAGTCAAAATCTCATCGCGAACTGAAATATGATCTTTTTGCTTGGAGGTTTGGTCAACTGATCCGAACATTCGGTCGATCGAACAAAGCAAAATCCTAACCTACAAAATATTAGTCTTCCTGTAAAACAGATTAGAATCATACGCAAATAGTATATAAAGAATAATTTTGACAGCCTTTGGACAGTCTGGTCTTGACTTTGAGTTTTGCTAAAACTCTAGGTCGGGCCAACGCCTCCTGTTCCCTCTTTGGGGAACGCAACCTTAATTGCTCCTCTCAAGAGAGTTTACCTTTTACCAGACCGATCCTCTAAACTGTCTGAACTTTTGCTCAGCATCTGAGACATCAGGACTTTATGCTGGACATTTGATCCCTAACCTATCCAATCTTCGACCTGGTGTCCATGACCCTAGGATTTTCACCTAGCGTCCTCGACTCTAGGAGTTTGCCCAACGTTCTCGACCCACTAAGACTTTGCCCAGTCCCCCACACCAAGACTTCATTGCCTAACTGCGACTAAGATTTTCCTTTGCCTAAGATTACTTAGGACTTTCCTACACACTTAGTTACACTTGTTAGCTCACAAGACAACTTAACTTTGAAGCTCTTTACCATTATCAAAATACAGGTTCTATCATCTAGTGCTCCCTACACCAACACATATTACACATATAAGTCCAAAACCAATAATACGAGTAAAAGCAATAACGGAAGAAGTTGCTCGAATGCGACATGGGACTGACGGACAAGATCTCCAAGAGACTCTATAAATCCTCTACCTGATCCCCGATGAAAGAAAACTAGTATAAGGTGTGGTGAGTGCGAGTGACTCAACGAGTAATAGATAGATAGTGCATGAATATAATATATATAGAGAGAGATTCAAAGGTATACAGTCTCATAGGGAATAATCAATAAGTATAACAGTAATGCCATAATAAGTGTCCATATCTGAACGGTGTGCCAAGCACCTAATAACTGCAAGTGTAAAAGTGAATCTACAACAAAATTGCTTGCATCTACTAAAGCATCATATATGGTCTATCCAGCTACTAATAAGCAAACTAATGTCTAGTATATGTATGTAAACATTTCACAAACATATGGATATAATCAATCACAAGTATATACAATCACATATCATATGCATATGCACAGCATGATCACTCCCGCCCACCCCTCAGCTACCATAATCCTCCCTGTTGTTGGAGTGTATACTAAAAGCCTAGCTTTTGTAAACATTTATTTGTTAAAATAAAAGAATCACATTGGTCAATATCTGCATTTATTAAATGTAATTGTTCAATTAATTTATATAGTAGACAACATGGAGTGTGGTGTCACACTCAGAAGATCATGTTGTCGGTTCTCTATAAATTATAAACAGTTGCTCGCGACTAAGATAGAAAGGAACAAACTATCAGTATAGTCGTAGTGTAATTAAGTATTAGTTTATCTTGACTAATAAATTACACTAATACACTTTAAGTGTATTGAGTAGGATCATTTAGGTATGTTCTTTTTGTACTGACTTAGTAAAAGAACTAAACCTTAGTTATTATGGAAGTGTGTGCTCTTAATCCTAATATAATAACAAGCACATATATTTAATATTTATTTCTTTGATTTATCAAAGGGTGAGGTTTAGCTCGATAAATTAATATGCCCGATAAGTTGGAAAATGATATTACTTATAGTGTGTGTTGTTGATTATAGAAGGAATTTGTGTCCTAGTTATCTAGGTTGAGAATGTCCTCAAGAGGAGCTCATAAGGATTGCCATGTTAAACCCTGCAGGTGGACCTAGTCCAACATGACAATAAAGTTGAGTGGTACTACTCTTGGTGCTAGATATTAATTAAGTGAGTTGTCAGTAACTTACTTAATTAGTGGACATTCGTAATCTTAAACGCAGGGAGACTAACACACTCATGATAAGAAGGAGCCCATAATGTAATTTGGGATTGGTGCAGTAGTGCGGTAATAACTCTCTAGTGGAATGAGTTGTTATCGATGAACTTGAGTTGTGTGTTAGGGGCGAACACGGGATACTCAAGCTCATCGGAAGGCCAAAACCAATTTCTCCTCTAGGTCCCTGTCGTAGCCTCATTATAGCCTCAAGTCCATCTAAATGTAAGACTCTTCTTGGTGTCCAAGAAGGGGGTCGGACCATTGCTTGGTGACCAAGCAATGGCCAGCCACATCCTCTTGAAAGGGGCCGGCCCTATAGCTTGGTGACCAAGCTTGTAGGGGCCGGCCATAATAATTCAAAAAGGGAGAGTTGTTTTGAATTTTTAAAATCTTCTCTTTGTAGAAAACTATAAGTTTTAAAAGAGAGATTTTAATTTTTAAAACTTTCCTTATTTGAATTAGGCCACATGTTTAAATAGAGAGTTTAAAAGATTTTAAAACTTTCCTTTTTTAACTATCCTCATGGTTTAAGAAAAAAGGGAAAAGAAGTTTTAAAATTTAAATTTTCTATTACCATGTTAAAAAAGGAAATTTTATAAGAGAGTTTTTAAATTTAAAACATGGTTTTAATTTTTAAAAACTTTCCTTTTTTAACTCCTACTTTAGAAAAGAGAGCTTGTAAATTTTATAAGAGGATTTCTTCTTGTAAAATTTTTAAAAAAAAATATTTTTCCTTTCCTTTTAATTGTGGTCGGCCACCTTGCTTGGCACCCAAGCAAGGGCCGGCCAATAGGATTAAATCAAATTCAATCCTAAACCAAATAGGATTGATCATAACCATTGATTGGTGATTGATTCAATCAAGAGGAAAGAAAAAGAAAAATAAAAAGGAAAAAGGAAAAACTCTTGGATTATTTTATTTTTGTAAAAGGTTTTTACTTATTTGCCTTGGGCAAGTAATATAAAAGAAGGGGTGAGGGGACTTCATGAGATACAACTCTTATTCTTTTGCTTGGGTGATCTCTTGGTGGCCGGCCCTCTCCCTTCTTCCTCTCCCTTTGCTCTCTTCTCCTTGGTGGTGGTGGTGACCGGATTTTAGAAGAAGAAGAAGGAAGCTTTTGGGTAGTGTTCATCTTGGAGGATCGTCGCCCACACGACGTCCAAGGCGAGGCGAGGAATACCGCAGAAGATCTTGAGGTCATTAGCATACAAAGAGAAGGTATAATTAGCAATTGTTTTCCGCATCATGCTAGTTTTTCTCTTTATAAGAATTCTAAATACAAGAGGCAATTAGATCTAGTTTATCGAATTTATTTTTCGATTTTGTGTTTTCTTCTTTTTCGAATTTGTGATTCGATTGTTCTTTTTGGTTAACCTAGAGTTATTTAAGGAAATAAATATTAGCTTTCCTTAAAAGGCTTTGCCTAGGCGGTGGTGGTTGCTCCCATATCCAAGAAGGTCATGTGCCTCGCCATGTAGTCCTGGAAGCCAATTTTGGAAATTAATATTTATGGAATTATTAATCTAGGTAGATTTGAATCAATAGTGTTAAGTTCCGCTTGCGATTCAAATCTAAACCATTAAGAACAGATAAGTTAAATTTGGAATCAATGATGTTAAGTTCCGTCTGCGATTCCTTATTTAACTTCTAAAGAACATAATAGGTTATTTAAGGAAAGGTTCGACACTTGTACAAAAATTTTTATACAGTGGAACCGGTATGTTTTCCTAGGTTTAACCAACACCTGTGTGGTCGAGAGGCTAGGACAATGACAACTGTACACACTACCAACAGTCACTACTCTTGAGTCGTGTGAGTGGACAGTTTGTTGAGTAGCTATCTAGCTACATAGCAACGTGGTCCTTACTGCTCGCAACTCCAACTAACACTACCCCTGAGTGAAGCAAGTTGGGCATGTCAGGACAAGCTACACTCACTCACTCCAAGCATACTACCCCGAGTGGTTGAGTGAGCAGTAATGGTCGATGACTCTCTCAACCAAAAGAGAGACATAGTCGTCGGCAAGCATGCAATGCTATGAGGAGCAAAATGTAAATAATCATCACCACATATATAGTAAACAACTATGCCACGGTATAACTAGCATGTCCATTACATGTATATACAATAATAAATACAGATAAACAAGATACCCAGCGTCTACTAAATATGATAGATGGCAAATATGAGACTATATAGATATGGAATTGATATTCTCAAAGATCAAGCAACCAAGTATTAAGCTCATAAACTAATTCAAATGGAGTCAAGGCAAATATAGCAACCTATATAAACATAGCTTATGTACTAAGGTCAAAGTACTAAAGAGACAAAGTAGGAAGTACCCGCCTTTATCTGTCGATCGTGCTAAACAATCCCATGTTGAGACGCTCGTCTCAAATTAACGTCCTGTAAATCACATAAATAATTTAGATATATCTGCAACAACTAGCTAAACCTCAGATCCAAACTATTAGGGAAAATCCTAATCAAAATAATCATTAATTATCCTTAATTAATGGTTAACTCCAATTATTTATTTACTGTTATCCATGAATCCTTTAATCTTTCCAACTATAATCTATAATCAATTAATCAATCCAATACAACTTAATCAATTTCTATAATCAATTAACTCATCATTCAATCCATTATATCATCTACTAAACATCATAAATCCAACATACATAATTCATCCACATGATCAATTGTTAACCACCAAATCTGATAATTAATCAAATTCATTAATCCAAAATTAACCTAACACAGAGCATATCTTACCCAAATCCGGAGGTGGTTGACAGTGATTCATGGCTAACAACGGTGGTCTACTACTGCCCCCACATCCTTCACTTGCTAGCCTAGCAACCCAATCATCAATTAGCTAGCAAATCTAATGCAAAACTGAATCAATTTTTGTATTAATTAGATACCCATCATAGCTTACCCTAAGATGATCTACAGTCGCATGATGAGGGACTCTCGATGCAGCATCGTAGAGATGGGAGCTCTCCACTTAGATCCACAGTCGTTTGATGGAGATCCAAAAAGTAGCTGTGAGGAATTGATGCTCCCCTCTTCAAGTCCGCAGAGAAGATGATGTCTTCAAGGGTTGTCCTCCTCCCCAATCTGGAGAGGACACAGCCTCTGGTCGTCAATTGGGCATGCAAAGCCCGACCCCTTGTCGTTCTCACGGCTCGATAATAAGTGAAGTGACAATGCTGGTGGCAAGAGATGGGGATGCCCACGTTAGCCTATGTTCGCAACAAGGTGCAAGTGGAGAGAGTGTTGACTCATGGGGAAAAGAGGTCTCACATGATCAGATGTGTCGCTGATCTAGCCTCATGCGAAAGGTCGGTGGCATTGGGTGGCCCTTAGGCCGGCAGTGATGGATCAGGAGCTAGGGCAGGGTGTCGATGTTGCTTAGCGTGAGGAGATTAGGAGAGGAAAGGCATGTTGGAGCAATCCCAATGGTCCATGCGATCATGTATTTTAGTGTTTGAGCAAAGGGTTTAAGTTAGGATTACCCTCGTTATTTGATATGTGTATGTGAGTGTGTAGGTTTGCAGGATACACATATGACTCACCTTGATGGTTTCGAATCCGGTGAAGAATGGAGCATCAGAGGGACCATGGACAGGCAGCAAGGAAAAGGGTCGAGGGAAGCAACTTTGAGGCATACACAAAGGATGACATTGGGGGCGAGCCACGGGCTTGGATGCATCCGAGGGACGAGAGCCAAAGGAAGTACGCTTGAAGGCAAAAGGTCAAGGCTGCAAAGAAGAGTCAAGTGAGTCGTGAGGGTATGAGTACATGAGAGATTATACCTAGAAAAAAACTTGGGGGGGTACTGTAGCAGTCAACGGGTACTATAGCAGTTAACGGCACTCTGTACCAGTCGACTGATGCATTATAGCAGTCGACTGGTGTACTGTAACAGTCGACTTGAAGCAGTCGACTGGTAGAGAGTCGTTGGGCTGGCACCAATCAACTAGTACAAGGACCAGTTGACTGGTAACGGTAAAATAGCAGGGTTGTTTTCTTCCAAGCTCTATAAGAATGAGCTTGGGATGGCCAACCAAGATGATGAAATTAGAATTGGTTAAAGCCTAATTAGTAGTCACAAGAGTTCTCAAGTGCTTGTGTAATCCAAGAGGTCTTGGTGAGTTTTGTGGTGAGATTTCTCCACCCACAAGGAGCGACTTGAGATAGTCGGAGTTTGTTGGGGGCTAATCCACCGAAGGATCGGGATCGTCCACTTCAAGGACAGCCGTGGAGTAGGAGCAAGTTATCTCCGAACCATGTTATATTGACGTACATTGGTTTGTTTGTTCTTTTTCATTGTCTTTAGCTTTCGTATTCATATTAGTATTTGTATTATTCTGTTGTGCAAGCTAACATATGTAGGAAGATATCAAATTGGGGGCACCGCCTATTCAACCCCCCTTCTAGTCGACCGTAAGATCCTCTACAAGTGGTATCAGAGCAAGGACGCTCTCCTTCGGACTAACCGCTGAGGAAGCAAGGATGACCAGCTTGACTGAACCGTCGAAGTTTGAAGGCGAAGGCTTATGGGACATCACCTATTGGATGATGAAAATGGAGGTCTTCTTCAACACGGATTGGGACACCATGATGGTGGTTAAGGAGCCATTTGAAGTCCCAAAGGACAAGAAAGGGAAGAAGTTCTGACCACAATATTGGACGGAGGAGCAAACCACACGATCGGAAGCAAATTCAAAGGTAACATCTATTTTGATTGATATTTTGCCTAATGATGTGATGAGTCATGTAGGTGAATACGAGAATGCTCACGATTTGTGGAGCAAGATAAAGAAGGTTCAATGGGAAGAATCTATGCCTACACAAGAAGAGGAAGAGCCCAAGGAGATAGGTTCAATTGCTCAAGAAGAGGAGGTGGAGCAACCGGAAGTTGAGTAATGCTCAACATCCGAGGAGAATAAGGAGGATGAGGAAGCATGATCAACATCCTCAAGGGTTGAAGAAGAATCCAAGATGAATGAAGAAGAGGTCTTGGAGGTCAACTTAATGAGTGTCTCCACCGAAGTCAAGTCAAAGGACCACATTATTTGCTTCAGGTGCAATGAGAAGGGACACTACAAGAGTAGATGTCCATTAGGTAAGAAAGAAGTAACTCCTAAACTCAATTCAATTCCTTTATAATCTAATTTGACTTGTACGAAAGAATAAGTCCAAAGAAGGAGAATGTGCATTAGATGCTTCACATGTGGGGAGAATGGGCACTTCCACACCAAATGCCCCAAGAAGAGGGAAATCAAGAAGATTGCACATTTAAATAAATGGGAGAAGAAGAAGAAGAGCTAAAGTCAAGGGGGAGCTTCAAGGGTAATGGAGGTTTATCCTAATTTGAATCGTAATTCAAATTCAAATTCTTATGTTCTCATGCATGCTAGAAGAAATGATTTTGATTATCATTGTATGCCCATGTCAATTTTCATATTTAAATATCATGATAGAAGTAGGGTTAATGTGAATCATAACCCTAGGAGACCAATTCATGATAAATCTATACACGGTAGCCCTAAGGAGAACCAAGAAATTAATTCCAAGAAAGGGAGACACATGCCTAGAAAGGGTAGGTCTAGGAATGTCCAATGTGGAAAAATCAACTCTAGGGTTAGGGACCTAGAAAGATAAAATCAATCTTTGAAGGCAAAGCTTGATCAATTGGAGAAAACCCTAGCTAGATTCACGGTTGGATCTAGAGGGTTGAGTACGGTGTTGGGTAATCAAAAATCCAACAATAATAAATCAGGTTTGGGATACCGATCTAGTGTCTCCAAGGCTAAGGAGAGATCATATGCTAAGGTGGCAAATGATCATGGCAAGGGAGAATCATCCAAGGCTAAGGGAAAGTCTTATGCTAGGGTTGCATATGACTATAGCAAGGAGAAACCAATAAATGGCAAAGGAAATAAATTTAAAATTAAGGAGAAATTTGTTGGTTGCTACTCGGAAAACCTATAGGTTCTACTGTACAAAAATTTTGTACAAAGGTCTGAACCTTTTCCTAGCTACCATGTGTTCTTTTAAATTAAATTTTGGATCGCCTGCGGAACTTAACACGTTTGATCCAAAACTTAATCTATTTGTTCTTTTAGGTTTTGACTTGGATCTCCTGCGGAACTTAACACGTTCGACCCAAGTCTCCTTAAGTTATTAATTCAATTAAATATTAATTTCCATAATTGGTTCCCAGTACTGACGTGGCGAGGCACATGGCCTTCTTGAATATGGGAGCAACCACCACCGACTAGACAAAACCTTTTATAGAAAGCTAATATTTAATTTCCTAAAATAACTTTAGGTTAACCAAAGAGAACAATCAAATCACAAGGAAAAGAAAATACAAAAGAACACAACATCGAAAAACATATTCGAAATTCTAGAACGTAAGCCTCTTGTATTTGGTATTATTTCCATAAATAACTAGCATGATGCGGAAAGAAAAATTACTAGTTATACCTTGTAGAAAAAACCTCTTGATCTTCTACCGTATTCCTCTTCTAACCTCGAACGTTGTGTGGGCAACGATCTTCCGAGATGAGAAACCACCAACCACCTTCAAGCTCCAAGAGATGCTAGCTTTCTCTCCTTCTTCTTCTTCTTCTCCGAGTAGTATCCGGCCACCACAAGAGCTCCAATGGAAGAGAAGGGTTTGACCACCACAAGAGGAAGAGAGGGAGAGGATGGTCGGCCACACCAAGGAACAAAAGAGGGAGAGGAATAATAGAGTTGATCACCCATGAAGGCACCTCTACGCCCTCTTTTATAATCCTTGGTCTTGGTAAATAAGGAAATTTAATTAAAAACTTCCTTAATTCTTTTGCCATGAAAAATAAAAATTTATTTAATTAAAAACAATTTTCCTATTCTCAATTTACATGGCCGGCCACCATCAAGCTATAAACAAGGAGAGTTTTAATTAATTAAAACTTCCTAATTTGTCTCCAGAAATTTATAAAAAATTTCTCCAATAATTTTCCCTTCATGGTGGTTAATAAAAAGGAAATTTTATAAATTAAAATTCTTCTTTTAAACATGTGGATAATTTCCAAAAGGAAAGTTATCTCTTAAAAATTAAAATCTCTTTTCAATCTACAAATAAGGAAAGATATCAAATCTTTTCTTAATCTTTTATAGAAACTAATAAAAGAGAATATTTAATTTTTAAACTTCTCTTTTAAATTATTATCATGGTTAAAAAGGAAAGTTTTTCTTAAAAATAAAATCTCCTTTCAATCAACAAATAAGGAAAGATTTCAAATCTTTTCTTAATCTTTTGTAGAAAGATATTAAACGGAAAGATTTAATTTTAAACTCTCTTTTAAAACTATGATATCCACCTAAGAAATAATTTTAATAAAAATCCTTTTAATATGATGTGGCCGGCCCTATTGGCCGGCCACCTTAAGGCCAACCTTTAGGCTTGGCCGGCCCTAAGCTTGAGCTTCAAGCTTAGCTTGGCCGGCCCCTATTGGTTGGGTAAGAAGGTGGGTATGTGGTGGGTATAAATCTCTATATACAAGAGGCTACGATAGGGACCGAGAGGAGGAATTAGTTTTGGTCTCCCGATAAAATTAAGCATCTCGTGCTCGCCCCAAACACACAACTTAATTTTATCAATAATAATTCATTCCACTAGAGAACTATTATTGAACTACCGCACCAATCCCAAATTACATTTTGGGCTCCTTCTTATCATGAGTGTGTTAGTCTCCCTGTGTTTAAGATATCGAATGTCCACTAATTAAGTGAGTTACTGACAACTCATTTAATTAATATCTTAGTCCAAGAGTAGTACCACTCAACCTTATCATCATGTCGGACTAGGTCCACCTGCAGGGTTTAACATGACAATCCTTATGAGCTCCTCTTGAGGACATTATCAACCTAGTATCTCTAGGACACAGTTTCCTTCTATAATCAACAACACACACTATAAGTGATACCATTTCCCAACTTATCGGGCTTATTGATTCATCGAACTAAATCTCACCCATTGATAAATTAAAGAAATAAATATCAAATATATGTGCTTGTTATTATATTAGGATTAAGAGCACACACTTCCATAATAACCGAGGTCTTTGTTTCTTTATAAAATCAGTATAAAAGAAACGACCTCAAATGGTCCTACTCAATACACTCTAAGTGTACTAGTGTAATTATACAGTCAAGATAAACTGATACCTAATTACACTATGACCTTCTAATGGTTTGTTCCTTTCCATTTTGGTCGTGAGCTACTGTTTATAATTTATAAGGTACTGATAACATGATCCTCTGTGTGTGACACCACACACCATGTTATCTACAATATAAATTAATTAAACAACTACATTTATCATAAATGTAGACATTTGACCAATGTGATTCTTATTACTAGATAAATGTTTATACCAAAAGCTAGGCTTTTAGTATACACCCTAACAATCTCCCACTTATACTAAAAGACTAAGCTGCCATACATCTGATTCATAACCCTTCAACATGTCCATCAAAAGCTCTTGCCTTAAGGACCTCGGTGGAAGGATCTATAGGTCATCACCTGATGCAATCTAGGCAGCAACAACTTCTCCTCGTTTATACGATTTCTCGTATTGGGTGGTACTTGCGCTCTATTGTGTTTACTTGCCTTTATAGACTTATGGTTTCTTCGAGTTTGCTACTGCACCAATATTATTACAATAAATTGTAATAATCTTTGGACAAACCAGAAATCATATCTAAGTCTATCTTGAGATTATTGAGTCATTCAGCTTTTATAGCTACCTCAGAGGCTTGCCATATACTAAGCTTCTATGGTGGAGTCCAGAAAAACACCTATGCTTATCACTCTTCCATAGTTATGACTTTACCTCCTAAAGTAAATACAAAACCCCGAGGTTGACTTATTATTGTCCCTATCCAATTGGAAGTCAAAATCCATGCAACCCACAAGGACCAAATTAACTGTCTTGTAAGCTAGCATATAATCTATAGTGCCTCTAAGGTACTACAATATATGCTTTACTGCAGTCCACTGTCCTTGTCCAGGGTTACTTTATATCTGCTAACTATGCCTTTGGCAAAACAGATTTCTGATCTCGTACATAACATACATTAGGCTTCCAACAGCCGTAGCATAAAGAACTGCCTTTATTTCCTTTATCTCCTTTGATGTCTACAGAGACATATCTTTAGATAAAGTTACTCCATCCTTAAAAAGTAAGAAACCTTTCGAGGAGTTTTGCATGCTTAAAACGAGCAAGGATTTTCCGATGTATCAAGCTTGGGATAAGTAAAATATATTTTTCTTTCGATCCCTTATTATTTTGATCTCAAAAATATATACATTCTCCCAAGTCCTTTATATCGAATTATTTGGACAACCATACCCTTACTTCTGACAACATTTTGATATTGTTTCCAACTACCAAAAATGTTATCTACGTATAGTACAAGAAATACCACCACGCTTCCATCACACCTTTTATATACACAAGACTTATCCAGTTACTAAATAAATCCATAGATCTGGATTACTTTGATAAACCGGATGTTCCAAGACCTTGAAGCTTTGCCTCACTGACTGATTGAGCTTACACAAGATGCTCTTAGCCCTTTGCAATGAACCCTTCTGGTTGCTTTATATGGATGCTTTCTTCAAAACTTCCATTAAGGAATCTTGTCTTGACATCCTCTTGCCAAATAGATAAAAGAATCTGGATAGACTTAAGCATGACTACCAGTGAAAAAGTTTCCTTTTTCATCAAGCCTTGCTTTGAAAGTTACTACCTTCCTGTCTATCCCTCTTTTCCTATTATAGACCTTTTTATACCCAACGGCTTTTACACCATTTGGTGATTCTACAAGCTTCCGGATTTTATTAGAATACATATATTCTAATTCTTTTATTCATTACTCTTTGCCAAGATGCTGCATCTTTATCTTGGAGTGCTTCATCATATGACCGGAGATCAGGTTCATGCCCTCCAGGGATCGAGTCCAAAAACTCTCCCAAAACATGAACCTCTTTAGGTTGCATAACAACCCTCCCACTACAATAAGACACTTTCTGTAATTGTGTATCAATTTATGATACGTGTTGCAGTTTTCTTGTGGTATCTCATCTTGTACAGTTGGTACTAGGTTAGACATGTCCTTTATTATTTCCTTAAGAACAAATTTACTTATGAGCACGTGGTTCATTATATAGTCCTTTTCTAAAAAATCAATCATTGATGCTAACAATGACCTTCTGATTTTTAAGACTATAAACCTACTTTTGTTTATCTAGGATAACTTACAAACAAGTGAACTCCTATCCAACTTATCATTGTCTCTCTTTAACATATGTGCTGGATTACCCGAATCCGAATATGCTTCAAAATAGGTTTTCACCTATTCAGCAATTCTATATGAGTAGAGAGTTCTAACTTGGAAGGTACTATGTTCACTTTCGTTATCAGAGTTTATCCTTAAAACAAATTTGGTAATTTTCTAAATAACTCATCATCTATCTAATTATTTCATAAGAGTCCTTTACCTTCTTTCTACTACACCATTCTGTTGGGGTGTACCAGGTGCAGTTAGTTGGGATTGAATCCCTACTTTTGATAAGTGACTCCTAAATTCTCCCAAGAGGTACTTGCCACTACGATCTTACCATAGTGACATTTACTTTAACATTTCTCCGCATCAGCCTTGTACTTTTTGAACTAATCAAAGTACTTAGTCTTGCGGTACATTAAGTAAATTTATTTGTATCTTGAATAGTTGTCTATAAAATAGATGAAATATTCAATACTACCTCTTGTTTGGATAGTCATAGGATCACACAAATCAGAATGAACCGATTTCAACATATCTTTGACTCCATACCCCTTGGACTTAAAAGCTTCTTGGTTATTTTCCTTCCAAGTAAGACTCGCAGGTTGGAAAGATTTCCACTACTAATGAACCCAAAAGTTCATCAGCTACCAATGAATCCTACTTAAGTTAATATAACCTAGCCTTAGATGTCAAAGATATAATTGGTTCATTTTCGAAGGTTGCTTTCTCTTAAGTTAGAAGATGTGTTATTAATTTCCATTTGTTGCATCATGGGAGTTATTGGATTATAAATTGTCAACCAATCATAGAATAGATAACTTGCCTATTTTTCTTGATAACAACTTTGTTATCAAAATAGACACAATATCTATTCTATAATAGTTTAGAAACTGAAATCAGGTTCTTTCTAAACTTAGTATGTAAAGACAATTCCTAATAATCCAAATTTTATTCCTATTAGAGAATAAACCTCTCCCACTGCAACAGCTGCTACTTTTGCAGTAGTGCCCATGTGGACGGTGTTTTTTATTTTCATTTACAATGAATTGCAGACATGATCAGTGACTCCCATATCTACACACCAGGTACCGGTAGATAACTCCACTAAACATGTATCAACTAATGAATAAAATACACCTATATTGTTCTTAGTTCTAAGAGGATCTACCTTAATGTCCAAATTCTATTTCCAATCAATTATAATTGAGACCACTAAGTCTATCCTAAAGTATATCAGCTAGGGATTGACCTTCTTCCTAAGAATCACAAAAATATTTGGTTAAGACCAACTCCTTAAAAATCCCATGAATTTTGTATGCCACGTTAGTGTGGACGTATACAAATTCAAAGAGGGTATGTTATCATTTAATCTTATTATCTCGTCAACCTTACTTTATTTATAACATTAATAGTTGGTCTATCTTTAGTCAATTTTTTGTTCAAGACTCTAAATTTAAAATAATATTGATTCCTCTAACAATACTATTTAAATTTACCAACACCTCAAAACACCGTGAATTTTGCATGCCACGTTAGTGTGGACGTATACAAAATCAACATTTGTAAGAGGAGGGTTTTACCCATTAACTATCTTGTCAACGTAACTTTATGACAAATAAAATTATCTCAAACACCGTTAATTTTGTATGCCACGTTAGTGTGGACGTATACAAAATCAATCATTTGTAAGAGGGTTTTAACCCTTTAATTTTATTATCTTGTCAACCTAGTTTTATGACAAATTAATAGTTGGTTTCATTTGGTCACACAAATAATAGCAGTGACTCCGATGGGGAGGATACTATTAGATGTGTCTAAGTGTATACCATTACTTGACACTAAGTCCATTAATAAGATTATGCCCCTTCCGTTGGGGAAGATCACACGCTCTTAATTAACTTCCTATAGTCATCCAAAAATGGAAGTCTGTTCTAGTGATCCGCAAACAAGCTCATCCGTTATGGAGGAAGGCACTCAGAGCCAACGCGCAAGCTTGTTTGCATCACTTACAAACCAGTAATGGAGACCATGGGATTTACTTAAAAATTCCTCTCCCACTTAGTTATTTATAAATGAGGAATTTTAACTATGCTAGCCTACTAAACTTGTAAACTAACATGCACACACAGCACAATATAAAAGCAATAAATAGAAAATCTAATTTTCAACTATTATGGCTTTTGTCTCTAGTTGTCCTCCGTGTGTTGTCATCCCAAGCTGCTGCCATATTTGGCCACCGCCATCGGGTCTAGCTGTCGCCTCCATCTTGCTCCTAGTTCCGCTGCGCCTCTGGTCCTTAGAAGGTTCCACGCTTTGCAAGATTCGATCCGCGACATAAATAGAATTTTACAATTTTGATCCTATATTCCATAAAAGGAATGTACATGTATCTAGATCAAAATAAAATCCTAATAAAACTAAATACAGCTGCCGTATTTTATAATACAATCATGCACACACATATAAATGCCCTTGACATGTCCAAGGGTCCAATCACACACATAAAACTATAAGCCATAATAGTTGGATCCTGCATCCACAAAGTTAGCACATCCTACTATTATCCTGCCTAAATTATGTATGACATGTGCATAATTAAACTAATACCAAATACACAGAGGCAAAACCCTAGCTCTGATACCAATTGTTGGTTGCTACTCAGAAAACCTATAGGTTCTACTGTACAAAAATTTTATACAAAGGTCTGAACCTTTTCCTAGCTACCATGTGTTCTTTTAAATTAAATTTTGGATCGCCTGCGGAACTTAACACGTTTGATCCAAAACTTAATCTATTTGTTCTTTTAGGTTTTGACTTGGATCTCCTGCGGAACTTAACACGTTCGACCCAAGTCTCCTTAAGTTATTAATTCCATTAAATATTAATTTCCATAATTGGTTCCCAGTACTGACGTGGCGAGGCACATGGCCTTCTTGAATATGGGAGCAACCACCACCGACTAGACAAAACCTTTTATAGAAAGCTAATATTTAATTTCCTAAAATAACTTTAGGTTAACCAAAGAGAACAATCAAATCACAAGGAAAAGAAAATACAAAAGAACACAACATCGAAAAACATATTCGAAATTCTAGAACGTAAGCCTCTTGTATTTGGTATTATTTCCATAAATAACTAGCATGATGCGGAAAGAAAAATTACTAGTTATACCTTGTAGAAAAAATCTCTTGATCTTCTACCGTATTCCTCTTCTAACCTCGAACGTTGTGTGGGCAACGATCTTCCGAGATGAGAAACCACCAACCACCTTCAAGCTCCAAGAGATGCTAGCTTTCTCTCCTTCTTCTTCTTCTTCTCCGAGTAATATCCGGCCACCACAAGAGCTCCAATGGAAGAGAAGGGTTCGACCACCACAAGAGGAAGAGAGGGAGAGGATGGTCGGCCACACCAAGGAACAAAAGAGGGAGAGGAATAATAGAGTTGATCACCCATGAAGGCACCTCTACGCCCTCTTTTATAATCATTGGTCTTGGTAAATAAGGAAATTTAATTAAAAACTTCCTTAATTCTTTTGCCATGAAAAATAAAAATTTATTTAATTAAAAACAATTTTCCTATTCTCAATTTACATGGCCGGCCACCATCAAGCTATAAACAAGGAGAGTTTTAATTAATTAAAACTTCCTAATTTGTCTCCATAAATTTATAAAAAATTTCTCCAATAATTTTCCCTTCATGGTGGTTAATAAAAAGGAAATTTTATAAATTAAAATTCTTCTTTTAAACATGTGGATAATTTCCAAAAGGAAAGTTATCTCTTAAAAATTAAAATCTCTTTTCAATCTACAAATAAGGAAAGATATCAAATCTTTTCTTAATCTTTTATATAAACTAATAAAAGAGAATATTTAATTTTTAAACTTCTCTTTTAAATTATTATCATGGTTAAAAAGGAAAGTTTTTCTT
The DNA here is from genome assembly GCF_018446385.1 of Zingiber officinale. NCBI lineage: Eukaryota > Viridiplantae > Streptophyta > Magnoliopsida > Zingiberales > Zingiberaceae > Zingiber > Zingiber officinale. Next base: position 60,605,668 of record NC_055987.1, on the reverse strand, counting down.
AAAAATAAAATCTCCTTTCAATCTACAAATAAGGAAAGATTTCAAATCTTTTCTTAATCTTTTGTAGAAAGCTTTAAAAGGAAAGATTTAATTTTAAACTCTCTTTTAAAACTATGATATCCACATAAGAAATAATTTTAATAAAAATCCCTTTTAATATGATGTGGCCGGCCACCTAAGCTTGGGCTCCAAGCTATTGGCCGGCCACCTTAAGGCTCAACCTTTAGGCTTGGCCGGCCCTAAGCTTGAGCTTCAAGCTTAGCTTGGCCGGCCCCTATTGGTTGGGTAAGAAGGTGGGTATGTGGTGGGTATAAATCTCTATATACAAGAGGCTACGATAGGGACCGAGAGGAGGAATTAGTTTTGGTCTCCCGATAAAATTAAGCATCCCGTGCTCGCCCGAACACAACTTAATTTTATCAATAATAATTCATTCCACTAGAGAACTATTATTGAACTACCGCACCAATCCCAAATTACATTTTGGGCTCCTTCTTATCATGAGTGTGTTAGTCTCCCTGTGTTTAAGATATCGAATGTCCACTAATTAAGTGAGTTACTGACAACTCATTTAATTAATATCTTAGTCCAAGAGTAGTACCACTCAACCTTATCATCATGTCGGACTAAGTCCACCTGCAGGGTTTAACATGACAATCCTTATGAGCTCCTCTTGAGGACATTATCAACCTAGTATCTCTAGGACACAGTTTCCTTCTATAATCAACAACACACACTATAAGTGATACCATTTCCCAACTTATCGGGCTTATTGATTCATCGAACTAAATCTCACCCATTGATAAATTAAAGAAATTAATATCAAATATATGTGCTTGTTATTATATTAGGATTAAGAGCACACACTTCCATAATAACCGAGGTCTTTGTTTCTTTATAAAATCAGTATAAAAGAAACGACCTCAAATGGTCCTACTCAATACACTCTAAGTGTACTAGTGTAATTATACAGTCAAGATAAACTGATACCTAATTACACTACGACCTTCTAATGGTTTGTTCCTTTCCATTTTGGTCGTGAGCTACTGTTTATAATTTATAAGGTACTGATAACATGATCCTCTGTGTGTGACACCACACACCATGTTATCTACAATATAAATTAATTAAACAACTACATTTATCATAAATATAGACATTTGACCAATGTGATTCTTATTACTAGATAAATGTTTATACCAAAAGCTAGGCTTTTAGTATACACCCTAACAAAATTAACTAAGGACAAGATGTCTAAGGTTAAGAATGTTAGGTTTATAGGCCAAGTATTACCGGAGGTGCACCGATGTGGCCTAGCAATTGTGGATGAGTCGCCTAGGATGGTGGCTAAGGTTAAGAGCTCTAAGGGGAGCTCAAAGAGTCAAATGAATCTCAAATGGATTTTACTTAGGAGTCTAGAGAAGCCATAGAATGTGCCAAATGGTTTGGAGACGGACTTGAGTCTCAAACCTAGGGATTTGGCACACATGGAATGTGTTTCATGCAAGGAAATATGACATTGGGGTCATATTACATTATAATTGGTTTTGGATGTATAGATGTCATATAAACCAATGCTAGGGATACATTGTGAGTTGGTATGCGCAAATACATCAAGAGGAAGTCAAAACTAGAATTTTAGGTCAAGGTTCAATTGAACCATTTAGCTAGTTTTGGATTTTATGTCAATCTTAAGATTGGTGATAGATACATTTTGTGATGTATTTTTTCTAAGTAGACATGAGTAAAACATACCTCTCCATAAAATTTGAAAAATTTTAGAGGTCTGTGAAATTTCTGGTGCGTTTTTGAAGTTGGTTAGAAAAGGCTAATCTTTATAGAAATAGGGTACCAATCGACTGGTGCAGATACCAGTCGACTGGTAACAGTATTTTTGAGCATAGAATGTCTCTGTAAGCTCATTTTAATGAGGGCAGACGATTGGTAATAGTATTTTTTGACCACAGAATACTTCTGTAAGGTTATGTCGAAGGGATTAGTCGACTAGTACTTGTGGACAATCGACTGATACCAGCCTGAAAGTATTTTTCAGCGCTGTTCTTGACCGGGTCATCTCGTTTAGATGTATAAAATCCATGGGGGATAAATACACGAGTTTAGGGTCAGTTTGATGATCAAGTTTTCGACAATTGGGATATTGCTGGAAGCTTTTTAATGTTAGGCAAAGGGGGAGAAGCAAGGTTTAGTTGGGAAAACCTTAAGTACCTTTGCGTAAGGGAAGCCTTGTGATAGGTTCTTAAATATCCCTGTGGTAAAATTCCTAGCTTAATGGGGAGTTTAGGTGTAGAGGGGCCTTGGGATAGGTTCCAATGCCTGTTGCATTTTGTTTCGGTGGTATAAGTCCAAGTGTGTAGCCTTGGCAACGTAAGTTCATTCTACGGTGTAAGTCCAAGTGTGTAGCCTTGGCAACGTAAGTCCATTCAGCGGTGTAAGTCCAAGTGTGTAGCCTTAGCAATGTAAGTCCATTTGTTATTAGCATTTTTATTCGCTATTTGTTTTCCCTAACTTAAACGTATTGCCAAACATCAAAAAGGGAAAGATTGTTGGAGCAATCCCAATGGTCCATCCGACCATGTGTTTTGGTGTTTGAGCAAAGGGTTTAAGTTAAGATTACCCTCGTTATTTGATATGTGTATGTAAGTGTGCAGATTTACAGGATACACATATGACTCAGCTTGATGGCTTCGGGTCCGGTGAAGGATGGAGCATCCGAGGGATCGTGGACAAGGCAGCAAGAACAAGAGCCGAAGGAAGCGACTTCAAGACATACGCGAAGGATAACATTGGGGATGAGCCGCGGGCTTGGATGCATCTAAGGGACGAGAGCCAAAGGAAGTAAGCTTGAAGGCAAGAGGTCAAGACTGCAAAGAAGAGTCGAGTGAGTTGTGAGGGTACGAGTATATGAGAGATTGTACTCAGAAAAAAAATTCTGGGGGGTACTGTAGCAATCAACAGGGCACTAGGGGGATCGCTATAGCTGCCAACGGACACTGTAGCGGTTACTATAGCAGTCGACCGATGTACTGTAGTAGTCGACTGGTGTATTGTAGCAGTCGACTGGTGCAAGGACCAGTCAATTGGTAACGGTAAAACAACAGGGTTGTTTTCTTCCAAGCTCTATAAGAAAGAGCTTGGGATAGTCGGCTAAGGTGACGAAATTAGACTTGGTTAAAGCCTAATTAGTAGTCAAGAGTTCTCAAGTGCTTGTGTAATCCAAGATGTCTTGGTGAGTTTTGTAGTGAGGTTTCTCCACCCACAAGGAACGACTTGAGATAGCTGGAGTTTACCGAGGACTAATGCATCGAAGGATCGGGATCGTCCATCTCAAGGGCAGCCGTGGAGTATAAGCAAGTTATCTCCGAACCACGTTACATCGACGTGCATTGGTTTGCTTGTTCTTTTTCATTGTTTTTAGCTTTCATATTCATATTAGTATTTATATTATTCCGTTGCGCAAGCTAACATACGTAGGAAACTATCGAATTAGGGGCACCACCTATTCAACCCCCCTTCTAATCGGCTGCAAGATCCTCTTCAAGGCCGAGTGAAGGTTGGCATTGACATTGTCGACGATCAATGGCGCTACAACTTCGGGGACGGGAGGGCAACGGTGGATGAGGGGAAGAGGATCGAGAGAGAAGGGGAATTGGGCATCAGTGCAAATAAGGGAGAGAAGAAGGGATCAAGGATAATAAAGTGAATAGGATTAGAAACATATGTTTAATTAATTAAATTCTAAGTTTATTTTTCAATCAACTTCTACTTAATTAATATTTCAAACAGACTTTCTTTAAACTTAATCGATTCATCCTCTTAAATGTGTTATATAAATTCTGTTTAAATTCTAAAAAAATTCTATAAATCCTCCAAGAAAACCCAATAATACTTATTATTTATTTGTCGTATCTTACCCTTCAACTTTTAAAGTATTTTTGTTATAAACTCTACTAGTGATTGAATAGCTAATGAGTAAATACATTTTTACCTACTTTTGTTAATTAGTGGGTTTAATAAAAGTAGAGCTTAAGAGACTTTATCCTTAATATAATTCAACTTAGGTAAATTTTTAACTAATCTATTGTTGCCTACTTTGTTAACCATGCTTCCTTTTGCTATAGCATAAGATACTTGAGTCAGGAAATATTGATTGAGTAAATATTTTCTAATATACAGCAGCTAAGAATCAAATCTTAGGTGTATTTGGTTAAATAATTGGAATGACTATGGATATGAATTTGATAATGAGATGAAATGAGAATAGAAATGAAAATAAAATTCATCTAATTATATGGGTTTGACTAATTCCCATAAATATTAAAATTATTCTCAAATTATCATTCGTAAACCCACAATCTAAATACTATCTTTTACTATTATTCCATTTCCTTATTCCTAAATCCACCAACCAAATGTCATCTTAAATTCCTTAGTTATCCATGAATGAACTTAATCATGGCATCATCTTTCCAACTTCATATTAAAGTGATATCAGACCATCTAATGTGCTTTACCAAACACTTAGTAGAGACGATCTAATGTGCTTTATCAAGCAATTAGTGGACTGGAACTTTGCAATGTATCTAGTAATACTAAATAAGTTAACTTTAATATTTTTCACAATCAAGACTTTCTTAATTATAAACTGAGTGTTAGGTTATTGTTATTTGACTCATGCACTTTCAATTAATGACGTCAGTGTTGTTGCCAAAAGACATTGTTCCTCGGTTTTGAGTTTGAGGTTGATAAATTTTATTTTATTCTGGTCTTGTGTCTAGAATGTCCAACGTCCATTATTGAAAATAATGTTTTTTTTATGGTGCACGATAGCAATAATAGCATTGATTTTGCAAGGAGATGTGCTTTTCACACCTCTCCTGACACATTCCCCTCACTTGCTTTTAGGTTTATGTCTTTTTTAGTTTTGTTTTTTTTTTTTTTTGTTTTTTTTTTTTTTGAACTAGGTTTTTTTTATTTAACAATGCTGTTACAGGTTTAATTGTAGACTTTCCTAATGCAAGATTCGTCATCTTAAATATATGATGGAGCTTCCAAGAATAAATATACTTCTCTTTTAAGATTGATGGCTATAAAAGTTTGATTCCTAATTTGTCTCAGTAGATAATGATTCATTTGTAATCGTGATATCATTTTCAATTTGTATTGACTTTCCTTAGTTTTACATTAAGTATTGGATCAAAGTTTCATATTTACTAGATATATTTAGTCTATTTCGAATTGTTTTATTATGAAAAATATCATCTGTTAGTTCATCTTCAGATCAAATGAAAAAGATCATCTTGTATATCAATTCTTGTATACTAACAAAAGATAAATATTCTGAAAACTTTCTCAAGTATAAAACCTTTTTCTCTAATCTCTATCGGTGCAATATGTCTTCTGTCGAAGTGTGCAGTGCTTGTTGTTGAACAGCAAAGAGGAGACTCGATCTTTAATCAGCGAAGATGAACAAGAACAGACTTATTGGATAAAAATTCGAGTTTTTTTTTTTTTTTTGGATAAGATCGTCTAATTGAATATAGACTAAGAAAGAACAGTTAAAGAATTACAAGTTGACAATCGAAATTGCCAAAATAGCATAAACATGGTCGTAGTCGCGAGCAAAACAGAGCGCTGGAGCAGGGAAAAGAATAACTTTTTGGTGGAGCATCAACCGCAGAGTACGAATCAGAAGGCGGGGAAGAAGATTCCGACAACGGAAAGGAGGCAAATGGGGACGAGGTTGCGCGAGCACCAAGCGAGCGACCTCCATTTGACATCCACGCTTGAATTTTTCATCCACTTCAAGCTCTTTTGTGGCTCCTTGGAGAGGTCGAAGTCCAAACCCTTCATCCGCATCTCCCGCACGCACCGCGCGAGAGCCCGCTCGTCCTCACGCTCCCTCTGCAGCCGCCACAATATCTGCCAATAGGCGCGCACAACGACCTGCACCACGATGATCACCGCTAGAGAGGTGGTCAGGGAGAGGCTGCAAGGGAGCCACCAGCTGTGGCAGGAGGCGCCGGCGACGGAGGCGAAGAAGAGGAGCGTGAAGGAGAGGTCATGGAAGGCGAGGAGGAGGCAAGAGAGGTGGAAGACGGCGTGCTTGGCGGCGTCCATGCGAGCCTCGAGGACTGCAGCGCGACGACCATGGTGGTCCTCCTCTAGCTACCAGAGATTGAAGAGGAGGAGATGACCGAAGTTCTCCACGATTTGATTTAAAGGATGATATTGCAGCGCTAATTATTAGATAAATCATAAAATATAAGTAGAGAGGTATAAAAGTCATTTCAATAGGAATAAAAAAAAGGTGTGGTGTCAGAAGGATGGGAGAAGCAATTTACTTTTGCAAGTTGAACTGGACCATATCGATGGACAAAGCATCAGACGGGGCAGGGCTTTTCTTTATTTGTTTCTCTTTTTGTGTTTTGGCCGTAGCTACGTGAATTTCTGTCTCTTTTGTGTTCTGGAAATTTAGGTGAGCATATTAAGAAGACCATTTTATTAAAGGGCCCATTTAAGTTTTCAAATTCTCAAAAAGGCGTACTGCACTTTTATATTTCTCAAATAACACCCTTCTTTCTCAAAATACCCTTTTTATAAATAAGTTTTTTAAAAAAAAATCTGCTACTCAAGTTGGCCAACCGAAGGGTAGGATCGGCTTAAATCTATCTAATGCCTTAGACGGAAAAAAAAAAAAATAGACTTTTGACATTTAAAAAAAATTTCTCACTTTTTTCATTTAGATTTGGAATCAAAAATATGGATTAAATTTTTTTAATAAATTAGAATATTATTTTTTATAAAATTTAATTTTCTCACTTTTTGAAATGTAAAATTATTAATTAAAGTTTTATATTCATATTTTTTATAATCTAATTTAGAGAAGTATAAATTTTATTATATTAAACAGAATATTATTATTAGGTATAATAATATACCTCAAGTCAATAATAAATTTACGATTTATTTAGCTAAAAAAGTAAATATATTCAAAATTATTTAAAAAAATAAAAAAAGATAAAAATATGTCTAATTACTTAAATAAAATATGGAGAAAATAACCCTTACAATAAGAATACAATTAAGAAAATAAGAACAATGAAATAGGATAACAATAGAAAAATAGAAAAAAATCATGCGCACATTCTCAACTCATTATCATTGGCAAAACTCTTACATTTCAAAAATTTGTTAATGATGCTCATGCATTTCTATGGTGTCAACCCTTAACCTTCCAATCGAACATCAACACTCAATCTGATGGTCTCAATGCTGCTAGACCATTGTATGCTCCCAAACTTGTGTACAAACTCAATAGAGAGAGAGAGAAAAAAAGTGAGTTCCAATATCTACAAATATATTAATAGAAATACTACGAACTAAAATGGTACTTTGGATAACAGAATCTCCAATTCTAATTGAATCTCCCACTCACTATGCCTCCTCTCAAGTGATGACATACAAGTGTTCCAACTCAGGACCATTTACTTGCCTTTTGTGTTGAATGCAACTGATTCTAGTCTTGAGAAGGATGATACGAATGCAATAGGGACTTATGTGGTGGTGATTACAACTATTGTAATGGAGGTGGTGGGTAGAGTTGTACCAAATGATACTGTTGTGACATTTGAGAAATGTAAATGATAAAGTTGCAACTACCAATAAGATTACGGAGGTGGGAGATTCTATTGCTGAAATGGTTAGGACCTATGTAGACCTATGTGTCGTTGGGATTAAGGAGGTCATGATGTAAATCGATAGTTGATGTTGAAATTCCTGAAATCCTACTCTATAATGTTGTGCCTTTAGGGCACAATCTCTACTCAGCATCTAGGTAACTTACGGTTAGGGCTCTAAATGAACCGAATGCTCATAAATAAGCTTGGTATTCGGCTTAATAAAAGCTTGTTTATGTTCATTCAATACACACAAGATCGTAAACAGTCTTCGTAAATAATGTTCGTAAACAATATTTGGGAACCATGTTCATCAATAAAATTTTTATCAACATGCTAAATAAACAAATAAAGAATCAAAATAAGCAAACAAGTTTATATTATCAAACTCAATAATCAACCAAACAAACTAAAAATATAAAAGTTTCAAACAATCAAACAAGCTTAAATTGAGAGTTTAATAACATCTAAATGAATCAAACTCAAACTCATAAAAAAGAAATTAAGTCAAACTTGAACAATCATTTCAAAAGCTTGGTTCATTTTAGATCGGCTTGGCTTGGTTACTTTATCAAACAAGCATGAATACCACAAAGCTTGGCTCAGCTTAGCTTGTTTACAACCCTAAAAACATATATTCTAATCCAAAGGACACTTAGACGCTCTATAGCTTCGTGTATTGCTTCTAAAACACTTTAATAGTTTTGTTAATACTACAATATAAAATTGTCTAACTTTGATAAGATGCTGGTGAACATAAGGAACCTGATGATGTCATGACCACCTTTGGTGTGTCTGAGATGTACTTCTTGAAGTTTTAGCTTGACTCTAAGCTCCTTGACCACCGGCGACCTCAATTTTGTTTCCTTGATTTTAAAGTTTGTCAGGTTTCCTTTCTCTTCTGAGAGACCTACGATTGGGTCATCCCAATGAAATATTTCAGGGAAGCACTTCTAGGTAGGTACTACAAGGAAACTCAAACATCCTAATTCAAATATAAGGTGCTAGTCCCTACAAGTTGAAGCATATGATCATAATCTCATGCTACCACATGTGAGCAAAAACTTTACAAATTTTCCAAACTCAACAAAGTATTAATTGTGCAATCCTTCCCTAAGTGATTGGGCAAGAATGAATTTTGATGTTGGGGTAAAAGGTTCTAAGTTAACATTACATTTGTATATGATATGTGTATAAAGTTGTGCAAGGACTTGGTTGAAATATGATTTTGTGTGACCAAGGTTTATGATGATTCAATGACTCAAGGTTTGTTATAGATTGAAAAAGGATAGCGTGGGGCATTCAAGAGATTGCAAGATAAGGAGCATTAAAGTGCAACTGAACCAGAGGAAGCAAACTACATAGGTGAAACATGAAGGATGATACATGGAATGAATCGAAGACTCAATACATCAAAGGGACAAGTAACCAGATGAGAGATGGCTTCATAGGCGAAGATAGTCTACCTCTTAAGCAGGGTATGAAATGTCTGTTGGTCCCCGGTTGGCCGGCTAGAGAGGAGGTTGAATAGCCCTGTACAAATTAAACAAGATACCCTTCTCAGACTTTAAAATAACACTTGCATAAATAATTAAAGAAATGAACTAAAGGACGAGGCTCACAATTTTTACTTGGTTATAACCGGGGAGGTTGTTAATCCAAGGAAGTTAATACACTAACGATCACCTTCAGGCGGAGAAGCCTCTTACAGCAGTGACAGCACAAAAAATGAGAAGCTAAACTAACAATGAAGAACGCACAAGTGTTGTATTACAAAATGCTTGTTGTTGTAAAGCTTCTAGACCAAGGCTGTATTTATAGCCTTAGTCGAGATCCCTAGAAGGGTTCCAGGCGTCTAGAAGGGGATAAAACTTTATCTCCTTTATAATGGTCAACATCCACGTCGACCGTGGATAAAACTAGGTTCCGAGCGCCCGAAATCGCTCTGGGCGCCCGAACCCTTAAAGTCAACAAGGTTGACTTTTTCGATCCGGGCTCTCTACTCCGGTACTGCTCGCCTCGGTCCAGGTCTTCCGCTCCGGTTCCGCTCGCTTGGGTGATTTCGGTCAACCGAAATAAGGCTCACCTGAACCCAATTTTGGCCTTCTCCTCAAACAGACTTCCGCTCCGGCTTCTCGTCCCTCGAACGTCATGCACATTCTTCTCATCCATTGGTGTACTCTTCCACGGCGCCTCGTCCCTCAGATGCACCGAGCCCGTCGACTCTCTCCCGTGACGTCCTTCTCGCTAGCCGCATCTTCCACTCGACTTCCTGTGCTCCTAAGCTCCTGCACACTTAGACACATGAATCAAAAAACCACAGGACCTAACTTAACTTGTTTGATCACATCAAAACAACCTTGGGGTTCCAACAATCTCCTCCTTTTTGATGTAAGCAACCCAAGTTAAGATAGGGTAAACATACATAAAGTTAAAGCAATAAATTCTGCAATAAAGTGCAAAAATAAAATTAAAAAAACATTAATTTGAGAATCTACCTCCCCCTAGACTTCATCTTTTCCTTCTCCCATGATCCGGTGGTAAGAGCCCGGGACCCCCTAACGAGGGGTCAACGCCACGTGGAGGTCAAATGGCCAAGCAACCCGCCGGAGAAGGGTGAGCCGACCGGACTTGGAAGAAATGGACAAGACCGATCGGCCGACCAAGGGACATTCGGTAGTAAAAGGCGCCCTGACCGGGTCGGGGTTCCGACGCTCTGTCGAAACAGTAGTTAAGAGCCGAGCAGAAGAACAAGGAAAAAATGACACTGCTAACAGTCTCTACATAGCGCCTACTGGAAATTTCCCCAGCACACCAATGTCAACGGCGGGCCAGACGCGAGGTGAGTGTCGTCCGGCCAGCGCGTAAAAGGAGGAAGGGCCGGCCGGACGGACTCCCTGTCCAGCCGGTCGGACGCCCCGGATTATGAGCAGTAAAGAGGGGCGAACATCTTCTGACAGTCGTCGAATCATATGGCTAGGCCATACTCCTAGTCTGACAACGGGGTATCCTGTTGTCCCATCGAAGGCGCAATGGGACTGTCGCAGTATGGCGTCAGGTAAGCTCTCTGACAAGTACACACCGAGGCATGGGCTGCGGACACGCACGCGCCTCGATAGGCGTGTAGGAGCTTTTTCATCGCCCTATATAAAGAGCCGTAGACTTCGCCGGAGGTACGCATTCTACAAGCTTGGGAGCTCCTTTTTCCACCACTTACCTGACTTGAGCGTCGGAGGGTCGCCGCCGGGAACCCCTTCCCGGCCCGACTTCTGTGCAGGTTCGCCGGAGATCCGTGCGACCAGACGGAGACCTACACCATCGACTAGGAGCGCGCCACGTGCCCAGCGTCCTTTGGTTCGGCGATTCGGACAGGATCAATTTGGCGCCGTCTGTGGGAACGCTCCTGCATCCGAACGGGAACAATGGACGAGGCTGGACGACAACACATGGTGACGCTTTCGAACGAGGAACTCGACGCTCTGATCGAGATAAGGGCCGCCAAGCTTGTGGAGCAAAAACAGAAGGCAACAGCCGAGCGGCCAGAGCAGCAAGCCACGTCAGCATCGGGTGGCCGAGCAGAAGCACCACCAGCGACAGTGTCATTCCATCGGGCTCTCTTCCGCACTCCTCCTGAAGCCATAGCAACTAATCGAGAGCGGGGATCATCTTCGGATGAAATACCAAGACGAGACAACAGAAAAGGGAAAGCCCCCCGAGTGGACGCATCTCCCGAGCGGATCAATCGCCAATTTTCGGAGGTTATTCTACAAGACCCTCTGCCCAAGCACTACGTGCCTCCGACGATCGGCGAGTACAATGGGACAACCGACCCGGATGATCATCTGAGTAAGTTCGATAACACAGCCACTCTCCATCAATACACAGATGGAGTAAAGTGCCGAGTTTTTCTTACCACTCTCTCGGGATCGGCTCAACGGTGGTTCCGGAGGTTGCCGGACGGATCCATCACAAGCTTCAAGGACTTCCGAACGGCCTTCCTCCATCATTTTGCAAGCAATCGGCGCTATCAAAAAACGAGCGTGATCCTGTTCGCCATCAAGCAAGAAGCCCGTGAATCGCTTCGAGCTTATATCCAGCGGTTCAACCAAGTGGCGATGGACATTCCAACGGCCACCTCAGAAACCATGATGAATGCCTTCACACAAGGCCTGGTGGATGGGGATTTCTTCCGATCGCTCATCCGAAAGCCGCCCTGAGACTATGATCACATGTTACACCGGGCGAACGAATACATCAACGTGGAAGAGGCACAAGCGGCTAGGAAAAAAGAAACTCCAACCGAGCGGGCTCCTTCAGCCGAGCGGAAGCAACACATCACTCATCAGCTGCCCAGAGGACCAAGGGCCGAAGCAATCCGATCCCCCCATGCCAGGTCCCACGTGCAAGAGGTAGCCGCCGCCCGGCCCAAGCCAAAAAAGAAATGGACCCCGATGTTCTGCTCCTTCCACCGGACGGATACGCATAACACAAGGAATTGTCGGTCTTCCTTCGTGTGTCTCATCCGTGCCGGACGACGGTCTCCCTCGATCGACAGGCGACGGAGAATTCAAGAAGCCGATCGGACGCGAGCTGATAGGCGACAGCAACACCCGACGCACCGTTCCCCCAAGGGGAGAATCGCGGCGTCTAGAAACGGTCTCGACCGTCCGGGAAGAGGAAAATAAAAGCAATACCTCCGAGGCGAAATCAACGTATTGTCAGGGCGACCGAGGAGACTCCAATGATCAAGAAAGCGGCGTCCTAGCTCCAATCCATGCCGCTTATCGCACCAAGAACGGCGAACTGACCGAAATCGAGTTTGGGACTTGGAAGGAGTTGAAGTACCCCACGACGATGCTCTACTCATCAAAGCGGTAATAGCCAATTACACAATTCACCGCATATTTGTTGACACAGGGAGCTCTACCCATGACAACTCCGCTCTACGGGTTTACGGGTAACGAAGTTCAGCCGGTCGGACAGATCCGGCTGGCTACCTCGTTGGGAGAAGAGCCGCTCAGGAGGACAAGGACAACAAGCTTTGTGGTGGTGGACTCTCACTCGTCCTACAACGTCATTCTGGCGCTCAGCGAATTCCGAGCGGTCGTCTCAACCTTCCATCAGAAGATCAAGTTCCCCGTGGAGGACAAAGTGGGAGAAGTACGGGGAGATCAGCTAGCAGCTTGGCGATGCTACATCGAGATGGTCCGAGCAGAATCTAATTTCGCTCGGAAGGCGCCCCGGATCGAGGTAAACACCATCACCGAAAAGTCACCCTCTTTAATTTATGAAGAAAAAGAGGAAGTGCAGATTCACCCATCCCGATCGGAGGCCACAACCTTTATTGCGTCCGATCTGGAAGAGGAGCAGAAAGAGAGGCTGATCCAATGCCTCAGAAGAAATCATGATGTCTTCGTTTGGTCAACACTTGGGCTGCCTGGCATTCGCCTAGCATAGCGCAGCACGAGTTACATGTCCGACCAGACGCCCGTCCGGTAAAGCAGAGGAAAAGAGATTTCAGCGCCGAGCAGAATGCCATCATCCGTGCGGAGGTAGAAAAGCTGCTGGAAGCCGGGCATATACGCGAGGTCCAATTCCCTAGCTGGTTGGCTAATGTAGTACTAGTCTCCAAGCCGGGCGGCAAGTGGAGAGTATGCATAGATTTTCGGGACCTCAACAAAGCCTGCCCAAAAGATTATAGACCATTTGTGAACTCTACGGTCAATTGAATTAATCAGATGCTCGACGCCTACCGGGGCTATCACCAAGTGCCGCCGCCTGAAGATCATGAAAAGGTCACCGTGACGACGGCAGACTTATTGCTATAATGTGATGTCATTCGGATTGAAGAATGCAGCCACCTATCGGCGCTTAATGAATAAAGTATTCAGAGAACGGATCGCGGAACCTAGAAGTTTATGTGGACGACATTCTCATCAAATCCGTCCGAGCGGCAAATCTCTTCAAAGACTTGGAGGAAACCTTCCGAACGCTGCGCAAATATGGAGTCAAGCTAAATCCCCGAAGTGCCTGTTCGGAGCAAAAGGGGGCATTTGGAATCGAAGCGAATCCCAGCAAGGTGAAAGCCCTACAAGACATGCCGCCCCCAAGAAATACAAGGGAAGTGCAGCGTTTGACCGGTCGGATAACCGCTCTGTCCAGATTCATCTCCAAAACCGCCGACCGGAGCCTTCCTTTTTTCAAGATCTTACGCAAGGCTACAAAATTTCACTGGGACGAAGAATGCGACCGGGCGTTCGAAGATTTAAAGGCATATCTGAATTCGCTCCCGGTATTAGCCAAGCCGACTATTGGCGAGCCACTTTGTATTTATCTATCCTCGACCGAGCAGGCAATCGGCTCAGCATTGGTGAGGGCGAGCGGAGAGGAGCCTGTGTATTTCCTTAGTCACATTTTAAAAGATGCTGAATCTCGCTACACTGGGCTCGAAAAGCTAGCCTTCGCTCTGGTCCTCGCCGCTCGGCGCCTTCGTCCATATTTCCTAGCGCATACCATTATTGTCAAAACCAATAGCCCGCTCGGACGTGTTCTACTAAATCCAGAGGCATCCGGACGGCTCATCAAATGGACGACAGAGCTAAGTGAATTTGACATCCAATACCAGCCCCGCTCGGCGATCAAAGCGCAATCCTTGGCCGATTTTGTGACTGAGGTGCAAAGGCCGGAGCCGGAAGCTATGTGGAGAATATATGTGGATGGGTCGTCCACTCGGCTCGGAAGCGGGATTGGAATATTGCTGCTCTCCCCACAAGAAGAAAAGATGCACCTATCCGTCCGACTGGATTATAAAACTACCAACAATGAGGCGGAGTATGAGGCCCTCATAGCTAGCTTGCAGGCTGCCCGGCATGTGGGAGCCGGTCGGGTAACACTCCACTCGGACTCGCAATTGGCCGCTCAGCAACTCTCTGGTACCTTCGAAATCAATAGTGCTCGGCTCAAGCTCCACGCTGAAGCCTTCGAGAAGCTGAAAGCCGATTTTAGAGAAGTTATTGTCCAGAAGATACCCAGAGCAGAAAATCAAGTAGCTGATGAGTTAGCCAAACTCGCGAGCTCAATAACGCTGGTCGCCATTTAGCAGTCAATTGAAAAAGTACTGTTGGTGGCGCACGTCGACCGGATGGAATGCCTCACATTTCCAAGCGACTGGCGGACGCCCATCATAGAGTTCCTCCGCTCGGGCGCCACACCATCCAATGAGTATGAAGCCCACCTGCTAAGGAGGAGAGCCGGTCGGTTCACACTCATTGGCGATTAGCTTTATAAAAAGGCTTTCTCACGCCCGTTGTTGAAATGCGTGAGCTCGGAGGACTCGGCTTACATCCTCCAAGAAGTACATCAAGGATCGTGCGGAGGACATCCGGGCGGACGAGCACTAGCTAAGAAGATCCTGCTAGCTGGATACTTCTGGCCGACTTTACAAGCAGATGCCGCTCGGACAGTGTCAACGTGCCTTTCATGCCAAAAGTGCCATTACTTCAACCACCGACCGGCAGAAGAAATGAAGGCATCAACAGTTTCATGTCCGTTCGATCAATGGGGAATGGATATTGTTGGTCCATTCCCGATGGCGACCGGGCAGCGGAAATTTTTGCTAGTGGCGGTTGATTATTTTTCCAAGTGGGTGGAGGCCGAGCCGCTAGCCAAGATCACCGAACAGATGGTCAAAAAATTTATCTGGCAACACATCATCTGTCGGTTCGGCATCCCTCGCCGATTGGTCTCAGATAATGGGCGGCAATTCACAGGGAAGATACTAGAGGATTGGTGAAAAAGCTACGGCATCGAGCAACACTTCACGTCCGTGGCTTATCCCCAAAGCAACGGTCAAGCCGAAGTGGCCAATCGGGAAATTCTTTATATTCTGCGCGCTCGGCTCGACCATTTGGGAGGAAGTTGGCCGGATGAAGTGCCGGGCGTCT
This sequence comes from Zingiber officinale, assembly GCF_018446385.1. Lineage (NCBI taxonomy): Eukaryota > Viridiplantae > Streptophyta > Magnoliopsida > Zingiberales > Zingiberaceae > Zingiber > Zingiber officinale. Next base: position 60,590,028 of record NC_055987.1, on the reverse strand, counting down.
TATGGGCCATCCGAACGACTCCGAAGGAAGGGACGGGCGTCACACCGTTCCATTTGGTCTATGGCGGCGAGGCGGTCATTCCGGTTGAAGTCGGTGTTGAGTCCGTCCGGAGGATGAGCTATGATGATGGCAACGCCGAACGGAGGAATATGGAGCTGGATTTGGTCGACGAGGAGCGAGCCAAGGCGTCCGTTCAGCTGATGGCGTACCGGCAGCGGATGAAGCAAAACTACAACCGCCGCGTAATCCCCAGATCATTCCAGGTCGGTGATCTCGTCTGGAAGAAAGTCAAGCCGGTCGGCGACGTCGGCAAACTGGAGGCACCGTGGGCGGGCCCCTTCAAAGTTATTGAAAAGCTCCGCTCGGGCGCATATTATTTGGAGGATGAAGCCGGGCGGCAGCTGGATCGACCGTGGAGTGCAAATCATCTCCAGCCTTATCGAGCTGGATGAAAGGTGCACGAATGTAATTTATTTTTGTGTATATGCTAGTCGCCTATGTACTTGTAATGCAGGAAGCAAAAAGATGAAAACACATTGAACATTCTCCGCCGAACGGCTTACTGCGTGAAGACCCCGTGCCGTTCGGCCGGGGCATATAAATATACGAGCCGAATGCTCGATGACGAAGACCCCGCGTCGTTCGGCAGGGGGAATTGTATCCGAGCCGCACGCTCGATATCGAAGGCCCCGGACTGTTAGGCCGGGGGTATATTGTACGAGCCGCACGCTCGATAACGAAGACCCCTCGCCCCTCGGCAGGGCGTATATAATCAGTTAAAGTTAGCCGTAAAGGTCGTCGAGCTCCGACGTTAAATATCGAGAGACGAGCCGGCGTCTATAAACGTCCGAGCGGAAGACCGTCGAGCTCCGTCGTTAAATATCGAGAGACGAGCCGGCGTCTATAAACGTCCGAGCGGAAGACCGTCGAGCTCCGACGTTAAATATCGAGAGACGAGCCGGCGTCTATAAACGTCCGAGCGGAAGACCGTCGAGCTCCGACGTTAAATATAGAGAGACGAGCTGGCGTCTATAAACGTCCGAGCGGAAGACCGTTGAGCTCCGACTTTAAATATCGAGAGACGAGCTGTAAACCCTCCGAGAGGAAGACCATCGAGCTCCGACGTTAAATATCGAGAGCAGAGCCGCTATAAGCGCCGAAGCGAAGACCGCCGAGTCGGCGTTAAATATCGAGACGAGGCGTCTATAAACGTCCGAGCGGAAGACCGTCGAGCTCCGACGTTAAATATCGAGAGACGAGCCGACGTCTATAAACGTCCGAGCGGATAGCCAGTCACATGATACAATCAACGATAGCCTGGTCATACTGCTGAGCGGCTCGCTTATCAAAAATGTATGGAAAACCCCTTTGGGGGTAAGGCACGTTGAAAAAGTTGGTCAGTGGAAGTTAGGGATATTAGCATGTAAATGCCGAGCGATTACGTTCGAAAGCCTAGCGGCTGCGCGGTCGCATGATAGATGTCATTAAGACGATCGAACTGAGCCGGACAGAAGCGTGGTGCCGAGCGGAAAGGATATAAAGAACACTTTGGCGTGACAAGGGAAAAATGCCTTGCTAAAATAGAAGTGAAAGGAGCAGAAGGTCATCTATTACTCATTAGTTAAATCAAACAAGTCATTACAGAAACAAGTTGGGTCGAACGGCGGGAATACAAAAAAGTTCATAAAAACGCTCCTCACACATCAAAATAAAAAAGAGCGTCGGGGATGGAGTCCATCACGCTCGCGAGGTCCTCGGGGGGGATGGTCAGCTCGGCAGGCAGGTGGCCTTTGGTCTTCAGATAGCCCACCGCCGCCTTGATCGCCTCCTCGAAAGTGAGGGATATCTTATCGGTAAACTTCTCTCCGAAGTCTTCCGAGCGGAGGAACGCCTTCCTCACTTCGTCAGAACGGGCCGACTCCCCCTCTTGATATTCTTTGAGTGCGGCGTGGGCAGCATCGCTGGCAGCTTGGAGATCCTTCAAGTCTCCATCAAACCTTTGGAGATCGGCCGAGCGGCTCTCATTCTCGGTAGCCAGCAGAGCATCCAGATCCTTGATGCATTGCTCCAGCCCTCGGATCTCCACCTTCATTCGATCCATATCATCGATGGCCTGAAGCTTCCGGGTGGTCGCCGTCTTGATTTCTTTATCTCGCTGCTTGATCATCGCCTCAAGCCGAATGACCTTGCTCGCCAGATCGGAAGCCCTTTTCCGTTCGGCTTCCAATATTTTTTTGGCCTTCTCCAGAGCGGCCGTCGACTGCTCGGTGCCCCCCGCAGCTTTTTATTTTTTCAACTCGTCCTCCAGTTCGGCCAATCGATCGCTAATGGCGATCTGCTCAACCCAGTTCTGCTAGCAAATGTGGACAGGTTAAAAACATAATTCAAATACGCAAACAAAGAAACAGAGCATACCCCGGTGGCCTGTTGTAGGTTGCTGTCGCCGAGCTGTCCGAGAGTCATCTTGGCTATTCGACGCCGAGCGTCCACCCAAGCTTGGGCAAGAGGGCCCGTCAAGGTAATCTGCTGCTCAGGGACCATTGGCCGATCAGCAGCAGCCATGTACGCCTCCGAAGGAAGGCGCAGAACGGTTTTAATTAAATTCTGGCTGCTCGGTTCGCTCTGAGAAGCAACGGCCTTATCGGATGGCCCACCGGTGGACGAGGAAGGAAGCTTGCCCAAACGCCTGATACGGCGCAGGGTTCTTGAAGGGCTGGGAGGCGGCACCTCAGAGCTGGCCCTCGGAGAGCCATGTGGGGTCGGAGTACTCTCGAGGGAAACCATCACGGACAGCACCGGAGTATCCGCGCCCCGCTCGGACTGGGGCTCATCAAGTGGAGTTGAGGCAGAGGAAGATTCCGGTCGTCGACACTTCAGAGTGACTAGCGGAACATCATCTGCCGAACGGCCCTCTACCTCAGCTTGGTTAGAAGGTTCAATGCCGCCCGCTGCCTCGTCGTGAAAGGCAGCAGCGGCTAAGGCTTCAGGGACCTCCTGAGTCCCCTCACTTGTTTCGCCGGTCGGATCAGCGGATCCAAGGCCCCGCTCGGCGACCTCCTTGTTCTTCGCCGCCTCAATCTGAGCGGCTTTCAGCTTGAGCTTTTCGGTTGCCTTGGCGCGCCACATGACTTCAGCTGCAAAAGCAAAAAATAAATCAGTTAGAACAAAACAAACGGGAAAATAAGGGAACTTACTCATGCTGCAGGGCAGATCGGCTGTGGTAGAAGACAAGCCGAATATGTGCATTACTCCCGGAAGGAGCAGCTTGTCGATATGATAACGCTGACCAACTAGCCGTTCGGCTGCATGAAGGTAGGCCGCGTCGCCTCTAAACTTGCCGAGCTCCGGTTGCGCTGGCATAGCCGTTTGCCACTTGGTGCGAAAAGTTGGCCGCTCGGGAAAACGTATATAGAAAAAATGCTCCTTCCAATATTTGTTGGAGCTCGGCATGCTATCGAAGAGGACGAAACCTATCCTAGATTGAAAAACAAAAGTAGCCCACTCGGCCTGCTTGGGATAGTAGAAGTAGTGGAATATTTTTGGGTCTAAGGGGATGCCGTTCAGTTTGAACAAAACTATCACTCCGCTCAGCAGCCTAATAGAATTGGGAACTACCTGGCCGAGCGGAATGCGAAAATAATTGCAAACTTCTAAGAAAAACTTGTGGGGTGGAAAACGCAGTCCGGCCAGAAATTGGTCTCGGAAGAAAAGAACGGTGCCGGGCGGCGGTTCATGAGGCCGATCGGCCGGTGTGGTTAACACTATTTGGTGGTCGGTCGGCAGGTCATAGGTTCGAGTGAGGCGCAAGGCGTCCTCCTCGTCGAACCGGCTTTCCATGGTCGTGTACCATAGACCCGGAGCACCGCCGGTTGACTGCGAAGTACTAGTCATGGGCGAAAGACGAGAATACGGGACCAAAAGGGAAGGTTCAAGCAAGGAATGGAGGAAAACCGACTGAAGGAAACGAGTAACAAAGAGAAGAAAATGTTGGGGAACAAGAAAGAGGGTCTTACGAGCAAGAAAGATGATCGACGAGGCCTGGGGTTTGCCGAAGAGTGGAGGGGCGAGGTCGCCGGAGAAAAAAACGAGCAGAGAAGCGCCGGAGGAGGATGAAGCAACAAGGCGGCGGAAACGGAGTCGCGGGCTTTATATCGCCGCCCGGGAGCAACCTCCACCATCCGATCCAGGTCGTCGATAACGAGGTCATCATCCAGCCGTCCATTTCAAATGGCGGCTGTCCCATCGGAAGTGACGCCACCGCCATACGCTGACAAACGCATGATCGCCACGTGTCAGCGGGATACTGGCCGCATTTAATGAGCTCCCCTTACCGTGCGCAGTGCACGTGATGAATAGTAGGGGAGAGCATCGGACATGGGGTCCAAGAGACCACAAGGCACGGACCAGATACCGCCGAATGGACGAGCATCATTAGGCCTGGCCGAGCGGCCCAATGCCATGATCGTTGTTCTGTCAGATCGGCAGTCCAGTCAGTCGGACTTCGCCTCCTTCGACTAGACTCGAAGGGAAGGCAAGTGATCCGGTGGTAAGAGCCCGGGACCCCCTAACGAGGGGTCAATGCCACGTGGAGGTCAAATGGCCAAGCAACCCGCCGGAGAAGGGTGAGCCGACCGGACTTGGAAGAAATGGACAAGACCGATCGGCCGACCAAGGGACATTCGGTAGTAAAAGGCGCCCTGACCGGGTCGGGGTTCCGACGCTCTGTCGAAACAGTAGTTAAGAGCCGAGCGGAAGAACCAGGAAAAAATGACACTGCTAACAGTCTCTACATAGCGCCTACTGGAAATTTCCCCAGCACACCAATGTCAACGGCAGGCCGGACGCGAGGTGAGTGTCGTCCGGCCAGCGCGTAAAAGGAGGAAGGGCCGGCCGGACGGACTCCCTGTCCAGCCGGTCAGACGCCCCGGATTATGAGCAGTAAAGAGGGGGGAACATCTTCTGACAGCCGTCGAATCATATGGCTAGGCCATACTCCTAGTCTGACAACGGGGTGTCCTGTTGTCCCATCGAAGGCGCAATGGGACTGTCGCAGTATGGCGTCAGGTAAGCTCTCTGACAGGTACACACCGAGGCATGGGCTGCGGACACACACGCGCCTCGATAGGCGTGTAGGAGCTTTTTCATCGCCCTATATAAAGAGCCGTAGACTTCGCCGGAGGTACGCATTCTACAAGCTTGGGAGCTCCTTTTTCCACCACTTACCTGACTTGAGCGTCGGAGGGTCGCCGCCGGGAACCCCTTCCCGGCCCGACTTCTGTGCAGGTTCGCCGGAGATCCGTGCGACCAGACGGAGACCTACACCATCGACTAGGAGCGCGTCACGTGCCCAGCGTCCTTTGGTTCGGCGATTCGGATAGGATCATCCCCCTTTGATCACACAAAAATGGGGTACTAAGAAACATCTAAGGATAATAACTTTGAAAAAAACTTTGAAACAATTTGAAAATTATTTTGATATAAAAATAATTTCTAAGTAAATTTTTTTTAAAAAAAAAAAATCTAAGCTAAAAATGAGAAATTTTGAAGTAAAAAAGAATTTCTAAGTAAACTCTGATTTTGAAAATATTGAGAACAATTTTGATAGCTCTAAAAATGTAATAATTTTAGAAACATTTTCTAAGTAAAAAAAAATTCTCCGTTAAACAAATTTTCTAGAATTATTTTTTGTAGAAATTTTGGTAAAGTAAATCTGAAAAAAAAACTTTAAGTAAAAAAATTCTAAGTAAAATTTTTTTAAAAAAAATTACTAATTTAAATTTGTGCAACATGTAAAATACATTTTGGTAAAGCACAAAAAAAAACTTTAAGTTAAATAGATTAGAATTTTCAAAAACTTGAATAACTATTCAAAGTATTATCCAATTTTAATTTTTAATGTTTTATCAGTTAGTCAATTAAATATTTTATTTCAATATTTGGCTTCCAGGCTGTGGCAAGGCACTAGGCCTTTTTGGTTATTAGATCATCAACCACTTCTAGACAAAGTTGCATAAAGAAATTTAACGTTTAATTTTCTCGCTGAAAGCTCAAAGTCTACAAAAGGTTCAGGTTAGGCAAGACTTAGGAACCTAATATAAGTTTCAACGAACAGGATTGATTAGGTATTTCCTAGGGAATATTTCTTTGAAATATTTCTAATTTATCCTTTGTGATATCTAAAATACCAATTTAGATTATTGAATTTTCTAAAACTTGTGTTATATGAGCATGCATTATTTTTCATGTTCATTATTTCTTTTTGCAAAAACTCATTTTCTAGTTTTATTTTGTCAAATTCCTCTAATGGACAAGATTTTGTTAGAATTAATTTTATATTTTTAATTTCTTTTTCAAGTTTGCAACAATCTTTGGTTAATAATTTTACAAACTTAAATAACATATCAGGTGGGAGAGATCATACCTGACTTACCTTGTCGATCTCGTTATCCGTGACTCCCCTTGAACTGCTGCTTTCTTCGAATGTGGCTCCCCCTTCATCGATGCTCTCGATGCTCATTTCGGAAGAGCTTTCTTCGTATTCGTCTTGATGACTTGTCATTAATGCAGTTCGGAGAAAGCCTCGACTTCCGATTCGGACGACGTATCGTCTCACGTCGTCTTTAGTGTCTTGTACTTATTCGTTTGGGCAGGCTTCTTTCCTTTGTCCTTGTCCTTGTTCCTTATCTTGGGGCAGTTGTCTTTGACGTGCCCTTCTTCGTTGTAGTGGTAGCAACTGATCGTCCTTTTCTTTCTACCCTGCGAATGGTTAGTTTTTCTAGATTTAATTAATTTCTTAAATCGCCTTACCATCAATGTCGTTTCTTCGTCCTCAATGGAGGATTCTGTTGGTGCAGCATGACCGACAAGAGGGGATGGGTGAATTGCCTGCAAAAAGAAAATGCCCTCCTCGTTCTTTCAACTCTAAAACAACAACAATAATAAAATAAAATAACAGAAAAGAAGAGACAAGAAATTTAACTTGGTTACAACCTAGGTGGTTGTTAATCCAAGGAAGTTGAAAATCTCCACTAGAAATGTCTCCTTCATTGTACGCGGAGAAGCCTTTTACACACTAAGAAAGCTCTAAGAGGTGCTAGGAATTGAATACTGAGTTGAATGATTAATTCCTAGCTCCAAGGGTTTTTATATAGCTCCTCGAAATTCTATCTCGAGTCTTGAGGGCACCTCCAATGGGGTTGAGGGCCCCTCGAAGGGGATAAGCTGATAAAACTTTATCCGCTCGCAAGCGGTCTGTTTGATCCAGTTGAGGGTGCCCTCAAGGGCATTGAGGGTGCCCTCAATGCTGTTGAGAGCGCCCTCAAGCCAAGAGGGCAGAGGCGCCTCCAACGACTGTTGAGGGCACCTCCAGTTGCTTTTCAAACATCTCTTCATCTTCTCTTTAGCTTCCAAAGTTCCGATTGCTTGGGTGATTGTGGCCAACTGAAATAGAGCTCACCCGAACCCAACTTTCGGCCTTTTCCTCGAGCAGGCTTCCATCCCGGCTTCTCGTCCCTCGAACGCCGTGCTTCTCGTCCACCGGTATACTCTTCCGCAGCTCTTTCGTCCTTCGGTACGACGTACCGATCCCGTCGGCTCCCTTCCCGTGCCATCCTTCTCAGTAGTTGCATCTTCCGCTCGACTTCCTGCACTCCTAAGCTCCTGCACACTTAGACATAGGGATCAAAACCAAACAAGACCTAACCTAACTTGGTTGATCACATCAAAACAACCACAGGGACCAACAATCTTTCCCTTTTTGATGTGCATCAACCCAAGTTCAAGTTAGGAAAAAAATCAAACAAAAAGTAATTTAAAGAAATTACTAAACTAACATTTTAAGCACAAAGATTGCAATAACTAGAATTTACAATTTTCTAACAAAAAAAATATTAACTTGTTCCTATTCAAAAAAAAAGATTTAAGTACCAATTTTTTTTAAAAAAAATATTAACTCCCTAAATTTTAAAAATATTAATAATCCCTAAACTTGTTCCTATCTCTCCCCCTTTGATCATAGCAAAAACGGGGTAGGAATTTTTCAAAATCAATTTTAAGTTAACAAAGAACTCTAACCTTTAGGCAATTTAAACAAAATATTTTTGAGAAATTTTCAAAAAAAATATTAAAAACACTTGTTAAAGAATTATCTAATTTCTATTTTCATGCTTTATCAATAAGTTAATTAAATATTTTATTTTAATATTTTACCTTCCAGACAGTAGAGAGGCACTAGGCCTTCTTGGTTATTGGAGCAACAACCACTTTTTTATACAAAACCTCATAAAGAAATTATCTGTTTAATTTTTCTTGCTGAAAGCGCTAACTTAAAAAAATTAATTTAGAAATGATTTTGGAACCCAGTATAGGTTCCTTCATACAGAATTAATCAAAAATTTAAGGGGTACATAATTATTGGGAATTTTTCTGAGTTGCCCCTGATGTATTTTCCATACAACTTAAGTTTTGATTTTTGAAATTTATTTAAGCATGCATGATCATCTTTCAATTTTTCAATTTCAATTTTCAATTTTTCATTCTCTAATTTTAGATTATCGTACATTTCTAGAGGACATGCTTTTACTAAGTTTAATTTTAACTTGTCATTTTCCTTTTCTAATTTAACTAAATCTTTGGTAAGCACTTTAATGAACTGAAAGGACTGCTGGGAGTTAGAGCACGTACCTTACTTACCTCAATTTCTGATGCTCCCCCTTCATCGCAGCTTTCTTCTTCTGATGATCCTCCCCCTTCATCTATGCTCATCTCTGAGCTGGTTTCTTCTTCAATTTGATGGTTGGCCATCCAGGCTAATCACAAGAAGGCTTCGACTTCAGATTCGAAGGATGATGATTCATCCCATATAACCTTCAGACTCTAGGTTTTAGAGGACGTTGGTCTTTGGGACTTCTCCTTGTCCCTTTTCTTCAATTTTGGACAATCATCCTTGATGTGCACATCCTCATTACAGTTGTAGCATCGGACAGTTCTTCTGTTGCATTGATGCTTTCTCGACTGCGATCTAAATTTATTAGTCTTAATAAACTTATTTAACTTCCTTATCAATAGCGCCGCTTCAGTTTCGTCGATCGACGTTTCAGAGTCAGGATCGTCCATCTCGGCTTGTAGGGCAACATTGAGATTTGACTTCTCTATTTGTTTAGGTTCTGCAATTCGAGATTCGTGAAGTTCAAATGTAGAAAATAAATTTTCTAGCGTACTTACCTCAGAGTCCTTAGAGATATAGTATGCATCTACTAAGGACGCTCATCCTGAAGTTCTTAAGAAGGTGTTGAGCGCATACCGGATCGAGTCTCTATTTGTTACCAATTCTCCGAGGTTGTTCAGTTGAGTTATTAGTTCCTTTATTCTTTCTTGAAGTCGCGCTACCTTCTCGCCATTGTTCATCCGGAGATTTGTAAGCTGAGTCCGGAGGATGTCGCGCCTTGCTAACTTCGCGTCTAAGGTGCCTTCGTGGAGCACTAGGAATTTTTCCCAGAGGTCTTTGGCGAAATCGTAGCTTCCGATCTGGCTTACCTCCTGGGGCGGCAGAATGCTGAGCAGATGGAACTCTGCCTTTCCGTTAGCCACGAAATCAACTTGTTCCTTTTTCGTCTAGTTGTATTGTTCCTTGTCTTTAGGGACTGCAAAACCATATTTCATAACTAAAAGAATATCAAATTCTGTTTTGAAGAATACATCCATTTTGCGTTTCCATGTAGCAAAGTCTCCGTCGAATTTTGAGGGATGAATACTTGCGTCGGCCATCGTCTTAATCTTGATGCTTCAATCGGCGGTCAGTCTTATGAGGCTGTCGGGCTCTGATACCACTTGTTGGTGCAGCGGGGCCGGCAAGAGGGAAGGGTGAATTGCCTGCAAAAAGAAAATATCCTCCTCGTTCTTTCAACTCTAAAACAGCAACAATAATAAAATAAAATAACAGAAAAGAAGAGACAAGAAATTTAACTTGGTTACAACCTACGTGGTTGTTAATCCAAGGCAGTTGAAAAGCTCCACTAGAAATGTCTCCTTCACTGTACGCGGAGAAGCCTTTTACACACTAAGAAAGCTCTAAGAGTTGCTAGGAATTGAATACTGAGTTGAATGATTAATTCCTAGCTCCAGGGGTTTTTATATAGCTCCTCGAAATTCTATCTCGAGTCTTGAAGGCGCCTCCAATGGGGTTGAAGGCGCCTCTAAGGGGATAAGCGGATAAAACTTTATCCGCTCGCAAACGGTCTGTTTGACCCAGTTGAGGACACCCTCAAGCTGAGAGGGCAGAAGCGCCTCTAACGATTGTTAAGGGCGCCTCCAGCTGCTTTTCCAGCATCTCTTCATCTTCTCTTTAGCTTTCGAAGTTCCGATTGCTTGGGTGATTACGATCAACCAAAATAGTTCTCATCCGAACCCAATTTCCGGCCTTCTCCTCGAGCAGGCTTTTGCCCCGACTTCTCGTCCCTCGAACGACGCGCACATTCTTTTCGTCCACCGGTGTACTCTTCCGCAGCTCTTTCGTCCTTCTGACACACCGAGCCCGTCGGCTCCCTTCTCGTGCCGTCCTTCTCGCTAGCTGCGTCTTCCGCTCGACTTCCTGCGCTCCTAAGCTCCTGCACACTTAAACACAGGGATCAAAACCAAACAGGACCTAACCTAACTTGGTTGATCACATCAAAACAACCACAGGGACCAATAGATTCTGAGTCTTGTTCGTCCATCCTTGCCTTAAGGGCAATATAATGCGTTGGCTCCTTCTTCATATCTGCACATCTCGACTCATGGACTTCAAAAGTCGAAAATAATTCTTCTAAGGTAACAATTTCTAGATCCTTAGAGATATAGAAGGCATCTACTAGTGATGCCCATTTTATATTCCTAGGGAATGCATTAAAAGTGTACCTTAGCGAATCTCGGTTACTTACCGTTTCTCCGAGATTCGAAAGTCCGGTGATGAGCTCCTTAATCCTCGAGTGAAGGTGTGCAATCGTCGGAGGTTGCTGATCTGGTTACGAAGTAAGTCCCGTCTCGCAAGTTTCGCTCCCGAGGTTCCTTCGTAAAGTTCCAGGAATTTTCTCATAGCTCCTTGGCGGACCCGTAAGCACCGATCCGGTTGACTTCTTGTGGTCGGAGAACGCTTAGCAGATGAAACTCTGTTTTGTCGTTTGCCACGAAGTCAGCTTGTTCCTTCTTCGTCCATCGATATTTTTTCTTGCCTTCGGATGCTTCAAAACCGAATTCCATTATTAATAATAATCGAAGTCTGTTTTAAAAATACCTCCATTCTCTTCTTCCAACTATTGAATTCCCCCTCGAACTTTGGTGGGAAGATGCTTGGTCCGGTCATTTCGTGTGCTTCGTTCGGCAATTAGTCCTCCTGAAGCGTCCTGGCTCTGATACCACTTGTTGGTCCCCGGTTGGCCAGCTAGAAGAGGGGTTGAATAGCGTTACACAAATTAAACAAGATACCCTTCTCGGACTTTAAAATAACACTTGCATAAATAATTAAAGAAATGAACTAAAGGACGAGGCTCGCAGTTTTTACTTGGTTACAACCAAGGAGGTTGTTAATCCAAGGAAGTTAATACACTAACGATCTCTTTCAGGCGAAGAAGCTTCTTACAGCAGTGACAGCACATAAAATGAGAAGCTAAACTAACAATGAAGAGCGCACAAGTGTTGTATTACAAAATACTTGTTGTTGTAAAGCTTTTGGACCAAAACTGTATTTATAGCCTTGGTCGGGGCGCCTGGAAGGGGATAAAACATTATCTTCTTCGCAACGGTCAACATCCACGTCGACCGTGGATAAAACTAGGTTCCAAGTGCCCGGAATCGCTCCGGGCGCCCGCACCCTTAAAGTCAACAAGGTTGACTTTTTCGGTCCGGTCTCTCTGCTCCGGTGTTGCTCGCCTCGTTCCAGGTCTTCCGCTCCGGCTCCGCTCGCTTGGGTGATTTCGGTCAATCGAAATAAGGCTCACCCGAACCCAATTTCGGCCTTCTCCTCAAGTAGACGTCCGCTCCGGCTTCTCGTCCCTCGAACGTCGCGCACGTTCTTCTCATCCACCGGTGTACTCTTCCATGGCGCCTCATCCCTCAGACGCACCGAGCCCGTCGACACTCTCCCATGCCGTCCTTCTCGCTAGTCGCATCTTCCGCTCGACTTCCTGTGCTCCTAAGCTACCGCACACTTAGACACAGGGTTCAATAAATCATAGGATCTAACTTAACTTGTTTGATCACATCAAAACAACCTTGAGGTTCCAACAATGTCGTTCCATGCCGCCCAGCACAGACGGTTTTTACGGTTCCGCCGGGCGACCGAAACCGGCACGGGAGGCGTCCCTGTCTCGACGGCGCCGGAAGAGACGCGGGACGCCTCCGTCGACACCGGAGGAAAAGCAGGACGGCTCCACCGATGTTCCGCGACGCCTTCAGCACCGAAGGCGTTGTGCGCGACGCCTTCTACGGCGCCGAAAGCGTTCGGCAGGGTCGCCAGATGCTTCCGGCCACCCTTCCGACGCCGCCGGAGGCATTCGGCGACGCTTCCAGTGCCACCGGACGCCCCCGTGGGATCACCCACGATCATCGCGGGTGATCTCGCATACGCAGGTTTTTTTTCTTTTTTAATAATTATTTATTTTATTTAATTAATTTAAAAATTGCTAAGGAGGATGTGTGATATTTCAAAAAAGCTTTTATAAACCCTAAATAAATTATCCTAATCAAATATATTTAAAATTAAAATAAATTAAATAAATTTTATTAATTAATATTTTGAAAAAATAATATTTTAAATTTTATTTAAAATTTTAAAAAATATATATAATAATTCTTATTTATATTCTAATATATTTTTTATTATTTTAAATTTCATTTAAATTTTTAAAAAATTCTTAAAAAATTTAAAAAAATATAAAAAAATTTTAAAAAAATCTAATAAATTATATTTATATTCTGATATTTTTTAAAAAAAATTACTTGATATTTTTTTTACTATTTAAAATATATATTATTTAATTAATAATTAATTAAATGAATAAATAGTTAATTTATATAATTATTATTAATATAAAGTAATATCTTGAATTAATTTATATTATTATTGATCCGGCGGTAAGAATGGGGGGCCCACCCTCTGAAGGGTCCCAGCCTAAGGACGGATGGAGGGCTGGCCCAGCGGATAATGGTCCGAGCGGAGCTATAGATAACCCATCCATGGGCTTGGGTTTCTGACGCCAAGGCAGGAGGATCTAAGGGCCGAGCGGGTGGTCCGCTTGGCCAAGATAAGGGCGAGGGTACAAAGGTAGCCGAGCGGCCTATGCGCTTGTCTCGAGATATGGGATGTCAGAGAAGGCACGTCTGATGATAAGGCCGTACACAAGATTGCACGATGGAAGATCCCGCCGTCACATCAGGGAGAGGTGGATACAGTAGCAGTATGGCCTCATATATGCTCTTCTGACAGGCCCATACTTGGGTATGGTCTAAAGTAGATGACTGCTTCGATTGACGTGCCTGGGCTCTTTCGATAGTTCTATATAAGGCCTCCATTTCTTCACCGGAGGTACGCGCGTCTGGATCTCTGAAGCCACTTCTTTGCTATTTCCTCGCCTGACTTGAGCGTCGGAGGGCCGTCGCCGGGACACCCCCCCCCCCCGGCTCGGTTTTGTTGCAGGTTCGCCGGAGCACCTGAGGATTTAGTAGGGAGCGCCACATCCCCAGCGTTCGTTGACTCCTGGTTCGGACAGGATCAATTATTATTATTATGGATACTTTCATTTTAATTTGAATTATTAATATATCAATTCTATTTAAATAAAACTATTTTTAATTATTTTTTCTAACAATATTAAATTATTCAATAATTGAGAACTTATAATAAATCAATATACAACTTATTTTTATATACACAATAAACATATTTGTCTTATAATTACTATAGATAAATAAAAAATATCGAAACTGTGTCGGCACGGCACGATATGATACCGAAACTCTATCTTTCCAATCTGAGATCAAAATCTCGGCACGAGTTGAAATTTTAAACCTTGCTCTTAAGTAAATTGAGAGGCTTATATTTGGGAGAGCATAGCTCTCAACTTAGATGAAAACTCGACCATTATGATGGCCATAGTCGATGATATAGTTGACTAAAGGTAGTCTCTTTTGCTTCTTGAGAAATACTTATAGTGTAAACCTAGAGTACAATAATAACTTTGCTTCCTGGTAGTCTACTTTCAATCAAAGCAAATAACTTTAGGTTAGTTAACTCTTCAACTAATAGATAAGATGTAAACCTAGAGTACAATAATTATGATATAAAGATTTAAAGTAAAATAATAATGATTTTAAATAGAGAAAATAAATACTACAACAACAACCAAGTCTTATCCTACTAGGTGGGGTCGACTATATGGATCCTTTTATACCATTGAGCTCTATCTCTTACTATATCATCATCTATATTTAAATAAATTTTATCTTATTTTATTGTTATTAATCAAGTCTTCTTTGGTCCTCCTCTTCCTCGTTTGATATGTGTATTTGTCATAATTTCATATCACCTAACTGGAACATTTATTGGTCGTCTAAGTACATGTTTGTATCATCTTAAACGTGTCTCTCAGAGTTTTCCTCAATAGATGCAACTCCGACTTTCTCTCTAATGCTCTCATTTCTTATTCTCTCCATCCTCGTATATCCACACATCCACCTTAACATTCTCATCTCTGCAACTCTCATCTTCTACTCATGTGCTCAAGTCATAGCCTAACATTCAGCTTCATATAATATAGCAGGTCAAACTGTGGTTTTGTAGAACTTTCCTTTAAGTTTACGGTCACATAAAACACCTGACTCAGTCCTCCATTTTAACCATCATGTTTGTATTCTATGTAAGACATCTCTCTTAATCCATCTATCGTTTTGCAAAAATGATCTTAAATATTTAAAGTTCTTGATTTCGGACAACTCGTTATCTCCTATCTTAACAATTGTCTTATTACGTCTAATATTGCTAAACTTAAATTTCATATATTCTGTTTATATTCTACCAAGCCTAAACTTTTTCCTTCTAGTGTTTCCCACCAAGATTCTAATTTAGCATTTACTCCTTCACGTGTTTCATCTACCAAAAGAATATCATCTACAAACAACATGTACCACGATACTGTATCTTGAATGTATGTAGTGAGTTTGTTCATAATTAATGAAAAATGATAAGCACTTAGAGATGATCCTTAATATAACCATATCTTTATTGGAAATGCTTCAATTACTCTGCCTGAAGATTTTTACTTTGGTCATTATATTCTCGTGCATATCCTTAATTAGTTCAATATATGTTATGCTAACACCTCTCTTTTCTAAAATTCTCTATATAATTTCTATTGAGATTCTATCATAAGATTTATCTAAGTCAATGAATATCATATGTAGATTTTGTTTTTGCTCCGATATTTTTCAATTAGTTGTCTAAGAAGATGTATAACTTCTATTGTCGATCTTCCAAGCATGCACCCAAATTGATTTTCAGTCACCGAGGTCTCCTTCCTTAATCTTGTTTCCCTAGGCACTTCTATTCCTCTATCGGAATATTATTTGGTCCAACGATTTTTCCGTGCATCCCATTTAAAGCTTATTCTACTTCTAAAGTTTAAATTCTACGATAAAAATTTAAATTTCTATAGTCATTTAACCTACTTAAATTACCTAAGTTAATTTAGTCACCTAAACCTTCATTAAAAAATTAATGAAAATATCTATTCCACCGCTCTTTTATTTCTCCATCATTTACTAATACCTTATTACATTCATCTTTAATACATTCTTTGTTTCATTCACTACTTTCTTAGCCTCTTTATTGGCTATTGTATATTTTTTTAAGTTTTCTTCGTTCTTATAAATATATAATTCCTTATAAGTTGTTTATTTTTCCTTCACTTTCTCTTGTATTTTCTCATTCCAACACCAAGATTCTTTACTTAGTGGTGCATATCCCTTTGACTCACCGAGTACGCTCTTAGCTATTATTTTCAACTTTGATATCATCTTATCCTATGTTATATTAGAGTCATCATATATTTCACCTAATACTTGTACTCTTACCTTCTCCTTAAATATATTTTGCTTCTTATCCTTTAACTTCTAACACTTAATTTTAGGAGTCGTATATATTTTCTTTCTATTAATACTAAGCTTGAGGCGTATATCCAACACTACTAACCTATGTTAATGTTGGGTAGTTAAGTTTTTTCCAGGGATAACCTTACAATCTTTACAAATCTTTCTATCATTCTTTCTAACCATAAGAAAATCAATTTGTGATTTATTATTCCTACTTTTGAACGTCACTAAGTATTCTTCTCTCTTATTAAAAAATGTATCAGCTAATATAAGGTCATATGTTATCACAAAAACTAATATAGTTTTCCCTTATTTATTTCTTGTTCCAAACCCTTAACTCCCTCATATTCCTCATTTTTCACTCAGATATGCCCATTTAGATCACCTCCTATTGAAATCATTTCATTTGATAGAATATTTTGTAATATTTCATCTAAGTCATCCCAAGACATTGATTTGGTAGCTTCATCCAATCCTACTTGTTGTGCATATACACTAATTATGTTCATAATTTTTGTTGCCGCTATTATCTTAAAGGTTAAATTATATCCCCTTTTTTAAGTACTACAACTTTATCCTTTAATGAACTATCTACAACAATACTAACTCCATTTTTTGTTTTACTTTTTCCTGTGTATCATAACTTAAAACTCGAGTTTTCTATCATCTTTGCCTTCTCCCCTATCCATTTTGTCTCTTGTACACACAAAATACTAATTCTTCTCCTAATCATCGTATCTACTACCTCTATTGATTTACCAGTAAGGATTCTTATTTTCCATGTTCCAAATCTTAGAAGATTAATTTTTCTATCATATTTGTTATTATCCAACGTATGGTGTGAGAACTCGTACTTATTTAACACTACACCCAAGTTCTCATGAAGATGTAGCGGTCCTTACCGATACGTTATAGTCGGACCCTGCAACGTAAACTTTTGCATATATTTAACACTACAACCCAGTTCCGGAGATGTAGCAGTCCTTACTGAGACGTTACAGTCGAACCCTGTAATGCATTCCTTCCTAGGAATAATCTAGCATTAGCACAATAATTTAATAGATCCATTCATTAAACATTCGCCATAATTTTAACGTTGGTTGGCAACCTAATACAACCCTCCTTTATTCGGGCTTAGGATCAACCATGACTGGTTCGTCATGGGCTGAGTTAGAGAAAATAAATACTAATAAGTGAAAAATAAGCCTAGCATCAAAATATATTATCACTAACATGAGATTATGGTAATGACCAATTTGTTTGTGGTTCGTAGTTATTTAGACAAGGGCGTTATATTATTGTATGTCACTTGTGAGGGTTTTCTAGCTCATACAGCAGATAACATTATTATACTATGAAGAGACTCTAGTAATTCACTTCTTACTAAATTTATTGGTAATATAATTGATTACAAATTTATTAGTGGTGACTAAAAGATGATAATTAAAAGTATATTAAATTATGAAAAAAGATGATAATAAATAAGATGAAAGATTGTGATAAATAACTGAAATGAAAATATACCATATATATAAAAACTAAAGATCTCAGGACTTTGGTTTTCTTTAATCTCTTAAAGATTGAATTCATCTTTTCTTTTCCTTTTATTTTTGCTCTCTTATTCTCATTGTCATTCTCTTCCCTCTCATTCGCATTGTCATTCAAGAATTTTCACTTTATATTACAAGAATGATTAACCAGGTCAGGTAACGTCGAACCTGGGATAACCGGGACTCCACGTAAGTTTTCCACTGGTCGCGTTGGTAAATTGGGGATGTGCAGACCCATCCTGACAGCTAGCATTCTCAGGCCCGCTATCTATTAAAGAAAAAAATTCTCAATAATACGTCACAGCTGAATCTCAAACTCTAGATCCTGATCTAACATTGGAGGGCCATGACACCTTATACCTGGGGGCAAAAAAGAAAAAAAAATAATTAACCAAATCAGGTAACGTCGAACTTGAGGTGACCGATCCAGCCACACGGAAATTTTCCACTAGTCACATAAGTAAATCGGGGAAGTGCACATGGAGACTCATCCTGACAACCAACATTCTCAGGTTCGCTACCCATTAAGAAGAAAAATTCTTAATAATACACCGCAGCTGAGTCTCGAACTTTAGATCCTTGATCTATTACTGGAGGACCTAACCATGACACCCTGCCCATGGGCAAAAACTACAAGAAGCTTTGATGGGAGATGGCTAGCGTTGACCTCTCTCTTGCCAAAAAAACAAAACAACAATGAATTTGTTTTTTTGCTAAAACAGTTTGTTGTATAAGGGTATGATTAAAGCATTTTATTTTGATTTTTCTTTTAGAAGCGGTCTTGACCTCCTATATACCCATTTGATCACGAGACTACTTATGGACAAAATTTGATCTTGGGCTTAATGAATTGGAAAAGCTGCTACCTTTCTATGTTTATGTAGGAAAGATTTGACTCTGATAATTTGAACTTGCCACACCTCTTATTGATGTTGGGTACTTGGATTTAGATTTGTATATATTCGAATGTCATTTGTAAGGGATGATGACCGATATGTCTACTTGGTCGTGGAAAATCATACGTATTTGTAAGGGATGATGACCGATATGTCTACTTGGTCGTGGAAAATCATACGTATTTGTAAGGGATGATGACCGATTTGCTACCTTTCAATTGACTTCTCTGCTAAGTAATCATTACTACTTCCATTCTTACATCTTTACTTTTCTTCCACTTCTTAACAAAATTAAATCAATCATTTAAATATTTCCATTATATAGTCGAATAAAAAGTTTTATTTGATTAAATACTTATATTTATTTTTAAAATGATAAAAATGTTAAATTGAAGAAAAAAAATAACATTGTTATATTAATAGGGATTTTAGCATTTTTCAAAACTCATTAAAATCTATCTCTATGCTTATGGTATATTGTACTAATCTTTTATAGTTATTTAGTTTGAATATGAAATAATATGCATAATTTATGAAATTTTTATTAAATTGTCTAGATTGTAAAACTAAAGGGAGCAAAGCACGTCCAATTTCTCTTGAAATAAATGTTATCTTATAATTATTCATCATTAAAAAATCTCACTAAAAGTTGGTGATACTTGAGCTCTTCTTGCACTCTCTGGCTATTTCCTAACCTCCTTAGGACACACTGGAAAAGAGATTCTATCAATTATATTTATGGAGAGTAGGGGACAGTGAATTGGTGAACCCAACCATAGATCACAGTTTCAAATTAGATGGAAGAACTCACAATCGATGTGACAGAATTGAATGCATTCAATTCTTGCTGTAAGAAAGCTGAAATATAAATTGTCAAAGCATAAGGCTAGAAGTGTATGAAAGAAGGCTGATACCAAGGAAAGTCGTTAAATTGTCAGAGAATTTGATCTGTTACATTAGAACATCTAGCAAAGGCCAGAATAAATAAAACATAAGAAGAATGCTCTGTTACACTCAGGTTCTTGTTTCAAAAATGACTAAAAAATGTTAAGTTCAACACCCAAGCTCGTTGCCCATGCTATATTTCAGGAGTTGTTAAGTGCTAGGGATAATTGTAAAAACTAATTGTTTCACAGAAGGTTCTGTGCATGATGAATGACAATCTAGAAAATCAAAAAGCAGCAAAGGAAATAAGGGCTTCGTACCAAGTCTGTCATGGGCCATCATATCTTCACTATGTGGGTCTCTGCTAATGATGCAATAAGATCTTCTCTTGACTGAGATCTCCGGCTTTGCAGTGTTGTCTGACCACAATGAGGTGGCTAGAATGATCCAAGTCTAGTCCCAAACTGCATTTAGACCGAAATACCAGATGAGTAATTATGGAAAGCCACCTAAGGAAGCACAGAAGATTGACTGCGCTGAGTGTTGCTGCCCCCTAAGCCTTGTTCCATGCCAAATGGATGTAGATCTGAACCAGCAGTTGCAGGATTAAGTGTTCTTTTACTCATCCATCACCTAGAATCGTATCAACATAAACTGAAGATATTCAAATTTTGGTTTCGAGCCCTTTTGTCATGAAATTTGAGTAAACTATATATAAATATATCATAAAAAACATACCAGCAAAGTAACTCTGAACTTAGAGCAATTCACTGCTATCATCAAAGGAACATGCTAAACATTTTGAACTGGAAAGAAAATTAATCTGGCTTTAAAGTTAAAATTTGAAATAATTTAAGAGTTAAGAGGTATATTTCTGGAAATACCTCAGCGAGGAGAAAAGGTGTCACTAGTGACTTCATCGTTTCTGGCAATCAAAGCAATCAAGACGTACATGCCAGAGTTCTGGCAATAGTAATTGATCCTGTCCGTGTACTGAGTTGATGAAAGCTGGGGATGTGGCGCTCTCTGCTGCTCCCCGGTGATCTTCGCAGCGACGTAACCTCCGATGAACCTGCAACAAAGTCGGGCCGGGAAGAGGTTCCTGGCGACGACCCTCCGACGCTCAAGTCAGACGATGGCAAGAAGAGACAGAGGCAGAATAGACACTGTGGCTACAGTAGATAAGGAGAAAAATCATACCTCCGTCGAAATCCGGGGGTCTTTATATAGAAACCCGGAGAGGCGCGTGCACGCTTCCCAAGGCGTGCACGTTCCTCAAATCATACCTTGGAATGGTTGTGTAAAAAAAACATGTCTGACGTCATACCTCAATTGTCCGAGCATATCTCTGTCATGGCAGCGGAAACTTCCTCCGTACGATCCTTGGTACGGCCCGGCCGCCGACCATGCTGCTTGTCGGCGGCAGATGTCTCAAGAATGATATCACTAGCTGCCCCTTTTGTCCTCTTCTAAGCCCTTTGTCTTTAATCGGGCCGGTCGGGCTGACCGCTCGCCCTCCAGGGCGCCCGGGTATACACGCACCTCGGACCGGGTGAGACGGTCGATCGGTCACATACTCGGATGGGGCACCGACTAGTTGTTCTGTCGTTCGGCCTAACAGCTCAGCTACTCGGCATAGCGGTTCTTCTATAAAGGAGCTTGTGAGCGTCGGAAGCTCAACCCGAGGTCGAGCTGTCTTCGTGCCGGCCCGGGGTCTACCTAGGCCGGTCGGCCAAGAGATTCCTCCCTACTCGGCCGGACCTTTGACTCTCCCATGCCATTGACCCCTTCCTCTGTGGGCCCCCGATCCTTAACACCGGATCACATGTCTTCCCTTCAAGTCTAGTCGAAGGAGGCGGCAAGTCCGACTGACTGGACCGTTGGCTTGGTGGCGTGTCTGCCACTCGGCTGTTGATGTTAGTGTCTATCCGATCGGGGACTACGCAAATGGGTGATGCCGATCGGCACGTCACCGGTTAGCACTTGGCAAATTGTTTGCCAGTGGTTGTCACGCCGCTCCGACAGTGGTCAATGTCGGTATCCCTAGAAGCTCCTCGGGATTTGTGCAAATCAACACCATTAAGGCTGAACACGCGACCATGCCCACATAATGGTGCTTATTAAATGTGACCTATGGGCGGGTGCCACGTGGTTGCGCCGCCGTCACCGCTCGCTCGAGCTGTCAGGGCTGATGTGACCTTTGGCTTTTCGAATTCGACGGTCGAATTCGCTCCTCAGATCTCGTGACCTGGATCAGACGGCTCCGGTCGATCGAGCCCAACGTTTATAAGGAATCTCCTCTTCCCCAGCCGCTTCGCGTTATCGTGTGTGTGCATCCGAGGGCTTTCGCTTAGTCTCGCTCAGTGTTCCAGTGAACTCGTTTCTCTGCACTCCGGTGATCCCTCGCTTCCTCCTTCGGTCACATCTTCTGTAAGGCTCCTTTGCCCTCTCCTTTCAGTTCTTTTGCGTTTCTTTTTGTACTTTCACCGTATTCGTGCCCCCCTTAGACACTGTTCCGGCCATCCTTCTCCTTAACCTTTGTCATTTCTTGCTTTGGCCCTTATTACCAATAGCCAGTTCCTCTCGTCAGTCCGACCTCGCCCCTGGCCTCTGGTATACCACCACAGAGAGCCGGTTCGACGAGAGGGATGCGCTGAGCCTCACCCGAACCTTCGAACTTCCATCTGACCACGAACTAATACTAGTCACACCCTCCGATCGGCCACACGACCCTCCGACCGGCACTGTTTGCTTTTTTCGAGACCAGTTTGTGGCCGGTCTACGCTTTCCTATTCATCCGTTCATCCTTGAGGTGTGCAACTACTTCCGCCTCCCGCTCGGCCAACTCGTCCCTAACTCCTTTAGGTTGTTGTGCGGGGTAGTTGTCCTCTTTAGGCTGCACGGCATCCCCTTAGTCCCCAAAACTTTCCACTACTTCTATTATCCCAAACAGTCCGAGTGGGACACTTTTCTCTTCCAGTCGCGGATCGGTCTTGTTTTCTTCGACAAGATGCCGACCTCGAACAAACATTGGAAAGAGAACTACTTCTACCTTCGTTTTCCCGAGCGGCCATCTTTCCGTACTAAATGGCAGACCACTGTGTCGAGCCCGCCGGACCTTGGCAAATACAAGAGCTAGCCAGATTACCTCCACGCAGCCAATCTGCTGGCCCGGTAGAGATTCAACATCCACAAACTGCTCTACGAGGGGGTGTTGTACATATTCGGATTGAACCCGATCCGAACGCAGCTTCCGGGCAACATGGGTAAGCGTTTTCCTCGTCCCCCTTCCTTTTGGTCTAACTGATTTATTCTTCTTTTATTCAGCAGACATCATGTTGCGTGCCAAGGCTACTGATCGAATGAGGTTGAAAGTTGTCGAGGTAGAGGCGGCGGCCGCTAAGGAGATGGCCGATCTAGGCATCGAACCGATCGGCTCACACGAGGGTGAAAGCGAAGAAGCTCCACCCGCGATCGGAGAGTCGTCCGTTCGGATCCCTACAACTGCACCGGTCGGTGATGCTATCTCGTCTGCCGGGCAACCAGCGTCGGAAGAAGCGGGGCACTCGGCCGAAGACTCCCCATTGATAATACGGAAACGGCGCCGGACGGATCTCCACACCCAATCAGCTACATCTGTGGAACCGGTGACAGAGCAAGCCGGCACCCCCTCTGCCGCAATCACCCCAGCCCCCGCTTCAGTCGAGGCCATATCTTTGGACCGCACTCCCTCCCAGCTGGATCTGCCTGTGGCTTCCCTTAGAGCGCAACCCGTCAGTTCCCAGCCATGAGCTCATCTTCGGCTTAGGCGCTCTGGTATAATCTTCGCCCCTCTCGGCGAGTCGTCTGGTCGCGCTGCTTCAGCCCAATCAAATCCGAGCGGTCGTCGAGTGGTTAAGGTCGTCCTCCATCTCCCAACAGAAAAATTTCTTCTGGCGGCTGATCGGTCAGTCGCCCCAGAGCATCATATCACTATCCGCGGATCGCTCGCCAAGATATGGGAGGATGTGAGGGTCCGCGTTGCCTTGATGACTCCTGGCCAGCTCGGCGACAGCCACTTGCAACAAGCTACCGGGGTATGCTTCTTAACACACTGCATGACTATTTAACTTGGTTCTTGATATTATTTCATCTGAGCGCAGAACTGGGTAGAGAACATCGCGGTCAGCAATCGTCTGGCTGCGCTGGAGGAAGAGTTGAAGAAACTCCAAATTTCTGGAGGGGCGCCTGCTCAGGGGCCTTCGTATGCCACGCTTCGGTCCGAACTGAGCAAGACAGAGAAACTGCTTGCGGCCGAGCGGCACAAGTCTTCTAGTCTGGAAACCCGGGTAGCTGGGCTTAAAGCCCAGGTTAAATCTCACGACCAGGAGATAAAGCTAGTGACCAACAGAAAGAATAGGGTCATCTCTGATTTAGAAGCAAAGAATATGCAGGCCCGAGCGCTGGAGCAGCGCGTCCAAGAATTAGCCGACCTGCTATCCACCGAGCGGGAAAGTCGATCGGCTGCTGAAGCTAAACTTCAAGGAGATAAGAAGGATCTCCAAGACGCTCTCAACGCTACCCGAGCTGCATTAAAGGAATATCAGGACGGTGAATCAGGCCGCTTCGCGGTGCTGAAGCAGAACTACTTCCGCTCGGACGAATTTGGCGAGAAGTTTAGCGATCGGCTAGTCCTAGCCTTTGAGGAAGCCATCCGGGCGACAACTGTTTATCTGAAGGCTAAGGGCCAACTCCCGGAGACGGCCTCTATCCCTCCCAAAGACTTTGCCAGACTGCTAGAAACCATCCCCAAGCCCATTTTTGAGGTCCTGGAGTGAGGAGCGTTTTTAGCTTGTCTTTCTTTTTATGTTTTGAAGCTGCATTTGTATGCTCGTCGTTCTGCGAGTTAAAATTATCCGCTTTAATCTGACTTTCAACCTACTTGACTGTGTTATTTTTATACGATGCGTCAATATAAAATTCCGTCTCTGCTAATGTTACTTCTCCGCGCGCATTCTTCCCGAGTGGTATTCAGTAGTCTTCGGGTCGGGGGGTTTATAGTCGCCGGTCCGACTCTGGGATTTAACGTCGCCGCTCAACGATCTTCAAGCCGGGGTTTTAATAGTCGCCTGTCCGACTCTGAGATTTAACGTCGCCGCTCGACGGTCTTCAAGCCGGGGTTTTTATAGTTGCCGGTCCGACTCTGGGATTTAACGTCGCCGCTCGACGGTCTTCAAGCCGGGGTTTTTATAGTCGCCGGTCCGACTCTAGGATTTAACGTCGCCGCTCGACGGTCTTCAAGCCGGGATTTTTATAGTTGCCGGTCCGACTCTGGGATTTAACGTCGCCGCTCGACGGTCTTCATTCGGCATAAATTGTTCCTTTGATTTTACTCCTGCGATCAAAAGATACAACAGGATTGAACATTATGAGTTACAATGGCACACCTTTCACCCAGCTCGGTACGGCTAGAGGTGATTTGCGCTCCACGGTCGCTCTAGCTTCCGTTCATCTTCATCCTCGAGGTAATAGGCGCCCGAATGGAGTTTTTTGACAATCTTGAACGGCCTGGCCCAAGGAGCTCCCAGCTTGGTCACGTCGCCGACCGACTTGACCTTCTTCCAGACAAGATCGCCGACCTGAAAAGATCTGGGAATTACCCGTCTGTTGTAATTTTGCTTCATCCTCTGCCGATACGCCATCAACCGAACGGCGGCTTTAGCTCGCGTCTCGTCCGCCAAGTCTAGCTCCAAATGCCTCCGCTCAGCATTGTTCTCATCGTAGACTTTGATCCAGTCGGATTCTATCCCGACTTCTACCGGGACGATGGATTCTACACCGTACACCAGGTGAAAGGGGGTTGCTCCTGTTCCCTCCTTGGGCGTCGTTCGGAGCGCCCATAATACCCCGGGCAGCTCGTCTACCCAACTGCCGCCTTCATGGTCGAGCCGAGCCCGGAGAACTCGTAAGATTTCCCGATTAGTGACTTCGGCTTGCCCGTTACTTTGGGGATATGCTACAGAGGTGAAAGCTTGCTGAATGTCGTACCCCTCGCACCATTCCTTGAGCTGCTGACCCGAGAGCTGTCTCCCATTATCGGAGATGAGCCTCCGCGGGATGCTGAACCGATAAATGATATGCTGCCATATAAGTTTAGTCATTCGGGAATATGAGTCCCTCCATCCGATCGATGTGGGCAACCAGGGACACTTGCTCGACTGGTTGTTGAATGACGATCGGTGATATCGAACTGGCCAGCTTAGCCAGTTCATCTGCAGCCTGATTAGCCGTGCGGGGAATCTTCTGTACCACCACCTCTCGGAAACCGGCCCTCAGTTTGGCGAAGGCTTCCGCATAAAGCTTTAGCCTAATGTTGCTTATCTCAAACGCTCCCGAAAGTTGCTGAGCGGCCAACTGTGAATCTGAATGAATTAAAACATTGCTAACTCCCACATGCCGAGCAGCCTGCAGACCCACTATAAGCGCCTCATACTCCGCTTCATTGTTGGTTGCTCTGTAGTCCAGCCGTACGGATAAGTGCATCCATTCTCCATGGGGGGATACTAGCAGTACGCCTACTCCACTTCCCTGCCGAGTGGACGATCCATCTACATACACCTTCCAGGTGGCTTCGGGCTCGGGATTTTGTACCTCAGTGACGAAGTCTGCCAACGCCTGCGCCTTGATTGTCGTCCGGGGCTGATATTGTATGTCAAACTTGCTAAGCTCTGTGGTCCATTTGATCAGTCGCCCGGACGCCTCAGGGTTCAGTAGAACTCGGCTTAAGGGGCTATTCATCATGACGATAATCGTATGACCCAGAAAATAGGGACGGAGCCTTCGAGCGGCAAGAACAAGTGCGAAGGCAAGCTTCTCAAGACCAGTGTAGCGGGACTCAGCATCCTTTAGAATGTGACTAAGGAAATACACCGGCTGTTCTTCGCCGTTCTGCCGGACTAGCGCTGAACTGACCACGAAATAAATGCGGAGAGGTTCGCCAACAGATGACTTAGCTAATACAGGTAATGAGTTGAGGTAGGACTTCAATTCTTCGAACGCTCGGTCACACTCCTCATCCCATTGGAATTTGGTTGCCCGACGCAAGATCTTGAAGAAGGGCATGCTCCGATCGGTCGTCCGGGAGATGAACCGGGATAGTGTTGTTATGTGGCCCGTAAGGCGTTGGACTTCCTTCAAGTTTCTGGGCAGCGGCATATCCTGTAGCGCTTTGACCTTGCTAGGGTTGGCCTCAATGCCTCGCTCGGTGACTATGTAGCCTAGGAAACGGCCACTTTTTGCTCCGAACAGGCACTTCAGCGAGTTCAATTTGATCTCGTACGCTCGTAGTGTCTGGAAAGTTTCCTCTATATTTGCACAGAGGTCGGCCATTCGGAATGATTTAATGAGTATATCGTCAACATATACCTCTAGGTTTCACCCGATCTGCTTCCGGAACACCCTGTTTATGAGTCGCTGGTACGTAGCCCCTGCGTTCTTCAGTCCGAACGGCATAACGTTGTAGCAAAATGTGTCGTCCGCCGTGATGAAACTGACTTTCTCTTGATCCTCCCGGGCGAGTGACACCTAGTGATAACCCTGATATGCATCCAGCATGCATATCAGCTCGCACCCGGCGGTCGAATCCACCATTTGGTCAATCCGGGGCAGTGGGTAAAAATCCTTCGGACACGCCTTATTCAGGTCGCGAAAGTCGATGCAGACTCTCCATTTGTTGTCGGGCTTGGAGACTAGCACCACATTTGCGAGCCAGCTTGGGAACTGCACCTCGCGTATGTGGCCAGCCTCCAGAAGCTTTTCGACATCCGCTCGTATTATGGCGTTCTGCTCGGCACTATAGTTCCACTTCCTCTGCTTGATGGGTCGAGCGTTCGGCCGGATATATAGCTCGTGCCGCGCGACGCTCGGCGAGATTCCTGGTAGCTCGTGCGTCGACCATGCGAAGACATCATGGTTTTGTTGGAGACATCTGGTCAGCTCCTCCTTCTGGCTTGCCTCCAGGTCAGAGGCCATGAACGTTGTGGCCTCCGGTCGAGCCAGATGAATCTGTACCTCCTCCTTTTCTTCATAAACAAAAGTAGGCGGCTTCTCGGTTATAGTATTTACTTCGATACGAGGGCCTTCCGAACGGATCTCGCCTCTGCTCGCACCATCTCCACATAGCAACGTCGCACTGCCAACTGATCGCCTTTAACTTCTCCCACTCGGTCTTCCACGGGGAATTTGATCTTCTGGTGGAAAGTTGAGACGACTGCCCGAAACTCGTTGAGAGCCGATCGGCCCAAAATGATATTGTATGCAGAGGGAGCGTCCACAACGATGAAGTTAGCAGTCCGCGTCCTTCTGAGTGGCTCTTCCCCGAGCAAAATGGCCAACTTAATCTGACCAACTGGCTGAACCTCATTCCCCGTGAATCCGAACAAGGGCGTGGTCATCGGTAGTAGCTCCGCCCTGTCAATTTGGAGCTGGTCGAATGCCTTCTTGAAGATTATGTTGACCGAACTCCCTGTGTCAATAAAGATGCGATGAATAGTGTAGTTTGCTATTATCGCCCGGATGATAAGGGCGTCATCGTGCGGCACTTCGACTCCCTCGAGGTCGCCAGGACCAAAGCTGATCGCCGGCCCGCTCGCCTTCTCTTGGTTGCATCCCACAGCATATACTTCCAATCGTCGGGCGTACGACTTGCGGGCTCAGTTGGAGTTCCCACTTGTTGGCCCACCGGCGATGATATTGATTTCCCCCCGAGCGGAATTACTTCTATTTTCTTCCTCCCGAGCAGACGGTCTGGCTTGCACGTGGATGACTCAGGGGCTGGCCCTTGGCTGGCGCTGTTGCTGCTGATGATGGTGTCGCTCGGGTGAACGCCGAATTATTCGCCGCTCGGCGTGCTGATGATGAGCTCGCCTGTCCGGTGAAGGTGACCGGCGACGATAGATCCTCGGCTCAAGTTGGCTGACCGGGGGGAGACTTCGGCAGTTTTGAGTGTTATGGGTGGCTGATTGATGGATTTTGCAAAACATGGGCGTCCATACCTTGCCTTTTTATCGAGGTCGGTCGGTCGCAATGTGCCGAACGGCTGGCGACCTGGGATCTTGAGGTGGCCTCATCCCCTCGGCACGCGGTCCTTTCGGCGGCTGCTAGTTAATGTGTGTTCTCCGTTCGGTTTGGGCTGGCGGCTCGCCCGGCGCTTCCTTCTTTCGGGCCGCCTGCGCTTCCTTCACATTAATATACTCACTTGCCTTTTCCAGCATGTGGTCGTAGTCGCGAGGCGGCTTCCTGATGAGCGAGCAAAAAAAGTCCCCGTCGACTAAGCCTTGTGTAAAGGCATGCATCATTGTCTCAAACGAGACCAAGGGGATGTCCATAACTGCTTGGTTGAAGCGTTGGATGTAGGCTCGGAGAGTTTCCCTTGGCCCCTGCTTCATGGAAAAGAGGCTAACACTAGTCTTCTAATAGCGTCGGCTGCTGGCAAAGTGATGGAGGAATGCCGTTCGGAAATCTCTGAAGCTCTTAATTGATCCGTCCGGCAACCTCCGAAACCAGCGTTGAGCCAAACCGGACAATGTAGTAAGGAAGACTCTGCATTTGACTCCGTCGGTGTATTGATGAAGAGTGGCAGCATTATCGAATTTACCGAGATGGTCGTCCGGATCGGTTACACCATTATACTCCCCGATCGATATTGGAGCGTAATGCTTTGGGAGAAGGTCTTGCAAGATCGCCTCAGAGAACTGGCGATTGACCCGTTCGGGGGATGACTCCGCGCGCGGCGCTTTCCCCTTTCTGGCGTCCCGCACGGGTGCTTCATCGGACGATCCCAGCTCTGACGAAGTCTGGAACAGTGCCCGATGGAACGGAATAGGGGCGGCTGACGCGTCTCCTGGTGTGCCGGTCTGCCCCTTGTTCTGAGCCCAGGTAGAATATTGTTCCGGTCGGTCCTCCATTGCCGCTCGGCCTCCAGAAACCGAGGCGGCCTGCTGCGCTATCCTTTCGGCTTGGGCCTTCTGCTGTTGCTCAACCATCTTTGCGGCTCGCGCTTGGATGAGTGCCTCTAGCTCCTCGGGAGAGAGCGTTACCATGAGTTGGCGTCCAGCTTCTTCTATCTTCTTGGCTCGGATTCAGGTGCATTCCCACAGACGGCGCCAATTTGATCCTGTCCGTGCACTGAGTCGATGGAAGCTAGGGATGTGCCGCTCTCTGCTGCTCCCCGGTGATCTTCGCAGCGACGTAGCCTCCGATGAACCTGTAACAAAGTCGGGTCGGGAAGGGGTTCCCAACAACGACCCTCCGACACTCAAGTCAGGCAATGGCAAGAAGAGACAGAGGCAGAATAGACACTAAATAAGGAGAAAAATCATACCTCCGTCGAAGTCTAGGGGTCTTTATATAGAACCCCAGAGAGGCGCGTGCACGCTTCCCAATGTGTGCACGTTCCTCAAAGCATACCTTGGAATGACTGTGTCAAACAAACATGTCTGACATCATACCTCAATTGTCCGAGCATATCTTTGTCATGGCAGCGGAAACTTCCTCCTTACGATCCTTAGTACGGCCCGGCCGCCGACCATGCTGCTTGTCAGTGGCAGACGTCTCGAGAATGATATCACTAGCTGCCCCTTTTGTCCTCTTCTAAGCCCTTTGTCTTTAACCGGGCCGGTCGGGCTGATCGCTCGCCCTCCAGGGCGCCCGGGTATACACGCACCTCGAACCGGGTGAGACGGTCGATCGGTCACATACTCGGATGGGGCACCGACTAGTTGTTCTGTCGTTCGGCCTAGCAGCTCAGCTACTCGGCATAGCGGTTCTTCTATAAAGGAGCTTGTGAGCGTCGGAAGCTCAACCCGAGGTCGAGCTGTCTTCGTGCCGGCCCGGGGTCTACCCAGGCCGATCGGCCAGGAGATTCCTCCCTGCTCGGCCGGACCTTTAACTCTCCCGTGCCATTAACCCCTTCCTCTATGGACCCCCGATCCTTAACACCGGATCAGTAATAAAACCTTGGTCAAAACAAAAAGCAAGTGTTTTGGAAGGATAACGAATCATGGATTTTAAGACAACAGATATCACATAAACTAAATTTATAAGTTAAAATATATTTTAGAACATCAAACAAATTGACACAGAACTTGGGGAACCAAAGATTTATTGAATCTGCTGAGGGTGTGGAATTGAAATCAATTTACAACTCATGCATGTAAAGCCAAAGATTTTCCAAATTTGAAAAAAAAATGGAGATAAAACAAAGTATTCAAAGAAAAACAAAATCATACATAAATAAATAAAGTTCACAATGTACTTTCTTAACATATAAACTTGTAAACCTAGTTCTCCAATTCTTGTTTAGCTTATTTTTCAATACAGTAAAATTACATCTTGGCTAAAATTCGTACCCAAATTAGAGAGACTAAAATTCCAACTCTAATATGTAATAAAGCTAAAAAAAAACATTTTAAGAATGTATATTTGTACTATATAAAATAAATTAAATTTATTTGGATAACAAATACCTGAGACACTAAACTCATCCATATTTATTAATGGTATCTAATAGTTTATCCAAATCCATCTCAAACTCATTTAACTGCTACTCAAACCCATTTAAGCTAGTTGCATACTTGCATAGTCATAAATATCTCTGGTTGCCATGCCTACACACCGACAATAAGTGACATTCTTAGGATCATTACATTATATCCATCATTTATTTGAAGGATAACGAAATAATTATTATACCATACATTTTAGATTGACATAATAACAAATGATTGAATATTTAAATACGGGACTATACCTATTAATAGTGCACCTCAAGTTGGCACATAAATATTGATTTGACTCCTAACCTATTATACAAAATAAAAAGTCTCATGCTCCCATGCATGGTGCAACGACAAAGTGTCCAGTAGTTTACCAAGCACCCATGGTTTGAATCCCAGTTACGGCGCACTGTAGGGCATCGTGCTCCAATGGGGGCATTGGCTAATTGGCCAAGGAGTCACTTGCACTTCTGGATTTACAAACTGGGGGAATGTCGCCCACCTCTAGGATTAGTTAAGCCGAAGACCTAGATACCTAAATTATCAAAAAAAAACAAAAAAAAAATAGAAAGTCTCATAAATAGAAAAACAAATCTAATAAGACACTCGATGAAGATGGTGAAATAAAAGTCTAATTTCTTGGTGGTGAAAAAAAAATCATTAATTTTAAGGGAAAGAGGAATAATAAGAGAGACTTATAGAGGTTACTAAAAATAAATGTCTTCAAATCTTTCATCACATTTTTTATTCACTACTATAATCTCAGTCACATCCTTCTCATTATTTGACCGGACTCATCAATATGTCACTATCTCCTTTTCTTTAAAAAAAAAAGTGAAAATTTTATTTTTCCACTTATGTCAATGGACTTGCCATTCATGTGCAATGCACATGAAAAAATATACCACGAAATTTACAAATTAACTTCTGGTCTAAATGTTAGAGATTTTAGACACTTTGTGTTTGTCAACACCACTTAAAATCATATCAAAAAAAATTCACCCAAAAAACTCATTTTAATAAAACATTTGATGCAAGCTTATTTGCAAATCAACTTAGAATGGAATTTTCTATGGCTTAAGTTGATTTTGACCACTTTAAATTTGTCAATGCCGCCAAAGAGACAAAGAGACATATTAAGATTTTGTTTGCTCATAACAACTTATTCTAATGAAAATATTTTGTGTGGGTTCTAAAGGCACAAATCAATTTAAAAATTAGCTTGCAGTAAACAAAAATTCAAAAATTTTGGCCACTATGAGAATGCTAACACCACTAGATGGCATATCAGGATTTTTAAAAGAAAAAAAAAATAATTTTGATGAAAATGTGGTTGATCTACAATGACAATGGCACAAACTGATTCTAAACTAAAAACCTTTGAATATTTTGAGTTTGTCAACATCACTAGAGAGGCGTCAATTTTTAAAAATTGACTTGCTATACTTGTCATGTGCACTATGCATAATTGGTTAATCTAAAATGCTCATAGAGGAGGGGGTGCATTTTGATAAGGATTTTAAAATTTGAGTTTTGAGGTGAAATGACAACTTTGAAAGTGTATGAGGCATTTTGAGAAAGTAGATAAATTAAGGGAAGATTAAATTGTTTCTAGAAAGAAATGTCCTATCTTGTTTAGTGAATTAACTTCCTATTTGATCTAGATTACACCTTTGTCGTCCTCACGGTGTAGCAAAGTTGGTACTCGAGTGGCAGAGTTGCTTCGTTGGACAGGATTGATTCGAGCGTGGTCATTCCCCTGAGGATTAAATGTCCTCCCACCTAGGAGGTCTTTCAGTACGTGATTTACCTCCTTTCATCTTGCTATGGAGTTGGCAATGAAGGGCGCTCAGGGTGAGCGTAATCACCTTTTGTTTCATAGATTACACCTTTGCCAAGCTTTTTAGGCTTGTTGTTGCTAGATCAAAAAGACTATAAACTAGTGTGGATTAATGTAATTAACGCCCACATAAAGGGCAGCCCGGTACAAGAAGCTCCCGCTATGCGGGTTCCTAGAGAATGATCCATTGTACGGAGCCTTACCTGCTTTTTGCAAGAGGTTGTTTCCATAATGTAATTAATGCCCACATACAACTATTAATTCTTGCAACTTTAAAACATTGAATAACTTAACAACACTTTGTCTTTAATATAACCAATAAATGAGAACAAACATTACACCACATATCAACAAAAAATTCAAAGAATGTGAGGGCCAAAACAATCAAAGTTGAAAAGTTGAATAAAAACAATAAATGAGAATAAATATCACACCTCAGGTTAATAAATAAATAAATAAATAAAATGTGAAAAGACCAAAACTATCAAAAGTGACGAGCTAACCTGATATAGTTTGACTCCACCTTAATTTGAAAGAAGGGAAATTGAAACCAGGGTTCGTTCCATATTTACTTCCGAAAAATGAAATGTATGATCTTTGGAAAATTGCGGCAGCCAATTGCTTACACATGATAGTGTACAACAAAGTAGTATAATTGAGATCACACTCATTACAACAAG
Organism: Zingiber officinale; assembly: GCF_018446385.1. Taxonomy (NCBI): domain Eukaryota; kingdom Viridiplantae; phylum Streptophyta; class Magnoliopsida; order Zingiberales; family Zingiberaceae; genus Zingiber; species Zingiber officinale. Next base: position 60,556,524 of record NC_055987.1, on the reverse strand, counting down.
AATAGCTGATTGTATGTCACTGTGCAGTAACTTGTAGCTTTGCAATTCAACCATCTTGGACAATTCTTGCCCGGCCTCTATCGAGGCAACCCATAGAGTCCAGGTAATGCTTCAAGCACTAATATATTTGATGTGTAACCATCACTCAAAAGGGATGTAATATAAGGAGTCCTAAAGCAATATTGTCCTATAAAAGGTTGAGGTGCAACACTGTTTTTTTTTTTTTTTTTTTTTTGCATCTTCCCATGTTTTAAAAAACACTGAAAAACAACAAAGAAGCCTGACATGGCACTGTACTTTCCATGTGGCTGGTAAACCATCAGAGAGAGAACAGGCCTTAAGTTTACAAATCAATTCCAGAACTCAAATTAGACCATGCAGACTGATTAATTGTTAACTTTGTAAGAGCACTACATTTTTTTTCCGTTGAGGAGCACCAAGCAATTCTACAACTATACTGGTGTTCTTCTTGCTCATGGTTTTCCCTCCAACTAAAGGGCTTCCTTTTGTGTTAACTGACATACAGCAATAACATGTATATGTACTCCTCCCTATAGCTAGTATTCAAGCAAGGATATTTAAGGAGGAACTTACCATTAGAATCAGGTTTTGAATTCACGAGTTTTTTTTAAAAGATGGGCCACGGACTCATCAACTGCATCATTCAACCCAAACCTTGCCAGAGAATAAGCACTGAGATGGTGACTAGAAGAAGCAATCCTCTAACTTACACTTGTATCATCATGTGTGGGTGTATCCATCTCAAAAATAACTTGCAAGGAAGAACCACCTAGATCAAGAAAGAATCCAATAGACCCATATGATGTTTGAGAGCTATCCATCCATAATATGCTTCTTCCATGCTAGATATTATCCTAATCCTGTCTCTTCTGCAAAAACAATGATGAGTTCTTTAAAATTGCCCATGCCTTGTCAAGAAGACACTCTGAATCAGGACTAGGTAATCTATGAACTCCAGCTGTGACATACAAAAAAACAGATGCATCTTTGTGGACGTGATTTGGTATTTGTATCTCAGCCCACTGTATAAGTGGCAGCAAAGCAGCTTTAAGCCAGATTCATGATGAACAATTTTATCAAAACCATTCTCTGTCTCCATATGCTGATAAGCACGCCCGGACTGTGCCCTAGTATTCCCTTGAGGGCATTCAAGCAATGATCTCAATGCAATAGGCAAATTTATTTTCTTTTGGTCAATAGACTGCTTGTAGACATACACCCATGTACCAGTCTGCTGCAATCAGGTATAACATAATAATCAGATGATTCATGTGACAAATGAGGATAGAAGAATTGTGAACCTAGAAAGATTAATGAGAACAATAATAAAAGTGCAACAAACCCTACAATTGCCTTTATCCAATTTTTCTGTTTAGTTGTAATTTTTTAAGAAGTGAGAGCATGACAAATATATTCATTAATCGACAAAGACAGAGACCAAAGTAACCTAATTAGCAACGATAAAATAAGATAAAATTTAGTTAAATATAGACGATGATATACATTTCTAAGAATCTGCAAAACATGTGAAGCTTTAATTTCAAAAAACACTAATATGGACAACAACTAGTAAAAAGTTTTATCAAACTTATACATGGTAATGCACTACATGATTTCATTCAACAGCATGCAATATGCAGACATTCTTTTCGCCCAGATCTCCTTAGATGTATTAGACTTATGGCCATGATTAGTGTCCATCAATACAGGAGAGAAGATATTTTCTTCTTGGATTCATTCATATAAGAGGGCCTAGGTTTCTTGGAAGAGAAAAAAGCAAAGCCTCCCTGTGTCATTGTTGGCAAAAAGTATTAGATGTATATAATAAAAAAAGTTAACAATTTGTTCCTAATTCCTATAAATTCAGTCTAATTCTCATAAAATAAACTCATTCTTATTACCATGCTCTACTTTACAACAACTATCGAACCAATATCAATTACAATAATAAAATAAAATATAATTAAGATGAATAAAATACAACCTATAAGGATGCACTGATGGCCCAGGTATATAATATTGTTCCAACAGAATGGTTCTAGCACCAAATCGTGGTGAATTTGGCATGCTTCAAAACTTCAAAGAGTGCCAAGATAATTCAGATGGGTTTTAAATAACTTATACTTCAAATAATTAGAAGGGATTTATTAATTGGCTGTAAAGTACACGTATTACTTTCCATGCATAAACAAATATTATCAATTAAATAATACTAATTAGCTTTTTACTAATGAATTATAAGAATTAAATTCTAATTTACATAAATTAACTACAAATAAAGTAAACTTAAATTTAAATATAAATTAATAGTTTTTGTTATAACTTAATAAAAAAATATTATTAATCATTTTTTATCTATATTATTAATCAAAATCTACTAATACTTAATTAAAGTAATATTTATCATATCTTAATTTTCCAATTAACTAATTACTTACATTTAAATTTGTCTAATTCGATAAACATCAATGGTATAATCAAATTATTGGTTGTGGCTTTGGGTGTTGTGAAACAACAAGAAAGACGGATGGAAAAAGGAAGAGAAAGAGGTTGCGATGGTGGCTTGCTCTTGGCTTGGGCTAGACAATGAGCAGTGGCTACCATTGCCATGCACACGAAGGTAGAGAGAGAGGAAATGACAAATAATGCCAACAAGAAGGAAAGGGGAAAAGAGTGTGTGACGATCTCAAGTGAGGTTGAGAGATGTGTGGGAGAGAGAGGAGAGAAAATATATTTTCCTCAACTCTTTAACAAATCACATAATTCGTCCCGGTATTAAATGAGGTTATCCCCACTTAGAAATTCAGTTTAATCGTAAACTAACCAAAACAATTCCAAATCGACTCTGATTTGAACCTACGTGACTTTAATCACCAAGCCTACTAGATGGGTTCGATCCGAACCCAATACGACTTCAATTTGATACCCAAAGTATAATTTATCAATTCAATTCAACTTATTTTATTGTCTAAAATTTCTTAAAGATCTAATTTAATATGAGAAAATTTAAATATCATAAAAAACTAGATATCTAATAGATATTGCTAAAGTTGGAAACTAAAGATGTTATGATCGAAGAAAAAAAGCGGGATGGAGACTTTGTGGTTGAAGAATATGGGGAAGGGGCATATGTAGAGATGGGAAGAGATAGTGGGAGCTAGATTGATAGTGTGGAAACAAGAATAGAGAAGCATAAAGTTTTTGTTTATTATTTTCTTTTAAGGGAATAGGGGCTAGAAGAAGAAATAAGACAAAAGTAATATAAAAGAATTAGGATGACAAAGATGATCAAAGGGAAGTAACGGCATACCTAATTAAGGGAAGTACTATCAACAATAAGTGGAAGAACGTGGTGGGTGAGGTGAGATGAGCAAATCCAAGATTATGAACAAATATTGAGTTGTGATATCGCTTTATAGATGCAAGAAGAGTTGTATGTCTTAGTCAATGAGTTCAGGAAGAGTTGTGTGCCTCAACCGATAATTAGGAAATAGAATTATATATCTTAATCAATGATCTCATGAAAGATTTTGTCCCTCTCAGTTGTCAATGACAATCCATAAGAGATAAGAGATTATATGAATATAAAATGTATTATTTCTTGAATGAAGAGAATAATATAATGCAGGCTTTTGGATTATCATGGTTCATGGCGACAAGCAAAATAGATATACTAGGAGTAAATGTCGAAGTAGAATAAAACAATATTTTAGGCCCTATATTGATTTATTTTAATAGATTGATATATTTTAAAGTGGTGTATTTTATTTGCATCATTAGGAAAGTCCAAACTACATTACATGAGATATCACCTCCATTAGGAAATTTCATAACAAACAAACCAAAGGCACCCTAATAAGGTATCAAGTCTATTGACTAGTACTATGGCATGGTGAATATCTAGTATCTAAAATGAAAAAGAAGTGCATCGTGCATACTAATTAGTTTGTTTTAACATGCCATTTGTTAAGTGTACAAGTGTACTACAACAAATGAATCATCTTAAACAAAAATAGGATACTCATATTGCAAGATCACTTACACCAAAATGTATAGTCCTTGTCTCCTTCATGTTATTCTTTGTGCAATGACTCCAATTCCTTGCGGTCACTGTCTTTTTTGATCAAGCATTCCTCTATTGCACACTTTGAGTGATGATTGCTACATAAAAGGACCCAGAAAAGGACTTGGGATATCCTAAACGCCACTTTATTCAAAATGTCAAATCAAGGGAAAGTTCAGCTGACAACAGAAATCACAATAGAAATCAAGAGGGAGCATTGAGAAGTGTGAGAACCAACTCAACATAGAGAAAAGAATTCTAGGAGAAAAAGCAGAAGCTTGATGTTAGATTCAGCTTAGCATGGAGAACGAACAAAGTTGTCACATAAGTGAACTTAAGGCCATCTTCAATGCAGCAGAATCAGATCAACAATCAGGAGCCTATCCTTTCCAGGCAAAACAAAAAGTTTGATTAGCATCTGTTTGACATGAAAAAAAGAATACAATGCATGAAAAGAAGGGACCTTGGTGACATTCAAATGTATATATCTTTGAGAAAGGTCAGCATTTGATTATACTTCCTTATGATCTTTAATAGCTAACAAATGACTACCTCAATCCAGAGAAGGAAATGGAGGATAGTAGGATTGACATTTCTTCTTCTTTAACAAATTCATCTTATTAATGAAACCTTGTGAGTTAAGCAATAACAGGTGAGTAAACCATTGTTGGATGGCCTGGATAACATCAATATCAGCCCTTCCTGCTCACAACTCAAATTAAACCAGGTCAAACTAAAAGTCAAGGCGCGAGCACGCTAGCACAAGGTCATTTTTCTTTAAGATATCAGACTGATGTAGAGCTGCAAATGTGACCAATTTAATCCCAATAAATTACCCTATGATCTAAGTAGTTCGTTTCTGCACTCATCGATATGCTCATGAAATTCATCATCAGTAAAAAACACATGTACAACATTTTTTCTCTCAATCCAGCTTAACTCGGGTTCCTTATCTAACATTACTCTTCTGACCTTCTTCCTAATTCCTTTAACAACATCCCATTTCCCAACAGAAGCATAAAGATTTGAAAGGAGTATATAGGTCATAGTGTCCTCAGGTTCTATGATTAGAGCTTGTTGTGCAGCATGTGCACCAATTTCCAAATTTCTGAAAATAACACATGAACACAATAAGATTCGCCATAATTCACATGACCCAGCAAAAGGTGATCCCAAGATGAACTGCTTGGCTTCTTGCAATAGTCCCGATCGACTTATTAAATTTACCATGCAAGCATAGTGCTTACAACCTGGAACTATACCATCCACCGACATGCAAAACCAGTAGAATCCTCCTCTCTCCACTTGGCCTGAATGACTACAAGCAGAAACCAGAGAAAGGTAAGTCACATGATCAGGTTGCAGCCCTTTCCTTACCATTGAATTAAACATCTTAAATGCCTGCTCAGAGTTTCCAATGTTACCATAACCTCCAATCATTGAATTCCAGCATTTTAAATCAGGATTCTGTATTCTACAAAAGATAGAGTCAGCTCCTTGAAGAATACCATTTTTAGCATACATGTCGATCAAACTCCTACAAACACAGATGTTTGATTCATATCCAGATTTCACCACCAGAGAATGGATCATTTGCCCTAGGTTCAGCACTACAAGATCAGCACATGATCCCAATGCATTGCTGAGAGAAAAGTCATCAATTTTATGTCCTTCGTTTAGCATTAAATAAAAATATCTCAAAACTAGCTCGCCTTCACCCAACTTTGAATGACCAACGATCATTTCACTCCAAAGTATTGCATCTTTAATCAATATGAAACCAAACAGCCTCTGAGCAGAATCAGAGTCACCATTTGTGAAATACATATTGATTAGAGTGTTTGCTACAAATATGCTTAAATTAAACCCTGACTTTATAGTTTGTGCATGAAGAGGCCTCCCGTAACATACAGAAGGTAAAGTAGCAGTAGCATAAATAACTGCAGCAAAGGAATAGTCATCTGGGTATGATCCTCTATAAGAAGGCACATCCTCTAACTTGATGAAAACTTTCATGGCCTTCTCGCCTTCACCGGAATCAGAATAACCAGCAATGAGGGAGTTCCATGAGACCAAGTTTGGCTTCTCCATATTGTCAAAAACCAATGCAGAAGACGGCATGTCTCCGCAGCAAGCATACATGTTGACTAGTGCATTCTGCAACAGGATATCAGGCTTGATATCTGATTTTAACATCTGTGCATGGACAATGCGCCCTCTTTTTCCATCCTCCAGTTTCCCGCAAGCATTTAGAATTATAGAAAATGTGGAATTATTAGGCATTAAGCCAGTCCGGATCATTTGGCAGAAATGCTGGAAGCCTTGCTCGACACTACCATTTTTGACATTGCTGAGGACTATCGAATTCCAAGAGACAACATCCTTCTCGCTCATTTCCCAGAAGATATTCTCGACAGCTTCATGACTTCCGTTGTCGGAGTACATCCCGAGAAGCGCAGTTTGAACGCGCACATTGTTAGGGAAACCATACCTGACGACTTTGGAGTGCAGGCCGCGACCAAGAAGCGGTTCTTGAAAGGACGCCGAAGCTCGGACGAGGCTGGAGAGCGTGGAGGCGCTGGGCCCCAAGCCGACGAGGCACAGCTCGCGGAAGAGTCGGAGGGCGGACTGAGCACCAGCGAGGCACCTCGAGTGTGTGTAGGCGGCGATCATGGCGTTGTAAGAGACGAGGTTTCGTGGAGAAATTGCATCGAAGACCTTGCGGGCGTGACCGAGGGCGCAGCATTTGCCGTAGAGGGAGAGGATGTTGTTGAATAGGAAGGGAGGGGAGTCGCAGGGCAAGGCGATGAGGATGAGAGCGTGGAGCTGGCGAGTCTTGCGAAGGGTGGCGGTGCTGCCGGAAGAGGCGCAACGATGTAGGAGGGAGGCTGCAACAGCGGCCAAGGGGGATTCGCAATTGTAGTGGTAGAAGGGCGTAGAGGCCATGCAAGCAATTAGTCATCTAGATTTTGTTAAACAAGTAGTTCCAATCCTATAAAATGATTAACTGTCAATATAATCCTAGAGGTCTAACCATTGCCCTCGTGCACCCACTATTTTGATCTTGAATTAATAATATATGAGTTTATTAAAAAATAATTTTTATAACCATTATTTAATTTAAATAATAATTTTTTAAAAAATAATAATTTATTTAATAATAAAATTATATATATAATTTAAAATTTAAAATACTAATGGGATATACCTTTAGGGTTCAAGATTTTAAAATTTAAAAGTTAGGTTATAATAGATTTGAGTGTAAAATTTTTCTTTTAAAATTGAGATTTCTTTTTAAATTTATAATATTCATAACTAAAAATTTTAAATACTCATGATATAATATTATTTTAAAAAAAATTATTAAATCAGGTATCTGGATTGCGCAGCGCGTATGAGTCCACGGCGTATATTGTATATATATCGATTGACCGACAGGCGTTGGGTTTTTTAAAATAATATATTTTAGAAAAATAATATATATTTCTTTTAGAGCAGCAGGTAGATAAAGGAGAAACGACGAAATGGAACAGAACGCCACGATCGATGGACACAGAAGGCTTTAGCGCGATGAGCTCTAAGATTTGAATTTCGGTAAAGTCGAGGTAAATGTCTCTCTTATGTGTTAGTCACTATTCCAAAGGCTAGTAGCCACCCGTGATTTACCTCCTTCATGTTGACCTGGGATAAATTGACGGAAGCACTGGGATGAACGTATTCGTCTTTTGCCACCAGCTATGGAGGGCACTTTACTATCAGAAAAATTATCTATAGCAATGATGGTCGAAAACAGATAGTACAATGCAACTGCTACAGTGGCAGGTGAAATTATCTCCAACACTGTGTCCCATATTAGTAAAATAAAGTCATCTTGTTCCAAAATAGCGTGGTTCAGTAGTTGATCATATGAAAACTTCGATCCATTTTGTAAGACTAAGGATGTCAGTGCTGAATAGGAAAGGGGTCTCGATGTTAATCTTTCAACGCTCAAGTTAGTTATCGGAATATTAGAAACGGCAAAGAAAACTGTAACAACAACAAGAGCCTAAGCACAAATAATGTATATCTCCATCGGTGTATGGACCTCCTTTATATAGTACTCCAGTAATAGACATCCATGCTTCACAAGGCGCGTGCACATTTTCCTAACTGTCTTATAAAAAGACATGTCAAAAAAGAATCTCTGACATCATTCCTTAACAGGGCGTACAAATCCCTGACACGGTAGTGGAAGCTCCCGTCGTATGATTTACCTATTAACTATGCCCGACGATCAACGACACAACTCCTAAAAAGATATAATGAGCTAAGCAAGAGATCCCACTTAGGGTCGTCTCAACTATTCCTAAGGCCCTTGCCACCTAAGGTCCTAGGTAGGAAAAAAAAAAGTAAGACATTAATATTTTTTAAAAATATATATTAAAAATATTAGTAAAGATATTTTATTTTATTAATAAAATTTAAAAGAACAGTTTCTATATTGTCAATGATTATTTATCACGTAACAATAACTTTATCATGTGTCAAACCTCACCTCTTTATTAGTAAAATTAAAAAAAATAAAAAATAATTTATGTTAACTAATTTGACAATGAGTAATAAATTATTATAATACCATTAATATATATTTTTAAAGAAAATATTAATTAATTTTAACTTCAATAAAGAAAAGTCTTGACACAATGATAAAAATTATTGTTGTGTGACCCTTTTTTTTTACTTTCAAAAGTAATTTTATAAAAAAATATCAATTAAGTATAAGCAATGAGATTTTTTTAATTTATTAACCAAACTTAATTTTGATTATTAAATTAAATTTTTATCAGTAAAAAATAAAAAATTAAGAGTCAAATTTTAATAAAAAAAAATAAAAATAAATTATCAACCAAATCTAACTTTAATATTAAAAAATTTAAATTATCAATCAAAACTAACATGAGTAAAAAAAATTAAAATGATCAAATTTAACTTTAATCTATAAAAAATTAAAATTATTGATTAGATCTAAAAAAAAAACTAAAAATTATTGACCAAATATAATTTGACTAGTAAAAAATTAAAATTATGATGAAAATAAATTTTCGTCCAATCAAATTTAACTTTAATGTATAAAAAATTAAACATTATTATTTAAATCTAAAAATTTTAAATTATTGACCAAATATAATTTTAAATATATATATATATATATATATATATATATATATATATATATATATATATATATATATATATATATATATATATATACTATAAGAAATATGATCTATTATGACACTTTCTTTATGACATTTAATTTTTAGTGTAATTATAAATAATTTATAATGACATATATCAAAAGGAATTTTTTTAAATATTAAAATATCATTTTAGATCATCTATGATGACAAAATTTAATAATGTCATCATATAACATACTTAAATATAACCCCATTAGTGTATTTTTTTTCCACAGCCGTGTTTTTGCCCGATCATATCGCGAGGTTTCTGTTCCCTCAAGCTAGCGCCGATTGTTTCTTCTTGCCGAAAATCCCTAATTTTCGCCGTCACCGCTCAGATCCACTCAAGCACCGCGACCTCCTCTCCTTTTCTCCTCTCTAACCTGCTCTTGTCATCGCCACTTCTCTCCCCCACACTCATCATCTCTGTCGCTGCTCCTCACCCTTTTTCCTCCCTAACCCATTCTCGCCGTCACCGCTCCTCTCACCCACGTTCACGCATCCTTGTCGCCGCCACCGTCGGCCTCCATCGCTCGTCTCCACCACGATTCCTCCACAGCACAGCCTCCTCTGTGATTCCTTAGGTTTACGGAAGGAAGTAGTGAGTGGAGGTTTTGGTTTAAGAAATTTGAAGTTTTAAAGGTATTTCTTTGTTACATGTTACCTTTTGTTTTTGTGTACTGTTAATTTTTTCAATCCGAACCCTACCTCCATGAAAGTAAGACTGATTGATTCCCCAACAATACAAATAATTCCTTGTTGCATTGCTTGTAGTTTGGAGAGGTGTCTGATGCAATTTCAATACATTTTTCTGTCGTTTTCAAGTAATCTTTAAATGATTACTTAGAGTTTGTTTAATCCATGCATGGTTCTGAAATATGATCTAATTGGAACTACAAGCTTTCTTTTTTGTTACCTTTATTTTTTTTGTACTGTGTATTTTGCTTATGAGATACCATATATTTTTGTATCCTCTTAAGTCATGATGTTTCAAAGTTTATGATCACCATTATTGTTGCAATCAAAACTCTTTGTTAAGTATTAGGTTTGACATACTTATTTGTTAAAAGAACTCTAAGTTTGTTAACTTATCATGCGCTAAGCTAATTGTTTATGATCACCATTATTGTTGCAATCAGAACTTTATATTTAGTATTGTTGCAATCTTGAAAGCATTTCCTACAGCCAGCAGTAACACCACATAACCTACTTCAGATACTTCACTACAGCAAATCAAGCACCTGCAAAGGGTATATATCTAACCAAAACTGCTATTATCCCAGTATTTATATATTTTAATTGTTAGAAGATGTATAGTTGATAGCATATTATAATCGTTCTATTGTTAGATTTGCTCTGGGAATTTTCTATTCTTCTTACTTTACAATGCACTTCTATCAGAATTTGCTTTCTTTTTTATTGTAAGCTTTTCTTCAATCAACTATGCTTTTCTTCAACAACTAAGATCAGATGCTAGACAAGCTTTTCTTCATCAACTATGCTGGTCATTTTACAATGTTGTACATTTCTTTTTGATTGAAAGCTTTTTCTCATTTCTATGCTTCTTCAACAACTTAAAAAAAAGTTCCAAAAATTGATTTGTTCTCTTGATATGGCTAAAGCTGGAAACCCTTAAATTAACCAAACCATTCTCCTTGTCATTGATCAACAAGTGTTAGGGAATTCTGAGAACTTTAAAACCTCAATTGCAGGAGCAGAAGCAAGCTGTGAGGTGAGTGGAGGTTTTAGTCAAAGACACCAGATCAAGCTTAAGCTTTAAAGGTCTTTCCTTGTTACCTTTTTTTTTTTGTATTGTATATTTTTCTTTTGTACTGTGTATTATTCTTAGGTGAGGTAAATTATGAGATACCATATATTATTGTATCATCTTAAGTGATGATGTTTCATTCTTGATTGGTAAAGCCTTATCCCATGTCTCTTTAAATTTCATTTAAACTATATTTGTGGTCTATAGTTCTTATACTTGAATTTCACTTGTAACTTAGTTCTTTATTTATGAATGTTAAATTTAGTATATATGCATTTTATAATTTAACAATTTATCATAATGTTAAATTGATTTCAATAATTTTTTTTAGAATCGTTATGGATAAGAGTTGGATGGTTTTACCGAGACAAACTGAGGAGTATAGAAATGGAGTTGAGTCTTTCTTACAATTTGCATTTTCTAATGCTAACATAAATGGAATGATTTTATGCCCTTGTGTGCGGTGTAAGATTGGTATATTTGTTTTAAGAGAGGTTGCTTATGATGATTTGACAGTTGATGGATTCATCAAAGGTTATACTCACTGGGTAGCTCATGGAGAAATAGCTTATAGTGCATCTACAAACTTTGATTTTGTCCAATCTCGAAAGGATGCAGATGATATGCAAGGATTAGTTTACGAGGCATTTGAGATTCCAGAGCATAATGATAGTATTATCAGCACATCAGCATTTGAAAATGATAAGGAGATTCCAACTAGAGAGGCGGAGAAATTCTATAAATTAATTGATGATTCACAAAAAGAATTATATCCAGGTTGTAAGAAATTCTCAAAACTTGCATTTATTATCGTTTGCTTCACTTGAAGTGTCTAGGGAAAATAACCAACAAGATTTTTGATATGCTTTCAAATTTATTGAGAGAAGCATTTCCAAATACAATGGATGATTTACCTAAATCGTACTATGAAATAGAAAAAATGATGAAGTAATTAGGACTTGGTTACGAAAAGTTTGATGCTTGTCCTAATGATTGCACTTTGTTTTGGAGGTTGGATAAAGACAGAATCCAATGCAAAATATGTAGTGAGCTTAGATGGGAAACATCTGAAAATGATCCTACTGGTGAGAAAAGGAAAATCGCACGTAAGGTTTTATGGTATTTTCCAATAAAGCCTAGATTACAACGTTTGTTCATGTCATCCAAAACAGCATCCCATATGAGATGGCATTCTGAATCCCGTACAAAGGATGGTTACATGTGGCATCCGGCTGACTCTCCATCTTGGCAAACATTTGACCATAAGCACCCAGAATTTGCAAAGGATCCTAGGAACATAAGACTTGGTTTAGCATCAGATGGATTTAATCCATTCAAAAATATGAGTGTGACACATAGTACGTGGCCAGTTATTTTAATGCCATATAATCTTCCACCATGGATGTGTATGAAGCAACCATACTTTATGTTGTCACTATTGATACCTAGCTCATCCGCTCCAGGGAATAACATCGACATCTACTTGCAACCTCTTATTGCAGATTTGAAGGATTTATGGGAGATAGGAGTTCAAACATATGATGCATCAACTAAACAGAATTTTCAATTGCATGCTGCATTACTATGGACAATAAGTGATTTCCCCGAATATGCAAACTTATCCGGATGGAGTACTAAAGGAAAACTTGCATGCCCAGTGTGTCATCAATTTACACATTCACAATGGTTAAAACATGGTGGAAAATATTGTTATATGGGTCATCAGAGGTTTTTAAATAGTGATCATGTATTTCAAAAAAATGCTCAATTTTTTGATGGCACAGAAGAGCATGGAAGACCACCACCTATACTATCAGGAGACATGGTGATAAATGAGTTGAAAATTTTGAAATTTACTTTTGGAAAAACAGTTAATGATAATTCAGCTTTGTCATTCAATTGAAAAAAATGAGTATATTTTTTGATTTACCATATTGGAAAGATAATGTAATACGTCATAATTTTGACCTTATGCATATTGAAAAGAATGTATGTGAATCTATTTGTGGAACATTGTTGAATATAGAAGGAAAATCGAAAGATAATCTCAAATCACGACTTGATTTGCAAGAAATGGGGATAAGATCATCACTTCATCCTATTGAGAAAGGATCAAATAAAGTTTATTTACCTCTCGCATCTTTTTCAATGGGGAAAAAAGAGAAGGATATATTTTGCAAGGTCTTAAAAAAAATCAAAGTTTCAGATGGCTATGCATCCAATATATCACGATGTGTTCAAATGAAACCGGCCAAATTAAGTGGTCTAAAAAGTCATGACAATCACATCTTGATGCAACAATTATTGCCAGTAGCACTACGCAAAACTTTATCTAAATCTGTTCGGATTCCTTTGATTAGATTAAGCAGATATTTTCAAGAGTTATGTTGTAAAGTAATTTCTCCTACAGATTTGGTTCGTTTAAAGAGAGATATTGCAGTGATCCTATGTGAATTGGAAAAGATTTTTCCTCCATCATTTTTTGACATAATGGTTCATCTAACTATTCATTTGGCAACTGAAGTACAACTTGCTGGGCCAGTTTACTATCGTTGGATGTATCCAATTGAAAGGTATTATACAAATCTTATTGATATTTTTTCAAAAATAGTTTGTTAGATAAATAATACAAATTATTGTGTTTTGACACAAGGTACTTGGGAATATTAAAGTCTTATGTTCGAAATAGAAGTAGACCAGAATGATCTATTGCTGAAGGGTATTTAGCTGAGGAATATTTAACATTCTGCTCTTTATATTTAGCAGATTATGTAGAGACAAGATTTAATCAAACATCAAGAAATGATGATATAAATATTGACTCTACATTTGCATTAAATGTGTTCAACTACTCAGGTCATGCACTTGGAAAGGCCATTGCAACTAAGTTTAACATTGAGATATTAAAGAAGGCACATCAATATGTATTATCAAATTGTCATCACGTCCAATCTTATATAGAGTATGTTTTTTTATATATAAATCATGTGTTTAAATATATAACTATTTAAGTCATCTTTATTTATAAATTTATTATTCTTCTTTTTTAGTGAACATCGAAGAATTCTGAATCAAATTCATTCTCATATTCCACCACACCAAATTGAGCGTTTACATAGTGAAATGTTTTTCTCATGGTTTACCAGTCATGTAAGTTGTGCTGTAATAGTTATTAAAACTATATGTTATAATTATTTTCAAATATGATTGATTAATTACTTGTTGTATGATAGATTGAAGATACAAATCTTCCAGCAGATGATCCAGTGTCAAGTGATTTGAGATTAATTGCCAGAGGCCCGGATGCCATTGGCATACGATATGAAAAATTTATTTCAAATGGATTTAGGTTTCATACAAAGGAAGTGGAACGTAAGAGAAAGACTCAAAATTGTGGTGTAACTATTAGGGCAACTACTTCAAGTTATTCAAGTATAAGAGATCATAATCCAGTATTAAGTGAACTTGATTACTATGGGATTTTACAAAATGTGATTGAGTTAAACTATGGAGGAGGTCGAAAAGTTGTGTTATTTGACTGTGAGTGGGTCTCCAAAGGCAAACGATTAAAATTGGATGGGGATGATTTTGTGTTAGCAAATTTTAAAAATATTAGGCGTCATAATGAGCCTTATATTTTAGCATCTCAGGCTATGCAAGTATTTTATGTGGAAGATCCAATTGATTGTGATTGGCATGTCATTATCACCACTGATGCACGAGCAAAGCATAAAATGCAGCCTATGACAGATGTTGATACATATCTTCAAAGTAATATTCGTAATTCTAAAGACTACAATGAACATGAAGAAGTGGTTTGGATTCAAGATGATGTTGTAGGAGTGGAAATTGATACCGATTTGTGATGAAAATTTATCTGGTTCATGCATTTATGTTTATTTAATTATCATTGTAATAACAGTAAAATATGGATTTTTATATGATGATTGAATGATTATCATTAATGTGTGATTGGCATGTCATTATTTATTTATCATTGTGATTTAATTATGTTTATTAATGATATATGGTGTTATGTACTTCTTTTTCATGTTTAACTAACTATACTCTATAATTTGTAACTAACTATTATTTGTAGTTGGAATGGCTCCTAAGCGTCGAACTAAAAGGAAATCTCGCTTTAAACTTCAAACTGAGATTGATATGCAACCATCAGCTATGTGTACAAATCACACAGATCAACATTCAATTGAACAAGGTATTATCTAACATTATGCATATACAATTCTTATTTGCATTTTTTTACTTGAATCAATACTTTTATATATGGTGAAAATATGCAAGGAACCTTGAATAACCATAGAGATGCAGCTTCAAATCAATTCCATGTTGATGTACAAGATCATATCCCACATGTTGAAAATAATTCTGTAGTTCCAGACCAAAATGATGATATGAACGAAAAATCTAATGAAGGTAACATATATGAAAATTATAATAATGTATTTTATTATTTATATGCTGTATTAAATATCTTTTTTTATTTTATGCACAGATAGTGATGATGTACTTCGTAATACTAATAGGAAAAAAAGAGGTCCTTCATTTATAATTGATATTAGAAGGTTTATAATGATTCTGTATCATCTATAATTTGTAACTAACTATTATTTGTAGTAGGAATGACTCCTAAGCGTCGAACTAAAAGGAAATCTCGCTTTAAACTTCAAACTGAGATTAATATGCAACCATCAGCTATGTGTATAAATCACACAGATCGACATTCAATTGAACAAGGTATTATCTAACATTATGCATATACAATTCTTATTTGCATTTTTTTACTTGAATCAATACTTTTATATATGGTGAAAATATGCAAGGTACCTTGAATAACCATAGAGATGCAGCTTCAAATCAATTCCATGTTGATGTACATGATCATATCCCACATGTTGAAAATAATTCTGTAGTTCCAGACCAAAATGATGATATGAACGAAAAATCTAATGAAGGTAACATATATGAAAATTATAATAATGTATTTTATTATTTATGTGTTGTCTTAAATATCTTTTTTTTTATTTTGTGCACATATAGTGATGATGTACTTCGTAATACTAATAGGAAAAAAAGAGGTCCTACGTTCATGAAAGAAATTTGGGGTCAACCTAGCACATTACCACACATTGAGATTACATGTGATGATATGGGACGTCCTATAGGAACAAAAAGAAATAAATTTACTGATTTCTTAGGGTCTTTGGCAAGAAATGGTAAGTATTGTCCAATTGATGTGGAAAATTGGCATAAAATGCCAACGGAAAAAAAGAAAGACATGTTAAATGTTATAAAGGTAACTAAAACACTTTTACATTATTTTAGTGTTTAAGACTTTTAATTTATGCAATGATAATTTATCTAAATTTTTTTTGTAGGAAAAATATGATCTTCCTCCGGGGGCAGAAAATTGGACACTACGCTCAATAGCAAAAAAATGGAGAAATTGGAAGTCAGAACTTAAAAAGAAATACTATAATCCTGAATTATCAATTCAAGTCCTTTTAGAACAGAGAGATGAAAGAGCTCATGCTGAACAGTATATGGGACTAATTACTTTTTGGAACAAAGAAAAATCAAAGGTAGACAATATCTTTTTATTTAGAATATAATTTGATTCTAATCGTATGTAGATTTTTATTTTGATATATTAGGAAATGTGCGAAAAAAATAAAGCTGCCAGAAAGCACAAGATAATGCATCAAACCACTGGAAGGACATCTTTTGCTCAAGTGCAACACAAATTGGTAATTCTTCTTAAGTAAACAGTTTCCTATTTGATTTACATAGGGATGCATTCTATTTTGAAGCCTCTTTGTGAAATGATTTTCATGCTTGTTGGTAATACTATCTATTATTGGGGTAGTACCATGTGGTAAAGTAGTCATGTAGCTTAGTTTGTGTGCTCGTTCAAATTTACATTAAAGAGCATTTTAGTCGTAGTTCTTAGTAATAGCTATACCCTATTTATTTTGCCAATTTCATACAGTTATAAAAGTTCAATCAATTTGAGGAACCTGATTGTAGTTGTATTTATTCTATAGAAAACACAAGAAATAATGAGCATGTAAGATTAAAAAGTCAAACATCTGTCATTATCATGTTTTGATTCAAATCGAAGGTGCTGATAACTTCTATTACATTTACTTCTAAAATGTGTTTACGCAATAGAATGCTAGTTTAAACCTGGTCTTTGATATAGCTTTGTTGATATGTATGATAAATTGTGTTCTATAGTATTGTAATGCAAGTGTATTTATGCATACTGATTTACTTATTGTATTGTATCTTTTGTATGATTGTGAGTTCCCGAGGGCATGATGCTTACTGAGGCTTTGAACTTTTGTCTTCCTTATTCTGATTGCTTAGATGAAATGATCTTTCCTCAATCAGTAATTGAACTTTCTGCTACTAACTTATATTTCAAATGACATTCAGGAACATGATGGGGATCTAAACAGTGCTATTAGCTCACATTTGGTGAAATAGGCAGGGTTATAAATGTATTACTATGTTTTACCATTTACTCAATACATAGTATTTGTGACTTTAGAAATGCTAGTGTTTATCATTAAATTATTTCCTAGGTTAGTTTAGAGTCATTGTCTCGTCTTTATACTTTGTTGATTTTGCTTAAATACAGACAGTAGAGGAAGAAAGAGCATTTTGTGAACAGTATTGGGAGAATCATGGAAGTGGGCAATGCTGGATCTGCTGAAGCATTTGATTTAATACGAGTTTTAGTATCCCCAAACTTAAAATGCTTTAGAGAATAATTTACTATATCTGTGCTTTTGTCTGTATATTATGAGTGTCTGTATATCCCCAAACTTCAAGTTTAATGCTTCTGCTACTCTCACCAGTTACGTTAAGATAATATAATATTTCTGTTCAAGTTTGATGCTCTTTGGAAAACATGCTTCTGTTGATTAGCTTTATTAGATTCTGTTGATTAGTTAAGATAATATAATATTTTTGTGCAAGTTTGATGCTCTTTGAAAAACATGCTTCTGTTGATTAGCTTTTCTAGATTCTGTTGATTAGTTTTATTGAAGTAACTGAAGGTGGAAAACACGCCATTTAGATTGGGATGAACTTGAATATTTGCAGGAAAAAGAAAAGGGATACCCTCCATCACGAGTTGAATTATTCCAGGCTTGCTTTACTCATGCCAATGGAAGTCCTTCAAGTAATATTGTAGCAGAAAGATTGGTAAGCTATTTTATACTCTTCAACTATGTTGTAGCAAAAAATGATTTATTTTAATTATCATTATATATTTAATAAGTATCAACATGTTATGTTTTGATAAAGGCCGCAATGAATGAATTAACAAATCAACTTCCTGAAGATTCTAATGATCCAGTGAATCAGAATGATATATTTGCTCAAAGTACGTATGCTTAGTGATGGTGTTAGTCCATCTGATTTATGGGGAGAAGTTCCTAGTCGTGGCACATGCAATCGACTAGTGATGGAACAACAGACAAAATTAGAAAAAATGGATGAGCAAATTAAAAAGCAAGGCCAACATATTGCAATGTTAGAAGCTAAAATTTCTGATCAATCAAACCAGAGTCATTTTTCAAATTGCAATAGTAATCAACACACATCACCAAATAGTAATCCACAAATGTCTGTTCCTCATCATCCATCTTTATGAGTAAGATTTATTTAATTTCATTTTTATTATGCATTTCACACATCTTCAAACTCTTTAAATTTTTAACTCTTTTACACTTTTATGTAGATTGGATGTTCTGTTTTGATCAAAAGTTTATTTGATTCAACGAAAATTGTGGCAAAAGGAGTGCTCCATAGCATGGATCCAAATACTATAGTAGGGAGACAAGCACTAGGACCAAATTGGTGTGAAGTAAGAATGCAAGTTGTCCTGGAACCAGAAGAGAGTTTAATTAGACCTTATGATCTTTTACAAAAGTTTGAGGATGCACTTGGAGGAATGATATCTTGGCCTTATTATCTGGTATATTTTCTACTTTTCATTGAAATATTATTAATTTTTTATATTTATCATGTAATTATAATTTTAAATAAATATGAAATGCATTTGTAGTTAACAGTAAATGAAGATTACTATTAGGTGAATATGAAATGATACTTTACATTTTCTCGTTTGGTATGATATTTAATTTTTTATCATTATTTTTATTAACTTTTTTTCTTCATTGTTTTATTTCACTAATACAGATTTATTCATTGTATTTGTAGGTGATAGATACTTGAATTTTTGTGAAGCTATACAACGGTTGAAGATAGTCTGCCTAGCTAGTTTTTATTTTATAAAACTCTGTTCTAAAACTTAATATTTTGAGTGTAGTGTGTTGTTAGTTTTGGATATAAAGAACTTGTCGTTAGTTTGCATTTATAACTTTGACTCAAATATTTGTTGGATGAATTTAGATTATCTATTTGCACTTTAAATAATATTTTATAATTTTTTTCTATTCTAAATGGTGGATGGATTGTGATGATGTGCAAATATTGAATTCATGTTATATATTCTATATAAATATTAATGATCATTTTAAATATATTTATAAATTATTATAATGACATTTGGTAATGTCATAATATATTAGTTAAAGTGACATTTAAAATGATTTTATAAATTATCTTTACTGACATTTTTATTGTCCTTATAAAAAATATAAATATCATAATAAATGAGTTTTGGTGACATTTAGCTTTATCACTGTTATGATGATAACACGACATATATAAATGTCCATAAAAAGACTTTTCTTGACATTTTAGAGTGTCGTTATATCTTTAAATTAGGACACTTTTCATGTTAGCATTGATATTGTATAACAATATTATAAAATGTCAAGATATTGAGGAGGGTCTAAGACGATATCACTTTATAGGGCGTTTTTGATAGATGTCACCAAAACGTTAATGTCACCATACATATGTAATAAGGACATTTATGTGTGTCATGATAGACTAATTTTCTTGTAGTGATAATAGGGGCCCTAGGCATAATGACCTATACCTTGAGCCGACCCTGGTCCCACTGTTTGGTCGAACGGGGGAGGCGCTCAACTGGGATTCCCCGTCCAGTCGATCTCAGTTGTTCTTCTTCATGGTCGCTCAACTCGGTAGGTTGTTCCTCGCGCGGCCGGACATGCGGTCCGGTCGGACTAGTCCTTGTAAGGTTGTCACAGTTGTGAACATCTAATGCCCCCTCTATAGTTGTCCCGATCAGACACGAGCAATCTGCTCAAATGAGCCTCCAGACTGAACGGACACTTCAGGCTCGCTCGGCTCGTTACCACCCGCTCGGCCAACTTTGGTGACTAGGTGGTTTCCTGCCTTTGATCTCCACGTTGACTATTGTTCCCTCCTTTTAATCATACTTGGTGGGCTCCCTTTACTACATCATAAATCTTACCCTCAAGTCTAAGCAAAGGAGGCTGTAAATCTAACTGACTGGATGAGCAATGTCTTCGGTGATCTCTAAAGCCGATCGAATATTCTAGGTTTCAGAACAGCCATTCGGCTATAGTGAATACGGCAAGTGCTTTCGGCCATGAGTTAGAGTTGTCATCTGGTTATCACTTACTGAAATGGGTTTAAAGCCGCCACTCGGCTATCACTTATTGACATGGGTTTAGAGCCACCACTCGGCTATCACTTATTAATATGGGTTTAAAGTCACTGCTTGGCTTTGCATTCCACCGATTAAGAGTTTATAATCACCACTCGACTTTACTTAGATTTAGAGCTGTCGCTTGGCTATAGGGAATACTACAGTCATTTCCCGCCATGAGTTTAAAGCCGCGACTCAGCTATCGCTCTCTGCCATGTGTTTAGAGCCGCCACTCGGTTGTACCCCACTGACCTAGGTTTAGAGCCACCGCTCAGCTATATCTCAATTTGCGTCATCCACTTGGGGAGCTCATGGGCAGCACTTAGCATTTTTTTCAACTTCCTGTTGCTTCCTCCGATGAGTAAGTGTCTTTTAATGGTTGCTGATATCACCCAATTTCTCAAAGACTGCGTAAATCTCTAGTCATTAATGTCAAGCACGCCACCCATGCCCTTTAATTAAACATCATTAATGCCTCCCTGTCGCCAAGCGCCACGTGTCCTGCTTTCTGCCACCGCACATTTGACGTGACAGGCAGATATCCATAATTGATGTGACATGAGCCATTTTGAATTCAACGATCAGATCTTGGCTTTATTTCCCATAGCCCTGGATCAGACAACCCAAAGCAGTCATCCCCAGGGTTTATAAACCCTTATTCGTCGTCGTTCTCCTACTTCACCACATCTTCTTCCTCGTGCATGCTCTCTGCTGATTTTCTACTTCATCATTCATCGCCAACGATATTTGTTCGTAAGCTTTCTCTCCATTTGTTCATCCGCTCCTTGATTTTCATCAACATTCTCACCTCTACTTCTCGTTGTTTCTCTATGGTCGCCTATTCTCCTCCTCCTCCACGAGCTCTAGTGGTCTCTTCAAAATTTATTGAACCAACTTGTTTTACACAAGCAAGCAAGGATCCAAACTGGTGCAATGCAATGACTACAGAATTTGATGCACTTCTTCAAAATGGAACATGGAGTCTAGTTCTGTGCACTCCCTCAATGTTGTGGGCTCTAAATGGGTATTCCGTCTTAAGCATCGAGCTGATGGTTCTCTTGAACGACACAAAGCTCGACTTGTAGCTAAAGGATTTAGTCAACAACTAGGTATTGACTTTAATGACACTTTTAGCCCAGGCATCAAAATTACATCTGTCAGACTATTATTATCGATAGTTGTTAGTTTTAATTGACCTGTATGACAATTGGACATTTCAAATGCGTTTCTCCATGGTGATCTTGAGGAAACTGTTCATTTATCCTCAATTTCCATCTCGTATTTGTCAACTTAAGAAATCATTATATGATCTTCGACAAGCTCCTCGTGCATGGTTTCATCGACTATCTAATTGGTTACAAGCTCAAAGATTTTCTGGATCAAAGACTGACTTGTCTCTATTTCGTAAATATAATGATGAATCTATGATATTTTTTCTTATTTATGTTGACAACATTCTGATAACCAGCAATGATCACAAGGGTATCACAACTTTATTAAGTCTTCTCAATCAAGAATTTTCTACTCGAGATTTGGGTATTGCTCCCTTTTTTTCTTGGTATTGAGCTTATTCCACATGAGGATGACTATCTTCCCTCTCAGAGCAAATACATTACTGGACTTCTTCAAAGATCCAAAATGAATGGAGCACGTCCGGTCTCTACACCAATTGCTATAAACAACTCTCCAACTTCATCCTCTCTTACTCTATCTGATACACAGATTTATCAAAGTATTGTTTGAGCTTTACAATGTGTCACTATCACACACCCTGATATTACTTTTGCGGTAAATTGTGCTTGTCAATTCATGTATGCTCCAACTGAACAAAATTGGGATAATATAAAAAGAATACTTCGATATCTCAAAGGTACTATTCTACATGATTTTCTTTTATATCGTCAATCGTCTCGAGATTTACATGTATATAGTGATGCCGATTGGGCAAGTTCTCCTGAAGATAGATGCTCTACTAGTGGATATGCAATATTTCTTGGATGAAATCTTATCTCATGGAATTCAAAAAAGCAACCTATAGTATCTTGTTCAAGTATTGAGACAGAATATAAAGCTATAGCAAATACAACATCAGAAATTATTTGACTTCAATCACTTCTCTCTGAACTTCATTTTGCATCAAATATTGTACCAAAAATTTAGTGTGACAATATTGGAGCAACATATCTCACAGCAAATCCAATCTTTCATGCTTATACAAAACATGTGGAAATTGATTTTTATTTTGTTCGTGAATGTGTGGCAACTCAGCAGTTATCTGTCTCTTATATTTCCACTGAAGATCAAATCGCTGATATCTTTACTAAGTCATTATCCAGCCAACGTTTCAACAAGTTAGCAAGCAAACTCAACGTCAAAGATGTCACGCTCAGTCGTCGCGGGGTAATAGAGTTAAAAGAGCATTACCAGATTGACAAATGAAATCTTGAGATCATATCATATTAGTCGTAGGACATTCAATAACTGAGAATAAAACAATCCATACAGTTTATAATGTAGTCTCCGGCTGACAACAGATATTACTAAAAGGACATAACGATATAGAAATCATCACAAATAACCTACTCCACTACAACGAGGAAAACAAACTCTATGACGTAATGTAAATACCTCCCAACTTGTCAGTAAACTCCCTTAGGATATCCTACAAACAAACAAACTTTTGTATGTGATTTCAACTTGTCAGTATCTCCCTTTAGCACATGTGCTGGACTACCCCATATCCAAATATGACTCAGACTAGGCTTACGCCCATTCCACAATTCCATGGGAGTAGAAGGTACTAATTTAGAAGGTACCATATTTAGAATATACACTTCTGTTTCTAGAGCATATCCCCAAAATGAATCTGGTAATTCTGAATAACTCATCATCGATCTAACCATTTCCATAAGAGTTCTATTCCTTCTTTCTGTCATACCATTCTATTGGGGTGTGCCAGGTGCAGATAATTGGGATTGAATCCTGACCTCTAATAAGTAATTCCTAAACTCTCCAAAGAGATATTCGCCACCATGATCAGACCGTAGTATCTTGATACTTTTACCATGACGTTTCTCCACATCAGTCTTGTACTCTTTAAACTTATTAAAGCATTCAGACTTGCGGCGCATCAAGTAAATGTACCCATATCTTGAATAGTCATCTATAAAAGAGACAAAATATTCGAAACCAGCTCTTTCCTGGATAGACATAGGACCACACAAATCAGAATGAATCAGTTCCAACACACCTTTGGCTCTATACCCCTTGGCCTTAAAAGGTCTCTTGGTCATTTTACCTTCCAAGCAAGATTCGTAAGTTGAAAAGTTTTCCAACACTAATGAACCCAAGAGTCTGTCGGCTATTAGCCTTTGAATCCTATTTAAGTTAATATGACCAAGCCTTAGATGCCAAAGATATGTTTGATTCATTTCCGAAGGTTCCTTTCTCTTATTAGAATTAGAAGATGTGCTATTAATTTCCATTTGTTGCTTTATGGGAGTTATTGGATTTAGAGTATACAAATTGCCAACTAATGTACCAGAACAGAAATTACACTATTTTCTTGACAACCACTTTGTCATCAAAAGAAACAGTATATCCATCCACAAACAGTTTAGAAACTGAAATTAAATTCTTTCTAAAAGTTTGTACATAAAGACAATTTCTCAAAACCAAAGTTCTATTCCTATCTAATGATAAGTAGACGTCTCCCACTGCAACAGTCATCACTTCCGTAGCATTGCCCATGTAGATGGTTATGTCTCCCTCATATAGTCGTCGGGTTTCCTAGAACCCCTGCAATGTATTGTAGACATGATCAGTGGCTCCTGTATCTACACACCAGGTGCTGGTAGATAACACCGCTAAACATGTTTCAACTACTAGAGAATAAGATATACTCTTATTGCTCTGATTCCTACGAGGGCAGTCCGCCTTCCAATGTCCCAACTGCTTGCAAATGAAGCACTTGCCCTTTGGCTTCTTCACTCTAGCTTTAGGTCCAGTACCTAGAGATCATTTCACCTTCTTTGCTGAGCCAGCCTGTTTCTTCTTCTTCTTGCCTTTCGACTTAGAAGTAGAAACATTTTCAGCAAAGTGAATCTAAGAACTATGACGAAATATACCTTCTGCTGCCTGAAGTTCTATCAGAAGTTCCACCAATATATAAGCCCTTTTGTTCATGTTATAGTTCAGGCGGAACTGCTCAAAACTTCTGGGTAACGTTTGGAGAATAATATCGATCTAGGTTTCCCCATCGATTTTAGCTCCAAGAATCTGTATTTCATTCAAATAAGTCATCATCTTGAGGATATGATCCCTTACGGGTGTCTCCTCTGACATGGTGGTTGTCATTAATTTTCTCATTGTCTCTTGCCTAGCAGCCCAATTCTGGTATCCGAAGAGTTCTTTGAGATTGTTCATCATATCATAAGTAGTTGGTAAGTCCTAATGCTGATGCTGCAGCACATTTGACATTGAAGCCAAAATGTAACACCGCGCCATCTCATCTACTTTTACCCATTTCTTATGATACTCAATCTCCTCTTCACTATTATCACTATTAGGCACATCAGGGCATGTCTCTAACAGTACAAACTTATAGCCTTCAGCAGTTAGGACAATGTCCAGGTTTCTTTTCCAATCTATGTAGTTGGGACCAGTAAGTTTATTCTCTTTTAGAATAATAGCCAGTGGGTTGAAAGTCATCCTAAGAATCACAAAATAAACTTTTGGTCAAGACTCTAAATTTAGAATAATATTGATTCCTCAAACAATATTATTTAAATTTACCAACACCTCAAAACACCGTGAATTTTGCATGCCACATTAGTGTGGACGTATACAAATTCAACATTTGTAAGAGGAGGTTTTACCCATTAATTTTATTATCTTGTCATCCAAACTTTATGACAAATAAAATTAATAGTTTGTTTTCCTTTGGTCATGCAAAAAATAGCAGTGACTTCGTTGGGGAGGATACTATTGAATGTGTCTAAGTGTATACCATTACTTAATACTTAGTCCATTAAATAGGATTATGCCCCTTCAGTTGAAGAAGATCGCACACTCCTAAATAATTTTCTATAATCATCCATAAAGGAATTTTGATCTAGTGATCCGCAAACAAACTCATTCGTTGTGGAGGGAGGCACTCAAAGCCAACACGCAAGTTTGTTGCATCATTTACAAACCAATAATGGAGACCATGGAATTTATTTAATAATCCCTCTCTCACTTAGTTATTTAAGGTGAGGATTTTATCATACACACACACATCACAACAAATAAAGCAATAAATATGGAAAAATAATTTTCCAACTATTATGACCTTTTCCATCACTGTCCTCGGTGTGTTGTCAACCCTACCTGCTGCCATCTTTAGCCACCGCAATGGGGTCTAGTCGCTGCATCTATCTTGCTTCTTTTTCTGCTGCACCTCTTGTAAAATATCAGAAAAATGGCGAATAAAAATAAGGGAATTTTCTGGAATTTTTGGAAATTTTTCAGGAATTTTTCGGAGCTCGTATGGACGAGTTTATGGGGATAAAAAATGGGGCCCGGGAAAGCCTGTTTAGGCTACCCATTTAAGCGAGGAAAAGTTGTTTTTCTTTTCCTTTTTATTTTTCTCTTATTTCCTTTCTTCCTCGCCGAAACCACGCGCCCGACGCCGAGCCTCTTTCTCCCGATCCCTTGCGTGCCCTAACTGGCGCACGCGACGGTTTCCTCACGATTTAAGCCACGCCCGACTCTTCTCCTCTTTCTTTCTTCCCTTGCCACTGGCCGATCCTCTTCTCTGACGCGCCGATCTTCATCTCACAAGTCGTCGCCGACCATCGGGGAATCACGACGGTCTACGCAGTTTTAAGGCCGAGCCCTAACTGTTCAGAGCGTCGCCTTTCCTCTTTCCCGATCTCCTCTCTTCTTACCATCGGCCAAAGCCCCGAGCAGTGTCGATCAAGTCGACAACTTCTCTGCCCAAGTGCTACCGGCCTTTCTCTGCCTTAGCTTGGTCTTCATTGCCATACTCTAGCCCCGGCCGACGCCGAGGTTCTTCCTTTTTCCTATTTTCTACCCTAGCGCCGACTGCCTCCATGTTGTGACTTAGTTCTCCACCGTCGCAGCCTGAAACCGACCACCATACAGTGTTGTGCCCTAGCATCAGTGGTCGATCCTTATTCTTGTTACTCTCTAATCTCCTGCGATCTTGAAGGTAAGGGAGTACTGGATTGGAATTTGGGAGCTGATGCTATATTTAGTTAGATTCTTGATCTCCTCATGTTCTGTTCAGTGAATATTTCAGCCGGAAGGGTTATTCCGTGGACTTTCTTGACTTACAGCAGCAACCCCATCCTGTAGCCTTGCTCTAGCAGCAACAGCAACTGTGGAACTTGAGGTAAGGTTTAGGGTTTTGATCTTCGTTGTAGATGATTGCTAGTTGTGTTAGCAATAATTGTTAACTTAGGTTTATAATTTATCTAATGGTGTAATTTTGGGGTTAATGAAACTAACCCTAGATGTTTGGTGGATTAAGAAATTGTTTAGCTATTTATTTATAATTAACTTAGCTAAACTGTACGATTTATTACAGGACTTTGACGCGAGACGAGTATCTCGACGTTGGATTTGGACCAGATACGATTTTTCCTTTTTGGAGGCGGGTACCTCTTGACTTATCTTTTATGATATTGTCAATTGGATATGCATAGTATTTTATAGCTACAAGCAATGATCATGTTTGTCTTTGGTATGTCACGGTTTCATACCCATAGCATGTTCTGTTATGTCGCTTGTTATGTATCCATGTTTATACCTCGTGATTATTGCCATGAGTACCTTAGTTTCTAGAGTAAGTGACATACCATGCTTTACTGAGTTTAGGACTAGATTCTGGATTTTTATTATCTGGCATGTGTACCTATATTTTTATATCATATCTGATCTGTGTACCTAGACCATTTTGCTTTGATCCATGTATATTGTTGGTACATATTTTATGGAGGTGGATATGTTCAGCACCTAGGTTCTTATACCATAGAGGACATGTATACCCTAGATCTGTGGATTTGACTTACTGGTACTAGGGTACACATTTATATATATATATGGATTTGGTTCAGGATATTGTTATGCTTAGTGTCATGCACCATTCGCATGATTGCATGCTGCGTGATAGGCTGCTCCATTATTGTAGAGCATATCACCAGTTTCATCATTGTTCAGTGCTCCGCTGGGACGCTCATGGGTAGCGTGACGCAGCGTCGTAGCACGTCATTTTGGCTCTGTCGGTGCTCCGTTGGTCCGCTCATGGGTAGTGTGACGCAGCGTGGTAGCACGTCAGGGTTCCCTCCCCGTCATGGTGTACCGAGAGATGAGAGCATTGCACTCCCCCACTTATGATTTGGGGTAGGAGTATGTGTGTACTCCGACAGCATCCCGTCCGCTCGGTCACTCATCAGGAGTAGTGACGTCAGAGTGCACGGTTGTCACAGCCCTACCTACTCGGTCTCACCATTGTGTGTGAGATGGCCGACTGGCGTCAGGGGTGACCATGTCATTGGCATCATATGCATTGATGTATTTATTGCTTGTGCTTGTTGTATTTATTTGCTGCATTTGGTTGGATGTATATGTTTGACATGCATACAGGATTTATGACACTCTCGGTTTGACGACCTTTTTGTTCTGGATAGGAGTTCCTGGTGAGTACAGCTTCCTCAGTTACCTTTCAGTTTTACATTTTTTCTATATATGATTAGGAAGTTGTATTCCATGTTTATTGCTGTTAGATATATTTTACTAGGCATGTCTATTGGTATTCGCTGAGTTGTTGAACTCACCCCCGTGGACACTATTTTCAGGTACCAGGTTGTTTACGGAGTCGCTTGGAGTATCCTGTCTGCTGGTCCCCATGTCACATCAGAAGACCTGTCTCCATTTTTGTTTATTTATATTTTGGTAGATGAATGTGTGTATTTGACTTTGTGTTCCGATTTTGTTTCCACAGTGTTATGTTGTTGTGTGGTGTAAGCCTAGCCGGCTAGCAGTGTTTTATTTTGTTTTGTTTTGTATGGGCTTGTATTTATGTTTTTCCGCTGTGTTGGTTTTGATTTCAGCCGAGTGGGCTGATAAAAATATATATAACTGCGTGGTTGTTGTTATATTTGTCTAGCCGTGTAGTCTGAGATTATTAACTGCGTGGTTGTGTATATATTCCAGCCGCATGTGGCTGATGTATATTGTGTCTGTAGAAATTCTTCAGATTGTCACCCGTGCAGGGGAGGTGCTGCCGAAATTTCTTCGGACAGGGACTTTCCCGGGGCGTGACAATTTAGTGGTATCAGAGCCAAGTTATACGATACTTGCTATGTGTTTTGGATGTTCGAGATTTATCTGATACCAATTTATTGGTATCAGAGCACGGTTTATGAGCCTTATTTCCGGTGTTTCGGATTTCGTGATTTGGTTTTCTTGATGTGACTTTTTGGGTTTTGGGACCTGGCAACAACAGGACATCTCCAAGCTATAGGAGGTATGTTGGTATACTGTTATCTTACCTTTTTGTTTGTATATGCACCGTTGACTATTCCAGTTTATGACATGTATTAGCATTCTTTATTAGTACCTGTCTAGTTGATATAGCATATATTTTATGTGTTAGGTAAACCCCTGATCATGGTAACCCTAATAGAGATCAAGGATTACGGTCTCAGGAGACTTTTTATATCATAACACCAGTAGTTTTAGCTTCTATTACTACTAGTTGGTTAAGAGATGGAGGCACATACCAGTCTCTGTTGTTATTGGCTAGGTGCTAGGTAATAACTAGTAAGTACATATTTTTGTTGACTCAGCCAGTAGAGTACTGATATACTTTAGTTAGTTTTCGTCGGTAGATGATTAATGTACTCTGGTTAGATCAGTCAATAGAAAACTGATTTACACATGTTGATTTGGGTAGTCGTGGATCGATTTACCTTAAATGCTTATGGAGGATTAGTGTATTCTTGGGCAAACTTTAGATGATTGATTTAGTTATGTTGGTCCGATCAGTAGAGAATCTCTCATGCATTTTGGATTCTATTACTGTATTCTTGATTAGTTAGTCAATGACAGATTCATTTGTTTTGGTTGGTCCGATCAGTAGGGAATCGACTTACTCTATTTTATAGAGATGTTGATCTTTGGGTTATTTGTGCTTAGGTTGGTATCTAGAGCACATTTGAGTACATGTTTTGTACTGACGTGGAAAGACTGAATTGACCGTATACCATTGTCGATTTCGGTCAGTCTATAGAGGATCGATGTATCCTATTCCATGTGGACTTTAATTTTTGACTGTATGTACCGAGTTGGATAACATAGAAGGTAGCATAGGGAATATCAGGTTGATTGGGTTAAATATGCTTATTATGTATATCTATGTGGTGTGTACATATGATTATTGTGGGTTCTAGTAGATTATACCCGAGTGGTCTGATTGGTTAATTGGAGGTATTTTGTTGATTAAATCTATGTTGTGAAATGTGCACATGTGTTTGGGTGTAATATTTGAGGTATCTTGTTCATCATATTTGTTCTGTGTGTACACTCGTGTCGATTATGATTTGTTGGAAGTATTACGTTGATTATACTCTTGGCATAGGTGTATATATGTCATGTGAGTGTTGTTTGAGGTGTATTGTCGATTATATCTACGTTGATATATGCACACGGGTTCGGTACGCATTGTTGGAGGTATCACGATGATTTATACTTATGTTGTGAGTACGTTTGGTGTGTACGAATTGGAGGATTATGTTGATTATACCTATGTTGTGTGCATGTGCGCCAGGTGTATGGTTGTTAGCATCATGATGATTCTATCTATGTTGAATGTAGAATGTGGAATGTCTACATTATGTTATTGGTTGTATTACCCTATCAACTAATGCTCCTATTAGTGGGTGACCAACCCACTTGGACGATGATAGAGTTGACTATGGATTTGATTTGCTTACTGGATTGTGATACCCTTGGCTACCCATAGTGATATGTGGTAAAGTGACCTTATGCAGTCTCTGGCTAGATAGTTAGGTGTCGTGGGCATTTATGTTTGTTTGTGGTAGAGCGTAGCTCCCACATATTTTGGATTGTCGTGGTGGAGCGTTGCTCCCGCATGTTATGGATCGTTTGTGGTGGAGCGTTGCGCCCACATATTACGAATTGCTTGTAGCGGAGCATTGCTCCCGTATTTATTGCAGATACATATTTCAGATTTTTTGTGGTGGAGCGTTGCTCCCACATATGGAGGATTTCTTGTGGTAGAGCGTTGCTCCCACATATGTGGTATTTCGTGTGATGGAGCGTTGCTCTCACACTGGAGGATCTATTCTTTGGTGATTTATATCGTTGGTGATCAGATTTTCTGACTTGTTGTCGGGGATCTTATGGTTAGGAATGTCTGTGATATGGATATTATGTGTCTTGGTTTTACCATTTAGGGTTACAATGCCCTAGATGCTTTCATGGACTCGATGATTTTTGGTATTCCTAGGATGTTGGATCGGTTTCCATTGTCTTTGTTGGCAATATTATGATCTATTTCAGATCCGAGGTGAGTCATGTACACCATCTTCACATAGCTCTAGAGATGTTTCGACAAGAACATCTATATGTGAAGATCAGTAGTGCGTATTTGGATTGTCTCATGTGAGATGTTTGGGACACACGGTCACCAGTAGTAGTATATCGTGGTTCCACAGAAGATAGAGGTTGTTACCGTTTGAAGCAGTCGAGATCAGTGCAGGAGATCCGCAGTCCTTGGGACTGGCAGGATACTACAGACCTTTCGTCGAGGGTTTCTCCCGCATAGCTATGTCACTGACACGCATGACCAGGAAAGGCGTGAAGTTCACGTGGTCCGAGGATTTCGAGACCAGCTTTCAGGAGCTGAAGCGGAGATTAGTGTCGACTCCAGTTTTGGTTTTACCTTCTGGAGAGGACGGATTCGTGCTCTATACCGACGCATCTCTACAGGGTTTGGGCGCTATTTTGATACAGCATGGCAGGGTAGTCTCCTACTTCTCGGCAGTTGAAGGAGCATGAGGAGAACTACCCAGTACATGACTTGTAGCTGGCCGCCATTATTTTGTCTTGAAGATTTGGCAGCAGCATCTGTTCGGTATTACATTTGAGATTCTCACTGACTATAAGAGTCTCAAATATCTATTCACTTAGAAAGAAACTTAATCCCCGACTGAGGAGAAGGATGGAATTTCTGAAAGATTACGATTTGTACCATTAGCTATTACCCGGGGAAAGCTAATGTGGTTGCTGATACACTCAGCAGGAAGTCTAGAGGGACTTTGGCTTGCCACTGAGTTTCAGTTACAGACTTGGTTCAGGGTTTCTCCGAGTTAGACCTTGAGGAGCAGGGACAGACAGAGCAGGGTATTCTGGTTACCATGGTTGCTCAGTCGTCGATCAGGACGAGGATCCGAGAGGCTCAGGATGGTGATCAACATTTATAGTTCATTGGCAGTCAGATAGCTTCCGGGCAGCACACCGAGTTCACACGAGACGAGGAGGGTATTATATACTTTCGAGGCAAATTATGCGTACCTTAGTCTCACCCGATTTTTTCGGAGCTACTTCAGAAGGCTCATCGCTCTCGATTTACGAACCACCCAAGCGGAACCCGCATGTGTCGAGATTTGAGGCGTTCCTACTGGTGGAATGGTATAAAGAAAGACATCACGGAATTTGTAGCAAGATGTCTTGTCTGTCAGCAAGTGAAGTCCGAGCATCAGAGATCTGCCGGTTTACTTCAGCGGATTCCTATTCCCGAGTGGAAATGGGAACACATTACCATGGACTTTGTGGTGGGTTTGCCGAGGACACGACGAGGCCATGACGCGATTTGGGTAATCGTTGATCGATTAACCAAATCCGCGCACTCGTTAGCGATCCAAAAGACTGATTTCCTGGATCGATTGGTAGATCTGTTTTGCCGAGAGATCATCAGATCACGTGGTATCCCGTTGACTATTATTTCGGATAGAGACCCCCGGTTCACGTCTTGTTTTTGACAGAGTCTGTAGCAGGCCTTGGACACGCAGCTCTGTTTCAGTACAGCTTTCCATCCTCAAACAGATGGACAGTCAAAGCGGACCATTCAGATTCTAGAGGACTTGCTGAGGTCATGTGTATTGGATTTTGGAAGCAGTTGGGAGGACCACTTGCTATTGGTAGGGTTCGCCTACAACAACGTCTTACATTCGGTCATTCAGATGACACCGTTTTGAAGCATTGTATAGTAGGCCTTGTCGGACACCCACCCTCTATGATGAGGTTGGGGGAGGCCCAGTGGTTGGGACCTCATAGTGATCAGCATGAGGCAGAGTTGTCCGTACTATCTGACAGAGAATGTCAGAGACGCAGGACCGCCGGAAGAGTTATACTGATCGGAGACGCAGACCCTGGAGTTCTCTACAGGCGACCATGTATTTCTACGACTTTCACCCACGAAAGGGGTGAAGAGATTTGGCCTCAGAGGTAAGCTAGCTTCGCGATACATTGGACCTTTCCAGATCTTGGAGAGGATTGGAGCGGTAGCTTACCGACTGGCACTACCATCGTCCCTGGCAGGCGTGCATGACGTATTCCATGTGTTTATGCTGAGGAGGTATATACTTGACCCGACACATTTGCTGACAGATATCTCAGTTCCCGTTCAGCCTGACGTCACTTATGAGGAGGTTCCGGTACGGATTTTGGATCAGAAAGAGCGTCAGCTGTGGAACAAGACTATCCGGCTGGTTAAAGTCGGATGGCAGCATCATTCGGACGAGGAGGCTACTTGGGAGCTCGAGGATACTATCCGAGCTCGATACCTCCATCTTTTCACTTGAGGTATGTGATTCAGTTTACCATTCAACATTTATACTTTCTGTCTATTGTTAGTACTTGCTGATGGTAGATAACGAAATTTGGGGACCAAATTTTTATTAGTGGGGGAGAATGTAAAATATCGGAAAAATGACGAAAAATAATAAGGGAATTTTTCGGAATTTTTGGAAATTTTTCGAAGCTCGTATGGACGAGTTTACGGGGATAAAAAATGGGGCCCAGGAAAGCCTGTTTAGGCTACCCATTTAAGCGAGGAAAAGTTGTTTTTCTTTTCCTTTTTATTTTCTTTCTCTTATTTCCTTTCTTCCTCGCCGAAACCACGCGCCCGACGCCGAGCCTCTTTCTCCCAATCCCTTGCGTGCCCTAACTGGCGCACGCGACGGTTTCCTCGCGATATAAGCCGCGCCCAACTCTTCTCCTCTTTCTTTCTTCCCTCGCCACTGGCCAATCCTCTTCTCTGACGCGCCGATCTTCGTCTCACAAGTCGCCGCCGACCACTGGGGAATCACAACGGTCGACGCAGTTTTGAGGCCAAGCCCTAACTGTTCAGAGCGTCGCCTTTCCTCTTTCCCGATCTCCTCTCTTCTTACCATCGGCCAAAGCCCCGAGCAGTGTCGATCAAGTCGACAACTTCTCTGCCCAAGTGCTGCCGGCCTTTCTCTGCCTTAGCTTGGTTTTCATTGCCATGCTCTAGCCCCGACCGACGCTGAGGTTCTTCCTTTTTCCTATTTTCTACCCTAGCGCCGACTGCCTCCATGTTGTGACTTAGTTCTCCACCGTCGCAGCCTGAAACCGACCACCATACAGTGTTGTGCCCTAGCATCAGTGGTCGATCCTTATTCTTGTTACTCTCTAATCTCCTGCGATCTTGAAGGTAAGGGAGTACTGGATTGGAATTTGGGAGCTGATGCTATATTTAGTTAGATTCTTGATCTCCTCATGTTCTGTTCAGTGAATATTTCAGCCGGAAGGGTTATTCCGTGGACTTTCTTGACTTACAGCAGCAACCCCATCCTGTAGCCTTGCTCTAGCAGCAACAGCAACTGTGGAACTTGAGGTAAGGTTTAGGGTTTTGATCTTCGTTGTAGATGATTGCTAGTTGTGTTAGCAATAATTGTTAACTTAGGTTTATAATTTATCTAATGGTGTAATTTTGGGGTTAATGAAACTAACCCTAGATGTTTGGTGGATTAAGAAATTGTTTAGCTATTTATTTATAATTAACTTAGCTAAACTGTACGATTTATTACAGGACTTTGACGCGAGACGAGTATCTCGACGTTGGATTTGGACCAGATACGATTTTTCCTTTTTGGAGGCGGGTACCTCTTGACTTATCTTTTATGATATTGTCAATTGGATATGCATAGTATTTTATAGCTACAAGCAATGATCATGTTTGTCTTTGGTATGTCACGGTTTCATACCCATAGCATGTTCTGTTATGTCGCTTGTTATGTATCCATGTTTATACCTCGTGATTATTGCCATGAGTACCTTAGTTTCTAGAGTAAGTGACATACCATGCTTTACTGAGTTTAGGACTAGATTCTGGATTTTTATTATCTAGCATATGTACCTATATTTTTATATCATATCTGATTTGTGTACCTAGACCCTTTTGCTTTGATCCATGTATATTGTTGGTACATATTTTATGGAGGTGGATATGTTCAGCACCTAGGTTCTTATACCATAGAGGACATGTATACCCTAGATCTGTGGATTTGACTTACTGGTACTAGGGCACACATTTATATATATATATATATATGGATTTGGTTCGGGATATTGTTATGCTTAGTGTCATGCACCATTTGCATGATTGCATGATGTGTGATAGGCTGCTCCATTATTGTAGAGCATATCACCAGCTTCATCACTGTTTGGTGCTCCGCTGGGACGCTCATGGGTAGCGTGACGCAGCGTGGTAGCACGTCAGTTTGGCTCTGTCGGTGTTCCGTTGGTCCGCTCATGGGTAGTGTGACGCGGTGTGGTAGCACGTCAGGGATCCCTCCCCGTCATGATGTATCGGGAGATGAGAGCATTGCGCTTCCCCACTTATGATTTTGGGTAGGAGTATGCGTGTACTCCGACAGCATCCCATCCACTCAGTCACTCATTAGG
Source organism: Zingiber officinale (assembly GCF_018446385.1). Taxonomy (NCBI): domain Eukaryota; kingdom Viridiplantae; phylum Streptophyta; class Magnoliopsida; order Zingiberales; family Zingiberaceae; genus Zingiber; species Zingiber officinale. Next base: position 60,520,798 of record NC_055987.1, on the reverse strand, counting down.
AGTAGTGACATCAGAGTGCACGGTTGTCACAGCCCTACCTACTCGGTCTCACCATTGTGTGTGAGATGGTCGATTGGCGTCAGGAGTGACCATGTCATTGGCATCATACGCATTGATGTATTTATTGCTTGTGCTTGCTGCATTTGGTTGGATGTATATGTTTGACATACATACAGGATTTATGACACTCTCAGTTTGACGACCTTTTTGTTCTGGATAGGAGTTCCTAGTGAGTACAGCTTCCTCAGTTACCTTTCAGTTTTGCATTTTTTCTTTATATGATTAGGAAGTTGTATTCCATGTTTATTGCTGTTAGATATATTTTACTAGGCATGTCTATTGGTATTCGCTGAGTTGTTGAACTCACCCCCGTGGACACTATTTTCAGGTACCAGGTTGTTTACGGAGTCGCTTGGAGTATCCTGTCTGCTAGTCCCCACGTCACATCAGAAGACCTGTCTCCATTTTTGTTTATTTGTATTTTGGTAGATGAATGTGTGTATTTGGCTTTGTATTCCGGTTTTGTTTCCGGAGTGTTATGTTGTTGTGTGGTGTAAGCCTAGCCGGCTTGCAATGTTTTGTTTTGTTTTGTATGTGCTTGTATTTATGTTTTTCCACTGTGTTGGTTTTGATTTCAGCCGAGTGGGCTGATAAAAATATATATAACTGCGTGGTTGTTGTTATATTTGTCCAGCCGTGTAAGCTGAGATTATTAACTGCGTAGTTGTGTATATATTCCAGCCGCATGTGGCTGATGTATATTGTGTCTGTAGAAATGCTTCAGATTGTCACCCGTACAGGGGAGGTGCTGCCGAAATTTCTTCGGACAGGGACTTTCCCAGGGCGTGACACCTCTGGTCCACAAATAGTACCACGCCTCGCAAGGATACGATCCGCGACAAAAATAAAATTTTACATATATCGATCCTATATTCCACGAAGGAATGTATATGTAATCTAGATCGAAACAAAAATATAAAATCCTAAAACTAATCAGCTTCTACTGTATTTAATACATACAATCATGCACACACATAAAATGCCCTCGACATGTCCGAGGGTCCAATCACACAGAATCACATTAGGGCCATAATAGTTGGATCTAGGATGTCTGCAACCACAGAGTTAAATCTATTTGCACATCCTACTATTATCCTTCCTAAAATATGTATAACATGTGTATAATTAAACTAAAAACCAAACACACAGAGGCAAACCCTAGCTCTGATACCAATTGTTGGTTGCTTCTCAGAATATCGTACTGGTTCCCCTGTACAAAAATTTTGTACAAGTCCCGAACCATTCCTAACAACCTATTATGTTCTTTAGAAATTAAATTTGGAATCGCAAACAGAACTTAACATTATTGATTCCAAATTCAACTAATCTGTTCTTAGAGGTTTAGACTTGGATCGCAAACGATGCTTAATATTATTAATCCAAATCCACCCATGTTACAAATTTGATTAAATATTTATTTCAGAGATCAGCTTCCAGATTAAATATGGCGAGGCACTAGGCCTTCTTGGGTATGAGATCATCCACCACTTCCTAGATAAAGCCTTTCAACGAAATTCAATATTTAATCTCCTTATAGTAACCCTAGGTTTAACCATTAAGAACAATCGAATAACAAGATCGAAAACAAAAGACACACAAAACCAAATCATAAATTCGAAACCTAGAATCGTTATCCTCTTGTGTTTAGTATTTCAAAATTCATACAAAGAAAACTAGTATGATGCGGAACAAGACAACTAGTTATACCTCTCTTTGTAGCTTATAAACCTCACAATCTTCTATCATATTCCTCTTCTTATCTCGGACGTCATGTGGGCGATGATCTACCGAGATGAGAATCCACCCAAGCCTCCTTTTTCTCCTTGCAAGTTTCGGCCACCAACAATCTCCTAGAGATGAAGAACTTCGGCCACCAACCAAGCTCCAAGGGATGCTTTCTTTCTCTTCTTCTTCTCCACAAGCAACCGACCACCAAGATGAAATAAGAGCTCCAAGTGCCGCCGACCTCAACAAAAGGAGAAGAGAGAAAGAAGAGAGGAGAGGGCCGGCCACCACAAAGGAAAAGAAGAGAGAAATAGATGTATTGTTATGAGGTGAGGCACCTCTACCCTCTCTTTTATATTCCTTGGTCTTGGTAAATAAGGAAAGTTTTAAAAAATAATTAAAACTTCCTTATTTTCCCTTGCCAATGAACAAAAGGAAAATTTAACTAAAATTTCCTTTTATTCTTTTAATGGCCGACCCCTACAAGTCCTTCAAATTAGGAAAGTTTTAAACACAAAATTAAAACTTTCTAATTTGTTTCTGAAAATTTTTTAAAATAAAAATTCCTCTTTTAAAAAATTCCCTTCATAGTTGGTTATAAAAGGAAACTTTTATAAATTAAAATCTCTCTATTAAAAATGTGGATGATTACAATAAGGAAAGTTTTCTCCAAAGTTAAAATCTTTTTTTCAACCTACAAATAAGGAAAGATATTAAACCTTTCTCTTAATCCTTTGTAGAAACTATAAAAGGTAAAATTTAATTTTAAAACTCTCTTTTAAAATTATGTCTTCCACATTAGGAAAGATTTTAAAATAAAATCCTTTTTATTTTTATTGTGGTCGGCCACCTAAGCTTGAGCTCCAAGCTAGGGCCGACCACCACTTGATCCATCTAAGGCTTATCTTGGCTGGCCCTTGCTTGGGCTCCAAGCTTGGCTTGGCCGCCCACCTATGGATGGGTAAGAAGGTGGGTTTAGATGGGTATAAAACTTTATAAATAAAAGGCTACGATAGGGACCGAGAGGAGGAATTGATTTTGATCTCCCAATGAACTTGAGCTTCCCGTGTTTGCAACGAACACCCAACTCAAATTCATCAATAATATCTCATTCCACTAAAGAGTTATTATTGCACTACTGCATCAATCCCATATTACTATATGGGCTCCTTCTTATCATGAGTGTGTTAGTCTCCCTGTGTTTAAGATATTGAATACCCACTAATTAAATGAGTTGCTGACAACTCACTTAATTAATATCTAGCCCCAAGAGTAGTACCACTCAACCTTATCGTCATGTGGGACTAAATCCACCTACAGGGTTTACATGACAATCCTTATGAGCTCCTTGTTGGGTTTTTCGGGCCGCGAAAACCGCTTTTCGCGTCGCGGAAACCCCGAATCACCCAAAGCCGTAGATCCGTGCAAAGAAAACCGAACGAAAAACAAGTACGAGTTTCAAAACCTTTAGATCTACTCCTAGATCTATGTGTTGAGAATTTTACCCTTGAAGCGTGCCCTCGCAAATCCTGCTCGTCCAACGGTACGCCGGATCTCGAGAGTGTCAACGTAGACACTCCTCTAATGATATCCACACGAACAAGGAGTGTCTCTCACACTCAAAGGATGGAGAAGAGAGCCCCAAGTGTGCTAGCACTTTCTAGAGCTCTCGGATGGGATTGGAAAGGAAGAAAAAGAGAGAGTACAAAAGAAACTCATACACTCAAGTAGTAGTATCCCTCTTTTGTGACCTTCACTCTTCCTTTGCTCTTGGAATTCACTCAACCACCTTCTCCTCTCTTGGAAGTTCACGGCAACAGCAGCAAAACAAAGAGGAAAAAACCAAAAAAGAAGATGGAATGAATGCACACATTATACCACAAAATCAAAACCCCTCCTCACATTAGTGTGGCCGGCCACACAATGTAACCCCCTCATTAATGTGGCCGGCCACATTAAAGCCAAGGAGAGGGTGTAACCCCCATGAGGTGGCATGCCTCATGAGGTGGAGGTGATGTGGCAAGGATGAGTCATCCTTATGATGTGGCAATACGTCAAGTCAAACTTGATGTTTCAACTTCCATTTGGTCAAGTCAAAATTGACCAATTTCTTCCTTGTTGAGTTAAATCCAACCTTTGATTCAAGTCAATTTCAATTTAATGAATCTCAATTCATTAATATAAATTGACTCAATGAATCAAATTTAAATTAGACTCATTCAACAATTGAATCTAATTGAGTCTAACTCAATAAGTCTAATTTGAATCCAATCTTTGGTGCATCATATGAACCTAATCCAATTGGTTCATCATATGAACCTAATCTCCATCCACTTGTTCTTTGTGTGTGACCCAATAGGTTCTTATAACATTGGCAATATTTATAAACTCCTTTAGAAACATAAGCAATGAGCGGTATCTAGCAATACAACATTGCTACCCAAGTTACAAGAATGTTGAGATCCAACATCACCTTGTGACTACTAATTGTGACTCCTCACAATATGTGACATTGTCCTTCTATCCTTGACATCTAGATTGATCAATGTGAGGCATAGATCGTGTCATCCTCTAATCAATCTAAATCTTGAACTCCAAGTAGAGTCACTCGATCAAATGAGTTCAACATCTAATGTTGACTCATTTGGGCATGGCCATGCACTTCGTGGTCTAACTCTATCAAGAATATTGATGTCGCTGCCGTCATATGGGAGGGATAGATCCCATCTACATCACTCACATCCCTCTGCATAATTTGTTACATACCCAGTAATCGCCTTTATAGTCCACCCTGTTACGGGTGATGTTTGACGAAACCAAAGTACATAACTCCTTATCTAGGGATCCATGGTGACTTCAGGTCAAAGGACTAATAGTCATACTAATAGCCACATGAGAAAGTATATGACACTCATATAACGATCCATGATACTTTCTCATGGCGGGTCATTCAGTATACATTCTCCAATGTATACCCATGTGTCAGCTTGATATCTCTATATCCATGACTTGTGAGATCAAGTCATCGAGCTGACCTACATGCTAGTCTTATTGCATTAACATTGTCCCTGAATGTTAATACTCGACTAGGAATGATTTAGAGTAGTGTTCCCTATATCATCTCACTATCGATTCAACTAATCGATTGATATAGGTATGAACCTTCTACTCAAGGATGCTATTATACTTAGTCTATTTGACACTAATACAAATAAGTATAATAACCAAACAAATGCCTTTATTAATATACAAGAATATGATACAATGAGTCCATACAATCATCAAATGATTGACTCTAGGGCTCTAACTAACAATCCTCAAGGGGACATCATCAACCTAGATTACTAGGACACAGTTTCATTCTATAATCAACAACACACCATATAAATAATATCATTTCCCAACTTATCGGGCCTATTGATTTAATGAGCTAAATCACACCCTTTGATAAATTAAAGAAATAAGTATTAAGTATATGTGCTTGTTATTATATCATGATTAAGAGTACACACTTCCATAATAACCGAGGTATTGTTCTTTTATATAGTCAGTATAAAAAAAAATTACCTCAAATGATCTTGCTCAATACACTCATAGTGTACTAGTGTAATTTTATAGTTAAGATAAACTAATACCAAATTACACTACGACTATTCCAATGGTTTGTTCCTTTCCATCTTAGTCGTGAGCTACTTTTTATAACTTATAAGGAACTAATAACATGATCTTCTGTGTATGACACTACGCACCCACTACAACAAAAACATTAAAAGACAACGGTTAAAAACTGTTGTCGTAGACCCTTTAAAACTGTTGTAATTGGCAGTGTTGTTAAAAGTGGGGGCTACGACAACGATTTTAAACCGTTGTCTTTGAATGAAAAGACAACAGTTTTGCAACAGTTTTAAACTGTTGTCTTTGTTGTTTAGAGCATTTTTTATTAACACTACTAGTTTACAACCATTTTTGGGGCTACGACAACAGTTTTTAACCGTTGTCTTTGAGAGTGATAGACAACAACAATGATTTTAGATCATTGTCTTTTAAATTATTATCTTTTAATACCAATATATCATATTTCAATATAAATATATAATAAAGAATCATAATCACAAAAGAAAGAATATTTTCCATATTAATGTCATTCAAAATGTTACTTATACAAGAATTATATTACAATCACAAAAGAAAAAACATGTCTAATATTCAAATAAAATTTATCCCAATACAAATAAACAAATAAACTTCATTTACAACTAATGAACAATTGTCAAAAGACTAGAAACTTGTGATGGTGGTTCATGCCATGTAGGATTGCAAGTAATTATTGTCAACTCAAGCCCTATCAAAATCTTCAACTTGTAGAATTTCATTGGACTCCTCTTTCTCACTTGTTGATTCTTCCATGTCAACTTTTTCCAACATTCTGGATTTTTGTGAAGCAAAATATGTGAGCAAAGCACCAAAAAAAAAGGAAGAATATAATACTTGTAGAAGACATAAAACAAGGTTGATAGTTGAAATTTAGAGAAATGTAGTTGCTACAACCACAATAATAGATTTGATAAATCATATACTCTTCAAGTACCCCATTCATATCGGCAAATAAAACCAAAACATAAAAGATTACATGTAGAGGTGGTGGTGTTTTGGCATAATAACATGTTGGACTGCAGCACTCAAGCTCCCCCTTGGCAGGCTCATCAGACCATGGAGAACCAAATGTTTTATAAAGACCCTTGGCAGGCTCAAACTATGGGTTGTGGTAGTATCCAGTTGCTGATGCTGAAGGCTAGATTGAAAAGTTCCTCCTAAGCTAAATCCGCCATATCGTGTCATCTGGTTGATATCAAACTACCAAATGAATGAAGAAACATGATCAACATAGATAAGCCAATTCCAAAAGTTCACCACAGTTCAACTAATGCATTTAATTAATTATGAAAAAAATAGATAAAGAAATATAGATTGTTGAGTGAATATTACTTGTAATTGTCAAATCCTGGAAAACATTTGATGTTACTTGGAACGTTGGTGGCTCGCTAGGAAACTTTGTCAATAGAACCTGCAAAATATAAACATATATTAGAAGAGTTCATCTTTATCTGAAGCACTAGTAACTCTTGACCATATACAATTTTTGATACAAGGAGAAAATTTCAGGAAGGTTTATCCGAGACCTGCAAATGAAATTTGTAAATGAAATAAAATCAGACACAAATATAATCTGAACAAGAAAAACAAGGAAATATCAGTAATAAAGATCATCATCTCTAACATGTAATAAAAATTATTCTTTTTCACAATCTCATATATAGTTTCAACCTAAAAACTCAGTACAAAAAAAAATACGTATTTTTGTTTATATTGACAAAAATACTACATCATTATTCTATTGATTGACAACAATTCATGGGGAAATCTAACATGTAAGTATAGTTATATAAAGAAGCTATTGTAAAACTTACTTGAGTCAAATTGCTATCAATGTGAGGCAAGATGAAACCAGATTCAACTCACTTTTCTGTGTTAAACTTGATCAAATGAATGCAAGTGAAGACAGGTGGCAGCTTATATCGCTATCATGTTGTAACACCTTATAAAAAAGTAGATCTTCCATTTTCAATTTAGTTAGAATGCTATACCAATGGATTTAAAAGTGAACTATTGTCCAACAAGTTAAAGAATAGCGCATATAATGATGGTTTTCAAAATCAGTGCTTCATTTAGAGAAAAACCTCAATGCATAATAAACTTCAGAGCTAAAAAACATGAACCAATTAAATTTAAGCAATCATACCATATTCACCTATCGTTACTGTTTTTATTAATCCATAACTACTATTGTTTCTATGATTGCTGAGATTTCATACCATATTCACTAACACCATATTTTTTCAGAACATTTTCTATATATCACTAGACAATTTGTATAAATAAGATCGTTAGCTATAATAATAAATCAATAAAGCAAATATTTTCCCTTTACTTTTCTCTTATTCTTTCTACCCACAAGAGGTGAGATGGAACTCAACCACAGCAATGTACTTTAGGATTTGTTTTTGCATGATGGACACGTGTCTTCTAATAGCAGCTTATGACGCACAGGGGATGAGTTCATATTCATGCCTATTGATCTTTCCAATGGACATGTAGCTAGAAGGATTAGGATTAGTGGGTAATTTTACTTTCATCACACAGCAATTGCACACAGGTTTTATTGCCTGAATTGAAAATAATTTGAAACTATTTAAAGTTAAACAAAGAATTATCTACAAAACTAGAAAGAATTTTAACAACATATGAGACCATTTACAGAATGCAGCACAGAAAAATCGTTTATGCAACTCCACATATTGGTAAACTAAAACACAGTCAACTATTTTCATTCTCCAGGAAAATGATTTCCACAGGAACATAAACATAATTATAGACAAGTGTTAAAAATGGAAGAAAATAAGAACAATTATTGTAGCTTTAGCCAACCTCATGGAATATAACCATGAACTAAGACACAGGCCAATTATATGTCGATAAAGCAGTTTTAGAACACTGATAAAGAATTCAAAAAAAATAAACAAATAGGGCATAACAAACCTTATGCTATTGCAAAGAGCTCAGTAGTTCTTCAAAATCGAAGACAAGCCAATCGAATTTTGCTACAACAGCTTCCCGCAGCTGAACCCCAGCGCAGCATATAAATAAGTCCGCACCACCTTGTTTCCGAGCCTAAAGAAAGGCAAAAGTGAAAACTAGAAAGAATTTTAACAACATATGAGACCATTTACAAAATGCAGCACAGAAAAATCGTATAAATAAGATCATAGCAATCATCAAGTTATAATGGTCATAAACAAAAGAGAACACTCTCAGTGTTAACCAATTTGCACTTGTCACTAGATGCTTGAAAGATCTAAAAATGAAAAACTATGGAAAATTGACAAATATTAATCTAAAAGGAAAGGAACACAAACGATACTTGAACAAGAAAAGAGTTGTAGATATAGTAGGTAAGATGGATGTAACGCCGAAAATTCTCAAAACTATATTAGAAATATTCTATAATTATTCTGGAATTTTTAGATATTTTTCCGAAATTTTTAGAGTAGCGGAAGTAGCAAAAATAAATAGAAAACGAAAACGGCCTAAGCGGGGATTGAACCCGAGACCTATGGCTTAGGGATAATGCTAGTAATCAGTTGAACCCAGTAGGGCCGTGCTGAAAGGAAAGGGAGACAATTTTATTTAAGTTAGAGTTGGGCCGAAATTTCCACTTAATATAAATAGAAAAGTTAAGTGGGGTTTGGTTTATTTTGTTTGGTTCGGCAACTTTCTTCTCCTCACCCTAACTCACGCCAACTCCCCTTCCCTCTCCTTCTCTCGGCGCCAACCACAAGAAGGAACCTAGGGTTCCCTTCCTAGGGCTTCAAGGGCACCTTCCGGCGACATCTCCGACACGAGGACGTTCCCCTTCGCGAGAGGAACGCTTAGACGCGAGAAGATCGTCGAAAGGATCGTCTCCTCCGGAAACCTAGCGATTAGAATCGTAAGAAATTACGAATAGGAGGTAAGAAACCCCTCACCTGCAGTATAAGTAGCTTTCGTTTGATTGCATGCCTTTAGTTTAGCTATATGCAGATTTTTCGGCACCCAGGGTGTGTTTAAACCCTCCTCGCAGACTAGGGATCTAGTTGAGCACCTCTAGATGGGCCAGACACGTTATTCTCCTTCAATTGGAGGCTCTAGATGTTGTCGGGTGCCTAGAGGTGGTCTCCCTATTAGAGGAGAGAGTTGGAGCACACCAAGTGTTCGACAAAATTATTAGTGTAGCTAAATACCACCTCAGATATTTTTAATAGCTCAGTTAAATGCATTAGTAGCATTTAAATCAGTATATTAGTCTAGTTTCAGCTTACATGGGACTACGGTCCAATGGGTGGGCTCCCACAGTCGCCTCTAGGTTTAGATAACCTAGCTCTAGGTTCAGACAACCTAGAAACAACAAAATAAGCAATTAGTAGCTATATTCAGTATTTTATTTTCAGTGGCACTGTACTAGATTAGATATCCATTGGGTTGGGCTCCCACAGTCGTCCCTAGGTTCAGACAACCTAGTAACCATACTAAATTCGGGACTTGCAAACCCGGGTCTAGTTAGAGATGCGCGCACAGCAAAGTACAGTTGCCAGGCCCACTAGCAATATGATTATGTATTTTCACTTATTATGATAATAGCTTTCAAACTCATAATCTAGTTATGTGATTATAGTTTAAGATCAGCACTAGCTCAGTTTTAACTCAGTTTTAGTTTCAGTTTCAGTTTAGTTTCTCTTAGTTGATACCATGAGATAGCTCCATGCTTAGATTTTATTATGCATGCTATGTTTCAGTGTTTATGCCATGTAACTTCAGTATGCCATGCTTTAACAAATTCAGTGCATGTTTTAAAATAGCATTCTTTGAAAACATATTTGCATCGTTGCATGTTTTAGTGAGGTAGCTGGTTTCTTACTAAGCTTTAAGCTTATAGATACTTTTTCCTTATACTGCAGATAAAGGTAAAGGGAAAATGGATTAGCAGCGGAAGCTGAAGGTCAATGCAAAGATGGTGTGTGTGGCAGGAACCTGGAATGAAGATCCTTAGGGAGTTTAACAAATTAAGAACTTAGTTTCTTTTCTCAAGTACTTTTATGCACTTTTAGACCTTAGAATGTTTAAACCATGGAATATTTGTTTTAGTTGTTAGTAATTATGTTGGAATGCTAGTTAATAGATGCTAGAACTTATTTCCATTGATTTTAGAACTCTTATATAAGATTTTGGCACGAACTAGTGCTGAAATCAGGGTTCTGATTCGAAATCAGAACCCAGATCGGTCTACAAACCGATCAGAGTTTGGGTTGTGCCGCTCGATCGGTCAGCTGACCGATCCAGTCGCGAACAGAGAGTTGGCGTATGTTATGGATCGGTCAGCCGACCGATCCAGATGCGAACAGTGAGTATCGAAGCTTACTGATTGGTCAGCCGACCGATCAGTGAGCCACTGGATCGGTCTGCCGACCAATCAGTGTACTCCTGGATCGGTCGGTAGACCGATCCAGCCACATACAGAAACAATCGCTTATGGATCGGTCAGTCGATCGATCCAGGGTCCTTCTTCCGTGCCAGTATCAAGCTGGATCGATCACGGGATCGATCCGACAGCCCAATCGATCCATGGATCGATTGAAATGCCTGATTACAGCTAGCAGGACATCTGAGAGGCATAGATTATCTTCCCTAGCATGTGTACAACTCCTAGGTACACCTAGAATATTAAGTTCAGATTTTATAGTAATCAGTTTAGTAAAATTTTAATCAATCCAGATTTTCGCAATAGTAATTTAGCACAGCATAATGTAGCGATCGGCCTTACAGCTTAGTTAGTAGAAGGCGGGTCGTTACAATGGAGAAGGAGTGCAAGAAAACCTTGGGGTGCTTGGTATCTCAAATGGAAGAGGCCTTTGATGCCTAAACAAGTAAACTAGAACTAATTCAAGAGAGCTTTTCAAGGAAAGGGAATTTTAATACCTGACATGCTAAATGGAAAAAAAGACAGAGGAAGAAGACATGATTTACAGAATCACCCTACAATACAAGTTCAAAGAAATCAGTCTGTGGTAAACATCCACCGATAGACTCAGCCACCGCATACTGCTCTAAATTTTTTGCTACCAAAATTAAAGATTCCACCACTTCTCACAGCTTGTAACACCTGCAACAACAATCAATCTCAAGACCAAACTTATAGAAAAAAAGTAGATAGTAAAATAGTAGGCTGTTCCAAAGCACAGTCGGTTCTCAATTTGTTCAAAAGTGAACGAACACTTGAAAAGGAAACCTAAAAAAAGGTGAAAACTGTTGGTTGCTACTCGGAAAACCTAATGGTTCCACTATACAAAAATTTTGTACAATGGTCTGAACCTTTTCCTAGCTACCATGTGTTCTTTTAAATTAAACTTGGATCGCCTGCGGAACTTAACACGTTTGATCCAAATTTAATCTATTTGTTCTTTTAGGTTTTGACTTGGATCTCCTGCGGAACTTAACACGTTCGATCCAAATCACCTAGGTTATTAATTCCATTAAATATTAATTTCCAAAATTGGTTTCCAGTACCGACGTGGCGAGGCACATGGCCTTCTTGGATATGGGAGCAACCACCACCGATTAGACAAAACCTTTTAAGAAAAGCTAATATTTAATTTCCTAAAATAACTTTAGGTTAACCGAAAGGAACAATCAAATTATAAGGAAAAGAAAAAAACCAAAAGAACACAACATCGAAAACAAATTCGAAATACTATAATCGTAAGCCTCTTGTATTTGGTATTATTTCCAAAAATAACTAGTATGATGCGGAAAGGAAAAATACTAGTTATACCTTTTAGAAAGACCTCTTGATCTTCTACCGTATTCCTCTTCTAACCTCGGACGTTGTGTGGGCAACGATCTTCCGAAATGAGAAACCACCAATGCACCTTCTTCTCCTCCTTGCAAGGTTCGGCCAAGTCAATAGCTCCTCCAAGGATGAAGAGAAAACACCACCAATGCTCCAAGGGATAAAACTTTCTCTCCTTCTTCTCCAAGCTTGAATCCGGCCACCACTTATTCTCCTAGAGGAAGAGAAGGTTCGGCCACAACAAGGGGAAGAGAGAACTTGAAGGGGCCGGCCACACCAAGGAAGAAGAGAGGGAGAAGAATAATAAAAGTTGTGTGTCATGAAGGCACCCCAACCCCTTCTTTTATATTCCTTGGCTTTGACAAATAAGAAAATTTAATTATAATAAAATTTCCTTAACTTTCCTTGACATGAATTAATTGAGAAAAATAAAATAAAATTTCCCAATTAACCTTGTAATGGCCGGCCACCTCATGGAGATCAAGCAAGACAATTTTCAATCAACAATTAAAAATTCCTTATTTGTCTTCGGAAATTTAAAAAAAAATAAAATTTCCCTTTAAAATCCCTTCATGGTTGATAAAAAGAAATTTCTATAATTTTAATTTTTCAACATGTGAATAATTTACAAAGAGAAAAAATAAAATATCTTTCCTATCTACAAATAAGGAAAGAGATCTAATCTCTTTCTTTAATCTTTTGTAGATCCTTTTAAAAGTGATATTTTAATTTTTAATCTCTCCAATAAATTATATCTTTCACATCAGAAAAAAATAAAATTAAAATTTTTTTTAATTTAATGGGGGCCGGCCACCTAAGCTTGGGTTCAAGCTAGGGCCGGCCACCCATGAACCAAGGCTTGGCCGGCCTTAGCTTGAACCACAAGCTAGCTTGGCCGGCCCCTATATCATGGGTACGAAGATGGGTATAGGTGGGTATAGTAATCTATAAATAAGAGGCTACGATAGGGACCGAGAGGAGGAATTGATTTTGGTCTCCCGATAAAATTAAGCATCCCGTGTTCGCCCCGAACACACAACTTAATTTTATCAATAATAACTCATTCCACTAGGGAACTATTTTTGAACTACCGCACCAATCCCAAATTACATTTTGGGCTCCTTCTTATTATGAGTGTGTTAGTCTCCTTGTGTTTAAGATAACAAATGTCCACTAATTAAGTAAGTTACTGACAACTCACTTAATTAATATCTAGCTCCAAGAGTAGTACTACTCAACTTCATCGTCATGTCGGACTAAGTCCACCTGTAGGGTTTAACATGACAATCCTTATGAGCTTCTCTTGGGGACATTCTCAACCTAGATTACTAGGACACAGTTTCCTTCTATAATCAACAACACACACTATAAGTGATATCATTTCCCAACTTATCGGGCTTATTGATTTATCGAACTAAATCTCACCCATTGATAAATTAAAAAAATAAATATCAAATATATGTGCTTGTTATTATATTAGGATTAAGAGCACACACTTCCATAATAACTGAGGTCTTTGTTCCTTCATAAAGTCAGTATAAAAGGAACGATCTCAAATGGTCCTACTCAATACACTCTAAGTGTACTAGTGTAATTATATAGTTAAGATAAACTAACACCTAATTACACTACGACCTTCCAATGGTTTGTTCCTTTCCATCTTGGTCGTGAGCTATTGTTTATAATTTATAAGGAACCGATAACATGATCTTCTGTGTGTGACACCACACATCATGTTATCTACAATATAAATTAATTGAGCAACTACATTTATCGTAAATATAGACATTTGACCAATGTGATTCTTATTTCTAGATAAATGTTTATACCAAAAACTAGGCTTTTAGTATACATCCTAACAATCTCCCACTTATACTAAAACACTAAGCTGTCATATCTGCTACCATACATCTGATTCCCAACCCTTCAACATGCCCATCAAAAGCTCTTGCCTTAAGGACCTTAGTGAAAGGATCTATAGGTCATCACCTGATGCAATTTAGGCGGCAACAACTTCTCCTCGTTTATATGATTTCTCGTATTGGGTGGTACTTGCGCTCTATTGTGTTTACTTGCCTTATAGACTTATGGTTTCTTCGAGTTTGCTACTGCACCAATATTATTACAATAAATTGTAATAATCTTTGGACAAACCAGAAATCATATCTAAGTCTATCTTGAGGTTATTGAGTCATTCATCTTTTATGGCTACCTCAGAGGCTTGCCATATACTAAGCTTCTATGGTGGAGTCCAGAAAAACACCTATGCTTATCACTCTTCCATAGTTATGACTTTACCTCCTAAAATAAACACAAAACCCCGAGGTTGACTTACTATTGTCCCTTTCTGATTGGATGTTAAAATCCATGCAACCCACAGGGAACAAATTATCTGCCTTATAAGCTAGCATATAATCTCTAGTGCCTCTAAGGTACTTCAATATATGCTTTACCGCAGATCAATGTCCTTATCTTGAGTTGCTTTGATATCTAATAACTATGCCCACGGCAAAATAGATATCCAGTCTCGTACACAGCATTGCATACATTAGGCTTCCCACAGCCGAAGCATAAGGAACTGCCTTCATGTCCTTTATCTCCTTTGATGTCTACGGAGACACATTTTTTTTAGATAAAGTTACTCCATGCTAAAAAAGTAAGAAACCTATCTTGGAGTTTTGCATGCTTAAAATGAGTAAGGATTTTTTTTCCGATATATGAAGCTTGGGATAATTAAAATATTCTTTTCTTGCGATCCCTTATTACTTTGATCCCAAGAATATATTCATTCTCCCAAGTCCTTCATATCGAATTGTTTGGACAACCATACCCTTACTTCTGACAATATTTTGATATTGTTTCCAACTACAAAAAATGTTATCTACGTATAGTACAAGAAATATCACCACGTTTCCATCACACCTTTTGTATACACAAGACTTATCCAGTTACTAAATAAATCCATAGGTCAGGATTCCTTTGATAAACCGGATGTTCCAAGACCTCGAAGCTTTGCCTCAGTCCATAGACTGATTGAGCTTGCACACAAAATGCTCTTTGCCCTTTGCAATGAACCCTTCTGGTTGTTTTGTATGGATGCTTTCTTCAAGACTTCCATTAAGGAATGCTGTCTTGACATCCACTTGCTAAATAGATAAAAGAATCCGGATAGACTTAAGCATGACTACCAGTGAAAAAGTTTCCTTTTTTATCAAGCCTTGCTTTGAAAGTTTCTACCTTCCTGTCTATCCATCTTTTCCTATTGTAGACATATTTTCACCCAATGGCTTTTATACCATCTGGTGGTTCTACAAGCTTCCAGATTTGATTAGAATACATATATTCTAATTCTATATTCATTGCTCTTTGCCAAGATGCTGCATCTTTATTTTGGAGTGCTTCATCATATTTCCGAGATCAGACTCATGTTCATTTGGGATCAAGTCCAAAAACTTTCCCAAAACATGAATCCTTTTGGTTGTTTGACAACCCTCCCACTACGATGATATACTGTCTATAATTGTGTATCAATTGTGATACGTGTTGCAGTTTCTTGTGATATTTCATCTTGTACAGTTGGTACTAGATTAGACATGTCCTTTATAATTTCTTTAAGAACAAATTTACTTATGGGCTTGTGGTTTATTACATAGTCCTTTTCTAAAAATCGATCATTGATGCTAACAATGACCTTCTGATTTTTAAGACTATAAACCTACTTTCACTTCTCTATGATAACTTACAAACAAGTGAATTCCTGTCCAACTTATCATTGTCTCTCTTCAGCATATGTGCTGGACTACCCGAATCCGAATATGCTTCAAAATAGGCTTATGCCTATTTAGCAATTCTATATGAGTAGAGAGTTCTAACTTTGGAAGGCACTATGTTCACTTCTGTTTCCAGTGTATATCCTTAAAACAAATTTGGTAATAACTCATCATCGATCTAATTATTCCATAAGAGCCTTATACCTTCTTTCTACTATACCATTCTGTTGGGGTGTACCAGGTGCAGTTAGTTGGGATTAAATCCCTACTTTTGATAAGTAACTCCTAAATTATCCTAAGAGGTACTTGCCACTACGATCTTACCATAGTGACTTGATACTTTTACTTTAATGTTTCTCCGCATCAGCCTTGTACTCTTTGAACTAATTAAAGTACTTAGTCTTGCGGCACATTAAGTAAATGTATTTGTATCTTGAATAGTTATCTATAAAATAGACGAAATATTCGATACTACCTCTTGCCTGGATAGTCATAGGATCACACAAATCAGAATGAACCAATTCCAACATATCTTTGGCTCCATACCCCTTAGACTTAAAAGCTTCTTGGTTATTTTTCCTTCCAAGTAAGACTCGCAGGTTGGAAAGATTTCCACTACTAATGAACCCAAAAGTTCATCAGCTACCAATGAATCCTACTTAAGTTAATATAACCTAGCCTTAGATGCCAAAGATATAATTGGTTCATTTCCGAAGGTTGCTTTCTCTTAAAGTTAGAAGATGTGTTACTAATTTCCATTTGTTGCATCATGGGAGTTATTGGATTATAAATTGTCAACCAACATACCAGAATAGATAACTTCCCTATTTTCTTGATAACAACTTTGTTATCAAAATAGACACAATATCTATTCTATAATAGTTTAGAAACTGAAATCAGGTTCTTTCTAAACTTAGTATGTAAAGACAATTTCTAATAATCCATATTTTATTCCTATTAGAGAATAAACCTCTCCCACTGCAACAGCTGCTACTTTTGTAGTAGTGCCCATGTGGACGGTGTTTTTATTTTCATTTAGTTGTCGGGTTTCCTGGAACCCTGCAATGAATTGCAGACATGATTAATGACATCTGTATCTACACTCCAGGTTCTGGTAGATAACACCACTAGACATGTTTCAACTAATGAATTAAATACACCTAAATTGTTCTTAGTTCTAAGAAGACAGTCTACCTTAATGTCCAAGTCCTATTTCCAATCATTACAATTAGGACTACTAAGTCTTTTCTATAGTATAACAACTAGGGGATTGACAAACATTTTAAATCCTAAGAATCACAAAAATATTTGGTCAAGATCAATTCTTTTAAAATCCCTATGAATTTTGTATGCCACGATAGTGTGGACGTATACAAAATCAAAGAGGAGATTTTATCCATTAATTTTATTATCTCGTCAACTTTACTTTATGACGAATAAAATTAATAGTTGATCTGTCTTTGATCAAATATTTGGTCAAAATTTTTTGAATTTAAAATAACATTGATTCCTCAAACAATATTATTTAAATTCACCAACACCTCAAACACCGTGAATTTTGCATGCCACGATAGTGTGGATGTATACAAAATTTAAACATTTGTAAGAGGAGGGTTTTACCCATTAATTATCTTGTCAATAAATCTTTATGACAAAATAATATTACCTTAAACACCGTGAATTTTGTATGCCACGATAGTGTGGACGTATACAAAATCAAACATTTGTAAGAGGAGTTTTTAATTTTATTATCTTGTCAACCTATTTATTTGACAAATTAATAGTTGGTTTTCTTCGGTCACACAAATAATAGCAGTGACTCCGATGGGGAGGATACTATTAGACGTGCCTAAGTGTATATCATTACTTGACACTAAGTCCATTAATAAGATTGTGCCCCTTCCGATGGGGAAGATCACACGCTCTTAATTAACTTCCTGTAGTCATCCAAAATGGAAGTTTAAGCTAGTGATCCACAAACAAGCTCATCCGATATGGAGGAAGGCACTCAGAGCCAACGCGCAAGCTTGTTGCATCACTTATAAACCAGTAATGGAGACCGTGGAATTTATTTAAAAATAAATCTCTCTCCCACTTAGTTATTTAAAGTGAGGAATTTTGACTATGCTAGCTTACTTAGCATGCATACTAACAAGCACACATAACACAACATAAAAAGAAATAAATAGAAAAACTAATTTTCAACTATTATGGCTTTTATCTATTGCTGTCCTCCGTGTGTCGCCAACCCTAGCTGCTGCCATCTTTGGCCACCGCCACCGGGTCTAGTTGTCGCATCCATCTTGCTCCTTGTTCCGCTGCGCCTCTGGTCCTCAAAAGGTTCCACGCCTTGCAAGATTCGATCCGCGACATAAATAGAATTTTACATTTTTCGATCCTATATTCCTCGAAGGAATGTACATGTAAACTAGATCGAACATAAAATAAAATTTACATCCATCGATCCTATATTCCATAAAAAGAATGTACATGTAACTAGATCAAAAATAAAATCCTAATAAAACTAAATACAGCTCCTGCTGTATTTTATAATACAATCATGCACATACAATAAAATGCCCTTGACATGTCCAAGGGTTCAATCACACACATAATAACTATAAGCCATAATAGTTGGATCCTGCATCCACAAAGTTAGCACATCCTACTATTAACCTGCCTAAATTATGTATGACATGTGCATAATTAAACTAATACCAAATACACAGAGGCAAAACCCTAGCTCTGATACCAATTGTTGGTTGCTACTCGGAAAACCTAATGGTTCCACTGTACAAAAATTTTGTACAAAGGTCTGAACCTTTTCCTAGCTACCATGTGTTCTTTTAAATTAAACTTGGATCGCCTGCGGAACTTAACACGTTTGATCCAAATTTAATCTATTTGTTCTTTTAGGTTTTGACTTGGATCTCCTGCGGAACTTAACACGTTCGATCCAAATCACCTAGGTTATTAATTCCATTAAATATTAATTTCCAAAATTAGTTTCCAGTACCAACGTGGCGAGGCACATGGCCTTCTTGGATATGGGAGCAACCACCACCGATTAGACAAAACCTTTTAAGAAAAGCTAATATTTAATTTCCTAAAATAACTTTAGGTTAACCGAAAGGAACAATCAAATTATAAGGAAAAGAAAAAAACCAAAAGAACACAACATCGAAAACAAATTCGAAATACTATAATCGTAAGCCTCTTGTATTTGGTATTATTTCTAAAAATAACTAGTATGATGCGGAAAGGAAAAATACTAGTTATACCTTTTAGAAAGGCCTCTTGATCTTCTACCATATTCCTCTTCTAACCTCGGACGTTGTGTGGGCAACGATCTTCCAAGATGAGAAACCACCAATGCACCTTCTTCTCCTCCTTGCAAGGTTCGGCCAAGTCAATAGCTCCTCCAAGGATGAAGAGAAAACACCACTAATGCTCCAAGGGATAAAGCTTTCTCTCCTTCTTCTCCAAGCTTGAATCCGGCCACCACTTATTCTCCTAGAGGAAGAGAAGGTTTGGCCACAACAAGGGGAAGAGAGAACTTGAAGGGGCCAGCTACACCAAGGAAGTAGAGAGGGAGAAGAATAATAAAAGTTGTGTGTCATGAAGGCACTCCAACCCCTTCTTTTATATTCCTTGGCTTTGGCAAATAAGGAAATTTAATTATAATAAAATTTCCTTAACTTTCCTTGACATGAATTAATTAAGAAAAATAAAATAAAATTTCCCAATTAACCTTGTAATGGCCGGCCACCTCATGGAGATCAAACAAGACCATTTTCAATCAACAATTAAAAATTCCTTATTTGTCTTCGGAAATTTAAAAAAAATAAAATTTCCCTTTAAAATCCCTTCATGGTTGATAAAAATAAATTTCTATAATTTTAATTTTTCAACATGTGAATAATTTACAAAGAGAAAAAATAAAATATCTTTCCTATCTACAAATAAGGAAAGAGATCTAATCTCTTTCTTTAATCTTTTGTAGATCCTTTTAAAAAAGATATTTTAATTTTTAATCTCTCCAATAAATTATATCTTTCACATAAGAAAAAACTAAAATTAAAATTCTTTTTAATTTAATGGGGGACGGCCACCTAAGCTTGGGTTCAAGCTAGGGCCGGCCACCCATGAACCAAGGCTTGGCCGGCCTTAGCTTGAACCACAAGCTAGCTTGGCCGGCCCCTATATCATGGGTACGAAGGTGGTATAGGTGGGTATAGTACTCTATAAATAAGAGGCTACGATAGGGACCGAGAGGAGGAATTGGTTTTGGTCTCCCGATAAAATTAAGCATCCTGTGTTCGCCCCGAACTCACAACTTAATTTTATCAATAATAATTCATTCCACTAGGGAACTATTATTGAACTACCACACCAATCCCAAATTACATTTTGGGCTCCTTCTTATTATGAGTGTGTTAGTCTCCTTGTGTTTAAGATAACAAATGTCCACTAATTAAGTAAGTTACTGACAACTCACTTAATTAATATCTAGCTCCAAGAGTAGTACCACTCAACTTCATCGTCATGTCGGACTAAGTCCACCTGTAGGGTTTAACATGACAATCCTTATGAGCTCTGATAATGGGTATTTTTGTGTATTATTTTGGCTTTTATACTTAGCGTTTTTACCTTCTCATATTCTTATTTTTGTGCTTATATTATATTTTGTGAGTAGGATTTATTTTAGACTTAAATGTAAATTTCCTACAATTATGGAATTTAATCGCATGTTTTTATTTTGGTTTTGTAGGAAATTCAAAGAGCCATGGATTAGGGTTGAGCCGGATCAAATCTGACTTGATTTGGAGGTTAAACGGAGGAGATCAAGCTGAATTAATGTGGACCGTTGATCAAGATCTAGTGAGATCCTGCCCCTTCAGTCAGATCAAGTGATCCATCTCTTCATCCTCATTTAAATTGATCTGGATCATCCATAAAGATCATCCTCATCCAAGTTCAATTCATCTCTAATTTGAATCAAAAGAAGAATCCAATCAAACCTAATCCAAAAGCTTCAAATCAAACCCAATCACAAAGCCCAAACTGAAGCCCAATTTCATAACCCAATTTCCTTTTTCTTATTGGATCCGGATCTAAGCCCTAATGGACCCAAACCCGAAACCCGAAACTTACCTTTTCTCCTCATCCGCACGGCACAGAAGGTAGCTCTTCTCCGCGCGTTTCTTCTTGCGGCGTGCTAGGGCACGCGACACCAGCACCCGCGGCCCTTCTTCTTCCTCTTTCTCCGGCCGGCGGCTCTTTCTTCTCTTCACTGCCGCCGGCCGGCCAGCCACAGCCCATATTCCTCTTCTAGATTTCAATCGGCGAGCGACAGCAGCAGTCTTTGTTGGGGTTGCAAGGTTGCAAACATAGTCCCATATTGGAAACACATGGAAAAGATCATGGGTTTATAAAGAGAAAGATATCTCTATTAGCATGAGGCCTTTTGGGGAGAGCCCAAGAGCAAAGCCATGAAGGTTTAGGCCCAAAGTGGACAATATCATGCTATTGTGGATATGTCTAAATTCTTTTCGATCCAACAATTGGTATCAGAGCCTGGACTGCCAGAAGGTTTAACCGCCGACTGTGCATAGGAGCTATGGTTTGATTGAGCCATGTGGGTACAATATTGACCTCGAATAAAGAAAGTGGGGGCTCCTATGTTCGGATCAAGAGGTCCAGACACCAGGCAGGAAGTCCTAGTTGCGACTAGGCAAGGAAGTCCTAGTAGGTCGGGTGGACCGAGGGGCAGGAAGACCTGGTGGGTCGAGGATCGAATGTGGGAAGCCTATAGTCCTTTGTTTGAGGGGGGGGGGATTGTTGGGGTTGCAAGGTTGCAAACATAGTCCCATATTGGAAACACATGGAAAAGATCATGGGTTTATAAAGAGAAAGATATCTCTATTAGCATGAGGCCTTTTGGGGAGAGCCCAAGAGCAAAGCCATGAGGGTCTAGGCCCAAAGTGGACAATATCATGCTATTGTGGAGATGTCTAAATTCTTTTCGATCCAACAATATCATTGATGCCCACAGTGTACTCCTAGGAAATGAGTTAAGGGAATACCTTATTATATCTCTGTTTTCTACTTTCTGCCCGATTCCATGAAGGGAATTCAAGATATCTTGAATTCGAGCGTGTAAAGAACTTGCCATCTCGCCTTCCTGCATTTTCAAATTATATAGTTTATTAAGTAACAAATCACGCTTACTTACCTTAGTTTTAGAGGTGCCTTCATGAAGTTCGATCAGTTTCTCCCATAGTTCCTTTGCGGAGGAGAATGGACCGACTCTGTTGAGCTCTTCTTTGGTAAGACCGCATTGGATGGTGCAGGTGGCTTTGGCGTCGGCTTCCACCTTTTTGATAAATGCTGGCTCCCAGTTTTCACAGGATGTAGGCTTACCGTCGGTACCAGTTGGTAGTTCCAGTCCTGTTTTGACGATCATCCAGGTGTCGAACTGGATCTTCAGATATATCTCCATTCGCCCCTTCCAATATCCGAAGTCCTCTCCGGAAAATAGTGGGGGACGAACGGTGCTATATCCTTCTTGTTGGGCCATTTAGATCTAAAAGAACAGAAACAACAAGATCTATTCCAAGACTGAGTCTTGGATTAGTAGTATGGGAGGAGAAAAAAGAAAAAAAACGAGCCCAAGTGGTGTTGACCAACTTTGAGCAATACCGATTTGAAAAGAATTAGAATTTTTAGCCAATTAGCTAATCTCCAATTTATCTCAAAAAAAAAATACCACAAAAGAAAAAAAACTATTTTGAATGGTGGTTGCACCAATTCAAAACAACCTGGCTCTGATACCAATTGTTGGATCGAGATCGCGCTAGAGGGGGGGTGAATAGCGCTCGTGGCTATTTTGTACGATTATCGGAAATCTATCGAATTATCGGAGTAATAAGCAGCGGAATAAAACAATCAACCACAGAGACACAGGGAATTACTTCGTTCGGAGCCTAAGGCGACTCCTACTCGAAGGCCCGCGATCCTTGATCGCTTCCGGTGGGCAACAACTATAATCTCGATAAGAATTACAAGCTTCTTACAAAGAAAGTATTATACTAAAGTTATACCGACAACTTAAAGAAGAAGAATGCGGAGCTCCGGGTTGTCGGAATGTTGTAGCAGCACTTCAAAATGATTTTGTTAGCAGCACGTTGAAGAAGGAAAGCCTCAAACTTGATTGTTGGAGATGCTGGTCGAAACCCCCTTATAAAGGGTGTTCAAGGCACCTCCATGCTGCCTAGTCTTCCGCGTGGATCAGATCTGAACTGGTCGAACTTCATCCCTTGGAGGCGCCTTATACCCTGCTCAAGGCGCCTTCCAAGGCGCCTTATACTCCCTTCAAGGCGCCTTCGATGAACTTTCGCAGCTTTTGCACCCGAGGCGCCTCCAAGCTCCATGGAGGCGCCTCGGACACTGTTCATCCGAGGCTTTAGGTTGTTCCTTTGCACCTGCAAGATACGTTAGTCCCAAACAATATCCTGCAACACAAAGTTAGCACAATAAACATGATAAATGAAGTATAGATAGTCTCCGGACTGTCCGAGTCTGACTTCGGGTTTCCGACCGGAAACCCTAGGTTGACTCGACGCCTACTGTTCCCTCTACGGGGAACGCGTCCTCACCTACTCCACTCAGGAGATTTACCTGTTGCCAGTCGATCCTCCAGATCGACTGGACTTTTGCTCAGCACTCGATACTTCCGGACTTTCTACTGGACATCCGCTTCCCCGGCTAGTCCAGTCTTTCACCTGGTTCGCGACACCAGGACTTTCCACCTAGGGTTACCGCCCCCTAGGACTTTTGCCTGAAGACATCGACCTACCAAGACTTTCCGCATAGGGTTACCACCCCCTATGACCTAGGGTTACCATTCCCTAGGGTTTTAACTTTTGCCTAACCGCAGCTAGGACTTTCCTGAAATCCTCAAGTAGACTTGTTAGACTACAAAACATCTTAACTTTGAATTCTTTGCCATTATCAAAACACGAGTTCGATCGTCGGATGCTTCCCGCACCAACAGTCTTCTCGGCGGGCAGCAGGTTTTCGACAGCGACTCCGATCATCTTCACCTCACCGGAGGGGTTCTCCGGTGTGATCTCCATTGTCCGACCTTCTTTTGGCAACTCCGCTTCTTGGGGTTCAAGCGGTGGAGCAAGGAGGAGGCGGCAGCAGGTATTCCACCATTTCCAGCCGAGGGTTCTCTGTTGGAAGATCCGTTCATCCTCGTCGGTGTCGAAGCTAGCAGCAAGTCCATCAGAGTGCTACTGTTCACTGGTTCTTGGGGGTTCCGGAGCCGGGTTTTCGTGTGACGACGAAGATAGTTGTTGGAATCGGAAGCGGAAGTGTGGATTTTGGTTGGATTAGTTTAGATTTTCTTAGTTTAATTATGTTAATTTGTTTGTGTTGAAGTTTTATTGTTGAATGCTTGTAGCTAATTTGATCTTTCATGTTTAAATTGTACTTACTATGCTTAATTAGTTACATGCATACAATGTGTTCGATGAAATGCTTCAACCAATAATTAGGTTCAGTTTAATGCATTTTAATTGTTTAATTTCTGCTTTGTCTTGTTCTCTCAATTTAGTTAAGTTCTAGTTTTGATTAAATGCAATTAGGTTAGGTTAGATTAGATTTCTTAAATGCTTTAGGTTTCGTTCCATGCTTAATTTCATAGATGCTTCCTTTAGGTTAGATAGAGATTTCTTTACTTGCAATGTCTTTTATTCATTAGGTTTAGTTTCATTATTTGTATTGTCTTTCATTATTTAGGTTAGATTTTATTTGATGCTTCGTTATTTCAATCCTTAGTTTAATCGTGTTGATGATTAACTCATAACGTAGAGTGACAATGCGTTGTGGATTAATTATTGACACCTAGTTAAATTTCATTCCGCATTAGAGTAGTTTCTTTCTTGTTATGATTTTAATTTCTTAGATTTAGAATCAAAAACCCAAACCCCAATTCCATATTAAAAACCCCCAAAAAATAGAAATAACATACGATCCTAGATTACCATCCTATCGTTGCTTTCGTTGGCGGACGACCCGAGTCATTCCTATGCTACATTAGTGTAGGAGGGGTTTGGTACTTCATCATTTGATGCCCAATTCGCGACAAAATTGGGCCGTAATCAAATTGGCGCCGTTGCCGGGGAAGAGTAGCGGTGTTTGGTAATCTTAGGATTGTTTTCTCTCTTTTCTTGTTTCTATTTTTTGTGGTTGCAAAAATTCAAAAACATTGTTAGGGGCTTAATTGTTTCATCTCTTGTATGCATGCATGCATGCTATCTTGTCTATTTCTTGTGTCTTTTGATGATATTTGCATGAGTGTTTCAGGAAAGACCAGGAAATCTGTGTGTTATCAGCAGTTTAGAGTTTCAGTGTGATCAAGACCTCAGATTTGTCAAGCAAAATGAAGAACGACACTGAAAAGACTCTCAGAGAATTTTGGGCACCAGATTTGTCAGTTGATTCATTTTGCATTTATTATCCTGATTTAGATGCAAACTTCGAGCTATGGCATATTGTAAATCTATTACCGAAGTTTCATGAACTTTCTGGTGAAGATCCCAACAGACATCTGCATGATTTGGAGATGGTTTGTTCTTCATGGAACCCACACGGTATATCAGAAGAAGATGTTAGACTTAGAGCATTTCCATTTTCATTGGCAGATTTAGCAAAAGATTGGTTGTACTATCTCCCACCCAACTCTATCACCAGCTGGATTGAGATGAAGAAATTATTTCTGGCAAGGTTCTTTCCTGCTTCTAGGATTGCAGTTATTCGGAGGAGTATTTGTGGAATCCAACAATTCACAGGAGAACCGTTTCAATAATATTGGGAAAGATTTAAAAGGCTTGTTGCTAGTTGCCCTCAGCACCAGATAAGCGATCAACTTCTGATTATGTACTTCTATGAGGGATTGTGTACCATGGACAGGAGTATAGTTGATGCAGCTAGTGGAGGGGCTCTAGTTAACAAGACATCTACTCAGGCCAGAGAACTTATCGAGATTATGGCTTCAAATTATCAGCAATATGGGACTAGACCGACGATTACCGAGGATGTTCATTCCTTTGCCAGTGTATTCCCGACCAAGATCCAGTATTTTCAGCCTGATCCTCAGTCTTATCAGATCTATCAGCAGGACAGGTATAATTTAATTACAGGATTCGGGTATGGGAACACACAACAAGGGAATTCTGATTGGTCCCAACATTATCAGTCATATCTTCAGCATCGGCCTGAGCAACATTTTAGGGAGCAGTCACAACAATATTTGCAACAACAAGAAGCACAGTTCAAACCAAGAACACATTTATCGACACAGTTACAGTTGCATTCAGATCAACCTACCGCATCAATTCCTGAGGAGATGGATTGTAGAGTTTGGATATTCCTGACTTTTATTCTGCTTCTCTACATGACTCTTCTAATTTTTTGTATCGTGATGTTGTAGTTGATTTTGATTATGTTGTTGTAGATGATATTGTTGTTTCAGATGTTCTTAATGTTGCAGGTGATATTGATGATGACGGAAGTGTAGGGGAGACCCAAGAATCGCTTCCAATGATTATTCTACCACCAGTTGAGCCTTTTATTGTACCTAGTGACGATGGAAGTGTAGGGGAAACCCAAGAATCACTTCCATTGATTGAACCTGATCCAAAGCCAGTACCTTTACCTGATCGAGATGATTCCACATTCACTATATTAGAGCCTCCAGGTATCTTTCAGGATGGTAAGGATGATATTTCTTCTGAATTTTTAGGAAATACCATAGAGGTAGTTCATTTTGATTGTAGTGGATGTGACATGTCTTTTGATTCATGCTCTGTTGATTTTGTTAATATTTATAGTTCTTCTCACACAGCATGCGTGGAGGATTTGCATCCTTTTTTTATTTCACAGGAATTTTTCAGATATTTTATTTGCAGTAAATCATTCAAGGATGCAGTCTACCATTTGAAGAAAACCCTAACATTTTATGCAATAATGAAGCTTCTGGAGTGGACACTCCAACTAAACCGTCTTCGGCCACCAGAGAAAATTTTTAAGGAGACGAAGGTGGAGGAAACATTCTTCACTTCACCTACAACCATTCCACTTCCAGATTGGCTTCTGGACCTGAATCGGCTCAGACCACCAGAAATTTAGGGGAGTCTGTTCCATCTTATTTCTTCTTTCCCTTTCTGCTTATCTATATTTCTTTACTTTGTTTGCTTGGTTAGCTTTTATTTGATAGTTCATTTTTATCTTGTCTAGTCAGTTTTTATAATAAATTTCCTATGTATTCTTTATATCATCTTAGAAATTGTGAAAGTTAGTTAAATTTGATTGTCGAATTTGATGATTTATTGTCATGATTGGATTCTTGGATTACATGTGATTACAACTTGATAATGGATTCTATGTTGATAGATTGAGATGATAATTTTTGATATACCTAGTGAGGATATTTTAAAGCCTATTATTCCTATTGATGTGTGATGCACTTGTGGTTAATGCTACTCTAGAACTTGCTTAATTCTTTCAAGACCACATTATCGTAGGTTTGCATGATTTTTATGAAGGCTATCTATCTCACTTTCTTGTATTCATTTCTTTTGTTATCACATGTTTCTTGAATAAAATCCATATCATCCATCATTTCATTCTTTTCTCTCTTCCATTTATTTCCCTCTTTTGCTTTCTTCTCATGGATGTGGATATTTTTGAATGTACATGATGAGTATTTTGCCCGAGACGATCAAAAATTTAAGTGTGGGGGGAGAGAAATAGCTTAGTGGAATTTAGGAGAAGCATAGGTGAACCATGCTTGATCACCATAGGTAAACCATGCTTTGTATCTTTTTATTGAGCTATTAATGATGTTGTATAATGTTACACAACATGTTGAAAAAAAAAGTGAAAAAAAAGAAAAGAAAAGAAAAACAAATCAGAAAAAAAAAACAACAGAAGTGAAAAAAAAAGTGAAAAGAAAAATAAAATTGAAAAAAAAAACTTTAACATGTTGTGCCCTTTTGTATTTGTGTGTGGTAGAACTTTTTAAAGAGACAATCTTTATTGTAGCAACATATAGATTTTATGTCTATCATGAGTGGTATTTTTATTGAAAAGCTATAATAGAGGTTGTCTACATGTTATTGGAGTTGTGAAAAATGTTGATATGTGTCATTTTTATTCATTTGTAGTAGAATTTTTATGATTTACAATTTTTACTTTAGCGATATTGAGGTATTATTGTATATTATGTGTAGATTTTTAGTGTGAAATGCTAGAGTAGGAGTTGTTCACATTTTTATTGTATTGGTGAAAGGTGATAGAATTTTTTGTGAGTAACAATCTTTATGGTAGCAAAATTTGAATTTTATTATAGATCATGAGTAGATGTTTATTGAAAAGCTATCATAGAGATTGTTCATATTTTATTGAGTTGTGGAAAGCTAGCTTGGAAGTTTGGATGAGATATCTTTTTGGGCATTGTTTTCTTGTACTCATCTATGTAACATTCCAATATATCCATGTCTTCCACCATTATCTTGATTTATCTTCTTCATTTCTTTTCTTACCACTATCATTTGCTTTGATTATATTTCCCTTACATTTCAATAATGCCTTCATTATTTTATTGTGCACTCTTGTGTATATAGTGGTGGAGATTAGAAGCAAAGCAAGCATATGGTAGTGCATGAATCCATGAGTAGCTTGAGTGAGCTCCACTATTGCATGATTATTAGAGGAGAGCCATCATTACTTACCTTGTGAGGTTTATTTTGTTATCATTCTCAATTTATTGGTTGTGGATTGAAGTTATCATGTTTGTTAATCGATGTATGAATTGAATCCATGAATGCTTTGGTCATTTGAATTTGACAATCCTAGATAATTTCCTTTCACTATTTTCTAAGCATGATTGAGAATTGCTAGGGAATACATCTTAGTTAGTTTTTCTTGTTTTATTTACATGCTCGAGACGAGCAAGAATAAGTGTGGGGGAGTTGATAATGAGTATTTTTGTGTATTATTTTGGCTCTTATACTTAGCGTTTTTACCTTCTCATATGCTTATTTTTGTGCTTATATTATATTTTGTGAGTAGGATTTATTTTGGACTTAAATGTAAATTTCCTACAATTATGGAATTTAATCGCATGTTTTTATTTTGGTTTTGTAGGAAATTCAAAGAGCCATGGATTAGGGTTGAGCCGGATCAAATCTGACTTGATTTGGAGGTTAAACGGAGGAGATCAAGCTGAATTAATGTGGACCGTTGATCAAGATCTAGTGAGATCCTGCCCCTTCAGTCAGATCAAGTGATCCATCTCTTCATCCTCATTTAAATTGATCTGGATCGTCCATAAAGATCATCCTCATTCAAGTTCAATTCATCTCCAATTTGAATCAAAAGAAGAATCCAATCAAACCCAATCCAAAAGCTTCAAATCAAATCCAATCACAAAGCCCAAACTGAAGCCCAATTTCATAACCCAATTTCCTTTTTCTTATTGGATCCGGATCTAAGCCCTAATGGACCCAAACCCGAAACCCGAAACTTACCTTTTCTCCTCATCCGCACGGCACAGAAGGTAGCTCTTCTCCGCGCGTTTCTTCTTGCGGCGTGCTAGGGCACGCGACACCAGCACCTGCGGCCCTTCTTCTTCCTCTTTCTCCGGCCGGCGGCCCTTTCTTCTCTTCACTACCGCCGGTCGGCCAGCCACAGCCCATATTCCTCTTCTAGATTTCAATCGGCGAGCGACAGTGGCAGTCTTCTCGGCGGGCAGCAGGTTTTCGACAGCGACTCCGATCATCTTCACCTCACTGGAGGGGTTCTTCGGTGTGATCTCCACTGTCCGACCTTCTTTTGGCAGCTCCGCTTCTTGGGGTTCAAGCGGTGGAGCAAGGAGGAGGCGGCAGCAGGTATTCCACCGTTTCCATCCATTTCCAGCCGAGGGTTCTCTGTTGGAAGATCCGTTCATCCTCGTCGGTGTCGAAGCTAGCAGCAAGTCCATCAGAGTGCTACTGTTCACTGGTTCTTGGGGGTTCCGGAGCCGGGTTTTCGTGTGACGACGAAGATAGTTGTTGGAATCGGAAGCGGAAGTGTGGATTTTGGTTGGATTAGTTTAGATTTTTCTTAGTTGAATTCTGTTAATTTGTTTGTGTTGAAGTTTTATTGTTGAATGCTTGTAGCTAATTTGATCTTTCATGTTTAAATTGTACTTACTATGCTTAATTAGTTACATGAATACAATGTGTTCGATGAAATGCTTCAACCAATAATTAGGTTCAGTTTAATGCATTTTAATTGTTTAATTTCTGCTTTGTCTTGTTCTCTCAATTTAGTTAAGTTCTAGTTTTGATTAAATGCAATTAGGTTAGGTTAGATTAGATTTCTTAAATGCTTTAGGTTTCGTTCCATGCTTAATTTCATAGATGCTTCCTTTAGGTTAGATAGAGATTTCTTTACTTGCAATGTCTTTTATTCATTAGGTTTAGTTTCATTATTTGCATTGTCTTTCATTATTTAGGTTAGATTTTATTTGATGCTTCGTTATTTCAATCCTTAGTTTAATCGTGTTGATGATTAACTCATAACGTAGAGTGACAATGCGTTGTGGATTAATTATTGACACCTAGTTAAATTTCATTCCGCATTAGAGTAGTTTCTTTCTTGTTATGATTTTAATTTCTTAGATTTAGAATCAAAAACCCAAACCCCAATTCCATATTAAAAACCCCCAAAAATTAGAAATAACATACGATCCTAGATTACCATCCTATCGTTGCTTTCGTTGGCGGACGACCCGAGTCATTCCTATGCTACATTAGTGTAGGAGGGGTTTGGTACTTCATCATTTGATGCCCAATTCGCGACAAAATTGGGTCGTAATCAAGCTCCTCTTGGGGACATTCTCAACCTAGATTACTAGGACACAGTTTCCTTCTATAATCAACAACACACACTATAAGTGATATCATTTCCCAACTTATCGGGCTTATTGATTTATCGAACTAAATCTCACCCATTGATAAATTAAAAAAATAAATATCAAATATATGTGCTTGTTATTATATTAGGATTAAGAGCACACACTTCCATAATAACTGAGGTCTTTGTTCCTTCATAAAGTCAGTATAAAAGGAACGACCTCAAATGGTCCTACTCAATACACTCTAAGTGTACTAGTGTAATTATATAGTTAAGATAAACTAACACCTAATTACACTACGACCTTCCAATGGTTTATTCCTTTCCATCTTGGTCGTGAGCTATTGTTTATAATTTATAAGGAACTGATAACATGATCTTCTGTGTGTGACACCACACACCATGTTATCTACAATATAAATTAATTGAGCAACTACATTTATCGTAAATGTAGACATTTGATCAATGTGATTCTTATTTCTAGATAAATGTTTATACCAAAAACTAGGCTTTTAGTATACATCCTAACAAAAACTTGCAATTTAATCTCCATAATCTAGAAGGATAACCAATAAATTGAGGAAATATTTGATTATCACCCAAAAAAGATCAAACACATGCAGTCAAACCTAGGTAATATTAGAAGCAATCGCCGGGTAACAATTGCTTCGTGTATCACTAAGTAAGCACCTACGAATCGTCAACTTACACGAAAAGATCTTCACGAAGGAAATTGCTGGAAGGAAACCGCAGTCTAAGTTGATTTGAAGTATGAGCTACTACGAAGAATTCTAAGTTTAAATTGAGCAAAACCCTTAAAAGGGTAGGGAAAGTGGAAAAGCAAGAAAGCTTCCGGATCAACAGAAAATAAGCAACAAGACATATCGTACCAGGAAAAGTTTGAGCAAAGACTTGATTTTTGAGCACGACATTAGTCATATTTCACCAAACCAACAGACTCCATAAATGCTTATCAGATTAAAACTGATTCAAGAACCCAAAGCGAGATAACTTGAAATACCCACACCCTACACCAAAAGAGCTCGACAAAAGACGCAATTTCTCGGGGAACACCACGGATCTTACCCCCTCCACGTTGATGCCGAACACCAGAAGCACCGAATCACACGCGCTGGTGGGAAGAGCTCGAGTGCGCGAGGCAGCGATCATGAGAGAAAGGAAAGGACTGGGGAAGGGGAAGCCCAATCCTTATCCCCACAAACTACAAATAACTCTTTTAGTAAAGATAGAACAAAAATCTTCAAGAAAGTGGGTTGAAAGAAAAACAATGATGCTTTTATCCGGCTATGTAATTAAAAAGTAGATCAACAGAAAATATTACAAATTGAATAATGCAAAAAAAAAGTGAGGTACTTGTTATTGAACTAATAAAGAGGTTTTTTCTCCCCAGAAAATAGATCAAACTGCAGTGCAACCCTAAGGAATCAAGAAGGGACCTTGATGGTGGGGGTAGGAGGAAAGTTGAAGCGGGTCGACGATGAGGAGGAACACCCGCATGACGTCCTTATCGCACTGGAAGAAGGAGGTTGGCCGGAGACGGATCTTGGGTTGGATCTTGAAAGAGGAGACGGAGGCAGGGAAGTTGAGTTCGATGAGGGCGAGCGGGAGCGACGCGAGGGAGAAAATGACGAAGAGGAAGATGATGTTGTGGTAAAATAGGAGGTAGTCGGGCATCCGTGCGGTGTAGCGGAACCAGATGTCCTCGCCGAAGGTTAGACTCCGCCCCAGCGCCACCTCCACCTCCCCAAGGTCGCGTACGGCAACATCGCCGACAGCGCAATAAGCGATCAGAACGAGAGCGATGATACCGTCGGCAATGGGGATGTGGATCCAAATCGCCGGAAAAGGCTGACGCGTCTAGTGCTCCGTTGCTGGTGGCACCGTGATGGCCGTAGTGGAGGAGCAGAGAAAGGCGGAGAGAGTGGGAGGGGACAAATGCGATCGCTCTTCCCGGTTGTTGCTGCTCCTACGCGGCTCTAGTGAGTGAGAGATTGTAAGAAAAGAGGAACGAAAATGCTTAGGGATAGAGAAGGTAAGGGGGGAATGCGGCGGTAAAAAAATTTTAGGGAGAGGGAAAGAAAAAAAACGGCGGTAAAAAATGGCGAAGGGGAAAAACGGCGAAGAAAAGAAAACACCGGTATTCAACATCACTTAATAAACAACGATTTTCAAAAACCGTTATCATAACTCCAAAAAAGAGCACATAGACAACAGTTTTCAAAAACGGTTGTCGTAGCCTTTAAAAATCATTGTCGTAGCCCCAAAAAAACATAAATAGACAACAATTTTTAAAAAACGTTGTCGTAGGCCAAAAAAACTGCTAAAAGACAACAGTTTTTGTTAAAACCGTTGTTAAAAGGCAAAACAACAACGATTTGGCATAAAACTGTTGTCGTTTCAGTGTTGTTGAATGAGGATTTTGTTATAGTGACCATGTTATCTACAATATAAATTAATTGAACAACTACACTTAGTATATAAATATAGACATTTGACCAATGTGATTCTTTATTTCAAAATAAATGTTTACAAAAAGCTAGGCTTTTAGTATACACTCTAACAATAAGTGAGCTTGCTCTCACAACCAACGACCTCTTGGTCGGGATTCTAGCTAGACTCTTGCCCAAGCGCAAGTTATAAGTGAGCATGCTC
Organism: Zingiber officinale; assembly: GCF_018446385.1. Taxonomy (NCBI): domain Eukaryota; kingdom Viridiplantae; phylum Streptophyta; class Magnoliopsida; order Zingiberales; family Zingiberaceae; genus Zingiber; species Zingiber officinale. The sequence continues at coordinate 60,487,162 of NC_055987.1, read as the reverse complement.
TCACGCTTCCAAACTCTCACCCCAACGCGAGTTATAAGTGAGCATGCTCTCACAATTCCAGACTCTCGCCCTAGTGCGAGTTATAAGTGAGCTTGCTCTCACGACCAATGACCTCTTGGTCGGGATTCCAGACTCTCGCCCTAGCGTGAGTTATAAGTGAGCTTGCTCTCACGACCAACAATCCCTCGGGCAGGATTTCAAACTCTCGTCCTCGCATCTTAGCACACTACCACGCTTAGTAACTCGCGGGCCAGCCTTTTACACTCTTATTCTCGAGCAGGTTATCAACAAACAAAGAAGTACTAGGAAAAAGGAAAAAGGAAAAAGAAACAAAGACTGAGGTCCGACCAGATTTGCGTTTATTTAATGAAGTACAGGGGATACTATGGTGAAAGGAACACCATTTAAGGACGCTATGGTGGAATAAGTAAATCAGAGTCTGAGTCTTGTCAGTCAGACCTGAGCCTCCTTCGATTAGACTTAGGGGAGGCCTATGATACAGTGCATAATGGTGGGATCCGATAAGGTTGGTCAGTCAGAAGTCAAGGGGACGTGGCAGTCAGAAGTCAAGAGGATGTACTAGTCAGAAGCCAAGGGGACGTGACGGTCAGAAGTTAAGGGGATGGGGCAGTCAACAGGTATGGAAAGAGGAGATAGGATTGTGTGACGACGTCAGCAACATGATTCCCAGTTGGGTTCTCACAGACCGGAACTCCAGATCTAAGACACCTTGGTCTAAGACCTGGTAGGCAGTCAGGGTGATACCTGACCTGAATCTGACTAGTCGGTCTCTCATGGCTTGGTTATACCTAGGCCTAGTGCTCTCAGCAAGCTAAAAGCCCAGTCAACCAACTCCCGGTCGGCGCTTGGATGATCTCTCCACAGCTCCCAGCTTCCCACGGTTTAGGCCAGGTAGTATACTCGGTTGATCATCCCAAGTTTCCCTATTCATACCAAATCGGGATAGAAGGTGCTATGCAACAACAAAGTCAAGGAATCATAACTACCTGTCAGGGAATAACTGCGAAATATCAGGGAATATTCCAGTGGTCTGCAGTCACCTACGAATGGAACCTTCCTTCAATATACAAGAGGATGTCACTTGTCCTCCATCACCTAACAAGTCCTAACACCCGACATTCTCTAACATCAGTCAGACTCCAGAAGGTACACACTATCATATAAAAAGGAAGGTCCTCTTCCTTACGCAAGTACGCTCTCTCGCACATTCGCACTTGTCTTCAATTTTTCTTTCATACACTGTTCTTCTAGGAAAAAAGTACCTGACTTGAGCATCGGAGGGCCTGCTCCGGGGACTTTTTCCTTGGTTTCTGACCTCTAACGTCCGTGTGCTTGTTTGAGTGTGCGCAGAGCTCAGGTACCGCCAGCTCAGTCATCATTGTCCATCAGCACTACATGGGAGTCCCTTTTTGGAAGTGCATACGAGAAAGGTGTCTCAGTCACCCCTCCATCAACGCCAGCAACAGCTCACCCGATCGACCTTCATTTGACTCAGATTTCAGACAGGATCAGACATCAACAACTATGTCAAACTTTATGGATTAAGAATACTGCTGTAAAATAATCTGGTTTATTGATTACTTCATTAGTATAAGATTAAAGAGATCATAATTATTATAATATAATAGTAAGAAGCCCCAATAATAATCACAATACTAATGTTATTAATGATATAGATTAAGATATGGATGTGTACTGTGAAAATTATATAAAATGTGATATATACATGTTAATTTTCAATTGGTCCTCCTTATATCTCAAAAGAGTTATAATTATATTTGTAAACACTTTATGTTAAAATATAATAGCAAATCATGATCTAAACCTCATAATTTCAAAAGGAATACATCTCACATTTACAAGCATCATATGCTAAAAAAAATAGTAGAATAAAATACATATGAATATTTTACACTTAAATACATACAATAAAAAAAAATGTATGTGTTTATTAATATAGAGCATTAAAGACCAAATACAGACTCCCCACTAAATGGGCATTTCATCTGTCAGAAGGACCCCATATGGACCACATGTGATGAACCATTTTAGGTACTAAGCTTTTGATGAGTGGATTTATTAATATGAAATCTGTTCAGATATGCTCTATCATCACCTGAGGACTTTGAACTTTTTTTAACCGCCAGAAACTTGATGTTAATATACTTTGACTTTGATGAACTACTGTTATTCTTGAGATAAAATTCTGCTACTTTATTATCATAGTTGATTCTCAATGACCTACCAATTTCATTAACAATTTACAATGTTATCATGAAGTTTTGCAGCTAAATCTCGTGATTAGATGCTTCATAACAAACTATCAACTCTACCTTCATAGTAGAAGTGACTACTAGTATTTGTTTGATATTTTTCCCTGATATAGCTCATCTAGAAAACATGAAAATATAGCCTGAAATGGATTTTCTACTATCCAAACATCCAGCAAAGTCAGAATCTAAATATCCAATCACCTTTAGGTGTTAAACCATAGATACGTAAGCATGTGTTTCTTAGTTTTCTACAAATGTCTTATCATTCTCTTCACTACTTTCCAATGCACTAGTCTTGGATTACTTAAACACTACAACAAATTTGACTTCCGCAACGCTTCATCAATGACGCACAATTAGGTCACATCATTAATAATAGTTTTTATTGCGCGCCCAATCAAGTGCGCAATGGATTGTATTATATTTATACAAATGACAACGTATAAAAAAAATACACTGTTAATAAAAATTTTTACAATATGCAAAGTGCGCTATTAAAACTTAATATTAATGCCTTGCAGAGCACATTGTATATGTTATTGTACTTATATAAATAAGGACGTGCAAAAAATAAATGCTATTAATAAATATTATTTAAGGAGTGTAAAAATATGCACTATTATTGTCTTTAAAATTTTAAAATATTTTCAATCCCTAAACACTCTACAAATATTTTGCCGTATACTTTCCACCAAAACTATGTAAAATATCGAAAAATGGCGAATAATGATAAGGAAATTTTCCGGAATTTTTAGAAATTTTTCTGGAATTTTTCGGAGACCGTATGGACGAGTTTACGGGGATAAAAATGGGGCCCGGGGAAAGCATGTTTAGGCTACCCCATTTAAGTGAGGAAAAGTTGAATTTATTTATTCATTTTTCTATTTTCTTTTTCTTTCTCCCTACACGCTGTTTCCCTTTCCCCCCACAAACCTGCGCGTGCCCAGCTTCTTCTCTTTCCCTCACGCGAGCCCTAACCGGCGCCGCAAACCGCCGGTTCCTCCCTCTCCTCTGCCGACGCCGACGACGCCAGGGACCAGAGAGCCGCCTCTCCTCTTCGCTGGCCGACGCAGACCCGGACTCCTATCTTCTGCCTTAGCGACGGTCGCCGCCTTGAGACCTAGATCTGTCTCGGCCGTTGAGATTGTTAGTTAGAGCCCTAGAGACAATCATTTGATGATTGTATGGACTCATGTATATCATATTCTTGTATATATATTAAGGCATTTGGTTTTTGGTTATTATGCTTATTTGTATTAGTGCCAGATAAAATAAGTATAGTAACGTCCTTGAGTAGAAGGTTCTTACCTATATCAATCGATTGGTTGAATCGATAGTGAGATGATATAGGGAACACTACTCTAAATCATTCCTAGTCGAGTATTAACATTCAGGGACAATGTTAATACAATAAGACTAGCATGTAGGTCAGCTCGATGACTTGATCTCACAAGTCATGGATATAGAGATATCAAGCTGACACATGGGTATGCATTAGAGAATGTATACTGAATGACCCGCCATGAGAAAGTATCATCGATCGTTATATGAGTGTCATATACTTTCTCATGTGGCTATTAGTATGACTATTAGTCCTTTGACCTGAAGTCACCATGGATCCCTACATAAGGAGTTATGTACTTTGGTTTCGTCAAACGTCACCCGTAACAGGGTGGACTATAAAGGCGATTACTGGGTATGTAACAAATTATGCAAAGGAATGTGAGTGATGTAGATGGGATCTATCCCTCCCATATGACGGGAGCGACATCAATATTCTTGATAGAGTTAGACCACGAAGTGCATGGCCATGCCCAAGTGAGTCAACATGAGATGTTGAGCTCATTTGATTGAGTGAGTCTACTTGGTGTTCAAGATTTAGATTGATTAGAGGATGACACGGTCTATGCCTCACATTGATCAATCTAGATGTCTAGGATAGAAGGACAATGTCACATATTGTGAGGAGTCACAATTAGTAGTCACAAGGTGATGTTGGATCTCAACATTCTTGTAACTTGGGTAGTAATGATGTGTTGCTAGATACCGCTCATTACTTATGCTCCTAAATGAGTTTAGGGGCATTGCCAACATTACAAGAACCTATAGGGTCACACACTAAGGACAATTAGATGGAGATTTGGTTCATACGATGAACCAAGAGGATTAGATTCATTTGATGAATCAAATTGGATTAAGAGTAATCCAAATTGGGCTAATTGAGTTAGACTCAAGTTGATTCATGTATTTAATGAGTCTAATTTAGATTATGACTCATTAGATCAATTTAATTTAATGAATAAGAGCAACGTGCAAGGCTTATATGAGTTTAATTTTTGGTTTTATGAAAACTAAAGTTTCTGTAATTTTCTGTAAAATTATGATTTTTATAGTTTTTATGGGTAATTTCATAGGAGTTACACAACACCTCTTAATGGCTTCACATTAATTGTGATTAATGTGGAATGAGAGTTACACTCCATGGAGTGGCCGGCCACACAAAAGTGGCGAATGAAATTTGATTTTCATTCAAGGTCTTACTTCTTCTTCTTCTTCTTCCTTAAGAGAGCTCTCTCCCTCTCCTCCTCTTGTCGTGACCACACAAGGTGCTAGCACACCTTTGTGTGAGGTCTTCTCCACCTACGTGTCCGTGTGGATACTTCTAGAGGACCGACGCTTGACGGTCTAGAGATCCGACAACTCCTTGGACGAGCGGGAACGCGAAAGGGCACGCAACAAGGGTAAAGCTCTCAACACATAGATCTAGGAGTAGATCTGAAAGTTTTTTTTTGAAACTTGTACTTGTATTTCGTTCGGTTTTCCTTGCACGGATCTACGGCTTTGGGTGATTCGGGGTTTTCGCGACGCGAAAAGCGGTTTTCGCGGCCCGAAAAACCCAACAGTGGTATCAGACTCACGTGCAAGGCTTGTACGAGTTTAATTTTTGGTTTTATGAAAACTAAAGTTTCTGTAATTTTCTGTAAAATTATGATTTTTATAGTTTTTATGGGTAATTTTTCCGTAGAAGCGAAGCACAAGTGTCTCGGCACTTGTAGGCTTCGGCTACCGGAAAGATTTTTCCAAAACGGCTTCGTTTTGCCCCAAATACGTTTGGGACAGCGGGCTTGGGTGCCATTAGATCGCAAAGGAGCAACTCACGATGGTTAGATCGTGGGTAGGGGTACTGACCCTAACCCCGCAAGGGGATTTGCTCCGCGATTGCACCCGAAATCGCTAAAAACGAACCTGCCGGGAAGATTTTTCCAAAACGGCAATGTCTCGACCCAAATCGTTTTGGGACAGAGAGTTTGGGCACTGTTGGATCGCAAAGGAACCCTCGCGATGGTTAGATCGCGGGTAGGGGCGCTGCCCCTGACCCCGCAAGGGGATCAGTTCCGCGATTGCGCCCGAAACCGCTAAACGGGACCGCCGGGAAATTTTACTCGTAAAAATTGTAAAAATTATTTTTAAAATTACAGAAAATTATGAAAATATATAATTTTGAATTATATATTAATTTTGTGATAGTCATGGCCCAAAAACCCAATATGATTGGATTGTGTTGTAATTCATAATACGGCCTGCGTGCCGTTATGTGTTTGCGCGTGTTGTATATTTTTATTTTTCCGCGACCTGCATGTCGTGCCTTTCTCTTATATTCTTGTTCTAAATTAGATTTAGACTCGAATGTAACTCGAGTTTCAAATTGTAATGTACAAATTGGTGCGGTGGAGGGTCCACACGAGACGGAGTTCCGAGACGGGCACGAGCAACACAAGGTGGTCAAAGGGAGGAGCTTGGAGAAGCTGTTGACCCTAGGTTGACCATTCGATCTTCTCATTGGCTTGAGAAGATCGTAGTAGGGCCATGACTAAATTACAAATAGATTAATTAGTTAATTGCTTATGTATATGATGCATGTTTAATAAGTAATTAATTAATTAGTGCCTTACGATTAGATTAGATCTAAGTTGTGCACATGATGCACCCTTGCGATTAGATTAGATCTAAGTCGTGCACAAGATGCATCCTTTTCGATTAGATTAGATCTTGATCGAACCAACTCTAAATGCCTAACCGTGCCGTGATACCTATCACTACCTCGATCACATGTATTGTTGAATCTGCCAAAGCAGAGCAATACATATTATCTTGGTAGGGTACGGAGGGACAATCTTGGTCCCGCCTATCAACGTATGGGTGAATACAAACTCAATTAGATTGAGTATTCCTAGTTACTCGGTTGGATCGAGTCAACTATAGACATTCTTCCAATAGTTGGAAAGGTAGGACAAAATCACGTTTATATTAACTCTCGGGCGTATTAGCCAAAGCTAACTAGAGTTTTAATATAAATATGGATCTTGATCCTATAAACAAGAGTTGCATAGAGATGTAATTGGTAATCGTTACCTACCGATCATACTAAGCCTTGGGCGTATTAGCCAAAGCTAACTCAAGGGTTAGTATGATGTGGATCTTGTCCCACATGAATTATAGTATTCAGTGGGAGCATCATTTAATTAAAGGCCTAATTCAATGATTTTAAAAGAATATGATACTTATTTCTTCTTTTATTTCTGTTGTAGAATAACCATGACGTCGAACACGAATTCCTTCTCCCTGCGATCTGTCCTTGAGAAGGACAAGCTCAACGGAGCGAATTTCCTGGACTGGTACAGGAACTTGAGAATAGTTCTCACCCAGGAACATAAACTGTACGTTCTGGAGCAGCCCATTCCGGAGGCTCCTCCTGCCAATGCCCCGCGAGTAGACAAAGATGCTTACAAGAAGCATCAAGATGACGCATTAGATGTGTCCTGTCTAATGCTCGCGACCATGAACTCTGAGCTTCAGAAGACACGAGTTGATGGGCGCTTACGATATGGTTGAGCATCTTCGCCAACTATATCAGGGACAAGCGAGGCATGAGAGATTTGAGATCTCTAAGGCACTGTTTCAGTGCAAGATGTTAGACGGGGCTCCTGTAGGTCCTTATGTACTCAAGATGATTGGGTACATAGAGAACCTACAAAGACTGGGGTTCCCACTTGGCCAAGAGCTGGCCACTGACTTGATCTTGCAGTCCTTGCCAGATAGCTATAGTCAATTCGTTCTCAACTATAACATGAACGAGATTGACAAGCTTGCCGCGACGCGAAAAAGCGGTTTTCGCGGCTCGAAGAACCCAACAGCAGAAGCACAAGGGCAAGGGCAAGCCCAAAGGTAAGGGAAAGTCCCAAACCAAGGGCAAAGGCAAGGCACTGAAGCCTAAAGGAGGGGTCACCAAGGATGCTACCTGCTTCCACTGCGGTCAGACCGGGCACTGGAAGAGGAACTGCAAGGTATACTTGGAGGATCTTAAGAAGAAGCGAAGTGAGACTTCCACTTCAGGTATATATGTTATAGAAGTCAATCTATCTATTTCTACATCATGGGTATTAGATACTGGATGTGCTTCTCACATTTGTACTGATGTGCAGGCGCTGAGAAATAGCAGAGCATTGGCAAAGGGCGAGGTGGACCTACGAGTAGGCAATGGAGCACGGGTTGCTACTGTTGCTGTAGGAACTTATCAGCTATCTCTGCCCTCTGGGCTTGTACTAGATTTAGATGATTGTTGTTATGTGCCTGCTCTTACTAAGAACATAGGTTCAGTTTCTTGTTTAGACAAGAAAGGATACTCTTTTATAATAAAAGACAAATGTTGTTCTATTTATTTAAAAGATATGTTCTATTGTAGTGCACCACTAATAAACGGACTCTATATTCTAGACCTTGAGAGCCCTATCTATAACATTAGTACCAAAAGATTCAAGTCAAATGACTTGAACCAAACCTATCTCTGGCACTGTCGCTTAAGTCATATAAATGACAAGCGCTTATCCCAGCTCCATAAGGATGGTTTGCTGGACTCATTTGATTTTGAATCATATGAGATATGCGAGTCATGCCTACGAGGCAAGATGACCAAGACTCCCTTTAGTGGGCACAGCGAGAGAGCGACTGATTTGTTAGGACTCATACATAGTGATGTATGTGGCCCTTTCAATGTCGCTGCTAGAGGCGGTTATAGATACTTCATCACATTTACTGATGACTTCAGTAGATATGGTTATGTGTACTTGATGACACATAAGTCTGAATCCTTTGAAAAGTTCAAAGAATTCAAGAATGAAGTACAGAACCAGCTTGGCAAGAGTATTAAGATACTTCGATCAGATCGAGGTGGTAAATACTTAAGCCATGAGTTTCGTGACTATTTAGCTGAGTGTGGGATTCTATCCCAACTCACTCCTCCTGGAACACCACAGTGGAATGGTGTATCCGAAAGGAGGAATCGTACCTTATTAGATATGGTACGATCTATGATGAGTCACACAGATCTTCCGACATACCTTTGGGGCTATGCTCTAGACACGGCAGCTTTCATTCTCAACCGAGTTCCATCCAAGGCCGTGATAAAGACACCATATAGGATATGGACTGGGAGAGATGCCCAGGTGTCTTTCATGAGGATTTGGGGCTGTGAGGCTTACGTACGACGTCAAGTCTCAGACAAATTAGGACCCAAATCCGACAAGTGCTATTTCATCGGATATCCCAAGGAAACTAAGGGATATTACTTCTACATTCTCAGTCACCACAAGGTAGTTGTGGCAAAGACTGGGTCTTTCTAGAAAGGGACTTTGTTTCTAGAAAGACTAGTGGGAGCACGTTCGATCTTGGAGAAGTTCAAGATGCGAATACTAGCACTGAAGCCTCGATGGAAATTGAACTGGAACCACAAAGTGTTGCGGATGATGTTGTTCTACAAGGAGTTGAGGAATAACAACCAGTTCAAGTAGACATACCTCTTCGCAAGTCGTCAGCCTGAGAGATACTCATTTCTCTTGTCTGACCATGATGACATTGTGCTCATAGAGGATGAGCCTACCACCTATCAGGAAGCTGTGATGAGACCAGATTCCGAGAAATGGCTAGAGGCCATAAGATCCGAGATGGAATCCATGTACACCAACCAAGTATGGACTTTGGTTGATCCACCTGAAGGGGTAAAACCCATTGGTGTAAGTGGGTATTTAAGAGAAAGACTGACATGGATGGACTTATCTATGAGGGTTTTGTAGATCCACAGCATACTAGCAGAGTATGCAAGTTGCATAGGTCCATTTATGGACTAAAGCAAGCTTCTCGGAGCTGGAATCTTCGATTCGATGATGCAATCAAACAGTTTGGTTTCATCAAAAACAAAGATGAGCCTTGTGTCTACAAGAAGGTTGTAGGGGATATAGTTGTCTTCCTCATATTGTATGTGGATGACATACTACTCATTGGGAAGGACATCCCTATGCTTCAATCTGTCAAGACCTGGCTAGGGAGTTGCTTCTCAATGAAGGACTTAGGTGAGGCATCCCGCATTCTTGGGATACAGATCTATAGAGATAGATCTAAGAGATTGCTTGGCCTAAGTCAGAGTACATACATTGACAAGGTACTCCTACGGTTTGCCATGCAAAACTCCAAGAAGGGATTTTTGCTGATGTCACATGGCGTGAGTCTTTCGAAGACTCAAGGTCCCTCTTCTAGAGAGGAGAGAGACCGCATGGATCAGATCCCTTATGCCTCATCCATAGGTTCGATCATGTACGCCATGATATGTACTCGACCTGATGTCTCGTATGCTTTGAGCATGACGAGCAGATACCAGTCAGATCCAGGTGAAAGTCACTAGATAGCGGTCCAAAATATTCTTAAGTACTTATGAAGGACTAAAGAATATTTCTTGATATATGGAGGCAATGATGAGCTAACTGTAAAGGGTTACAGTGATGCCAGCTTCCAGACCGATCAGGATGATTAAAGATCACAGTCGAGGTTCGTGTTTTGCTTGAATGGTAGTGCTATGAGCTAGCAGAGTTCACAGCAATTCTACAACGTTTCCATCTCATTCGAGAGATTATCGATAGAGGAGATGTGGAGATTTGCATAGTACCTACAGAGGCTAACATCGCAGATCCCTTGACCAAGGCTTTAGCACAGAGAAAGCATGATGGTCACACTAGGTCATTAGGCCTTAGAGCCTATACTGATTGGCACTAGTGCTAGTGGGAGATTGTTAGTTAAAGCCCTAGAGCCAATCATTTGATGATTGTATGGACTCATGTATATCATATTCTTGTACATATATTAAGGCATTTGGTTTTTGGTTATTATGCTTATTTGTATTAGTGCCAGATAAAATAAGTATAGTAACGTCCTTGAGTAGAAGGTTCTTACCTATATCAATCGATTGGTTGAATCGATAGTGAGATGATATAGGGAACACTACTCTAAATCATTCCTAGTCGAGTATTAACATTCAGGGACAATGTTAATACAATAAGACTAACATGTAGGTCAGCTCGATGACTTGATCTCACAAGTCATGGATATAGAGATATCAAGCTGACATATGGGTATGCATTAGAGAATGTATACTGAATGACCCGCCATGAGAAAGTATCATGGATCGTTATATGAGTGTCATATACTTTCTCATGTGGCTATTAGTATGACTATTATTCCTTTGACCTGAAGTCACCATGGATCCCTACATAAGGAGTTATGTACTTTGGTTTCGTCAAACGTCACCCGTAACAGGGTGGACTATAAAGGCGATTACTGGGTATGTAACAAATTATGCAGAGGGATGTGAGTGATGTAGATGGGATCTATCCCTCCCATATGACAGGAGCGACATCAATATTCTTGATAGAGTTAGACCACGAAGTGCATGACCATGCCCAAGTGAGTCAACATGAGATGTTGAGCTCATTTAATTGAGTGAGTCTACTTGGTGTTCAAGATTTAGATTGATTAGAGGATGACACGGTCTATGCCTCACATTGATCAATCTAGATGTCTAGGATAGAAGGACAATGTCACATATTGTGAGGAGTCACAAGGTGATGTTGGATCTCAACATTCTTGTAACTTGGGTAGTAATGATGTGTTGCTAGATACCGCTCATTACTTATACTCCTAAATGAGTTTAGGGGAATTGCCAACGTTACAAGAACCTATAGGGTCACACACTAAGGACAATTAGATGGAGATTTGGTTCATACGATGAACCAAGAGGATTAGATTCATTTGATGAATCAAATTGGATTAAGAGTAATCCAAATTGGGCTAATTGAGTTAGACTCAAGTTGATTCATGTATTTAATGAGTCTAATTTAGATTATGACTCATTAGATCAATTTAATTTAATGAATTAGTTTCATTATATTAAGTTGGCTTGAATCAAATGGTTAGATTAGATCAACCATGAGAGAGATTGAGTCAAGTTTGACTTGACTAGAGAGGAAGAGGAAGAGTCAAGTTTGACTTGACTCTTTACCACATCATGAGTGAGGTGGCAAGATGTGGACCAATAGTGTTGTTCCACATCATCTTGCTTTGCCACCTTATGGAGGTTACAAGCCTCCATTGCATTTAATGTGGGTTGACCACATTAAATAAGTGGAGGTTACTCATTTGCCACATCATTGTGAGGTAGCAAGATGTGGACCAATGGTAATGGTCCACATCATAGGAGTTACACAACACCTCTTAATGGCTTCACATTAATTGTGATTAATGTGGAATGGGAGTTACACTCCATGGAGTGGCCGGCCACACAAAAGTGGTGAATGAAATTTGATTTTCATTCAAGGCATTACTTCTTCTTCTTCTTCCTCAAGAGAGCTCTCTCCCTCTCCTCCTCTTGTCGTGACCACACAAGGTGCTAGCACACCTTTGTGTGAGGTCTTCTCCACCTACGTGCCCGTGTGGATACTTCTAGAGGACTGACACTTGACGGTCTAGAGATCCGACAACTCCTTCGACGAGCGGGAACGCGAAAGGGCACGCAACAAGGGTAAAGCTCTCAACACATAGATCTAGGAGTAGATCTAAAAGTTTTTTTTTGAAACTCGTACTTGTATTTCGTTCAATTTTCCTTGCACATATCTACGGCTTTGGATGATTCGGGGTTTCCGCGACGCGAAAAGCGGTTTTCGCGGCCCGAAAAATCCAACAGAGATCAGGACGCGCCGTCGCCTTCTCGCGTCGCCCCGGTCGCTATAGTCGACGCCGACTCCTGCCGCCCTCCCGAGCCTTTCCTTCGATCGCCAAGCAGAGTCCTTTACCTTTGCCTTAGCATCGTCTGGCATTCTCCCATCTCTGCCGACGACGCCACTCCCGCTGAGCAGCGCCGATTGCCGCTGTCTGTGAGCCCTAGCCTGTGTCCAGGCACGACCATCTCGCGGCCACTACAGCCTGTCCTCGTGCGCTGCCCTGTTGATCACCGCCGACTCCTTGTTCTTGAGCCGTGCCCTAGACCCGAGCCAACAAGGTGAGATTGTGCTCGAAGGATTTGGATTGGTGGAGCACCCGATTGTTTGATCTCAGGCTATGGTGTTGTTTCTTGTTTCCAGCAGGACCTCTAGCTTGTTCCGGCAGCCAACATCTTCGACTTTGGATCAACAGTGATACATTCAAATTGAGATAAGGTTCGGGTATCAGAAGTTTTCTTGTTGTAATTCAGTTGTTTGGACTGATTCTAAGAGGAATGGATGTTTTATTGTTCCTTAGGTGGTTGTCGATAGAAGCTTTAGGGCAGTGAGGTGGATTTCCAGCGGCCCACCTTGTTTATGGCTGTGAGTTTGAGGTATGTTGTAGGAATTTGGCTACGTGTTGTAGTGGATAATGGATTGATTTAGGTATGATCTAATTACATGATTATGTGTAGGTTTGAATTGGAGGTTGTAATTAGTTGTCGAGTGTGAATTAGGTTTATATTTATGTGTTAACTAGGGTTTTTGCCATAATTCAGTGTTAGAGATTTTATTTAGCTACTTATTTGAATTTAGCTAAATAAAATATACACATTGATTGATACAGGACTTTGATTCGAGACGAGACGTTGGATTTGACTGGATTGGACCTGCTATTTGAGGCGAGTACCTTGACTTATATTTTTGATATGTCTAGTAGGTTATAGCCTTTAGTAATAATTATGTTTATCCTTATTTCGGTACGTCACTACCGGATACTCGTTACATGCTTGTTTGCTCACCTGTTATGCATTTTATGCTAGTATCCATATGATTATATATATGCTCAGTGAGGTAGTGACATACCATGCTTGTTTTGTTCAGAACTTAGGTTTTTGATATCCTATCTGACCTGTATACTTTAGTTCTTCGTATTTGACCATCGATACTACGATACTCATGTTATATATATGGATATGGTTATGCTGATCAGTTTATTGCTATGCTAAGTGTCATGCATCATGATTGCATGCTGCGCGTTTGTCGGCTCCACTATGGTTGAGCACATCGCTAGTTACATGTACTGCACACACTACCACTCATGGGTTAGTGGTATATCAGACAGGTGTGTGGCGGTTCTGCTGTTTGGCTCTGTTGGTTTGAGGACTCAACGTGGTAGCCGGCAGATAGTTCCGCTCTGTTTGGCTCCGCTGGCATTTAGTGTAGCAGCGTGGTAGCCGGCAGACGGTGGACTCTGTTTGGCTCCGTTGGTCAGGTGACTCAGCGTGGTAGCCGGCAAAGATACCTCCCCGTCATCGTGTACCGGGAGATGAGAGCATTGAGCTCCCCCATTTATGATTTGGGGTCAGAGGACAGGAGTACTCCGACAGCATCCCGTCCACTTAGTCACTCATCAGGTATGGTGATGGTAGAGTGCACGGTTGTCATAGCCCTACCCACTCGGTCTCACCATTGTGTGTGTGATGACTAACTGGCGTCAGGGGTGACCAGGACGCATCATTGGCATCATACACATTTATGCATTTACTGCTTGTGTTTGCTGCACTTATATGCTGCATTTGGATGGATGCATATGTTTGACATGCATACAGGATTTATGACACTTCCGGTCTGACGATCTGATTATTCTGATAGGTGGCCCTGGTGAGTACAGTACTCTTCAGCCTTTTCTATTATGCATTTACCTTCTTTTGTTCAGGAGACTGTACTCCATAGTTATTACTATTTGTTATAGTTTACTATACATGTCAACTAGGTATCTGCTGAGTTGTTGAACTCACCCCGTGGACACTATCTTTTTCAGGTACTAGGTTATTTATGGAGACGCTTGGAGTATTCTGGCTGCCGATCCCCACGTCACATCAGAAGACCTGTCTCTGCCTTTGTTTATTATTATTTTTGGTATATGTATTTGTGTACTTAGCTTTGTGTTCCGGTTTTGTGTTCGGAGTGTTGTTTTGGTTGTGTGGTATAAGCCTAGCCGGCTAGCAGTGTTTTATTTGGTTTTGTATGGGCTTGTATTTTATGTTTATCCGCTGTATTGGTTTTGTTTCCGCCGTATAGGCTGATGATATATATATAACTGCGTGGTTGTGTGTATATTCCAACCGTCTGTGGCTGATGTATATTATGCCTGTAGAAATGCTTCAGATTGTCACCCGTACAGGGGAGGTGTTGTCGAAATTTCTTCGGACAGGGACTACTCTGGGGCGTGACAATTTAGTGGTATCAGAGCAGGTATACGATACTTGCTATGTGTTTTAGATTTTTCTAGATTTATCTGATACCAATTTATTTGGTATCAGAGCTCGGTTTACGAGTCTTATTTCTCGTGTTTCGGATTTCGTGTTTTGGTCTTCTCGATGTGACTTTTCGAGTTTTGGGATCTGGCAGAATCAGGGCATCTCCAAGCTATAGGAGGTATGTTGGTATATGTTATTCTACCTTTTTGGTTAGTATATGCACTGTTGACTATTATAGTCATGACATGTATTATCGTCTTTTATTTAGTACCTGTCTGGTTGTTGTAGCACCTATTGCATGTGTTAGGTAAACCCTGATTGTGGTAGACCTTAATAGAGATCAAGGATTATAGTCTTCGATGATTTTTCATACCATACACCAGTAGTTTTTAGCTTCTAGTACTACTTGTAGGAGATGGAGGCACATACCTGCCTCTGCTATTATTAGCTGTGTAGTGGATAGTATCTACCTATCTATGTTGACCTAGCCAGTAGTATACCATGTTATCTTAGTTAATTTCATCAGTAAATATTGATTTACGTTTGTTGACTTGGGTAGTCATAGATTGATATACCTTAGTTGCATGTGAAGGATTAAGGTATTCTTGATTAGTTAGTAGATGACTGATTTAGTTATATTGGTCCGAATCAGTAGAGGGTTGTCATATTCTATTCTTAGAGGTTCGAATCTTTAGATTGTTTGTGCTTAGATAGGTATCTAGAGCACATCTGAGTACATGACTCGTACTGACGTGGAAAAGGCTGAATTAGTCATATACCGTTATCGGTTTGGTCGGTCTATAGAGGATCGATGTATCCTACTCCATGTGGACTTTTATTTTAGACTGGATGTACCTAGTTGGATAACATAGAAAGTAACATATGGAATATCGGGTTGATTGGATTAAATATGCTAATTCTGCATATCTATGTGGTGCATATATAATTATTATGTGTTGTAGGAGTGTTATGATGGACGGTCTAATTGTATGTAGTGGGTGTATACTTTTCCAGCTATGATTGTTGTGGGTTTCTAGTAAATTATACCCTAGTGGTCTGATTGTTTTATTGGAGGTATTTTGTCGATTTAGTCTGAGTTGTGATGTGAACATATGTGTTCGGTGTAAGATTCGAGGTATCTTGTGGATTATATTTGATTTATAGGTACACTTGTGTCTATTAGAGTTTATTGGAAGTATTAAGTGAGTATACTAATTAGGTATGTGTTGTGAGTATTATTGGAGGTGTATTGTTGATTATATCCATGTTGATATATGCACACGAGTTCGGTATACATTGTAGGAGGTATCACGGTGATTTATACTTATGATGTGAGTATATTTGGTGTGTACTAATTGGAGGATTATGTCGATCATACATATGTTGTGTGTGCACGTGTGTCAGATGTATGGTTGGTAGAATCATGATGATTCTACCTATGTTGAATGTAGAATGTTGAATGTCTACATTATGACATTTGTGGTATTACCCTGTTAACTAATTTTCCTATTAGTGGGTGATCGACTCACTAGGATGATGATAGAGTTGACTATGGATTTGATTTACGTACTGGGTTGTTATACCCTAGGCTACCCACAGTGATCTGTGGTAGAGAGATCTCGTGCAATCTCTAGCTGGATAGTTAGGTGTCTTGGGCAATTATGTATTGGTTGTGGTGGAGCGTTGCTCCCACACATGTTATGGATCGTTTGTGGTGGAGCGTAGCTCCCACATATTATTGTTTGTTGTGGTGGAGCGTTGCTCCCACGTATTTCGGATTTCTTGTAGAGGAGCATTGCTCCCATATTTATTGTAGATTCATATTTCGGATTATTTGTGGTGGAGCGTTGCTCCCACATATGGAGGATTTCTTGTGGTGGAGCGTTGCTCCCACATATGTGGTATTTTGTGTGATGGAGCGTTGCTCTCACACTAGAGGATCTATTCTTTGGTGATTTATATCGTTGGTGATCAGATCTATTTATTGTTGAGGATCTTATGGTTAGGAATGTTTGTGATACGGACATTACGTGTCTTGATTTTACCGTTAGGGCTTGGGAAGCCTTAGATGTTTTTAGGGACGCGATGATTTTGGTATATCTAGGATGTTTGGATCGGTTTCCATTGTCTTTGTTGACGATGTTGTGATTTATTACGGATCCGAGGTGAGTCACGCACACCACTTTGCATAGTTCTAGAGATGTTTCGACGAGAACATCTATATATGAAGATCAGTAGTGCGTATTTTGGTTGTCTTCTGTGAGATGTATGAGACACACGGTCACCAGTAGGAGTATACCGTGGTTTCACAGGAGATAGAGGTTGTTACCGTTGGAAGTAGACGAAGTCTATAGAGGAGGCTTGCAACTTCCTTTGTTTGGCTCGATATTTCCGGAGATACGTTGAGGGTTTCTCTCGGATAGCTATGTCACTGACACGCCTGACCAGCTATGTCACTGACATGCCTGACCAGGAAAGGCATGAAGTTCATGTGGTCCGAGGACTACGAGACCAGCTTCCAGGAGCTGAAGCGGAGATTAGTGTTAGCTTCAGTTTTGGTTTTACCTTCTGGAGAGGACAGATATGTCCTCTACACCGACGCATCTATTCAGGATTTGAGCGCTGTTCTGATGCAGCACGATAGAGTAGTCTCCTATGCTTCTCGTCGGTTGAAGGAGCACGAGAAGAACTACCCTGTACATGATTTGAAGCTAGTCGCCATTATTTTTGCCATAAAGATTTGGCGACATTATTTTTATGACGTTACATTTGAGATTCTCACTAACCAAAAGAGTCTTAAATTTCTGTTTTACTTAGAAGGAACCTAATCTCCGACAGAAGAGATGGATGGAATTTCTGAAGGATTTTAATTGTACCATTAGCTATCACCCAGGGAGAGCTAATGTGGTTGCCGATGCACTTAGCAGGAAGTCCAGAGGGACTTTAGCTTGCCACCGAGTTGTGGTCACAGACTTGATTCAAGGTTTCTCCGAGTTGGGCCTTGAGGGATAAGGACAGACAGAGCAGGGTATTCTTGTTACCATGGTTGCTCAGTCGTCGATCAGGAAGAGGATCCGAGAGCCCTAGGTTGCTGATCAGTATTTGCAATTTATTTGCAGCCAGATAGCTTCCGGGCAGCAGACCGAGTTCACACGAGACGAGGAGGGTGTTATACACTTCCAAGGCAGATTATGCGTACTTCAGTTTCATCCGGTCTTATAGGAGTTACTTCCGGAGGCTCATCGCTCATGAATTGCTGTCCACCCAGGCGGTACCCGTATGTACCAAGATTTGAGGTGTTTCTTATTGGTGGAGCGACATGAAGAAAGACATCATGGATTTCGTAGCTAGATGTCTTGTCTGTCAACAGGTGAATGCTAAGCACCAGAGACCTGCCAGATTACTTCAGCAGATTCCTATTCCTGAGTGGAAATGAGAACACATTACTATGGACTTTGTGGTGAGTTTGCCGAGGACACGACGAGGCCATGACGCGATTTGGGTAATCGTTGATCGATTAACCCGATCCGCGCACTCGTTAGCGATTCGGAAGACTGATTTCCTGGATCGATTGGTAGATCTATTTTGCCGGGAGATCATCAGATCACGTGATGTCCCATTGACTATTATTTCGGATAGAGACCCCCGATTCACGTCTCGTTTTTGACAGAGTCTGCAGCAGGCTTTGGGCACGTAGCTCTGTTTCAGTACAGCTTTCCATCCTCAGACAGATGGACAGTCAAAGCGGATCATACAGACTCTAGAGGACTTGCTGAGGTCTTGGGTATTGAATTTTGGAGGCAGTTGGGAGGACCATTTGCCATTGGTAGAGAGTTCGCCAACAACAATGGTTTGCATTTGGCTATCAAGATGGCATCGTTTGAAGCGTTGTATGGTAGGCCTTGTCAGACACCCACCCTCTGGGATGAGGTTGGGGAGGCCCAGTTATTGGGACTTCATAGAGCTCAGCGTGAGGCAGAGTTGGTCCGTGCTATTAAACGGAGAGTGTTAGAGGCACAGGACTGCCAGAAGAGTTATGCTAACCGGAGTCGGAGACTCTTAGAGTTCTCTATTTGCGACCATGTATTTCTGCGAGTTTCACCCACGAAAGGGGTGAAGAGATTTGGCTTCAGAGGTAAGCTAGCTCCACGATACATTGGACCTCTAGATCTCGGAAAGGATTGGAGCGGTAGCTTACCAGTTGGCACTACCACCGTCCTTGGCAGGAGTGCACGATGTATTCCACGTATCTATGCTGAGGAGATATGTACCCGACCCGACACATGTGCTGACAGATATCTCAGTTTCAGTACAGCCTGACGTCATTTATGAGGAGATTCCCGTACGGATTTTAGACTGAAAGGAGAGTCAGTTGTGGAACAAGACTATCCGGCTTGTTAAAGTCGGATGGTAGTACCATACGGACGAGGAGGCTTCTTGGGAGTTCGAGGATACGATCTGAGCTCGATATCCCCATCTTTTCATTTGAGGTATATGGATTAATTTACCGTTCAGCATTTAATACTTTCTATCTGTTGTTAGTACTTGCTGATGGTAGATAACGAAATTTGGGGACCAAATTTTTATTAGTGGGGGAGAATGTAAAATATCGAAAAATGACGAATAATGATAAGGGAATTTTCCGGAATTTTTCTGAAATTTTTCGGAGTCCGTATGGACGAGTTTACGGGGATAAAAATGGGGCCCGGGGAAAACCTGTTTAGGCTACCCCATTTGAGGAAAAGTTGAATTTATTTATTTATTTTTCTATTTTCTTTTACTTTCTCCCTACACGCCGTTTCCCTTTCCCCCCACAATCCTGCGCGTGCCCAGCTTCTTCTCTTTCCCTCACGCGAGCCCTAACCGGCGCCGCAAACCGCCGGTTCCTCCCTCTCCTCTGCCAACGTAGACCCGGACTCCTATCTTCTGCCTTAGCGACGGTCGCCGCCTTGAGACCTAGATCTGTCTCGGCTGTTGAGATCAGGACGCGCCGCCGCCTTCTCGCGTCGCCCCGATCGCTATAGTCGACGCCAACTCCTGCCGCCCTCCCGAGCCTTTCCTTCGATCGCCGAGCAGAGTCCTTTACCTCTGCCTTAGCATCGTCTGGCATTCTCCCATCTCTGCCCCTAGCCTGTGTCCAGGCACGACCATCCCGCGGCCACTACAGCCCGTCCTCGTGCGCTGCCCTGTTGATCACCGCCGACTCCTTGTTCTTGAGCCGTGCCCTAGACCCGAGCCAACAAGGTGAGATTGTGCCCGAAGGATTTGGATTGGTGGAGCACCCGATTGTTTGATTTCAGGCTGTGGTGTTGTTTCTTGTTTCCAGCAGGACCTCTAGCTTGTTCCGGCAGCCAACATCTTCGACTTTGGATCAACAGTGATACATTCAAATTGAGGTAAGGTTCGGGTATCAGAAGTTTTCTTGTTGTAATTCAGTTGTTTGGACTGATTCTAAGAGGAATGGATGTTTTATTGTTCCTTAGGTGGTTGTCGATAGAAGCTTTAGGGCAGTGAGGTGGATTTCCAGCGTTCCACCTTGTTTATGGCTGTGAGTTTGAGGTATGTTGTAGGAATTTGGCTACGTGTTGTAGTGGATAATGGATTGATTTAGGTATGATCTAATTACATAATTATGTGTAGGTTTGAATTGGAGGTTGTAATTAGTTATCGAGTGTGAATTAGGTTTATATTTATGTGTTGACTAGGGTTTTTGCCCTAATTCAGTGTTAGAGATTTTATTTAGCTACTTATTTGAATTTAGGTAAATAAAATATACACATTAATTGATACAGGACTTTGATTCGAGACGAGACGTTGGATTTGACTGGATTGGACCTGCTATTTGAGGCGGGTACCTTGACTTATTTTTTTGATATGTCTAGTAGGTTATAGCCTTTAGTAATAATTATGTTTATCCTTATTTCGGTACGTCACTACCGGATACTTGTTACATGCTTGTTTGCTCACCTGTTATGCATTTTATGCTAGTATCCATATGATTATATATATGCTCAGTGAGGTAGTGACATACCATGCTTGTTTTGTTCAGGACTTAGGTTTTTGATATCCTATCTGACCTGTGTACTTTAGTTCTTCGTATTTGACCATCGATACTACGATACTCATGTTATATATATGGATATGGTTATGCTGATCAGTTTATTGCTATGCTTAGTGTCATGCATCATGATTGCATGCTGCGCGTTTGTCGGCTCCACTATGGTTGAGCACATCGCCAGTTACATGTACTGCACACACCACCACTCATGGGTTAGTGGTATATCAGACAGGTGTGTGGCGGTTCTGCTGTTTGGCTTTGTTGGTCTGAGGACTCAGCGTGGTAGCCGGCAGACAGTTCCGCTCTATTTGGCTCCATTGGTTTAGCGTGGTAGCCGGCAGACGGTGGACTCTGTTTGGCTCCGTTGGTCGGGTGACTCCGTGGTAGCCGGCAGAGATACCTCCCGTCATCGTCTCGGGAGATGAGAGCATTGAGCTCCCCATTTATGATTTGGGGTCGAGGACAGGAGTACTCCGATCAGTCACTCATCAGGTATGGTGATGGTAGAGTGCACTTGTCATAGCCCTACCCACTCGGTCTCACCATTGTGTGAGATGACTGCCGGGGTGACCAGGGCGCATCATTGGCATCATACACATTTATGCATTTATTGCTTGTGCTTATATGCTGCATTTGGATTGATGCATATGTTTGACATGCATACAGGATTTATGACACTTCCGGTCTGACGATCTGATTATTCTGATAGGTGGCCCTGGTGAGTACAGTACTCTTCAGCCTTTTCTATTATGCATTTACCTTCTTTTGTTCAGGAGACTGTACTCCATAGTTATTATTATTTGTTATAGTTTACTATACATGTCAACTAGGTATCTGCTGAGTTGTTGAACTCACCTCGTGGACACTATCTTTTTCAGGTACTAGGTTATTTATGGAGACGCTTGGAGTATTCTGGCTGTCGGTCCCCATGTCACATCAGAAGACCTGTCTCTGCCTTTGTTTATTATTATTTTTGGTATATGTATTTGTGTACTTAGCTTTGTGTTCCGGTTTTGTGTTCGGAGTGTTGTTTTGGTTGTGTGGTGTAAGCCTAGCCGGCTAGCAGTGTTTTATTTGGTTTTGTATGGGCTTGTATTTTATGTTTATCCGCTGTATTGGTTTTGTTTCAGCCGTGTAGGCTGATGATATATATATAACTGCGTAGTTGTGTGTATATTCCAGCCGCTTGTGGCTGATGTATATTATGCCTGTAGAAATGCTTCAGATTGTCACCCGTACAAGGGAGGTGTTGCCGAAATTTCTTCGGACAGGGACTCCTCTGGGGCGTGACAAACTATCTCCCCGAATGCCATGACCCTCGGTGAACCTCTCACAAACCCTAAGCTCTCTCTACGTTAATGCCCAAGCCCTTTCTGACAAACCCCTCTCCATGAACTTCTCCACTGGGGATGACATTGACGTTATGGGTCGGATCTAAATCCGTTGACCGGATTTAGAAGTGAATTCGGGGTCAGTTATGAGTTTCAATACATTCGTCCCGAATATACCCCATGTATATATATATATATAATAATAATAATAATTATTATTTATTGTTGAATTGTATTTTTCTTTTTTTAAAGTTGAGAAGGTTCGTGGAGCGGAGTCGGACAAGTTGAAAAAAACTAGGCGGATTCTTTTTTGCTCTGGCGGGACGGATCTCAGGATTAGCCAAACCCCAAACTGGGTCCTATTTCCACCGAATCCATGTTCGCCGAAGCCCTCTCTCGAATCCATCTTTGCCGAATCCATCTCTGCCGAAGCTACCACGCACGGGACCAACATGTGGCAACGGCCACGACTAGGCAAACTGACGGCTACTACGCGCGATGACTCCGGAGAAACAGTAAAGACACAGCCGGACACAAGTAATAGAGGAAGCTTTATCACAACTCGCAATTGATGGCGGCGATGCCTGCTTTGTGCGTTTTCGAGCAAAAATGAAAAATGCCGCGTGCAGCGGGGAGGGGGGCTACCACTGGTCGTTGTCGGAGCCTCCTTGTTGTCTTGAGAGAAAGAAACACTTTTTTTCTGAAAATAGAAATTTTGATCTTTTGGCATGGGAATTTTACTTGTTAACCATTTTTTTGTTCAATTTTCTCCTCTTCTTGTCATGCTGGTTATCACAAAAGAGTCCCTCCTAGTAGATCAGGTAAACTTATTTTGCTCACAGCCACCTAGATCAGTGTGGAGTATATTTGATTTTTTTTTTTTTTTCCATGACTATTGTTTAGGGATCGCGCTGTTGGTGCTTAAAGAACAACATACAAGGACCCTTCTTATTCATTACATCTGGGAAGTTGAGAGGATCTTTGAACTGCTCGATCAAAAGGGGAAGAACCGATTGTTTTTGAAAGTGGGAGTCAATGTTGTGGAGAACAATGGCTTTTCCACTATAGCAAATCCAATCACCTATAATGTTTGTTTTGATACCATTCCTACATATGCAATCACTAAGATGGACTGTGGGCATATTTTCTACAATGATTGTAAGTTTGCTAGCCTCCAGATTTCTTGCAAAATTTTTTGATGAACATCACACTGCCTACTTCCGAAATGATTTTGATGAACATCACACAACCAGTAACATTTTCCAATGTGGCCATGTGAAACTTGTTCTTTATAATTACACTGTCATCCTCATCCACATAATTCTGTCACTCTTTACTATGACTCATTGTGCTTCATGAATAGTTTGAACAATCTAGAGCTAACCACTATTGCTAACTTGTGATCATGATGTTATTATCAATCATGTTGTGTATTTAATTGTAGTTTTCTAGGTTTTTCTCACAATCCTTCAGCAAACAACAATTTCAAGTCAGTAATTGAGGGTGCTGATAAAGATGATCGTCTAGAAAAATTAAGCAAACAAGTTGAACAAGTGCTCAAACTTTCAGAGTCTCCTGAGAAAACCAAACAAAATCTGGCCAATATAATTTACACAAAAGTTTATCTTGGGATAGTGCCTTTTTACAAGTGAAGGTATGGCCATCTTATTCCAAATGTTATTGATATTTGAATGAATTCAGTAAGCAAATCTGATTTTATTTCTTGTTTTCAGGGGTTCTGGATCATGAAGAGCTGGCCATTGTGAATAGCACATTCAATAAAACATTGAGGCAGATTTGTTTAATAATGTAAAAGTCTCCATCCAAAAATCTCTTGGTAGTGGTTATAAAGTTTCAAGATCAATAAAACCCAACAAGAAAATTACTTCAAGTAATTGTAACTCAGGTGCTTGGTTCCTTTTTAGTGTTATAGTTGGTATTTCCTATAAGCATGTTACCCTTAGCAACTATGCTCAACTTTGATTATAGCATAGTCTCATTGTTTGTGTTGTTGTGGTATTTGTTAGTATCACGGGATAGTTTTGATGTGGTCAACTAAGTTCAGTTAGGTCCTGTTATATTTGATCCTTGTGTTTAAGTGTGCAGGAGATTAGGAACACAAGAAGTTGAGCGGAAGATGCAGTTAGCGAGAAGGATGTCACGGGAAGGAAATCAACAGGCTCGGTGCATCCGAAAGACGAGATGCTGTGGAAGAGTACACAGGTAGACAAGAAGGACGTGCGCGGCGTTTGAGGGACGAAAAGTCAAGAAGGAAGTCTGCTCGAGGAGAAGGTCGGAGTTGGGTTTAGGTAAGCTCAACTCCGGTTGACCGGAGAATTACCTACGCGAAGAACTACGCGAAGAGATCAGCTTTGAGCTGAGTTGCCCTATGGAAGGCACCTTCCATGGTTGGAAGGCGCCTTCGATGAATAGTACAAAGGTGCCTTCCAGCCTTTGAAGGTGCCTTCCGATAGTCGTTAGTCACGGATAGAGTTTTATCCGTAACGAATAAAACTTATATGATGGAAGGCTCCTTGGATCACCTTTGAGGCACCTTTAAGCTGCGGATAAAATTTTTCAGGGGTTATAAAAGATCCCTGGACCTAGAAAATAATTATCAACTATTGTATTCATTTCCTAGTAATTTTATGAGCATTTAACGAATGTAAAAAGCTTCTCTGCCTTCAACGAAGAAGACTTTTTAGTGTTTTTATTTGTCTTGGATTAACAATTACCTACGTTGTAACCAAGTAATTAATTTGCCTCTTCGTTTTAGTTGTTAATTTAATTTAGTATAGTTACTCTACTAATTAGAGTTGAAAAATTAAGAAAGATCTATTTTATTTGTGTAGGTAATTTACCTATCCGGCTGCACCAACAGTATTAAGTATTGCTCCAACCATATTCTTTTGTAGCATCGGTGAAAATTGAAACCTCATCTAATATCAAGGTATATTTCTACCATTTTTCCACGTATATGGTTTTATGCTGAACTTCTTAGGTTGGACTAAGCATTTTATAGTGAAGATAAATGATGGTCAAAGCCGATGCATTTGATGCATGCCCCCAAATGCAATGTTGTATGTGATAAGGCAGTAGGAATTTAGTCAACGCAAGGTGTCCAGATAGTGTATCAACTTGGGGGTCGAATTGCGCAGATACTTATCATGTATCAATAAGTTTTTAAAGAGTAGATTTCTTTTCTATTATTTCTAATATTGCAATAGCTTTGGATGTAAAAAATTTATTATTAGTGTTTCATTTGTAAAATTGACTCAAATTTATATTAGATAAATAAAAATTATGTATTGTCATTTTAATTGTATTTTAAATTATTTTTATTTCTATTTTAAGTGATGAATAAATTGTTATGATGTCTAAATTTTAAATTTGAATCATATATTTTAAATAAAAATTAATGATAATTATATGATGTTGATAATTATATGAAATTACGGGGCATGGTGTGGATTGCAAATGCTTTTACCGCAGCATGCACCATGAGTTGTGAATGCCCTTATCCACAACGTGAATCGTGCGCTGTGAATGCTCTTAACCACAGTGCGCACTACGCGTTGCGAATGCTCTTAACTACAGTGCGTGATGCACACTGTCGATGTCTTATGACTTTTAATAGCTTGCAGTTGTGCAGTGTGTAGATGCACGTTGCGAATAGGATAATTGACACTACGAAAAGTCATATTTATTATAGCATTACATAAATATTTGTCTAATATCCCTATTATATATGATATATCCGAATGCATACAAATTTGTGAAGAGCTAGCGACTTGCACAAGTTAGTTTCAAGCACTTTAGTATCACTGTCAAAATTGTCAACTGTACCTTTCAGTTGCTTAAAGTCCTCACTCATCTGGGATTACATGGCCATGAAACTTTCATCTTCTCCATTCTAGTTAGCTGGGATGTTATTTGAGCATCCGTTGCTTGCCTGAAATTTCTCTACCTTCCTTGATCTGCATTATTTCGGTATAAGAAGTTGGGATGGTTCCTCCAATTAGGATTGTATGCCCCTAACTAAAGCTTGTTTTTCCTCAGGTTGAAGTTATTGACAGCGTCCGCTTGTTCGGTTTGAGCTAGTTGTGTTGTGATAGCACCAAGTTGACATTTATTTGTCACATGCCTTGCATCGCCACATATTTCACAAGATGCATTAGTAAGGTTCACATAATTTAGGTTAAATGTATCAAACCTTTTTGTTAGTGCATCCATCTTTGCGGAAATCAAGTCAAGTATGTTCACATCATACTTATCGGCGATTTTTACAAGGTTACCTTGTTTAATTATTACAAAAGGTGAATACGTTCGCCCCCAGTGCCCCCGCCAACCTGTCCCAAAGCCAACACGGAGGAGGTAAATCACGGGCGAGGATTACCTTGTTCAAACGCCTATTGATGGTTGTTAATGTTAGTACAGTTGACACTAATAGTTGAACTTAAGTTTTAATGAATGACAAATAGTTAAAGTTTGATTCTGTGTGATCTGATACTTTTACCGAGTATATAAGGAATTAATGGGTTTAGAGAACCTGGCACAAAGCTGAAGCCCAGTTAGATTTGAGGACCTGATAACTGGACTTCAGCCAACTGTCAAGTCATCCCTTGATCTATCTGGACTTCGTGTCAGTTATCAGGTTCTCAAACCTAATTGAGCTTCAGCCTGATATCAGGTCATCTAGATCCGTCAATTCCTATACATTCGGTAAAAATATCAGATCACACAAAATCTTACTTTAACCATTTATCATTCAACAAAACTAAAGTTCAACTATTAGTGCCAACTGTACTAACAATCTCCCCCTTTTTGATGTAATGACAACTTGGGTTAAAGTTAGAAAAAATATGTAAAACAATAATAGCATAATTAAGAGAAAAATTAATAGTAATGATGTTCATTCTCTTAATCTTTGGATTCTTAACATTTTCTAAGTTTTACCCCTACTATCCTCCCTCTTTGTCATTCATTAAAAGCATAACAGATAATAATCACAAACTTATAGATAAGTTACAAGTTAGGTGTGAGGGAGAATTTTCCAAGGTATTTTTTCAAATGGTTTTCAATAAGTTTAAGAGAATACTCTTAAAGTTTTCAAGTAATTTTTAAAGTATTTTTTAAAATAATTTTTAAAGTATTTTTTAAAAATAATTTTTAAAGTATTTTTTAAAAATAACTTTTAAAGTAATGTTCAAAGTATTTTTCAGAATATTTTTAAAGTATTTTTTCAAAACATTTTTTTTTTAAAAGAAAGTTTCAAAGTAATGTTCAAAGTATCTTTCAAAACATTTTTTTAAAGTAATTTTTAAAGTATTTTTCAGAATATTTTTAAAGTAATTTTTCAAAATAGTTTTAAAGCAATTCCTCCCCTTTAACCTGATGAAGCATGCAAGGTATTTTTGAAAACTTAATTTTTAAACTAATCATCTAAAAATTAGTCCTTAAATGTCTAACCTTTAGTTACTAACTAACTACTAAAAGATAATAGTTTTCACTTGATTAGTCAAGTTAAGTACATTTATCAAGCTAGTTATTCACTAAGAAGGATTACTTAACTTGATAATATATTATGGTATTTTCACCTAGATTTATGGTGATGCACAATTATAAGCATCTAAAATATTAGGCAAAACTCTATGCATCTCACACCATTCTAAGTTTTTGAATACACAAGCAAAGTAATTATAGTGTGCTTGTGAGATGTTAGTTACTAAAACTATAGGTGCATGCTTTCTAGGGGAAGCCTAGGCTAAGTTCATAAAAGTTTAGGTTTAAAAGCATAGCTTTAATCAAAAATAGGTTTTATAAAATGTATGCATTGAAACATAAAAAATTATATTGAAAATAGAACAAGTTCAACTCTATCATGCACATTACTAATTTTCTTCATAAATTACTAAACTCATATTCTGCCATAATGGTTTAGTGAAAATATAAGTCAGATTTGACTTAAAGTTAACATAGTTGAGTTCAATGTTTCCTTTAGCGACGTTGTAGTGATGCTTAATTTTAATATATTTTGTTTTTGAATGATGCACTAGATTTTTGGTCAAGTTAATTAAATTTATATTATCAATAAAGATTTTTTACATTTTTATGTTCTAAGTTAAATTCTTTTAATGTGTGCATCATCCACAACAATTTTGCTATACACTCATTCATTGTTATATATTCTACTTTAGTAGTAGATAAAGTAATACAATATTATTTTCTATTAAACCAGCTGACAAGTGATGGTCAAAGGAGTAGGCATTGACCAATTATACTTTTTTGATCTAATTTATAGCTGGCATAATTTGAGTCAGAATAACCTTTAAGTTCAAAACTAGGTGTTCTAGGGTACTAAATTCCTACATTGGGTGTGCTTTTTAAATATCTAAAGATTTTTTTTATATTAGTTAGATGAAATTCCTTAGCACAGGTTTGGTATCTAGCACACATACTAACTATAAATAAAATATCAGGTCAACTTAAAATTAAGTATAATAGACTACCTATGACACTTTTATAATATTTTAGATCTACTGATTTTCTATTTGGAACACTATCTAAAGTTATATTAGTTATCATTGGTATTTTTATTTCTTTAGTATTTTCTATTCCAAATTTTTTAAGTAATTCTTTTGTGTATTTTTGTTGTCATTTATTTGTTTAATTTGTAAACCTAAGAAATAGGTTAATTTACCTAATAAGCTCATTTCAAATTCTTATTTCATTAAGTTGATAAATTCTTATATAAATTCTGAATTTGTTGATCCAAAAATTATATTATCTACATATACTTGGGCTATAAAAATATCTTGCTTAAGGGGATTTCACAAAAAAAAGTTGGATCAACTGGACCTTAATTGAATCCTTTAGACATTAGATAATAGGTTAACCTTTTATACCAATTTCTAGGTACTTGTTTAAAATCATATAATGTTTTCTTGAGTTTACATAGTCAGGATGCTCTTCAAATCCAAGTGATTGACCTATATAGAGTTCTTCCTTGATTAACTCATTTAAGAAAACAAATTTAACATGGATGCTCGACGCATTAGGATATTTACTACGATATGATTCTCTTACTAGGATATAATTGTACCAACAAAAATAAACAAAGTGTGAATTGAAACTACCAGATGAATTTTTTTAGGTGTTATTATTCACTCCTTTTTACTAGAAGCTTCTCTAATTCCCTCCATGGCTGAGGCTCTATTTATGAGTCTCGGGATTATTCCAACCAGGAGACAGATAACAATACTGCGATTTAAAAAAAAAAACAAAATATAGTTAGCACAACTATTCAATTTTCAATATAAATTGGTAACAGATGGTCGATTTTCAGAACTATATATTAAAAAAATCTATCTATTTAAAACTACGACCCAATCTTAAGATGTCTCAAAAATTAAAAAGGTCCGACGTTACCCCACCGTAGGCCCGAGACTGTCAGCGATAGCACGCCAGGAAGTTAATGGGACACACGTTGGGCTCCTATTGCATGACCCGGACACATGCGGCCATCCATGTCAGGTGCTAAGACAACCGCCGAGACAAATTTAGAAATTATCTAGCCCCTTAACATGAAAGACAGTACGAAAAGGTTGCAGCATTCTTCATCCTCTTGAAGAAATGCAAACTTTGGCTAGTGCTAACAATCAACACCCAACACAGGCTCCACTTTATTGGGCATAACTTGTACAATCACAAATCACCAAAGGAACTTACTAAGAAAAATTAAAAGAAAGCTGAATCTACAACTGCAGTGCTTGCAGCCTTGGAAGCACATTTGATGAGCTATCTGATTGTGCCCGCTCATCGCGAAGGAGAAGTATGTTTAATGTGCTAGATTCCCTCAACCAAGCAGCTAAGGTAGCACCTGCAGACACGAAGCGCCCAATGTTGAACTTTTCCAGGTGGAAAGGGGCACCGATTGAATTTAGCAGCGCCTTGATGACATGGCGAAGGGTGCTGGCACCAGGTACCTTGCTGTGCTTTCCCCATCCAGTCAAAATGCTGTGACAAACTTGCAGAGTTAGCTGAATAGGGATTAACCAAAAGTTTATGGTACGGTTATGAATGTGAAATTTTTAATACATTAGTTATCTAAATTTTTCTTCTTCAACAACAACAAAAAGAAAGAGATTAAAAGAAGAGCAAGATAGCCTGTTTCCTAAAAACAAAAAAAAAAATGCAACAAAACCAGAACGGCAGTAAGATACCCAACACAATTGTCAGACAATGAAGTAAAGGAAAACCCATTTTGCCCAAGATACTTTTACTAATGAGGATAAATCTTGAAGTTGTCAAAACAAAAACTATAAACCTTCCTTCTTAGGAGAATATAACAAGGTTTTCCTCTGTAACTAAGATCGTGCAGGTAACTAATCAATCAAATGAAGAAAAGCATCAGACTTAGTCAAAACTTGTGTAATAACAGCAACAATACAATAAACCTATTACTTTATAGCTGTTACATGAGAGCATAATTTGAATGATGAGAGCACCAGAATTTAGAGGCTGAAGTTTTCTGGACAATTTGCGCATGCTTACATGTAATGATGGAGCATTTCACTCTATACATATGATCAAATAAAGTAGTAGTTGGTCCACTCATATGTTATGAATGACACATTTCTTGAGCAAGGAACAACCAGACTAGCAAAACATTTGGCATAATTGAAATGAATAATACCTTAAAATTTCGGGCAGCTTGCGACCTTCAAAAACAATGGCCTGTGTCGTCAGGAGCCATGCATGAACCATTGCTTGGGCAGCACCAACAGACATGAGGTGCAAATCTAAACTATCTTCAGTCCATGTGTTCTCCCAAACATGGCGTCGTACACCTTCAGTCACAACATGCTGCGCTCCTCGTCTCTGGAAACACGAGGGAAGCAGTTTTTATTAAAGAAAAAGAAAAATTGAATTACGTAAATACAGGGACAGATCTAGAAATTAGAGGTGGGCTGAGTTTTTGGTGTGGAAGGGGTGGGCCAAGCACTAAAACAAAATGAACAAAGAGAAAAAGAAAGAACAGATCAACTCTCCTTGGTGCCAAATTGTAGATTATAAAATACCTATGTAAGTTTTTTTAGGGTTGGCCTAGAGCCAAACTTAGGGTTGGCCTAGAGCCCAGGGCAACCCTATCTTAGATCTATCTCCAGCTAAATACATCTAAGCAGAGAGAAAGACCAGAAGACTCCATATTAGATTTACAGGGTTTATAGCTCCTACAATATACTAATGTTGACATTTGATTCAATTTAGTGTAGAGACATCAAAGCGAAACTTGTTTGGCATAAGAAAGTACAAGTTGACATACTTTTAAGTAAAAAAAAAAAAAGGCAGCCCAGTGCACGAAGCTCTTGCAATGCGGGGTCCCGAGAAAGGATCCATTGTACGCAGTCTTACCCTGTTTTTTGCAAGAGACTGTTTCCAGGATTCGAACCCGTGACCTTTTGCTCACATGGCAACAACTTTACCATTGCGCCAAGACTCCCCTTCACTTTTAAGTAGATAGCACAAATTTAGAAATCATCATTTTGATAGTCACCAAGAACATATAAGTTAATCTAAAAACATATCAACTCATGTACGTTGCTCCTATGAAACCACCAATGTGCTTTGTTTAAATCAATCAGGATAATAATGCCATTGAGAAGTAATCTAAATAGTAGAGTTTCATAGAGAAAAAGGCAAAATCTCACAAGGAAAATAGAAAAACTGAATCCAGTCATTTAATCATCTTTACTAGTAATTTCTAAATGAACCAGGATAATAAAAAGGGCGATAAGAAATAAAAATCTAGTTGATATGTCTGGTCAAAATTACCTGCCCAAAATGCCAAAGCATATCAGTCAAGGCATTATAGAAGGCAGAGGATGTTGCAGGATCCATCTGCCTCAATTCATCAAAAAGTGACTGAGCATGAACCCAGACCTCTTTAGAGCCCATGAGAAGTCCATGTGCAACACCATACGTAAAGTTATCAAATAATCGCAGCTGATCCAGTAACAAGGATGCATCTTCAAATGAGTTACAACGGCTGCAAACCAATTGCATGGTAAGAATAGGACAAAATTGAATGTTTTCGTAACTAAACCAAATATTTAATGGCTGATTAAAACCATAGAAATCCTCTAAAAGATGATTTGCTTGATAAAATAATGAAACAATTCTATGATTTTAACAGTATTTAGCTTCACAAAAGTTTATAGAAGCCAATTTCTCACATAGTAATATCATAAACTTGGCCATTGCATCAAAAAGCAAATCCTGTTGGTTTCCACCAATGTTGCAAATGTACAAGTAGCCCAACAGTTCTGGCTAATAGCCAAAATTATTTAAATTTTCTGGTTAACTTCTAATTTTAACTATTGAGATTGTTAGCTACCAGTTTCCAATTTCAGATACATTTCAGCTACAGAAAAAACATGATTTGACAATTTTTCTCTTCTCCATCAAAATTCCCTTACTATTAACTTGAAAACATTTCTCTCTTTCCTGTGTCTATTGATGATGATGATGAAAGATATTTTTCTCCTCTCAAAATTCTCTTAATTTTAACTTGACAAAATTTCTCCCTTTCCAGTTTCTATTTCTGTCTACCTCTCCAAACCAAGTTGCCAAACAATCACTAGCTTTGCAAGTTTACTATTCAAGACTATTTGCAAAATTAAGGTTTGATTGAACTACAAATTCACTAATAGAATAATGAAATATCACTAATAGAATAATGAAATATGGTCCTAAAACTGTTTCTTATGTAAAAGATAAAGAATTAGATCCATGATAGGGCAGATAGAGGTTGCCTGCATGCATTGAGTATGGCAGAGAATGTCACCACATTCGGCCTGACTCCCTGCTGGACCATTTTCTGAAACAAACCTAGAATACATAGCAGCTCCTCGGATCTCCTAGACTCTTCAACTGCAGGAGGACCTATTCCCCTTGTTACATGACAAAAAGCACCAACAATTTGGCTTCCAGCTCCCCCACCTTCCAACTCATTTCCAACACCATCCCCCTCATGCACAATTCTAGACTTACCAAAGGCATCAATTATAGTGTTGTAAGTAACTACATTTGGCTCAATTCCCGTTCTCATCATCTCATCAAGCAACCACACAGAACAGTCTACCAATCCATTTTTAGCTAAAATATCAATGAAGGAACTATACAAGACAACATCTGCCTTCAACCCTGATTCCTTGAATCCAAAGAACACATTTGCTGCATCCCCATACATTCCAGCTTTTGAATAAACATCTATCAGAGTCGAATAGGTGAGTATGGTGGGTGTAACACCCCGTTCTCTCATGTCCTGAACCAAATGAGCAACAATATCAAACCTGCCTTGCTTTCCGTACCCATTGATTAAACAGTTATAAGAGACTATGTCTTTGTCAACACCTGTAGTTTCCATCTCCTCACAAACTTTGGCAATCTCTGCATACTTTCCAGTCTTTGCATAGATTGAAAGCAATGTATTGTAACAGATCCTATCTAATCCAATCTTTAAAGCTTTCATTTTTTCATAGAGACTCAATGCATCATCAAACTGCTCAAGTTTTGAGTAACCATCCATCAAAGTACTATAGGTGACAATATTTGGTTCTACATTGTTTATGGGCATATCGAACATAACCTGTAGTGCAAGATCCATATTACCACATTTGCAAATGGCATCAATGAAGGTGTTGTATGTGTAGATATCCTGGCCAATTCCCAAGTGTAGCATCTCATCAAACACCATCCTTGCATCTTCCAAATGGCCAGCACGGCTACAGGCAGCAAGAAGGGAGTTGAAAGTCTTTCTATCAGGGTAAAGCCCACTATGAAGCATCTCACGGAAGAATCCAAGCGTGAGTTTGAGATCAACACCACCCTTTCCACAGGCATCAATCAAGGCGTTATAGGATATGGTGGTGGGTTTCAGGCCAGCTGTTTTCATCATCTCAAGAATGTCCACTGCTTCAGCTGCAAGTCCACTTCGAGCATATGCTGAGATGAGAGCGGAGTGTGCAAAAACTGTGTTTGCGTACCCCAATGTGATACCGACATCAAATATCTGCCTTGCAAGATCAGGGCGGCCCATTC
Organism: Zingiber officinale; assembly: GCF_018446385.1. Classification (NCBI taxonomy): domain Eukaryota; kingdom Viridiplantae; phylum Streptophyta; class Magnoliopsida; order Zingiberales; family Zingiberaceae; genus Zingiber; species Zingiber officinale. The sequence continues at coordinate 60,452,812 of NC_055987.1, read as the reverse complement.
TGCCAAGAGCACCAATAGCGGCAGTCAGCAGCTTCCCCTGCTCAGTAGGGTTTCTCATAGAGGAAATGGAAGAATAAAAGAACCCAAGAGCCTTTGAGGGGCACCTATCTTGATTTCCAAGCTCGTGTAGAATGTAACAGTAATCCTCCGGGATGCCGAGATCAGGTCCAAAACCCATCAATATATTGCCTAAGGCACGGTCGCTGGGGCCAGACCTAAGGATTTGGGTGAGGCATCGGGCCGCGGCTGGAGACCCTGTGCGAGGATAACCATGAGAGGACTTCGGCGAGCTGAGGTTCCTCTTGGAGATGACTTTCGTGGTACGACTCTGCCGGAAATCACGGGTCAGACCTGCTTCTGGCTGCGAGTAGTAATGCAGAAATTCAGGGTTCCGCCCCAAGATCCCATTTTTATGGGGCGATGGGCCAGGACCAGAGCCGCTTCTTACCGAAGCAGTAGACGCAATAGGGGTGCTGGTGGCGGCGGCGACGTTGGTGACGGCGTTGCTACTGGTGGCAGAAGAACCGAGGGAAGCGGAGGATTGGATCCTGTGGGAGCTCCTACGGCGACTTTGCTGATGTTTCTGAAGAGTGCTATGGGGGGTCGGGTGGGCGCTGTGTTGCGGCTTGGCCGCGGTGATGGAGTAGTGGGGAGGCGTCGAGGAGGCCATGAAGAATTCGATGCGACTACTACTTCAAGCACTTGAGGAACGCTGCCAAAACCAGGGAGCTCCGCTTTCCAAACCAAAGCATCACAGGAAGACAAATAAGGCTTCTGGGAGACCCAGGAGCAATCAGATATCAATCGACGGCATGGAGAGAGGCAAAAATTGGATTGGGGGGCACAGAGGAGAGCTCAGGTTGGTGGACTTGGAGGGAAAAGTGGGCAGGAGGAGTAGTGATTGGTATGCATAGGGACGGAGGAGGAAGGCGAAAGGGGGAGGAAGCAGGGATTGAGATAAGAGTTGAATAACTCGAGATAGCTTGTGGCCGTAGCAGACTCGAGCTTCACGGGCTAAAAGTAAATCTGGGTAAAAGCTTAAAACTAGCATAAACGATATCTCTAACATATTAATCAATATCTTTGCATATACCTTCTTTTATATTCATTATAATAAAAGATGAATACACTCTCAACATCCCATCAATCCATTCCAAGATCAATACGAAGAAGGTAAATCACGGGCAACTACTAACCTTTAGAATAGTAACTAGCACATAAGGAAAATATTTACCTCAATTTTACCGAGATTCAAACCCCAGACCTCATTATGACAACACCTCATGCGCTAACAACTAGACCCATCCGAGGGGACACCTCCCTTTATATTCATGATCGATACTAGAAGTGACCCCGCGGGTCAATATGACGGGTGTTGTCACAATGAGGTCGCAGGATCGATCCTCGGGACAGTTGAGGAATAAATTCTCTATCCCCATATTACACCCTGCCCATCACATGCTCACTCAGATGCTGTGATTTACCTCCCTCATGATGAATATGAGTCAGATACGATGGGGACACTGAGGTCCGGGGGCGAACGTTTTGCCTTTTTGATAATGATCGATATTAGAAGAATCATTAATGTAATAAATCTACATGTAAAAGGACGCCACTTTCTTTAAAAAAATTAGCTCTATATTGATTTATTATAAAAAATTTTTTTTATGACCCAACTATCCTTCCTTATAAAATTTTATTTTCATTATTATTAGCTCTCTTGTAGACGTTCTTTCTTGGCCTAAACTGACACGACGTAACAACTATAAATCCATAAATATTAAATCTCAAATTTTAAAAAATCATAACTTTTAACTCGAATTAAATCATAAAACATAAAATATATCAAATCAAAATTCGTTAAAATATCTACAACTTATTATTGGATAATACCAATAACGATCATATTTCAAGTTAAAAAACATCATTTAAATCTTTTTTAGAGCCTCTGAACAATTTTAATTTTAATTTTTTTTCCATGCTATAGCAACTACAAACTTATATTTACTACAATTGAATTGTCACACAATTGTAACAGTTACATTTCCGTAGTTATTATAACGAGCTAATTTAAATAAAAAACCATAGAAGAGAGAATAATATAAATAAATTATTATTTTATCCTGGAAGACCGTCTATGTCATTTTATAAGAGAATGAGAAACTTTTTTAATAATAAACTAAAGTAGGACTCCTTATAGGATTGTAGAAGATGACACGAAGAGAGAAGTGAATCTCATTCATTTAAAATTAAAATTTTCTTTCCTTTACATAAAACTCGAATCAAAGTAACAATAAAATAAATGAAAAAATAGACATACAAAAACACAAGTCATTTTTTGTTGATTCATAATTCAACGACTATTACTCGATATCCTTGACCTAGCAAGACTTATTCAAAGAGCCTCTAAATAGGGTTGTAAACAAGTCGAGCCGAGCCGAGCCGAGCTTTGGGGCGTTCAAGCTTGTTTGATAAGATAACCGAGCCAAGCCGAGCCGAGCTTAAAATGAACCAAACTTTTGAAATGAGTGTTCAAGCTTGGCTTGGTTTATTTTTTATGAGCTTGAGCTTGTTTGAAGCTTGGCTTGAGCTTGGTTCGTTTAGATGTTATCAAGCTCTCAATTCGAGCTTGGCTTGAGCTTGGTTCGAGCTTGGCTTGAGCTTGGTTTGAACTTGGTTTGAGCTTGATTCATTTAGATGTTATCAAGCTCTCAATTCAAGCTTGGCTTGAGCTTGGTTCGAGCTTGGCTTGAGCTTGGTTTGAGCTTGGTTCGCTTAGATGTTATCAAGCTCTCAATCCAAGCTTGTTTAATTGTTTGAAACTTTTAATTGTTTGATTGGTTATTAAGATTGATAATTTAAATTTATTTATTTATTTTATTTTATTTTATTGTTTATTTAGCATATTGAAAAGAATTTTATTAATAAATATTGTTCGTGAACATTGTTCACGAACGTTGTTCACGAACGTTAACGAACTGAACACATATGTGTTCAAGCTTGTTTGTTTAGCTTAACGAGCTGTTCAAGCTTGTTTGTTTAATTAATCTAATATATATTGAACGAACATAAACAAGCTCTTACCAAGCCGAACACCAAGCTTGTTCACGAACGCTTGGTTCATTTACAGCCCTACCTCCAAAACACCCTACATAGAAATAATTGATGATTAATTAGTTCATCATCCTATATAGAAAAAAAAATAGATGATCAATTAATTCACCACAAAAACAAAAATAACAAATTTATCGTAATAGAGAAAGAACACTTTTGGTATATAACAATTTCCCAATAGAAAATGAAATTATCTCATATTTTAGAAAAGGGTAAGCACTAAACATTCTTATATGGTGCATTGTTGCCTTCACCTAGGCTAGCTTTGCAACTTTTTTTCATAACCAAGACAAATTCAAGAACCATGTAGTTAATTTCTTCTCAGCAACTTTCCTGATTTAATAAATTTACATAATCCATGGGATATTAAAATTCCCAAAGCCCAAGAGAGAGGTTTCAACTTTTATAAAATCAAATTCACTTGGATAGCACATTTCAATAGTATGAAATAATCATCAATTATTTATTCCGATAGGAACAGCCTGAAAGACACTCTGAAGTTTTGGGAGGACAGATAGCACATTGGTCTAAACGAAGGTGATTGAAATAAAAATCAACCAATTCCCTATTGAGCATACACAATAAAGTGGCACAGGGTGACCGAGAGCAAAGAGAAAAATCCTACATAAAAGAAAAAGATGTAATACAGATACTTGGATCAATAAGAGAAAAAACACAAACCATGACACTTAGAAAATCATTAGCTAAAGAATATGTGTCAGTAATCATCAATAATTTACATATGAAATAAAACAACACTTACTCCACATCGTAATTGATGGAGTGTTGAACACTCCGATTCCGATACATCGTTTATAATGGGGTTCTGTTAAGCTAAGTGTCTCCATAAGTGCTTGAAGTTGTTGCTTCAGTAAATCAGTTAAGAAGCGGAAGTTGCAAAACCAAAAAACTCAGCTCAGCAAATTCAAACGACATTTAAATGAATAAACAAGGAAGTCCAGATAAACAATCAAAACTAAGATGCCACATTGCCTATCTAAAAATGATTTCTTCTTAAACAGAGGAAATACTTCAAGGGGTTATTTGGCAAAAAATACTATCCCAACTATTGTAAGTCATGTAAATAGTGACATAATACCACAACAAAATAAAAAGGCGGATCTATATTATGACTACTTTGGTTCACACTATAAACATGTTTTTGAAACTTTAATAAAACAAATTGTAAGAGATAATATAAAACTAATATAGTTGTTATATACGATCTAAATGCAATCTGAATGACTTGCATAAGATACTAGTAGTGACAGTCTATATGATAATACTTCATGTAGCCCACCCCAGATAGTTTAAATATTGTTCTAGAAGTAATGGTGGTGGTTGTCCTCCAAATCCAAAGATAAAAGCTATATTAGACAAAGCTACTATATTAGGACAAAATGAATATAAAAGTCCACAATAAATTCATTGAAAGCAAGAAACTCATAAAATCACCATAGACTAGGAATAGCATCCTAGGCTGGAATAGATGCAAGTAAGTTGAAGACGGCCAACTTCCATGTCAAGACAATAAATAGGCAAATCCTGTGAAAATCCACAACCATTCATTGTAGTATGCCCTTTTCTAATTTTTTATTTGATTTCAAATCATTAAACAATCACATTAACTTAGGCTTAAGTTGCATTTATAATGCTTATGCCAACATTCATTACCAATTCCAATAATGAATGTGCAAAAAATTGTTCCCAACAGAGGAATACTACATGTAATCAACATGTGACAGAAAATGCCCAACTCAACCTATGGACGTGCAATCAAAAATGAGCAATTACTATTATGTGGCACGTGACACATACATGTGGCATGTAAATCATATCAATTAAAACATAAAACTTGCTACAATGGACAAGGGTCGATCCTCAGCAAAGTCGAACGAAACAACCCTCTCCCACAGTGGCAAACTATAGTTTCTCGATTTACCTCCTCACATATGGTCATGGGGCCGACCGTGTGGAGCCATTGGGGTGGCGGATTCCACTTGTTGTTACAAAGCTACAACATATCAATTAAAACATTACAAGAAGGAAAGGAGCATCTTTATTTTACTGTCATGATGTGCTAAAGTAAACTTTATATAACTCACTTCCTAATCATAAGAAATTCATGTTAGCAAATAAAAAAAATTAAATTAAAGAATATATATCAAGTACACCTTGAATCTTGAGGCCAAAGATGAAAATTTGTATGATGATCTTGAAGACTCCTCTGATAGTGAAGCAAAGAGTCCAGAAACAAATGAGCATCTTGAAGAAGATAAAAGATTGCAATGTTCAACAACAATATAATCCCGATTCTTATCCAGAAAGAATTCTGTTTGATATGTCACCTGTAAGAATAAAAGAAAACACCACAAAATTTCATTAGGGTACAACAAATCTATTAGGTCGCACATTGTTCCATGAATCAAACAATTTGTGGAGTCAACCTTTCCAGCATAATGCGATATGATCAAATCCAATTCAGCAAATTTTTCCTTTCCCAATCTGGAATGTGATCCAAGATTCTGAAACAGTTAAGGCAGAAAATGTTTGATGTGTTGACCTTGGGAACATGCTGATAAGAGTAGCCACAATTTTAGTCTTTTGAACTCCTGTAAATTGTCAAAGAAATTAATACATTATATGTCCAAAGAAGATTATCCACTTACCAAGCCTTATCCAATAGCGAAATAATCCCAATAGGTTTCTACAAAAAATGAAAATGTTAATCCTTTCCTTGTAGATTGAGAAAATAGAAAACAGGTGAACAAATGTCAATGATCAACAAAGATTGTGAAACATCAGTTGCACCTCTAGAAAAGAAATGGCTCGTTGATAACTTTACAAAGCCTTTAGGAGTGTTTAATTTCACAAACCCATGTAATAAGAAGGAATTTCTAATATCAAAGTTCAATATTGAGAATTGTTCACTAAATTTAACTTTATCTTTACTATATAAGTTACTAAATAAATTTAAAATACAAAAACATAAAAAAAAAAAAATCTTATAAGCAACTAAGTGTAGCTCCAATAAATGATAAAATGAGAAAAAATAGACTAAGATGTTTGAATGGACATGTTCAAAGGCAACAAATGTATTTTGTAATTAAAGAGTTACATCAATTAGAGTGAAAAGTGTAAGTGGTGAGGAACAAAGAAAGTAGTAATCGATATGATAAAAAATAATATCAATAATTTGAATAAATATAGCCTTATATACGACTCAAGGAGGAATAAGATTATTATAATCGATCCCAAATAGTAAAAACAAACCCAATTATTTTTCGTTCCTTATTTAGTAATGGATTATTCAAATGGAGCTAGTGTCTTCCTACTAGGTTTCATCCAATAGTCTCCCACTCAATTTCATTTCATAGACAGTACATAAATAAATGGAAATTATAAACAACATGAAATTGAATAGAAATCATAGACGCCAGCTAGATGGGATCGTGGAGTCAATATATAGGATGGCTCAAACACTAATAACTAAAGGAGGAGAAACAATTTAAGGGAAGGGTGAAATGGGAGGGAGGAGAGGAGAGGAGAGTGAGAGAGATAGAAATGTTTAAATAAGATGATGGAGGAAAAATAGAAATGAATCAAGGAAAAATGTGTACATCTATAGCTATAACAAACCATGGCTTAAGTAGAAAATGTGTACATCACAATTTAACCATTGTTACTATCTATCTAATGCAAATTCCATTCCGGCGGAATAAATATGAACCTTCTGGTATCAAAGGTACATGGTATGCAAATTCATCATTTGTGGTATTTGGTGATCATCCATTTGCATTTCAATGCATTACAAATAGCTTTTAGATAAACAAATGCAACAATCAAATTAATGAGTTTCCTTTCAACTTGTCTTGATTACTCTCCTATATGCTGGGAACCATGTTCCTATTCATGCATTACAACTTCAAACTGTAATGGAACTTTAAGAGGATTGCAATGGGATTAACATTTTCACAAGAATAAAATTTCTTTTATATATATATTAATGGTAATTTTATCTCCTCTTCTTTTCCAACTTATTGGTATACAAAAATCTTCATCGTTTAAACACCTGGCCAAATACTAATATGATTTGAGTAAATGAAACAAATAGTGCATTACATTACCAATTAGTAACATGTTCTTCACAACAAAATCAATAGAATAATTCCCAAATGGACAAGATTTGGTCCAATATTACAACATGATTCATGAGTTTCAGTTACTCATCTCCACAAAAGATTGTAGATCATCTATTGGCCTACAATCTCCCATACTCTATAACAGAATATGACATACTTCTCAAATTCAAGGTTCCTAGCATCAAACAACATATAATGTCATGACATACCATTTGTTCAAAACTAAAATTGTTGTCCATCGTCATAATTCTACAAAACAAATGATCATAGGAAATGAATAGTTCTTCCATATGTCAGTAAAACAAACATGATTTATTTATGATGTAAGAAATGCTACACAAAGGCGAATAAGTTTCTTCAAGTACTAAGAATGAAAAAAAGGTACACGAAGAGTAGTTGGATAAGTGCCCGAGTTTTTCAAGGAAGAGTTGTAAAAACCTTCTCAATCAAATCTAGAACATCTTGATTTCAATATAGCTCCAATTAATTTTCTCATTCCTGTCTTCTTCCGACTCCATCTTAAAAACATGTTGCACCATCACAAAATAGATATAATATCTCATCCCTAACCGTTAACAGAAAGCTAAGCATATAAACACAAACAAATTTGCTACCAATAAAATATAACTTCACACCTCATTAAAATGTTGTCGAAGCTTTTCATTTGCAAAATTGATGCAGAATTGCTTAAAACTAAACAGAAATAAGTACAATGAGCATGGCCTATCCAATAAACAGGAATACAACAAAGGAATAGTAGTAGAAAGTAAAAGGTTTCCGTTATAATCAAGGTTTAAAATTTTGACCCGTGCCGAGGTTTCGGTCCTGGATTGGAACAATACGGTTTCGGTACCGTATCGTGCCATGCAGATATAGTTTCGATATTTTTTAAATATAAAATATATTAATTAAAAACTAAAATATTTAACATAAATATTTAAAAAATAAACAAGATAAAAAAATAATCTTTTAAAAAAGGAAAAGATATGAAAATAGATAAATAAATAAATAAAAAATTTATTATAATTTTTAAATTAAAATAAATGAAATATAAAATTAATTAAATAATTTTATTAGGGTTTAATAAAGTCTCTTTATATTATCTCCATCATAGCTAGGAGTTAATTAAAATATTAACCTAAGTTTAATTTAAAAATATTTGAAATCCGACACCACTCGCGAGCCCGCATGACTTCGGCCCTGTCGTAGGGTTGCGCGACCAGCCATGGTCACGGGGATTGAGTGACTCCTTCGGTGCGACGACGTTGGCCGTGCGACCCCTCTACAGTGATCACAGGGTCGCACGATGCCTCCGCGGCGGCAACGGAAGGGTTATGCGACCCCTCCGCTACTATTGCAGGGTCGAGCGACCCCTCCGCTGTGACCATGGGATCGTGCAACACGTCGCACTTGTCGTGGGTCTGGTGCTGAGGTCATGCCGGTGCCGGTCGCCGAGCGGAACGAGACATTTCACCCTTTTCGACCGTTTCGGCATGACACTTTAAACCATGATTATAATAACGATCCTTTAAAATTCAACAAATAAATATATCCATAAGTGATGGTGCCAAAGTTGAAAAAAAAAAAACGGCAATTGATATATGTTTGCTCATCACCAAATTAAAGTGAAACAATAGCCAGGTGCATATGATCGACAATAGCAATGACAACATGGCAGCACAAGAAGAATCCATAGACTTCAATTGGTGATCTACAGTTTGGTAAAACAGCAATCACATGAGGAGATAATATGAATAGAACATGCATTCTGTAAAATAGCCACTTCTAGTAAGTCACTTCTTACTAGATCCACAAAGCTCACCCATCGAAGTCAACCTCCCTCTCCTCCCTCAACCTTTGATTTCTCAATCTCTGAGAGCAAACCATAACCTCCTACCATCAGCGAGCTCACTGTCGTCGCTGCACTATTCGTCCCCTCTACCACAAGAGAGGAATTTACTTCCCCTGCAATGTTGTGTTCAATAGCTATTGCCACACACCTTATCGCCAACCACCCACATGCATCACCTATTGTGTACGTTCTTGCATCCCTAATGTCATTGCCCATGTTCCACAACAATTTGATGGTGCCAAGGGGAGAACCTTCCTACTAATCTACTTTGCCTCCTTTTATCACAGCAACACCTCCTTTCTTCAGTGTCCCAACTCTTCTCAACACTTACTCACAAGAGAGGAATTTACTTCCCCTGCAATGTTGTGTTCAATAGCTATTGCCACACACCCAATTATTATCGCCAACCACCCACATGCATCACCTATTGTGTACGTTCTTGCATCCCTAATGTCATTGCCCATGTTCCACAACAATTTGATGGTGCCAAGGGGAGAACCTTCCTACTAATCTACTTTGCCTCCTTTTATCACTGCAACACCTCCTTTCTTCAGTGTCCCAACTCTTCTCAACACTTACTCTGAAGGAAATCAGATTATTCAAAAATAGTACCTACTTCAAAGCTAACGCCTAATATCTCTATTTCACTTAAATTGACAAATTCTAATTGAAGAATGTGATTTATCTACAATGGTAGAATACGATGATTTTGTCCCTTCTAACTATAAGATCACCACCCTTGGTTTACAATTTGATGAGTTAAAAAAAACTACAAAAATATGAGGAAACAAAAGCTGAGTTCAGATATACCTGCACTGGTTTACATAGGCATGGCCATATTTTTTAGCCTTAAAAAAATCAAATTGGAGGCTCTAGTATCTCGTTTAACCCCATAAGTCGTAGCTTTCATATAAACATAATAATAAATAAGACCATAATGTGGTTGCAATAGTAGAAGTTTATTTTTTATTGTCATGATTGATAACAAGCTAAAGTTGTACGGTTGAGAATGATACCTCATGTTCAGATCAAATAGAGAAATACCATTAGCATCTTTTCTGGGTCGTTTATGAGAAGCCCCACCCACTTTCATCTGAACTCGTGAACCCACGAAATTTGCATATGGCAAGTGCATTACTAAGGATAATACTTAAGACACTTAAATACATGGAGCAACGAGGAAATAGTGTTGTCGAGCTTCAATATAGGGCATTGTATAGTATCAATCAAAAATATTTCATCTTACTATTTTATTAAAAATCTTCCCCCTTTACTAACTAACTTTGGTGAAGCCTAAAATGCATTTACGTTAATGTCCTTTTTTCTATTTACACTAAAAATAATTCCAAGATTTATTAGTAATTCCACAAGCGAAACAATCAGTGATTTAGAGTTCGAGACTCAGCTACAGCGTATTATTATGAATTTTTCTCATCATTAATTTTCTCTGGTTGTTTTATATAAAAAAAATATAGTTCTCTTTAGTCCCATATCTTAGAATTGACAACACTATGATCAAAGAAGCTTCTATAAATATTTTAGGCCGACGATGTTAAAAAATATACTTTTCTTAGTTTTTTTACTAAGAAGTATAATATTAAATTAAAATAATATTTTTGCATAGGAACCCCGTTACAGTAGTTTGCTGCTGGGATTCTCTAGCGTCACTATTGCATGATGAATCTTATCTAAATAATTACCCAAATAATTAATTCTTGGTTTATAAGGGTGACACTAGAAAATCCAAACAATTTAGATTTTCAAAGACCCAAATAATTTATATATTATTATATTACACACGCAACGCGTGTGCACGATCACACTAGTGTCTAATACGAATAAAGGATGTACTAGTTCTATTGGGAGTTCAATCTGTTTGTGCATCATGAATGGATGTCATATCAAGTTATAGATTTGTCCCCTCGGGGCAATGCGATGGTTAAGCCATGGGGTGTTGCCACATGAGGTCTTGGGGTAGAAATTCGACGCGTCCAAGCATGCCTTCTCCCTTGCCTTGGCCACCTGCACTAATAGCTAGTAGTCACCCATGATTTACCTCCTCCGTGTTGACCTAGGGACGGGTTGGCAGGGGCATTGGGGGCGAGCGAATCGCCTTTTGCCACACAAGAGACTAACAATGAGAAGAATGTTTGAAACATCAAAAGTTCAAATAGCGATGGGACGATACGAGTGAACAACTATAAAATTATTTGTTTTTTTATACCTCTGATCTTTCTCTTTGCTCTGTAAGTTTCAAAATGCACTTGACGCCTTCATCTTTCTCATCAGCATGACAATTTGCTTCAATTGGTCCCAACTTATTATTGTATGGATAAATGATTGGTAACTTGGTGTAAAATAAGTAAAAAATAATTTTCACTTCACCATTAATTTATTGACCAATATGAATTCCTTCTTTCATTTAGGTAATAACTTACATGTACAACACTCTTAAAAAAATGGTTAACCATCCAAATTATGTGATTGTGTGAATACAGAGGAAGTAAACTTGTTATTCACTGAACCAATTATACTTACCTTAAACATTGGACCAAAACCATCTTCTCCCAATATGTTGGTAGGATTGAAGTCTTCGGTTGCAGACCTCAGTTCAGCATAACTAAAGGGGTAAGATTTCACATCTAGTCCTTTTAATACTGCAAAACATTTTGCCAAGAGATTTAAAATGTTAATTAAGCTATGATAATATGAGTAACTAGTATGCTGACAAGTACCTTTAGATGGTTCATTTATCCTTTTTTGTCATTGAATTAACATAAAGGTTGCACATATTGCTAACAACACTACAACAGCAACACCAGCAAAAAAAAACAACAATTAAAGGCTTATGCTTATGGTCATTTTCAGGGCTTGCAGTAAGTGGTTTATTTGATACGACAGGTATAAAATCTGCGATCATTCTAAATGATATGGTGATAAAGATGGGCCCCCCAAAAGTGGGTCAAAGTAGTGAAGACCGGCTAACGTGGAGGTCAAAGTCAAACGGTCAAATTCGCAAAGTCGGATGGACCACGAGACTGCGGATCAGGCAAGGTTGGCTGAGCAGACTTTAAGCACCGGTCGAACGTGAAAGGCCGACTGGATCGTTCAAACAGTCGTCCATTCGCAACTTGCAGCTATGGTTAAGAGCCAAATACTAAGTTACCCGGCCCACCTACCTTGCCGATAGAACCTTAGGTTCGATCGGACACAATACTCCTCTCTGACAATATGAAAGCCAAGTGAAGAACATATCAGTAGCTTTACTCTGTGTGGTCGAGCGGTGACATACCGGCCGAGTGGCGGCCGGTCGGCCTATAGCGGGACCCACCTACATGTCATATCATATTTTTTTGGAAGTTTATGCCGAAAAGGACAAAGAATATCCCGCCGGCAAATCATCCTTTAGAAGTTTCCAGCCTATCAACTTACAACGATTTGTGAGCTCATATGACCTATCATTTCTTAGGAAAGCTCTGAGAAACGTGTTAATGCTTTGAGATGCATGGACAACGCAACAATCACACTATAAAAGGGGTCTCCATCTATAGGTGGAGGTATGTGATGCTTTTTATTTGCACGCGTCATTCGCTACAGTTCATTACTTTCTTCTCTAAGACCGAGTGTGGATTGTTTGACAACACTAGGTGTAAAATCTGCAGTCATTCTAAATATTAGAGTTGGCCATCTCAAATAAGAAAGTGAAATTCTGCTTTGCATGACTACATGCAGCAAGTACCTTTCCAACCCAAAAGAAATGGATTTCAAGAAAATTGTTTGTTACTGGAGATATGTATTCCTTAACAACAGCTCTAAAAGATCTCCTACCAGCCTCCTTTCTTATATCAAGTCCTTTTCTTAACTTTCCCTCATTCCGCACCCTACCAAAGCGCAGGTCTGACTCGATAGGAGCACTGGGCACATAAGCCCGTATCTTCGGCTGGTGCCTGGTTCTTCACTTTCCGTCCGGAATCCTGCAGTCATTTCGTCCATATCAGTGTCTGTGATATATCTCTGACCTACCACACACAACTGCATCCAAGTTTGCTATCTTTTTGGAATCACATACGCTGATTTCTTATTCAGACGGGTGGACATACAAGCCCTTACCCTCTTCCTTCACCAGATCTCTTAGTAGTTCTCACAACAGCAAAAGTCATGCATCGCGAAACACGGCAGAACAGGAGGGAGCCAAGGTTTAGTTAGGTTTAATAAAATAACTTAGACTAATAACTTTAATCAACTTCTAGTTATGATTGAAATAATTTAGATAGACTTAATTTAAGCTTAAAAAAATTATCCCATTATATATATATATATATAATATTTTATTATTTATTTTTAAATATTAAATTAAATTTTTTATTTTTAATTAATATATTTTATATTTAAAAAATATCGAAACAATATCAGCACGACACGATATGATATCGAAACTATATCAATCCGATCTAGGATTGAAACCTCAACAAAGGTCAAGATTTTAAACCATGTTGTAAACTGATATTTGACTTTTATGAAGTCTCCTAGGAAAAAAGTTAAATTAAAAAATTATACGCATTATACAAGATCAATACAAAATTGTTGCAGCCTTGGAGATAATTTTGATGTAGACATGTGATGCGTTATTTGTTTTCCACTTGAGTACTTTATCCACTTGATGTAGATTGTTACAAATTCAATTTCAAAAGTCATACCTGAATATAGATATCGAAAACCCTTCTACCCAACTATTGGTTCAAGGATGATATACTCAGAGAATTGAACCTTTATGGAGTAATTTCCATTCTGAAGACCGAAACCATAATATATTAGTGAAGATGTCGACATTCTTGCATTGTGAAATAGACATAGGTTTAGAGTATTCTCGAATTCAGATCCGAGGATATATAGCCTAATACCCCAATTTAACTGGTTTGTTACATAATATGATGCACTTAGAGACTCGCATTACACAGTGCCATCAGAAGTTGTAATTGGACTACTACCTCCACATAATATACTAAAGGAATAAATTAGAATTATTTAAAAAATAATGCTGAAATAATAAGAATATTTGAATAAGTTTCTATCAAGAAGAATTAACACATAATTATCAATGACCAAAATTGCATTTTCTCACAGTTTGGGAAATCACAATAGCATGGGATATCACGCTAAAAACATTTTAAACCCAAAATCAATTTGCTACTTATATCACCAAACATAAGATAAATGATTTTAAAACAAAAAAACATTATACAGAAAAAAGCAAACACTTGGGACAATTTTTTTTGTTTTGTTTTTTGTATTACGAAAGTACTTGTTGGAAGCACCAATAACAAAGTTGTTTGCCACCAAGTTTCTAGATAAAATTTTCCCGAGGTTAAGAGAAAAAAGGGTGAAGAAACACAAAGAAGCTAACTAAACTATTATGATGAAAATGTTTTAGTCCCTGACTAAGCCTTAAGAGTACTTGGAAGACAATGAGAGTTAACGCAGACGCTCTAATTGATAATATTTTCTAAAACAATGCTAGAATTAATTGATTTTTACAAGATCAAAGAAGATTCTGATGTTCTACTTGCATTTGTAGATTATGTTGATTAACACAAGAAGGAAAGCTTCATGATAAATAATTGTATGATAGGTCACACTGCAAAGAAACACATAAGTCTACCAAATGAATTCATATAAGGAAATTAAACTAGATTGAAATTTAAACCGAGGCTTGAAGCTATAAGCAACAAGAAACATACATACATGCTCATTAGTGAATAACTCTTTTGCGCTAGGGATAGGCTGCTGTTACAAAGGAATCTAATTGAAGAGTACAACAACAACAACAACAACAACAACAACCAAGCCTTTTCCCACTAGGTGGGGTCGGTTGTATGAATCCTTTTACGTCATTAAGCTCTATCTCCTATTATATCATCATCTATATTTAAATAAATTTTATCCTGTTTTATTGTTGCTAACCAAGTCTTTTTTGGTCTTCCTCTTCCTCGTTTGATATGCATGTTTATCATAGTTTCACATTGCCTAACTGGAGCATTTATTGGTCGTCTAAGTACATGTTCGTACCATCTTAAACGTGTATCTCGGAATTTTTCCTCAATAGATGCAACTCCGACTTTCTCTCTAATGCTCTCATTTCTTATTTTGTCCATCTTTGTATGTCCACACATCTACCTTAACATCCTCATCTCTGCAAATCTCATCTTCTGCTCATATACTCGAGTCATAGCCCAACATTCAGCTCTATATAACATAGCAGGTCTAACTGCGGTTTTATAGAACTTACCTTTAAATTTAAAAGGTACTTTACGAACACATAAAATACTCGACGCTCCCCTCCATTTCACCCATCTTGCTTGTATTCTATGTAAGACATCTCTCTCAATCCCTCCATCATTTTGTAAAAATGATCCTAAATATTTAAATCTCTCCCGCAACTCGTCCTCTCCTATTTTAACAATTGTTTCATTACTTCTAATATATAAACTTAAATTCCATATATTCTGACTTTTATCTACTAAGTTTAAAAAGTGTTTTCTCTAAGATTCTAGCTTAAGATTTACTCTCACGTGTCTCATCTACAAAATAATATCATACGCAAACAACATGCACCACTATCACGTGTCTCGAATGTGTCCAATGAGTTCATTTATGATTATTATAAAAAATGATCCTTCACATAACCTTGACTTTATAAAAAAACACTGTTGTTAATCTTTTTATAGTCTTTACTGTTGTCATTAGATTCTCATACATATTCTTAATTGTTTAAATATACTTTACGCTAACACCGTTCTTTTCTAAAGATCTCCACATAATTTTTCTCAAAACTTTATCTAAGCTATTTCTAGGTCGATGAATCATGTGCAAGTCTTTCTTTTCGTGATATTTTTCAATTAATTGTCTAAGAAGATGTATAGCTTCTATTGTCGACCTTCCAGGCATGAATCCAAATTGATTTTCTGTCACCATGGTCTCCTTCCTTAATCTTTTTTCTATTACTTTTTTCCAAAGTTTTATAGTATGACTCATTAGTTTAATACCCCTATAGTTTGCACAATTTTGTACGTCTCCCTTATTCTTATATAAGGGAACTAGAGTACTTATCCTCCATTGATCAGGCATTTTTTTTCATTTTCAATATCATGTTAAATAATTTTATAAGTCATTCAATACCTTGTTTCCCTAAGCACTTCCATACCTCTATCGGAATATCATCTTGGTCCAACGGCTTTTCCATTGTGCATCTCATTTAAAGTTTGTTTTACTTCTAAAGTTTGAATTCTACGATAAAAATTAAAATTTCTATACTCATTTGACCTAATTAAATTACCTAAGTTAAGTTGGTCACCTAAACCTTCATTAAAAAGTTGATGGAAATACCGCTTCCACCGCTCTTTTATTTCTTCATCGTTTACTAATACCCTATTATATTCATCTTTAATACATTTTATTTGGCTAAGATCTCTTGTTGTTCTTTCTCTCAGTTTAGCTATTCTATAAATGTCTCTTTCTCCTTCTTTTGTATCCAATTTTTGATATAACCGTTCAAAAGTTTCATTTTTTTCTTTACTCACTACTTTCTTAGCTTCTTTCTTGGCTATTGTATATTTTTTTAAGTTTTCCTCGTTCTTACAAATATAAAATTCCTTATAAGCTATTCGTTTTTCCTTCACTTTCTCTTGTACTTTCTCATTCCATCACTAAGATTCTTTACTTAGTGGTGTATGTCCCTTTGACTCACCGAGTACACTCTTAGCTACTATGTTCAGCTTTGATACCATCTTATCCCATGTTGTATTAGAGTCATCGTATATTTCACCTAATGCTTGTACTTCTACTTTCTCCAGGGATGACTTTGCAATCTTTACAAATCTTTCTATCCTTTTTCCTAACCATAAGAAAGTCAATTTGAGATTTATTATTCCCATTTTTGAATGTGACTAAGTGTTCTTCTCTTTTCTTAAAAAAACGTATTAGCTAATATAAGGTCATATGCTATCGCAAAATCTAATATAGTTTTCTCTTCCTCATTCCTCGTTCCAAACCCATAACACCCATGTATTCTCTCATATACCTCATTTTTCACTCCGACATGCTCATTTAGATCACCTCCTATTAAAATCATTTCATTTGGAGGAATATTTTGTAATATTTCATCTAAGTCCTCCCAAAACCTTGATTTGGTAGCTTCATCTAATCCTACTTGTGGTGCATATACGTTAATTATGTTCATAGTTTCTTTCGCCACTATTATTTTAAGGGCTATAATTCTATCTCCTTTTCTAACTACTCCTACAACTTCATCCTTTAACAAACTATCACAATAATACCCACTTCATTTCTTGCTATACTCTTTCCAGTGTACCATAACTTAAAACCCGAGTTCTCTATCATTTTTGCCTTCTCACTTGTCCATTTTATCTCTTGTACACACAAAATACTAATTTTTCTCCTAATAATCATATCTACTACCTCCATTGATTTATAGAGTTCCTATGTTCCATGTTCCAAATCTTAGATTATTAATTTTCCTATCATATTTGTTCTTATCCAACCTATGGTGAGAGAACTCTTGCCTATTTAACACTACATCCAAGTTCTCATAGAGATGTAGCGGTCCTTACTGAGACGTTACAGTCGGACCCTGTAACGCGAACTCTTGCATATTTATTACTACACCCGAGTTCAATTGAAGAGTAGAGTAAAAATTTTAAGTTTAAAAAGTAATCAATCCAAACCAAAAGAATATGTTAAATTAAGTGTGAAGGAAAAATTAAGCAATTCTCACAAGTAGCAAATGTGAACTTAAACTGAAGGGCTCAGGAACTTGGCCTGTTAGATTGTTTAAACTCAAATCTAAGCAAAAAGTTAAGAATGATGAAATCATTGGCCAGCTAGACATTAAATAAAATGACAAGATCGACTAATAGAACATCAGCGAACATTACATAGATTGACAGCTCATATAAAGACATAAGAAGCTTACAGTGCCTTTAAACTTTAGCATCTTGAGAAGTCTTGTGGAATAGTATTAGAAATCTTGCAATTCCTTAACACTGTACAAAAATAGTTATGATGTCATATGGGACAAAGTCGCTAAAAGATATCAAGTTACTAATAAACTCCAAAGAAAGCTCCCATTTATTAGCTCTCCTATTCTTCTGCATAAGGTTTTTTGATGCTACTAATGCCCAAGGGCAGACTTCTATGCTTAGTTAGGTAATCCAATTTTTTAAAGTGCAGTATAATAACAGTTACACTTTCCAAGGCCATCTGAAACCAAGAAGCAACACATGGAAGAACTAAGGAGGGTTCCACTCACGATAACACTGAAATTGCACCCACAACAGAATCAGCAAGGGATTCTTTCACGATCTATTAGTTTCATTATCACTTAAACAAACAATGACCTTTCCGACTTTCCCAAGAAAAAGGGAAAAAGGTAAGGGATTTACTTTGGCCTGAGTTACTGAGCAGAAACACTTTTGATTAGAGCTAATGTTTCTAGAAGGCAATCTAATATAATTTTCTTTATTTATATGAATATCATACAGTTGCTCAAGTTGGACTGTTGGAGATAGTTCTGAAAATTAATTACCAAGTATCGAAGAGAATAATTTGCCAAGAGCAGAATGATAGTATCTAGAATGATTAATTTACTAAGTATCATCGACCTCCATTTGAAGGATGATAGTATCTAGAATATCAAAGAATCTATCAGCAGCAGAATGATAAAACAGAAGAATTAGAAAAATAAAACCAGAACATTGGATAACATAGACAATACTGTTCTAGAAGATTTGCCAAGAGCTCTCAAAGTGCTCTCATGCTGAGCTACTTGGCCTCAAGAGATATACCAGCAGTGATAATATGTGTATTGATAAGATAGAGTTCACTATTAAAGGATTAAAGTAGAAAGATTTCTGCATGTGAATGTCTGCTCAGCCCAGTATGTCTGCTCAGCCCAACCCAGTGAATGTAAGATATAGTACACAGGTATGGACAGAACAGCTGTTTAGAAATAAAGAATTAATATAACTTAAAAAAAAACTTAATGGACAGAAAATAAAACATTGCGACCATGGCAAAGAATGAAAGTTTCAAAAACTCATTATGTGGTTGGAGTGTTGACAAGCCAACTCTTCTAAAAGAAAATGTTATTTCCTATTGATGGATAAGATGCAGCACACTCACCCAAGATCTCACACCCTTCAACCAAGTTGGCATGCTTCCGAATGTGTTATAATATTAGGCATAAGAGTCCAAAGGAGGCAAAAAAAGGTAGTCGCAATCACGAGTTAAATTGCTTTGCATGATTTTTTTTGTCGAAAGACATTTATTTAGAGAGATGGAAACTAAGATCGGCGTCAGTGATGACAAAGAAGTAGGTGTAAGGTAGGGCATGGGGATCAAGTTCAACTCATTATGTCAATTGATGTAGCAAGGAACTACATCTCACATAGAGGAGAAATCCTCACTTAGAGAAGATAAAGTGGAATACTTAGTAATTTAAGCTCGCCATTATAAAGGGACATTGCTACCCATTTTAGACTTAGTACTATAAAAACTAGCAGAGAAATAATCGATTTAAATCACTCAACAATCCTTATTAATTGCCTATCCAAATTAAAGATAGCAAATAAAGCAAATAAATTAGCATAGCCAATTATTAAACAATTCGAAATTCAAATTCAAATATTGTTTCCCAACCAACATTTCTTACATTCATTAAATTTCCCAAAAGGAGACCATACATCAAGCCCAATTCTAAAGATAGATAAGCATTAAATGAGTTTATATTTCTTCCTAACACTATTATGCTTTAGTACCTCAACTTCATGGAGCTTTTCATAGCCAACAAAAAATAGCTTTTGTGAATTGGAATATATTGTTTCAAAGTTGTTAACTCAAAAATAAAAGTAAAGTGCATGAAAAAGATCTCCATATATAATCCCATAACAAAATAAAGCATGAGACATTGAGAAATAACAAAGAAAATTTTACACATTAATAAAAACACATGCAAACTCTACTTAAGTTGAAGGTGTGGCATGTCTATTTGTCATATTCTAATAATTTCCTACTACATTAAAAGTTAAGAACTTATATTTCTCTCAGTTTGTTCAATGGACATAATTTTCAATGATTCATATTAGCTACCCTAAATGATAACATTAATAAGTAAAATGATTAGATAATAATATAGATTGTCTGATCAAGGCTAAGCTTTTTATTTCTTTCTTTTTCATTGTACTGACTAGGATAGCATGGTATTGACGTCATAATCAAAGTGTTAACTCATCCTTATATTGCTTATTTGGTTGGAAACTATAAGTGCTAACAATTGTAAGTTTTAAAGTGAGGAAGTAAAATGAAAAAAATGGGTCATTTATATAACTAAATACCCAAAGTTGTAGTTATCGACAAGGTAGATAGGAGGACTTTGGTAGGATTTCAAAATAATTGGAGGAAAGAAACTAAATAATTTCTTGTGTTTGTACATAAGACACTCTTAAGAATGATAATAAGCATCAGTGAATAGAAGCGGTGACAATATTACAATTTGTACAAATGTTGTACAAATAAAATTAAGATCTAGCAAATAAAATTAGGATTTTTTGGCAAATTTAGATAAAAAGGAGATATATCAGTTCTTGATTTCAGTACTACAGTCCAAGCATCAATATTACCTCTTGAATCAAATAATAATTAACTAGGATAGTAATATAATAAAAATGAAAGTCAAGAGAGTGCACCCCATATCACGAGTGAAACCAGATGTGGAGTTGTGGGCAACTTTATGGAAATCTAGTATAGTTTCAATAGCTCCTTTTAAGAGATCCACATATTCTTCTCCCTTCTAAGATTTTGGATCCTTTTGATGCCTAGATAAAAACCAATGCAGCTTCATAATTCAGTAACATTTGAAGCTGACTCCAGTCACTAGAACACTAAAAAACCTGCCTTTATTCACAAATAACAAATTACAGACACTAAAAATAAGACTCATCAACAATGTTACAAATTGCAGAGAACACAAATCCAGAAATCAGTGTAACAAAATTCACATCTAAACATGGAATCCTAATTTCAGAGATAGCCCGCAAGTTTTCAAAAAACAAACACTGAGGTTTCAGGAGCAGAAAATCAAAATAGAAAGTCTTTCAGATAAAGAAAACTCAACTCCAAAACCATAAATATAGCAGGCTGAGTTCTTTGCCGGTAAACCAATATTTTAACTTCAAATAGAAGGAAAATCTAGTGCAGATCCAAAAAAACCAAAACATCACATATATCAGGCAAATTATTAACTGCAACAACTATAGAAAATCTTAGCTTCCAAGAAAAGCAAGCTTCCAAATCACAAAAGAGCAGTAGTCCTCATGCCAGCAAGTAATGAGTGAGAGTTTAAACCTCCCAATGCAACAAGAAAATAGCTCCGTGAATGCATCCACTGCACGATTGCAATCACAAGAGTATCACAATCAGTACACCAAATAAGCACAATACTAACACAGATTTGTTTCTCAATCAAATCTACATAGAAATACTCAACTAAGAAATTATTCCACTAAGCGGAGTAAAAAATGCATTCAGTAATTCAAATTTAAAGTTAAATGGATCAATATCTAAAAATTCTTCTAAGATCTCTAAAAAGTTGAGATGTAATAATTAATCAAAGAATATTAATTGGCCGTCAAAAGGAAAAGGATCAAAGAGTTGAGATCATTATTTTTGTGGAATATGGTATGAAGAAATATTCTGAATGTATTCACAAGTTTTTATATCAAAGATTATTAAAGGATTAACTAGCTTAACAAATTAATAATATAACTTCTCCATATAATGCTAATTTTACTATCTTACTAGAACAAGAGACCTCTAAACCAATGTAGTGCATAAAACAAACTGGTCGAAAAATGTATGATTTAATTACCAATCCAACCTACATCGACAAAATAGAGAGAGTGCAACCAAAATAAATTTGAGTTTGAACATCATCATAGTGAATAAAATCTTCAAAAGAACAAAGAGTGCAACTAACTAGTGAGATGAACTCAACTGACTATCAAAACAAATAACTCAACTCCAACTAGAGGACCCAACATCCTAATGCAATTAATAGACTAATAAAAGAGGCCCGTGTTAGTATTAGCCCTTAAAACCAATTATGAGATGATTGACAAGAGAACTTTTGTATCATATTTCATTAATAAAAGACAAAATTTATGGTTATTATATGTATTTCAGACCTGTGCCAGATGAATAAGTATAATAATATCCTAGGGTAGGAGGTTCTAGTCTATAGCATATCAATTGGTTGAATTAATAGTGGGTGGCTGTAAATATACATAGAACACTACTCTTAACTATTTCTAGTCAAACATTAATATACAAGGATAATATTAATACATTGAGACTAGCATGAAGATCAACTGATGACTTAATCTCACAAGTCATGGATACATGATATCAAGTTGACACATGTGTATATATTAAAGAATATGTACTAAATAATATGAGTGTCATCAACTTTCTCATAATGATTATTGGTATGAATAGTCCTTAGACCAGAAGTCACTATGGTTCCCTATATAGGAGTTGTACACTTTGGTATTGGCAAACGCCACCTGTAACAAGGTGGACTATAAACTGATCACTGGGTATACAATAAGTTATGCAGAGGTATGTAAGTGATGTAGATGGGATCAATCCATTCCATATGACGGAAGAGATATCTATGAGCCCCTTGATTAAATAAGACTAATAAAATGCATAGTCGTGCTCAAATAAGTAAATATGAGATATTGAGCTCATTTGGTTAAATGAGTCTACTTGGAGATCAAAAAACACAAAGATTGATAAAAAGATGGCACAGTCTATGCCTTATTGATCAATCTAAATATCATGGATAGAAGGACCAAGTTATAAAAAATAATAGACATAAAAAGGTTAGGTCGGATCTTGACATTCTCGTCATTAGATAACAATGATACATTGTTAGATGTCACTTATTGCTTATGTATCTAACATGCTATTTTAGAGACATTGCCAACATTACGAGAACCTATTGAGTCGCACACAGAACATGTTAATTTGGAGATGAGTTTATTTTAGTTTGACTAAAATATGATGGACCCTAAGATTATAGGGTTAAGTCTAATCCAAATGTAACTCATTAAGTTAGACTCGAATGAATTTGGATTAGACTGCTTATTAGGTTAATAGCTTATTGGGTTAATGGTTAATTTAATATATTAACATCCAACCCACTAAAGAAGATTAATGTCCATTAATAGAGATTAATGGAGTATTCATGAAAAAGGGAAACCAAAAGGTCTAAACCATTTGTATTCATTGGATTGAGTACAAAAGCCATTTGTAAAAGTAACTTTTAGGTGAAAAAATATTTTTGGTAAAGTAACCTTTTTGTGAAGTATCCTTATATAGGTGAAGTAACATTGTGAGTTATGGTCATCCATTTGTTGCTTCTTCTTCCTCTTCTTCTCTTGGCCAAAAAAACAACCTTAGGTAATCGCTAGCACGACGAAGGTTGTGTTGGAATCCCAAGATTATTTTGATGTACTCAACCAAGTTAGGTTAGGTCCTGTGGTGTTTTTAACATTGTGTCTAAGTGTGCATGAGCTTCAGAGCACAGGAAGTCAAGCAAAAAACACAGCTAGCGAGAAGGACAGCATGAAAGAGAGCCGACGGGCTCGGTGTGTCCGAGGGACAAGGTGCTGCGGAAGAGTACGCGGGCGGACGAAAAGGAAGCGCGCAGCGTTTTCGATAGACGAGAAGCCGGAGCGAAAGGTTGCTCGAGAAGACCGATATTGGGTTCGGGTGAGCCTTATTTCGGTTGGCCGAAATCACCCAAGCGAGCAGAGCCGGAGCGGAAGACCTGGACCGAGGCGAGCAGCACCGGAGCAGAGGGCCCGGATCGAAAGTCAACTATGTTGACTTTAGTGGTCCGGGCGCACGGACCTAATCGGGCGCTCGGACCAGTTCGTGCCCGGAGCGATTCCGGCCGCTCAGAACCCGACTTTGACCGGATCGCTTTTGACCGCGATCCGTTGCGAAGCGAATAAAACTTTATCCCCCTCCAAGCGCCTAGAACACTTCCAGGCGCTCCGACCAAGTCTATAAATACAGCCTTGTTCTAGAAGCTTTTCAATTCATCAAGAAAACACTGTAACAACACTTGTGCGGTCTTCTTTTAGTTTAGCTTCTCATTTCTGTGCTTACACTATTATAAAAGAGGCTTCTCCGCCTGAAGGAGAATTTAGTGCGATCATCTTCCTTGGATTAACAACCTCCCCGGTTGTAACCAAGTCAAATCCTGGTGTCTCTTTTCTTTTAAGTTCAGTCTTTAATTATTTATGCAAGTGTTATCTTAAAAAGTCCAAGAAGGGTATCTCTTTTATTTGTGTAGGGCTATTCAACCCCTCCGACAGCCGGCCACCAACGGTCCCCCAGCCAGGACGCTTCAGGAGGACTAACCGCCGATCGAAGCAAAGACGATGACCGGACCTAGCATATACCCGTCAAAATTCGATGGGGAGTTCGCTAGCTGGAAAAAGCGAATGCAGGTATTTTTTAAAACTAATTTCGATTTACTTCTAATAATGGAATTCGATTTTATAGCACCGGAAGGTAAGGAAAAATGTCAGTGGACGAAAAAGGAGCAGGCCGACTACGTGGCAAACGACAAAGCAGAGTTCCATCTGCTGAACATCCTTCCGTCACAAGAAGTCAACCAGATCGGCAACTACGATTCAGCGAAGGAACTTTGGGAGAAGTTCCTTGAGCTATACGAAGAGACGTCCGAAGCCAAGCTCGAGAGACGGGACTTACTTCGCAACCAGTTGACCAACCTACGGCTTGAAGAAGATTAGACAATTGCGCATCTTCACTCGAGAATTAAGGAGTCCATCACTGGACTATCGAATCTCGGAGAAAAGGTAAGTAATCGAGATTCGCTAAGGTACGCGTTAAATGCATTCCCTAGGAATACGAAATGGACTTCACTAGTAGATGCTTTTTATATCTCTAAGGACTTAGAAAATATTACTTTAGAAGAATTATTTTCTACGTTTGAAGTGCATGAATCGAGATGTGCAAGTACGAAGGAGCCGAAGCACAACATCGCCCTCAAGGCAGCGAGAGACGAGCATGAGTCAGAATCTTCTCTCGATGACGAGTAAATGGTAATGATGGTAAGGCGCTTTAAAAAGTTGTTTAATTCATGTAAAACTAACCATCCTCAGGGTAGAAAGAAATGGACGATCAGATGCTACCACTACAACGAACAAGGGCATGTCAAAGACAACTGTCCCAAGCTAAGGAATAAAGACAAGGACAAAGGAAAGAAGTCTGTCCAAACAAAAAAGTTCAAGACACTAAAAGCGACGTGGGACGATACGTCGTCCGAATCGGAAGTCGAGGCTTTCTCCGGACTTGCATTAATGGCAAGTCATCAAGACGATGACTACGATTCAAGCTCGTCCGAAATGAGCATCGAGAGAATCGATGCTCATCAGGAGCTACGTCGGAAGAGCAACAATTCAGGGGGAGCCACGGATAACGAGATCGACAAGGTAAGTCAGGTACGATCTCTTCCTCCCAATAAATTATTTAAGTTTGTTAAAATATTAACTAAAGATTGCTGCAAATTAGAAAAAGAAATTAAAAACTTAAAATTAATTCTAGTTAAATCTTGCCCGTTAGAAGACTTTGACAAAGTAAAATTAGAAAATGATAATTTGCAAAAAGAAATAAATAACTTAAAAAATCTTGCATGCTCATCTAATACAAGTCTTAGAAAATTCAATAATCTAAATTAGTATTTTAGATATCACAAAGGACAAATTAGAAATATTTCAAAAAAATATGCCCATAAGAAATACCTAATTAATCCAGTTGGCCTGAATCTATATTGGGTTCCGAAATCTTGTCTAACTTAAACTTTAATTAGACTTAGCGCTTTCAGTGAGAAAATTAAATATTTAATTTCTTTATGAGACTTTGTCTAGAAAGTGGTTGTTGCTCCAATAACCAAGAAGGTCTAGTGCCTCACCACTGCCTGGAAGCCAAGTATTGAAATAAAATATTTAATTGACTAACTGATAAAACATTAAATTGAAATGAGATAATGCTTTAAAAGGGTTACTCAATTTTTTAAATTTGCCAAAAATATTTTTTCTTTTGCAAAAACTTAGAAAAATATCTCAAAAATATTTTTGCAAAGTGTCTAACTTAGATTTTTTTTTTGGAAAAGTTTTTTTGCTTGAATTTGTTTTCTCTTAGAAAATTCTCAAAAAAAAAAAAATTTAGTTGGTCAAAAATATTTTTTCGTGAAATTTTTTACTTAAATTTTTTTTTAAAGGTTTCTAGAATTATTGCAAATTTTTGGTGATAACAAAATAATTTTCAAAGTTTTTTTTAGTACCCTTAGATTTTTCTTGATACCCCATTTTTTATGTGATCAAAGGGGGAGAAGGAAAAGATTAAGTCTAGTGGGAGGTAGATTACAATCTTTTATTTTTGGACTTTATTGCAGAATTTATTATTTTAATTTTATGTTTTTTAACCTTAGCTTAACTTGGGTTGCTCACATTAAAAAGAGGGAGATTGTTGAAACCCCAAGGTTGTTTTAATGTGATCAACCAAGTTAGGCTAGGTCCTGTGGTATTTTTAACCTTGTGTCTAAGTGTGCAGGAGCTTAGAAGCACAGGAAGTCGAGCAAAAGACGCAGCTACAGCCTCTTTCCTCGCCCAAACAACCCACTACAGCCTCCCTCACCAAAACAACCCTAAATCAACAACCCTCTTCCTCCCTCACCAGACCAACATCCTTCCTTCCTCACGAAATTTGCCCAGCGCAGCCCCTTCCTACTACCTCATGAAATCTACCCAACACAGCCCCCGAAATCTGCCCAGCACAGCCCCCGAAATCTACCCAGTATCTCTAACTCCTCACAAAATCTGTCCAACATCCCTAGCCCCCTTCTTCCTTCACGAAATATGTTCAATATCTCCAGCCCTTCACAAAACCTGCCTAGCATCCCCACCCCGCTTCTTCCCTCACGAAATCTGCCCAACATCTCTAGCCGCCAATCTTCCTCCTCCCTGCTCTTCGACCAACCCTCTTCCATCGAAAATTCCAGCGTCCCAATTTCCCATCAAGAAGTTAATAAAAACATTATCAAAGCATGGAATCAAATCCATGAACTATCAAATCCGGAAATCAACTTCAACTCTACATGTTAGGATCCTTATGATGGAGTAAATAACAAAAACAAAACCTTATTAAAACGTGCAAGATACATCAAAATATCATCATAAAATCCATAGGGTGCAATAAATTCAAAATTAACAAAAGAGAACTTGCCTTGGTGTTTTACGTATGGGAAATCACCCGCGAGACATAAACATCCATATCAGCACGAGTAGTGGTGGTGGCAGGTGGTTCAGAAATGAGTTGCTCTAGGACGGAGAGTTTTCTTGCTTGCTTAAGGACAATACTTAAGTTTATGTACCAGTCCAAGAAATTAACTCCATTGAGCTTGTCCTTCTTATTAAAGGACAAATCGCAGATAGTATTCGACATATTTAATGGCATGGTGATCTACAATATGAAATGCCGAAATAAGTATCATATCTAAATGACCTTTAGTTAAATGATTCTCCCACTGAATTGTAAAGCTTGGTAGTCATGCATGTGGGCAACCGTAGTTTACGCACACTTCTAGCTCCATACCCAAAAACAATGGCATTCAAGTGGTACAAAATTCATATTATACGTCATCTTGAGTTAGATTTAGCTAATCGCCCAAGACTTGTATAATTTAGGTAGGCAACCTTTACCGATTACATCATATGCAACTCTTGTACAGTTAGGTGAACAAGACTATTTGTTCGTTTGCCCATCTTTAAGGAGTTGTGTATTTTGGTATCAGCAAACGTCACATGTAACAAAATGGACTAGAAAGTCGATCACTAAGTATGCAATAAGTTATACAGAAGGATGTGAGTAATGTAGATAGGATCTATCCCTTCCATATGACAGAAGTGATATTTATGAACCCTTTGATTAAGTAGGACACAAATACATGGTCATGCTCAAATTAGTCAATATGAGATATTGAGCTTATTTAATTTAGTGTGTCTACATAGGAATCAAGAAACACAGATTGATAAAAGGATAACACGGTCTATGCCTCACCGATATTGAAGATAGAAGAACTGAGTTATACAAAATAATAGATACGGATAAGTTAGGTCGGATCTCGACATTCTCGTTATTAGGGTAGCAATGATGCAATACTAGATGTCACTCATTGTTTATATATCTAAAGTGGTTTTAGATATATTGTCAATGTTACGAGAGTCTATTGGGTCACACATAAAGAACATGTTGGTTTGAAGATGAGTTTATTTAAGTTTGACTAAAATAGTAAGGATCTTAAGAATAATGGATTATAATCCAAAGTGTTGGTGTCATCTTTGTAGTGATTAGCACTAGTGCTAGTGGGAATTATGAGATGATTAAGCTTATTAGGTTAATGGATATGGATTGGCTTATTAGGTTAATGGTTAATCTAATATGCCAAAATCCAACTCATTAAAGATAATTAATAGAGATTAATTATGCATTGAAGAGGAAAGGTAAAAACCCTTAGTATTCATTGGATGAATATAAAAAGTCTCTTTTGAATGAAATTGTCATGGGTGACTCTTGATCTTCTTCTTCCTCCTCTTCCTGCTCTTGACCCAATCACTTGTGTGCCTAGCACCACGAAGGTGGTTCTTCTCCGAAGGCTAAGTTCGTGTGACGAACGAAGGACGTATTCGTGTGGATACCGTAGAGATGCGGACATTCTGATCGCGTTGAGATTAGCATTTGAATCCAAGTTACTGTCATAGATGCGGACATTCTGATCGCGTTGAGATTAGCATTTGAATCCAAGTTACTGTCAGGAGTACCGGTCACACATCAAAGGTAACTATTCTATCTAACAAAGTAGGAAAACATGGTATATAATATTCACAAGGATATGGAGGGATCATTTTTCCACTGTGTTATGTATTGTTTTATACATAAAATGTAGGGAAAGACGACCTTTAAGTGTTTAGACGAGGTTCTTCCTCTATCTCTTCTAAAGTTACTAGGGTTTGGATGGGGATATAGGAAGGCCAACGGCTTCAAGGGTGAGAGGAGGGGAAAAATAAAACTTGCATTTAAAAGGGTAAGCCGGGTCGGGTTGTTAACAAATAGGATCATATTCATTAACCTATTAATACATTAATTACTTAAACCCTTTAGTATTAAACCATAACATAAATTTTGATTTGTACTGATTTTTTTTTTTTAAATGCTATAATCCCCCCTCCCCCCCCAATGAATTTCATCCTCAAAATTTTAAAAACTTACCGAACAACTCTAGGTAACGGTTCCTCATGTCTGACTCGATCTCTAAAGCAGTCTCCTTGTCAGAGTGATTCAACTATTTTACTTTGATCATATTGATCGTCCTCCGTAGCTTCATCTCCTGTTTGTCTAAAATCTGCACCGACTTCTCCTCGTAAGCCAGATCTAGTGCAAGTTGCAACGGCTCATAGTTCAGGATGTACACAGGATTTGACCATGTACTTCCTTAGCATCGATACGTGGAACACATTGTGCACCCCAGTAATCTTCGACGGTAAAGTCACTCTGTATGCCACTGTTCCCACTCTGTCTAGGATATCAAAAGGTCTAATGAATCTGGGACAGCTTACGGACCGCATAATGCCCTTCAGGGGTGTTATTTTCACGAAGACGTGGTCACCAACAGTGAACTCGAGATCTCTTCTTCTCTTGTCAACATACTTTTCTATCGGCTCTGCGCAGTTTTCATCTTGTCTCGGATTCTAACTACTAAATCTATAGTATGCCAAACAATTTCAAGTTGAATCTCAGTCCTTTCTTCGACTTCATCCCAATGAATAGGTGATTGACATTTCCTTCCCTAGAATATCTTATAAGAGTCATTCCTATAGACGACTGATAACTGTTGTTATAGGTAAACTCGACCAGAGGTAGCTTCTGTTCCCAACTTCTCGGGAAGTCAATCACACAAGCTCGCAATAAGTCCTATAAAATTTGTATCACCCGTTCTGCCTATCCATCTGTTTGAGGATGAAAAGTTATACTGAACGATAACTTGGTTCCCATAGCAGCATATGGACTCTTTCAGAAGGATGAAGTAAACCTCGGATCTACACTATAGAAATTGGGATTCCGTGCAGTCTGACTATCTCTTGAAGGTACAGCTCCACGTACTGTGTCATAGTGAAAGTTATTTTTACTAGTAGAAAGTGTACTGATTTAGTGAGATGATCAACGAGTACCCAAATAGCATTGAAGCCTCTTACTGTCCTTTGTAAACCCATAACGAAATCCATTGTAATGTTCTTCCACTTCCACTCGGGAATAGAAAGTGTATATCTCGGTACTCCCTGGGTGGAACACTTCAACTCTAAGAGAATCAACATTAGAAACCTAAAGTCGGCTTCTGTATCAGACAATACCATCCTCAACCAAGTACGACCTCCGACCCTTAGACTCATCCCTCTGTCTCCATTTATGTAACTGCTCATCTGTTGACTGCCATCACGTACTGTACTTCAGGATGGATAAGTTAGGAGCTTCGCCCTTAGCATACACCTCAAGGTCAAAGCATCTGTAACTACATTAGCTTTCCCATGGCAGTAGTTAATATTGTAATCGTAGTCCTTCACCAGCTTCAACCATCGTCTCGGCCTCATATTCATCTCCTTCTGAGTGAAGAAATACCTAAGACTCTTGTAACCGGTATAGATTTTGCACTTTTCGCCATATAAGTAGTGTTTCCAAATCTTCATGACAAAAACAACAACTGCTAGCTCGAGGTCATGAGTCAAATAATTCTTTTCATGCACCTTCAATTGCCTAGATGCATATGGAATAACTCGATCAAGTTGCATCAATACTGCACCCAAACCTAGATTCGAAGCATCAGTGTATACAACATATTCTTCCTGCCCTGATGGCATAGCGAAAACTGGTGTTGTAGTAAGTGTTGCTTCAATTGCTTAAAGCTAACCTAACAATCGGATCTCCATATAAACCTGGAATTCTTCTTCGTTAGGGACGTCAAGGGGCACTGCAATGGAGGAAAAACCCTTGATGAATTTGCGAAAATAGCCAGCTAAGCCTAAGAAACTGCATATCTCAATTGTATTTCTAGGCACTGACCATTCCTTGATGGCCTTGACCTTAGTCGGATCAACCTCTACTCCTTCCCTCAAAATGATGTGGCCTAAGAATGCCACCTTCTTCGACCAGAATTCACGCTTGCTGAACTTAGCAAACAATTTCCGATCCTGCAATATCTGTAGCGCCGTCCTCGAGTGTTGCATGTGCTCCTCCACGCTCTTCAAGTAGATCAGGATACCATCTATGAATACAACAATGAACTGGTCCAGATATGACTAAAATATCCGATTCATGAGGTCCATGAAGACCGTTGGGGCATCTGCACTCTGATGAATGGCATTACAAGAATTCATAATGTCCATAACGAGTCCTAAAAGTTATCTTATGCACATTTGCTTCCTACACCATCAACTGATGATATCTCGATCGAAGATCGATCTTCGAGAATACTGAAGTTCCTTGCAACTGATCAAATAAATTTTCGATCTTTGCCAATGGGTATTTATTCTTCACTGTTACTCTGTTCAACTATCAATAGTCGATATAGAGTCTCATGCTTCCGTCTTTCTTCTTCACAAAAAACACTGGGAGAAACTAGGGCGAATGAATCTCTTATCTAGCAAAGTCTGAAGTTGGTCTTTCAGTTCTTTCATTTCTACATGTGCTAGGCGATAGGGTGCCTTAGAGATCGACATTGATCCTGTTATCAACTCAATGGAAAACTCCACCTCTCTTTCAGGTGGAATGTCAGAAACATCATCAGAAAATACACTGGGAAAGTCTCTAACCACATCCGCTTCTTCAATTGATTGGCTAGCCCTATCCGGAACGGAAATGATGTTGGCTAGGAATCCCTAACAGCCTCTATGCAAAAGCTCCCTCGCACGAGTACAAGAGATCATGTGCGGCCTCTGCCCGTTCCAGGCTGCCTCAAAGATAAATAGTCCCTCGCTGGTGGTCAGATAGATACAAACCTCTGCCGGAAATCAATCGAAGCTCCCATATAGGGTTAACCAGTCCATGGCCAAAATAATGTTGAACTCCAGTATTGGCAACACAATAAGGGTTTGCTTGCATGATATTCTTCTGCAATTGGAGCTTCACATCTTTCACTAAACGAATAGATAACATCACTTCTCCCAAGGGCATCGTAACCCAAAATCCCAATTCTATACTCCCCGGTAAGATTCCCTACCGCTTCATAAGGAATTTGGATATAAACGAGTGTGTAGCTCCAGAATCTAGCAAGGCATAAGTGGTAACGCCCACTATAATTATCCTACCTTGACAACAATACCATCATATCCGGCATAAAAATTCTTAACCTACTACATAACATTTTTGAAAATCCTCCTTCAAATTGTGAGCCTAATTTAGTACATACAAATCAATAAAATTTGATACTAAGTCATCATAAGTTCCAAATCTTACTCCCTAATAATTCTAAAATTTTGGAATATACAACCTAACCACTCATCAATCCGAGTTTACCTTGATGATAATCCTTGCATTTGAACATAGCACTCCAAATAATATGGCAATATAAAGTGCTGAATTTAACTAAAATACCTGTGATAAGCGTATTGTCTGGCTCTGCCTGCTCGATATGCATCACAAAAACCTGACCAGTCGCAGGTTGCCTGGCACCCAGTAGCTTTGTGTCCGTCTTCCCCACATTTGAAGTACTTACTCGATCCCCACATGCACTTACCAAAATGATGACAGTTGCACGCCTTGCAAAGGGTTTGTCACCTGATTTCGGGGCATATCTGCCTTCAGAGGTTGTTGTTTCTGCTATCTTTAAGGCCTTTGTGATCCTGCAAACAGCTTCTTGTTCTGCTGTGGATGCTGCCTCTTTCTCTGCATCTTAAAATCGATATCCTAGTGCTTGCTCTGCCTAGAAGACCCTGGTAATAGCAACAGAGTACTCCCCGAGTCTGCCATCAGGAAGTCACGACGAATACTAGGTCGCAACCCGTCCAAGAAGTGTCTTAATTTTTCCTAAGCATCATTGGTGATTAAAGGCACAAAGTGACACCTCCTGTTGAACTTCTGAATGTACTCAACAACGGATATATCTCCCTGTCGGAGGCCCATGAACTCTCTCTTTACTCGCGCCCACACATCTGTTGTGACTCTCGTAGAATATCTTCTTGAACCCCTCCCAAATCAAGGTGTTTAGGTCGACTGACTTCTCTACTCCTTCCCACCACAAAGAGGTATCCTCCTTCAGCAAATAGGTAGTGCAACGCACCTTATCTGCATCTGTCATATCCATAAACTTGAATATTACTTCTAAAGATCTAATCCATCCCTCCACCACGAATGGGTCTGCCAGAGAAATTCTTGAAGTCCATCCACTTGAAGCGCTCATAAACCGCTTCCGATCAAACCCTGCGAGCAGCTTCAGCGTGCTGCTCTAATAATCGCGTCATATCTTCTAGCATACGAGTGCTAGCGTCTAGGGGTGGAGGGGGAGGTGTTTGAAGCCCTCAATCCCCAATGTCAAGCAATGGTGGTGCCTCTTCATGCCCCTGCTCTCCATTCCTCCTATTCCTCTTTACATAACGATCGGCGGCATCTCTATTCACGGTCGAAAACAAGCACATAATTTGCATATATTTATTTATGTATATTATTATTATTATTATTATTATTATTAAGGGCATATCAGTTAAAATCTTAAATTCCTCAATGTAAGCAATAAAATAAAAAAAAATAAAAAAATAAAAAAATATATAATTTTAAACTTACATACTTGGGCTTGCTTCACGAGTTTCTCACACCTGGCAGTAAACACATCCCTTACAAGAACGACCGCACTGATACTAAATGAAACCAGGGTATGAAATATCGTTCCGTGCCGCCTGGTACGAATGGTTTTTACTGTTCCGCCGAGCGGTCGAAACTGACACGGGAGGCGTCCCCGTCTCAGCGGCACCGGAGGAGACGCGGGACGCCTCCGTCGACGCAGGACGACTCCGGCGGCGTCCCACAACGCCTTCGACACCGAAGGTGTCGTGCACGACGCCTTCTACGGCACCGAAAGCGTTCGGCAGGTTCGTCGGACGCTTCCGGCGAACCTTCCGGTGCCGCCGGACGCCCCCCGCAGGATCGCCCGCGATGATCGTGGGCGATCTTACATACGCAGGTTTTTTCCTTTTTTAATAATTATTTATTTTATTTAATTAATTTAAACAATTTCTAAGGAGGATGTGTGATATTTCAAAGAGACTTTTATAAACCCTAATTAAATTATCCTAATAAAATATATAAAAAATATATTTAAAATTAAAATAAATTAAATAAATTTTATTAATTAATATTCTGAAAAAAATAATGTTTTAAATTTTATTTAAAAATTTTAAAAAATATATAATAATTCTTATTTATATTTTAATCTATTTTTTATTATTTTAATTTTTTTAAAAAATTCTAAAAAATTAAAAAAATTCTAATAAATTATATTTATATTCTGATATTTTTTTATTTTTTAAAATTTTTTTACTTGATTTTTTACTATTTAAAATATATATTATTTAATTAATAATTAATTAAATGAATAAATAGTTAACTTATATAATTATTATTAATATAAAGTAATATCTTGTATTAATTTATTATTATTATTATTATTATTATTATTATATTATTATAAATACTTTCATTTTAATTTGAATTATTGATATATCAATTCTATTTAAATAAAATTATTTTTAATTATTTTTTCTAACAATATTAAATTATTCAATAATTGAGAACTTATAATAAATCAATATATAACTTATTTTTATATACACAATAAACATATTTATCTTATAATTACTATAGATAAATAAAAAATACCGAAACTGTATCGGCATGACACGATACGATACCGAAACCGTATCGTTCCGGTCTGAGACCGAAACCTCGGCACGGGTCAAAATTTTAAACCTTGAATAAAACATCCTACACCTTTCTATATGTATTTCACAAACCTCATTATACTAACATTAAAGAGACTCAAATTAAATAAAACAACTCCAACTAATAATGCATTACAAACTGGTTAAACTTGAAACCAAAACAAATTTGAGTTTGAACATCATAATAGTGAATAAAATCTTCAAAAGAACGGAGAGTGCAACTAACTAATGAGATGATATCAAAACAGATAACTCAACTCCGACTAGAGGACCCAACTCCAAATGCAAGTAGAAAAGTAGACTAATCAAAGAAGCCCTCCGGTGTGCACTGTCAGGTACAAGAAGGCTCATCCGCCAAGTTCTTCTATCTCCTCATTACCTGCACCATATGGATCTAGTGAATCTAAAAACACAGCAAGTTCAACCGTTATATAAATAACATCTATTCGCTTTTAAGCGAAATATTTGATAAATTACCATGTTAAATATCAACGGAGAATAACTTCTAACTTCAGTTTCATGAACCTCCAAACTACCCTAAATTAACATTCAATTTTGAACCTTCGTTATCTTTTATTTTACTCGTAAGATTCGTAAATTACAATAATTCAGATCATCAAGTGTAGCTCCTTTATACCTTAACCTCTAATCGTTTATCCAAACATTTATCCTAGTACTAGGTTGGTATAGATTACCGGACCCTTCTTAGCCCGGATTCCCTAACCCCTCTGTTTTGGTAAGGTTCACCAGATCCTTTTTAAGCCGGATTTGTAAAATTCATTGGACCCTTCTTAAACCAGATTCCCTAACCCCTCTGGAAAGGTTCACCGAACCCTTCTTAAGCTGGATTCCCAAACCCATCACATAAATACATACAGATCACATTATTAAACAAAACATTTTCACTTTTCATGCATAGAAAGTTATTACAAAATGAATAAGATAGTTCACTTAACATGCTAAAACAACCAGTTAAACTTTTGTGCATCACACCTTGCTAATAGTTATGATAATAAAGTTCACGGTGCTAATACACGAAAAGTAAATAAAAACAAAAACAAAAACTATTATTTTAAGGACTCTGCTCCGTGCTCTCCCATTCATCCCTTTTCGGATGCTAAACCTCACCTCGTGACTCCCACTCTAACCCTTCCTTCCTCACCCAAACAGCCCGCTACAGCCTCTCACCAGAATAGCCCCAAATCAACAGCCCTCTTCCTCCCTCACCCAACCAACCTCCTTCCTCCCTCACAAAATATGGCCAGCGCAGTCCCTTCCTCCCTCATGAAATCTGCCCAACACAACCCCCAAAATCTGCCTAGCATAGCCCCCTTCCTTCCTCACGAAATCTGCCCAGCACAAGCCCTAAAATCTACCCAACACAGCCCCCTTCCTTCCCTCACGAAATCTGCCCAGTATCTCCAGCCCCTCACAAAATCTGCCCAGCATCCCCAGCCCCCTTCCTACCTCACGAAATCTGCCCAGTATCTCCAGCCCCTCACAAAATCTACCCAGCATCCCCAGCCCCCTTCTTACTTCACGAAATCTGTCCAGTATCTCCAGCCCTTCACAAAATCTATCCAACATCCCCAGCCCCCTTCTTCCCTGATGAAATCTGCCCAGCATCTCCAACCGCCAATCCTCCTCCTCCATGCTCTTCGACCAGCCTCTTCCACCGAAAATTCCAACGTCCCGATTTCTAGTCGAGAAGTCAATAAAACATTATCAAAGCATCATAATGGTTGAGAATCAAATCCATGAACCAAGGTTTAAAATTTCGACCCGTGCCGAGGTTTCGGTCCAAGACCGGAACGACACGATTTCGGTATCGTATCGTGCCGTGTCGATACAGTTTCGGTAATTTTATTAAACATTAAATCAGTAAAAAATATAAAATAATTAAAATATATATATATATATAAGAATATAAATTTGATTTAATAGAATTTTTATAAAAATTTTTAATATTTTTTAGAATTTTTAAAAATTTTAAAATAGTAAAAATAATTTCAGAATATTATTTAAGAAAATTGATTATTTTTTTTAAAATTTTAAATATATTTTTTATATTTTATTGGGATAATTTAATTAGGGTTTATGAAAGCCTCTTTAAAATATCACGATTAAATGGGAATTGTTTAATTTATTTAAATTGTAATTTTGCACCCTGCTCGCGACCCGCGACCCGCGCCCGCGACCCGCGGGCGCCTCTGACGGCGTCCGGCGGCACCGTTGGAGTCCGGCGACGATTCCAGCAACGCCAGAAGCGTTAGTGACGTTTTCAGCATCGCCAGAGACGTCGCGTCGCGACACCTCCGGCGCCTGCGACGCGCTTCAGGCGCTGCGAACCTTCCGACGACGTTCCTCCTGGTGCGACGATTTCTGGTGCATGCGCGACTCCTCCTAACGCGTGATGCACGACGCGACGAAATCGTCGCTCGTCCGGTGCCGGTTTCAATGCGCGGGCGGAACAGTAAGTTTCGCCCGTTCCGCCCGGCATGGAACGAAATTTTTTTCTATGCCATAACTATCAAATCCAAAAATCAACTTCAAATCTACATGTTAGGATCCTTATGATATACTAAATAACAAAAACAAAACCTTGTTAAAACGTGCAAAATACATCAAAATATCATAATAAAATTCATAGGGTGCAGTAAATTCAAAATCAACAAAAGAGAACTCGCCTTGGTGTTTTACGTATGGGAGATCACCCGCGAGACGTAGGAAAAGGTGACCTTAAGCATTTCGACGAGGTTCTTCTTCTATCTCTTCCAAAGTTGCTAGGGTTTGGATGGAGGTATGGGGAGGCCAACGGCTTCAAAGGTGAGGGGAGGGGGAAAATAAAACTTGCATTTAAAAGGGTACGCCGGGTCGGGTTGCTAGCAAATCGGATCAGATTCGTTAACCTAGTAATACATTAATTACTTAAACCCTTTAGTATTAAACCATAACAAAAATCATGGTTTGTTTTAGTGAATCGGTTTTTTTTAAACGCTACAGTATCTACACATGGTAAAAGATGTTGAGGCAACCCCATGCTCAGCCGCAACTTTGACAACTCCTAAAAAGGGTGCTCATATACCTAAAACATTTATAAGCAACAAAACAATATTTATAAACAAAAATACAATCACAACAATTAGAGATAAAGAAAAAAATCTAGCCAAATAATAATTTTAAAATTTATTAGGTTGGTCACACTACCTCAAATTGTAACAGTGTGAAGCCATTACAACAATTAAGTGACAAAACAATAATTTTCATGATGATTATACAACTAAGCAAAACTTAAAACAACAAGTAAAGAATTGATTTACATTTAAAGGGGATACCTCTGAAAGTGCTTTTCTAATGCAGGAACTTTGAGCATCAATCAACAATTTGATGGCTTCAACAAGCGATATGCCAAGCTTCCAACAACCTAGATTGTTTAATATGGTAGAAAAAGAAGTGTTATTGGGTTCCAACTTTTAAACCAAAAGGATAATTCTTTATAATATAATCTTTGCAACGGAATAGTCCAAATGCCCATAAATGGTAACTAAGATCCTGGTCTTGTTTTCCCATAAGGGAACCGATCATAATAACTTTAGAGAACTTGGATAATGAATGCAATTTTCATAAAGAAATAGTTTGGAATGATGAATTGCAAAGAATACCATTGCATAAAAATTTAACTATAAGTGTGATCAAACTAGTTGACAAGACTTGGGCAGTAGATGCTTTATTGCACAGAGCGCTCCAATTGTTGGTAGTTCATCTTGGATTGACATTTCTGAAATATTATTGTACAAAGTAAAACCTAAAATCTCGTGTATCTTTTAGGAACCACGAGTTAGGCCTTTATATAGAAAAGAAGAAATAAATCAAAAGACCAAACTACCCCTATACTTATTCTAACACTCCCCCTCAAGCTTGAGAATATAGATCATATACACCAAGCTTGTTACATATGTAGTCAATCCGAGGACCTCTAAGTGATTTAGTGAATATATCTGCTAGCTGATCATTTGAATTGACAAAACTAGTAGATATTTCTCCAGATATGACTTTCTACAAAGTGACAGTCAACTTCAATATGCTTTGTTCTCTCATGGAAGACTAGATTTGAGGCAATATGCATAGCGGCCTGGTTGTCACATATGAGTGACATTTGTGTAACCTCTCCAAACCTTAGTTCACAATTTTTTAACCATATAAGTTCTTGACTAGCAATAGCTAGCTCGATATTACGCCTCTGCTTTGGATCTTGCCACATTACATTTTTGCTTTTCGAAAACAAGGTTACCTCAAACAAATATACAAAATCCAAAGTGGATCTTATCAGGAGATCCCGCTTGATCTGCATCGGAATATCCCACGACTTGAGTATGTCCTTTGTCTTCGTATAGAGACCCTTTCACGTGCACCACGATATATCGAGCAATGCAGTCACTGCGTCCCAATGTTCTTTGCGTGGAGAGCTAAGAGTGACTTACTACACTCATGAAATGAGATATCCGGACGGTGTGATAAGATAGCTTAGTTTCCCTACCAATCGCCTATACCATTCAGGATCTGAAAAAGGCTCCCCCTGATTTGGTAGGAGCTTGACATTAGGATCCATGAGATTGTCGACTATCTTTGAGTTTAACATTCCTGTTTCTTCCAAAATATCCATTGCATACTTCCTTTGGGATATAATGATCCCATCTTTAGACTGTGTCACTTCTATCCCTAGAAAATATTTGAGTTTGCCAAGATCCTTTGTCTGAAAATGTTTGAAGAGATGTTGTTTTACTTGTGAAATCCCAAGATGATCATTACCTGTGATGACAATATCATCAACATAAACCACTACATAGATGCAACCAGTAGACGAGTGGCGATAAAAAACAGAATGATCAGCCTCGCTTCGAGTCATGCCAAACTGCTGAATTACGGTACTAAATCTACTGAACCATGCTCTGGGTGACTGCTTGAGACTATATAAAGATTTCCGTAAGCGACATACAAGACCAGAAGACTCCCCCTGAGCAACAAAACACGGAGGTTGCTCCATGTAGACTTCCTCGAGAAGGTCACCATGTAAGAATGCATTCTTGATGTCGATTGATGAAGAGGCGATGGCGGTGCGTGATAGGCAGAAAAAGGCATACGAAGACATCTTGGCAGCGGAGAAAAGGTGTCTCCGTAATCGATCCAATACGAGTATAGCCTTTAGGCGACAAGGCGAGCCTTAAGCCGATCAGCGGTGCCGTCTACACGATTTTAGTAAACACCCATCAATGACCAACCACGACTTCCGGAGGTAGAGGCGAAATTCAAGTCCTGCTGTAAGGCACTCATTTCATCAGCATGCTTTGTTTCCATCTGGATGAGCAAGGCATCACTGCGATCTTTGGAAGAAAGCAGGCGGGGGAAGATGAGCAATAATAATAGGAAGGAAAAAGGCGATGATAGCTTAAAAGCATAGTGAGGAGAAGGATTACGAGTGGAGCGCATACCCTTCAGTCGATAGAACATCAGTCGGAGATGGGACCGGAGGAAGCGACGAAGGACTTGGCTCAGATGTGCCTGGCGGTGTCGGTGTCGGTCGGTGGCGAGCAGGGGCGGCGATAAACTGCGAAAGGAGGAGGCGAGTGGAGGTGATAGGCGCCTCCGGAGGTAAAAGATAGTCAGTGCGGTGGAGAGGAGAAACCTCGGCTGTGAGCGGAAGGACGAAAAAAAGCACTCAAATAATGTGGCGTTAGCGGAGATGAAATGCAAGCGAAGAGTAGGGAATAACACTTGTACCCTTTACTAATTGGGTACCCAAGGAAGACACACTTATGAGGCCAGGGAGAGAGTTTGTCGATCAGGGGATCGAGCGTGAAGCAAACAAATAGAACCAGACAGGGTGGTAGAGGATGAAGGGCGATGTGGATAAAGTACGATGAGGTATTTTACGGAGAGTGGAAGAAGGCGTCGATTGATGAGATAACCGCGATGTACCGCGTCACCCAAGCGATGAGGACGTGAGAATGGAGAAGAAGAGTCCGAGTGGTTTCGAGGAGATGGCGATTCTTGCGTTCTGCACCCGTTCTTGAGGGGTATGAGGCGAGGCGTGCGATCTGACACACCGTGAGATGTCGAAGGTGCAGGCGGGTGAGCAAATACTCGCGTCGTTATCACTTTGTAAAGTTCGAAGGAAGTACAATTGAGTTTTATTTCAAGGAAAAGTTGAAAATAGAAAACAATTACGAGCGATCCTTCATTAGATATAACCGTATGCTGACGGGAAAAATCGTCTATAAAAGTAACAAAATACCTTGACCCCATTGTAGAAGAAACACGACTCGGACCCCAAACATCAGAATGAACCAAAGCAAAAGGAGACATAGCCCGACTTTCAATACGAGGAGAAAAAGAACTACGAACATGCTTGCCTAACTGACACGACGCACAAGATAAAAACTCTAAGTGAGAAAGACTAGGATGTAACTGTTTCAACTTATTAAGACCTGGATGTCCCAACTCAGCATGAATAAGAAGTGGAGATGCAGCCGCCGAACCAACAAAAGAGGGTTGTTGAAGCCGATATAGGCCATGAGATTCACATCCGAAGCCAATCATCCTCCCCGTACTCCGGTCCTGTAAGGAAACAGACGTGTTAGTAAAAGAAATGACACAATCAAGAGATCGAGTAAGTTGACTTATCGACAATAGATTAAAAGGAGCGCCGGGAACATAAAGAACATTATGAATTGAAAGAGATGAAGAAGGATGAACAATACCAATACCTGGGATTGAGTTTGGGAACCATTGGCCATGGTGACCATTGGTAAATTACCAGAAGTAGTGAGAGAGGAAAAAAGGGATTTATTACCAGTGATATGATCGGTGGCCCCATAATCAAGAACCCAAGGACCCGAAGAATGAGATATGCCAGCAAAGGAAGTACCAGCGTCTGCAATGGTAGCAATGGAACCCGAAGCCTGTCGATCCTCAAACCATTTCAGAAAGTCAGTATAAGAAGGTGTTGAAGTCGAATCAGGTGTTAACTGTGAAGTGGAAGCTGAAGGAGCAGCAGAACTCTGAACAATCTGAGCAGCACGAGGAGGACAACCATGTAGACTCCAACATTTATCAATCGTATGTCCCGGTCGGTGGCAATGATCACACCAAGGGCGTCCTTTGCCACCCTTGCGAGGTGGAGGTCCTTTGTGTCGAGAGACCAAAGCTGATGAGTCGACAGGAACAGAAGAAGGCATCGTCAAGACTTTGGCCGGGACACGGAGAAGAGTCGCCCAGGTATTTTTCATGGTAGCTTCTGTGGGGCTGCCCAGGATCTGGTCACGGATATAAGAATAATTTGTGGGCAGACCATATAAAGCCAAAGACATAAAAAATTTCTTCCGATTTTCAAGCTCTTCAACAGGATCGGCCGCAAGTGGGAGCAGTTCATTGAAGTCACAAAGAAGGCTAGAAACTGAACCCAGATAAGTCGACATTGAATCCTTAATCTGATGGGCGCTGAGGATGGTCATGAGATCTTCACAAACTTAATAGAGTCGCCGAGAGGTGTTTGTAAAGAGTTGTTGAGCTTGTGTCCAAACCGCTTTGCAGGTTTTGTGAGTACGGAAGACATTCCTAAGAGATGAATGGATGGTGACTCAGATAATACAACATAACTGAGCGTCAACCTTCTTCCACAGAGGACGATCGGCGACTTGAACATCTTCTTCAGTTTGAGTGAGATGTGTCTCATAACCTTGTCCAACAAGCCAAAGCTCAATGTGAAATGCCCAAGAGATATAATTTTTACCATCCAACTGCTCGGAAAAAAGAGGTGCAGTTATATGATTGGTAAAGATTGAGGTATCTGGCTTTGGGGCGCCAGATGCAGCCATGAATAGAGCTGTGAACCAGACGGATCTGTTTTGGAAAGGCTTTTGCCAGGAGAACCAACAGCGGCAGACGGCCAGGTAGGAGGGCTGGAAAACAGGGGAGGCAGAGCTGTGAACCAGACGGATCTTCTGGTCTCGGGGGAAGAAGCGCAACTCGCGAGAGAGCGAAAGA
The DNA here is from genome assembly GCF_018446385.1 of Zingiber officinale. Lineage (NCBI taxonomy): Eukaryota > Viridiplantae > Streptophyta > Magnoliopsida > Zingiberales > Zingiberaceae > Zingiber > Zingiber officinale. The sequence continues at coordinate 60,409,511 of NC_055987.1, read as the reverse complement.
GCAACTCGCGTTTTTCCCCCTGCGCAGCGCAACTCGCGAGAGAGCGAGAGAGCAGAAGAAGCCTCCGGCAGGAGAGAAGAAAGAAAGAGGAGGTGCCGCAGGGAAAGCTCGCGGGCCCTAGCTTCGTGTGAGAAGAAATGTGCGAACAGAGGCAGAACAGAAGGCGGCGGGCGGCGAGGGAAGGCGGCGGCGGCGCAAGGTGCTGCTCGCGAGAACAGAAGGCGGTGGCCCTAGCTTTCCCTTGTCGCGAGAACAGAAGGCGGCGGCCCTAGCTTTCCCTTGTCGCGAGAACAGAAGGCGGCGGCGGCGCAAGGTGTTGCTCGCGAGAATAGAAGGCGGCGACCCTAGCTTTCCCTCGTCGCGAGAACAGAAGGCGGATGCGCGGCGCTGACGAGGGAGAGTCGCGGCGAGAGATAAGGAAATTAGGTTTAGGTTTTTTTTTTTAACCTTGCTCTGATACCATGTACAAAGTAAAACCTAAAATCTCGTGTATCTTTTAGGAACCACGAGTTAGGCCTTTATATAGAAAAGAAGAAATAAATCAAAAGACCAAACTACCCCTATACTTATTCTAACAATTATGAAAGGGAAAGTTGATTAGAGAATAAGAAATTGATTTTCTTCTAGTGGATGAGGATAATGATGAAGTTTTTTTTTGCATGATATGCATTCTACCATGGTTGAAAGATATGATAAGCCAGGCAATTAACAAAAAAGAGAGCTTACAACATTGCTATTAAAGGCTTCAAGAAAGGTTCAGCTTGGATTTTAGTATATTGAAGTTGATTATCTACCTACTTCTCCCAAATATTTAAGCGGTTAGGAAACAGATCGATTGCTATATCTATATTCCTAAATCTGTCCCTTTCAAGTACGACTAGATTTGATTAAGAAGATCCTTCATGTGAATAGATCAGCTAATATTTTTGACACAAGAAGATTTGAATCTTACACCTCTTGCTTGGACCCCATGTTAAAGGGTTGCTAGGAAAAGGACTAATTTAAATATTTAAATCCTTTAGAGTATTATTAACATAACATTGGTGTATGAAGATTGTTCTTTATGACCTGGGGCAAATATATGTTTCTGGTAAAAAAATAATCGGCTGCTGTAGGCAGCCTTACGATGAATCATTTCCAAGTTGGGCTATTTTAGCAATTATGCTTTCCTACGATAACTACATCAAGTGCATTTCAAAAATCTAAGTAATTTAGGAGTTCTATTTTCACAAAATTGTAATGCATAACTTATTTTACAAATATTAAAAGGGTTCAAATTGAAAAGCTAAGTGTCAAATAGTTCAAGAATTAATTAGTGAATCATGAAAATAATTGTTTTTATTGTTTGGTAAGTTTATTATCTCATGACTTTTCTTTTAATAAAAATATCTTTTCGAGCCATGTTTGGATGCATTGCTTCACAAAATACATTTTGTAATTGGAAAGAGCTGGTTCCTTTATGCAATACTATACATGTTACCACTTGACAAGAATAACTCAGAAACCATAATCAGATTCTGTTGTTGTTTCCCGATTCACAGTGAAACAAAAAATGAGCACTATTGTCCTGAAAGAAGGCATAATGACTACAATTTTTGTTTACAACTAATTGAAGCCCTAGTACGACTATTTAATATGCTGCCACTTGCAAGATCATTTGAAGCCCTAGTACTAATATTGTACTTTACCAGTTGCCTTCAGTTTTATCAGATTAACACAAAATAAGTGTTCTGATTTAGATCATGTTACATGTTAGACAAGTCCATAACGTCCTTCCTTCGGATTTAATGAGATTAAATATTGTATGAAGACCATATCTTACAAGCTTCACTGCATGAACCAGTTTCATCAATGATTAGGTCATTTTGTGATATCATGCCAATCATCGAAGTCAAAGGTGAAGTTATTTAGATCTAAAATTTGATACAAAAACTATCTTTAGAAGTAACCAATAGTAAAAGAATGTTCTAATTTAAAATTAAACTCACATTCAAGAAGGCAAGCGCACAAATCATTAAGGTATACTGAATCACAATCACAAGGAAACAATGTTGAATTTCATTATAAGTCTGAAAATAGAAATTATACTGATATAACTTCTAGAGTTCGAATACATCGAATACAAAAGGTTCCATGTTAAATAAATGAAACAAAAAAAGAAATTGAATAAGAAAGTTGTATTCCTTATGAGAAAGTAACAAATTTATTAGCAACCATTAGATAGCATTCTTATATAATTTCTGAGTGTTGAATCTTTAAGGCATGTGATTTATCAAGAAGTATCATGCAACAGAAATTCCAAACAAGAATTACGCTCTTTTTCAGCAGTATGATACTACTACTAATTAATCTATATTCTTGTAGCACTTCTGGGGTCAATTCTTCTATTAGGGGGTATGGGAGTTGTATTACTTACCAATCCTATTTATTCTGCTTTTTCATTGGGGTTGGTTCTTGTTTGTATATCTTTATTCTATATTTCATTGAACTCCTTTTTTGTGGCTGCTGCACAGCTTCTTATTTATGTGAGAGTCATAACTGTTTTAATTATATTTGCGGTAATGTTCATGAAGGGTTTTGAATATTCTAATGATTCATATTTTTGTACCATTAGATTTACCCTCCAAATAATTCCATACCATGTTGTATCTGATTATAATAGTAATCAGTGAAAAAAAAATACTTTTACAAACCAGTGAAGTGACTCCATCTCCAGTTGTAGTCTTTGATGATATAATAGATTGCTTGCTTTCAAGTTTTTGAATTTGGCAAAATTAATGCAATCATATGCCAATTGCTAACATTGGCCAAAAATTGACAGGAAAGCTGATTCTCAAGATAGTAGTTGCAATCAATCAAAAAAGTTCTAGGTGGCCCAATCTGTTGCCTTGTATATTAAAACATACAATATTTACAGAAAGATACACATTTGTATATTTATAAAAATGTCCTTACTCAAGCTAAGGCAATTCAAAATAGAACACCAACTTGTTAAAAATATATTGAATTATAGGACCTCCATTACTAGTGTTATTGTCTAGCATTTAACTCATTGGAAGAATAAGATTCAAGTAGCTGATCTAAAATATTTAGGACAAACTCAGGTCCATGATGATGATAGAGCCTCTTAAAGACTAGCCTAGTAAATAATAATCCATCAACTGGTCACTAGAAGTAACAAGAGTTGTAATAATTTTCTTAGACTGGATTGTCTCCTCTCCATACATGAAAGACCAGATTGGAGACTGTCAATGATGGTCTCTAGTAATCATGATATAGCTCCATTGACTGTGTAATCAAACCTAAATGAGCAATCAGATATTTGAGCTAAATAAAATTACATATTGAACATCTTTACATTCTACATTTCCACTTGATTGGGTCATACATTCTGTTTTTTATTTTTCAATATGTTAGACTCACTCCCAAAACACAATACTTAATGGTGATCGTCTATATCTAGGGAAATTTGCCAATGATATAAGTATAGGATATGATTTAGAGATTGTTTTCATAACAAGTAAATGAAATCCTTGCATGTATAAGCCATGATCATAGAAAAGAGTTTGGCTAACCGCATGATAAAGTTGATATCGGGTCTAGTAAGTGCAAGATTGTTCAATTTGCAACTATATCAAACATGACAATATCAAACATTATTGCAACATTAGATGAAAGCCTAATTGGCAATAAGCATAGATAGAATACCCAATCAGTTGTCAAATAGAAGAGCCAAGCATCACTGCAAGCTATATGACTTCGTTGATGAAAAAGTACAAAAAGATTCAAAAATAACCTGAGGTGATGAAGAAAGTGATGATTTATCTGTAAGCCTATCAAATAGCTTCTCATTCTCTTGGTGCAATTTCTTCACTCAAAACAAATTCAAATCAGGTTATTGGAACAAAGCAACACAATAAATTAAGAAGAAACCAATCTGAATTAGCATAAAGCATATTCCAAATGATAAATTCAAATATCAAATAATGCATCAAAAAATTGAACCCAGAGAAACTCTCATCAACATTTATCCTATATAAACTGAAAAAAATTGTGATGTAAGCATGCGAAGTAAAACTGAGGACAATAAATTGAAATAGTTCAGAAACCTCAATAAAGGCATCCCTATTTGATGGCTCCTTTTCAAGTTTCTTCATGACCTGTGAAGAATCAGAAGAATCCTCTGTTACCTAAGCAGTAGAAAGAACTACAGTGGACCTATTTCAAATGCGTTAGTTATACGGGCATCACTTGATTGTGGGGCCTCATTAAGTTGAGACTCAATCCCATTTAGTTTGTCCTACCGAGTGAAAACAAAGACATTCAATCAAAAGCATCATTTTAGAAAATATGCAAAATTTCATCACAAACTTTTTAAGATTCTTGATCGGACAACTATGGAGAAAAAAGAAATGATACAACATTAACTAGTACTTGAAATTTCCAAAATGCTTATCTCCAAAAGTTCCTCATGCAAGACATGTAATACTAATGTCAACAGAAATAAAGGGACCATCAAGGCTCAACAACTTCAAAGTTGTATCCAATGATATTTCTCTTCCAGTTATATACAACACTTAACAATTACCATGACAAAAAACTCTTTGCAGGAAATCATTCAAAGATATAGTACCAAGTATTAATATAATATGGCCTACAAACAAAAGTTGTTTTTCTTAGGTAAATTGTAAACTAAACTAAACCATTTTTAAGTTATTGCCATTACAGGGACAATGTGTGCTCAATTACGTCCTCACACTATATAAACAAAGAAAGTGAAATTAAATATAATTTTTCAACAGAATAAAGTGCCATGAATACCAATGATGGCCACGAGTGTGTACCGCTGAAGATTTGTAGAAATTTTTCCCACAACAAATTTAAGAATACTAAGTGATCATTGATTCCAAGAAGCGTGAGTATAACTAATGAAGAAAAAAAGGAAAGCATCAAAGCATATAAAAGAAATTTGTGTTTTAAAACCAAGCCAGAAGTACTACATAACTTGAATAAATATGATGCATGATCAACAACTTATGATTTTCTAAAATTCTGGAAAAGGTGAGAATGGCATGATCGAGCCTTTGCTTGCATATTTCAGCATATCTCTGTAAAAGAAACAAACATAAAAACCTAGTAGTTATAATCCAAAAGAAATTTAGGAAACAACAAGAGAATAACTATGTTGCTTGTGCTATTAAGAAAAAATACTTACAATAAATCAAGAGAGACTTCCAAACTAAAAACCAAGATGCAAATTTGATATAACTGTTCGACTTATTTGTTCACCAAATTAAGGTTTTGATAACCATCAATTTTTTATTATTAAATTATGATTTTCTAGCATCACTCGTCATTGTATGTGGAGAAGGAAAAGGAAACTTAGAACTAGAGCAATGTAAGAGAACAAGAACAGTTTAATTGAGGAACCAACTTGTAATTATATGATGTACAATGGTCTTTTGTAAGTATGTCGTCATCGACATCTTAATAAAGTCGTGTTTATCCCGACTATTTGCAGTCAGCAAGATGAATATTATACCTAGAAACGACATCCTCATTCTCCTAGGTGATGCCCACCACCTCCTCTAAGAATCTTATGTAATGTAACGTCTTCCTATCACAACACAATGCACAGATCAAGACATTAGTTGATTACAATTTTGTACTAAGTACCTTTCATCCAAAAGAATGTGAAATTCTTCCATAACTTACCACATTCCTATTCGACAACTCTTGTAAACCTTTCCACATAGTGCATCACCTAGAAAAATTAAATTGGAAAAGGGTCACTACTATTAAGATTTAGTTCATCTATCAAGGTTGATTAGAAACTTGAGAACAAAGATTGATGCAACTTTCTCGAATGAGTAGTTTCCAATATTCTTTTATGTTATGACAACATCTGAGTTTTGATTTTTAAGAAATAAAGTTTTTGCGCCAACATTCTCTTAGGTCATCCCTTCCCAAAACTAAAAAGTTTTATCTTAGTTTTACTTTCGATCCTTGATAAATTGAGCTTTGATTGTATTTTCTTTTCTTTCGATCACCCCATTCAATGAGCAAGGCAATCCAACATTTGATCATGAAGTGGAAACACTCTCTATAATTTTACTAGAATTATGGCGCCCTAACATGATAGTGTTGAGGATAAAAGCATGGAGAGAAAAATTGAAGGTGCATATTTATGAAAATTTAACATGCAAGGATAGTGGGTTGATTGTCATCTAATTTCAAAAAATAAATTATTATAAGTAGGCAATCAAATGAATAAACATTAAAATCAATTTTTCTCTAAATATTCCTCAATAAAATGAAAGAACAAAACTCAAGAACAAACTTTTACAAAGAAATTTGAACTCATGAACTCAAACGGATAATCGACTATAAGTTACTTAATACTATAGTCAAAGTTTAAAATCTCAGACTATGCTAAATTTTAATCACCAAAACAATACGGTTATAGTATCGTAACATGTTGTGTTAATACAATTTTCGTAACAATTAAAATTGATAATTTTTGTTAATAGTTGAAAAAAATAGGTTACAAATTATTACAAGAATCTCAATCACTTTGCTTATGAAGTATGCTAACAAGTAAGGGTTTTATGAAAATGTCGATTAGGTTTGATTTGGACTCATCATAGTCACGTACAATATCTCCTCTAGCTATATGATCCCTTATATAGTGGTGTTTTAACTCATGGTTTAAAGTACCGAGCCATTCCGTCCGAAACTTACGGATTTTACCGTTCCGACGAGGGACCGGCACCGGCACGGGAACGACACAGCACGCGACCGACACAGCACGAGGGCATGAAGTTCGGATCGTCATCGCATGCGTCTTCGCGTGCGTCCAGTTGCAGATTGGATTCCTTCTGTCGATCACGAGATCACTTTAATCAGGGAAACATCATTATATAAACGACGAAAACTTACCTGGAAGCATCAGCGACGGAGATTGGGTCAGTCTGGCGAGGCAACGAGGCAATGAGGCAACGAGGCAACGATTACATTTCTTCGGCAGGTAACGAAGTAAATTTTCAATTTAAAAGTAGAGATGTAAGATTCCGTAAAATTTAATAATAAATATTATTAGACGAAAAATCTTATTAAATTTTTCGGAAATTTTTAGAAATTTTTCGGGATTTAAACGGAGTCTGTATGACCTGTTTTGAGGGGATGAACCGGTGGGTCTAATTGGAGGCCTGTTTGGAATACCCATTTAAGTGGGAGTTGATTTGGGAGTGGACTTAGACTTTAGTTAATCTAACATAGGTTTAAATCCCAATTTCCTTAATTTCTCCCCCGATTCTTACTCTTTCTCTCCGATTCCTTCTCCCCGGAAGCCCCTTTTCCCTCTCCGGTGATTTCTTCTCGCGATTCCCCGACGCCGATCGCCACGGGCTCATCGCCGGCAGCAGCAATCCTCCCCTCGTCCTTCCCTCTGCGTGCTTTACCGACGCCCTCTCCTTTCCTCTTTCTCGCGTCTCTGCTCTGGATCGCCGACGGAGAGCTCTTTCTGCCCACGATTGTCCTCGTCGAGTCCCTGAGGAAGAGCCGCCGGACCTTGACGATACCAGCTTTGTCCAGATCATCTTCGGCTGAGCGGTTGGCCCTTCGACCATTTCTTGTGCGTGGTCGATGGGAGATCGACGGCTAGGGCACGGTAAGGCTAAGGCTCGGTGAGGGAGGGGAGATTTGAGCCCTAGTTACCTATTGTGGGCGTCCAGCGCCTCCTCGTCGTCGGAGCTTGGATCAGGGAGGTCCAACTCCACTGGATTCCGATTCCTCTTCTCTGCCGGCATGGATCACCTGCTGATCCTTAGAGTGTGACGGGTTGCCGACACAGAATTGGAGTAAAGGTAAGGCTCATATCAGTTCTCTAGCGATCTAATCACCATTTTCGAATGGGGATGTAGAGATGTGATTCTTGATTGGTCTTTGTAGCTTTGGCCATCCTTGTTCGCTGGATAACCATGGTTCCGACCATTCCTGTTCCGACAGTGACCTCTCCGGCCGTGAGTCGATGGAGGAGCAATCCAAATAGGGTAAGTTGGTTGGTTTCGTTGATGAATTGAGATTTGAATCTAATGCTCATTTGTTGATATGTTGATTGTGTTTTAGGATATTCGTTTAGGAGTTTAGCAACCCCACCTTACCTTAGCTACCAATATCCAGCAGCCACCCTCAAATTTGGATTATGCACAGTGCATCTGAATTTGGGTAAGTTTTGGAATTGATTTGTAATGGTTATTTGGTGAATGATTTATGTAGATGGATACATGATCATTATTGGTATGTTTTGGATTGTTTCTTGGAAACATAGATGTTTGTGCGCTTTTGTAGCTTCTGGACAGTGGGTGTAGGGTTGCGAGATACTAGATTTGGCTGCTCTATCTCAAGGTGAGTGTATTTCAGTGATGCACTTTTGATTCTTAGTAGTATGTTGCTATTAGGTTTCTAAAGGATGGTAGGGTTTGTGTTTGCTTTGATTTATGAGTGGTGTGATGTGGATTGGATGATTATTGAATTGGGAGGTATTGTTATGATGTTGGATAAAATTGGGTTATTGTTTTGGAGGAGTTTTTGAGATGTACCATGTATAACCTAATCTAATTAGGTTGTATTATGGTTAAGGTTAGTTGGGGGAATTAATCCATAATCATGTTTGATTAGGGTTATTCTAATTAGGTGGGGGAAAATTGTTTAGTTATTTACTTCGTATGTAATTAGCTAAATACATTATGTGGTCGCAGGACTTTGATTCGAGGCGAGCGTCTCGACGTGAGATTACTTGGCACGGTCTACATTTTAAGACGGGTATTTCTTCCTTGGCCTCTACGTAGTTTTTCTTGATCTTAGTGCATGGCTATTATGTGATGGTTTAGGCTGCTTTATCTTATATCCTGATCGGTTGCAGTTTTTCCTGCATGATACTTATGCTTGACCCTTGTGATAATCTATTTAATTCATATACAGTCTCCACTCTTGATATCTACTCTGTTGTGATTACACGTGTAGAGTATGTCTTGTAGGGATTGTCGGGCTGTTAGTATTACCATGCTGATTGGGTACATAATGTGGATTGTATGTGGCTTGGTATGTGTTTTGGGAGTCATCAGGTTGACCCTACATTTGCATATTGTATGTACACACGTGTTTGGTTATGTACTTTTGGAGGAGTTATGTTGATTGTATGCTTGTGGTTTGTACACGTGTCTGATGTGTTTATTATTGGAGGATACATGCTGATTATATTTACGATCTGTGCATATGCGTCCAGGGGGATTATTGGAGATTTTTTGGTTGTTTATACGTGTGTAGTTGTGTACATGTGTTCGGTGAGATGTGTGGATTTATCATGATGATTATACTCATGTTATGGGGTACTTAGGTGGATTTAGAGTTGCATGGATGATGACGGTGTTCGTATCATGATTATATATATATCATGTCATCATTCATTGCATACTGACGACTATTGTCTCCCTTGTGGTGAGAGAGTCGTCGGTTGTTTATAGCTGCCCATTCGGCCACTGTTGGAGAGTGGTAGCTAGGAGTGGAGCTAGTCCTGTCGTGCTCATTCAGCCGCTCAGTGTTCTGTCAGCCTCAACCACTCTGGAATAGTGGATCTTGAGGGTACAGTAGTCAGAGGGTTTGAGTTATGAGTGGTCAGGGACCCTTAGCTATGTAGTTAGATAACTACTTAGCTGACCGTCCGCTTCGAGCGCCTATAGCGCTGCATGTACTGGAGGCTACCCAAGCCTCTCGGCCATACAGGGGTCGTGGTGTCTAGAGAGGTGGCGGGGGTGACCATGGAGCATGCATGCACTTTTGCATTTGATGCACGGTGCATCTTTGGAGATATATTTGCATACATGCCTAGTAGATACTAGTTGCATGTGTTTGTGGTATGTTGCATTTGTTTGCGATATGATTGTTGCATATGGTTGTCATGCTGCATACATGTCATTTATTTTACATGTATTTGCAGTCGTATTTATATTGCACAGGTGTCACGATTAGGTTTGTTGCAGATCTGGTGAGTTTACTGATCATTGTACCATGTGTCGATTCCAGATTGGGTATGTATCTGTCATTATGTTAGTTGTGGTTTGTACAGTTTATATGTTAGGTTATTATGTCAGATATGTTTAGGTGCATTGATTATGATAGTATGATCATACTCTTTATTCCCTACTGAGACTGTATACTTGTGATCTCCATGTTGTTTATGGACCATGCACTATCTTTTCTATTACCCGCTGAGTTACCTATATTCACCACCGCATGTATACATTTATGTTTTCAGGTAGCCTGTAGATGGTTGGTGTCGCTCGGAGTATCCTGTCTGCCGGGTCCTACGTCACATCCGAAGACCGTGCTTATTTTCTTTTGTATATTCTTTTCTTATTTTTGGCATTGTATTTGTGTATAGCCATGTGGCTATCCTATGGTTTTGGTGTTGTATTTGTGTTTAAGCCGTGCCGGCATGCATTGTATTTATTTGTGTTGTGTGGGCTTTCCTTCGTTTTTCCGCTGTGTTTTGGTACAGTCGTGTGGTCTGTTATATATATATAACTGCGTGGTTATGATTGTTTCATTCCAGCCGTGTGGGCTGTTATTATAACTGCGTGGTTGTGTATAAAAATATTCCAGCCGCATGTTGCTGATGTATTTTTCTTGTAGTGATGCTTCAGATTGTCACCGGTACAGGGGAGATGTCGGATTTTTGTCTGGCAGAGACTCTTTTGGGGGCGTGACAAGAGAAGCTGCGATCTGAACCGCGAGTAGAGCAGAGGAGGAGGGGGATGGCGGCGGAATCGCGATGATCGCGAGAATAGGGTTTTTTTAATACAAACTTTAATATAACGGTTTTAATTAAAACCGTTATATTGAAATAAAAAATTTATTTATATGTTATAACTTATAATTGTTATAAGTATTATAAAAGTGTTATATTAAATTTTTATAAATATTTACATATATAATTATATAATGTATTATTTAATAAATATATATATATATATATAAAATTTCTAATTTCTAATTAATTATGATATAAACGATAATTATATATATAAATTAATATTAATTAAATAAATTGTCAATTAACTAATATAATTATAATATATAAATTTACTTTTATTAATAATAAAAGTAATTAGATTTTAAATTCATATTTGTAATTGATTAAAAATCAAATTAAAATTATATACATAAATATGTAATAAATTATTTAAAATATGCATAATTTCTAATTACTTATTATATAAATTATAATTAACTAATATAATTATGACATATAAATTCATATTATTATTATTTATTATTAAAAATATAAAAAATAAAAATATTTTAATTAAAAACTTTGAATTTATAATTCATTAAAAATTAAATATTAAATTAATTTTATAAATAAAAATAGTTTAAAATTTTAAAATAATTTAAAAACATATAAATAATATAAAAACTTTATAATTCATTAAAAATTAAAGTAAATTTAAATCTTTTAAATAAATTTAATTTCTCTGTAATATAAATTATAGTATTTAATTATTTAATATAAAAACTATATAGAATATTTATAAACAGAATTATATAAAGTAGATTATAATTTAAATAGACCTTTATGAGTTGGAGTTTTAAAAAATTAACTTAATTTTTGGCTATTTTTTAGTATCGAAGTTTATATCCCTTTATTAATCTTTAATTTTCTAATTAATTCCTTAATATTATCTTAAGTAAATTAACTTAAATTAGTCGAATATTAGCAATTTGATCATTTATGACCTAAAATTTATTTAGGCATGTTATAACTCACTTGCATTTTATTTTCACTTATTTTATACATAATTTTAGTCATTTTTTGCTAATTTTTCATATTTTTTTATTAAACTGTATTGTATTTTTCCTAAATAAATCATCACGAATTAGTATATTTTTATAGATAAATAATTAATTAAGTGAACTAATAATTAACTTATATAATTATATATAAATTAATATTTTAAAACTATTTTTATATTAAATACAAATAAAATCAATCAAAAAATCTATTAAAATTTATCTATTAATTATTTAATATCTTAATATTTTATTACATGTATACTTAAAGAATTTAATTAGTGATATCTTAGATAATTTTATGAGGAAAATAAATTGATTATGAATTGAATAAATAATTTAAATTAAATAAACTAATTTATAATAAATTTTATCTATTAATTATTCCTTATATATATCTAAATTAATTATTTCATATTTACTTAAATAATTTAATTTGTGATATATTAGAAAATTTTATAAGAAAAATTGTTAAATTGTTTATTAATTGAATAAATAATTTAAATTATTTATTTATTAACCATTTTTTTTAAAATATATAATTTTAGATGTTTTGAATAAATTTAGTTTTAAAATTATATATAAATATATAAATAGTAATTTTTATTATATATGGTACAAAATATATAAACACTAACTATATAGTATATATTATATAAATTAATAGATAATTAATTAAATTGATAATTAATAATATAATTATCATATTTATTAATTAAAATTTTAATTTTATTAATTTTTATAGTTATGAATATTTACATTTTTATAACGCATAGGTAATGACACCAAAACAACAATCTTATGAGCCAGCTTGGAGACATGCACGTCGGTTAGAAAATCGATTTCATTGGTAATGTTTGCATTGCGATATGATTGAACGTGACGGTGGGATCACATGCTTAAAACAACAGTGTGGATATCCAGATGTCTCTAAATATCCAAAAGTTTCTCAAGAAATTCGTCGTGCAATGAAAGACGAACTTGATGGCAAAAAGGAATTAAAGCATAAACAACAACAACAACGTGAAATGCTTGATAGGCGGAGCTCTCTAGAACCGGTCTATGATGAATTTGAAGGTCGTGGTGAAGATCCAAATGATGAAGAATGTTTAGCAGCTCTTAGTGCCTCTCGAACTCAATATAAATATGAGCGACATATGCAGCATAGTGGTGTTATAATTGGTGCTAGTGGAAGTGGCTCAACTACTGCAACAACATTGGGGAGGAGTGAAAGTGTTCGTATTACTTCAACACAAGGTGGTATTGGTCGTTTCTTTCCTTCTATGGGACGAAGGTGTGCAGTTGATATTGCTGATATTGATCCACTAGCATTCCCAGACCAAACTAACAAACAGATTATGATTGATGATGCTTATACAAGGGAGAAGAAGAAATCAATAGGTCAAAGTATTGCTAAAATTTTTCATTTTAATCGAATTCCCCCCAATGCGACAAAATAACACATACTACCGCAGCATGGTGTCCAACATTCAAAAATCTGGACCTGATATTCAACCTCCGACTGCATATGAAATTATTGGTCCGCATTTAGATGAACAAGTGGAGGAAATCAAAACTTAGATCCTATCATGCAAGAAGCAATGAAGCTTATATGGGGTTACATTAATGTGTGATGGTTGGACACGACCTACACGGATGAGCATTATTAATTTTCTGCTATACTGCAATAGAAAGGTAATTTTTCATAAATCTGTTGATGCAACTGCAAATTATCATGATGCATCTTATATATATCATTTGATGGATAACGTAGTTCAAGAGATAGGTGCAGAACATATAGTGCAGGTAATTACAGACAATGGTGCCAACTTCAAGAGGGCTGGAGAATTACTAGAGCAAAAATATCAAATGTTATTTTGGACACCATGCGCAGCTCATTGTATTGATTTGATGATGGCAGATATTGGTAAACTCGATATAGTAAAGAAGGTAGTGAAAAAAGGTCAATCGTTAACAAAGTTCCTTTATAATCATCATTGAGTTCACGAATTAATGAGGAAATTTATTAATGGGGAGATTCTACGACCAGGAGCAACTAGGTTTGCAACTCACTTTCTCCTATTAAAATCATTATTTCAAAAAAAGTCGGATTAAAAGCCATGTTCACTTCTGAAGATTGGGAAACCTCTCGATACTCTAGTTCTACTGAAGGAAGGGAGGTACGAAAAATTATTCATCTGCTCTTATAGCAGTGGAACCCTTGTACGTCGTTCTACGTAAAGTCGATATGGACAAGAAGCCACAAATGGGCAACGTCTACCGTCTAATTCACGAAGCGAAATAGGAAATTAAGAGACGTCTACAATCACCAACCAAGTATCAATATTATATTGATATAATTACTACAAGATTTGACAACCAAATGGGAAAACATATTCATTTGGCAGGTGCATATTTTTTTTGATAAAGAATTTTTAATATTACTATTACTAATTATATATATGCTTAGTTATTTTAGGTTATTATCTCAATCCGACATATCAATATTGTTATAATCTTGCCACAAATGAAGATCTATTAGTAGTCCTCAGAAATGTAATATCAAGACTCCAAAAAAATAGAGAATTAGCTACTGAGGCTATTAATGAAAGTCGATTATTTCGAGAGACATGGTTCTTTTAGCGATTCTTTTGCAGTGTCATGCAGATATAAAATGGATACAGGTAAATATAGAAAAAATTATTGCTAATTTTTGTCAATAAATATAAATACTATTTTAATTTTATTCTTATTTATCTTACAACTGAGTGGTGGTTACAATATGGAGGATCAACCCCAAACTTAAAAAAGATTGCAGTACAGACAATGTCTTTAAGTGGTTGCGAAAGAAATTGGTCAACTTTCTTCCTCATTCATACAAAAGTATGCAATCGTCTTTCTTATCGTCGCTTGGAAAAGATGGTCTACGTTCATTATAATATGCGTCTTCAACTAAGAGCGATAACAGAAGAATAAGAACTGGAAAAATAAGAATCTAGTGATGTAGACCCATTTGATATTGGATTTGTCCAAACTGAGGATGAATCCAATGATGAATTGGTGGAGTGCCGTGGAGGCTGAGAATCCCTTACTTGATGAAACTGGAGATCCACCACGACCATCTCAATTTCTTACTCAAGAGATTGAAAAAATACAAGCTAGAGGAGATGTCGGCGAAGAATATAATGATGAGGCTTTTAACCAAGAATTTCGATTTTCCGAATCACGATCGAGACGTTCTCAAACATCTCAACCTCAAAGTGAACCAAAGTCCGCAGATAAAGCCTGCAATTTTTATTCAAGAGAAAAGAAAAGTCAAAACTCTTGCTTTTAAAGAAAGGGGTCAATTGAGAATTAGTAAAAATCCACTCAATGCAATTGATAAGCAAGAGCATGATGATAGTGATGAAACATCACACCTTCTGACACTATAGTCCGACGAGAAGTTCGAAATGATGATAGTGATGTCAATAGCAGTGCAAGTACTAATGGAAGTGATGATGCATCTGGTGGTTGTAGCACTTATGTTCCTCCTATTCCGGCACCGGAGCCTTGGACGTGTGAGAAAGATTACACACATGCAACCCAAGATAAAGATTATAGAGGTAGAATTATTAAAACTCAGTATCAACGTCGATCTAAGGGTGACAAACAAAAGAAAGCTCATAATTATCATGATATGTGAGAGAGTTTAGCTGAGATTGATTCTGATCGAAGTTCATCATACTCTCAGCCTTCTTATTATAGTTCTGATGCATCATATGGTGATCCATCATATCAGAGCTTAGGGACGTATGCTTATCCTTATCCTGTATCTGTGCAACTTTCAATGGTCAATCGAGACATGCTGATGTACATGTGGAGAAATCAATATCAATATTGCATGGCATGGGATGATTATTTAATCTGGGCATTGGAAAACTATGGAGTTGATTTAACCAGAATGTTGCAAGAACCAATGCTTCCATCTGATTCACGTCACTCCTTTTGATATTAGTAAGGTATTGTATTATGATGTATCAATTTTAATTTGAGTTGTTCATATATCAATTTTCTTTAAATTAAAATATATTTATTTGTTTTGCCTTACATTTATATTTAAAATTAAAAACTACCGAAACTATATCGGCACGGCACGATATGATACCGAAATCGTATCCTTCCGATTTGGGACCGAAATTCCAGCACGGCTCGAAATTTTAAACCATGTAATGAATAGTAGTTAAGATTAAGACTAGAAAAGAAATGTACACAAATTTAGATAGGTATTTGATGGATTATAAGGAATCCTATTTGATGCTTGGTTGATGAGAGAACTAAAAATTGAAAAATATAATAATTTTTTCTTCATTTACTATTGCTCTCATATATTTCTTGTTTCTAAACCCTAAATAAAAGAATTCAAATAAAATATGTTTTCATTTAGTTTTCTTAATGCCAAAACATAATGTACGGTTTCCTTGGCAATAATGTTTCCACTTAAATCATGTTCTAGCATTTGGAGTTGTTCTTGGTGCTAGCAAGATACCTAGATGACATAATAAAAGACTGACTAGGTAAATTTTTTGGATATGTGTACGAAATTTTACTTGTTTGGACAATGCTAGTAGAGCCGTCAATTTGGGTTAGACCCGTTGGGTTGGCCCGCCCCGCCAAACAATTTAAGCGGGTTGGGTTGAAATTTCATCAACCCAAGTCCTCCGCGGGCCGACCCGCCTGGGTCGGCCCGTGATAGGCTTGGGTTGGCCCGCGGGTTGAGAAACACATGTAAGCAGTTTATATCAGTAGTCAATGCTGCAACTACGAGAGTACCAAGGGTTAAATTGTAGCATTTCATTATCTTCTTCGTTAAGAGGAATACTAATTAGGAAAAGTTCATACTTGTGAAGTTGAGTGTGATAGACAAAAGTTAAAGAAATATATATGCAGACAAAGTCGATTAATCTTAAAAGTAGATGACCTTCTTATTTGATTCATTTTTGGGATAAATCTGAAACATACATTATGCACAATGAAGAGCTTGGTGTGTGTACCCAAACTAGATGGCCTTCTTAAAAGTAGATGACCTTCTTATTTGATTCGTTTACGCACGCACAACCAGGGTACCACTGATCTAAACTGATCGACGCACAACCAGGAGTCCTAATTACTATTCCTCTTCATTGCACAATTTTATGCCAGTTTATTATCTTTTTTTGTTATAATTTAAAAATAAAAATAGTACTTTTGATCCAACATAAGTATTTGTTTATGTCCATTTATATTTAAAATACTTGTTTATGAATACATTTGATTGATAAAATATTTTCAAAGTAAAATATTGAAGATATGAACTATTTTTTTAATTTTTTTAAAAAATTTGATAGGCTCGCGGGTTGGCCCGCCAAACCCGCGACTCGCCTTGGATTGGGTTGGGTTGGAAATTTCCTAACCCGCCAAGTTGACGGCCCGCCCCGCCCCGCCAAATGGTTGGCCCGCCACGAGCCAACCCGCCTCGCCATGGATTGATGCTAGTGATTCATTCTAAAGCTGTGGTCATTAATCTCTAATGTTGTGTCTTCATCTTATGCTACATTGTCTAACTCACTTGTGTGTGTGGACAGTTGTTTTGTTACCTATGTTGTCTATTTTCTCTACTTTTCAAGTCAAACCATCCCACTACTTTGTTAATTACTTTGACTAGTATCTTTTACTTCTTTTGTCATTTTTGTTTATGTTTTTCATTTGTGGCATACCCATATGAGTTTATTATCCAATATGTAGTGCTTGTATTAACATGAATCACAAACTATAGGAGAGCTTTTGGTTCATAAACTGACTTAGAATTTTAGAAACGTCAAAAGTATCTCCAAGAAGTAATAGTGATGACTAAGATGATTTCTGCAGTATTGAATTATTATTTGGCGAAGAAGATATGATTATGAGTATGCAAAATGTAAGATAATGGAATTGAACTGAGCAAACTTTTTCATTTTGTACTTTCACTTTGGTAGATGTTTTTGTTAATTTCTCCACAAGACTAGTTGTATTGTTGTTTCTTGTTCATCATTCACTGCAAATTTAAATTAATCTATGTCTGGCTCTTCTTGCTACGCCATTTTATTAACATTCTATGATGCAGGATCAACTGCAAAGAATTGTCAAACAATGTGATGGCATGTATTGTTAAATATCAGAATTCTAAAGAGAGGCATATCAAATGGTAAATGAGAAATAATAATCTGCTGTTGATCTTGTAAAAATTCACTCTTCTCAGTTGATGATATACTTTTATTGCAGCAATCCTTCTGTGCTGGGGTAAGTTGATGAAAATAGGAAGTATCCTTGCCACTGTCTGCCATATCTATACTTCACCCAGCATGATTAGTTTGCAGATTAAGAATAATATTTTTTGTTGAAGGATTTTGAGGTTAGTTAGGTCTTTAAAGGACAGTCCAGATCTAGAATCTTGAGCTTCAAGTAACTCAATCACACTCGAATTTTCCTTGATTTTTAGTCCAAGGTTTCCCGGCCGGCCGGCCGGCCGGACGGTCGGTCCATACTCAAGAGAAGGCTGAAAACTAGACTAAGTAAGACTTCGAGTTTTTCTCGCTTGTCTTGCTAAGTCATATGTTGAGGTTTTTATAGGCTAATTAAGGAGGCAATATGATAAGACCGGGTGCACATTCTGGGCCCCATCGCATCTTATCGTATCACTCCTTTTACAGCTGCCTCTTATTCATGCAAACTTAATAATTAAGCTTTTTACAAAGGAACGGCTCCCCGGGGCTCAGCTCCTATTAAGTTTACAGCTGTCTTCGTGCTTTGATAAAGCATGCATTGCTGTCCCTTCCTTTTCCGAATTAACTTTAATAATTGAACATAGGCATGTATAGCTTCCTTCTTTATTGATGAGTGCTGCAATAATATCATAAATCGTACTGGCCAACTGGCTTCTGATAAAAAGTGAAGCATCTTTAGTCTCATCAACTACTGCATCAATTATCATGAATAGCTCCTCTTGATTGTCAGGGATATCTTGAATAGTTACCATATAATGAACTAAGCGAGACAAGGCGTATGCTAATTCATTATTTGATCCTTCAATATGCTCAAATTGAATGTCCACACCTGTTCCTGTTATTTAGTCAACAAAAGATATCCATCTCACCCGTGAAGGTTTATTCTGGGTGGTCTTATTAAAGAATTTTATAATTGCGTGACAATCCGTTCTAAGAATGATCTCCTTTTTGTCCAGATAATATATTTTCATAGCAGATAAAGCTTCCATGCAAGCATGTATTTCTGCATCTATGGCTACTTTTACAGAAGGAAACTTGCCACTTGCATACGCACAAATCCTTTCAGTACTTCTGGAATCATATTTTGATTTTTCCACTTACAAATTCCTCCCCATCCTTCCATTGAACCATCTGTTTCAATGATAATATAAGAATTGATAGGAGGAAATTCTAAGTCCGGGAGTTCTTGGATAATCTTTCTGATTTTCTTGATAATTTTCCAATCTGAATTTTTAAATCTTCGATCTCCGTTTGGTGATGTCTTGGAATATAGAGGGTCTAATAAAGTACTTAGATTAAATAGACCACCCAGAATAAACCTTCACGGGTGAGATGGATATCTTTTGTTGACTATATAACAGGAACAGGTGTGGATATTCAATTTGAGCATATTGAAGGATCAAATAATGAATTAGCAGACGCATTGTCTCGCTTAGTTCATTATATGGTAACTATTCAAGATATCCCTGACAATCAAGAGGAGCTATTCATGATAATTGATGCAGCAGTTGATGAGACTAAAGATGCTTCACTTTTTATCAGAAGCCAGCTGGCCAGTACGATTTATGATATTATTGCAGCACTCATCAATAAAGAAGGAAGCTATACATGCCTATGTTCAATTATTAAAGTTCATTCGGAAAAGGAAGGGACAGCAATCATGCTTTATCAAAGCACAAAGACCGCTGTAAACTTAATAGGAACTGAGCCCTGGGGAGCCGTTCCTTTGTAAAAAGCTTAACTATTAAGTTTGCATGAATAAGAGGCAGCTGTAAAAAGAGTAATACGATAAGATGCGATAGGCCCAGAATGTGCACCCGGCCTTATCATATTGCCACCTTAATTAGCCTATAAAAACCTCAGCATATGACTTAGCAAGACAAGCGAGAAAAACTCGAAGTCTTACTTAGTCTAGTTTTCAGCCTTCTCTTGAGTTCACGAGCTATCCTAGCCCATACTCAAGACGATCCCTGTATCCACGCTTTGTAAAAATTTCCACTAGTATTGTAATAATATAAATAATATTATTTTCTTCCCAAGTATGCTGGCAGTTTTTCATTAGATCACCAACATAGATTCGTGATCGCCATCCGCATTCTTCATCTCCCATCATAAAGACTCCTTCCCATTGTAGATCATCTAGAGCATACTTAGCATAATTAATAGGACCTACTTCTCCTTCCGAAAGACTGCAAATAGCATCAGAATCAGGTTCATTTAAGTCAACAGAAAGAATATCATAATCAGAAGGTAAATCTAGTTGGTCCATTATAGCCGCTCTAGCAATGTTTCCTGTTTTTCTTTGGCAATCCCCTTGCAAAATGGCCTGGTTCTCCACAGATAAAACATTTACATTTATGTTGTTGTTCAGCTTTCTTCTTTTTAAATACCCGAACATGTGTATCATGTGATTTTCCTTTATATGTCTTTGATTTTCGCAAGCCATATTTCTTTTGCTTTCCTTCATAATAACCAGGAATGGGTATTTTACTACAGAAAGCCAAATCTTTAACACTTCTTTGGATTGCAGCTCGTTTGCATATTTCTGCTAAATATTGATAAATGAAGTGTATTCTAGGCATAACTCCAATCTGATTACCCGCATGACGTACCTTAAAGGCTGCTTCGACGTCATTTGCTATTAAGGGTGGAAGCTTTCTGAATAATTTATCTGATAGCTCTGGATTGATGAACATCCTTCCTGACTTTGCTGCTAACACTTTATAATCATTTAAGAAATTGAATATATCCTTCATGTTAGAGCAAGTAAGTCTTTCAAGATTAATATATGCTTGATCTTGTTCTACTGTCATACCTTAGTAAGGATCTTCAAGTAGAATGAATCGTCTTATAGCTGATAATACATTCTGGGTTACATCATTCTCCATTGAATCCACATTTTCTTTTCATTTTCTCCCAGAAGATTTTCAATATACTGTACCTTTTGCTTATTATCCAGCCAAGTACGTTCATTCACCAAATTGTTAATAATAGATTCCCATCGGGAAATAACATCATGATACTGACCTATATCATCTGGTAAGACAAGCATAGCTCCAGTATTTTGTTGTGCCGAAGGGAGTGTCCATGTTTTGGTGCTCCATAGATTTTCCTTTGAATTTGCCTTTATATTGCCCATTATCAAGAAATTGAGGTGTTGTTCCTTGTGCTGGCGGATAGTTGATTTGTCCCATCAATGGTTCATTTGGCTGTTTGTAATTTGAGAAAGCCGAATCAGAAGTTGAAGCAAAAGCCTTTTCCTTTGTATTCTGCATTAGTCTTCGCAATATTGGATATTCCAATTGCTCTAGTGCTTGTAATTGTGCTGTATTAACATGGGCTGCTTCTTGTTCTTCTGTATCCTGATAAATATTAAGATTTGCAATATTATCAGTTAATTGGGAGGTTTCACTTACCCAATTGGTATTTTGTTGTTCTTCATTTTGTTCTAGATACTCATATATTTAATACCACAGGCTTTCAGGTCCTTCTTGTGGTATTCTGTCTAGGAATTCTTCAACAATTGCATCATGTGGTGTGGGGTCATACCATCCATTGGTAAGGGGTAATTGAGCTTCTATTTGTTCAACATGCTGAACAACCTGTTGCCAATATAAATCTGATTCTGCATCCAAATTTTCCAAATTTATTGGTTGTTGATCTGGGTGTAATGGAGCTTGCACTGGATAATCAGTTTCTTGATTTTGTAGTCCCAGAAAATATGTTTCCGGTCCGTCCTCTTCATCTTCGCATTCTTCAATGTTTAGACCTTGTCCCTTAAGATCTGGTGGTGCTAAGTCATTTGGGTCGAACTCTGGGTCTTCCTCCCAGGGCGTGTCTTCCCAAATGCTTGGGAAAACAAGCTCATTTTTGTCTTCCTCATCATCCCATCCAGTTGGAGGAGGAAGTTCAATATCTGCAAATCCTTTTGGAATGTCATAATTAACATAATAATCAAACTTACCACTTGGTTGCCCAAGGGTATCCCATATTCCAGTCTTGTATTTCTTGCCTTTAGGGAGTTCATTAATAAGAACACCCGCAAATTCTTCATCATGAATATCTTCAATATCTTTTTCATTAAACCTGCTTGCCTTAGGATTTCCTGTGGATTGATATCCTGAAAAGGCCAATGAGATTGATCCATCCATCAGGGTAGTTGTTTGTACAGCCTGTGGATTCCGAATTTGTGGTGTTAGAGGTGGTTGAAGTATCCATCTCAACCCTTGTAGCTTTGCTGTTGTTCTAGGTGTTGCTGGCACCGCATTGATTCCTGTACTAGCAAGATAATCTGCTACATTTTGAATGTTATATCGAAATCCTTCTGATAGATCTATTTCCATTGTCCCAATAATAGATCTGTCATCGCTCCATCTTGTGTCTCGTAAGACTACAAGTGCATTAGTGCCTGCATTTCTACGATGAAGGGCATGTATACGAATCATTACTAATCCCAGATGGATTAATTGCATACCTTCTTGTCTGAGAATTGAATAACTTTCAAGATTGATTAATGGTAGGTTTTGTTGCCCTTCTGTAACCAAGATTCTGGTTTCTGAATAATGTTGGTAAACTCTATGCCTTGGTTCTGACCATTGTGTACTATAAAGTGTTTCAGCAGGTACCAGAGATGCTCTCCTTTGCTGAGATAATTCAAGTTCCGCTTCTGGATTAAGTTGACTTTCAAGTGTCCTTGTATTATTTCTTCGCCCAGAAAACCTTCTTTGTGCTTCATGCCTTAGTCTTGCCATTCTTCTATAACTCCGTATCTGATCCTCTTGGGATGATACTGCTGGTTGAGAAACTTCAGTTACTGCTTCAGTGATATTAGGCCTCCTGTTGTTTGCCATTGACTTCTTCAGAATCTTTCTTCCTTAATTTCTCCTTTTCTTCTTTTAATATTTTCAACGGATCCTTATAAACGAAGAAAGGCTCTGGTCTCTTGATTTTGGATTTTCCAAGATTTAATCCTTCAAGCTGTTTGGCAAGATCTGCAACCTGATTGTTAGTATCAACAGGTTTTTTGAGGATTAAATCAAGCTTTGTATTGATAGACAGTAATAATCCAATAATAGTATTATTCTGCCTATTTATATCTTTTACTGCAACTTCTTTAGAGAAGATAAACCCAATAGCCGGACTACTAATAGTCTCTGTATTTTCAAGTGCTTCCAGATATTCCTTTGAAGTAGCTGATGGAGGCAAATTCATGCAAATTGCCTTTTTATCTCTCGTGCTATCTCCTGTATTTGCTTAACTTGCTGTTGGAGATTTTGTAGTAAAGCTACAGCTTGTTCTTCAATCAGCTTTGGTTGTTTTGTTATTTCAACCACCAATTCCTTTATATCCTTGGCTGTAAGAGGTTTACAGAGTAATAATTCTTTTTGTAATTCAAGAACAGCCTTTTGTAATCTCTGTTGAATCTTAAAAGACTCTTCCAGAGAACTTGTTAATTCACAATGATTTTCTTTGATAGTTTTGAGAATCGTGTGATACTCATTTCGGGATATTTTGGAGTGTAATATAAGACGATCATAGATTACGTCTATATTATGAGAGATGTCTTTGAGTTTTACCTCAGTTGCAAGATTCAGGTACTCTAGATCAGCGGTTCTCGAGTTTTGATACCAATCCTTTATTGCCTGTTCAAATCTTTCAGACATGGCTAGTATAAAACTGTAAATTAAATATGTTAACTATGATACCTTGTTCCAGGTCTTTTCTTGTGTCCCTGCACATAATGACCTTACTAAAGCCTACCATAATAACATATACTAATTTTATAGCTTTAAATAGTCATATCCAAAGTATTAGAACAAGACTGCAAAGTATTAGATCAATAACTCTTGATGCCTTCACCAGAGTACCTGCAAAGGATTTTAGCCCGACATCGCTCTGATACCAAAAATAAAATGGAATACTCACTTGATATTATTACAATACCAGTGGAAATTTTTACGTAGAACGACGTACAAGGGTTCCACTGCTATAAGAATATCTGAAATATAATCCCAAAATCTAGCAGATATAATAATTTTTTGTACCTCCCTTCCTTCAGTAGAACTAGAGTATCGAGAGGTTTCCCAATCTTCAGAAGTGAACATGACTTTCAATCCGACTTTTTTTGAAATAATGATTTTAATAAGAGAAAGTGAGTTGCAAACCTAGTTGCTCCTGGTCATAGAATCTCCCCATTAATAAATTTCCTCATTAATCCGTGAAATCAATGATGATTATAAAGGGATTTTGTTAACGATTGACCTTTTTTCACTACCTTCTTTACTATATCGAGTTTACCAATATCTGCCATCATTAAATCAATACAATGAGTTGCGCATGGTGTCCAAAATAACGTTTGATATTTTTGCTCCAGTAATTCTCTAGCCCTCTTGAAATTGGCACCATTGTTTGCACTATATGTTTTGCACCTATCTCTTGAACTACGTTATCCATCAAATGATATATATAAGATGCATCATGATAATCTGCAGTTGAATCAACAGATTTATGAAAAATTACCTTTCTATTGCAGTATAGCAAAAAATTAATAATGCTCATCCGTATAGGTCCTGTCCAACCATCACACATTAATGTAACCCCATATAAGCTTCATTGCTTCTTGCATGATAGGATCTAAGTTTTGATTTCCTCCACTTGTTCATCTAAATGCGGACCAACAATTTCATATGTAGTCGGAGGTTGAATATCAGGTCTAGATTTTTGAATGTTGGACACCATGCTGCGGTAGTATGCGTTATTTTGTCGCATTGGGGGGAATTCGATTAAAATGAAAAATTTTAGCAATACTTTGACCTATTGATTTCTTCTTCTCCCTTGTATAAGCATCATCAATCATAATCTGTTTGTTACCTTGGTCTGGGAATGCTGGTGGATCAATATCAGCAATATCAACTGCACGCCTTCGTCCAAGGAAAGAAATGACCAATACCATCTTGTGTTGAAGTAACACGAACACTTTCACTCCTCCCCAATGTTGTTGCAGTAGTTGAGCCACTTTCACTAGCACCAGCTGAGCCACTTCCACTAGCATCAATTATAGCACCACTATATTGCATATGTCGCTCGTATTCATATTAAGTTCAAGAGGCACTAAGAGCTGCTAAACATTCTTCATCATTTGGATCTTCACCACGACCTTCAAATTCATCATAGACTGGTTCTAGAGAGCTCCGCCTATCAAGCATTTCACGTTGTTGTTGTTGTTGTTTATGCTTTAATTCCTTTTTACCATCAAGTTCGTCTTTCATTGTACGACGAATTTCTTGAGAAGCTTTTGGATATTTAGAGACATCTGGATATCCACGATGTTGTTTTAGGCGTGTGATCCCACCGTCACGTCCAATCATATCGCAATGCAAACATTGCCAATGAAATCGATTTTCTAATCGACGTGCATGTCTCCAAGTTGGATCATAAGATTGTTGTTTTGGTGTCATTACCTATACGTTATAAAAATGTAAATATTCATAACTATAAAAATTAATAAAATTAAAATTTTAATTAATAAATATGATAATTATATTATTAATTATCAATTTAATTTATTACTATTAATTTATATAATATATACTATATAGTTAGTGTTTATATATTTTGTACCATATATAATAAAAATTACTATTTATATATTTATATATAATTTTAAAACTAAATTTATTCAAAACATCTAAAATTATATATTTTAAAAAAATGGTTAATAAATAAATAATTTAAATTATTTATTCAATTAATAAACAGTTTAACAATTTTTCTTACAAAATTTTCTAATATATCACAAATTAAATTATTTAAGTAAACATGAAATAATTAATTTAGATATATATAGAGAATAATTAATAGATAAAATTTACTATAAATTAGTTAATAAATAAAAAATTTAAATTATTTATTCAATTCATAATCAGTTTATTTTCCTCATAAAATTTTCTAAGATATCACTAATTAAATTCTTTAAGTATACATGTAATAAAATATTTAGATATTAAATAATTAATAGATAAATTTTAATAGATTTTTTGATAGATTTTATTTGTATTGAATATAAAAATATTTTTAAAATATTAATTTATATATAATTATATAAATTAATTATTAGTTCACTTAATTAATTATTTATTTATAAAAATATACTAATTCGTGATGATTTATTTAGGAAAAATACAATACAGTTTAATAAAAAAAATATGAAAAATTAGCAAAAAAATGACTAAAATTATGTATAAAATAAGTGAAAATAAAATGCAAGTGAGTTATAACATGTCTAAATAAATTTTAGGTCATAAATGATCAAATTGCTAATATTTGACTAATTTAAGTTAATTTACTTAAGATAATATTAAGGAATTAATTAGAAAATTAAAGATTAATAAAGGGATATAAACTTCGATACTAAAAAATAGCCAAAATTAAGTTAATTTTTTAAAACTCCAACTCATAAAGGAAATTGGTCATCTATTTAAATTATAATCTACTTTATATAATTCTGTTTATAAATATTCTATATTAAATAATTAAATACTATAATTTATATTACAGAAAAATTAAATTTATTTAAAAGATTCAAATTTATTTTAATTTTGAATCATTTATAAAATTTTTAAATTATTTATAGATTTTTAAATTATTTTAAAATTTAAACTATTTTAATTTATAAAATTAATTTAATTTTTAATTTTTAATAAATTATAAATTCAAAGTTTTTAATTAAAATATTTTTATTTTTTATATTTTAAATAATAAATATTAAATAATAATAATATGAATTTATATGTCATAATTATATTAGTTAATTATAATTTATATAATAATTAATTAGAAATTATGCATATTTTAAATAATTTATTACATATTTATGTATATAATTTTAATTTGATTTTTAATCAATTACAAATATGAATTTAAAATCTAAATACTTTGATTATTAATAAAAGTAAATTTATATATTATAATTATATTAGTTAATTGACAAATTATTTAATTAATATTAATTTATTTATATAATTATCATTTATATCATAATTAATTAGAAATTAGAAATTATATATATATATATATATATATATATATATATATATATATATTAAATAATACATTATATAATTATATAGGTAAATATTTATAAAAATTTAATATAACACTGTTATAATAATTATAACAGTTATAATTTATAACATATAAATAAATCTTTTATTTCAATATAACAGTTTTAATTAAAACCGTTATATTAAAGTTTTTATTAAAAAAAACTATTCTCGCGATCATCGCGATTCCGCCACCATCCCCCTCCTCCTCTCCTCTGCTCTGCTCACGATTCCGCCACCTGCCGAAGATATGTGATCGCTGCCTCGCCGCCTCGCCACACTGAACCAATCTCCGTCGCTGATGCTTCCAGGTAAGTTTTCATTGTTTATATAATGTTTTTTTCCTGATTAAAGTGATCTCGTGATCGACAGAAGGAATCCAATCGATTCCTTTTGTCGCCCACTGTGCCGCAACTGGACGCACGCGAAGACGCATGCGATGACGATCCGAACTTCACGCCCTCGTGCTGTGTCGGTCGCGTGCTGTCTCGGTCGCGTGCCGGTGCCGGTCCCCTGTCGGAACGGTAAAAGCCGTGAGTTTCGGGCGGAACGGTTCGGTATTTAAAACCACGTAACCGTTGGGAGGGTTTTTAGGTATTTTTTTTCAACGGTTAGGATCATTTGACCGTTTTTTGATCAATGACTATGATTTAGTGTTCGTTACCATCAAAACTCTATAAATAGAGAGCTCATTTCATCATTTTTCACACACATCTTCTCTACTCTTAATCTCATTTTCGTATTCTCTAATCTCTACGCGCTTTCGTTTTCAATTACAATGGAAGGAGGCCGCGGAGGTGCATCATCTCGAGCTCGGAAGGGAAAGCAAATAATGAATCCGCGGGAGGAGGACCCCAACATTCAATCTACCGATGATGAGATCGAGCATCTTCCGAATCCGACACCCGAAACATAAGGAAGTACCGATGCAATTACTTCTAAGGTTCGGGAACTTCCTCCTCTAAAGTCTTCTATTTTTACTAAACATTTTGAGAAGGTCACTCTTCCGTCGGGAGAAATGCGTGCAAAATGTAAGCACTGCAATGCTTCCTACAAATTCCAAGCCGGCGGCGGCTATGGGTCGTTGAAACGACATGTAGAAACGAAGCACCCGACGGAATATGGACTCGACCGTTCTCAAACACAATTATCAAGATTTTCTTCAACTAGCGGTAGTACCGATTCCGGTTTATTTTTATATTCGGATAATAAATTAAGAGAATCATTAGCTAAATTTGTTTCCGTAGAACATCTTTCTTTTAGTTTTGGATCTAAATGCACATTTGAGAAATTTTGTAAAGAATCTCTTAATCCATGTGCTAAACGTGTTCCTAGGACTACACTTGTACAATTAAAAAATTAGTAAAACAAGAAAAAAGAATTTAATTGATGAATTTAGTAAATTAGATAATAATTTTTTTATTCCGATATTTGGAGTGATCATTGACAAACATATATGGGTGTGACTTGTGGATCGATAACTCTTTGAACTTCTAAAAAGATTTATTAGCTTATAGAGTTTTTGATGAATCACATAATGCTCATAATATCGCACAATTATTATGTTTAATTTTAGAAGAATATGGTTTAACTCATAAAATATTTTCAATATCATTAGATAATGCTAGTTCTAATACCGCTTGTATAGATGATCTAAAATTTGTTTGTCAACCTATTATTGGAGGTTTATTTTTTCATATTCGTTGTGTATGCCATGTTTTAAATTTATGTGTTCAAGATGGTTTAAAAATTTTAGAAAGTTATATTAAACCAATTAGAATTGCAATTTCTTATTTATGGTCTCATCCATCTATAATGAAACAACGGGGTAGGTTTTGTAAAATTAATGGAATGAGACCTAAAAAATTTCCACGTGATGTACCAACACGTTGGAATTCAACATACCAATTATTACAAGATTCATTTCAATATAAAGAATTATTATGTTCATTTTTTGCACAAAACACTAATACTAATATATATTTATTTTCACAACAATGGAATATTTGTAGTAGTATTTGTGAAATTTTAAAAGTATTTAATGATGCAACCGAACAACTTTCCGGTGTTTATTATCCCACTGCTCAATTAGTTTTAGAAAATCTTTCTAATATAGTATTAGTTTTAAATGAACATATTAATAATGAATCTTTATCTCCTTGCATCTTAGCTATGAAAACTAAATGGGAAAAATATTTTTATTTAATTCCTGAAATTTATTTAATTGCATTTGCTTTAGATCCTAGATTTAAATTAGAAGTTTTACAAGAAATGTTAACTTTATATTATGATGCTTTAATTCCAATTAAAGATTCTTCTTCCCCGATCCAGTTAATATTATATATAATGTTAGAATTTATTTATATGATATTTATAATCAATATTATGCAAAATATGGAACACAAATTAATATTTCGAAATTCAACAAACTACTAGTAGTAATTTAAAACTTACAAAACACAACTCTTATTAAAAGAACGAACAAAACGTCCACGAGCAGGAACTTGAGAATTATTTTACGACTTCTTTTGATTTTAATGAAGCAGATAGCGAAAACTTCGATATCTTAAAGTGGTGGTCACAGAAGGCTCAAAGCTTTCCCGTTCTCTCCGTGATCGCAAAAGAAATTTTAGTGTCCAGTGTCAATTGTTGCTGTGGAGCAGACGTTCAGTGTCGGCGGTAACATATTAGATGAACAACGATCAACTTTGTCTCCCGACTCATTGGAAGCCCAAGCATTACTAGACGATTGGACCAGAGCGGAGAAAAGAATCCAAGGAATGCAACTTTCAGATGACGAAGTTGAAGATTTTGATACTGAAGGAACAAATACGACAGGAACAGGAAATGGAAGTGAATGAAAATGTAAAAGGATAAAAAATGTAAAAGAACTACGTGGGCTTTGATTCCCCTAAAGGGATACGTAGGCAACTTAAATAAGTGCAAGCCCTTTGTTTAATAAATTTTAATTTCTAATTTTTAATGTTTAATGTTTAATGTTTAATTTTTAATTTTTAATTTTTTTAACATATTAATCTTGAATCGTGACGAACCGTGAACCGAACCGTGAACCGGCGGTTCTGAACCGTGAACCGTAACCGTCTTGGGCGGTTAAGGTTAAGGGTTGACCTGCCTGGAACCGTCGAACCGGCGGTTCCGAACCGTCGAACCGTCGGTTCCGAACCGTGGTCAGGTCTACCTCGTGCTGTGTCGCTCGCGTGCCACTGCCGATCCCCCGTCGGAACGGTAAAATCCGTGAGTTTCAAGCGGAACGGCTCGGTACTTTAAACCATGACACCATATGATAAGTTGTAATACCTAGGTTATATAAATACTTAGTTTAACCTGCTTTCAATTCCTTCAACTCACCAAAGAATGAAGCCACCAACTTGTAATCTCATGCAACTAGTTAGGCACCATAAGGTAATTTTCTATGTCAAGTGGCCCCTTCCCATGTAAACCTAAAAAGGCTTACTAAACTAAGAGTTTTACTTATTGTCCTTGAAATCTCAATATTATGTTATTTACCATAAAAGATTATATATAATAGCTCAAGAATCAAAACAATTTTATTTATCTTTCCTAGTAGTTAGGGCATTCACCTCAACATCCTCTTTTTGTAGGGTTTTCTTCATCCATCCTCCATATCTTTCCTAGTAGTTAATATAATTCTTTTGGATACACTTCAACGACAACAACAACTAAAAATTTTCTTCTTAGACTTCTTAAGATGCAATCTAAAAAGGCATCTCTTTCTAAACATGCATGGTGCATGAATAAGAAAAATAGACTTAGGCATACAAATAGCATTTCAGGAACAAGAAAATTTTAGTATTCTTGACATATCAACTATTGTATCAGGTGTTAATCTAGTCACTTCATTTATTAGTCAAAAGAAATATTCACAGGTCACTAAAATGATTTATCATAATTTCTAAGAGGCATCGTATTCATTGTTGGTAAAACTGATAAGCTAGTAGCATCATAGGAACCTAACATTTGAAAAATTAACTTTTCATCTCATGGGAAACTAGATGAAAAAATTATAATCATAGATCATATTTAATTCTTTTGACCTGGGCTAATGTGACCAAACCCTTTGATGCATAGAGCCACGTGACAACAGAATAGGTTGTGTTAGCAAATAAAAAAATAAGACATAATGAGCATCCTAAGAATGTCATATGTACCGAGTCTACTTGGTAATACAAATTGCATGAGCAAAATAGGTGTAACTTTCTTACAAGAAAGTAATATTATACATATAACAAAAAGAAGAGAAATAAAATTTAGCTTGATAAGGAGCTTGAGGTAATTAACACTAAAATAATTAGATCTTTTAAAATTGGGCTAAATCATGAACTAACAATAAATTTCATGATTTGACTCGTAAAATAAAAACAATAATAAGATTAGTTTTTATTGGCTACAAATAAGGGAAGAAACTGATGTTGACAGGAAGGAAGGAGAAAAAAGGGTTGGATTGTTCACTGGAAAAGAGGAAAAAAAAAACTTGTTCTTGCTGGAAGAAAGGAAAAGGAGAAGATGCTGCTGCAGTTGGGAGAGGGCTAGAAGGAGAGGGAAAACACTACTACGGCTAGAAATCAGAGCTACAGCTGTGGTTGCTGGGCTGCTAGAAGAAGATTAGAGCTGTTGAAGAAGACGAAGGAAACTTGTTCTTGCTGGAAGAAAGGGAAAGGAGAAGATGCTGCTGTAGTTGGGAGAGGGCTAGAAGGAGAGGGAAAAAACTACTACGGCTAGAAATCAGAGCTACAGCTGTGGTTACTGGGTTGCTAGCAGTAGAGGAAAAGAGAAGGAGAAATGGAATTTGGGAAGAAAAAACACTGTTTCTAGTATGTTGTTGGAAGAAGAAGAAGATTAGAGCTGTTGTAAAGAAGAGAAGAAGAAGAAGAAGAAGAAGGAAACAAATAGCAAAAAGGAAAGTGGTGGAGATGTGATGTGTGGCCGCTGTTGCATGCGTGGAAGAGAAAAGGATTTTTAAAGAAATTTCTTAATTTTTTTTAGATTGATTGAACCATTTATTTAACCCACTTACAATTTAGTTCAGACATAACTTGGCCAAATCAATCCCATTTTGAACCCACATATTCCTTATCTCCACTTCTACGCGATGGGTTCAATCTGAATCTAACCTGGCTTCTACTCAACGGCCATAATTTGTGTTGAACAATTCGATTTGTTTATTTTATTGATTTAAAATCCTAAAAAAATTAAAAACATTTATAAAAATCTATACTTAACAAAGGCAGAATAAAAGATCAAATAACAATGATCTTAGTATTTGTGATAAGTATTTGTGATATTAAAAATTAGAATATTATCAATAAAAATAAAAAACACGAGATGCACAAAGATAAAGAATAATAAAATGATAAAGTTAAAAGATACTCAAACGATAAATAAAAATAAGAAGTAAAAGGAAAAGAATGACAAAGTGAAAGGGAAGAAGGATAAGAAGAAAGCCAAATAATGATAAAAAAAATACATATTTAAAGAAAGAGAAACAACAAAAAGAGTTAAAAATAAAAAGAAAAAAAAAAGATGCACAAGTAAAATTGAAATGAAAACGTGTAAAATAATAGAAAAAATAACTAAAAATAAATAAAAACAATTACAAAGATGAGAACTTGGTGGAGGAGAAAAAAGAAGAAGAAAACAAAAGAAAAGGACAAGAAAATTCAAAATAACAAAGGAACACAAAGACATGAAAATAAAAGGGAAAGAGAAAATTATAAAGTTGGTGAAGAGAAAGACAAAAATAAAGATATTAGTTCATGAAAATATGAAAAGTGCTCTTTCAATGAAAGATGAAGACAATATCAAATAGAAATAGAAAGTAGGTTTAGTTGAATTAAATATACAAATCTAAACATTTAACATCGATATATTGATATTCACCAAGTCATATTTTTGACAAAACTAAGATCAGCCATGTTATGAATATTGAAAATTCAAATGAAAAAAATCATAAGGCCATCCTATAAAGAATAAAGATGCTACAAAATTTGGGTGTCATATGATCATAATAACCTAAGATTAAATCAAGAATGAGAAAGATCAAGAAATTTTCAAGTTGTTGTTTAATTTATAAAAAAAAATGCCTATATTCCAAGTATCTTGTGACAAGAATCAAAATCTTACAGAACAGTTCATCCACGGTGGAAAGACAAAAACCAAGAGAAACCATGCAAGAACAAACAAGATTAAAAAAAATTGAGATCTTCTAGAATTCTCATATAGAAGGTAATTAACATTTTTGTTTTATAATAGATACCATTCAACAAAATAGTTCAATTAATAGAGGGCTGAATTTGTAAAACTACAATATTGTATATTAAAAAATGGAGAGAAGAAATCAAGCTTCATGTTTCAATTTCTCTCAAACTCACTGTACAGAACTTACAGAGGTAGAAGTTGTCAAGATCCAATATAAATCTTGTGAATGTAACACTAAAGATCTTTTTGGGATCAAATACAGAAACTATTTTCTTTATTAAACATAGATTATGGGTTATAAGAAAGTCTCTTAAATATTTGAACACCTCGATGATTCTAAAATGTTCAAGATCCAGGTGGGTGTCTCACAATCATAATAACCTAAGCTTTAAATCAAGAAAGAGCAAGATACAGAAAAAATCAATATTCACCTTGTAGTTGCATAATTAAAAACATGAATGCCGCTATTCAAAGAATCCAGTAACATGAATCAAAATCTTACAGAATTGCCCGCGGTGGAAAGAAGAGCAAGAGAAACCATAGCTTTTAAAATGGCCCAAAAACTTGTTCTTTAATTTTTTATCTCAAAA
Source organism: Zingiber officinale (assembly GCF_018446385.1). Lineage (NCBI taxonomy): Eukaryota > Viridiplantae > Streptophyta > Magnoliopsida > Zingiberales > Zingiberaceae > Zingiber > Zingiber officinale. The sequence goes on along the minus strand of NC_055987.1, from coordinate 60,375,452 downwards.
CCTAGCTAGTGTGCAACGGGAAAAAACATTCCAAAGTCATAAAAGATTCAAAATCAGGTGCTTACCAATTCTGTATATCAAAGAAAGGGCGGAAAAAAATAGCTAATGTGCAAGGGGATACAAACTAGCTATTAATTTTTTAAAAAAAAATAAATCAAAGAAAGAGCAAGATAAAAAAAAACCTTTAAACTTTTTTCAGCTTGAATTCGCTGAACTAAAGAAACAACGGCAGAAACAAATTATCTCCAAGATTTGACAGCATGGCTTGGGTACTTACCAATTGCTTCCAGATGATGTGAAGAATAGGACCGGCGCTTCCCATTCCTCTTCTGCTTCATTCACCCACCGCCAAAGCTAAGTAATCGCCAACATAATAAGGTCATCAAGAACAAGAGAGGAGAGGATTTAGGTCAAAGGAAGGGTCGGCTGTCTCGGCCTTCTATTTTATCATATGCAGGTAAGTTCAAGAAGACCGTTGGCATTTGGGACCCATCTCCTCTGCATCTCGTCAGTCCATTGATATTTTAAATATTTCTGAAGGGTTGATAATTTTTTATTATTTTTTATTTATCATTAAACAACACTATTTAAATTTTATACTAATTCATATAAATCTCGCATAAATATTATCATCTCTAAAAATTAATATTATTATCTTTATCTTTCTTACTCTAAACTATAGGTGTCATTTAATTATTTTGCAATAATTTCTCTTCTTACTTTTTTTTATCTGTCATTTTTCTCCTACAATATTTTTTTATTGGATATTCTGTTAATTATATTTTGTAAATATTAAATTTCTCTTTTTTTATCCATGCTATTTTTTGGTCTCCATGTATTTTTTAATATTTTTAATTTTTATGTATTTGTATTGACTTAATTAATTATGTAAAATTAATTTTAAACTCACTTAATCTTATAAAAATCTCAAAAGAAAAATAGTGGTATCCAATTCCACCAATGAATTCTAGAGATCATCAATCTAATTTTACATAAATTTTCTATCGACTATTAGGATAAATTAAAAAAAAAATAAGACTTATCTATATGATTAATATTCTATCTATATGATTAATATTCTTAAAACTTGTTTTTCTTCTTGAGTAGATATAACATATGAACGGGATAATTAATAATTTTTAATCAATTGAATTTGACTATGACTGACTTCAAACTCATTAGTTGACTCAAATGGATATATTATTTTTAAAGTTTGACCAATTGAATTATTTCTATGCTAAGTTAGACGCAAAACAAATACAAAGCATGCTCAATTAGTTAAGCTAACTCATTTTTAATCAATTAGATTCATACACTAAAAAAAACTCCTAATTACCAATGAGAATTTTCATCGCTATATTAGAATTACGATAGAAATATGGTAGTTGGAAGAAAATGTGTTGACGATAATTTTATCGATAGAATTACAATTCTATCACTATATACCGATGAAATTATAATTTCGTCGAAATTTATACAGATGGAATACAAATTTTATCAGTCCTTTTATCGACAAAATTTTTAATTCTATCAGTATTTACCGAATGGAATTTTGACTCGTAATGATATTTACTGATGGAATATAAAGCATGTCAGTAAATACACCAATAGAATACAAAATTCATTAGTATATTTCGATGGAATAATATTATTCATGAGTAGACATTGTGTGAGGTATGGCAAAATAAAATAATCTATAATGATTTATGAAAATTTTTAGACATTTTTCTGAATTTATTTGGAGGACTTATGACCATGTTTAAAGGGATAATGGAAATCACCATTTGAAAGGCTTATTTGTTAATTAGGTGGAGTAATTAAACCCTACCTATATAAATAAGAAGCTACAGTAACTCGAGCCCTAAAAGCCGCCTCCCTGCCTTTTTCCTCTGATATCGCCGAACTCACGCCTCTTCACCCGATTTCGTCGACCTAGCGCCGCGACGATCTCTGCACCCGAGCTCACGGCGACGTTTAGCTGTCGCTCGCCGGAGCCTCTTTCCCCTTTGTCTACAACTCCTCCTCCCCTCTCCATATCGTTGTTTCACACAAGGGATTCTCGGTTGGGTGAGGGGGTTTGGGCTTTGGCGTCGCTGGAGATTGAATCGACGAGTCCCGGGTCGTTTTTGGTTGAGGAGGTGCAAGCCAGACGGAGGTCACCGAGGTTCGTCGGATGCTCTTCGTCGTTGAGGGTAGACGATCACCGAGGTATGTGGAATGTTGATTGTCTTGATAAGGTCTCTGTGATCTTGGATCTGTGATTTGAAACCATGAATGAGAGGTGGGACTGATTGAGGATCGTTCCTGGCAGTGACTCGCTGGGGAGGGGCTCGGCCATAACTTCCAGCAGCGGTTCTTCCTCCGGGAAGCAGTAGGTAAGGTTCTCGATCACTCCATAAGTTTAATCTGTAGATTTAAGTGTTGGATTCAATGTGTACTGGGTACTGACCAGTGTGATGGCGTTGTTGGTAGCTCTGAAGGAGTTTCGATCTGTGGATTTGTGGCGGCAGGCAGCACTGGTGTGCTTGTGCCGACGATTACACCTCCTCGGCAGTGTATTCCCGGCTTCGATTCATTAGGTAAGGCATCTTTAGTATTGGTTACAGATCTGTAGTGTTGATGTTGGGTTTTGGCAGTGAGCATGTGTTTATTGGGTTGATTTCGTATGTGTGTAGCCCTATAGAGGCTCTATGGTTGATCTGTGGCAGTAGACAGTGCCACTGTACGGTGCCAGCAATATCTTCGGGCAGTGGGTCATCCAAGGTGAGTTATTGTAAGGTTAAGTGTTTGGTTTTGAATCTTTAGTGTGAATTAAGGATGGACTTGTGATTCGATAGAACGGTAATGAGAATTATTAGAGAATAATGAAGGAACTTGGATCAAATTCGCTGGTCATGTACATTAGTATAGTTATTCAGTTTCATATGTAATTAGTTAAAATTTATACGTTGACAAAGGACTCTGATCGAGGTGGGTGTCATGACGAAGTTGACGTCGGATTCAGCCTACATTTAGAGGCATGTAATTTTTACTTGTTTCTTTAGTTATTGTTCTTGGTGCATGAGTAGCCCAGATTAAGTAGAGTTTATCTTGACTCCACTCATTTTATTTTTTGTGTTTGATACTTTATCCACTCAATCTTCGAGATGCTCACCTTCGTATCTATACAGTCTCTCGTTGTTATTCTTGATAACTAGCAGATACTAGATGCTATGTTTACCTGTTTGATTAGTATTTATTTATGCTTAGTATTGAGCATGCGGATTCATGTAGCATACCTGATTTCCTATTATATATTTATGATGACTGTTGCATTATTCGCATCATGTCATTGCATGCATAGCCGACGACTTTGGCTCCCTTGTGGTTGAGACGGTCGTTTGCCTGGGCCGCACGCTCGGCCACTCATGGTAGTGGTATCTTGGAGCGTGTCTCGTCATGCCCCCACCGCACACTCATGGGTAGTGTTTCTGGAGTCGCGGCACAGGGACCCGTCCGCAGACGTAGCTATTCAGCCTACTACGCAACCCCCTTCGCCACCGAGAGTAGTGGTAGGGAGTGGTGTATACCATCATTGTCCCGACCTCTCGCTCATACCGGGTCATGGACTTGAGGGTGGCGGAGTGACCATTCGTGCATACACTACTTTTGATATACCGCTACCGTTTATGTTTACTTACGCAGCTCGTTATCACATACCGTTATATATGCTTGACCCGATTACTATTACAAGATACTTTATATGCGATCCTCGTAGTTATGAAGCGATCAGTAGCGCTTATGTTATCTCAGACCTTACACTGTTAGCCTATGATATGGTATCAGGTATGGATATATACTTCGTTTACCCAGTAGTATCTGCTATTTATCTTTCCGAGACTGTATCTTTTTGTATTCCTGTCCTTTATGATACTCATGCACTGTCTATTCTATTACCCGCTGAGTCTTTATACTCACCACCCACATTGGTAATTTCACCAGGTAGTCGATAGATGATACCACTACACCGGAGGAGGTTCCCGACTGTCGGTCCCACGTCGCTTCCGAGGACGGTTTTATGATTTTGGTTTTCATTTTATTGTGAGTTAAACCTTTGAATTTAGCATTGTAATAATTGGGTTGTGGACTTGTTATTTTGTATTTGGTTGTTTTGTCGAGGAGTCAAGCCGGGGCGGCCCGCGGTGAGTTTTCGTTACCTTTTTCTAGTTGTTTTTGTTTTCCGCTGTGTTTGATTTTCCAACCATGTGAGCTGCATATTATCTGCGTGGTTGTGATTTAATTTACATATGTATTATTTGTTGGTGATGTATACCGATTTCATTTGTCATTGCTACAGGGGAGGTGCTGTCCGATTTTCGTCGGACAACCTTACTCTCGGGGCGTGACAATTTATTGGTATCAGAGCTACAGGTTTATGATGCCAGATTCGTATGTTTTGGATTTTCCGTGATTTTATTCCTCAAAGTGATTTTTTGGGATTTGGGACCAGGCGGCGGCGGAACACCTCCAAATTATAGACTGTAAGTTTTATAAGTACGAACTTATATTGTTTGTAGTACTTATTAGTGGTTTACACCAGGTATGAGACGTGGTCTGAGACGACCACGGAAACAACCCATTGAGGCTGAGGAACCAGAACCAGTGACTCAGGAGGCAGATTCTTTTAGGGATCCAACTGATGTTGAGACAGTTAGTCGAGGACAGACCCATCAGACTCCTAGAGATCAGGGACGTCAGCCTCAGGAGATCCCTTCAGTCATACCATCTGGTAGAAATCGGGAATTTCAGCCTCAGGGGATTCCCTCCGGGATACCATTAGCATTTCCTACTCTTGCTACTACTGATTGGATGAGGGACAGAGCTCAGATACCGTTGTTGGCGAGGTCCGTCAAGGACAGATTTACCTTATATTTGGGCGGAGCAGATCCTTGGGCTGCTCGAAGCTGGTTGAAGAATTTGGACAGCACTTTCGGATACATGAGTTGTTCAGATGAAGAGAAAGTGGAATTGGTTGCGTATCATCTCCGGGATCAAGCAGTCACATAGTGGGAGATGCAGAAGACAATCTTTGGGGAACAACGCATCACATGGGTGATGTTCCGGGATGCTTTTGAGCGGCAGTATTTTTTGGCCACATTCTGTTTAGCTCGACGCCAGGAATTTCTGAGTCTCAAGCAGGGCGACCGGTCAGTGATGAAGTATAATGCTGAATTCTGTAGGTTGGCAGAATTTTGTCCTCACTTAGTGGCACAAGATTATGATCGTATGCAGTAGTTCACTCAGGGTCTTGCAGCATACAATCGAATCCGGATGTCAGGATTTCCAGGTAGTTCCTATCGGGAGGTTTTAGATCGAGCACTATTCATAGAGATGACTCAGCAGCAGGTAAATCAGGAGAAAGGACATGATAAGCAGTCGTCGCAAAAGAGAGAGAATAAAGGTCAGAGTTCTCGGGCTCCTTCCGGAGGATCTTCTCGGCCTCAGAAGACTGGGCGAACATCGGATGGAGGTTCTCGTCCCCCTCATCATGATCAGAAGAACTTTGGTGGGACCAGGTGTTTTCAGTGTGGGTCCAAGAGTCACACCAGGAATAGCTGCCCGTTGGATCATGCTATATGTTTCTACTGTAAAGTCGGGATTGTACTCTGAAAGCACAGTTGGAGGCTCCTAAAGTTACATCTCAGGGGGAATCATCCTCTCAGTCACGTTCACAGAGGAGATCGTAGAAGACTCAGAGTGCCCCACGTCAGCAACGCCCACAGCCTTCTCAGGGACAGATATATCATGTGTAGGGTCAGGAACTAGCGACTACACAGTATTCTGCCGTAGTATCTTCTCATCAGGCACTTTCGGTACAGCCGGAGTTTTATCCACCCCAGCCTTACTCAGCATATCGGCAGCAGCCTCAGTCTCAATATCAGCAGCCGGTTCCCACACCTACGATGCCAGCGCAGACCACTTCAGGGATACCACAACCGAGCTCAGAGGTGGGTCGTGTTTATGCGGTTACATGGGAGGAGGCACAGCGAGCTGAGGGATTGGTTTTCCGAGGTACTATTTCAGTTTATACATTTACCGCAGATTTATTGATAGATACTGGTAGTTCCCATTCATTCATATCTCGAGTATTTCTAGGTAAAATTGGGAGATTGTCTAGTCGTCGAACACACGGGCTGACAGTATCTCTACCATCTGGCGAGGTACTAAGTATTAGTTTGGAAGTCAAAGGATGTCTTTTAGATTTCAATAGTCAGACTATTATGGTGGATCTGCAGGTATTGGAGGTGGTGGAATTTTACATTATATTAGGCATGGATTGGTTGGCCATGAACCATGCCACAGTCGATTGCAGAGCGAGAGTAGTCACATTCCGACCTCTCGGTCTACCATCATGGACATTCATCGGAACCGGGGGGTGATGGGATATCAGTCATATCAGCAATGCAAGCGAGGAGATTACTGTCGCAGGGTTGTCAGGGATATTTGCTGTCTATGGTTAAAGCTGATACAAATGCATTACCACGACTCTCGGACGTTCCTATTGTTCGAGAATTTTCAGATGTATTCCCTGACGAACTCCCCGGGTTGCCTCCTAAAAGGCAAGTCGAGTTTACGATTGAGTTGGTTCCGGGAACCGCACCGGTATCTAAGACCCCTTATCGCATGGCACCAAAGGAGTTAGAGGAGCTGAAGACTCAGTTGCAGGAGCTGTTGGACAGAGGATTTATCCGTCCCAGTGTTTCTCCGTGGGGAGCACCAGTACTCTTCGTTAAGAAGAAAGACGGATCACTGAGATTATGTATTGATTACCGACAGCTGAATGCGGTGACTGTCAAGAACAAATATCCATTGCCACGTATAGAGGATTTATTTGATCAGCTGAAGAATACTTGTGTATATTCAAAGATTGATTTGCGCTCAGGCTATCATCAGCTCAGGGTTGGAGATGCAGATATTCCGAAGACAGCATTTCGCATTCGGTATGGTCATTATGAGTTCTTGGTAATGTTATTTGGGCTTACCAATGCCCCAGCAGTGTTCATGGATCTGATGAACAGAGTATTCCTTGAGTACTTAGATCAGTTCGTCATTGTGTTCATCGACGATATTCTGATATAATCCCGATCTGAGGAGGAACACAAGCGACATCTTCGCATAGTTTTGGAGACACTTCGGCGAGAACACCTCTATGCGAAGTTTAGTAAATGCGTATTCTGGCTACCTTCGGTGGGTTTTCTTGGGCACATCATTTCCAGCAGAGGTATATCAGTCGACCCGCAGAAGATTGAGGCAATCACTAGCTGGGAGCAGCCGAAAACGGTATAGGAGATACGTAGCTTTCTGGGTCTAGCTGGGTATTATCGGAGATTTGTCGAGAGCTTTTCCAGCATAGCCTTGCCATTGACACGATTGACCCGGAAGGGAGAGAAGTTTAGCTGGACAGAATCTTGTGAACAGAGCTTCCAGGAGCTCAAGCGGAGGCTCGTTACTGCACACGTGTTAGTACTTCCTTCTGGCATGGATGGATTTGTACTTTTCACAGATGCATCATATCAGGGACTAGGTGCCGTACTTATGCAGCATGAGCGAGTGGTGTCATATGCCTCACGTCAGCTGAAAGATCATGAGACGAATTATCCGGTCCATGATTTGGAATTGGCAGCTATCATCTTCGCACTGAAAATCTGGCGACATCATTTATATGGGATCACCTTCGAGATTTACACAGATCATAAGAGCCTCAAGTATTTGTTTACCCAGAAGGAACTGAACCTGCGTCAGAGAAGATCGATGGAATTCTTGAAAGACTATGATTGCACGATTAACTATCACCCGGGAAAAGCCAACGTAGTGGCCGATGCGTTGAGCAGGAAATCTCGTGGAGTTTTGGCTTGTCACCGAGTGATGGTTGTAGAGTTGATACAGAGCTTCTCTGAGTTGGGGTTGATGGAGCAAGCACAGACAGAGCGAGGCTTGCTAGTCACCATGGTTGCTCAGTCACCTATAGTGGAGCGTATCAAAGAGGCTCAGGCTACAGATCAGCATCTGCAGTTTTTACGTAGCAGAGTTACCTCAGGACAGCAGACAGAGTTTACCTGTGATGATAGTGGAATTTTGTATTTCCGTGGCAGATTATGTGTCCCTGAGTCACATCCTGTCCAGGAGGACTTACTACGGGAAGCACATCGATCTAGATTTGCGATTCATCTAGGAAGTACTCGCATGTACAGGGATCTGAAACGATCATACTGGTGGAATGGTATGAAGAAGGATATTGTGACATTTGTGGCGCAGTGTTTAGTTTGTCAGCAGATTAAGGTAGAGCATCAGAGACCAGCTGGGTTACTGCAGAAGATAGAAATACCGGAATGGAAATGGGAGCATATCACGATAGACTTTGTGGTAGGACTACCTCGGACCCGGAAGGGTCATGATGTGATTTGGGTAATCGTTGATCGGTTAACCAAATCTGCACACTTCTTACCGATCCGTCGGACGGATTCGTTGGATCGATTGGCAGAGTTATACTGTAGAGAGATCACCAGATTGCATGATATACCTCTGAGTATTATATCAGATAGAGATCCACGATTTACCTCTCGATTTTGGCAGAGTCTCTAGCAGGCCATGGGTACGGAACTCCGTTTTAGTACTGCATTTCACCCTCAGACGGATGGGCAGTCGGAGCGTACTATCCAGACATTGGAGGATCTATTGAGATCTTGTGTCATGAATTTCGACGGTAGCTGGGAGGATCATTTGCACTTGGTGGAGTTTGCATATAATAACAGTTACCACTCAGCGATTTAGATGGCACCATTCGAGGCATTATATGGCAGAGCATGTAGATCACCTACTTTATGGGACGAGGTTGGAGAATTGTCAGTCTTAGGGCCCCAGCGTATTCAACGAGATGCAGAATTGGTTGGCACCATCAGACGCAGAATGTCAGAAGCCCAGGACCGACAGAAAAGCTATGCAGATCGGAGACGGAGACCTTTAGAGTTTTCTGTGGACGATCATGTGTTCCTGCGAGTGTCTCCTACCAAGGGAGTGAGGAGGTTTGGATTAAAAGGGAAGTTAGCTCCTCGTTACATCGGACCCTTTCAGATACTTGAGAGGATCGGTGAGGTAGCATATCAACTGGCGTTGCCACCTTCACTTGCCGGGGTGCATGATGTATTTCACGTATCTATGTTGAGGAAATATGTGTCACACACTACGCATATTTTGACAGATGTCTCGATCACCCTTCAGCCAGATGTAACATATGAGGAGGTTCCAGTGCGGATATTGGATCGCAAGGAACACCAGCTGCGAAATAAGACAATCCGATTGGTCAAGGTTGGATGAGAGCATAATTAATATGACGAAGCAACCTGGGAGCTGGAGGATGAGATCCGAGCCCGGTATCCACATTTGTTTAATGAATGTATGTAAAGTAATTTCATTTATGATAATGATCACGCATGCCGTTTGTCATTTAATGCAGTTGTGTCATAAATTTGGGGACCAAATTTTTTTATTAGAGGGGGAGAATGTGAGGTACGACAAAATAAAATAATCTATAATGATTTATGGGAATTTTTAGACATTTTTCTGAATTTATTTGGAGGACTTATGACAGTGTTTAAAGGGATAATGGAAATCACCATTTGAGAGGCTTATTAGGGAGTTAATTAGGTGGAGTAATTAAACCCTACCTATATAAATAAGAAGCTACAGTAACTCGAGCCCTAAAAGTCGCCTCCCTGCCTTTTTCCTCTGATATCGCCGAACTCACGCCCCTTCACTCGATTTCGTCGACCTAGCGCTGCAACGATCTCTGCACCCGAGCTCACGGCGACGTTTAGCTGTCGCTCGCCGGAGCCTCTTTCCCCTTTGTCTACAACTCCTCCTCCCCTCTCCATATCGTTGTTTCACACAAGGGATTCTCGGTTGGGTGAGGGGGTTTGGGCTTCGGCGTCGCTGGAGATTGAATCGACAAGTCCCGGGTCGTTTTTGGTTGAGGAGGTGCAAGCTAGACGGAGATCACCGAGGTTCGTCGGATGCTCTTCGTCGTTGAGGGTAGACGGTCACCGAGGTATGTGGAGTGTTGATTGTCTTGATAAGGTCTATGTGATCTTGGATCTGTGATTTGAAACCATGAATGAGAGGTGGGACTGATTGAGGATCGTTCCTGGCAGTGACTCGCTAGGGAGGGGCTCGGCCACAACTTCCAGCAACGGTTCTTCCTTCGGGAAGCAGTAGGTAAGGTTCTCTATCACTCCATAAGTTTAATCTGTAGATTTAAGTGTTGGATTCAATGTGTACTGGGTACTGACCAGTGTGATGGCGTTGTTGGTAGCTATGTAGGAGTTTCGATCTATGGATTTGTGGCGGCAGGCAGCACTGGTGTGCTTGTGCCGACGATTACACCTCCTCGGCAGTGTATTCCCGGCTTCGATTCATTAGGTAAGGCATCTTTAGTATTGGTTACAGATCTGTAGTGTTGATGTTGGGTTTTGGCAGTGAGCATGTGTTTATTGGGTTGATTTCGTATGTGTGTAGCCCTGTAGAGGCTCTATGGTTGATCTGTGGCAGCAGACAGTGCCACTGTACGGTGCCAGCAATATCTTCGGGCAGTGGGTCATCCAAGGTGAGCTATTGTAAGGTTAAGTGTTTGGTTTTGAATCTTTAGTGTGAATTAAGGATGGACTTGTGATTCGATAGAACGGTAATGAGAATTATTAGAGAATAATGAAGGAACTTGGATCAAATTCGCTGGTAATGTACATTAGTATAGTTATTCAGTTTCATATGTAATTAGTTAAAATTTATACGTTGACATAGGACTCTGATCGAGGCGGGTGTCGTGACGAAGTTGACGTCGGATTCAGCCTACATTTAGAGGCGTGTACTTTTTACTTGTTTCTTTAGTTATTGTTCTTGGTGCATGAGTAGCCCAGATTAAGTAGAGTTTATCTTGACTCCACTCATTTTATTTCTTGTGCTTGATACTTTATCCACTCAATCTTCGAGATGCTCACCTTCGTATCTATACAGTCTCCCGTTGTTATTCTTGATAACTAGCAGATACTAGATGCTATGTTTACCTGTTTGATTACTGTTTATTTATGCTTAGTATTGAGCATGCAGATTCATGTAGCATACCTGATTTCCTGTTATATATTTATGATGACTGTTGCATTATTCACATCATGTCATTGCATGCATAGCCGACGACTTTGGCTCCCTTGTGGTTGAGACGGTCGTTGGCCTGGGCCGCACGCTCGGCCACTCATGGGTAGTGGTAGCTTGGAGCGTGCCGCATGTCCTGTCATGCCCCCCACTCGCACACTCATGGGTAGTGTTTGTTGGAGTCGCGGGCAGCAGGGACCCCCGTCGCAGAGCTATGCAACTGTCCCCTCGGCCACTCGAGAGTAGTGGTAGCTGGAGTGGTGTACAGTCTGTCATTGTCTCGACCTCTCGTCCATACTGGGGTCATGGACTTGAGGGGTGGGCGGGAGTGACCATCCGTGCATACGCTACTTTTTGATATACCTGCTTATGCTGTCTATGTTTACTTATGCAGTTCTGTTATCACATACCTGTTATATATGCTTGGACCCTGATTACTATTACAGTATACTTTATATGTGATTCTTGTAGTTATGAGCAGTACTGTAGCAGTTTATGTTATCTCAGACCTTACACTGTTAGCCTAGGATATGGTATCAAGTATGGATATATACTTTGTTTACCCAGTAGTATCTGCTATTTATCTTTCCGAGACTGTATCTTTTTGTATTCCTGTCCTTTATGATGCTCATGCACTGTCTATTCTATTACCCGCTGAGTCTTTATACTCACCACCCACATTGGTAATTTCACCAGGTAGTCGATAGATGATACCAGTACACCGGAGGAGGTTCCCGACTACCGGTTCCACGTCGCTTCCGAGGACGGTTTTATGATTTTGGTTTTCATTTTATTGTGATTTAAACCTTTGAATTTAGCATTGTAATAATTGGGCTGTGGACTTGTTATTTTGTATTTGGTTGTTTTGTCGAGGAGTCAAGCCGGGCCGGCCCGCAGTGAGTTTTCGTTACCTTTTTCTAGTTTTTTTTTCCGCTATGTTTGATTTTCCAGCCATGTGGGCTGCATATTATCTGCGTGGTTGTGATTTAATTTGCATATGTATTATCTGTTGGTGATGTATACCGGTTTCATTTGTCACTGCTACAGGGGAGGTGTTGTCCGATTTTCGTCGGACAACCTTAATCTCGGGGCGTGACACATTGACAGAATATTGTTTCCATCGGTAAACACTGTTGATATATCATAATTTGGTTTCGATATTTACCGACATAATTTTGTTTCCATCGGTAAAATAAAAAAAAATACAAGTTTATATTTATATTCAGAATATACCCTATTTACAATTTTATATATATATAAATCATCATAGGTGATGGCGATACAAACATAATACATACACACATTAATCTAATAAACAACAATCCATACTAATAATCACAATCATAATACATACAAACTAACAATCACAATACAACATTCAAAATGAATACAAACAAACTAATCTAATATACAAGAACGAAAGTTAATAACATACTATCCAAATATTCAAATAAAAGTATCCAATATACATACCAAGATAGAAATCTACTATAAATATATTCAAATACAATCATATGATATAGTAATATTAAATCTAGCAAAAAGTCACATTCATCATATTATGATCAGCATGATGTATAATTAAAAAATTATAACATATGTATACCTGAATCATATTTTGGATATCAGATAAGGATGATGATGAATATATCAATAGGGACTCCTAAAAAAATATAATATAATATTTAAAAATGAACATATTAGAATATTAAAATAGAATAAATATATTTTACATAGTTTATGTATGATAAATAAAAAAACAAGTTGTAGTTGAACAAACCTAGGAATAAGCTAATCAACAAGGTTTGATGGGTCGTGAGTCTGCTGTGACTCAAAATCATATGGTGTTAGGGTCCAAGAGGCAATGCCCTCTCGCATATGGCCCAAAAAAACATCTTGATTCATGTCCCGTTTGGCCCTCCTCTACTCTTCAACAACCCTCCTCTACTCCTCAATGGTCATCATCTGATTCATTGAGGTTAGTTGAGTGCGCAGTTCTTGATTTTTATATCTTAAACATTGCATCTCAGTAGCAGAAGAACTAGTATGACCCCTAAGAGTCCTTAAGCAATCAAATGTCACTTTGGCCTGGGAGCCAATGCCAAAGAGGGTGGAATTTTTTATCCGTCGATGATATTATAATATATCTCATTTATTGCCTTGGTGGATAGATGCTATGACTCCCCCCTTATATTAGTGACTGAGATATCTGAATCACTCTATTTGTGATTTCATCCTTTGTGAAAAAAATAATATGATTAATATCTAATTTGACCATAATTACTAAAGTTAATCAAGATAGAAATGATTAAATATAATAAAGTTAATAATCTTACGTGTATGGCCTGAGATCGAAAATCGACAAATGTGTTATTCTTCTTCTTGTGAGTCTTGAAAAAGACCTTCATACAAGTCAGATATCGCTCTAGAGCATGTTCCTGCATACACAAACAAGTTGGGACAAAATTATGCAAGTTTTGAAATAAATAAAAAATTTACTTATATAACTTTAAATTAAACTCACCAAATTCATGACATGTTCAACAATAGATCTCGATCCTGACGTATGCTAAGCGGTTTCGGTGCTCAGGCCACTTGGCTCTGTATTTCTATTTGATCAAGCTTTTTTAGAATTTGACTACTACCTTTCTATGGCCTAGGTGGTCGTCTATGCATCCCAAATTTTATAGAAACATATGTCGACCTCGTGCCCTTCTTTATCATATAGTATAGAAGGTCTCTATATAATTTTGCACAATATATATTCCAAGTGTCTTGAAATTGTGACTCGTGTCTTTCCTCCAAGGTATATTTTTTCTATAATTATAAGTTAAACATTTAGTATATTAAAGGATAAATATATTATACAATACCAAATATATTAAAGTTATTTACAACAAATTCGTTATAATAGAATGTCTTCATTTCTTGGTCTGCATACCTCCATGTAGTACTAGAAGCGCATATATTTTTTTTAAATTTTTTTCAATGATATATGTCACTACTCGATGGTCATCAAAAGTAAAACTGCATGAAAAAAATATTAAGGTATAAGAAATATGATATAAATAAAGTCATATAAGAACTTGAATTATTAATATAAAAATACTTACGTATCTCCAACAACCCTAAGCACTATATGACTCAGAGTGGTATTACCTGCTGCTCTGCTATGATAATATTTGCAAAATAGCATTACACCACATCATAATAAAGTTTACTAACATTATAATATAAGCACAAAATAATATAAAAGCATAACTTGATGAATAATAAAGAAACGATTTAATCATCATTAACTTCTGGCTAATCAATATTAATAGTTTCTAAGTCTTTATCACTAGACTCTGTTAGTTCAACAAGATCCTCACTGTTGGACATCTATCCATTATCTATCTCCTCATAAGTGACATTAATATCTACAAGTAATTAGGATATGGATTGGAGTTGTGAATCAACTAAATATCTCTCCACTTCGTCATTCTGAAATACATCATGGTTATGAGCAGTGATGGTGTTCAGCATGTTTATGGTCTAGTGAGGCTTCATATAACAAACAGACAACCATTCACTAGATCTTTTTCTCTTCGTAGAGTATTCAAGATAGAAAACTTAACCCGCTTGTATCCCGAAAATGAAAGGTTAATTTTGTTGAACTTTTATTTGCATTAACCTCAACTAAATTATAGTTTGGATATATTCTGGTATCTATTCTTGGGGTTGGATCATATCATGAATATTAGAACAACACACACCCTTTTATAGGTAATGCAGGATATTCAACGTCTATGATTTCATCAAGTCTACCATAGTAAGCAAACTCAATGTTACTATTGTTGATAGATCCTTTAACGCAAATAATAGAATTATAGGTTAATCTTTATAAATCTTGTGGTACCACATAAAATTTAAAGTCATTAACATGGTAATAAGAATACATCATTATTTTACAGAGGGGTCCTGATGTAAGATTCATTATCCTATCATCTTGCACATTTAATATTCTATGGCTTTTTGCCTATAAAAATATTTATGATATAAATTATGATCAGGCTTAATAGACATGAACTAAAAAATTTTAAAAATTCTCTAACTTATATATATTTGAAACCATAATGCAAATTCGGCCTCTAACTTTTCAGCTACCTCACTTGTGTAAGTACCCCAGGTGAATTTTAGTGTGATCAATCAGGTTAAGTTAGGCTCTATATTTTTTTATGTCTTGTGTCTAAATGTGTAGGGACTTAGGAACACAAGAAGTTCAGCAGAAGACACAATGACCGAGAAAGATGGCACGGGAAGCGAGTCGATGGACTAAGTACCTCCGAAGGACGAGAAGTTGTAGAAGAGTACATTAGTGGATCGAGAAGGACGCACACAACCTTCTGAGGGACGAGAAGCTAAAGTAGAAGACTGCTCAAAAAGAAGATCAAAATTGGGTTAGGGTGAGCCAAACTTTGAATGCCCGGAGAATCATCCAAGCGA
Organism: Zingiber officinale; assembly: GCF_018446385.1. Lineage (NCBI taxonomy): Eukaryota > Viridiplantae > Streptophyta > Magnoliopsida > Zingiberales > Zingiberaceae > Zingiber > Zingiber officinale. The sequence goes on along the minus strand of NC_055987.1, from coordinate 60,359,786 downwards.
TTTGAGCAGCAGCCAGACAAGTTAACTCTGTGTTGACTTGTCTAGGCGCCTGGACTAAGTCCAGGCACTCGAAATCCAAGCCCCAGACCACCCTGGTATAGCAGGGGTGCATCGACGAGCCATTGCTGCAAGGATGATGTCGAAGTCCACATTAGCAACACTTTAAGCGCTCAGACTGGTCCAGGTGCCCGGGTGAGGATAAAATTTTATCCTAAAGCCATTAAAGAGCTGTTGTGAAGAAGATAGAGTGCATCGCTAGGGGCACCCTGACCCACTTTAGGTGCCTAGAGCTACCTTGTCAGCTAACTATCAAATCTAACCAAAGGGCTATAAAAGGAGAGTTTGTTCTCCTATTTGATTAACACACTTTCTATAATCTCATTTCCAATTTTATGATTTTTTTTATTTATGCTTTCAACGCTTATACGAGGCTTCTCCGCCTCCAAGGATTCGCTTATAGAAGAAGATCGTAGTGAGCTTTCATTGCCTTGGATTAATAATCTTTTGATTGCAAACCAAATAAATCTGGTTGTCTCGTATTTCCTTTTTATGTATTTTATTTTAATTTAATTGTGTATTTTCTAAAGCATAAAGATTGAGAAAGGTTAACTTCTATTTCAGGCAATTCACCCCTCTTGTCAGTCGTATCAAGACCAACAATTGGTATTAGAGTCCAACCACCTCAGAAGGACTAATTGCCAACTGAAATAATGAGAAAATGGTCGAACATAGCATTCACCCACCCAAAGCTCAAGGGGGAGTTTGCGATGTGGAAAAAGAGAATGGAGGTATTCTTCAAAACAAACTTTAAAATTCTTTTAATAATAAAATATGATTTTGTATCACCTAAAGATCAGCATAGAGCTGAAAAAGAAGAATAGATGTGGACCAAAAAGCAATAAGGCGACTTTGTGATGAACGGTAAAGCATAGTTCTACTTGCTGAGCATTCTTCTGGCCCCAAGAAGTTAATCGGATCAACAGCTATGACTCAGCTAAAGAATTTTGGGACAACTTCCTAGAGATGCACGAAGGTACTTTGGATGCCAAGCTAGTGAAACAGAACATCCTCCGAAATAAGCTAATAAACCTTCAGATGAACAAGGGAGAGAATGTGGCTCAATTCTATGTGAAGATCAATAAACTGATCATCCAACTCAACAATCTCAAAGAATTGGTAACGAATCAAGACACAATATGGTATGCGCTCAATGTCTTTCTAAAAATAAAAGAGTGGTCAACCTTAGTAGATGCATAATAGATCTCTAAGGACTTGGAGGTAAGTGTTGGATCGAGACACGCTAGAGGGGAGGGGGGTGAATAGCACTCGTGGCTTTCACTTCGTTCGAATTCGTAAATCGTATGAAAAACTAACAGAGTAATAAATGCAGCGGAAATTAAAAGCACACAAAAAGACGCAAGGTGTTTACTTCGTTCGAAGTCTAGTTCGACTCCTACTCGAAGGCCCGCGGTCGTTGACCGCTTTCGATGGGCAACAACTATAGAATCGTCAATAGTACAAGTATGAAATGAGTACAAAAAATCTAAGCGATATCGACAACAAAATTTGTAGAAATCGGAGCGTCGGGTTGTCAGAAACTTGTCGCAGCTTATCTGGAGCCTTTCGTTAGCAGCACGTTGTTGATGGATCGCTTGGTACTTATTGTCTTGAGCTGATGGTCGAGACCCTCTTATAAAGGGTGTTCAAGGTGCCTTGAAAGCCATCCAAGGTGCCTCCATGCTGGCCGAGTCACACGCTGAGATAGGGGCTGAACTGGTCGAACCTTATCAGGTTCAAGGCGCCTTCTTTGCTCTCCAAGGTGCCTTCATCCACCAGTCCAAGGCGCCTTGAGCTTCCTTCAAGGCGCCTCCAAGCCTGCTTCGCAGCCAGCTCATCTTTTGCACCCGAGGCGCCTCCAAGCTCCATGGAGGCGCCACGGACACTGTTTATCCAAGGCTTAATCTTATTCTTTCATACCTGTAAGACATGTTAGATTCAAAACATAAACATATCCTGCAAAACAAAAGTTAGCACATATAATATCATAAATATGAAGTTTGACAGTCATCGGACTGTCTGGGTCTGACTTCGGATTTCCAACCGGAAACCCTAGGTCGACCCGACGTCTACTGTTCCCTCCACGGGGAACGCGTCCTCACCTACGCCACTCAGGAGATTTACCTGTTGCCAGTGCAATCCTCCAGATCGACTGGACTTTTGCTCGGTGATCGATGCTTCCGGACTTTCTGCTGGACTTCCGCTTCCCGGCTGGTCCAGTCTTTCACCTGGTTCGCGACACCAGGACTTTCCACCTAGGGTTACTCCCCCCCTAGGACTTTTGCCTGAAGCACTCGACCCACCAAGACTTTCCGCATAGGGTTACCACCCCCTATGACCTAGGGTTACCACCCCCTAGGGTTTTTACCTTGTCTAACCACAGCTAGGGCTTTTGCCTAAGTACACTTAGGACTTTCCTGCTGTAACAACCACCCTTCTACACTACTACTACTACTCTCTAAAGGTGGACACTACTTAACTACTAACTCCACTTAATTGGCCTGTGAGGAGTCCTTACCAAAAAATTTCGGTAGCATCTCCCCTGTACAGGTGACAATACCTTAAATACAAACACTATATACATCAGCCACAGACGGCTGGGACATAATCAGCCACAGACGGCTGGGACATACATCAAACAACTCACGCAGTAAATAATCCAAAACAAAAGAAAACTATATCAGAAATCATCTCACAAGATCACAATTCATCTACCATGTCCTAATAACATCAAGATAACATATACCATCCCAAATACTTCTAACATAGCAAAAGGGAAAGAAAACTAAAAGAAACTCCTTTATGGTCCCAAGGCTTCCATAATCTAGGCATCGCACATCCACCACACATCTCCTTGTCGCCTTCCTTCTAACTATAACTTCCCTTTACCTTTATCTGCAGTAGGAGGAAATGCAACTATAAGCGAAATGCTTAGTAAGTACTAAACTATCTCACAAAAACTCGAAGTGCATTGAATATAAAGGTGCTAAAACTGAAATGCTAAAAGAAAGCTACTCATGCTCCTCTAATAGCAAAGTACTCAAATAAACTGCATACTCATGATATACAAGAATAAAGCTGAATACTGGAAATAAAACTAATCCTGCTCACTAAACTGATAAGAAAAGTAATGAAACTAATGTTGTATGCTTAGAATTAAAGGAACTAAACTTGGCTGATTCTAAACATAGGTGATACTTGTTTCATTTACTTATAGCTTCATACTTGGAATTAATACTTAACCTTCTTCTTCTCTTTTTTGGGCTCAGGCTTAGTACCATCTTATGCGCGCTCTCTAATAGTGACTGAGGTAGCAAGCCTCCAGTCCTATGAGGATAAAGACCTTGGTCTTACCAGGGCCAAGACCTTGGAATTGGTCACCTGGATTTGTTTAACGACAACCTTGGAAGTCGGGTACTAGCCTCTTACTTTAAATTTCTTGTTATCTTTATACTCTTATATTAAAATGCCTTGGCATTTGTTTTAACCACTTGGTGTGCTTTTGATCTTAATTTCTGGAATCCGGAATCAATTTAAGACTGGGTCTTTTCTTACTTATTGCTTCCCATAATCTCCTAGAAGAGCTTACTAGAACACTGTAAAATTTTCTAAAGAATTTCACAACAAGAAACCGAATATGAACTTAAATAACAGCTGAAGCATAAAGCATAAAATTTCTAAATGCATTCAAATGTAAGCGTGCCGTAGTTCTAGAACAACTAAGCTAACTAGAACATGTTGATCTGCTATACATGCAATTTATCGCAACTAAACCACCAAAGCCTAATTTGCAAGTTAAAGCTACGATTTATCAGGCAAACCTTCTAGAAAAGAACTAAACTCAACAATCACTAGCATACCTAGCAAATGTTATAGAATAGCTACGCCATTGATTTGTAACTCACGGCAGGAAACAACATAACAGGTAATCTAAACATTTCTTACTGTGCTTACATGCTAAGAATTAAAGTGAACTCCTTCTATACAATTAAACTCGAACAATAAACTAGCATGCTTAACATGTATGCCACGGAAGGTAAGTAATGGAATGGAAGACCCTAGCTTATAATCCTGTTCAACAACAAACCCAAGCAAGAAACTTTCGGCACAGCAACTTAGCATGATAATTTGGCATAGCAACTTCTAAAAGGAAACCTAACATAGAAATTTCAACACAGCAACCCTAGCTTATTCAAAAGGGAAACCCTAGCATAGAAATCTGAAAACCTAATGCCCTAACATGGCAAATTCGGTACAGCACACCTTAGCACATCAATTTAGCACAGCAAACGCAAACCCTAGCATATACTTCTACTCGGCACAGCAAGATCCGGAAGCAAGGAAACGAAACCCAAAAAGGAATTCAGAGCAACTCTTACCACAGGTGAGTAGTACTTACTTACTGTTCTTGGACTTACAACCGAAGGAAGGGCTGCTAGGGTTTGGAGGGATGAAGATCTCGGCCCCTTCTTGTGCCCGTGCGCTCACCTTGCCGAGAGGAGCTCGGATATGTGAAGAACCCGCGGAGGAGGGAGCTCGCCTGCCGCCGAGTGAAACCCTAAGCTTGCTTCTTCGTTTCCGCCGCGAGAGGAGAAGAATCGCGTGGCGTCGCGTGTGAGGAGAAGAAAGGATCGGGGAATTAGGTTTTTGGAGAAAACGTTTCCTTCTTTTATAACTAATGGCTATTTTCGGTTCCTAAGACCCCTTATAATATTTCGCTCCTCTATTTGTTCACAAAAGACCTGCGGCTCACTTGGTTGCCTCACTTCGCTTAAGGCTTATGACTTGTCCAAGGTCTATGGGTCGAACCTCGGCTGGAGCTCTTTATTTTTGCAACTTCTTCCTCTTAGTAAAAATACCAAATGACTTCCAAAAATTACGTAAAAATACTTTAAAAATTTCTAAAAATCTCTAGAATATTTTAAAAGTATTTCTAAATATTTTTAAGGATTTTTAGAACTCGAAATAGGGAAAGTTGGGTCATTACAATCCCCCATACCTTATAAAAAGTTCACCCTCGAACTTAGAATAACTCTGGATATTTCTGTCTCATGCTGTCCTCACGCTTCCAAGTGACTTCCTCGTGCTTCTGGTTCTTTCAGATGACCTTCACTAGTGGTACTTCTTTATTTCTTAGTCTCTTAACTGCTCTGTCCACTATCTGGGTAGGTCTGCTCTCGTAGCTAAGATCCTCTTGGATCTGCACTGACTGAGGCTCAATCACCTGGCTAGGGTCGTGAATACACTTCTTTAGCATAGAGACATGAAATACATTATGTATTGCTGACATGTCTTGTGGTAAGTCCAGCTTGTAAGCTACCTTCCCAATCCTCTCTATGATCAGGTAAGGTCCTACATAGCGAGGACTTAATTTGCATTTCTTGCCAAATCTCATCACTCCCTTCATAGGAGCAACCTTGAGAAAGACTGAATCCCCTACTTGAAATTCAAGTGGCCTACGACGTGTGTCAGTATAACTCTTCTGTCTACTCTGGACAGTCTCAATCCTCTGTCTGATCTTCTGGATAGCCTGAGTGGTTTCTTCTATCATCTCAGTCTGGATGCCCAGCTCTACTTCCATTTCTCTTCTTTCACCTGCTTCTTGCCAGCAAATGGGTGATCTGTACTTCCTGCCATACAACGCCTCATAAGGTGCCATCTTGATGGTGGCCTGATAGCTATTGTTGTAGGCAAACTCAGCTAGGCATAGATACTTGCACCAACTTCTCTTGAAATCTAGCGCACAAGCCCTGAGCATATCTTCTAAAATTCAATTTACTCGCTCTGTCTGTCCATCAGTCTGAGGATGGAAGGCTGTGCTGAACTTGAGTTTGGTGCCTAGTGCATTCTGAACACACTCCCAAAAGTGTGAGGTGAAGCGCCCATCTCTATCAGAAACGATAGATTTAGGAACTCCATGAAGTCTGATCACCTCTTTAACGTATAGCTGCGCCAACTGCTCTATAAAGTGGGACATCTTGATGGCTAGAAAATGAGCTGACTTAGTCAATCTATCCACTACTACCCATATTGCGTCATATCTGTTTGTAGTTCTTGGAAGACCTGTTATGAAGTCCATGGATATGTCTTCCCACTTCCACTCTGGTATTGGGAGAGGTTGTAACATTCCTCCTGGTCTCTGGTGTTATGCTTTGACTCTCTGGCATGTCAGGCAGGTACTGACATACTTAGCAACGTCTCTTTTGAGTCCAGACCACCAGAACCTTTGTTTCAAGTCTTGGTACATCTTGGTGGAACCAGGATGCATGGAGTAAGGAGTACTATGGGCTTCTTCTAAAATCTTCTTTCTCAACTCTTCGTCATTGGGGACACAAAGGCGATTCCCCTGGTAAAGGATTCCACTATCTGATACTCGAAACTCTGAGTTTTCCTTTTCTTGTATCCCTTGCTTGATCTTTTGGATATCTGGATCTTCACTTTGCTTTCTCTGTATATCCTCAAGCAGGGTTGACTCTAAGTTCAATGCAGAGAGTTTCCCATGAATAATTTCCATTCCGAAGTCTGTCAACTCCTTCTGCAGTGGCAGGGCTAATGATGACAAAGACATCAGAGATGTACTGGATTTTCTGCTTAGTGCATCTGCCACTTTGTTAGCTTTGCCTGGGTGATAGAGGATTTCACAGTCATAGTCTTTGACCAACTCTAGCCACCTGCGTTGTCTCATATTCAAGTCCTTCTGGGTGAAGAAGTACTTAAGACTCTGATGGTCTGTGAAGATTCTGCACTGAACGCCATACAAATATTGTCGCCAGAGTTTTAGTGCAAAGATCACAGCTGCCAGCTCAAGATCATGAGTAGGGTAGTTCTTCTCGTAATCCTTGAGTTGTCTGGAAGCATAAGCTATAACTTTTCCTTCTTGCATGAGTACAGCTCCTAGGCCCATCTTGGAAGCATCCCAAACAGGCTTTATCCGTACCCGTTAATTGATCCCCTCAAAACCCGTCGTACGAGCTCCAAAAAATTCCCAGAAAATTTCTAAAAATTTCGAAAAAATTCTATAAGACTATTTCTCAAATAACCCTATTTATTTTAAATTTTCCGAGATCTCACATCCTCCCCTACTAATAAAAATTTGGTCCCCAAATTTCGCTATAACCAACAGCAAACACTAGGATATAACCAAACAGTATAAATGCTGAAAGAAACTCTAACCCACATACCTCAAGTAAAAAGATGAGGGTATCGAGCTCGGATCGTATCCTCCAACTCCCAAGTAGCCTCCTCGTCAGAATGATGCTACCATCTGACTTTAACCAGCCGGACAGTCTTGTTCCGCAGCTGACGCTCTCTGTGGTCCAGAATCCGTACCGGAACCTCCTCATAAGTGACGTCGGGCTGAATAGGAACTGATACATCTGACAGAACATGTGCCGGATCGGATACGTATCTCCTCAGCATAGATACATGGAATACATCGTGAATACCAGCTAGAGATGGTGGTAGTGCCAGACGGTAAGCTACTACTCCAATCCTCTCCAAGATCTGGAATGACCCAATATATCGTGGAGCTAGCTTACCTCGAAGACCAAATCTCTTCACCCCTTTCGTGGGTGAAACTTTCAGAAATACATGATCACTAATAGAGAACTCTAGGGGTCTCCGTCTCTGATCAGCATAACTCTTCTGACGGTCCTGAGCCTCAGACATCCTCCGCCTAATAGTGCGAACTAACTCTGCATCCTGCTGAGCTCTCTGAGGTCCTATCAGCCGGGCCTCCCCAACCTCCTCCCAAAGGATGGGCGTCCGACAAGGTCTACCATACAACGCCTCAAACGGTGCCATCTGGATAGCCGAATGATAGTTGTTGTTGTAGGCGAACTCCACTAATGGCAGGTGGTCCTCCCAGCTACCTCCGAAGTCCATAACACAAGACCTCAGCAAATCCTCCAAAGTCTGAATAGTCCGCTCTGACTGCCCATCTGTCTGCGGATGGAATGACGTACTGAAACGAAGGTGTGTGGCCAGGGCTTGCTGCAGACTCTGCCAGAATCGGGACGTGAACCGTGGGTCTCTATCAGATATAATGCTCAACGGAACTCCATGCAATCTAATAACCTCTCGACAATATAACTCAGCTAATCGATCCAGAGAATCAGTCTTCCGGATCACTAAAAAGTGTGCGGATTTGGTTAATCGGTCAACGATTACCCAAATCGCATCATGGCCTCGTCGAGTCCTAGGCAATCCTACCACAAAATCCATAGTAATACTCTGGAATAGGGATCCTCTGAAGTAATCCAGCAGGTCTCTGGTGCTCAGCCTTCACCTGCTGATAGACAAGACATCTAGCTACAAAATCTGCGATGTCTTTCTTCATTCCGTTCCGCTAATAGGAACGCCTCAAATCACGATACATACGGGTTCCACCAGGGTGGATAGCAAATCTAGAACGATGAGCCTCCTGAAGTAACTCCTCCATGATAGGGTGAGACTGAGGTACACATAATCTGCCTCTGAAATAAACAATCCCCTCATCATCTCGTGTAAACTCGATCGGCTGTCCGGAAGCTATCTGGCTGCTAATGAACTGTAAATGCTGATCTCCGGCCTAAGCCTCTCGAATCCTCATCCTGATCGACGACTGAGCAACCATGGTAACAAGAATACCCTGCTCTGTCCGTCCCTGCTCCTCAAGGCCCAACTCGGAGAATCCCTGAATCAAGTCCGTGACTAAAACTCGGTGACAAGCTAAAGTCCCTCTGGACTTCCTGCTAAGTGCATCAGCAACCACATTAGCTTTACCCGGATGGTAGCTAATAGTATAATCATAGTCCTTCAGGAACTCCATCAATCTCCTCTGTCGGAGATTGAGTTCCTTCTGTGTGAATATGTATTTGAGACTCTTATGATCAGTAAGAATCTCAAAAGTAATACCATAAAGATGATGTCGCCAAATCTTCAAAGCAAAGATAATAGCGGCTAGCTCTAAATCATGTATTGGGTAGTTCTTCTCATGCTCCTTCAACTAACGAGAAGCATAGGAGACTACCCTACCGTGCTGCATCAAAAAAGCGCCCAAGCCCTGAAGAGATGCGTCTGTGTAAAGTACGAATCCGTCATCACCAGAAGGTAAAACCAAAACTGGTGCTGATACTAATCTCTGCTTCAGCTCTTGGAAGCTGGTCTCGCAAGCCTCTGACCACGTCAACTTCACGCCTTTCCTAGTCAGACGTGTCAACGGCATAGCAATACTGGAGAAACCCTCAACAAATCGTCTGTAATATCCAGCCAGTCCCAAAAAACTGCGGATCTCCTGGACTGACTTCGGCTGCTCCCAGCTAGTGATAGCCTCAATCTTCTGAGGATCTACTGAGATACCTCGGCTTGACACTACATGTCCCAGAAAACCAACTGAGGATAGCCAAAATGCACACTTGCTGAACTTCGCATACAGATGATGTCGTCGCAGAGTCTCCAAGACTATGCGAAGATGCTGTGCGTGCTCCTCCTCAGAACGCGAATAGATCAATATATCATCGATAAACACAATAACAAACTGATCTAGGTACTCTAGAAAGATACGGTTCATCAGATCCATAAATACTGCAGGATCATTGGTAAGCCCAAATTGCATTACCAAAAACTCGTAATGTCCGTATCTGGTGCGAAATACTGTCTTCTGAATATCAGAATCTCTAACTCTCAGTTGATGATATCCAGACCACAGATCAATCTTAGAATACACTGATGTATCTCTGAGCTGATCAAATAAATTCTCAATCCGTGGCAAGGGGTACTTATTTCTGATAGTCACTGCATTTAGCTGCCTATAATCGATGCACAACCTTAGAGTACCATCCTTTTTCATGACGAATAATATAGGAGAACCCCACGGAGATACACTAGGGCGAATAAATCTCCTATCCAATAACTCCTGGAGTTGAACCTTCAGTTCGTCCAACTCTTTCGGTGCCATACGATAAGGAGCTTTCGAGGCTGGTGCAGTCCCTGGAATCAGCTCAATAGCAAACTCCACCCTTCGGGGAGGCAAACTTGGTAACTCGTCTGGAAAAACGTCTGGATACTCTCGGACCATCGGAACGTCTGAGAGCTGAGGACTACTGCTGTCGTCAGTGCTAATCAAAGATAATAGAAATCCCCGACATCCATGTGATAGCAGTTTCTACGCCTGTATCACAGAAATGGTCGATATCCCATCGTCTCTGATGCCAGTGAAATCCCAAGAGGGTTGGTTCGGAGGTCGGAACGTGACCACCCTCTTCTGGCAATCAACTGTGGCATGATATGCAGACAGCCAATCCATGCCAAGGATAATGTTGAACTCGACCATTTTCAGTACTAACAAATCTACAGTGAGAATAATGCTACCAAAATCTAACAGGCAACCTCTGACCTCTTTGTGACATCCAAGGTATCACCAGATGGTAAGGAGACGGACAGTCGCCGCGGTCTATAAGAAGGTAGTCTACCAATCTCTCTCATAAATGCACAAGATATAAACGAATGTGAACTACCTATATCAATTAACATATCAGCAGGAAATGCATAAAGTAAAATCGTACCGCGGAAAACGGATCCGTCGGCCCGCTGTGCATCCTTTCTGGTGACCGCGTGAACTCGTCCAGTATCTGACGGTGGTAGAGGCGGTAGCACTGCCAAAGGCTGCTGCATCGGAGTCTGAGCCTGCCACTGCGTCGGTACTGGATACTGAGTCAAAGATGGGATTATGGGCTGCAGCATGTACTGAACCGGTGGCTGGGGCTGCAACTCATACTGCCCCTGAGTCAGATACTGAGGTCCAGAAATAGAACTCTGGGACTCCATAAGAACACCGGAACGCTCCTGACCGTGCATGCCATATGCAGCTGCCGCAGGGGAAGCTGTCCTCTGCTGGCGATGCGTGGATTGGGCCTTTGGCCCTCCTCGCTGAATCCCGGACTGACCAAACTGTCCTCCCGCAACAGAAACCCCGGAGGCTACATGCTGAGCCTTCAGCGAACAGTCTCGGCTCACGTGCCCAGGCAGTTTGCAATAGTAGCAAACGGACTGGCCCAGGGTGCATGCAGAGGTGAAGTGCTCTCGGGATCCACATCGGATACAGTGAGGGTCACCGGCGGACTGTTTCCAGTTCTGCTGAGCAGACCGGGAAGGTCTAGATGAAGATCGTCCTGACTTCTGGGGTTGGCCAGATGACCCAGAAGTACTCTGACCCGTCTGAGGGCGACTGCTCTGCTGTTGTCCCGTAGTCTGTGGCTGCTGGCTCTGTCCGGAAGTCCGATCAGTCTGCTTCCTCTTCTTATCTGCATTCACTCTCCGATGAGTGGACTCAATCATGAGAGCTCTATTCAGTGTCTCGGTGAATGATGAAGTACTAAAACCAGAAATCTTCTGCTGAAGATGCCCCTCAGGACAGAATCTGGCCAACCGATTAAATTCAGTATTATACTCCATCACTGAGCGGTTATTCTGCCGCAGACTAAGAAAATCCTGCCGAAGAGTCATCTGATATGCTCGGGGAAAATACTGACTCTCGAATGCCTCCCTAAATCTCGTCCAGGTAATATGCTGGTCGCCTATAATGGAGCGCCGTGTGTCCCACCAGATCTCTACCCCATCTCGAAGGTGGTAAGCAGTCAGCTCGGCCTTCTCCCACTCGGAGCAGGCCATGTAGAAGAATGTCCTCTCCATAGTCTCAATCCAGGACTGAGCTATGCTCGGATCAGTCTCCCCGCGGAATAATGTGAATCGACTCTTCGCCGACTCTGCTAAGACTGGGATCCGTGCACGTTCTGTAACTATATCAGTGGGAATCGCAGCAGCACTGGGCAGAACCACTGGGACTGCTCCTATGGGTAGTACTGATGGCGGAACTACTGAGTAGACATATGTAGGGGCCACTGAAGGTACGGTGGGTGGTACCGAGTAAGAAACAGTCGGTGCTACCGGTACTAGTGCTGAATATGTAGTAATCGGCACATGTGTCTGCGGTGCCGAGTACGCGGTACCAGGCACAGCTAGAGAGGGTGCCGGGTACTCTGCGGGTACAGCTGATGGGGGAGGTGCTGAATATGCCGACGGTGGTAACACTAGTGGTACAGTCGAGGTAAGTACCTCTGAAGTCGGAACTATCAGGGTTTGATAAGCAGACGTACCCACAATGTCTTGAGGAGTCTGCCTCTGACGGTCAGGCTCAAGCCTAGCATACCTCTCTGAAGATTCTGTCTCACAGGAATCTATCGGCCGCTTACGTGGTCTGCCACGTCTCGGTGCCGGTACACGTGTATGTGTCATATCTGTAAACAAAATGTTACCCAGATATCACTACAGGTATAAAAACTATAAAGTTACCTGTTTTACCTAATTGCCGTCTGGAGATGTCCTGTCGCTGCTTAGCCCCCAAATAGAACTAATAGATCCTCGTCAAAATACCTCGGAATTCCGAAATGAGTAAGTTGACGAAAATCCATACAAATCCAAAATATCGAGAAATGCTCACGAAAGTAAGTATCGTAAATCCGAAACCCGACAAGTAGGTATCGCAAGATTTTGTTCTGATACCAAATAAATTGTCACGCCCCAGGTAGTCCCTGCCAGAAGAAATTTCGGCAGCATCTCCCCTGTACGAGTGACAATATGAATCCAGAATACATATATCTATACCTCGGCCTCACACGGCTGGATCAATACACACAAATAGTAAACAATCCACGCAGTTATATTCAACATTTCCACTCAGATATAATATGAACAATCCACGCAGTTATATAAAGAAAGAACGATATAGAATCCTCGAAGATATATGTAAATATCCTACTCCACTACAACGAATAAAGACAAAATCCACGAAGTAATGAAAATATATCCGCAGCGGAAAACCAAAAGTAGTAAACCCAAGTGTTCGATATAAAGTCCACAATACAAAACCCACATCACAAGTATATAAGATGCAAAAGCAAAACAGATCCCGACAACAGGAAATCCTCACGATAAAGGGGCTAGCGACTGGAATCTCTCCTGACGGCCTCAACCTGAAAAATAGTAACAACAGGGTGAGTTCAAAGAACTCAGCAGGTAATCCAATAGATATGTACAGCAACATATAACTACTAACAATATCCTAAGGTACAGTCTCCTAAACCATAGGATCTATAGTACAGTTTCCTAACAGTACAATCTACAGTATAATCTCCTAACAGTATAACAGATATGCATAGCTGAAATAAACTGTAATAACCAGCAATAGGCATAAAGTACAGTCTATAGCAAGAATAATAAGAAAATGCATAACTGAAATAAACTGTACTCACCTGCGAGGCTTATGCAACTGACTGTGAACATACACAGATAAAAATAGTCAGAGGAAAAGCATGTATCCTGTATGCATGTCAATCATATGCACACACCAAAATGCATCAATCATAAAGAATGCAATCCGTGCATATGATGCAATATGACATGGTCACCCCTGACGCCAGTCAGCCGTCTCACACGCGATGGCGAGACCGAGTGGGTAGGGCTGTGACACCGTGCACTCTGCCGTCACTACCCCTGATGAGTGATCGAGTGGACGGGATGCTGTCGGAGTACACCTATCCTCCTACCTCAGACATAGTGAGGGAGCGCAATGCTCTCATCTCCCGGTACGCGATGACGGGGAGGGATCCCGGCTGCAACCCCGCTGTATCGTGCTACCCATGAGCACCCCGGCGGTGCACCACCGAGCAACCTGCCATACACACCCTGAGTGATGTGCCACTACCCATGCAGTGGTCACGCTGTGTGCAGGCCCTCATGTAGCCGGCCGACGAGCTCAACAATAATGGAGTCGTCAATCACCCAGCATGCAATCATGCAATATGGTGCGTGCGGCTACAGTATGTCATACCTGAACATATCCTCCTCCATATGCGTAGGTGCCAAAAAGGTAAACGCATATATAACAGAGATATAAACAACATAAATCCAACAACATATAACAAGTACCTACAGCAACTAATCCAGTGGAAAGTAACACTAAATGTACCTATCCATCTCCATAAACATATATATACATGGCAAAAGATAAAAGCATCCAGTTCTAAAGTAAAGCAACTAACAGAAGAAGCATGTGATAGGTATCAACTAAGCTAAGACCAGGGAAGAGATAAATCTACCATCTACCACTAGTAATTATATATAAACTATACATATCACAAGACAGTATCAAAAGATAAGTCAAAGGGTACCCGCCTCAAATAGTAGGTAGTATCATGCCAAATCCAACGTCGAGACGTCTGTCTCGAATCAGAGTCCTGTGTCAAACAATATATATATTTTATTTAGCTAAATCTAAATGAATAGCTAAATAAAAATCCCTAAAAAATAAATTAGGGCAAAACCCTAATCAACCCAATCGCATTCTACCTGAATAAATCTAACAGTCAATTTGGGTTAGTTACCTAATCCCTAATCACCAATTAGATTAGAAATCTAAACTTAAATTAAACCCAATAGTTGACTAGGGTTAGTTACCTTAACCCTACTCATTCCATTAGATTAAATCTAAGCAAATAAATCTAATCACAATCAACAACTAGTAATCCTAAAATACCTAATTCAAAACAAACGTAACCCTAGTTCAAATCTACACATGATCATATATCAATTCCTTGTTCCTTACCTCAATCTCAGCTACTGTAACTACTGAAATCAGAAGAGCTGCTAGATGAGGTGGCTACCGTAACCAAGGTGAGCTGCTATTGGAGCCAACCAATCCATAAAAACAGGACAGAACAGAACTTCACAGCCTACAGATCCTCTCTACTGGGTTCACCTCACAATCCAGAACTTCACCTCACTGGTAGATTCATTTGGATCAAATAGTAGATCAAACCATGGAAATCAAAGATCACACACCCTAATCTTACCTCAATCGTGACCTTAATCAGCAGCAAGGAAGATAAGGTCCAAGATCCCTATCAATCACCTCCAGAACACACAGCCTCCCTGCTGGATTTCTCCCCTACCATTCGGATCAAGGTGAGATCAAGATTGGAATCAATCGGATCAATAAGAATCGGCGATGCCTTACCTTCAAGATTACGGCTAGGGCACACCTTTGCCTTCGCGATGACTGATCGGAGCTGACAGAGGAGATCTAGGGCACGATTATGCAAGGAATATGACTCGGGTGAAGCTAGCCCCTATCTCGAACCTCCGGTAGAAGCCCCTCACTGACGATCGGGTTGGCACCGAGTCGATCCAGTGGCGTCGATCGGGGAAGAAAAGGATCGGCAGACTCGGCTGAGAAGAAAGAAATCGGAGATTGAAGGAAACCAGAGGAGGAGAGGATCGGAACCTTTATGCTCCGAGCTCCGATCTGCGCCGACGACGCCGAGAGAAGATCAGCGCTCTCACCTAGGGCTGGAGAAAATCACCCTCGTCCGGATCAGTACCGGCGATTGCTCCACTAGGCCGAGGTCGACGATCGCCGAAACCCTCGGCTTGCCTCATCCGCAAGAGAGAACGAGAGGGAAGAGAGGGGAGATCGGGAAAGAGGAGGAAGAGGGCTCGATTCGGGAAACGACGTTTGGTTGAGGAAATAAAAAAAAAGAATTTATAATTAAACTTTTTCCTTACCTAAACGGGTATCCCAAACAGGCTTTATCCGTACCCGTTAATTGATCCCCTCAAAACCCGTCGTACGAGCTCCGAAAAATTCCCAGAAAATTTCTAAAAATTTCGGAAAAATTCTATAAGGCTATTTCTCAAATAACCCTATTTATTTTAAATTTTTCGAGATCTCACAAGAATGGGTCGCCCCAATATCAAATAGTACAATAGCTAAATGCTGAAAAACAACTACTTGACCTGTTACAACCGTGGAGGCACTAGCAGCTTCCTCTTTGGTGAGGGAGAATACTCTGGCACTATCAAAGGCTGGAATTGGTGGAGCTTCCAACCTTCCCTGACTGATATAGGGGTCCCTCTAGTGCTGCTTCCATGTGATATAACTATGCAGGCTGGCCTCCATATTGCACTGGCTGTGGCTGAGGTGCTTTGAGCTTGTTAGGACATTCTTTAGCTATGTGTCCTTCCTGACCACAAGAATAACACCCAGTTTTACCCAAAAGACAGGCTCCTGGATGCATTCTCCCACATTTGGGACAGGGAGGAAACTTGGTCTGCTTGTTTGCTGGTCCTCCCTTCTGGTTACTTCCTGAGTTCCACTGCTTTCTTTTACTACCCTTACCTTTCCAGTTCTGCTTACTTGACTGTGATTTCTGGCTCCCCACTGACTTGTCCTCTATCTTCATTGGCTTGTGCTGTGCCAAGCATGAGTCAAGTTAAATAGTTGATAAATTGTTTTGATCAGATATCAGAGCCCTAAAGTACAAGCATGCTCAATCATAAAGTCTTCATTTCCTTCACCAATTGTCTAACCTTTAGCTACTTGCTTATTGCCTAATTTTCCATCTCACCCATTCTAGGTTTTCAGGCATGTTTAGCTTATGAGTGAGTGTTAGATAAAGTTAACTTTGTCAATAAAACTATTGAAAATATAAGTTTGAATTTCAAATTAGTAAATATTAAACTTTGAGACTATAGTAAAAATTAATTGGAGTTAACATTTGCAATCATAATTTTATAATATGATTCGAGAATTAAAGATTTTTAAACCCTTTTAAATTAATTAATATTTTCAAATTAATTGAATAATATTCTGAAATTAATTGAATAATATTTTGAAATTATTTTCAAAAATTTTTAAATGATTTTGAAATGAATTTTCAAAAGATTTTTGAAATGAACTTTCAAAGGATTTTTCAAATAATTTTTAAATGATTTAGAAATTAAGTTTAAAAAGATTTTTAAAGGTTTTTCAAATAATTTTGAAATTAAGTTTTAAAAGATTTTTAAAATAATTTTTAAATTAAATGATTTTTTAAATGATTTTTAAATTAAAAGATTTTTCAAATAATTTTGAAATTAAGTTTTAAAAGATTTTTAAAATAATTTTTAAAAGATTTTTAAAATAATTTTTAAAAGATTTTTCAAATAATTTTGAAATTAAGTTTTAAAAAATTTTTAAAATGATTTTTAAAAGATTTTTCAAATAATTTTGAAATTGATTTTGAAAAGATTTTAAAATTAATTTTGAAAGATTTTTAAATAATTTTGAAATTGATTTTGAAAATAATTTTTAAAATGATTTTGAAATTGAAAGTAATTTTTAAAATGATTTTGGAATTAAGTTTTAAAAGATTTTTAAAATGATTTTTTAAATATTTTTCAAATAATTTTGAAATTGATTTTTAAAAGATTTTTAAATTAATTTTGAAATATTTTTAAATAATTTTGAAATTGATTTTGAAAATAATTTTTAAAATGATTTTGAATTTGAAAGTAATTTTTAAAATGATTTTGGAATTAAGTTTTAAAAGATTTTTAAAAGATTTTGAAATTGATTTTGAAAATAATTTTTTAAATTGATTTTGAAATTAAGTTTTAAAAGATTTGTAAAATATTTTGAAATTGATTTTGAAAATAATTTTTTAAATTGATTTTGAAATTAAGTTTTAAAAGATTTTGAAATTGATTTTGAAAATAATTTTAATTTGATTTTGAAAGATTTTTAAATAATTTTGAAATTGATTTTGAAATGATTTTTAAGTTAATTTTGAGATTGATTTTGAAAGATTTTTAAAATAATTTTGAAATTAAGTTTAAAAGATTTTTAAAAGATTTTGAAATTGATTTTGAAAATTATTTTTTAAATTGATTTTGAAAAAATAATATTAATTATGAATTTATTTTCAATTTGAATTTCAAATTTGATTCTATTTTAAATTTCTATTCCTTTGTCATCTCACCCGATCTAAATTTTCAATCAGGTAATCCTAAAATTTTTGTGAGATGAATTAGGTTCAATTTTAGGATTTAGTTTAACTTTGTGTTAGATTTAGGTTTAGTTTTTGGTTCAACAAGCAAGCGTTCTTTGGATAAACTTCTGGGCTATGGTGAGTCACAAGGACATCATTAAAGTAACCATGCATTTGAGGTTTTCCAAATAGTCCTACCATTGAACTTAGTACAAAACCTTGGTCTAACTAGTTAGGATCCATAAAGGGTAGCTTCGGTCAGTTCCACTTAGACAAATGCACCAGGTCGAAGTCATATCTTCCTAGACATGCGATGACTAAGTTTCCCCAACGTACTATCATCCAATACTTCACCAGTACCGTGGGTCAAGTTAAATCTAGCCCATTTTAATCTATCCTTAATTACCCTGCTGGGTAGTCTACTCTTGGTTACCCTTATCGGGTGGATTAAGTTCGAAGGTGCCAGCTATTCTGAAGCCTTCCTTTGGATTTTAATTTGATTTAATTTGATTTTAATTTGATTTTGATTTATTTTAATTCGAATTTAACTTGATTTTAATTTAATTTAAATTTTAAGTTTATTTAATTTGATTTCCTTTTTAGCTTGTTTCGTAGTGTTTAAGTTTTACTTTGGACTTGTAATCTAAGTCTAGATTTTGTGATTTGACTAAATTATTAACAATCTTCTCTAATTTATCAATTTTATCTTTTAAAATATTATTTTGTATTCCTAATTTTCTTAAAGTTAATTTCTTATTTTTACTTAATAATTTTGAGTTATTCTTGTTTAGATATGAATCAAATTTAATCATGGTATTTTTAGCATGTGTATCTAATTTTGAAGAAAAATCTATACTAGAGCAAGCAAGATTAGTTGAACTACTGCAATCATGTGTTGTAAAAACTGGATTTTCATATAATATAAATTTATTTACCTTGATTTCTCCCTCTAAATTATTGGGTCTTCTTTCTGGGTATTGTCTTTTGCAGTGACCCATTTGTTTGCATTTGGAGCATTTAATTTGTTCCTTCCCTCTTTTGATCATTTTCTTCTTCTCCTTCAATTGTACCGACTGAGTCTTATGAGTAGGACACTCATTTTTATAGTGCCCTCTCTCCCTACACTTAAAACAAGTTATGTGACATTTGCATTTTGAATTTACAATCTTACCTCTCAAATTCATGACAGGATCCTCCCCCTTGACTGTTGCCACCTCGAGTTCAGACTCAGATTCAACAATTTCCTCTCTGGCCATTAGTGCTATGAAATCAATCTGATCTGATTCTTCCGAGTCTGGTTCGGAGGTTGACTCTGGAGATTCGTATTTAGGTTCGCAGTCTTGTTGAATTTCTGACTCTGAAGGGATCTCATGAAGTTTGAGTAGTTTCTCCCAAAGCTCTTTAGTAGTGTCGAACCTTCCGACTCAATTAAGCTCTGAATTTGATAGCCCGCCTAGGAGAATACATGTTGCCTTTGCATTTGTCTCGAAGTTTCTTATTGTTTGTGCATCCCACTTGTCACAGGTGATGGATACACCTTCTTTAGTTGGGAGAATGAGTCCGATCTGGACTATGGTCCATGTCTCCACTTGGGTTTTCAGTTGATGCTCCATCTGGTCTTTCCAATAACCAAAATTTCCACTGGACAAGAGTGGTAGGCTTACGGTGTTGTATCTATCTTCATAGGCCATTTAAAAACCTAGCACACAATATAAACAAAAAAATTGTTCCAAGACTTGGTCTTGGATTAGTAGTGCGGGAAATAATAAAAATATAAATTCACAAATTTTGAGGAAAAATAATAAAAAAAATATTATTAAAATATTAATAAAAAATGTTATTACAAAATTTACAAAATACGATATTTCGTTAATCCCAACCAATTGTGAAAAGATGAAAATTAATTTTTTAAAAACCAGATTTGGAGGGAAAAAACGAAAGACGTAAGGTTTTATTTTTAACCTATACAAACGAAAAAGCGACGAAAAAAATGCTTGAATGGTGGTTGCACCAGTTCAAAGCGACCCGCCTCTGATACCAATTATTGGATCGAGACACGCTAGGGGGGGTGAATAGCGCTCGTGGCTTTCACTTCGTTCGAATTCGTAAATCGTACGAAAAACTAACAGAGTAATAAATGCAGCGAAAATTAAAAGCACACAAAAAGACGCAAGGTGTTTACTTCGTTCGGAGTCTAGTTCGACTCCTACTCGAAGGCCCGCGGTCGTTGACCGCTTTCGGTGGGCAACAACTATAGAATCATCAATAGTACAAGTATGAAATGAGTACAGAAAATCTAAGCGATACTGACAACAAAATTTACAGAAATCGAAGCGTCGGGTTGTCGAAAACTTGTCGCAGCTTATCTAGAGCCTTTTGTTAGCAGCACGTTGTAGATGGATCGCTTGGTACTTGTTGTCTTGAGCTGCTGGTCGAGACCCTCTTATAAAGGGTGTTCAAGGCGCCTTGAAAGCCATCCAAGGCGCCTCCATGCTGGCCGAGTCACACGCTGAGATAGTGGCTGAACTAGTCGAACCTTATCAGGTTCAAGGCGCCTTCTTTGCTCTCCAAGGCGCCTTCATCTATCAGTCCAAGGCGCCTTGAGCTTCCTTCAAGGCGCCTCCAAGCCTGCTTCGCAGCCAGCTCATCTTTTGCACCCGAGGCGCCTCCAAGCTCCATGGAGGCGCCTCGGACACTGTTTATCCGAGGCTTAACCTTGTTCTTTCGTACCTGCAAGACATGTTAGATCCAAAACACAAACATATCCTGCAAAACAAAAGTTACCACATATAATATCATAAATATGAAGTTTAATAGTCATCGGACTGTCCGGGTCTTACTTCGGATTTCCAACCAGAAACCCTAGGTCGACCCGACGCCTACTGTTCCCTCTACGGGGAACGCACCGTCACCTACTCCACTCAGGAGATTTACCTGTTGCCAGTGCGATCCTCCAGATCAACTGGACTTTTGCTCGGTGCTCGATGCTTCCGGACTTTCTACTGGACTTCCGCTTCCAGGCTGGTCCAGTCTTTCACATGGTTCGCGACACCAAGACTTTCTACCTAGGGTTACCCCCTAGGACTTTTTCCTGATGCACTCGACCCACCAAAACTTTCCGCATAGGGTTACCACCCCCTATGACCTAGGGTTACCACCCCCTAGGGTTTTTACCTTGCCTAACCACAGTTAGGGCTTTTGCCTAAGTACACTTAGGACTTTCCTGCAATCTCATTCTGACTGTTAGATCACCACACACCTTAACTTTGAATCCTTTGCCATTATCAAAACTTAGGTTCGATCGTCGGATGCTTCCCGCACCAACAGTAAGTAGTCTAGAAGAACTATTCTCAACTTTTGAATTACATGAGTCTACGTGTGTAGGAATTACAAAAGAAATAGAGATAATCAGAACCTAGCACTATAAGCTAAAAGGGATGAACCAGAATTAGGACCATCTCTCGACAAAGATGAAGAAGCATTTTTGGTAAGGAAAATTTCAAAGTTCTTTAAAACTAAACAAGTTCAACAAGTCTTAGGCTAAAAAACTAATAAGGGGAAGATGAAAGGTTCGACGCTATAACT
This sequence comes from Zingiber officinale, assembly GCF_018446385.1. Lineage (NCBI taxonomy): Eukaryota > Viridiplantae > Streptophyta > Magnoliopsida > Zingiberales > Zingiberaceae > Zingiber > Zingiber officinale. The sequence goes on along the minus strand of NC_055987.1, from coordinate 60,338,301 downwards.
GTCAAAAAGAAGGGTACATCAAAGATAACTACCTTAAACTAAAGAACAAGACAAAAGAGAAGGATAAAGGGCCAAATAAAACCAAGCACAGGAATCTCAGAGCAACATGGGATGAGCTATCATCCGAGTTCGAGCTGAAAGAGTATGTTGGACTAGCACTAATTGCGGATCACTAGAAAGACAATGAAAGTACCTCAAAGATGAACATAGATGAAAGGGGAGTAACGTCAGAATAAAACAGCAATGAAGGGGGTGCATCGAATTTTAAGGATGACACGGTAAGTGAGGTGCGTCTCCTACCTTCTAATCAGTTATATGAAGATATACAAAAACTTTCTAGATCATTATGCAAACTAAGGACAAAATGTATATAATTAAAAAGGAAAAATTTAGAGTTAGGAACTACTTTAGCTAAGGTATGTTCCTTAGAAAATTTTGATAAACTGAAAATTAAAAATGAAAATTTAAAAAAAAATAAATAGAATTATTAGAAAAGAATTCAGTATATTCAAACTCATATTCTCCACAAAATAATTTTTACAATTATAAAAGAGGGCTAAATTGGTACTTTAGATTTCACAAGGGTCAAAGAAGAAAAGTGACATGAAAATATATTTTAAAAAATTATCTTGTTAATCCAATAGGTAAAAACTTATATTGGATTCCTAAATCATGCTTAGATTAAATAAATCTTTATGCATGTCTTAGTTTTAATTTGCTTTAATTTTGTTTAAAAAATAATTAGTTCATATTCATATTTTTTATTGAAATTTTTTCCTGTGTTGCAAAAATGAATAATCTGTCACTATAAATTTTTAGGGATTTTTCAATTATTATATAGTTTTTATGAATTTTTTATTAAAAATTTTAATTTAAAATTTTAATTTAAAATTTAAAAATTTTTGCATATGAATTTTAAAAAATCTAATTTTTTAGATAATTACCATTGTATTTTGAATATTTAGGAAAATCAACCCAATTTTTAGGATTGTAAAACTATTATAAAATATTTATTTTCAAAAATAATTTTATCTATTTAAAATATCTTTTATTGTTAAAATAAAAAATGTTCTATACTTGAATTTTTATCATGTTCTAAAAATTATTATAGTTATTTTTGTCAAAAAAAAATTTCAAGATTTTTTTAACACTTTAAAAAAATCTTTAAATTATTTTTTTGATAATCTGGTTTTTAATTTTTAGAAATTCAGATGTTCGTAACATAATTATTAAAAAAATTTCTCAAACTTGATCACTATTTAACTACCCCTACAAAATAATTTATTTTTTTTCGATATATACCCCTAGTTTTTAATGTGATCAAAAGGGGAAGAAATTAGAAATTAAGTTTATGGGGTTTGGATTATTTTTTCATTTTACTCTACTTATAATAATTGCCAAATTATTATAATTACTTACAAAAATTACTTATTTTATTAATTGTTATAACTCTAACTAAATTTGGGTTGATGCATGTCAAAAAGGAGAAGATTGTAAGTGCCCCGGTAAGTTTTGATGTGATCAATCGGGTTAAGTTAGGTTCTATATTTTTTGATATCTTGTGTCTAAGTATGCAATGACTTAGGAATATAGAACTCGAGCAGAAGATGTAGTGGACGAGAATGTTGGTATGGGAAGTGAGTTAATAGATTCGGTGCATCTGAGGGATGAGAAGTTGTCGAAGAGTACACCAATGGAGTGAGAATGACGCGTGCAACACTTCGGAGGGACGAGAAGCTAAAGTGAAAGACTGCTCGAGAAGGCCGGAATTGGATTCGGGTGAGCCCAACTCTGGATAGTTGGAGAATCACCCAAGCGATTGGAGCAACAGGCGGACAAGTCAACTCTGTGTTGACTTATCTAAGCGTCCAGAATCCAGGCGCCCGAACAGGGTCTAAGCGCCCGAACCACCCTGGTACAGCAGGGGCGCGTCGATGAGCTGTTCCTGTGAGAATGATGTTGAAGTCCACGTCAGCAACACTCTAAGCGTCTGCACCAATCTAGGCGCCTGGGCAAGGATAGAATTTTATCCTGAAGCCATTGAAGAGCCGTTGTGAAGAAGATAGAATGCACTGCTAGGGGCACCCGGACCCACTCTAAGCGCCTAGAGTTGCCACATTTGCCAATGGTCAAATCTAACGAGAGGGCTATAAAAGGAGAGCTTGTTCACCTGTTCGATTAACACACTTTCTGTAATTTCATTTCCAATTTTGTGCTTTTTTATTTACGCTTTCAATGCTTGTGCGAGGTTTCTCCACCTTCGATGATTTGCTCATAGAAAGAGATGATTAAGAGATCTCAGTGAGCTTTCATTTCCTTATATTAACAATCTTATGATTGTAAACCAAGTAAATTTAGTTGTCTCATATTTTCTTTTTTATGTATTTCATTTTAATTTAATTAAGTGTGTATTTGCTAAATCTCAAAGATCGAGAAAGGTTTACTTCTATTTCAAGCAATTTACCCCCCTCTTGTAGGTCGCATCGAGACCAACAACTTGCACCTATTGATAGATTTTGTAGATATAATTGTTGTTCGTACAAGCTGAAAAAAGAGATAATTTTAAGACAATTGAGATATCAAGTAAACAAATAAAATGGGATAGATTTTTTATTATCGAAGTCAACTTACTTTATGTAGGGTTTGATCTGATCATAATTTAAGAGTATGTATATTTTTGCAGTATGATATTCTTGTTGAGTTAACCATTTAGAAACAGATGTATCCATTTGCTTACCAACAAACTTGAAAATAGAAAGCATCGAGAGGTCTATCGGCTGAGAATTTCTAGGACACTTGCGATGTCTGATTTTCACATTATTAGCAAAATAATAGGGGCATAAAGAAGATGTTTTTTTCAACCAGGTAAGCATTGTCCTCAACTCTTGCTTTGTTATGAATATTATTCTTTAATTTTCTCAAAAACTATTTGAATAGATACATCCATATGTACTACACATGACTAGCTATTTATACCTCGTATGGTAAACGTATTAGTATATATTCTATTGAATCAAAAAAATAGGTGAAAATATGCTCTTTAGCTTACATAGTATGAGAGAAATGTGTTAGTATTAACCATAATACCAATTATAAGATGATTGTAAAAGGCTCATTTTGTATCATAAATCATTATTAATAAAAGACAAAGTTGGTTATTATATTTATTTCAGTTCAGTGTCAATTGAATGAGTATAATAATGTCCTTGGGTAGTAGGTTCTTATCGACAACATATCAATTGATTGAATTGATAGTGAGATATTGTAGATATACATGGAACACTACTCTTAACTATTCCTAGTCAAGCATTAATATGCAAGGACAATATTAATGCGTTGAGACTAGCATGTAGGTCAATAGATGACTTAATCTCACAAGTCATGGATATGAGATATCAGGTTGACACATGGGTATATATTAGAGAATATATACTGAATGACCCGCCATGAGAATGTTTCATGGATCGTTATATGAGTATAATAAACATTCTCATGTGACTATTGGTATGAATAGTCCTTAGACCTGAAGTCACTACAGTTCCCTACATAAGGGGTTGTGTACTTTGGTATCGACAAACGTCACATGTAACAAGGTGGGCAATAAAGTCGATCACTGGGTATGTAATGAATTATGTAGAGGGATGTGAGTGATGTAGATGGGATCTATCCCTTCCATATGACGGAAGCGATATCTATTGACCCCTTGATTAGTAGGATACAAGAATGCATGACCATGCTCAAATGAGTCAATATGAGATATTGAGCTTATTTGATTGAGTGTCTACTTAGAGATTAAGAAACACAAAGATTGATAACAGGATGACACGTTCTATATCTCGTTGATCAATCTAGATATTAAGGATAGAAGGATTGAGTCATACAAGATAATAGACACGGAAATGTTAGGTTGGATCTCGACATTCCCATTACTTGGGTAGCAATGATGCATTACTAGATGTCACTCATTGCTTATGTTTCTAAAATGATTTTAGATACATTGCTAACGTTACGAGAGCCTATTGAGTCACACATAAAAAACATGTTGATTTGGAGATGGATTATGGGGTTAAGTTTAATTCGAATTATACACATTGAGTTAGACTCGAATGAATTCGGATTAGACTTATTGAGTAATGGGTTAGACTCATTGGTTTATTGGGTTAATGGCTTATTGGGTTAATGGTTAATCCAATATTCTAAATCCAACCCATTAAGATTAATGAATATTAATAGAGATTAATATATCATTAATCAAAAGGAAGATCAAGAGACAAAAATATTTTGTATTCATTGGATGAATACAAAAGCCATTTGTAAAAGTAACCTTTAGGTGAAGTAACCTTTTTGGTAAAGTAACCTTTTTGGTGAAGTAACCTATTTGGCAAAGTAACCCTTTTGTGAAGTCACCTTATATAGATGAAGTGACCTTTTGGGTGGGTGTGCTCTTCTTCCTTCTTCCACTTGTAATGACCCAAATTTCCTCAATTAGAGTCCTAAAAGTCATTTAAAAATATTTAAAAATGCTATAGAAATTTTCTAGGGATTTTTAGAAATTTTTAGAGTATTTTTATGTAATTTTTGGAGGTCGTTTGGTATTTTTACTAAACGAAGGAAGTTTCGACAAAAAAATGTCCAAGCAGAGAATTGAACCCACGACCTTTGGCTCGGTCAAAACCCAACTGACCAGGTGGGCAAGCAGATTTTTCTGTTTAGAAAAGGCAGTGAATTTATTTAAGATAGTTAACAGAATATTGGATTATAAAAGGGATAAGTTGATGTTGGATTTGTCTGTTTAGAAAAGGTAGCGAATTTATTTAAGATAGTTAACAGAATATTATAAAAGGGATAAGTTGATGTTGGATTTGTCTGTTTAGAAAAGATAGCGAATTTATTTAAGGAGTTAACAGAAATATTAAGTTATAAAAAGGGATAAGTTGATGCTCTGTTTTCCCGTGACTTAAACCATTCTCTCCTTCTCTTCTGCGTACGATGGCGGAGCCCGGGCAGAAAACGAAAGGGAGTTAGGGCATCGTCTCCGGCGGCCGGCCAAGGTCCTAGAAGCCCTTTTTGTTCGGTTGTGAGTCCAAGAATCAAGGTAAGTGCTTCTCACCTGCAGTAGGATTAGTTTCGAACCTTTGTTCTTCTTGAATTCGAAGCATGATGAGCGCTTATAGTGCAGATTTTTAATTAAGCTCATATGTAGATTTTTATGTAAGCTTATAGTGCAGATTTTTAATTAAGCTTATAGAGCAGATTTTAATTAAGCTTATAGTGCAGATTTTAATTAAGCCTATAGTGCAGATTTTAATTAAGCTCATAGTGTAGATTTTTATTTAGGCTTATAGTGCAGATTTTAATTAAGCCTATAGTGCAGATTTTAATTAAGCTTATAGTGCAGATTTTTATTTAAACTTATAGTGCATATTTTAATTAAACCTATAGTACAGATTTTAATTAAGCTTATAAGTGCAGATTTTTATGTAAGCTTATAATGCAGATTTTAATTAAGCATTGCAGTGTAGATTTTTCATTAAGCATTTCAATTACAAATTTTGAGTTCCCTATCAGTATTTTGAGTTTAAGAAAAGTATAAGAAAGATAAAGAAAAGAAAGAAAAAGGTCAAGGCCTTAAGTAGATCCCAAAGTCAAGACTTTAGGGAATTTGGCACATAAGGTGCTAAAGAAAATGCTGAGACATTATATATTAGAAGTATTAAAAGATAACAAGTATTTTACTTTTATCAGTGGCACTGTGCTGGACTCTCAGTTGTCCTTGGGTTGGGCTCCCATAGTCGTCCTTAGGTTTAGATAACCTAGTAGTAACGGCACGGCCGACGGTCGACAGTCGACGACCCGAGGGTCGCCAAATGGGCCGCCAAATGGGTCGGGTCGTTACAAAAGTAAAAGCACAGTTGCCGGGCCCAAGAGAAGTTGATTATTATTTTGAAGTATTATAAGTATAAGTTTTTGAACAAGTAAAGTAATTTTTACATAAGTATAAAGTATTAAAGAATAAGTTTTAAACAAGTGAATTAAAGAATAAGTTTAGAACAAATGAATTAAGTTTTACTTTGTTTTAAAATTAGCAAGCTGAGTTTTCTTTTATGCTAGCATGTTATTTAGATTAGCTTACTGTTCTTTGCTATTTTCTGAGCATGAGTAGCTTTACATGTTTAGCATTTCAGCATGTCTTGTTCTTTTATTAGTGGATGAGTATGAGTAGTATTTCTTTCTGAGCATTCAGTTTTAGACTTCTTCCAGTTACATGCATATTCGAGTTTTGTGAGTTAGATAGCGCTTACTAAGCAATTTTGCTTATAGTTGCATTTTCCTCTTACTACAGATAAAGGAAAGGAAAAGTTATAGCAAAGGAAGGCGACAAGGAGGTGCGGATGGATGTGTGATGCCTGGACTATAGAAGCCTTGGGACCTAGCATAAGGATTTATTAAGATTGTCATTTATTAAGAATGTATTAGATGAGTCATTTAGTCTTCCACTGCTAGTTAATTGTATGTTTTGAGTTCTCCGAGAGTTTTAAGAATTTCTATCAACATGTGAACAAGGATAGTTAAGTAAAGTTAGTAGTCCAGTAGCCCTCCGCCCTCATAGACTAGTAGTGAGGAGGGTGGGGTGTTACACCACTCTTGGCCAAAACTTCCACAAGAGGTTGCTAGCACAACCTTTGGTTGTTTCTTTCTCCATTTCGTGAGTTCGTGAGACGGACGGAGAACATGTTCGTGTGGATACCATAGAGGCGCGGACGTGTTGATCACGCTGAGATCTACATCCTAAAGGAAAGTTGCTGTCGGGATTGCGAAGGGCACACAACAAAGGTATAACTTTCTCATGTAGAAAATTAGTACTTAGTATATGGTTTCCTTTTGCATGGATCTTCTTGATAGGAACTTATTTTTCTGTTGTGCTTTTTGGCGTGTTTAGCGCCCTAGTTCCTTACAGTGGTATCAGAGCCACTTGCAAAGGCATATACTAAGTTGTAGTAGATTTTGATATGCGTTATAGAAATGCATGAGATTTTACTATGATTTAGATGGTTATGAGTAAGATTTAGGCCAACGGTCTCGACTAAAGTTTTGTGGGTAGCGGGGTCTCGGACATGGCAGCAACTCATACAATGAGTATGCAACTCTGGGGGCGCTGCCCCCTTACCTCGCAAGGGGCACTTGCTCCTTGAACCCACCCACTAACTGGCTAGCGGGACCGTCGTGACATTGCGACTCATAAGTCTTTGTTTAAATCATAGTAGATTTTATGTCATAAAATATTGTGAATGTTATATGACATAGTACATGGTTATGCCCCATTACCCCGATGTGATTGGATGTGTGGTATAGTTCATAATACGACCTGTATGTCGTGCCTCTCCTCTTTCACTCCTGTTGTAAATTTAAACTACCCTTGAATGTAACTCGAGGTTTCTTTAGGTTTTGTAATGTACAAATTAGAGAAGAACAAGTCTGCTGGACGACGGTGAAAAGGGAGGAGGACAACAACACATGATGACCGAGGAAGCACTTGAAGAAGATGCTTTGACCTAGGTTGACCTTACAATCTTTTCATTGGCTTGAGATGATCATAGAAAATGAGGCCATAACCATGTCATGTTTATTTTTATATATATGTGATGTATGCCATGATATGCTAATTTTGTATACGATGCATGTGTAGTTTAATCATGATTAGGTCTTTTTAAATATGTCTACCAAAGTTCGATACTCACTACTACCTCGATCATTTGTAGTCAGGTTTGCCAAAGCAAAGTGACTCGTTTTATCTTGGTAGAGTGTGATAGGATAATAATGATGTCCGACTATTGAACTTTGGGTGTGGCTTAACTAAGTTGAGAACTTAGAGGCATATCCCATACAATGTAATTCAATTATACTAGTCTTGGGTGATTAGCCAAAGCTAACTCAAGATGTGTTATAATGTGGATTTCATAAGATGGGTAAATGAACAAATAATCTTGTTCACTTAATGATACAAGAGTTACATAGGATGTAATTGGTAAACGTTGTCTACCTAAGTTATACAAATCTTGGGCGATTAGCCAAAGCTAGCTCAATAAAAGGTATAATATGGATCTTGTCCAATTGGTACACCTTGCCTACCTAAGTTATACTAAGTCTTGGGTGATTAGCCAAAGCTAACTCAAGATGAGGTATAATATAGATCTTGTCCCACATGAATGTTATCGCAATTGGATTTGAAGCTGGTAGTGTGGGCAAAACCACATCCATGACTTGCTTCTACCAAAGCTTTACAATTTAGTGGGAGAATCATTTAATTAAAGTCCTAGTTAAATGATCAAAATATGATACTTATTTCTACATTTTATTGTTGTAGATCACCATGTCATCAAATATGTCAAATACTCTCTCTCTGCGATCTGTCCTTGATAAGGACAAGCTCAATGGAGCTAACTTCCTGGACTGGTATAGAAACCTTAGAATAGTTCTCAAACAAGAAAGAAAACTATACATCCTAGAGCAGCCCATTCCTGAAACCCCCCACGACTGCTACTAGAGCTGATAAGGATGCTTATAAGAAGCATCATGATGATGCATTAGATGTATCATGCCTTATGCTCGCCACCATGAACTCTGAGCTTTAGAAGCAATATGAGAACATGTATGCTTATGATATGGTTGAACATCTTAGACAACTATATCAAGGACAAGAAAAGCATGAGAGATTTGAGATCTCCAAGGCTCTATTTCAATGTAGAATGCAAGAAGGAAGTCCCGTAGGGCCTTATGTGCTCAAAATGATCGGGTATGTGGAGAACCTACAATGATTGGGATTTCCACTAGGATAAGAATTGACCACTGACCTTATTTTGCAATCATTGCCTGAAAGCTATAGTCAATTTATCATGAATTATAATATGAATGAAATTGACAAGTCATTGCCTGAGATGTTGAATATGTTGAGAACTACTGAACTCAACCTTAAGAAGGTAAAGCCTAGTACCATTTTGATGGTGCCAAAGGGAAAAGGCAAGTGGAAGCCTAAATATAAGGGTAAGATCCAAGCCAAAGGCAAAGGCAAGACTCATGCACTGAAACCTAAAGGCGGGGTAGCTAAGGAAGGAACCTGCTTTCACTGTGGTGAAAAAGGGCATTGGAAGCGGAACTACAAGTTGTACATAGAGGAAGTGAAACGGAAGAAAAGTGAGACTTCTGCCTCAGGTATAAATGTTATAGAAGTCAATCTATCTATTTCTTCTTGATGAGTATTAGATACCGGGTGTGCATCTCACATTTGTACTAATGTGCAGGGGCTGAGAAATAGTAGATCTTTGACAAAGGGCGAAGTGGACCTACGAGTAGGCAATGGTGCAAGAGTTGTTGCTTTAGCTGTAGGAACATATTCCTTATCTTTGCCCACTGAGCTTGTTTTAGAACTTGAAGAGTGTTGTTATGTGCCTGCCTTAACTAAGAACATCATCTCTATTTCTTGTTTGGACAAGAAAGGATTCTCATTTGTAATAAAGGATAAATCTTGTTCTGTTTATTTCAATGAAATGCTCTATTGTAGTGCACATCTCGTGAATGGACTCTATGTTCTAGACTTTGACAACCCTATCTATAACATAAATACCAAACGGTTCAAGTATAATGATTTGAATCAAACATATCTCTAGCATTGCCGCTTAGGTCACATAAATGAGAGTCGCATATTCTAACTCCATAAGGATGGACTTTTGGATTCATTTGATTTTGAATCATATGAAGTATGTGAATCTTGTCTTCAAGGCAAGATGACAAAAACTCCATTTAGTGGACATAGTGAAAGAGCTAATGACTTGTTAGGACTCATATATACTGATGTATGCCACCCTTTCAGGATAGTAGGTAGAGGAGGCTATCATTACTTCATTACTTTCACTGATGATATTAGTAGATATGACTATGTGTATCTGATGAGACACAAGTCAGAATCCTTTGAAAAGTTCAAAGAATTCAAGAATGAAGTACAAAACCAACTTGGTAAGCGTATTAAGATACTTCGATTAGATTGAGGTGGGGAATACCTTAGCCAAGAATTTCATGACCATCTCGTTGAGTGTGGGATCATATCTCAACTTACTCCACCTGACACACCACAATGGAATGGTGTATCAGAAAGGAAAAAAATCATACTTTATTAGATATGGCACGTTCGATGATGAGTCAAACAGAACTTCCTACTTCCTTCTGGGGATATGCTCAAGAGACAGCCGCTTTCACATTTAACCGCGTTCCATCTAAGGCTGTCATAAAGACACCATATACAATATAGACTGGGAAGAGTTCTAAAATGTCTTTCATGAAGATTTGGGGTTATGAGGCTTACGTTCGATGACAAGTCTCAGATAAACTAGGACCCAAATCAGAAAAGTGATACTTTGTAGGATATCCTAAGGAAACAAAGGGATATTACTTCTATAATCCCACACAAGGCAAAGTATTTATTACCAGAACTGGTGTCTTTCTAGAAAAGGAATTCATTTCTAGAAAAACTAGTGAGAGTCAAGTCGAGCTTGAAGAAATTCAAGATACACAAACTAGTACCGAAGCCTTAATGGAAATTGAACAGGTACCACAAGATATTGTGGATCATGATTTTGTTACACCACAAGAAATTATGGAGCAATAACCTGTTCAAGTAGCACAAGCTCTACGCAGATCTGATAGGGCTCGTCGTCAACCTGGGAGATATTCTTTTCTCTTGTCTGACAATGATGATGTAGTGCTAGTTGGTCTCAACAAGCCTACGTCTTATCAGGAAGCTGTACAAGGCCCAAATTCTGAGAAGTGGCTAGAGGCCATGAGATCTGAAATGGAATCTATGTACACTAACCAAGTATGGACTTTGGTTGATCCACCTGAAGGGATCAAACCCATTGGGTGTAAGTGGGTCTTCAAAGTGAAGACTGACATGGATGAGCATATGCATACCTATAAAGGTAGATTGGTAGCTAAAGGTTTCAAGCAAATTTATGATATAGACTATGATGAAACTTTTTCACCAGTTGCGATGCTCAAGTTTATTCGGATTTTACTTGCTATTGCAGCTTACTATGATTACGAGATCTGGCAGATGGATGTCAAAACTGTATTTCTTAATGAAAATCTACTCGAGGATGTGTACATGACACAACCTTAGGGTTTTGTAGATCCAAAGAATGCTGGAAAGGTTTGTAAGCTGCAAAGATCCATTTATGGATTAAAGCAAGCTTCTAGAAGCTGGAATCTTTGATTCGATGATGCAATCAAAACGTTTGGTTTTATTAAGAATGAAGATGAACCTTGTGTCTACAAGAAGGTTAGTGGAAGCATAGTCATCTTTCTCATATTGTATGTAGATGACATACTTCTCATTGGAAATGATATCCCTATTCTTCAGTCAGTGAAGACTTAGATTGGGAATTGTTTTTCAATGAAAGACTTATGTAAAGCAGCCTATATTTTAGGCCTTAAGATCTATAGAGATAGATCTAAAAGATTGCTTGGCCTAAGCTAGAGTACATACATTGACAAGGTGCTTAAACGTTTTGCCATGGAGAATTCCAAGAAAGGATTCTTGCCGATGTCACATGGTGTGAGTCTTTCGAAGACTCAATGCCCCTCTTCTAAGAAAGAAAGGGACCGTATAGATCATATTCCTTATGCATCTGCTATAGGGTCTATCATGTATGCTATGCTTTGTACTCGCCTAGATGTCTCGTATGCTTTAAGTATGACGAGCAGATTCCAGTCAGATCTAGGTGAAGGTCACTGGATAGCAGTCAAAAATATTCTTAAACACTTGAGAAGGACTCAAGATTATTTCTTGATCTTTGGACTCAAGAGCTTGTTATAAAGGGTTACACCGATGCCAGCTTCCAAACTGATAAGGATGATTACAGATCACAGTCAGGGTATGTGTTTTGCTTAAATGGTGGTGTTGTGAGCTGGAAGAGTTCAAAGCAGGACACAGTAGCTGATTCTACAATAAAGACCGAGTACATTGCTGCTTTAGCTGCAGTAAAGGGGGCTGTCTGGATCAGGAAGTTCATCACAGAGCTTGGTATTGTTCCTAGTATAGCGAACCCAATAGACCTTTATTGTGATAACAATGGGGCTATTACACAGGCTAAAAAACCTCGCTTTCATCAGAGATCCAAACACATACTACGACGATTCCATCTCATTCGAGAGATCATCGAAAGAGGAGATGTGAGGATATGCAGAGTCCTGACCGATGCTAACATTGCAGATCCTTTGACCAAGGCTTTGGCACAGAGGAAGCATGATGGTCACACTAGGTCAATGGGTATTCGATATCTTAGTGATTGACACTAGTGCTAGTGGGAGATTGTTAGTATTAACCCTAGTACCAATTATGAGATGATTGTAAAAGACTCATTTTATATCATATATCATTATTAATAAAAGGTAAAGTTGGTTATTATATTTATTTCAGTTCAGTGCCAATTGAATAAGTATAATAATGTCCTTGGGTAGTAGGTTCTTATCTACAACATATTAATTGGTTGAATTGATAGTGAGATATTGTAGATATACATGGAACACTACTATTAACTATTCCTAGTCAAGCATTAATATGCAAGGACAATATTAATGCATTGAGACTAGCATATAGGTCAACAGATGACTTAATCTCACAAGTCATGGATATGAGATATCAGGTTGACACATGGGTATATATTAGAGAATATATACTGAATGACCCGCCATGAGAATATTTCATGGATCATTATATGAGTGTCATAAACATTCTCATATGACTATTGGTATGAATAGTCCTTAGACCTGAAGTCACTACAGTTCCCTACATAAGGAGTTGTGTACTTTGGTATGGACAAACGTTACCTGTAACAAGGTGGGCAATAAAGTTGATCACTGGGCATGCAATAAATTATGCGGAAGGATGTGAGTGAATCTATCCCTTCCATATGATGGAAGCGATATCTATTGGCCCCTTGATTAGTAGGACACAAGAATGCATGACCATGCTCAAATTAGCCAATATGAGATATTGAGCTTATTTGATTGAGTGTCTACTTAGAGATCACGAAACATAAAGATTGATAAGAGGATGACACGTTCTATGTCTCATTGATCAATCTAGATATCAAGGATAGAAGAATTGAGTCATACAAGATAATAGACATGGAAAGGTTAGGTCAGATCTCGACATTTTCGTCACTTGGGTAGCACTGATACATTGCTAGATGCCACTCATTGCTTATGTTTCTAAAATGGTTTTCGATATATTGCCAACATTACGAGAACCTATTGGGTCACACGCAAAAAACATGTTGATTTGGAGATAGATTATGGGCTTAAGTTTAATTCGAATTATACACATTGAGTTAGACTCGAATGAATTCGGATTAGACTTATTGAGTAATGGGTTAGACTCATTGGTTTATTGGGTTAATGACTTATTGGGTTAATGATTAATCCAATATTCTAAATCCTACCCATTAAGATTAATGAATATTAATAGAGATTAATATATTATTAATCAAAAGGAAGATCAAGAGACAAAAATATTTTGTATTCATTGGATGAATACAAAAGTCATTTGTAAAAGTAACCTTTAGGTGAAGTAACCTTTAGGTGAAGTAACCTTTTTGGTGAAGTAACCTATTTGGTAAAGTAACCCTTTTGTGAAGTCACCTTATATAGATGAAGTGACCTTTTGGGTGGGTGTGCTCTTCTTGGCTTTTGCTCTTCTTCCTTCTTCCACTCTTGGCCAAAACTTCCACAAGAGGTTGCTAGCACAACCTTTGGTTGTTTCTTTCTCCATTTCATGAGTTCGTGAGATGGACAGAGAACATGTTCGTGTGGATACCATAGAGGCGCGGACGTGTTGATCACGCTGAGATCTACATCCTAAAGGAAAGTTGCTGTCGGGATTGCGAAGGGCACACAACAAAGGTATAACTTTCTCATGTAGAAAATTAGTACTTAGTATATGGTTTCCTTTTGCATGGATCTTCTTGATAGGAACTTATTTTTTTTCTGTGCTTTTTGGCGTGTTTAGTGCTATAGGTCCCTACAAAATGTATGTTTCTAGCTGAATCATATCATCTATCATAATACACCTTATTGTCAAATCTCTAAAAAATAGACTCAATTCTGTGAGTGTTTGTCAAACATTTTGAGGAAGTAAGTCATGGAAATCTACTAGAATAAGTCTTTACATAAATACATGATAGTCATGACTCTTCATTTCAAGCATCTTTAACTTGTTTATATCCATGCATCGAGTCATATTTGAGGCATACACATCTGAGAATTTGATTTCATTCAATCAACTACATAAAACTTACTTACTATCTTTGTCCAATGTATAACAGGCCTTTAGAAATTGATTGATTGTTTCATTTTTATGCAACTTTGGTCAGTTGGCTAGTTCTTTTAATTCCTCATATGATTTTATAGTGTCTTTAGTTCTTCTAAGTACATTTATCATAGTGTTGAAGATATTATCGAAGAAATTTTTCTCAACATGCATCACATCTAAATTATATCGAATGAATAGATATTTTCAATATGGCAACTCCTAAAAAATGCTCCTTTACTTCTAACCACACTTGCACATCCTAACAATATATTTATTTATCTCATCAGAATTAGGTTGAGATACTGGTAGAAATCTATAACTGTCTATTGTTACGATTCCGCAAGTGCACATATTCGTCGTCAGTAATAAAAATATCGATCCCACAGGGACTGGTTATATGTACTAGCAATTGTTCACTGAGGGTTAGCTCGACTACCAATGGTTGTGAATAATCTAAGGAAGAAAGGTCGGGAAGAAGAATCGAGAACTGGTGAGTCGAAGTGTTCACTTGGTTATAAGGGACTCTAGGAGGTCGGTTTCGTTGTGGTGGTGTTGATGTGTCACGTTTTATCCTACACTCGCTGTCCTTTATCATGCAATTGCCGGAAGCTAAAGCGGCTATTCTTAAATACCAGAATAAAGAAGGACCCTAAGAAGTCCTGTTACGATTTACCCCTGTCACTAAGGCACATCTTGAGGACACAACTCTAATTGGTAAGTTAAGAATAGTAGTTAAGAGCTAAGTTTGGTCTCTCGCTTCCTTGAGAAGAATTTGCCTCTCCTTTCAAGGATCCTAGATGTCCATGAACGGGTTACTCCTGTCACTAGGGCCCCTCGGGTGTACGATCTAGGGATAATCCCTCTACGAGGTTAACAAGTTCTACACAATCAAGTAACATGCAATTGAGACAAAGCATAAAAGATTATCCAACGAGTATAAGCATAGTTACGAGTTTTACATCAAACCGAGCCACAACTACTCCCTAGTCCTAGAACAAGAAATCTACTCCATGAGTGCCAGAAAAATCCCCGAAGACATAATGTAGATAGACATACAATCTTCAAACACAAAGAAAGAAAGGAGAGATGTGCTTATCCAATGACGACGAGTGACATTCAGATCCGATTCTCTGCTCCTAGAGTCGATGTGGTGATGGAAGATCATTGAACGGAGGTCCAAGATGGCGTGGGATGACACCAAGATGTTTCTCCAACTGACGGCTCATTTTCCCTCACGACCTTCCCTTGAGAAAAAGGGTTAAAATCCTTATATAGACTAGGGTTCGGCTGCGGCGACACGGCCGTGCCAAATTGGCACGGACGTGCCCTTTCCTTTCTCTGATCCGTTGCACGGCCGTGCCTGTTGGCATGGCCGTGTGGTGTCTGGGCTCGGCTCCTGGGGCACAACTGTGCAAGTATGCACGACCGGACACTTCTTGGTCTCAGTCAAGGTGTGGCACGACCGTGCAGGGTTGCACGGCCGTGTGCTGATCTGCCTCGATCTCGGTCGCATGACCGTGCAGGGTTGCACGACCGTGAACTTCTCCTCTTCACTCTGGTCACACGGCCGTGTGAGATCGCACGACCATGTTCTTTGGCTTGTTCCGGTGCGTCGATAATTGTCATTTTCACTCCGAAAGTTATCCCTGTCAACACAAAACCAAACAAAGAGCAGATATCCGAACAAAAGAGTATATATAATGGATTCAAGATGAAAGAGGTAATCATGCAACAAATATATATATGCATAAAGTACGTGAATGTGCGCCAAAACATGCGTAAATGATCATAATATTTGCGCACATCACATCCCCAGACTTGATCCTTTGCTTGTCCTCAAGCAAAACACTACAAACTATGTTCCTGGGTTCCTGCAGTGTTTCATAATCTCTAGTGCATTCACCTAACTCTATCAACTAGTTTCATTGATAAGCATGACTATGGAGGAACCTAAGTATGGCCTAAGCATAAGTCCTTTGTGCTCGGTGTAGTAAGTAACTCAAACTCTTCAAGTTTCAATTCTTTGTCCTAGTTAAGTCGTCATACAATTGAGTTCCTAATGTTTCTGGTGATAGGCACTTACCTGCCACACACTTGGCTCATTTTCCTTAAATTACACAAGGTCTCAAAGGGCACTTCTCGGAATCAAGAGAAACATAACATTCATTTCCCCAATAACCTAATTCGGTCTCAAAGGGGTGAATTATTAGTTTCCACTCACGACAACTATTTTTTTATCCCTTATTTTTTTGGGTGCTATAGAGGTGTAGCACTTATTACACATGCGATGCATATGTTGGGATTTAGATTTTTCCAAATGAGCTTCCATGATCCGAGGTTATCCGATAACCAAAATGTAAATAAAGAATCACCATGGGAACAAAAGTACTAAATAATTTGGATGAATCATAACTATTTCAAAAGTATATCTACCATTCAAGCTTAAGTGCTTAAGTGTAGTGAAAATAAGATCCTTAAGGTTAGGCCAAACTTATACCCAACTCCGTACAATACTTAGCTTATTTCATGCTACTAAAAATAGAGAAAGAAGATACACCAAACATACTAACACCATCTGGAAACTCATGAACTAAGAAAATGCTAGCTATTTTGCTATCGAACAAGTAGCAGAAAGAGTAGACGGTTTATGCTCTCAAATATGCCACAAAATTAAAGATAGAAAAAGAAAATGCAAATGAGGTGCAAGCAGAAACAAATAAAATGCAAATAAATAAAACAAGACTAAATAAAATATGCAAAAGCAAAATAAAGACCCGACTCGACTCAGGTTGTGCAACAACACCCCCCCCCAGACTTAGACTTTTCATCGTCTCGATGAAATCAATATGGTGATGGGGGTGGGGGATAAAGGGGCCCCCGATGTGTGTCAGGGGGAAACCTAGGCATACCAGAAAGATGGCCAAGGTGTTGATGATATTGATATAGGGCATCTACTTGTTGTCTAATGATATCCATATCATCCATAAAATTTCTCATCCTTTCCTGGTCAACATCATAATCCTGAACAAACCCTGTCACCTGACTATAGAAGTCCCTAGTGAACTGAAAATGGTCCTGTACCTCCCTAAACTGATCGTCAGATAACTTGAAGCAACCCTCCAACAATCATTGTTGGGTATTTTGCTTCTCATGAAGGGAGTCTAAAGAGGTGCGGAAATCAGAAAAATCAAACCTAGAGGATCTCGTGCCATAGGCGAAAGAGTGCCTAGGAGGTTCCGGATGCCCGGAAGGCTGCGGGAATCTTGATGACGAGGGCTCTTGGTGGTACTCGGGTAATTCTACAATGGAAGGTACAGTCTCGGGATGTAAATCAGTAATCACCCAATTCGCGGGGTCGCGAACTGAAGTGTACTCGGGGCAAGGAAGGGGTAATGGAAAACCATTGGATCTAGGGAAAGCAAATCCATTCTCATCCCGACAAATTATCTTCATAGCAAGACAAGAATCGATGTCGATCTTGTCATTACCATGAATTACCTCTAATCCATTAAGTGCACAACCCAGATTGAATGCTACTTGGGTGATTAATCCTCTAAACACTATCATCCTCGAAGATGCCTTAGCTGCCTTCCACAAAGTTTGTAAGAAATGAAACCCCGAATCAAAATCAGCTTTATTTAACATCGCCCAAAGAGAATACAGTTATATCTTTCTAACCACCCCGTTACTCTCTCCTCGACCAAAGATTGTTTTGCTCATCACTCGATGAAGGTATCTAAAGGTCGGGTTTTGCATGCATGATGCTTTGGCTCTAGAGGGCTTATAAGGGTCTTTTGATCCGGTTATCGACATCCAAAATTCATTCCACTTAATTTCATTATCAAATCCTCGGGCACCACTAATGGGTAAACCAAAACAGTTATTAAAATCACTAAAATTCTACCGAACTTCTTTATTCATCATCCTAAAAGTTATGACCCCTACATAGTCATCTTCAGAAGAAAATTTAACATCAAGTGAGCTCAAAAATTCAAGGACTAGGCGGGGGTAGGTCAGTGCATGAGCGTACATAATATCATTCCAATCTAAGGAGCTTATCATCCAATATACATCATCCCTAATTCCTAACATGTCTATAGTAATAGTATCCATATATTTAGTGCATGTAATCTTCCTAGCGACAAGTATATCATATTTAGCTTTTTGTTCATGATTTCTAAAAATGATATTGAATTCGTTTTCGTTACCTTCGTCGTGCGCCACCCTTTTTTCCTTTGTCTTTTGGAGTAGGAGCCTTCCCTTTGCCTTTGTCGCCTCCCGATGCGTCTCTTTCGCCAGATCCACCGCTTTTTCGACGAAGTCTCTTCAAGATCTGCGACATGGTGCGAGGCTTTGAGGAGTTTCTTGTGGAAATGGGTCTTGAGGATGGAAATAAAGAGGAGAAGGAAGGGAAAATAGGGAATTTTCTTCTCTCTTTTCGGTTTTGTGGTTTGAAGAATTTTTAGATCTAGATGTAGATCTAACCAAAAGTGAACTCTAGAGGTGGGAAATCAAGGATTGATGAGGTGTACTAGAGAGGAGAAGGCTTTTGGGAGAGAGGGAGATGGAAATAGGGTTTCTTGGAAGGGGAGGTGGCGCGCACGGGTTGAGACACGACCGTGTCTTATAAACATGACCAAGTCAGGCGAGATGCCGCACGGCCGTGCCGATTGGCACGACCTCCTTCTTTCTCCCCTCGGCCGAAGTGGCACGGCCGTGCCGGTTGGCACGACCCCTGTCTTTTTCCCCTCTGTATGAGTCGCACGGTCGTGCCAGTTGGCACGACCTAGATCTTCTTCCTCTCTGGCAGGGCTGCACGGCCGTGCCAATTAGCACGACCCATGCCTCTTTCTTCTCTACACAAGCCACACAACCGTGCAGAGTTGCACGACCCGTGGCTTTAGTCTCCACGTTAGCTTCACACGACCGTGTGAGGTCACACGACCAGCTCCTTTAAGTTCAAAGTGATTCGCTCTTCGTTATTTCGACTCCTCCATCGCCTCCACGCCCATGAAAATGCTCATGGCCAGCTCGTGGAGGCTATGCACATCTTGAAAATGAAATACCCAAAATAAAATGCTAGACTAAAACTCACTAGAGAAATATAACGACAAAAAAAAAAGAATGATGAACTAAAATGGAAGAAAAACCCTTGGGTTGCCTCCCAAGAAGTGCTTGTTTTAGGTCTTTTGCTCGACCCCGTTTTAGTTAATGCGGACTAAACCCTTGGAAGGACAGCTCTCCTCCTAGGATTAATGCTCTAGTCTGCGCCTTCATTTTCACTCATGTGGGACAAATGCATTTCTTGTTGCTTGCTGGAGGGGAGCTCTCATGGAAACTACACTCCTCAACTTTGTGTATGTTGATCTTGCGAGAATTTCCCTGAGAAGAGGGGTTGCAAATAGAGGAATCAGATAAATCAAACTCGATTTTTTCTTTGCTGATCTCCAAGGATAACCTATGACTTTTTACATCGATGATGGCTCCAACTGTGGCAAGGAATGGTCTTCCAAGGATAATTGATATCTTAGGGTCTTCCTCCATATCCAAGATAATGAAATCTGTGGGAACTATACATCCACCCACTTCAACTAGCACATCTTCCACTATTCCCATTGGGTATCTACATGAATGGTCAGCTAATTGCAGTGCCATAGTGGTCAATTTAATATTCTGGAGGCTCAGCTTCTTGCATAAAGAGTACGGAAGTAGGTTGATGTTGGCCCCCAAGTTGCAGAAAGCTCTCGGTATGAATTCAGAACCAATTTTACACGGTATGGAGAAGCTTCTTGGATCCTGAAGCTTTGGTGGAGAATTCGCCATAAGGAGAGCGCTACAATTCTCTGTCAATGTCACGGTCTCGAAGTCACCTTTTTGCCTCCTGTTAGATAAAATTCCCTTTAAAAATTTTGCGAACTTCGACATTTGGTGTAACACATCTATCAGTGGTACTTCTATGCAGATTTGTTTGATCTTCTTCAGGAATCAGTTAAACTCTTTGTCTTTCTGGGATGCTATAAGCTTCTGAGGAAAAAGGGATCGTCTGATTCTGTGGGGGTAGCTTGAAGAGTTTCTCTAATCTTTTTAGTAGCCTCTTCTCCCTCCCTATTTTGAGTCTAATTGGGCAATAGGAGAGAAGGCTCCTTCTCTGAGTCAAGTTCCTTCTGAGTAATGATTTGAGGATCTCCCACAGTACGTCCGCTTCTCAGCTCAATGCGGTTGCAATGTTCTATTGGATTTAAGTCTGACTTCCCTAGGAATGTACCCTGTGCTCTTGAGACAGACTGAGCTATCTGAGCTTTCTGGCTGTCTTGCATCTTCTGGTGTTTTTCAGAGTTTTCCAGCCTCTGAGTCAGTTGTTTGATCTCGTTCCTCTTCTCCTTTTGCTCCGAGAGAGCTTCCTCAAGCATCTTTTCAATCCTGGACAGTTATGAAGGTTGCTGTTGTTGATAGGTCTGTTGTCCAGATTAGTGGCTCTGTTGCCCCAGGTTGATAATTCTGATGTGTTGGTTCTTGATTCTGATTATTTCGGTGTGAGAAATTGGGATGATTCCTCCATCCAGGATTATATGTATTGGAGTACGGGTTATTTTCTCTCTGATTGTAGCTGGTTATTGCATCACACTACTCAAGTTGGTTCATCTGTGCTTGTATCGGCCCAAAGGGGCAAGTGTCTTGAGCGTGATTCGTACTTCCACAGGTGTCGCACACGCATGCTATTGCATTAGCTGTGTTGCCTCCCATGGCATCAAATTTCTTGGTCAGAGCGTCCAGCTTTGTAGACATCAGTGTAACTGCATCTACGTCGAATTTCCCTGACGCTTTAATTTGATTCCCTGTAAAAGAGCCACTGGATCTTTCAGATGCCCATTGATGGTGGTTCTGCGTCACATTCTCTATGATCTCTTCAGCTTCATCGAGGCTTTTGTTCATCAGTGCTCCTCCTGCTGCAAAATCAAGAGATACCTTCGTGTGATAATTTATCCCATTGTAGAAGGTGTACAGAACCAACTATTTTTCAAGGCCATGATGGGGGCACTGTCTTAGCATACTCTTGAATCTGTCCCAAGCTTCAAATAATGATTATGAGTTTATCTGTTTGAAGCTGGCAATCAAGTTCCTCATGCGAGCAGTTTTGCTGGGTGGGTAGAACTTATCCAGAAACTTCTGCTCACACTACTCCCAGGATGATATGCTGTTCGCTGGAAGGGAGTTCAACCACTGCTTGGCTCTGTCTTTCAGGGAAAACCCGAAGAGAAGTAGTCTGACTGATTCTGGAAGGACCCTGTTCACCTTCATAGTGCCACAGATATCGTAGAACAACTCTAGGTGGTGGTTCGGGTCCTTATGTGGTCCTCCTCCAAATTGATTTTGTTAGACCATGTGGATTACTGCGGGCTTGATTTCAAAGTTGTTGGCTTCAATGGGCGGTCGGGTGATACTAGACCGAACCCCTCATACATATGGTGCCGCGTAATCTTTCAGCAGTTTGTTGACCATTTCTGAGGATTCTTGTGCTGCTTGGAATGCCTTCTGTAGATTTCTTTTTCTCAGAAAGGTCCTGTCAATCTCTGGATCGAAGGGTAGTAGCTTTCCTGGAAGGTTAGCTCTACGCATGCAATAATAAGATATGAAATATGATAGCGGAATAGAAAATAATAATAAAAAAAAAGAAGAGATGAATGCGGAAAATTAAGAAAAGAAAAGAAAGCCTAGTCTAATCCAATATGATTTTGCTAATGTTATAGATGCAGTCCCTGGCAACAACACCAAAAACTTGTTACGATTCGGCAAGTGTACGGATTCGTCGTCAGTAATAAAAATATTGATCCCACAGGGACTGGTTATAAGCACTAGCAATTGTTCACTAAGGGTTAGCTCGACTACCAATGGTTGTGAATAATCTAAGGAAGAAAGGTCGGGAAGAAGAATCAGAGCTGGTGAGTCGAAGTGTTCACTTGGTTATGAGGGACTCTAGGAGGTCGGTTTCATTGTGGTGGTGTTGATGTGTCATGTTTTATCCTACACTCGCTGTCCTTTATCATGTAATTGCCGGAAGCTAAAGCGGCTATTCTTAAATACCATAATAAAGAAGGACCATAAGAAGTCCTGTTACGGTTTACCCCTGTCACTAAGGCACCTCGGTAAATCTTGAGGACACAACTCTAATTGGTAAGTTAAGAATAGTAGTTAAGAGCTAAGTTTGGTCTCTCGCTTCTTTGAGGAGAATTTGCCTCTCCTTTCAAGGAAGTATCCTAGATGTCCGTGAACGGGTTACCCTTGTCACTAGGGCCCCTCAGGTATACGATCTAGGGATAATCCCTCTATGAGGTTAACAAGTTCTACACAATCAAGCAACATGAAATTGAGACAAAGCATAAAAGATCATCCAACGAGTATAAGCATAGTTACGAGTTTTACATCAAACCGAGCCACAACTACTCCCTAGTCCTAGAACAAGGAATCTACTCCATGAGTGCCAGAAAAATCCCTGAAGACATAATGTAGATACACATACAATCTTCAAACACAAAGAAAGAAAGGAGAGATGTGCTTATCCAATGATGACGAGTGGCCTTCGGATCCGATTCTCTGCTCCTGGAGTCGATGTGGTGATGGAAGATCGCTAGACGGAGGTCCAAGACGGCGTGGGATGACACCAAGATATTTCTCCAACTGACGGCTCGTTTTCCCTCGCGGCCTTCCCTTGAGAAAAAGGGTTAAAACCTTATATAGACTAGGGTTTGGCTACGGCGACACGACCGTGCCAATTTGGCACGGCTGTGCCCTTTCCTTTCTCTGATTACGTTGCATGGCCGTGCCTGTTGGCACGACCGTGTGGTGTTTGGGCTCGGCTCCTAGGGCATGGCTGTGCAAGGACGCACGACCAGGCACTTCTTGGTCTCGGTCAAGGTGTGGCACGGCTGTGCAGGGTTGTGTGCTGATCTGCCTCGGTCTTGACCGCACGACCGTGCAGGGTTGCACGACCGTGCACTTTTCTTCTTCAGTCTGGTCACACGGCCGTGCGAGATCGCACGACCATGTTCTTTGGCTTGTTTCGGTGTGTCGATAATTATCGTTTTCGCTCCAAAAGTTGTCCCTGTCAACACAAAACCAAACAAAGAGCATATATCCGAACAAAAGAGTATATATAATGAATTCAAGATGAAAGAGGCAATCATGCAACGAATATATATGCATAAAGTACGTGAATGTGCGCTAAAACATGCGTAAATGATCATAATATTTGCGCACACCATCTATTTGTTCAATGATTTCTTCACTTGAAGCATGGACTATTGGGGAAAGTTTTTCTAACTACAACATTCTTAATGTTTTTTTATTTTGCCTGAAAGGATCAACTGGTAAAAATTTAAGGCGATTATCAAACCAAAATACCTTCCCATTGCAAGGTAATGAAAATGCATTACACTCTATCATGTAGTGTGAGAATGATAATTTACTAGCCAAGCTCTATCCTGAAACTCCGCCCATGATAAACCAATCATGGTTAGTCCCAAGCCCACATAAAGGAGGAGGGTTACGTTAGGTTGTCAGCCAGAGTAAAAATTATAGCAAATGTTCAATGAATGAATCCATTAAACTATTGTGTTAATAATAGGTTATTCCTCGAAAGGAACGCGTTGCAGGGTCCGACTGTAATGTCTCGGTAATGATAGCTACATCTCTAGAACTTGGGTATAGTGTTACAAATGCAAGAATTCACGTTGTAGGATCCGACTGTAATATATTGGCAAGGACCACTACATCTCTATGAGAACTT
Source organism: Zingiber officinale (assembly GCF_018446385.1). NCBI lineage: Eukaryota > Viridiplantae > Streptophyta > Magnoliopsida > Zingiberales > Zingiberaceae > Zingiber > Zingiber officinale. The sequence goes on along the minus strand of NC_055987.1, from coordinate 60,314,155 downwards.
GGATATAGTGTTAAATGTTGGTATATGAAGCACTAGACGATCGAACCTGACTATTGATAATGGTAAAAGGTTTTAAGTTAAGTGTTATTATTGTTCTAATAAGTTAAACTGAGTGTGCAGGGAAGTCCTAAGTGATCTTAGGCAAAGGGAAAGTTCTAGCTGCGATTAGGCAATGAAGTCCTGGTCCAGGGGACTAGGCAAAGTCTTAGCTGATTGAGCACGTTGGGCGAAATCATAGGGTCAAGGATGCTAGGTGAGAGTTCTGGGGGTCATGGACACCAGGAGAAAGATTGGACGGGTCGGGGATCAGATGTCTAGCATGAAGTCCTGATATCTTGGATGCTGAGTAAAAGTTTAAATAGTCTAGAAGACCGATCTAGTAAAAGGTAATCTCTCCTGAGAGGAGTAGATGAGGACACGTTCTTTGAAGAGGGAATAGTAGGCGTCGGTCTGACTTAGAGTTTTAGCGAAACTCAAAGTCAGGACCGGACAGTCTGACGGCTATTAAAACTTATTATGCTTCATATATTATTGCCTAGACTAACTTTATTTTGTAAGAAGAAGAGGTTGCAAAAAAAGTTGGTTCGGGTGCCCGGAGTTGTTATGGGCCCCTAGGCAAATTTTCATCAAGGGAGAGTCCCGGGAGGGTGCCTAGTCAGGCACCCTGGTGGTCCGAGAGCCCGGACTAACTGACCCACATCAGCGGTCCAGGCGCCCGGAGGAAGTCAGGGCGCCCAAACGTAGATAAACTTCGAGGATGAAGTTTTAATGAGAACTCACCATGTCAGCACAATCCAGGCACCTAAAAGGGGATCCAAGCACCTGGACAAGACTATAAAAAGAGGCTTCGACCAGTAGCTTCAATACATCAATTGAAAGAAGTTTCTCTCCTATGCATTGCTCAGAAAACGCTTCTACAACGCTCAAACACTGTTTTGACGACCGAAGGCTCGATTCTTCAAATCTATAGATTGTCGGTACATTTAAATTATTGCAGTTCTTCAAAAATTGTAGATCTTTACTTGAATTCTTTTGAACTAATAGTGATTATCCATCAAAAGCACTCAATGAGTGTGAGCCTTGGAGTAGGAGTCATCATAGGCTCTAAACCAAGTAAAACTTGAGTGTGTTAGAATGCTGTTTATTTTTTAATTTCCATTTTTCACTGCGTGTTTTAACTGATCAAACATTTTTTAAAAAGTGAAAGTCACGAGCGTTATTCACCCTCCCCTTTAGTGCTTTCAATCCTACAATTGGTATTAGAGCGGAATCTCTTTAAATCGGTGAAACCTTCAAGCATTTTTTCATGGTATTTTTAAAAAATTTTTGGAGTCGATCGGAATCGATACTATCACCCATTCCAATCAATTTTTCACAATAGAGTTTTTAATTTCTCAAAGTCGGTGCAACACCACTCGAGTTCCTAGTCTTGGAACATTCGCTATTCGTTTTTTGTGTGCAAGGTTTTTTTATCAATGGTCCACCAAGAATGCTACAGTACTGCTCAGCTGTCTCTTTTCTCTAACAAGGACTTTAGTTACTAGAAAGGTCAGATGGAGTACCACTTGAAGACACAAATCGAATATGGATCATCATCTGAACTGATTTCTCACTACCACTCAACGACCTTGGAAAACCAGTATCATGCGAAAAATGGGACTAAAACATAATGAAGAAAATTGAGGTCAATACAAAAGCTACTCAAACTCTACAATGCAGACTCACCAAGGAAGAGTTGAACTGAATCGACCTATTCTCAAGCGCGAAGAACTTATGGGAGAAACTGATCAAATTGCACGAAGGGACGTCTGATACTAAGGTAAGTAAAAGAGACCTAATTTTTAATAAATTATATAATATAAATATGTAGGAGGGTGAGATGGTGAGCCAGTTACACCCACACATCCGAGATCTTCTCAATGGCCTCCACACAATCGAACGAAAGTGGAGAACTATGACATTATTAGGTACACACTTAATGCATTTCTGATGAACACTTTATGGGCATCCATGGTAGATGGTTACAAAGTCTCTAAGGATCTTTCGGTAATAAAATTAGATGAGCTAATTTCAAAATTTGAATTGCATGAACAAACTAATGCACTGCCGACCGAGAAAGATATTGCTATGATCATAGGTACAAGCAGAATAAGGGAACCAAAAATCAAGCGGTAGACCAAACCCAAGTCTGAAGAAGAATCGAACTGAGAAGACGACGATGAAATCACTGTCGAGATTGTGACCTGGTACGAAAACTATACAAGAAGAAGAAGGGTTTCACGAAACATGAGATCAAGAAGGTGATTCAATTAAAAATGAAACCATCAAGTCTGAACCTCGACATAAAGGCCTAGTTTGAAGTCATCTGCTACGACTGCAACAAGAAGGGACATATCAAGGTAAATTGTCCAAATCAGAAGGAAACAAAGAAGCAACAGAAGAAGAAGGTGCTGCATGCAACGTGGGATGAATCTTCATCAAAATATTTCGACGAAAATCTCGAACCGACAAGCTTCCTCTCGCTTCTAGCCCAAGAACAAGTCGTCGAGTCTGAAACAGAAAGCGAATCGGAAGTCAAGTCCAAGAGAAGCCACAAATCTATATCCATTTCTGAAGGGCCTAACAACACTATAAGTTCCTCTTAAGTAGATAAATTATATAACTTGATAAACTATCTGATGTGTAAGCTGGCCAAATCCAACATCTGGATCAAGTCACTCTTAAAGGAGGTAACAACCCTTAAGGAAGTGATTAACTTAAGTCCCTTGACCTAACCTGTTCAAACTGGAACTTTAACTTAAATCCAATAACTTGAGGAAGAAAATTCTAGCATGAAAAGTTAAGTCAAGAAACTAAAGGACACATCCGTATACAATTGATCCGAACTCGAGTATAAGGCTAAACAAAAATTTAAATCTTATCTGTCTCTTATTAATCGAACAAATAGAAAAGTAATCCAAGTATAGGTCCCCAAATTTAACTTGATTAATCAAGTTGGACTTGATCAATATTGGATCCCCAAGGATCAAATACACTATAGTTTAACAAACCTTATCGAGGCTATGATTCAGGGAGAGCTAATAGAAAGACCATCTTCATTATTAGATAGACCTGGTTGATATTTGCTTTACTACTTTCCTTATACATACTTAGATTAGGATAAGCAAAAACTTAGGCTTGATCGACACTTGACTTTAAGTTTTTTAAAAGGCTTTGTCTATAAGTGGTTGTTGCTCTAATATCCAAGAAAGCCTAGTGTCTCGCCATAACCTAGAAGTCAATTATCGAAATGGATGTTTAATTGACTAACTGTTAAACCTTAGTCTAACTCAAATGTAAATTAATCCTTAGAATTTAATCTAAATTGAAGATAAAATTACCCATCTCACAAAACTAATAAGGTTTCCTGATTGACAATATAAAAAAAGGTGAGATGGATTTAGGTTTAAAATAAACTTAGTTAAATCAAACTTCAGCTAATTAACTTAATTAAAAATAAACCAAAATCAAACTTAAACTAATTAAATTTAAACCTAAATCAAACTTAATTAATCAAATTAAACCTAAATTAACTTTAAAAAATAAACTAAAATCAAACCTCAATCAAAGTTAAACTAATCAAATTAAAACTAAATTAATTAAAATCAAATGTTAATAAAACTTAAACTAATTAAATTTAAACCTAAATCAAACTTAATTAATCAAATTTAAACTAATCAAATTAAATCTAAAATAATTAAAATCAAGCGTCAATCAAACTTAAACTAATTACCTTAATTAAATTTAAACCTAAATCAAAGTTAATTAATCAAATTTAAACTAATCAAACTAAAACTGAATTAATTAAGATCAAACATCAATCAAACTTAAACTAATTACCTTAATTAAATGTAAACCTAAATCAAACTTATTTAATCAAATTTAAACTAATCAATTTAAAACTAAATTAATTAAATTCAAACGTCAATCAAACTTAAACTAATTACCTTAATTAAATTTAAATCTAAATTAAACTTAATTAACCAAATTAAACCTAATCTAATTAAAACTAAACCAAAATCAAACTAAAATCTAAGTTCAAGTTAATCAACCGTCTCACAAACACCCATAGTAATAAGATGATTGAAAATCTTGATTGGGTGAAATAGAAAATAAGGGGTTGAATTCAATCAATCCATCTTATAATCCGTTTAAATTGGATCCAAATTAAAAACTTTGTGTGTAGGAACATAATGATTTGGACCAATGGATGTTGGATAGTGGATATTCCAGATATATGACTGAAGACATGTTGAAGTTCACCAAGCTAAAACTCAAGAACTTAAGGTCGGTTGCGTTTCACAACGACAGAAAACTTAAGGTAATCAGAACAGGTAATATCGAACTGAGTTCATATTTCATTATTCGAAAAGTCTTATTAGTTGATAAATTTGATTTTAACTTACTTACCATAAGTTAACTCTGTGACTCTGAATACTTAGTAACTTTCTCGAACTTTGAATGCGCAATTAAAAATGTCAAAAATTCTGAAATTACACTTAATAGAAATTAAGAAAAATAACATTTACACAATTAACCTACCAACCTCTCACTCAAGCGTCTATTAACCCAATAAGAGGAAACCAAATTGTGGCACAAATGTCACGCCCCGAGGAGACCCAGCCAGAGGAAAATTCAGCAGCATCTCCCCTATACCAGTGACAATCTGAATCATTTCTACATCCATAGATATACATCATCCATACACGACTGGAATATATACACAACCACACAATTTATATTCAGCCCACTCGACTGTAACAACAAAAATATAACTATGCAGTTATATATATATATGTAACAGCCCACTCGACTGTACTAAATGAAGGGCGCTGGAATTCCATTCTGTTTAAATTTTCTCGTATAAAAATTGTACAAGTATAGAACTATTCCTAGCAACCCGCATGTTCAATCAGACATGTGTTTGATCAATCAAGCAAGTTCTTGACTGATCAAAGCACACCTTGATCGAAGTACAAGATCGTTGGCCTCTTGTGTTGGTATTCAAAATCGATACAAAGAAAACTCGACTAATTACGCATCAAAATTAAAGAACTAGTTGTACCTTTCTTCGTAGCTAAAGACCTCTTGATCTTCTGCCGTATTCCTCTCCTTTTCTTGGACGTCGTGTGGGCGACAATCTACCAAGACAAAACCACCCTTCCTTTCTTCTCTTCCAAACTGTCGGCCATAAAAGGAGCTCTAGGATGGGGCACCTTCTTTTCTTCTCCCTTTTCTTCCTCTTCTTCCTCTTCTTCAAGCCACCACCCACCAAGGGATCCTAGCAAGGAGGAGCGCTGACCCTTGCAAGGAGGGGTGTCGGCCCTAGCAAGGTTGAGGGGAGGGGCGCCGGCCACAAGGAGGGAGGAGATGAGGGGCGTCATCCCTAAGCAAGGAGGAAGGGGGCACCGACCCTAGATGAAGGAAGAGGTGGAAAATTGGGTTTTAGGAGCCACCACCTACTCCTATTTATAGGCTTGTCATCGGTTACAAAGAAAGAAAAATTACAGAATTCTGTTTAGAAAAAATCTCTCTTTCTATAACCGAATTCTATTTAGAAAAAATCTCTCTTTCTATAACCAAGTTAAACCAAACCAAGTTAAGTTAAACCAAACCAAGTTAAGTTAAACTAAACTAAGTTAAACCAAACCTAGCTAAACCAAACTAAGTTATGGATGGGTGGATGCGAGGCTTTATATAGAGGCTAAAACAGGGACCTAGAGGAGGAATTGGTTTAGGCCTCCTGATGGGCTTGAGCTTCCTATGTTTAGCCCGAACACCCAACCTAAGTCCATCAATAATAACTCATACCACTAAAGGGTTATTATTGAACTACCGCACCAATCCTATATTATAATATGGGCTCCTTCTTATCATGAGTGCGTTAATCTCCTCATGTTTAAGATATCGTATGTTCGTTAATTAATTGAGTTACTGACAACCCAATTAATTAACATCTGATTCGAAGAGTAGTACCACTCAACTTTATTATCATGCCGGACTAAGTCCACCTGCAGGGTTTACATGATAATTCTTATGAGCTCCTCAAGGGGGCATCATCAACCTAAATAATTAGGATATAGTTTCCTTCTATAATCAACAATACACCATATAAACAGTACTATTTCCCAACTCATCAAGCTTATTGATTTAACGAATAAATCTCACCCATTGATAAGTTAAAGAAATAAATACTAAGTATACGTGCTTGTTATTATATTGGGATTAAGAGGTCGCACATCCATAATAACAGAGGTTCTGTTCTTTTATGTAGTCAGTACAAATCGAACAACCCCAAATGGTCCTGCTCAATACACACATAGTGTACTAGTGTAATTTTATAGTTAAGACAGACTAATACCAAATTACACTACAACCGTTCCAATGGTTTATCCCAATCCATCTTGGTTGTGGGCTACTATTTATAATTTATAAGGAACCGATAACATGATCTCTTGTGTGGCACCACACACCATGTTATCTATAATATAAATTAAATGGACAACTGCATTGACATATATATAAATATAAAATGTAAACATTTAACCAAAGTGATTCTCATTTCAAAATATTTTAAAACTAGATGTTCATACAAAAACCGGGCTTATAGTATACATCCCAACACTAAAAACAAAAAAAATACAGCAGAAATCGATAGAAAACCATTACAAAAAAAAAAACTGCTAGCTAGCTAGGCTTACACAATACAACAAAAAACACAAAATACCACATAATAACACTCCGGAACCAAAACCTAAATTACATTGCTAAGTAAACCAAAAACAAGACCAAATAAAGTATATAAAAATCAGAAAACAAGTCTTCGGATGTGACGTGGGAACCGACAGACAGGATACTCCAAGCGACTCCAAAAATCTACCTACAACTTGAAATAGAAATAGCTCAACGGTGTGAGTTCAAAGAACTCAACGGATATCAAGCTGGCATTCCTGGTAAGATATAACTAACAGAAATAATCATGCGGTACAGTTTCCTGAACAAAAGTAGGGAATGCAGACTGAAAAGGCTGAAGAAACTGTACTCACCAGGGTCTCCTATCCGGAACATACGATCGTCAGACTAAATACCTCATGTCTCCTGTATGCATGTCAAACATATGCAAACAACAAAATGCATCAACCAATATGCAGCAATCACAAACAATAAATGCAATCATGCAATATGATGCAAAATGACATGTGTCACCCCTGACACCAGTCAGCCATCTCACACGCGATGGTGAGACTGAGTGGGTAGGGCTATGACAACTGTGCACTCTGCCATCACTGCTCTAAGTGACCGAGTGGACAGGATGCTGTCGGAGTACACCTATCCTCCTACCCCAAATAGAGTGGGCGAGCTCAATGCTCTCATCTCCCTATATCATAGTCAAGGGGAGGGATCCCTGCCCGCTACATGCTGCAGTCATCGCTACCCAGGAGCGGACCAGCGAAGCCTTGACAGAGCAAGCTGCACACACGCTGCCTGATGTACCACTAACTCATGAGTGGTTGTGCGTGCAGACCATGTAACTAACGATGCGCTCAACAATAATGGAGCTGACCATCATCAGCATGCAATCATGCAAGATGGTGCATGACACTAAGCATGTAATTCCTAACCATAATCACCTCTACATAATATGTACCAAACAGGAAAATAAATCATACTATGACCTAGGTATCACATATCTAAGTACACATGCCCAATAATAAAATCCAAAAAACTAGTCCTATACTCAGTGAAGCCTAGTATGTCACTTCCTCTAGGAACTAAGGTACACATGGTAATAATCAAAAGATATAGACATGGATACATAACATGCAACAAACATAACATACTATAGGTATCAAATAGTGACATACCAAGGGTAATTCTAAACATGATCATTGCTACTAGCTATAAATTACTATGTATATCAAATTGACAATATCATAAAAAATAAGTCAAGAGATACCTGTCTTAATCTGTCGATCGTGTCAGAACAAATCCCACATCGAAATGCCCGTCTCGAATTAACGTTTTGCAAATCATATAATGTATAGTTTAGCTAATCATATAACCAACAACTAGCTAAACCCAAAACCCAATCCTCATTCGATTAGGTATTCTCATTTAATTCCATCTAACAATCCAAATCAAATTAGATAATTAATCTATCCTTAATCCGCCAATCAATTCCTTAGTTCTCTCAAATTAATCACAAATCAAATCCCATCATTCAATCACATACCCCAATTGAATTAGTCTAGAAGTAAACTAATAACTCAAATGAAATATGTACAGTACATATCATCCCCAGTAAGAATTCAAAGAACAAGTCACTGAAACAAGCTCACCTGAATGTATAAACCAAGATCGGATTCCACAACTTTAGCAACAACTTAATCCTATAGATACCCAAAACCTAGAAATCGATCAACCATATCTAGGAGTTGCTTCAGGATCCAAATCAGTAGAGCCATTAAGGTTTTGGAATCATAAAAATTCAAGAACACAACTTACCCCTTGAACTAGATCCGAGATCTCTCTCTCGGTGGGAATCGAGATGCTGCGATGGCAATGAGCCGATAGAAGATAGTGTTGGTGCGGTTAGCACTAACGGTCGAACCCAGATTTTGCTGAATGACAAAATAGATTAAGTTAGTTTTGCTATTGATCTAACACTCTGGCCGAGTGTGCAGGAGAAGTCCAGACAGGTCGACGGGCTGACTAGATGTCTGGCACGAAGCCCAGCTAGGTCGACAGGCCGACCGGATAGTTGGCACAAAGTACAAACAGGTCGACGGGCTGACCGAACGTTTAGCACGAAGTCCAGCTAGGTCAACGGGCTGATCGAATAGCTGGCACGAAGTCCAGACGGGTCGAAGGGCTGACTGGACGTTTGGCAGACAAGTGAAGGTAAGTTACTGGAGGGGAGTGACTATGAGGACGCATTCCCGGGAAGGGAACTTAGGCGCCGATCCGACTTAGAACCGTCTCGGAACTCTAAGTCGAGATCTTGACTAGATTCCGGTATCGGAGAGACGGAATCTAATCACTATTTTTCTTATCTATAAACTATGCTAACAATTTATGTTGCAGGGTATAATTGCCTCAAACTAAAGTTTTTCTTGCAGGAAGAAGTCTGCTAGAAAACTTGGGTCCGGGCGCCCGGGAGGTACCCAGGCGCCCGAAAGGTACCCAGGCGCCCTGAGGTCCGAGCGCCTGGAGACAAATTCTATCATCTTCGCGTCGCCTCCACGTGGAGCCTCCTGGTTGGGTTGGCTACGTCATGGTCGAGATTCCGTGAAGGTTCCAGGCGCCCCGAGCCTCCTATATAAGTAGGGTCAAAGGCGGAGCTCTGACAACAACCGACAATCAGATCTTCAGTGCTCATGCGACGCTGCCAAAAGCTCACCGACAAGTTTCTTTCTCTCTCTATTTTGGTTTTCATAATTGTAGGCATTTTTTTTCTAATAATTCCTGTACTTTCGTGTACTTTCATTGTAATTCTCATTTTGGATTATTAGTGATTGCCCACCGAAAGCACCCTTGTGTGCGGACCTTAGAGTAGGAGTCGACACAGGCTCCGAACCAAGTAAAAATTACTTGTGTCATCTCTCTTTACTTTACTTTTTTCTGCTACGTACTCTCATTAATTTTGAATCGATATTCACCCCCCCTCTATCGACTCTTCATGATCCAACAAGTGGTATCAGAGCAGGTACCGCTCTGATTTGGTGCAACCACTAGTCAAACAAGGGGTTGACATTTTTTTATTTTTTTGGCTTTTCAATTTTTCGCATAATTCCAAACTGATATTATTACCTTTTTGGAAATATTTTCTCGTTGCAGTTAATCTAAATTAGTGCAACACCAATTTAGTTTTTCTCTATTATTTCTATTTCCTCCCACACTACTAATCCAATACCAAGTCTTGGGACTTTGCTTGTCTATCTACTCTCTTGTGTGCAGGATGTCTCAGATCGAAGGCTTCAGTACGGTGCGTCCTCCCCTATTCAACGGGGATGATTTTTCGTACTGGAAGAAAAGGATGGAGGTCTACCTAAAGACAGACTTCGACCAATGGCTCAGCGTCACAAAAGCCTACAGACCACCAGTTGACAACTCCGAAAATCTTCTTGATCTCGAACAATGGACGTCAGACATAAAGAAAGCGTCGACGGAGAACAAGGCGATCAAAACACTACAATGCGGACTAACTAGGGAAGAGCTGAACCGGGTAGGACCGCATTAGACCGTGAAAGAACTCTGGGACAAGCTAATCGAGCTGCACGAAGGAACCAGCGACACTAAGGTAACAAAACGTGATTTATTATTAAATAAAATATTTAACATAAAAATGCAGGAAGGAGAAATGGCAAGTCAGCTTCACGCGAGGATCAAAGATATCCTCAACGGGCTTCACGTGATAGGCCACCAGATGGAAAACAGAGATCTGATAAGGTACGTGTTAAACGCATTTCCATGCAATAGTTTGTGGGAATCCATCGTGGATGCTTACCAAATTTCTAAAAATTTATCTAAACTAAAATTATACGAACTTTTTTTTGTGAATTAGAACTACACGAACAAACTAACACTAGATCCGAGAAAGGTATAACCTTGTTTGCAGGTTCCTCTAAAGAAAAGAAGAACAAGCCTGAACCTGAAGAAGATTCTGACCAAAACTCTGAAGATGAAGAGCACCTGGTGAACTTGGTAAGGAAGATGTTCACCAGGAGGAAGAGGAGCTTCAGCAAGAAAGACCTTCAGAAGATCAATTCTCCAACAGAATCAAGGAATGTGACGTACTTCGGATGTAACAAGAAGGACCATTACAAGAATGAGTGCCCGAGATTGAAGAACGACAAACCGAAGACGACCAAAAAGAAAGCCCTCAAAGCGACGTGGGACGACACCTCCTCGGATGAATCGGAGGCCGAAGATCAGATGCACCAAAGTCATCTTGCACTAATGGCCTACGAAGCTGAGTCGGAAGGCGAATCAGAAGACGGGTCCAAACCCGAATTGAGCCACGAGTCCGTACTCGTTTTCGAAGGTCCCGAAAAGGTATATCTTAACTTAAATAAAAAATTCTTTAAAATTATTTTGTGTTTGAATAATAAATTGGTTAAATTAGAAAAAGTAAATGAATTACTCCTTGAAGAAAATCAAAATCTCAAGGAACAACTCACGAATAACAACCCAACTCAAGATCTAACACTTGAGGAAGAAAATTTGACACTAAAATTATAAATTAACAAATTAAAAGATATGTTAGAGAAATTCACAACAAGATCTAAGAACTTAGATCTAATTTTGAACAACCAAAAAGCAATTTATAATAAAATCGGACTTGACTATAAGTCAAGCTCAAATAAAACATTTAAATCATTAATAACCCAATACAAACCAACAAATAAAGCTTGGATTCCGAAAGCATGTATAACCATACAAGTAGGACTTAACCAATATTACATACCTAAAGACAAAATATATTACGTAAAGTCAAATAAATCAAATAAAAAATCAGAATACAAACCTAGACCAAAAAAATTAAAAATATAAATATTTTAAAACTCACCAAAACTCAGACTATCATCAAGTAAATTATAACTATAAAAGAAATAGACATAAACCTAGAACGAAAAATTAAATTAAAGGCCAATAATTCAGAAGGAGGCTCCAGAATAGCTAGCACCTCCAAAACTAACCTACCCGGAAGGGTAACCCAAACTAATCTACCCAGCAGGGTACTTAGGACTAATTAGAAAAGGGTTCAAGTTTAACTTGAAAATGATACTGGTGAAATTTTGGATGATAGTACGTTAGGGAAACTTAGTCTATGCATGTCTAGGAAGATATGACTTCGACCTGGTGCATTTGATTAAGTGGAACTGATCGAAGCAACCCTTTATGGATCCTAACCAGTTAGACCAAGGTTTTGTACTAAGTCCAGTGGATAAGACTATTTGAAAAATCTCGAAGGCATGGTTACTCTAATGATGTCCAAGTGACTCACCACAACCCAGAAGTTTATCCAAAGAATACTTATTTGTTGGACCCAAAGCCAAATCTGAATCTAACACAAAGTTAAACCAAACCCTAAAATTGAAACAAATTCATCTCACAAAATTATAGGATTTCCTGATTGAAAACGTAAATCGGGTGAGATGACTAAGGACTAAAATTAAAATATTAAAATTAAATTAAATTAAAATTAAAATATTAAATTAAATTAAATTAAAATATTAAATTAAATTAAATTAAAATATTAAATTAAATTAAATTTAAATTAAATTAAAATAAAATATTAAATTAAAATAAATTAAAATATTAAATTAAAATAAATTAAAAAATTAAAATTAAATTAAATTAAATTAAAATATTAAATTAAAATAAATTAAAATATTGAAATTAAATTTAAATTAAATTTAAATTAAATTTAAATTAAAATTAAAATTAAATTAAATTAAATTAAAATATTATATTAAATTAAATTAAATTAAAATAAACTTAAATTTTGTTTTTAAAAATTTAAACTTAATTTTTTAACTTAAAAATTCTTTTTAAAGTTAGAACTTAAACTTTTTTTAGCTAAAAAATTTATTTTAGAATTAAAACTTAAATTCTTTTTAACTTAAAAATTTATTAAAACTTGATTTTTTTTAACTTAAAAATTTATTTGAAAATTAAACTTAAATTTTTTAATAAAACTTAATTTATTTTAAAACTTAAATTTATTTCAACTTAAAAATATATTTTAAAAATTTATTTTAATCTAAAAATTTATCTTAAAATTAAACTTTAAATTTGCTTGCTTGAAAATTAACTCAAATTCTCACATAAAATGACCAACCTTGAAAATAATCCTAAAGGGATAAAATAAGACTAATTTTAACTCCTACCTATTATAGGAAACCAGATGGATTTTGGACAGTGGTTGATCCGAGCATATGACTAGAGATCACACCAAGTTCACCCAACTTACAAGAATCTAGGAACAGTTGCCTTTGAAAACAATGGTAAACTCAAGGTAATTGGTATAGGTAATATTGAATTAAAAATAGATTTTATTATTACAAATGTTTTACTTGTTGAAAACTTTAAATATAATCTCCTAAGTATAAGTCAATTATGTGACACTAGGTATAAGGTTAAATTCTTATCTACAGAATGCTTAATCAAATATCTAGATAATCCTACTATAAGTCTAAAGGCTTTAGGAAAGATAACATCTATGCAATTAACTTAACCACTTCTTCAATTAAGTGTTATTTAACACAAAAATAAGAAACTTGGTTATGGTATAGAAGAATGTCACACACAAATTTTAGAAATATAAGCAAATTAAATGGATTAGTTAGAGGCTTACCAAAGTTACCTAACTTTGACTTAACCATATGTAATGCTTATCAACAAGGTAAACAGACAAAATATACTCACAAACCAACTAATCAATCACAAACCAACTCTATATTAGAACTTCTACACCTAGATCTATTTGACTCCCATGGAGTCAAATCAATAAATGGAAGTTTATATTGTCTAGTCATAGTAGATGACTACTCTAGGTTCACTTGGGTCAAATTCTTAAAAAATAAAGATGAAACTTTTGAAATATTTACAAACTTTTGTAAACAAATTGAAAATGAAAAAGACCTTAAAATCAAAAGAATTAGAAGTGACAATGGGGGAGAATTTAAAAATAATAACTTTAATAAATACTATCTCTAAAACAGCTATCATCACGAATTCTCCTGTCCCAAAACTCCCCAACAAAATGGAATTGTAGAAAGAAAAAATAGAACTCTGCTTGAAGCATCTAGAACAATGCTAAATGAATACAACCTACCTAAGTACTTTTGGGCAGAAGCTGTTAGTACAGCCTGCTACGTGCAAAATAGAACAACATTAAATAAAACCATAATAAAACCTGTTTTGAACTCTATTATAATAAACAACCCAATATAAAATACTTTAAGGTATTTAGGTGCCTAACCTTCATCTTAAATACAAGGGAACACTTAGGAAAATTCACATCTAAAGTAAAGAATGGAATTTTTGTAGGATACTCCCTAAATAGTAGAGGTTACAGAGTTTATAATAAGGTTACCTTAAGAATTGAAGAAACTACTAATGTCAAATTTGAAGAATCCAAAAAAAACCAAAAACAAACCCAACTTCAACCAATTGAGTTCGTTCAAGAAAATACTAATTCTGAGGAAACCAATCAATTTCTAGATCACGAAGAGGAAGAACAACCTTAAGAGAGTCAACCTCCTAGAACCATTAGAGTCAACCCAAATCATCCAACTAGTCAAATAACTGGTGATTCAGATCTAAGGGTTCAGACTAGGTCATCCTTTAAAAACCTAAGTCAAATTTCATTAATTTCAAAAATTAAACCTAAAACAGTGGCTGAATCATTACTTAACCCAGACTGGGTAATTGCCATGCAAGAAGAACTATCCCAATTTAAAAGAAATGAGGTTTGAGATTTAGTGCCACCACTCGAAAATAAAAAGATAATAGAAACAAAATGGGTATTTAGAAATAAATTAAGTGAAACTGGGGAAATCACAAGAAATAAAGCTAGACTAGTTGCTAAAGGGTTCAGTCAAGTAGAAGGACTTGACTATGATGAAACGTATGCCCCAGTGGCTAGACTAGAGTCCATTAGATTGTTACTTAGTTATGCAACCCACAAAGGGTTCAGGCTATACCAAATGGACGTTAAGTCAGCCATCCTAAATGGATTGATAAAGGAAGAAGCTTATGTAGGACAACCGCCTGAGTTTGAAAATCTAGAACACCCTGATTATGTCTTTAAATTAAAGAAGGCTTTATATAGACTTAAGCAAGCCCCTAGGGCATGGTATGAAAGACTTACTTTGTACCTAATTTTTAAAGGGTTCAACCAAGGTCAAATTGACCCAACCCTTTTCGTTAAGTTAATACAAAAGGAGATTTTCATAGCCCAAATCTATGTAGATGATATCATCTTTGGGTCAACAAATTCAGAATTCTTAGATGAATTCACAAATCTAATGGAACAAGAATTTGAAATGAGTTTATTAGGAAAACTAACTTATTTTTACAAATCAAACAAACAAATGAGGGTGTAACGACCCAATTTTCCCTATTTTCAGTTCTAGATGTCCTTAAATATTTGAAAATGCTTTTAAAATATTCTAGAGATTTTTAGAAATTTTTAGAATATTTTTATGGAATTTTCTGAGGTCGTTTGGTATTTTTACTAAACGAGAGAAATTTGGACAAAAATAATGTCCAAGCCGAGATTCGAGCCGTGGACCTCGGACTTGAACCGAGTCTTAACTGAACTCAGCCAACTAGCTGGTCTGCGAGTATTTTGTTAATCAAGAAGGGAATAAAATGCATATAAGGAAGAAGTTAGTAATAGAGAATAAGAGGAAAAAGGGGTGCAACGAGGATCGAACCTGCGATCTGTGGCTTCGAGCAAAACCCGCCTGACCGGCTGCGCCCGCGGGCTGTGCTAACCTAAGAGGGAGAGATAAATATTTAAGTTATAGTTGGAACCGAGAATAACTTAAGGGATAAGTTTATATTTCTTTTCCCGTGACCTAACTTCTCGATCCCTCTCCTCTTCTCCTCACACGCGACGCCGCGCGACTCTTTTGCTTGGGCGAAACAGAGCCGTGTTAGGGATTTGTCTCCGGTGCCGGCCAGAGTTTTCGAGAGGTTTTCTTCACCTCCTTGAGGTCGGCTCGTCGAGGGGAGCACGCGGGCACAAAAGGATCGCCGGATTTGAAGCTTCACCCGAACCCTAGATTCCTCCTTTTCGGTTGTAAGTCCAAGAACAGCGAGGTGAGTTGCTACTCACCTGCAGTAGGAGTAGTTCCGCGAGTTTTGATTCTCCTTTGTTTGCTTTCGGGCACGTTGTACAGAATTGGAATTTCTAGTGGTTTGAGAATAGTTTCGAGTTTTGTTTTGGTGTTTCCTTCGAGTTTTGAGACGTGCTGTTGAGATTGTGAAGTTATGCTTGCTGCCGTGAGTTTTTGAGAAGGGATTGGAGGTTTAGGATTAATTTCGGTGTTGTCCTTATTTGCTTAAATAGTTTGCAACCTAAGAATAGATTTGTAGCATGCAGATCAGTTTCATGTTGGAGTATTTTGTTTCCTTTGGTTTCCTGCCGTGCCACTGAACAGGAGGGGTTGTTTCTTTGGTTTTCAGATTTTAGTTGTAGAGAATCATGATGTTTAGGGATCTTAGAATAGATTTAAGATTTTTGCTTGCCTTCTTGCTAATCAGTTGATAGCAATTTATCCTATAGCAGCACGTTGATATCCTTTTGGTTGTCTGCTGTGGTTTTCATGAAGCAATTAAAACCTTGAATTGTTTCCTTACCAATCTGATAAAGCATAATTGGAAATTTTGGGTTGCTTTACAATAAGGGTTAAGCTGTGAAGGTGTTATTTAAGGTTGTTTTAATTTTACAGCAAGATGTGCTTCATCTTTAGTTGTCAATGCTTTTCAAATTGTGCTAGAATAAATTAGATAGTTGTGGCATAATTAACAACCTAAATGTATCATTCCAGTTTTAGTTACCCTTGGCCACCTTAGGCGCTTGAGCAGTTTTATTTGTGCTATTTAGAGGGCACGAACAACCTTTAATCTAAGTACATAGTATCAGTTTTCTTTGCTATTTTAACAAAGATGATCAGCCCTGTTGTTAGCATTGCAGTTTTAGTTACTTCGTTACTTTAGCAAGCATGAACAACTACTCTCTAAGTGTATGCAGTTTTTTTAAGAATGCAGATTTTTCTTCTTTGATTTATTTTTGCTGTAGCATGCCTAAAGATTTCAGATTTGTATTCCTTGGTTTTAAATCTGTTGTAGCATGTTGGAATAGGCTAGTATTTTACTTGAACAAGTATAAGAAAGATAAAGAAAAGAAAGAAAAAGGTCAAGACCTTAAGTAGATTCCTAAAGTCAAGACTTTAGGAATTTGGCACACAAGGTGCTTGTTTAAATGTCAAGACATTTAAAAAAAAAGAAGTAATAAAAGATAATAAGTATTTTACTTTAAAGAGGCTAGTACCCGACTTCCAAGGTTGTCGTTAAACAAATCCAGGTGACCAATTCCAAGGTCTTGGCCCTGGTAAGACCAAGGTCTTTACCCTCATAGGACTTGTGACTAGCTACCACAGTCCCTATTAGGGAGCGCGCATTAGTACTAAGCCTGGGCCCAAGAAAGAATTTTATTATTATTTTGAAGTATAAAAGTATTAAAGTATAAGTATTAAACAAGTGAAACAAGCTTCACATATGTTTAGAATCAGTAAGTTTAGTTCTTCTTACTGCTAGCATGCAGTATTTCAGTTAGTATGATTCCTTTATTGGTTTATGAGCATGATTAGCTATACATGTTTAGTATTTCAGTTAGTATGATTCCTTTGCTATGTATGAGCATGAGTAGCTTTACATGTTAGCATTCAGTTTTAGCATGTTTTTATTTATATACATGCATATCGAGTTTTTGTGAGTTAGATAGCGCTCACTAAGCTTTATGCTTATAGTTTGCATTTCCTCCTACTGCAGATAAAGGAAAAGCCAAAACGATATGAAGGAGGCGACAAGGGGAGGCTTGATGGGCGTGTGATGTTTGGACTATGGAGTGATCTAAGAAGTTGTCAAGAATTTATTAAGAGTGTTTTGGTTTAATTGTTTAAAGTATTTAGAACTTGTACATGTTACTTTTTGGATTGTTTTGTCGTGTTTTGTTAGAGTTGGTTTCCTTTGGTATTTTGCTTCTTTTTGTTATATATAAACTGCCTGGTTGTTTGAAATAAGTTCCAGCCGCCTGTGGCTGTGTATATATTGTTTGTATATCAGTTTAAGGTCACCGGTACAAGGGAGACTCTGTCGAAATTTTTCGGTAGGGTTTTCATGTGGTTTTTAATCATACCGGTTAAGTAGAGTTAGTAGTTAAGTAGCATCCACCTTTAGAGTAGTAGTAGTAGTGTAGAAGGTGGGTCATTACAGAGGGAAACTATATCTATCAACAAAAATACATTAAAAAATACTTAAAAAATTCGGAATGGAAAATACTAAAGAGATAAAAATGCCTATGGCCATGAACACAATCCTAGATAATGACCCAAATGGAAAACCAGTTGACTTAAAATATTATAGAAGTGCCATAGGTAGTCTACTATACTTAACTGCAAGTCGACCTGATATTTTATTTGCAGTTAGTATGTGCGCTAGATACCAAACCTACGCTAAGGAATCACATTTAACTCAAGTTAAAAGAATCTTTAGATACCTTAAAGGAACAACAAATGTAGGTATTTGGTATCCTAGAACTAATAATTTTGAATTAATAGGGTATTCTGACTCAGATTATGTTGGGTGCAAATTAGACCACAAAAGTACAAGTGGTGGTTGTCAACTTCTAGGTCCATCACTTGTTAGCTGGTTTAGTAGAAAGCAACACTGTGTTGCGCTATTCTACAACTGAGTTAGAATATATAGCTATAGGAGAATGCGTTGCACAACTATTATGGATGATGCACACTTTAAAGCTTTTAACTTAAACCTTACAAATGTAAAAGTGTTAATTGACAATATTAGTTCAATTAATTTAATAAAAAATTCAGTGCATCATTCCAGGACCAAACACATTGAAATTAGGCATCACTTTATCAGAGATCATGTCACTAAAGGAGACATTGAACTCAAGTACATTGAGTCAAAGTCTAATTTAGCTGACATATTTACTAAACCCCTCCCTGAAAGTGAATTTAGGAATCTACGTAGAAAATTAGGGATGTGACTAATAGATTAGGAATCTTAAAATTGTTTTTAAAAATAAGCATTTTCAAATTCTAAGGTAAAATAGTTTTATGTTTTCAAAATTTCCTATTTTTAGAATTTCAAAAAGGTTTTAGCCTTAGATTAGAATAATTCCTTAGAAATCATGTTCCCCTAGGGCCAGTACTTGAGCATCTCACCAACACCCTAGGATTCCCTTGTTTATGATTGTCAAACATAGAAAGGGGTGAGATGCATAGGCAGATTGTCTGGACTTAAGATGCTTATGTCAGTGCATCGATATAAGTCTGGGCGTTAAATACCAAACAAATAGTAATCAAGTTAAGTCATTCGATTTAGTCAAATACTAACTGATACTTAGACTTAACTTGACTAACCAAGTGAAAGCTACTATCCTCTGAATAGTCAGTAAGTAGCTAACTGGTTAGACAGATTTTGTATATCAGGTTCAGGGGGAGAAATTATTTTTTTTTAAAAAAAATTAAAAATTTTCTTAAAAATATTTTGAAACTAACTTAGTTTGTTTTTTTAATCTTAAAAGTTTTTTTTTGGTTTTAAAAATTAAACTTGAAAATTGGATCTACCTTAGTTAAATTTTTTGTCAAAATTTACGAACTAAGTTTTTGGAAATTGAAAATTTAAAGATTACTTTTGACTTAGTGTTTGAAAATTGGAATTGAAAATAGAGTTCACTTAATATTGAAAATTTGATTTAAAAGCTAAAACTTTACAAAGTTAGTTTTTAAA
The DNA here is from genome assembly GCF_018446385.1 of Zingiber officinale. Taxonomy (NCBI): domain Eukaryota; kingdom Viridiplantae; phylum Streptophyta; class Magnoliopsida; order Zingiberales; family Zingiberaceae; genus Zingiber; species Zingiber officinale. The sequence goes on along the minus strand of NC_055987.1, from coordinate 60,294,565 downwards.
AAATTCTTTTAAAAATTGGATTTTTTCAAAACCTAATTTTACTTAGTTGGATTTTGAAAACATTTTATAAACTAAGTTTTCCTTCAAATCGGTTTTCCTTAAAACTTGAATCTTTTCAACCTACAAAACTATTTTGAAAATATTTACTCTTGCAAAATTACCTTTATAAAACTTATGTTTTAAAGGTTTTGAAAATTTGGTTAACCTTTTCTTTAATAAATATATAATAAAAAGTTACTAAATTATCTTTCTAACGTAACCATTTTTTTTAGCTAAAGCTAAAGAGATACTTTTTAGAGTAAATTCCCCTGAGTTGATCTGATTTACATTTACATTCTTTTTGCAAAGATTTTGTATTTTAGATCAATATTTCTTTTTGATGAATGCCAAAGGGGGAGGGTTAGAGTGGTTAAGTTAGCTAAAATAAATTGAAAATAAAAACTAACTTAAAAACCTGTTAATGCTTGTTTTAACTTGCATTTTACACTAACTTAACCAAGTTGTCATTCCATCAAAAAGGGGGAGATTGTTGGTGCGGTTAGCACTAACGATCGAACCCAGATTTTGATGAATGACAAAATAGGTTAAGTTAGTTTTGTTGTTGATCTAACACTCTGATCGAGTGTGCAGGAGAAGTCCATACAGGTCGATAGGCTGACTGGATGTCTGGCAAGAAGCCCAGCTTGGTCAACGGGTCGACCAGATAGCTGGCACGAAGTCCAAACGGGTCTAGGTCGACGGGCTGACCGGATAGCTGGCACGAAGTCCAGACGGGTCGAAGGGCTGACCGGACATCTGGTAGGTAAGTGAAGGTAAGTCACTGAAGGGGAGTGACTGTGAGGATGTGTTCCCGGGAAGGGAACTTAGGCGTCGATCTGACTTAGAACCATCTCAGAACTCTAAGTCAAGATCTTGACTAGATTCCGATCTCGGAGAGTCAGAATTTAATTACTATTTTTCTTATCTATAAAACTATGTTAACAATCTGTGTTGCAGGGTATAATTGCCTCAGACTAAAGTTTTTCTTGTAGGAAGAATTCTGCTGGAAAACTTGGGTCCGGGCGCCGGGAGGTACCCAGGCGCCCGGAGGCAAATTCTATCATCTTCGCGTCGCCACCACGTGGAGCCTCCTGGTTGGGTCGGCTACGTCATGGTCGAGACGCCCTGAAGGTTCCAGGCGCCCCGAGCCTCCTATATAAGGAGGGTCAAAGTCGAAGCTCTGACAGCAACCGACAATCAGATCTTCAGTGCTCCTGCGACGCTGCCAAAAGCTCACCGACAAGTTCCTTTTTCTCTCTGTTTTAGTTTTCATAATTATTGGCATTTTTTTCTAATAATTCCTGTACTTTTGTTGTAATTCTCATTTCGGATTATTAGTGATTGCCCACCGAAAGCACCCTTGTGTGCGGGGCTTGGAGTAGGAGTCGACACAGGCTCCGAACCAAGTAAAAATTACTTGTGTCATCTCTCTTTACTTTACTTTTTTCCACTGCATACTCTCGTTAATTTTGAATCAATATTCACCCCCTCTATCGACTCTTCACAATCCAACAGATAGTACGACGTCGACACTAGGGCATTGATCGGAGGGTAATCGTGGAAGAAAAAATGTTGGGGCAATCGAACAAAGGCTGCTCAGCCCAGCGTTGGTGAATCAGGAGCTAGAATATAGTCAAGGGGTGGTGACCTCGAGAAAGATAGAGAGGAGTCCAACGGCTCAACCTCGCGACAACGACTACTACGACATCGCCGATCCAGTGAGGAAGAAATCGCCTGTGATCGAGTGAATCCGTGGTGTCGGCGGCACCAGGCAGTAGTCAACGTAGGCAAGGAAAGCTAGAGCACGAGGACAAGCCATTGATCAGACGATCTAGGGTAGAGGCACGTGAGGAGAAGGGTGGCACGAGATCGGGGAAGAGGAGAAGGGCGACGGAGAGAAAGCACGGGGAAGAGGGGAAGAGGGATTAGGCGCCGCGAGAGGGAGAAGGGTTCAGCATTGAGAGGTTAGGGCGACGTAGGGGGGGGGGGGGAATAAAAGAAAAGGAAAAGAAATAGAAATATTTAAAGAAATTAAACATTTCCTTATTTAAATAGGGTAGCAAACAAGCTTTACCCTGGCCAAATAATTTATCCCCTTAACCTACGTCATACGAGCTCCGATTAAATCCCAAAAAATTCTCAAAAAATTCTAAAAATTATGTTAAGGTTATTCCTCAAATAACCTTATTATTTTATTATTATTTAGGTGTCATATTTTACATTCTCCCCCTAATATAAATTCGGTCCCCAAATTTCCGTTATTACCCTTAGCAAATACTAACAATAGATAGTTAGTATAAATGTTGAACGGAAACTGACCCACATACCTCATGTAAAAAGATGGGGGTATCGAGGTCGGATCGTATCCTCGAGCTCCCAAGTGGTCTCCTTGTCAGAATGATATTGTCATCCGACTTTAACCAGCTAGATAATCTTGTTCCGTAGTTGACGCCCTTTGTGGTTCAGAATCCGTACTGGAACCTCCTTATAGTTAACATCAGGCTGAATGAGAACTGATACATCTGATAAAACATGAGTGGGGTCGGGCACATATCTCCTCAGCATGGACACATGAAATACATCGTGAATATCTGCCAGAGCCGGTGGTAGTGCTAGACGATAAGTTACCTCTTAAATCCTCTCCAAGATCTGAAAAGGCCCAATGTATCATGGAGTTAGTTTACCACGGAGACCAAATCTCTTCACTCCTTTCATGGGTGAGACTCTCAAAAATACATGGTTACTTGTAGAGAACTCCAGGGGTCTCCATCTCTGATCAACATAACTCTTCTGACGGTCCTGCGCCTCGGACATCCTCCGTTTGATAGTGCGGACCAACTCTGCCTCCTACTAAGCTCTCTGAGGTCCTAGCAGCTGGGTCTCATTGTGTCCTAGGCAATCCTACCATAAAATCCATAATCAGACTAGACATCTAGCTACAAACTCTGTGATATCTTTTTTGATGCGTTCCACCAATACAAACGCCTCAAATCTCAATATATACAGGTTCCACCTGGGTGGATGGCAAATTGAGAGCGATGAGCCTCCTGAAGTAGCTCCTTCAAGACCGGATGAGATTGAGGTACACATAATCTACTTTGGAAATAAGTAATACCCTCATCATCTCGGGTGTACTCCGTCTACTGCCCGAAAGTTATCTGGCTGCCAATGGATTATAGCGCTGATCTCTGGCCTGGGTCTCTCGGATCCTTGTCCTGATCGACGATTGAGTAACCATGGTAACCAGAATACCCTGCTCTGTTTGTCCCTGCTCCTCAAGGCCCAACTCGGAGAAACCCTAAATCAAGTCCGTGACTAAAACTCGGTGGCAAGCTAAAGTCCCTCAGGACTTCCGGCTAAGTGCATCGACAACCACATTAGCTTTCCCCGGATGGTAGCTGATGATTCAGTCGTAAACCTTAAGGAATTCCATCCATCTCCTCTATCGAAGATTAAGTTCCTTCTGGGTGAAAAGATATTTGAGACTCTTTTGATTCGTAAGAATCCCAAATATAATACCCTGCAGATGATGCCACCAAATCTTCAAAGAAAAGATAATGGTGGTTAACCCTAGATTATGTACAGGGTAGTTCTTATCTTGCTCCTTCAACTAACGAGAAGCATAGGTGTAACGACCCGCCTCCTACTACTAGGCTGCGAGGCCGGACCATCACATTATGTTGTGCTAACTTACTCCCTGACCATCACTAAAGTCTAGGTGCGGAAAGTTGCACTAATTCAAAACTTTGCTAATTGCTACCACAAATCTGGAACTAATACTCAATCACTATTTTTTTCTATCATCAATCATATGCTAAGGGGTATAAGCTAGGATGTACCTGTCATATCTTACATCCCTTATGGTTAAGGAACTGAACTACAAGGTTTCTTGGTCGAAACCCAGCTTCCCAATCGATTGGGATAGAACTCAGTCGATTGGAAGCTATTGGATGTGACACCAAAATCATTAGATAGCCATATGGCTACACACAAATACAATGCCAAAAATAATGAAAGAATATACAAAAGAAAATAAACAATAGGTGAAATCGTCTTCGGATGTGACGTAGGACCCGGCAGACAGGATACTCCGAGCGACACTCCAACCATCTACCTGAAAACATAAAGATATACATGCGGTGGTGAGTATAGGTAACTCAGCGGGTAATAGAAAAGATAGTCCATGGTCTATAAATAAACATAGAGATCAAAGGTATACAGTCTCAGTAGGGAATCAAAGAACATGATCCTACTATCATAATCAATGTATCTGAACATATCAGACCTACTAACCTGACATACATACTGTACAAACCACAACCGACATAATGATAGATACATACCCAATTTGGAATCGACACCTGGTACAATGGGTAGTAAACTCACCAGATCTGCAACAGACCTACTCGTGACACCTGTGCAATATAAATACGACTGCAAATACATGTAAAATAAATGACATGTATGCAGCATGACAATCATATGCAACAATCATATCGCAAACAAATGCAACATACCACAAACACATGCAACTAGTATCTACTAAGCATGTATGCAAATATATCTCCAACGATGCACCGCGCATCAAATGCAAATGTGCATGCATGCTCCATGGTCACCCCCGCCACCTCTCTAGACACCACGACCCCTGTATGGCCGAGAGGCTTAGGTCCGTGACAAACCGTACTAGCCTCCAGTACAAGCACCGCTATAGGCGGCCGAAGCGGACGGTCAGCTAAGTAGTTATATAACTACATAGCTAAGGTCCCTGACCACTCACATCTCTAGCCCTCTGACTACTGTACCCTCAAGACTCACTACTCCAGAGTGGTCGAGGCTGACAAAACACTGAGCGACCGAGTAAACGCGACAGGACTAGCTCCACTCCAAACTACCACTCTCCATCAGTGGCCGAATGGATGACTATAAAAGACTGACAACCCTCTCAACTACAAGGGAGACGATAGTCATCAGTATGCCATGAATGATGAACATGATATATATATATATATATAATCATGATACGGATACCGTCATGATCCATGCAAACTCAGACTCCACATGAGTGCCCCACAACACGGGTATAATCGTCATGATACCTCCATATATCCCACCAACACATATATATACAGCTACACATGTATAGTCAACCAAAAATCTCCAATAACCCTACCAAACACATATACACAACCCCACCTGTACAATTAACATGTATCCTCTAGTAAAAACACATCAGACACGTGTATAACCACAGACATACGATCAACGCAACTCCTCCCAAAAGTACATAACAAATACGTGCATACATACAACATGTAAATGTAAGGTCAACATGATGACTCCTATAACACATACCATCCTACGTACAATCCCTGTCATATGCACAATCAGCATGATAATACAAACAACCCGATAATCCCTACAATACATACTCTACACGTGTGAACATAGCAGAGTAAATATCAAAAGTAGAGACTGCATATGATATAAGTAGAAAACCTCAAAGATCAAGCATAAGCATCAAGCAAGAAAGTAACAAACGAACACAATATAAGGTAAAGCAGCCTAAACCATCACATAATAACCATGCACTAAGCTCAATAAAAATCTACATAGAGCCAAGGAAGAAATACCCGCCTTTATACGTAGATCGTGTCCGGAAATCCCACGTGGAGACGCTCGTCCCGAATCGAAGTCCTGCGATCATATAGTATATTTAGCTAATTACATAGAAAGTAATTAACTAAACAACTTCCCCCCACCTAATTAGAATAACCCTAATCAAACATGATTAAGGATTAATCCCCTAACTAACCTTAACCATAATACAACCTAATTAGATTAGGTTATACATGATACATCTCCAAAAACTCATCCAATTTCTTAATCATCCAAATGATCACTCATATCTAATCAAGTTTAATTCCATCAACTACTAAGCCTTATGAATCAAACGTGCATAATTCCTCAAATAACTTAGTTAATCCTCTAACTAACAAATCCACCATTTTACTCCTAGCAATAACTTTAACTTTAATACTTACCAAAATCTGATAATGATCACCGGTGACTCAAGATCGAAGTGTAACCCATGGCTGGAAACTATTGGCAATGCCCACTGCTATCCACACCTCTATCACCTACTAGCCTAACAATCCAACCAACCTTTTAACCAACAACTCTAATGCAAGAAAGAACCAATAGTGTATCAATTCAATTCTCATCATAGCTTACCTCCAATTCGATCCCTATTTTCCAGCAAAAACAGTGATGTGTAGTCGGGCTGTGTTGTCTGGGAGATTCAAAGCAGATGCTTCATGTCGGATCCAAGCAAGAAGACTAGTACAACCCCAAGGATCAGGAATGGAATCCCTCTACAAGGAAAGGATCGAAAATACAAGCACTGCTCAAAGCAAAGATCGGCTGGATGAACAGAAGACAAGAATCAACGACATAACCTACCTTCCTGTGGACGGAAGCATGACGACCATAAGCTACGACAAGGCAGTGTCAGTGATCGATGACGCCGGATCAACAACTAGGGTTCAACCAAAAGAGTGTGAGTAGGTGCTCGGCTTTGCTCCCTGTGAGTACTCGATGTCCACGACCAATAATAGGTAAGCGACAGCCAACGTCGGGAATCGGATGGAGGTTGCCTCAGATGACGCTCGCCCTAGCATCGGCTGCTCACGGATGTCCGGTGATCGGCGTGAAGCAAACATCCCGCGATGCCCTAGTCGCAAAGCCTCCGCTGATCATGAGCAAGAACCCATCGAAGTCGCGATCACTCTATCGGAGATGGTTGGAGCCGTCGAGATCTGACACTGCTTCCTCAGGCGATGCGGCGAGGACGAGATCACCGGAGAAAAATCGCTCCCCGTCGGCGTCGGCGTCGGGTCGACTGCTCGCGAGAGAGAAAGGGGAAATCGACAGAGTTACAGAGAGGGAGAGGAAGAAAGATTCCATATAACGACCACCCTTCTTACTACTACTACTACTCTCTAAAGGTGACCGTTACTTAACTACTAACTCTACTTAACCGGTCTGATTGAAACCACGAGGAGTCCTTACCGAAAAATTTTGACAGAGTCTCCCCTGTACCGGTGACCAAATTCTTCAATACATGCAAATAATACACAGCCATAGGCGGCTGGAACATATATCAAACACCCACGCAGTTTAATAAGTGACAAAAATTATAATATCTACCTATTACATAAAAACTCATCACAGCATGCAAACTAAAACACAAATAACTCAATAGGAACATAGAATATAAAATACAGTCGCAATGACATCAACTATAAAGTACAACTCAATTACTTCTTATCCACTAACACGAAAACGCAAAACTTCCCAGTTCTCTCCCACAGTCCTGGCATCACACACCATCCGCACCACCTTGTCGCCTCCCTTGCTATATCCTTTCCTTACCTTTATCTGCAGTAAGAGGAAATGCAATCTATAAGTAAAATTTGCTTAGTAAGCACTATCTAACTCACAAAAACACGAATATGCATGTATACAGAAAGAACTAGAAACTATAAGCTCTAAAAGAAAGTAAAGCATAAACATAACTGCTCATGTCAAACTAATAGCAAAGAAAAGAAAAGGAATCTACTCATGTAATTCTAATAGCTAATCATGCTATACAAGCATAAAACTGCATGCTGGAAGATAAAGCTAGTCATGCTAAATAACTAATCAGGAAACAAACAAAACTAATACTGCATGCTTCGAATTAAAAGAAGCTAAAATTTCTGACTCTAAGCATAAATGAAGCTTGTTTCATTTGTTTCAAAACTTATACTTTATTACTTTAACATAATAATCAACTTCTCTTGGGCCCGACATTGTACCAATTTGTGCGCATCCTTAATATGAGTCGAGGTAGCTAATCTCGAAACTACTAAGGTACTTCTAGGCGATCTTGTGCCTAGGGGCGATCTAGGAGCCCACCCAATGGACCTTGTGTCCGGTACATGCCATTGAAAAGTAAAATACTTGTTTTCTTTTTAACTATAACTTCCTTATACTTGTTATTCTTTAATTCTCTTATAACAAAATGCCTTAGCATTTATTCAAACACTTAGTGTGCTTTTAATCCTAAACTTCTGGAATTTAGGATCAATTTAAGACCTTGGTCTTTTCTTACTTATAATCACGCATAACCCCTAAAAGAGTTTAATAGAACACTATATGCACGAAAATTCTAGAGTTTCACAGAATAAACATAATTATTAATACTTGCTGTGAAAGTAAAGAGGAAATACAGTCTTTTTAAACATGTTGTACAAGAAGACCATTATCACTACGTAAGCATGCTATGAATGTAAAAACAATTCCATCTACAATAGGAAGCTATCTAAAGTAAGCATGCTGCAGCCACCATTAGACAATAGGACTGTTCGGGTTTCATAAAACTATAAAATTCCTTAAGCAAAATCTGCAATGTTATACTTATCAAAAAATCTGCGTACATTACTTGTAAAAACCTGCACTTAAGCTCAATAAAATGCTTATTCAATTCTACAACTACAGTGCATGAATAAAGTCTAATAGCAAAACAAGGAAAACTGCTCATGCTCATGCCTACTAATGGGAGTTGTCTGTAGTTCCACGGCAAGAAAGCAATATAAGGAAACAAAATGCTATACATAGCTATTCAACACAAAGAAATCTATTAAAGCTTGATACCTTTGTAAAACTTATACTTTTATAGAGCAGTAGAGATCTTTAAACATGTTACAACATGATCTAAACCGGTTTACTAAACCGTAAGCTCAAACTGGAAACTAAATCCACAGAATGAAAACTTAAATCTAAATCTGAACAAGTAGTAGGGTAATAAGGAAAACATAAGGGCTGTTCAACTGAAATCTAAACCTATAGATTGAAGCTGAAGCCGAAATACTAAACAAAAATCTGCACTGCGAAGGAATCCAAATCTGCATGCCAAGTAACTAATAACACAAGGTCTAACCGCATGTTACAGAATTAACAAAGAAGGGTCTAACATAGCTACTAAAATCCAATTGAACGTTTTCATAATTAAAGCTATTTTATTTGCTCTAAGTTATTACTGTAATGACACAATTTTCCCTATTTCAAGTTCTAAAAGTCTATAAAAATATTTGGAAATACTTTTAAAATATCTAGAGATTTTTAGGAAATTTTAGAGTATTTTTACGTAATATTTGGAGGTAGTTTGATATTTTTACAAAATGAAAGAAGTTTAGACAAAAATTGTGTAAGCGGAGATTCGACCCGTAGACCTCGGACAAGTCATAAGCCTTAAGCGAAGCGAGGCAACCAAGTGAGCCGCGGGTCTTTTGTGAATATATATGGAACAAAATGTATATATGTAGTAGTTGGAACATTTAAAAGAAATTGAAAAATGAAGGGCGCGGCTAAGGGATCGAAGCTGCGATCTGTGGCTTCGATTAAAAGCCGGCTGACCAACTAGGCTAGCGGTCGGTGCTGATCAGATATGCAGCGGCAAATAATTAAGGTATAGCATTTAATAAAATAACCCTAGGTTATAAAAAGAGGTTAAGTTAAGAGAGGAATTAAATCCTCTCGATCCCTCTCTTCCTCCCTCGCGTACGCGGCGGCTCTTCTCTCGGGCGGAAACGCAGCAGCAGCTAGGGCACGATTCCGGCAGCCGGCGAGGGGATTCTCCGGAGGTTCTTCACCAGTACAAGGTTCTCTCGTCAAGGAGGGACCGTGAGCACAAGAGGAGACCGAGATTTCGAGCTCCACCTGGAACCCTAGCCACCCCTCCCTCTCGGTTGTAAGTCCAAGCAATCAAGTGTAAGTACTACTCACCTGTGGTAGGAGTTGCTCCGATCTTTCGGTTTCGTTTCCTTGTTTCCTGAGTTTCTTGAATCCGAAACACGCTATAAAGATTTTTGGCTTTGGGTGTTCTGCCGTGGGTTTCAAAGAGGGACCAAGAACTGGTTTTGTTTAATTGAGCATGTAGGATAGTTTTGCGCCAAATCTAAGCTTGCTAGGGATCAAGTTTTTGTTTCTCCTTGTTTTTTTTTAATCTGCCGTGACCTAGGGATGAGTTTAAAGTTCCTGTTGTGGCCTTCAGGAAGGAGAAAGGGCTTAATGGATTTAGCCTTGATTGATGTTGCTTTAGCTTTTATTGATTCTGTAATTTCTGGACAAATATATTGGCTTGGGTCATTTCCTTTATGCTGCCGTGAGTTGATTAAGAAGAGGAGAAGGGATTTAAATTGTCATAGCAATCACCCCTTTTAATAGCATGTGCTTAACAGAAATCTGCCAATGCATTTCTTAATAGAATAGTTGACTTCCTTTGCTACCATATCAAGCTTTGCATAGGTGTAAACTTCAGTAGATTATAGCCTTGTTATAAGGATTCGGAGTTAGCTTATTTTGCTACACTTATCTAGCATTCCAGTGTTTAGTTTCCTTTGCATTTCAACATGCAATTTAGTTTTAGAATTTCATAACTTTGCTCTATTTTATAGCATGCATAGAGAATTCAGATTCGTTTTCCTTGATTTATGTTTAGTACAACATGCTTAGAGAGTTCAGACTTGCTTTCCTTGATTTATGTTTATTGTAGCATGCTTAGGGAGTTCAGATTTGTTTTCCTTTAATTAGTTAGAATGGTTTAGTTTTTTTCCTTGCTACTTAAAAAGGCAAGAACAACTCTTTAATTAGTTAGAATGGTTTAGCATTTTTCTTGCAACTCAAAGGGCAAGAACAACCCTTATTTAGTTAGAAGGACAACTTTTATTTAAAGTATGCAGTATTAGAATAGCATGAGCCGTATTAATTTTTAATTCTGTTTCATTCGTAGATTTTTAATGATTCACGTGTGCAGATTTTGTTATTCACATGTGCAGATTTTTAGTATTCATATGAACAGATTTTAGCATATAGTAGCATGCTGATTTTTGTTTTCCTTTGCTTTAAGATGTGCATGAACAGATTATAACATATAGTAGTATGCTGATTTTTGTTTCCCTTTGCTTTAAGATATGCATGAACAGATTTTAGCATATACATGTATGCACATGACATTTAGTTTGGACTTTCCTTGCTATAATGAGTAGCTATAAGTAAGAAAAAGACCAAGGTCTAGTTAAAAAGAGATAACAAGTAAATTAAAGTAAGAGGCTAATACCCGACTTCCGAGGTTGTCGTTAAACAAATCCAGGTGGCTGTTTCCGAGGTCTCGGCCCTGGTAAGACCGAGGTCTTTATCCTGTGGGACTACAACAGTCTCTATTAGGGAGCGCACATAAGATGGTACTAAGCCTGGGCCCAAAGAAAAAGAAGAAGAAAGAAAAGTAAAAGTAAAAGAAATTAAAAGATTAATTTCAAATATAAAGTTATAAGTAAATGAAACAAGTATCATCTATGTTTAGAATTTGCAGAAGTTTAGTTTCTTTAATTCTAAGCATACAGCATGAGTTTCATTACTTTTCTTATTTGTTTAGTGAGCATGATTAGTTTATTTCCAGTATTCAGTTTTATTCTGGTATATCATGAGTATGCAGTTTATTTGAGTACCTTGCTATTAGATGAGCATGAGTAGATTTCTTTTAGCATTTCAGTTTCAGTATCGTTTGCATTTTTATGCACTCCGAGTTTTTGTGAGATAGTATAGTATTTACTAAGCGTTTCGCTTATAGATCTATTTTTTCCTCCTACTGCAGATAAAGGAAAAGCTAAGATATGAAAGGAAGGCGACAAGGTGGTGGTGATGAAGGTGTGTAATGACTGGACTATAGAGAGATCCAGAGTTTGCTGGCAATTGTCAAGAATTTTCGGTTTAGAGTTCTTTTAGTTTTCTTTAAATGTTATTATGAGTTGAGATTGTAATTAAGTTTATTCCGCACTTGTAGTTGGGTCCTATTGTTGGAGTGATATAGTTGTTTGCTATTGCTAGAGTAGTTTCCTTCTTCTTATCATGTTATTATACTGCGTGGTTGTGAAAAAGTATGTTCCAGCCGCCTGTGGCTGTGTATATAGTGTCTGTATGGTTGATTTAGTCACCGGTACAGAGGAGATTCTGCCGAAATTTTTCGGTAGGACTTCCTCTGGGGCCGTGATAAATTTAAGTGTTGCTAATGTTAGCATAAGTGACACTAGTAAGTAGAGTAGTAGTTAGGTAATGGTCGCCCTTAGAGAGTAATAGTAAGAAGGGTGATCGTTACAGTTGGTATCAGAGCAGTTCCCATTCTCCAACATCACACACTCATCAGCATCAACTTTGTCGTCTTCAAGTAAGAAAGTATTTAATTTCTTTCTTTATTGCTTTCCTTTATTACTATTTGCAGTATAAAGTAATTGCTTATAAGTGCTTAAGTCAGATAAGAGTTTTTGCTGTTCTTTATTCATATACAAATATGTATGTTTAGAAAGGGTAGGGAAGATACCAAGTCTTTTTCTCTGTATAACTAGATGTCAAGAAGAGGACGTCCCCGTACCGTTCGTACTGAGAATCAAGATCAGGAGAACGAAGAGTTTAGATCAACTGAGCCCAATCTCTCTGAAGTTGTTGCCCAACTCCAGAGACAAGTAGTAGAGCAACAACAAGTGATTGCTAACGTGATGAGCAATCAACAGCCAGTTCCTCCCACTCCCCCCCCCCCCAACCATCAATGTGGAGAACCCAGTGGTGATTGAAGTCCCATCAGCTGCCCTGGAAGTCGTCACAGCACCTAGGAGACAAGAAGCATACCTGATACAGTGGCTGAAGCTGAAGCCAGAAAGTTTCTCAGGCACGACTGAACCCTGGGATGCTTAGGCTTGGTTCAAGACACTAGAGAGCACCATGGAGTTTCTTTATTGGCCAGAAGTCGAGAAGGTCAAGTGTGCCTCTTTCTGCCTATCGGGAGATGCTCGTATGTGGTGGGAGTGAGTTAAGAGTAGGAGAGTAGTCAACCAGATGAGATGGGTTGACTTCAAGATAGAGTTTTACGAAGAATTCTTCCGTCAACGGATCACCAATAAACATTATGAAGAGCTTATAGAATTTAGACCAGATGACCTACCAGTAGAAGAAGCGGTCAAAAGATTTAACAGGCTAGCTCGTCTTTGCCTAGAGTTAGTAAGTATAGAGAAAGAATGAGTCAGACTAATGCTCCAAAGACTGAGACCAGAAATAGCACTTAATGTGAGTAATGAAACTCACCGACCACAGATTGGTGAAGAGCTGGTCAGCAGGGTATTAGTGAGCACTATCTGAATAGCATCAAGGCACAACAAACACAACACAAGTCAGTCAAGATCGAATACAAGACAGTGGGGAAACAGAGACCCCAGTCAAGTAATCAGAACTGGAAGGATAAAGATAACAAGAAAGACCCAAGCAGAAAGATGTTCGGGTAGTCTGTGAGTATCCAAAGGTATTTACAGAAGGGCTACCTGGACTACCTCCCAACAGAGAAGTGGAGTTTGAGATTGAATTGGTTCCTGGTACCGATCCAATTTCAAAAAGCTCCGTATCGCATGTCTCCAGCAGAGTTGAAAGAGTTACAAGCACAGCTACAGGAGTTACTTGACAAAGACTTCATTCGCCCTAGTCACTCACCTTGGGGAGCTCCTGTGTTGTTTGTCAAGAAGAAAGATGGATCTATGCGGATGTGCATAGATTACAGAGCTCTGAATCAAGTGACGATCAAGAACAAGTATCCCCTTCCCAGGATCGACGACTTATTTGATCAGTTAAGAGGGGCAACAGTGTTCTCAAAGATAGACCTATGCTCTAGGTACCATCAGCTGAAAGTGAAGGAAAGGGATATACCCAGAACGACGTTCAGGACTAGATACGGACACTACGAGTTTGTGGTCATGCCTTTTGGTGTGACTAATGCACCAGCAGTCTTCATGGACTTAATGAACAGAGTGTTCAGAGAATACCTTGACAAATTCGTCATCGTATTTATCGACGACATTCTGGTCTATTCAAGGACTCCAGAGGAGCATGACACGCACTTGAGGATAGTATTGCAGACTCTTCAGCAAAAGCAGCTTTACGCTAAATTCTCAAAGTGTGAGTTCTGGTTAGAGCAGGTGGCGTTTCTAGGTCACACAATTTCTAAAGAAGGTATCCAAGTGGATCCAGCCAAAATAGAAGCGGTTAACAACTGGAGTAGACCCAAGAACGCCTGGAAGATCAGAAACTTCCTTGGTTTAGTTGGGTACTACAGGAAATTCATGGAGGACTTTTCCAGGATAGCTTCTCCACTAACGACCTTCACCAGAAAGAACAAGAGGTTTGAATGGTCAAACAAATGTGAGCCGAGTTTCCAAGAACTCAAGAGGAGACTGACCAATGCTCCCATGCTGACCGTTCCAGAGAGTGACAAGAGTTTTGATATCTACAGTGATGCTTCCAAGATGGGCTTAGGAGTTGTACTTATGCAAGAAAGAAAAGTTATAGTTTATGCTTTCAGACAACCCAAAGACTACGAGAAGAACTATTCCACTCATGATTTTGAGCTGACAGCTGTGGTCTTTGCACTGAAACTCTGGCGACATCATTTGTATGGAGTTCAGTGTAGAATCCTCACCGACCATCAGAGTTTTAAGTACTTCTTCACTCAGAAGGACTTAAACATGAGACAGCGTAGGTGGCTGAAGTTAGTCAAAGATTATGATTGTGAAATCCTCTACCACCCAGGCAAAGCTAACAAAGTGGCAGATGCACTAAGCAGAAAATCTAGTGTATCCCTGATGTCTTTGTCATCATTAGCTCTGCCACTGCAGAGGGAGTTGTCAGATTTTAGACTTGAAATTATTGAAGGGCAACTCTCTGCATTGACCTTAGAGTCTACCTTGCTTGAGGACATACAGAGAAAGCAAAGTGAAGATCCAGACATTCAGAAGATCAAGCAAGGGATACAGAAAGAAAACAAATCAGAGTTTCGAGTAACAGATAGCGGGATTCTTTATCAAGGAAGTCACATTTGTGTTCCCAATGATGAAGAACTGAGAAAGAAGATTTTAGAAGAAGCTTATAGCACATCATACTCCATGCATCCTGGTTCTACCAAGATGTACCAAGATGTGAAACAGAGGTTCTGGTGGTCAAGACTCAAAAGAGACGTTGCTAAATATGTCAGTACCTGCCTGACATGCCAGAGAGTTAAAGCAGAACACCAGAGGCCAGGAGGAGTTCTTCAGCCTCTTCCAATACCAGAGTGGAAGTGGGAAGACATATCCATGGACTTCAGAATAGGCCTCCCAAGAACTACCAATGGATATGATGCGATATGGGTAATAGTGGATTGATTGACCAAGTCCGCTCATTTCCTAGCCATCAAGGTGTCCCACTCTATAGAGCAGTTGGCTCAGCTATATGTTAAGGAGGTAATCAGACTTCACGGAGTTCCCAAATCTATCATTTTTTATAGGGATGGGTGCTTCACCTCACACTTTTGGGAGTGCGTTCAGACTGCACTAGGCACCAAACTCAAGTTCAGAACAGCCTTCCATCCTCAGACGGATGGACAGACAGAGCGAGTAAATCAGATTCTAGAGGATATGCTCAGAGCTTGTGCACTGGATTTCAAGGGAAGTTGGTGCAAGTATCTATGCTTAGCTGAGTTTGCCTACAACAATAGCTATCAGGCCACCATCAAGATGACACCTTATGAGGCGTTGTATGGTAGGAAGTGCAGATCACCCATTTGCTAGCAAGAAGCAGGTGAGAGAAAAGAAATGGAAGTAGAGCTCGGCATTTAGACAGAGCTGATAGATGAGACTACTCAGGCGATCCAGAAAATCAGACAGAGAATTGAGACTGCCCAGAGCAGACAGAAGAGTTATGCTGACACGCGCCGTAGGCCACTGGAATTCCAAGTAGGAGATTCAGTCTTTCTCAAGGTTGCTCCTATGAAGGGAGTGATGAGATTTGGCAAGAAGGGCAAATTAAGTCCTCGCTATGTAGGACCTTACCTAATTATAGAGAGGATTGGGAAGGTAGCTTACAAGCTGAATTTACCACAAGACATGTCAGCAATACATAATGTATTTCATGTCTCTATGCTAAAGAAGTGTCTCCACGACCCTAGCCAAGTGATTCAGCCTCAGTCAGTGCAGATCCAAGAGGATCTTAGTTATGAGAGCAGACCTACACAGATAATGGACAGAGCAGTCAAGAGATTAAGAAATAAAGAAGTACCACTAGTGAAGGTCATCTGGCAGAACCAGAAGCACGAGGAAGTCACTTGGGAGCGGGAGGACAGTATGAGACAGAAGTATCCAGAGCTTTCTAAGTTCGAGGACGAACTTTTTATAAGGTATGGGGGATTGTAACGACCTAATTTTCCCTATTTCAAGTTCTAAAACTCCATAAAAATATTTGGAAATACTTTTAAAATATTCTAGAGATTTTTAGGAATTTTTAGAGTATTTTTACGTAATTTTTGGAGGTCATTTGGTATTTTTACAAAACGAAAGAAGTTTAGACAAAAATTGTGTAAGCCGAGATTCGACCCGTAGACCTCGGACAAGTCATAAGCCTTAAGCGAAGCGAGGCAACCAAGTGAGCCGTGGGTCTTTTGTGAATATATATGGAATGAAATGTATATATGCAGTAGTTGGAACATTTAAAAGAAATTGAAAAATGAAGGGCGCGGCTGAGGGATCGAAGCTGCGATCTGTGGCTTCGGTTAAAAGCCGGCTGACCAACTGGGCTAGTGGTCGGTGCTGATCAGATATACAGTGGCAAATAATTAAGGTATAGTATTTAATAAAATAACCCTAGGTTATAAAAAGAGGTTAAGTTAAGAGAGGAATTAAATCCTCTCGATCCCTCTCTTCCTCCCTCGCGTACGCGGCGGCTCTTCTCTCGGGCGGAAACGCAGCAGCAGCTAGGGCATGATTCCGGCAGCCGGCGAGGGGATTCTCCGGAGGTTTTTCACCAGTACAAGGTTCTCTCGTCAAGGAGGGACCGTGAGCACAAGAGGAGACCGAGATTTCGAGCTCCACCTAGAACCCTAGCCGCCCCTCCCTCTCGGTTGTAAGTCCAAGCAATCAAGTGTAAGTACTACTCACCTGTGGTAGGAGTTGCTCTGATCTTTCGGTTTCGTTTCCTTGTTTCCTGAGTTTCTTGAATCCGAAACATGCTATAAAGATTTTTGGCTTTGGGTGTTCTGCCGTGGGTTTCAAAGAGGGACCAAGAACTGGTTTTGTTTAATTGAGCATGTAGGATAGTTTTGCGCCAAATCTAAGCTTGCTAGGGATCAAGTTTTTGTTTCTCCTTGTTTTTTTTTGAATCTGTCGTGACCTAGGGATGAGTTTAAAGTTCTTGCCGTGGCCTTCAGGAAGTAGAAAGGGCTTAATGGATTTAGCCTTGATTGATGTTGCTTTAGCTTTTATTGATTCTGTAATTTCTGGACAAATATATTGGCTTGGGTCATTTCCTTTATGCTGCCGTGAGTTGATTAAGAAGAGGAGAAGGGATTTAAATTGTCATAGCAATCACCCCTTTTAATAGCATGTGCTTAACAGAAATCTGCCAATGCATTTCTTAATAGAATAGTTGACTTCCTTTGCTATCGTATCATGCTTTGCATAGGTGTAAACTTCAGCAGATTATAGCCTTGTTATAAGGATTCAGAATTAGCTTATTTTGCTACCATATCTAGCATTCCAGTGTTTAGTTTCCTTTGCATTTCAACATGCAATTTAGTTTTAGAATTTCATAGCTTTGCTCTATTTTATAGCATGCTTAGAGAATTCAGATTCGTTTTCCTTGATTTATGTTTAGTACAACATGCTTAGAGAGTTCAGACTTGCTTTCCTTGATTTATGTTTATTGTAGCATGCTTAGGGAGTTCAGATTTGTTTTCCTTTAATTAGTTAGAATGGTTTAGTTTTTTTCCTTGCTACTTAAAAAGGCAAGAACAACTCTTTAATTAGTTAGAATGGTTTAGCATTTTCCTTGAAACTCAAAGGGCAAGAACAACCCTTATTTAGTTAGAAGGACAACTTTTATTTAAAGTATGCAGTATTAGAATAGCATGAGCCGTATTAATTTTTAATTCTGTTTCATTCGCAGATTTTTAATGATTCACGTGTGCAGATTTTTGTTATTCACATGTGCAGATTTTTAGTATTCATTTGAACAGATTTTAGCATATAGTAGCATGCTGATTTTTGTTTTCCTTTACTTTAAGATGTGCATGAACAGATTATAACATATAGTAGTATGCTGATTTTTGTTTCCCTTTGCTTTAAGATATGCATGAACAGATTTTAGCATATACATGTATGCACATAGCATTTAGTTTGGACTTTCCTTGCTATAATGAGCAGTTATAAGTAAGAAAAAGACCAAGGTCTAGTTAAAAAGAGATAACAAGTAAATTAAAGTAAGAGGCTAGTACCCGACTTCCGAGGTTGTCGTTAAACAAATCCAGGTGGTTGTTTCCGAGGTCTCGGCCCTGGTAAGACCGAGGTCTTTACCCTGTGGGACTACAACAGTCTCTATTAGGGAGCGCACATAAGATGGTACTAAACCTGGGCCCAAAGAAAAAGAAGAAGAAAGAAAAGTAAAAGTAAAAGAAATTAAAAGATTAATTTCAAATATAAAGCTATAAATAAATGAAACAAGTATCATCTATGTTTAGAATTTGCAGAAGTTTAGTTCCTTTAATTCTAAGCATATAGCATGAGTTTCATTACTTTTCTTATCAGTTTAGTGAGCATGATTAGTTTATTTCCAGTATTCAGCTTTATTCTGGTATATCATGAGTATGCAGTTTATTTGAGTACCTTGCTATTAGATGAGCATGAGTAGATTTCTTTTAGCATTTCAGTTTCAGTATCGTTTGCATTTTTATGCACTCCGAGTTTTTGTGAGATAGTATAGTACTTACTAAGCGTTTCGCTTATAGATCTATTTTTTCCTCCTACTGCAGATAAAGGAAAAGCTAAGATATGAAAGGAAGGCGACAAGGTGGTGGTGATGAAGGTGTGTGATGACTGGACTATGGAGAGATCCAGAGTTTGCTGGCAATTGTCAAGAAATTTTGGTTTAGAGTTCTTTTAGTTTTCTTTAAATGTTATTATGAGTTGAGATTATAATTAAGTTTATTCCGCACTTGTAGTTGGCCCTATTGTTGGAGTGATATAGTTGTTTGCTATTACTAGAGTAGTTTCCTTCTTCTTATCGTGTTATTATACTGCGTGGTTGTGAAAAAGTATGTTCCAGCCGCCTGTGGCTGTGTATATAGTGTCTGTATGGTTGATTTGGTCACCGGTACAGGGGAGATTCTGTCGAAATTTTTCGGTAGGACTTCCTCTGGGGTCGTGATAAATCTAAGTGTTGCTAATGTTAGCATAAGTGACACTAGTAAGTAGAGTAGTAGTTAGGTAATGGTCACCCTTAGAGAGTAGTAGTAAGAAGGGTGGTCGTTACAATTACTTTTATAGAGTGTCATAGATCTTTGAGCATGTTTCAGCCGAAATTGCAAAGCAGAAGGAAAGCTTGAACTATTCGTAAGCCTAATCAATTGGTATAACAGCAGTAATCCACGAAAATGGCACACATGCTCAAAATCCACTCACCTCATGCTCACTGTTAGCAACAACCCAAAACTGAAACCTCAACATTACCCCCTGTTCAGTGCCACGGCAGAGACCAAAGGAAGCAAAATACTCTACACACTCATCCTTTTTCATGTACTTCCTTTGAAACTCACGGCAGCAAGCCCTAAACCATAACTTTTACAACATAATTCAAAAACCAGGAGAACCTAAATCCCTAGCACGTCCAGAATTCTTCACGGCGAAATCCGAAAACCAAAAGAAACTCTAAATTAAGCTCGAAACTACTCTTACCGCAGGTGAGTAGCAACTTACCCTTGCTTTTAGGAGTTACAACCGGAAGGGCAGAACTCTAGGGTTCGCAGGAGCTTGATCTTCCCGGCTTCTTCCTCGTCTCTACGAGCTCTCCTTGACGAGAGGATCGAAATCACCAAGGTTCACCGGAAGGAAGCCTTCGCCGACCGCCGGAGGGAGGAAAACCCTAGCTCGGCTTCGTCTTCGCCCGAGAGAGAGTCGTCGTGCGCCGTCGCGAGCGTGAGAGGAGAAGAGAGGTTCGGGTGAGAAGAGGAAAAGAAATAACTTAACCCTCTTAAACCTAGGTATTTCGGTTTTAATCATAGCTTAAATACTATTTGGTTCGGGTTTTATTAAGAAACCCGCGGCTGGTCTGTTGGTTAAACGAATCTCTACTTAACCCGAGGTCCACGGTTCGAATCTCGGCTTGGACGTTTTTTGGCAAAACTTCTTTCGTTTAGTAAAAATATCAAACGACCTCCAAAAATTACATAAAAATACTCTAAAAATTTCTAAAAATCTCTAGAATATTTTAAAAGCATTTCCAAATATTTTTAAGGACATTTTGAACTTAAAATAGGGAAAATTGGGTCGTTACAATTCCCCATACCTTATAAAAAGTTCATCCTCGAACTTAGAATAGTTCTGGATATTTCTGTCCCATACTGTCCTCACGCTCCCAAGTGACTTCCTCGTGTTTCTGGTTCTGCTAGATGACCTTCACTATCTGTGTAGGTCTGCTCTCGTAGCTAAGATCCTCTTGAATCTACACTGTCTGAGGCTGAATCACTTGACTAGGTCGTGGAGACACTTCTTTAGCATAGACACATGAAATACATTATGTATTGCTGACATGTCCTGTGGTCTACGGCGTGTGTCATGATAAAAAGACTGAATCCCCTAACTTCTTTAGCATCCAAATCTCATCACTCCCTTCATCGGAGCAACCTTGAGAAAGACTGAATCCCCTACTTGAAATTCAAGTGGCCTACGGCGTATGTCAGCATAACTCTTTTGTCTACTCTGGGTAATCTCAATCCTTTGTCTGATCTTCTGGATAGCCTGAGTGGTTTCTTCTATCATCTCAATCTGAATGCCCAGTTCCACTTCCATTTCTTTTCTTTCACCTGCTTCTTGCCAACAAATGGGTGATCTGCACTTCCTACCATACAACGCCTCATAAGGTGTCATCTTGATGTTGGCCTGATAGCTATTGTTGTAGGTAAACTCAACTAAGCATAGATACTTGCACCAACTTTCCTTGAAATCTAGTGCACAAGCTCTGAGCATATCTTCTAGAATCTGATTTACTCACTCTGTCTGTCCATCAGTCTAAGGATGGAAGGCTATGCTGAACTTGAGTTTGGTGCCCAGTGCATTTTGAACACACTCCCAAAAGTGTGTGGTGAAGCGTCCATCTCTATCAGAAACAATAGATTTAGGAACTCCGTGAAGTCAGATCACCTCCTTAACATATAACTGTGCCAACTGCTCTATAGAGTGGGACACCTTGATGGCTAGAAAATGAGCAGACTTGGTCAATCGGTCTACTATTACCCATATCGCATCATATCCATTCGTGGTTCTTGGGAGACCTGTTATGAAGTCCATGGATATGTCTTCCCACTTCCACTCTGGGATTGGGAGAGGCTGTAGAACTCCTCCTGGTCTCTGGTGTTCTGCTTTGACCCTCTGACATGTCAGGCAAGTACTGACATATTTAGCAACATCTCTTTAGAGTCCAGACCACCAGAACCTCTGTTTCACATCTTGGTGCATCTTGGTAGAACCAGGATGCATGGAGTAAGGTGTACTATGAGCTTCCTCTAAAATTTTCTTTCTCAGCTCTTCATCATTGGGGACACAAAGGCGGCTTCCCTGATAAAGAATTCCACTGTCTGATACTCGAAACTCCGAATTTTCTTCTTTCTGTATCCCTTGCTTGATCCTCTGGATATCTGGGTCTTCACTTTGCTTTCTATGTATATCCTTAAGCAGGGTTGACTCTAAAGTCAATGCAGAGAGTTGCCCATAAATGACTTCAAGTCCGAAATCTGACAACTCCTTCTGCAGTGGTAGGGCTAATGATAACAAAGACATCAGGGATGCACTGGATTTTCTGCTTAGTGCATCTGCCACTTTATTAGCTTTGCCTGGGTGGTAGAGGATTTCACAGTCATAGTCTTTGACCAACTCTAATCACCTACGCTGTCTCATGTTTAAGTCCTTCTGAGTGAAGAAGTACTTAAGACTCTGATGGTCTGTGAAGATTCTGCACTGAACGCCATATAAATAATGTCGCCAGAGTTTCAGCGCAAAAACCACAGCTGCCAGCTCAAGATCATGAGTGGGGTAGTTCTTCTCGTAGTCTTTGAATTGCCTGGAAGCATAAGCTATAACTTTTCCTTCTTGCATGAGAACAGCTCCTAGACCCATCTTAGAAGCATCACTGTAGATGTCAAAACTCTTATCACTTTCTGGAACTTTGAGAATAGGAGCACTGGTCAGTCTCTTCTTGAGCTCTTGGAAACTCTGCTCACATTTATCTAACCATTCAAACTTCTTGTTCTTCCTGGTGAGGGCTGTTAGTGGAGAGGCTGTTGGGTTTTTCGGGCCGCGAAAACCGCTTTTTCGCGTCGCGAAAACCCCGAAACCCCCTAGCCATTGGATCCGTGCGAAGAAAACTTTCGAAAATACGAGTACGAGTTTCAAACTATGATCTACAGTAGATCTACAAAGGAAAAATATTTTATACCTTTGAAGCGTGCTCTCGCAAATCCCGCTCGTCCAACGGTACGCCGGATCTCGAAGTTGTCAACGTAGACAACTCTCTAGTGATATCCACATGAACAAGAAGTGTTCTCTAACACTCAAGGATGGAGAAGAGAGCACCACAAGTGTGCTAGCACTCTCTAGGGCTCTCGGATAGGATTGGAAGAAGAAGAAAAGAAAAGAAGAGAACACACTCCTCTAAAATCTCTATGTGACTTTCACTAACCTTTCTTCTTGGATTAGATTCACTCTCCTTTCTTCTCCCTTGCTTGAAACCCACGACCAAGAGAAGAGAAGGAGCAAGAAGAGAGCTTAGGAGGAAGATCACTTGAATGAGAGTTACACTTGCAAAAGGAAACTCTTTTCATCTAATTAAGTGGTTTGTAACCTCCATGGGATACCAAGAGTCACAACTCTTGGTAACTCCCATGAGGTGGCACTTCACTTAAGTAACCATGATGATGTGGAGCATCATCATTGGTCCACTTAATGCCAACTCACCAATGAGGTGGCATAAAGTCAAGTCAAACTTGACTCTTCATCTTCCTCTCAAGTCAAGTCAAACTTGACTTAATCTCTCTCATGGTTGATCTAATCCAACCATTTAATTCAAGCCAATTTAATATAATGAATCTAATTCATTTAATTAAATTGATTCAATGAGTCATAATCTAAATTAGACTCATTGAACACATGAATCAATTTGAGTCCAACTCAATTAGCCCAATTAGGATTACTCTTAATCCAATTTGATTTATCAAATGAATCTAATCCTCTTGGTTCATCATATGAACCTAATCTCCATCCACTTGTTCTTTGTGTGTGACCCAATAGGTTCTTGTAACGTTGGCAATGCCCCTAAACTCATTTAGAAACATAAGTAATGAGCGGTATCTAGCAATACATCATTACTACCCAAGTTACAAGAATGTTGAGATCCAACATCACCTTGTGACTACTAATTGTGACTCCTCACAATATATGACAAGTGTCCTTCTATCCTAGACATCTAGATTGATCAATGTGAGGCATAGACCGTGTCATCCTCTAATCAAACTAAATCTTGAACTCCAAGTAGACTCACTCAATCAAATGAGCTCAATATCTCATATTGACTCATTTGGGCATGGTCATGCACTTCGTGGTCTCACTCTATCAAGAATACCGATGTCTCTCCCGTTATATAGGAGGGATAGATCCCATCTACATCACTCACATTCCTCCGTATAATTTGTTACATACCCAGTAATCGCCTTTATAGTCCACGGAGTTACGAGTGACGTTTGACGAAACCAAAGTACATAACTCCTTATGTAGGGAACCATGGTGACTTCAGGTCTAAGGACTAGTAGTCATACTAATAGCCACATGAGAAAGTATATGACACTCATATAACGATCCATGATACTTTCTCAGGACGGGTCATTCAGTATACATTCTCCAATGCATACCCATGTGTCAACTTGATATCTCTATATCCATGACTTGTGAGATCAAGTCATCGAGTTGACCTACATACTAGTCTTATTGCATTAACATTGTCCCTGAATGTTAATACTCGACTAGGAATGATTAAGAGTAGTGTTCCCTATATCATCTCACTATCGGTTAAACTAACAGATTGATATAGGTGAGAACCGTCTACTCAAGGACGTTATTATACTTAGTTTATTTGGCACCAATACAAGTAAGTATAATAACCAAAACCCAAATGACTTTATTAATATAAGAATATGATACAATAAGTCCATAATACAATCATCAAATGATTGGCTCTAGGGCTCTAGCTAACAATCTCCCACTAGCACTAGTGCCAATCAGTGTAGGCTCTAAGCCCCAATGACCTAGTGTGGCCATCATGCTTCCTCTGTGCCAAAGCCTTGGTCAAGGGATCTGCGATGTTAGCCTCTGTAGGTACTCTGCAAATCTTCACATCTCCTCTCTCGATGATCTCTCGAATGAGATGGAAGCGCCGTAGTATGTGTTTGGTCTGCTGGTGTGAGCAAGGTTCCTTCGCCTGTGCTATAGCTCCATTGTTGTCACAATAGAGCTCAATAGGGTCAGCAATGCTAGGAACCACCCCAAGTTCAGTGATGAACTTGCGAATCCAAACTGCCTCCTTTGCTGCCTCTGATGCAGCAATATACTCGGTCTCTGTCGTAGAATCAGCTATTGTGTCCTGCTTCAAACTCTTCCAGCTCACAGCACCACCATTAATGCAAAACACAAACCCCAACTGCGATCTATAGTCATCCTGGTCGGTCTGGAAGCTAGCATCACTGTAACCCTTTACAGCTAGCTCATTATTGCCTCCATATATCAAGAAATATTCTTTAGTCCTTCTTAAGTACTTAAGAATATTCTTGACCGCTATCCAGTGACTTTCACCTGGATTTGACTGGTATCTACTCGTCATGCTCAAAGCATACGAGACATCAGGTCGAGTACATAGCATGGCTTACATGATCGATCCTATGGCTGAGGCATAAGGGATCTGATCCATGCGGTCTCTCTCCTCTCTAGAAGAGGGACCTTGAGTCTTCAAAAGACTCATACCATGTGACATCGGCAGAAATCCCTTCTTGGAGTTCTGCATGACAAACCGAAGGAGTACCTTGTCAATGTATGTACTCTGACTTAGGCCAAGCAACCTCTTAGATCTATCTCTATAGATCTGTATCCCTAGAATGCGGGATGCCTCACCTAAGTCCTTCATTGAGAAGCAACTCCCTAGCCAGATCTTGACAGACTGAAGCATAGGGATGTCCTTTCCAATGAGTAGTATGTCATCCACATACAATATGAGGAAGACAACTATATCCCCTACAACCTTCTTGTAGACACAAGGCTCATCTTCATTCTTGATGAAACCAAACTATTTGATTGCATCATCGAATCGAAGATTCCAGCTCCGAGAAGCTTGCTTTAGTCCATAAATGGACCTATGCAGCTTGCATACTCTGCTAGTATGCTGTGGATCTACAAAACCCTCAGGTTGTGTCATGTACACATCCTCGCGTAGGTTTCCATTCAGAAACGCGATTTTGACATCCATCTGCCTTATCTCATAGTCATGGTAGGCTGCAATAGCAAGCATGATCCGAATGGACTTAAACATCGCTACTAGAGAAAAGGTCTCATCATAGTCAATACCATGAATCTGCTTGAAACCTTTAGCTACCAAGCGACCCTTATAGATAAGTCCATCCATGTCAGTCTTTCTCTTAAAGACCCATTTGCACCCAATGGGTTTTACCCCTTCAGGTGGATCAACCAAAGTCCATACTTGGTTGGTGTACATGGATTCCATATCGGATCTCATGGCTTCTAGCCATTTCTCGGAATCTGGTCTCATTACAGCTTCCTGATAGGTGGTAGGCTCATCCTCTATAAGCATAACGTCATCATGGTCAGACAAGAGAAATGATTATCTCTCAGGCTGACGACGTACCCTATCAGACCTGCGAAGAGGTATGTCTACTTGAATTGGTTGTTGTTCCTCAACTCCTTGTGGAACAACATCATCCACAACATTTTGTGGTTCCAGTTCAATTTCCATCGAGGCATCAGTGCTATTGTTCGCATCTTGAACTTCTTCAAGATCGAACGCGCTCCCACTATTCTTTCTAGAAACAAAGTCCCTTTCTAGAAAGACCCCAGTCTTTGCCACAACTACCTTGTGTTGACTGGGAATGTAGAAGTTATATCCCTTAGTTTCCATGGGATATCTAATGAAAAAGTACTTGTCAGATTTGGGTCCTAATTTGTCTGAGACTTGACGTCGAACGTAAGCCTCACAACCCCAAATCCTCATGAAAGACACCTGGGCATCTCTCCCAGTCCATATCCTATATGGTGTCTTTATCACGGCCTTGGATGGAACTCGGTTGAGTATAAAAGATGCCGTGTCTAGAGCATAGCCCTAAAGGAATGTCGGAAGATCTGTGTGACTCATCATAGACCGCACCATATCTAATAGGGTATGATTCCTCCTTTCGGATACACTATTCCACTGTGGTGTTCCAGGAGGAGTGAGTTGGGATAGAATCCCACACTCAGCTAGGTAGTCACGAAACTCATGGCTAAGGTATTCTCCACCTCGATCGGATCGAAGTATCTTAATACTCTTGCCAAGCTGGTTCTGTACTTCATTCTTGAAATCTTTGAACTTTTCAAAGGATTCAGACTTATGTGTCATCAAGTACACATAACCATATCTACTGAAGTCATCAGTAAATGTGATGAAGTATCTATAACCGCCTCTAGCAGCAACATTGAAAGGGTCACATACATCACTATGTATGAGTCCTAACAAATCAGTTGCTCTCTCGCTATGCCCACTAAAGGGAGTCTTGGTCATCTTGCCTCGTAGGCATGACTCGCATATCTCATATGATTCAAAATCAAATGAGTCCAGCAAACCATCCTTATGGAGCTGGGATAAGCGCTTGTCATTTATATGACCTAAGCGACAGTGCCAGAGATAGGTTTAGTTCAGGTCATTTGACTTGAACCTCTTGGTATTTATGTTATAGATAGGGCTCTCAAGGTCTAGAATATAGAGTCCGTTTATCAGAGGTGCACTACAATAGAACATTTCGTTTAAATAGACGGAACAACATTTGTTCTTTATTATAAATGAAAAACCTTTCTTGTCCAAACAAGAAACAGATATAATGTTCTTAGTTAAAGCAGACACATAACAACAATCATCTAATTCTAGTACAAGCCCAGAGGGCAAGATAGATGGTAAGTTCCTACAGCAATAGCAGCAACCCGTGCTCCATTGCCTACTCGTAGGTCTATCTCACCCTTCGTCAATGCCCTACTATTTCTCAGCGCTTGTACATTAGTACAAATGTGCGAAGCACATCCGGTATCTAATACCCACGATGAAGAAATAGAGAGGTTGACTTCTATAACATGTATACCTAAAGTAGAAATCTTATTTCTCTTCTTCGTAAGATCTTCCAAGTATTATTTGAAGTTCCTCTTCCAGTGCCTTGCTTGTCCTTGATATAGGTGACAAAGATGTTCAACCATATCGTAAGCGCCCATCAACTCATGTTGCTTCTGAAGCTCAGAGTTCATGGTCGCGAGCATAAGACAGGACACATCTAATGCGTCATCTTTATGATTCTTGTAAGCATCTCGGTCTGCTCGCGTGGCAGTGGCAGGAGGAGCCTCCAGAATGGGCTGCTCCAGAACGTACAGTTTACGTTCTTGGATGAGTACTATTCTCAGGTTCCTGTACCAGTCCAGGAAATTTGCTCCGTTGAGCTTGTCCTTCTTAAGGACAGATCGCAGAGAGAAGGTGTTCATATTCGACGTCATGGTAATCTACAACAGAAATAAATACAGAAATAAATATCATATTCTTAATCATTTAATTAGGCCTTTAACTAAATGATGCTCCCACTGAATTCTATAATTCATGTGGGACAAGATCCACATCATACTAACCCTTGAGTTAGCTTTGGCTAATACGCCCAAGACTTAGTATGATCGGTAGGTAACGATTACCAATTACATCTCTATGCAACTCTTGTTTATAGGATAAAATCCACATTTATATTAAAACTCGAGTTAGCTTTGGCTAATACGCCCAAGAGTTATTATAAATGTGATTTTGACCTACCTTTCCAACCGTTGGAAGAATGCCTATAGTTTTACTCGATCCAACCGAGTAAACTAGGAATACTCAATCTAATTGAGTTGTACTCACCCATGCGTTGATAGGCGGGACCAAGATTGTCCCTCCGTACCCTACTAAGATAGTATGTGTTGCTTTGCTTTGGCAGATTCAACAACAATATGCGATCGAGGTAGTGGTAGGTATCACGGCATGGTAGGCATTACGAGTTGACGCGTTTTAGATCTAATCTAAACGATGATGCGTATCATATACTCGATAGATCTAATCTAATCGAAAAGTGCATCATGTGCACGATTTAGATCTAATCTAATCGCTAGGCACTAATTAATTACTTAAACATGCATCATATATACACAAGCAATTAATTAAATTTTGTGATTATGTCATGGCCCTACTACGATCTTCTCAAGCCAATGAGAAGATCGGATGGTCAACCTAAGGTCAACAGCTTCTCAAGCTCCGTCCTTTGACCACCTTGTGTTGCGCGCGCCCTCCTCGTAACTCCGTCTCGAGTGGACCTTCCACAGCTCCAATTTTGTACATTACAATTTTGAAACTCGAGTTACATTCGAGTCTAAATCTAATTTACAATCAGAATATAAGAGAAAGGCACGACGCGCAGGTCGCGAATAAAATAAAAAAATAAAAATACAAGTACAACACGCACATCACATCACGGCGCGCAGGCCGTATTATGAATTACAACACAAATTGTCCAATCGAATTGGGTCTTTGGGCCATGACTATCACAAAAATAATATATAATTCAAAATTATATATTTTTCATAATTTTCTGTAATTTTTCATAATTTTACAGATTTTATGAGTAAATTTTTTTTCCCGGCGGTCCCGATTAGCGATTTCGGGCGTAATCGGGGTTAGGGGCAGTACCCCTACCCGCGATCTAACCATCGCGAGTTGCTCCTAAGCGATCCAAGAGCGCCTTAGTCCGCTGTCCCAAAAAATTTTGGGGCGAAACTTTGCCGTTTTGGAAAATTCTTCTCGGTAGTCGAAGCCTACAAGTGCCGAAACACTTGTGCTTCGCTTCTACGAGAAAAATACCCATAAAAACTCTAAAACCCATAAAATTACAGAATATCACAGAACTTAATTTTTGTCATAAAAACAAAAACTAAACTCGTACAAGCTTCGCACGTGGCTCTCTGATACCACTGTAGGGTTTTTCGGGCCGCGAAAACCGCTTTTTCGCGTCGCGGAAACCCCGAATCACCCTAGCCAACGGATCTCGTGCGAACAAAAATTCGAAAACATACGAGTACGAGTTACAAAACTTCTAGATCTACATGATGAAGATCTTTACCCTTGTTGCGTGCCCTTTTACGTATCCCGCTCGTCCTCGGTACGCCGGATCTCGAAGTTGTCAATGTAGACAACTCTCTACACGTATCCACACGAACACACTAGGTGGAGGTGACCAAAAACCAAGGTGTGCTAGCACCTATGTGGTTCGGCCAAAGAAGGAGGAGAGGGAGAGCTTGAGAGGAAGAAGATCTAAAATTCCACACTTGAATGAATAATGAAAATCAATTCACACCCTATTCAAAATGTGGTCAGCCACCTTTCTCATGTGTAACTCCCCTCATTAATGCATTAAGTTGTCATCAAGGAGAGAATGTAACCTCCATGAGGTGGCACTCACTAGTAACTCCCATGAGGTGGCAACCATGATGATGTGGAGTAACATCATTAGTCCACATCAATGCCAACTCACCAATGAGGTGGCATAAAGTCAAGTCAAACTAGACTTTTAATCTTCCTCTCAAGTCAAGTCAAACTTGACCAAATCTCTTCCATGGTTGATCTAATCTAACCATTTGATTCAAGCCAATTTAATATATAATGAATCTAATTCATTAAATTAAATTGATTCAATGAGTCATAATCTAAATTAGACTCATTGAACACATGAATCAACTTGAGTCCAACTCAAGTTAGCCCAATTAGGATTACTCTTAATCCAATTAGATTCATCAAATGAATCTAATCCTCTTGGTTCAGCATATGAACCTAATCTCCATCTAATTGTCCTTAGTGTGTGACCCTATAGGTTCTTGTAACGTTGGCAATGCCCTAAACCCATTTAGGAGCATAAGTAATGAGCGGTATCTAGCAACACATCATTACTATCCAAGTTACAAGAATGTCGAGATCCGACATCACCTTGTGACTACTAATTGTGACTCCTCACAAAATATGACAAGTGTCCTTCTATCCTAGACATCTAGATTGATCAATGTGAGATATAGACTGTGTCATCCTATGACCAATCTAAATCTTGAACTCCAAGTAGACTCACTAAATCAAATGAGCTCAATATCCTATATTGACTCATTTGGGCATGGCCATGCACTTCGTGGTCTCACTCTATCAAGAATACCGATGTCTCTCCCGTCATATACGAGGGATAGATCCCATCTACATCACTCACATCCCTCTACATAATTTGTTATATACCCAATAATCATCTTTATAGCCCACCCAATTGCGGGTGACGTTTGACGAAACCAAAGTACATAACTCCTTATGTAGGGATCTATGGTGACTTCAGGTCTCTATATCCATGACTTGTGAGATCAAGTCATCGAGTTGACCTACATGCTAGTCTTATTGCATTAACATTGTCCCTGAATGTTAATACTCGACTAGGAATGATTAAGAGTAGTGTTCCCTATATCTTCTCACTATCGGTTCAACTAACCGATTGATATAGGTGAGAACCGTCTACTCAAGGACATTATTATACTTAGTTTATTTGGCACCAATACAAGTAAGTATAATAACCAAAATCCAAATGTCTTTATTTATATAGAATATGATACAATAAGTCCAAAATACAATCATCAAATGATTGGCTCTAGAGCTCTAGCTAACAATCTCCCACTAGCACTAGTGCCAATCAGTGTAGACTCTAAGCCCAAATGACCTAGTGTGACCATCATGCTTCTTCTATGCCAAAGCCTTGGTCAAGGGATCTGCGATGTTAGCCTCTGTAGGTACTCTGCAAATCTTCACATCTCCTCTCTCAATGATCTCTCGAATGAGATGGAAGCGCCGTAGTATGTGTTTGGTCCGCTGGTGTGAGCAAGGTTCCTTCGCCTGTGCTATAGCTCCATTGTTGTCACAATAG
Source organism: Zingiber officinale (assembly GCF_018446385.1). Lineage (NCBI taxonomy): Eukaryota > Viridiplantae > Streptophyta > Magnoliopsida > Zingiberales > Zingiberaceae > Zingiber > Zingiber officinale. The sequence continues at coordinate 60,263,115 of NC_055987.1, read as the reverse complement.
AGCTCAATAGGGTCAGCAATGCTAGGAACCACCCCAAGTTCAGTGATGAACTTGTGAATCCAAACTACCTCCTTTGCTGCCTCTGATGCAGCAATATACTCGACCTCTGTCGTAGAATCAGCTACTGTGTCCTGCTTCGAACTCTTCCAGCTCACAGCACCACCATTAATGTAAAATACGAACCCTGACTGCGATCTATAGTCATCCTGGTCAGTCTGGAAGCTAGCATCACTGTAACCCTTTACAGCTAGCTCATCATTGCCTCCATATATCAAGAAATATTCTTTATTACTTCTTAAGTACTTAAGAATATTCTTGACCGCTATCCAGTGACTTTCACCTGGATCTGACTGGTATCTACTCGTCATGCTCAAAGCGTACGAGACATCAGGTCGAGTACATAGCATGGCGTACATGATCGATCCTATAGCTGAGGCATAAGGAATCTGATCCATGCGGTCTCTCTCCTCTCTAGAAGAGGGACCTTGAGTCTTCGAAAGTCTCACGCCATGTGACATCGGCAGAAATCCCTTCTTGGAGTTCTGCATGGCAAACCGAATGAGTACCTTGTCAATATATGTACTCTGACTTAGGCCAAGAAATCTCTTAGATCTATCTCTATAGATCTGTATTCCTAGAATACGGGATGCCTCACCTAAGTCCTTCATTGAGAAGCAACTCCCTAGCCAGGTCTTGACAGACTGAAGCATAGGGATGTCATTTCCAGTGAGTAGTATGTCATCCACATACAGTATGAGGAAGACAACTATATCCCCTACAACCTTCTTGTAGACACAAGGCTCATCTTCATTCTTGATGAAACCAAACTCTTTGATTGCATCATCGAATCGAAGATTCTAGCTCCGAGAAGCTTGCTTTAGTCCATAAATGGACCTATGCAGCTTGCATACTCTGCTAGTATGCTGTGGATCTACAAAACTTTCAGGTTGTGTCATGTACACATCCTCGAGCAGGTTACCATTCAGAAACGCGGTTTTGACATCCATCTGCCATATCTCATAGTCATGGTAGGCTGCAATAGCAAGCATGATCCGAATGAACTTAAACATCGCTACTGGAGAAAAGGTCTCATCATAGTCAATACCATGAATCTGCTTGAAACCTTTAGCTACCAAGCGACCCTTATAAATAAATCCATCCATGTCAGTCTTTCTCTTAAAGACCCACTTGCACCCTATGGGTTTTACCCCTTCAGGTGGATCAACCAAAGTCCAAACTTGGTTGGTGTACATGGATTCCATCTCGGATCTCATGGCCTCTAGCCATCTCTCGGAATCTGGTCTCATCACAGCTTCCTGATAGGTGGTAGGCTCATCCTCTATGAGCACAATGTCATCATGGTCAGACAAGAGAAATGAGTATCTCTCAGGCTGACGACGTACCCTATCAGACCTGTGAAGAGGTATGTCTACATGAACTAGTTGTTGTTCCTCAACTCCTTGTGGAACAACATCATCCACAACACTTTGTGGTTCCAGTTCAATTTCCATTGAGGCATCAGTGCTATTGTTCGCATCTTGAACTTCTTCAAGATCGAACGCGCTCCCACTAGTCTTTCTAGAAACAAAGTCCCTTTCTAGAAAGACCTCAGTCTTTGCCACAACTACCTTGTGCTGACTGGGAATGTAGAAGTAATATCCCTTAGTTTCCTTGGGATATCCAATAAAATAGCACTTGTCGGATTTGGGTCCTAACTTGTCTGAGACTTGACGTCGAACGTAAGCCTCACAACCCCAAATCCTCATGAAAGACACATGGGCATCTCTCCCAGTCCATATCCTATATGGTGTCTTTATCACGGCCTTGGATGGAACTCGGTTGAGTATAAAAGATGTCGTGTCTAGAGCATAGCCCCAAAGGAATGTCGGAAGATCTGTGTGACTCATCATAGACCGCACCATATCTAATAGGGTACGATTCCTCCTTTCGGATACACCATTTCACTGTGGTGTTCCAGGAGGAGTGAGTTGGGATAGAATCCCACACTCAGCTAGGTAGTCACGAAACTCATGGCTAAGGTATTCTCCACCTCGATCTGATCGAAGTATCTTAATACTCTTGCCAAGCTAGTTCTGTACTTCATTCTTGAATTCTTTGAACTTTTCAAAGGATTCAGACTTATGTGTCATCAAGTACACATAACCATATCTACTGAAGTCATCAGTAAATGTGATGAAGTATCTATAACCGCCTCTAGCAGCAACATTGAAAGGGCCACATACATCACTATGTATGAGTCCTAACAAATCAGTTGCTCTCTCGCTATGCCCACTAAAGGGAGTCTTGGTCATCTTGCCTCGTAGGCATGACTCGCATATCTCATATGATTCTAAATCAAATGAGTCCAGCAAACCATCCTTATGGAGCTGGGATAAGCGCTTGTCATTTATATGATCTAAGCGACAGTGCCAGAGGTAGGTTTGGTTCATGTCATTTGACTTGAACCTCTTGGTATTTATGTTATAGATAGGGCTCTCAAGGTCTAGAATATAGAGTCCGTTTATCAGAGGTGCACTACAATAGAACATTTCGTTTAAATAGACGGAACAACATTTGTTCTTTATTATAAATGAAAAACCTTTCTTGTCCAAACAAGAAACAGATATAGTGTTCTTAGTTAAAGCAGACACATAACAACAATCATCTAATTCTAGTACAAGCCCAGAGGGCAGAGATAGATGGTAAGTTCCTACAGCAATAGCAGCAACTCATGCTCCATTGCCTACTCATAGGTCTATCTCACCCTTCGTCAATGCCCTACTATTTCTCAGCGCTTGTACATTAGTACAAATGTGCGAAGCACATCCGGTATCTAATACCCACGATGAAGAAATAGAGAGGTTGACTTCTATAACATGTATACCTGAAGTAGAAATCTTATTTCTCTTCTTCTTAAGATCTTCTAGGTATTCTTTGGAGTTCCTCTTCCAGTGCCTTGCTTGTCCTTGATATAGGTCACAAAAATGTTCAACCATATCGTAAGCGCCCATCAACTCATATTGCTTCTGAAGCTCAGAGTTCATGGTTGTAAGCATAAGACAGGACACATCTAATGCGTCATCTTGATGCTTCTTGTAAGCATCTCGGTCTGCTCGCGTGGCAGTGGCAGGAGGAGCCTCCGGAATGGGCTGCTCCAGAACGTACAGTTTACGTTCTTGGGTGAGAACTATTCTCAGGTTCCTGTACCAGTCCAGGAAATTTGCTCCGTTGAGCTTGTCCTTCTTAAGGACAGATCGCAGAGAGAAAGTGTTCGTATTTGACGTCATGGCAATTCTACAACAGAAATAAATGCAGAAATAAGTATCATATTCTTAATCATTTAATTAGGCCTTTAACTAAATGATGCTCCCACTGAATTCTATAATTCATGTGGGACAAGATCCACATCATACTAACCCTTGAGTTAGCTTTGGCTAATACGCCCAAGATTTAGTATGATCGGTAGGTAACTATTACCAATTACATCTCTATGCAACTCTTGTTTATAGGATAAAATCCGCATTTATATTAAAACTCAAGTTAGCTTTGGCTAATACGCCCGAGAATTAATATAAACGTGATTTTGTCCTACCTTTCCAACCATTGGAAGAATACTTTGAGCATGACGAGCAGATACCCTTGGATATAAAGATATCAAGTTGACACATAGGTATGCATTAGAGAATGTATACTGAATGACCCGCCATGAGAAAGTATCATGGATCGTTATATGAGTGTCATATACTTTCTCATGTGGCTATTAGTATGACTACTAGTCCTTAGACCTGAAGTCACCATGGCTCCCTACATAAGGAGTTATGTACTTTAGTTTCGTCAAACGTCACCCGTAACTGGGTGGACTATAAAGGCGATTACTGGGTATGTAACAAATTATGCGGAGGGATGTGAGTGTTGTAGATGGGATCTATCCCTCCTATATGACGGGAGTGACATCGGTATTCTTGATAGAGTGAGACTACGAAGTGCATGGTCATGCCCAAATGAGTCAATATAGGATATTGAGCTCATTTGATTTACTGTGTTTACTTGGAGTTCAAGATTTAGATTGATTAGAGGATGACACGGTCTATGCCTCATATTGATCAATCTAGATGTCTAGGATAGAAGGACACTTGTCATATATTGTGAGGAGTCACAATTAGTAGTCACAAGGTGATGTTGGATCTCAACATTTCTTGTAACTTGGGTAGCAATGATGTATTGCTAGATGCCGCTCATTGCTTATGTTTTTAAAGGAGTTTAGAAACATTGCCAATGTTACAAGAACCTATTGGGTCACACACAAAGAACAAGTGGATGGAGATTAGGTTCATATGATGAACCAATTGGATTCGGATTGATTTAAATTAGACTTATTGAGTTAGACTCAATTAGATCCAATTGTTGAATAAGTCTAATTTAAATTTGATTCATTAAGTCAATTTATATTAATGAATTGAGATTCATTAGATTGAAATTGGCTTGAATCAAAGAATGAATTCAACTCAACATGGAAGAGATTTGGTCAATTTTGACTTGACCAAAATGGGAAGTTGAAACATCAAGTTTGACTTGATGAATTGCCACTTCATGGAGGATGACTCATCCTACATGGCAGCCACATCATCTCCACCTCATGAGGTGTGCCACCTCATGGAGGTTACACCTCCCATTCCATTTAATGTGGCCGGCCACATTAAATGGGGAGGTTACAAAAACTAAACCGCTTTTTCGTGTCGCGGAAACCCCGAAACGCCCTAGCCATTGGATCCGTGCGAAGAAAACTTTCGAAAATACGAGTACGAGTTTCAAACTATGATCTACAGTAGATCTACAAAGGAAAAACATTTTATACCTTTGAAGCGTGCCCTCACAAATCCCGCTCGTCCAACAGTACGCCGGATCTCGAAGTTGTCAACGTAGACAACTCTCTAGTGATATCCACACGAACAAGAAGTGTTCTCTAACACTCAAGGATGGAGAAGAGAGCACCACAAGTGTGCTAGCACTCTCTAGGGCTCTCGGATAGGATTGGAAGAAGAAGAAAAGAAAAGAAGAGAACACACTCCTCTAAAATCTCTATGTGACTTTCACTAACCTTTCTTCTTGGATTAGATTCACTCTCCTTTCTTCTCCCTTGCTTGAAACCCACGACCAAGAGAAGAGAAGGGGAAAGAAGAGAGCTTAGGAGGAAGATCACTTGAATGAGGGTTACACTTGCAAAAGGAAACTCTTTTCATCTAATTAAGTGGTTTGTAACCTCCATGGGATACCAAGAGTCACAACTCTTGGTAACTCCCATGAGGTGGCACTTCACTTAAGTAACCATGATGATGTGGAGCATCATCATTGGTCCACTTAATGCCAACTCACCAATGAGGTGGCATAAAGTCAAGTCAAACTTGACTCTTCATCTTCCTCTCAAGTCAAGTCAAACTTGACTTAATCTCTCTCATGGTTGATCTAATCCAACCATTTAATTCAAGCCAATTTAATATAATGAATCTAATTCATTTAATTAAATTGATTCAATGAGTCATAATCTAAATTAGACTCATTGAACACATGAATCAACTTGAGTCCAACTCAATTAGCCCAATTAGGATTACTCTTAATCCAATTTGATTCATCAAATGAATCTAATCCTCTTGGTTCATCATATGGACCTAATCTCCATCCACTTGTTCTTTGTGTGTGACCCAATAGGTTCTTGTAACGTTGGCAATGCCCCTAAACTCATTTAGAAACATAAGTAATGAGTCATATCTAGTAATACATCATTACTACCCAAGTTACAAGAATGTTGAGATCCAACATCACCTTGTGACTACTAATTGTGACTCCTCACAATATATGACAAGTGTCCTTCTATCCTAGACATCTAGATTGATCAATGTGAGGCATAGACCGTGTCATCCTCTAATCAATCTAAATCTTGAACTCCAAGTAGACTCACTCAATCATATGAGCTCAATATCTCATATTGACTCATTTGGGCATGGCCATGCACTTCGTGGTCTCACTCTATCAAGAATATCGATGTCTCTCCCGTCATATAGGAGGGATAGATCCCATCTACATCACTCACATCCCTCCGCATAATTTGTTACATACCCAGTAATCGCCTTTATAGTCCACCTAGTTACGAGTGACGTTTGACGAAACCAAAGTACATAACTCCTTATGTAGGGAACCATGGTGACTTCAGGTCTAAGGACTAGTAGTCATACTAATAGCCACATGAGAAAGTATATGACACTCATATAATGATCCATGATACTTTCTCAGGACGGGTCATTCAGTATACATTCTCTAATGCATACTCATGTGTCAACTTGATATCTCTATATCCATGACTTGTGAGATCAAGTCATCGAGTTGGCCTACATGCTAGTCTTATTGCATTAACATTGTCCCTGAATGTTAATACTCGACTAGGAATGATTAAGAGTAGTGTTCCCTATATCATCTCACTATCGGTTAAACTAACCGATTGATATAGGTGAGAACCGTCTACTTAAGGACGTTATTATACTTAGTTTATTTGGCACCAATACAAGTAAGTATAATAACCAAAACCCAAATGCCTTTATTAATATAAGAATATGATACAATAAGTCCATAATACAATCATCAAATGATTGGCTCTAGGGCTCTAGCTAACAGAGGCTATCCTGGAAAAGTCCTCCACGAATTTCCTGTAGTACCCAGCTAAACCAAGGAAGCTTCTGGTCTCCCTGGCGTTCTTGGGTCTGCTCCAGTTGTTGACCGCTTCTATTTTGGTTGGGTCCACTTGAATACCTTCTTTAAAAATGATGTGGCCTAGAAACGTCACCTGCTCTATCCAGAACTCGCACTTTGAGAACTTAGCGTAAAGCTGCTTTTGCTGTGCAGTACTATCCTCAAGTGCGTGTCATGCTCCTCTGGGGTTCTGGAATAGACTAGAATGTCGTCGATGAACACGATGACAAATTTGTCAAGGTATTCTCTGAACACTCTGTTCATCAGGTCCATGAAGGTGCATTAGTCACACCAAAAGGCATGACTACGAACTCATAGTGTCCATATCTGGTCCTGAAAGCTGTTCTGCGTATATCACTTTCCTTCACTTTCAACTGATGGTACCTAGAGCGCAGGTCTATCTTGGAGAACACCGTTGCCCCTCTCAACTGATCAAATAAGTCGTCGATTCTGGGCAGTGGATACTTATTCTTGATGGTCACTTGATTCAGAGCCCTATAATCTATGCACATCCGCATAGATCCATCCTTCTTCTTGACAAACAACACAGGAGCTCCCCATGGTGAATGACTAGGGCGGATGAAGCCTTTGTCAAACAGCTTCTAAAGTTGTTCTTGTAACTCTTTTAGCTCTGCTAGAGAAATTCGGTACAGAGCTTTTGAAATTGGGCTGGCTCTGATACCAAATTTCAAACTCCACTTCTCTGTTGGGAGGTAGTCGAGGTAGCTCTTCTGGAAATACCTCTGGATACTCGCAGACTATCCGAACTTCCTCCTGCTTGGGTCTTTCTTGTTCTTCTATACTCACAATGAATGCAAGTAAACCAGCACACCCTTTAGCTAACATCTGGTGAGCTGTTAGGGAGGAGAGGAATTTCTGGGTCTTCCTCTTTGGTACTCCCGTGAACTCAAAAGATGGTTCACCTTCTGAATTCTATAAACTCTTCATAATGCTTATTGGTGATCCGTTGGCGGAAGAATTCTTCGTGAAACTCTATCTCGGAGTTAGTCCAACTCATCTGATTGACTACTCTCTTGCTCTTAACTCTCTCTCTCTCCCACCACATACGAGCATTTCCTGATAGGAAGAAAGAGGCACACTTGACCTTCTCGACTTCTGGCCAGTCAAGAAGCTCCATGGTGCTCTCCAGTGTCTTGAACCAAGCCTGAGCATCCCAGGGCTCAGTCGTGCCTGAGAAGTTTCCTCGTTTCAGCTTCAGCCACTGGATGAGGTATGCTTCTTATCTTCTAGGTGTTGTGGTGACTTCCAGGGCAACTGATGAGACTTCAGTCACCACTGGGGTCTCCACATTAATGGTTGGGGGAGTGGGAGGAGCTGGCTTCTGATTGGCCATCAGATTGACAATCACTTGTTGCTGCTCTACTACTTGTCTTTGAGTTGGGCAACAACTTCAGAGAGATTGGACTCAGTTGATCTAAGCTCTTCGTTCTCCTGATCTTGGTTCTCAGTACGAACGGTACGGGGATGTTCTCTTCTTGCCATCTAATTATTCAAAGAAGAAGACTTGATATTTTCTCTACCCTTTCTAAACATACTTAGGTATATGAATAAAAGAGAAACAAAACTTCTATCTTACTAAAGCGCATATAAGCAAATACTCTATACTGCAAATAATAAAGAAAGCATAAAAGGAAAACTTAAATACTTTCTTACTTGAAGACGGCAAGACTAGTGCTGATAAGTGATGCTGGAGAATGGGGACTGCTCTGATACCAACTGTAACGACCACCCTTCTTACTACTACTACTACTCTCTAAAGGTGACCGTTACTTAACTACTAACTCTACTTAACCGGTATAATCGAAACCACGAGGAGTCCTTACCGAAAAATTTCGACAGAGTCTCCCCTGTACCGGTGACCAAATTCATCAATACATGCAAATAATACACAGCCACAGGCGGCTGGAACATATATCAAACACCCACGCAGTTTAATAAGTGACAAAAACTATAATATCTACCTATTACATAAAAACTCATCACAGCATGCAAACTAAAACACAAATAACTCAATAGGAACATAGAATATAAAATACAGTCGCAATGACATCAACTATAAAGTACAACTCAATTACTTCTTATCCACTAAACACGAAAACGCAAAACTTCTCAGTTCTCTCCCACAGTCCTGGCATCACACACCATTCGCACCACCTTGTCGCCTCCCTTGCTATATCCTTTCCTTACCTTTATCTGCAGTAAGAGGAAATGCAATCTATAAGAAAAATTTGTTTAGTAAGCGCTATCTAACTCATAAAAATACGAATATGCATGTATACAGAAAGAACTAGAAACTATATGCTCTAAAAGAAAGTAAAGCATAAACATAACTGCTCATGTCAAACTAATAGCAAAGAACAGCTAAGGAATCTACTCATGTAATTCTAATAGCTAATCATGCTATACAAACATAAAACTGCATGCTGGAAGATAAAGCTAGTCATGCTAAATAACTAATCAGGAAACAAACAAAACTAATACTGCATGCTTCGAATTAAAAGAAGCTAAACTTTCTGACTCTAAGCATAAATGAAGCTTGTTTCATTTGTTTCAAAACTTATACTTTATTACTTTAAAATAATAATCAACTTCTCTTGGGCCCGACATTGTACCAATTTGCGCGCATCCTTAATATGAGTCGAGGTAACTAATCTCGAAACTACTAAGGTACTTCTAGGCGATCTTGTGCTTAGGGGCGATCTAGGAGCCCACCCAATGGACCTTGTGTCCGGTACATGCCATTAAAAAGTAAAATACTTGTTTTCTTTTTAACTATAACTTCCTTATACTTGTTATTCTTTAATTCTCTTATAACAAAATGCCTTGGCATTTATTCAAACACTTAGTGTGCTTTTAATCCTAAACTTCTGGAATTTAGGATCAATTTAAGACCTTGGTCTTTTCTTACTTATAATCATGCATAACCCCTAGAAGAGTTTAATAGAACACTATATGCATGAAAATTCTAGAGTTTCACAGAATAAACACAATTATTAATACTTGCTGTGAAAGTAAAGAGGAAATACAGTCTTTTAAAACATGCTGTACAAGAAGACCATTATCATTACGTAAGCATGCTATGAATGAAAAAACAATTCCATCTACAATAGGAAGCTATCTAAAGTAAGCATGTTGTAGCCACCATTAGACAATAAAACTATAAAATTCCTTAAGCAAAATCTGCAATGTTATACTTATCAAAAAATCTGCGTGCATTACTTGTAAAAATCTGCACTTAAGCTCAATAAAATGCTTATTCAATTCTACAACTACAGTGCATGAATAAAGTCTAATAGCAAAACAAGGAAAACTACTCATGCTCATGCCTACTAGTGGGAGCTGTCTGTAGTTCCACGGCAAGAAAGCAATATAAGGAAACAAAATGCTATACATAGCTATTCAACACAAAGAAATCTGTTAAAGCTTGATACCCTTGTAAAACTTATACTTTTATAGAGCAGTAGAGATCTTTAAACATGTTACAACATGATCTAAACTAGTTTACTAAACCGTAAGCTCAAACTGGAAACTAAATCCATAGAATGAAAACTTAAATCTAAATCTGAACAAGTAGTAGGGTAATAAGGAAAACATAAGGGTTGTTCAACTGAAATCTAAACCTGTAGATTGAAGCTGAAGCGGAAATACTAAACAAAAATCTGCACTGCGAAGGAATCTAAATCTGCATGCCAAGGAACTAATAACACAAGGTCTAACCGCATGTTACAGAATTAACAAAGAAGGGTCTAACATAGCTACTAAAATCCAATTGAATGTTTTCATAATTAAAGCTGTTTCATTTGCTCTAAGTTATTACTTTTATAGAGTGCCATAGATCTTTGAGCATGTTTCAGCCGAAATTGCAAAGGAGAAGGAAAGCTTGAACTATTCGTAAGCCTAATCAATTGGTATAACAGAAGTCATCCACGAAAATGGCACACATGCTCAAAATCCACTCACCTCATGCTCACTGTTAGCAACAACCCAAAACCGAAACCTCAACATTACCCCCTGTTCAGTGCCACGGCAGAGACCAAAGGAAGCAAAATACTCTACACACTCATCCTTTTTCATGTACTTCCTTTGAAACTCATGGCAGCAAGCCCTAAACCATAACTTTTATAACATAATTCAAAAACCAGGAGAACCTAAATCCCTAGCATGTCCAGAATTCTTCACGGCGAAATCCGAAAACCAAAAGAAACTCTAAATTCAGCTCGAAACTACTCTTACCGCAGGTGAGTAGCAACTTACCCTTGCTTTTAGGACTTACAACCGGAAGGGCAGAACTCAAGGGTTCGGAGGAGCTTGATCTTCCCGGCCTCTTCCTCGTCTCTACAAGCTCTCCTCGATGAGAGGATCGAAATCACCAAGGTTCGCCGGAAGGAATCCTTCGTCGATCGCCGGAGGGAGGAAAACCCTAGCTCGGCTTCGTCTTCGCCCGAGAGAGAGCCGTCGTGCGCCGTCGTGAGCGTGAGAGGAGAAGAGAGGTTCGGGTGAGAAGAGGAAAAGAAATAACTTAGGGGGCGTTTGGTACGCGCGTTTTCCATTTTCATTTTCTGGAAAATGTGCGTTTTCTGAAAAACGGTGTTTGGTTTGCGTTTTCCACGCGCGTTTTCTAAAAAATTGACTATCGTTTTCTAGAAAAACAAAGAATGACAAAAAGTCGTTTTCTGTTTTCTAGAAAACGCGCATTTTCCAGAAAATGAAAATGAAAACGGTGCAAACCAAACACACCCTTAACCCTCTTAAACCTAGGTATTTCGGTTTTAATCATAGCTTAAATACTATTTGGTTCGAGTTTTATTAAGAAACCTGTGGCTGGTCTGTTGGTTAAACGAATCTCTACTTAACCCGAGGTCCACGGTTCGAATCTCGGCTTCAACATTTTTTGTCAAAACTTCTTTCGTTTAGTAAAAATACCAAATGACCTCCAAAAATTTCATAAAAATACTCTAAAAATTCCTTAAAATCTCTAGAATATTTTAAAAGCATTTCCAAATATTTTTAAGGACATTTAGAACTTGAAATAGAGAAAATTGGGTCGTTACACTCCATGCCTCGGGAGGGAGAGGGAAGAGGGAGGCTCGGCCGGCGGTGGTTCAAATGGCTCCGGCGATCGCGAGCCGGCGTCTACAGTGGAGATGAATCGAGGAAGGTGGAGATCGCGCAAGAAATGGGAATCGGGAGAGGAAATCAAAAATTTAGGGCTTAAGTTTTTAATTAAATACCTAGTTTAACTTAATTAAATCTTAAGTTAACTTCTTAATTAACTCCCAACTTAAATGGGTATTCCAAGCAGACTCCGCTTAACCCCACCGATTCATCCCCTCGAAACGAGTCATACAACCTCCATTAAATTTCAGAAAAATTCTAAAAATTTTCAAAAAATTCAATAAGATTATTTCTCCAATAACCTTATTATATAATTTTTATTTTGGTGTCATATTTTACATTAAATATTTAATTTTCTTTCTGAAATCCCTAGGTCTAATTTTCAAAAATTTTAATTAATAAAAAAATAGGGTATGCAAAAAAAAACCTAAATATGATTTTGAAACCCAAAATAGATTCCTTCCTATAGGATTAATCAAAAATTTCTTAGGAACATATTTCAATGATATTTTTTTAAATTTGTCCCTTATGATATTTAAAGTGCCAATTTAATCCATTAGATCTACTAACTTGTTGAATATGTGAGCATGCACGATTTTTTAACTCTTCTATTTCTGATTTTAATTTTTAATTTTTATCTTATCAAAGTCTTTTAATCGACAAGATGTTGCTATAATTCTTTTTAATTTGTCATTTTTTTAATTTACAAAAAATTTTTGATAACATTTTTATAAACTAAAATAATTTATCAGGAGGTAGAGACTATACCTGACTTACCTTGTCAATCTCGTAATCTGAAGCTCCCCTTGAAGTGCTGCTGTCTTCTGATGTCGCTACCCCTTCATTGATGCTCTCGATGGTCATTTCGGACGAGCTTGCTTCATTTTTATCATCTTGGTGACTTTCCACTAGCGCAAGTCCGGCGAGGGCTTCGATATCTGATTTGGACGATGTTTCGTCCTATGTCGCCTTTAGATTTTTGTACTTGTTCTGGGATGACTTTTTCTTCAGATCTGCATATCTCGTTTCATGAACTTCAAGAGTTGAAAATAACTCTTCTTGGGTACTTACTTCTAGATCGTTAGAAATATAATAAACATATACTAATGATGCCCATTTTGTAGTCCTAGGAAATGCATTAAGCGCGTACCTTAGCGAATCTTGGTTAGTTACCTTTTCTCCGATATTCATGAGTTTAGTGATGAGTTCTTTTATTCTTGAGTGAAGGTGTGTAATGGTTTCACCTTCTTCTAATTTGATGTTGATGATATGGTTCCGGAGCAAATCCCGTCTTGTAAGTTTTGCCTCTGAGGTCCCTTCGTGTAGTTCTAGGAATTTCTCCCAAAGCTCCTTGGTTGACTCATAGGCTCTGATCCGATTGACTTCTTGTGATGGTAAGATGCTCAACAGATGGAACTCCACTTTGTTGTTGGCCACAAAGTTGGCTTGCTCCTTCTTAGTCTATTTGTATTCTTCTTTGCCTTTTGGTGCTTCAAAACCAAATTTTATAATTAGTAATAAATCAAAATCGGTCTTGAAGAATACCTCCATCTTTTTCTTCCAAATCGTGAATTCCCCCTCAAACTTTAATGGGTAGATGCTCAGCCCGGCCATCTCTTGTGTTTCATTCGGTGGTTAGTCCTTCTGAAGTAACCTGACTCTGATACCACTTGTAGGAACAGTTTGGGCCGGAAAGAGGGGGTGAATTTCCTATTGAAAAATAAAGCAAAAATCCTTCTCAATCTTTCAACTTAGATTAGTAGCACATTTAAAAAAAGGAAATTAAACAAATAATAAATTAAATACACTAAAGAGTGACTTGGTTACAACGTAGGTGGTTTTTAATCCAAGATAGAAGAAAGTACTAAAAAGATCTCCTTCGTGTAGGCGAAGAAGCATATTGCACTCGTTGAATGCTTAGAAATGTGCTAGGAAATGAGTACAAGAGTTGTTTCATTATTTCCACCTCTAGGGGTCATTTTATAGCTCCTGAAAAATTCTATCCGAGGTTGGAAGGCACCTTCCATAGGGTGGAAGGCACCTCCAGCATGACACTTTTATCTATGCAAAAATAAAGTTTTATCTTTGCTAACGGTTACTATGAAGGCACCTTTAAGTCATTGAATGCACCTTCGCACTATTTAGGGAAGGCACATTCTATGGCTTGAAGGTGCCTTCGCACTATTCATCGAAGGCGCCTTCCAAGCCGTGGAAGGCGCCTTCCATAAGGCAGTTCAACTTCTTTTCTCCTTTGTTGCTCTGATCACTTGGGTGATTTCGTCCATCAGGAATTGGGCTCACCTGGACCCATCTTTCAGCATTCTCCTCAAGTAAGCTTTTGCTTTGGCTTCTCGTTCCTCGTAAATGTCGTGCGCTTCCTTCTCATCGGCCAGCGTACTTTTCCACAGCACCTCGTCCCTCGGATGCACCAAGTTCGTCAACTCTCTCTCGTGCCGTCCTTTTTGCTAGTTGTGTTTTTTGCTCGATTTCCTATGCTCCTAAGTTCTTGCACACTTAGATACAGGGGTTAAACAACAGAACCTAACTTGACTTGGTTGATCACATCGAAATTACCGCAGGGTACTTATAACTTATTCTCACAAATCTCTCTATACATGCCTAGCCAGATAAAAGGTTGGCTGAGCCTAAGATACTTAGCTTCATATTGATTCCCGAATGGATTTCCAGCAAACCCAATGCATCATATTATTTTTCGAACAGATCGCTAATACTATGTAGAACATAACTGAGCAGCTTAATGCAAAAATAGATATAAAGACGGCCAACCTTATGGGTCGACCGAGATATACTTAGATGACAACATGAGAAGAGAATCTTAACAACCTATCAGAATAACAACCACATGTCAAAGAATATTTTGCTAGAACTTGCTTCAAGGATTATTGTGTCTCTCATCAGCTGACCACTTATAATAGCAGATCCCTTCAATGATCTCAGTAATGGCATAAGCTATTAATGAAAAAAAAGTTATATATATGGGTAAATGGAAGATTCCTCGGATAATTATTGCACATTGTCTAGGTTGTACACTTTCCATTACCCAACAATATCTCACATCACTAGCCATCTCATGATTACGGAGGTTATGTGAGGTGGTATATAAAGAGGGTCCTCTCTATTGGCGAGGGGTGTTCTCTGAGCATCTAAAACTTACTCTCGTGCTCACGTTCTCTACTGTTCTTCATTCATCCATTCGGAATTGTACTAACTTGAGCGTCGAAGGGCTTTCGTCAGAGACTCCCCCATGATTTTTGGGTACTGATGTTGTGTTTGCTCGTCTAAGTATATGAATGATCGAAAGGAAACTTTTATGTGAAGTAAAAGTCTTCTCTCAATTAATAATCAAGCCATTATATTCAGCGCGCTATCTTTATAATTTTTAGACAGGATCAATTAGTATTACAACAATTTTCAGAACGTGAATGGCAGATCCTTTTTTTGAGATATTAAAAACAATTTGTTTCATTCATAGCTTATTTGATCATAGATATTCTCATGGTTATCATTTTACAAGCTTCACCTAACTAAACACCTTGGGTTACTAGCTAGCCTTAATATCCTGCACACAGACTTGACTCTTGCTTCTGGGCTTTATCCTAAAGAAACTAAAGAAAACATGCTAACACAGTATGGAAATGCCTTCACGTTTTTTTTGTCAAGCGTGCTGGTTGTGCTTGATTAGAGCTTCTCCCGACATTCAAAAAAAAAAAACTCAAAGGATGTTGATTTCGATCTTATCCACTTAATATATTCTAATATTCTATGAGACATATCATAGCTTGCCTATGAGTCCAAATTTCTTGGTTAGAAGATGGACTAGTTGTAATTATGGGATGGATTAGTTATACTTATGATTGGATCATGATTGTAATTTGATTATGATTAGTGATGATCTCTCTTTGAGTTCATAGTCCTTTCTAGATTATAATTTAGGTTGAGACGGATGACCGGAGGCTACTTAGAAGAATTGTCGGTGACTTTCGGTCAGTCTCCGATCATATATCTCGATCTAAATTATAATTTGAAAGGGACGATGCACTCAGGATCACAATTAATTATGATTGGATTACGAACATAATTTAATCGTAATTATAAGTAATCCATCCCTTAATTTTAGAAGATCTGCTCCTTTTGCTTAGTTCGTACATAGCCAGCATGGTCTTCCTCGGTGATCTACCTCAATGTATGCTTCGATGACCTCGATGATCTGCCTCAATAACTCTAGTAAGGCGGCCTGCGTTGGCAGCCTAAGCAAGGCGTCCTGCTTTGGCGGCCATGGCCTTCTTAGGCGGCTGCAGCAAGCCTTGGCACTCCAGACAGCTTGCCCTTGCAGGTTCATTAAAAAATGTTTCATTTACGCAATTAATTCACTTGAATAAAATCCTTATTACCTCATCCCTTCTTGTTCATTGTATTATTTGTTTATCTAATTGTTTTATGTATTCTTCATTGTAATATGAAATATGATAACTTTTGTTGTTTGTATTATGTCTTTACTTATTAATTAACGTTTGTTTATTTGTAATTGAAAATTTATTTTGATTGATTAATTCACTTAGTTTGTGACAACTACTTAAAGATTATTGTAAACATGTTTGCCATTGCTGTAGAGATATTAGTCTACGATATGTATCATAGGCATTGTCGTCATAATACACGTTGAGTTTATGCCCTTGCTATATTTACAATTTTGGACCAACAAACATGCGAAAAGCTTCAAAAATACTAATGTATCTGGAAACAATAAAAAAGAAAAATTAATTCAATGCTGTTCTAGTTGATATATATATATATATATATATATATATATATATATATATGTCAATTTTCTTACTTGCCCTTTTATATTGTATTTTAATGTTGTTTTAATATTGACTTATTAGGCCTCTGATCTACCAATTGATTAGGCACTATGTAGCAGGTTGACCGCCAACTCCCTGAAATCGCTTTTCAAAACCTTGTGGTGGAAAAAGCCTATCTCCTTGCCTTTGTAATGTTACATGAGGCAAGTTTCACGCATGCAATGTCTCATATGCATAACCTATTTTCCATTCTGTTATACCACTTCGTCGGTCCTGATCTTTTCTGAGTATCATGCAACTGCATAGTTATCTTCTTTGTCATAAGTTCTGAGTTTTTATGCTGAGGCTTTATGCTTTACTATAATCCTTTGGGCAACTGTTCTGACTTTTGCAGTTTTTTTTTCTTTGTAAAGCTTAGTACTATTGTTTAAGACCCAACGAAAGGGGCTGGAAGATGAGATGGACCGAGATCCTCGAGTATGTGTCATGGGAGTAGATGTAGGCCATTACGGTGGCTCATACAAGGTGACCAAAGGTATGGAGATCTTAGGGTCCACGATACCCCTATCGTGGAAAGGTCTATACCAGCGTGGGCATTGGAGATGCAATGACAGGGTTAACACCTGTTATTGAGGGCATGAATATGCGATTCCTCCTCCTGGCTAATAACTATATACCAAACAACTGCTGTATGCTTCACTACACTTCTGGTGGCCAATTCAAAATCCCAGTGGTTAACACTTATCAGAGGCCCTGGAGGGCTTGGGCGGCAATTAGGAGCGGAACACTCTCAGCAGTTGGAATCGTGCTTTCGGTCAATCCCTTGCCTACAAATGGTTGTCTGCTCGACATTACTATATGAAAATCGACGATAGACTTTGGATATTATCCAAAATAATAAGTAGATAATTATCGAAGTAGATACACGTGAAATAAAAAGGTAAATTTATTATTTCGCCACACAATTACCGAAGTCTGTTACCGGTCCAAAATCAGTTCAAAATTGAACAAAGTAAAATATATATACGACTTCATAATTTTTGTATTATGTTGCAGTAAATGTTTAATTTTACTTCTACATAATTTGGCTTAGTTGAAGTATTTTTTTTATTGTATTACTTAATCGTAGTATAGAAGTAATAGAGTATATTTTACTACAACAAAAAATTTAATTTAGCGAAGTAATATATACGAACGACTTCACAAATTTGATTAATGACGAAGTAAATAGTTTCTTTAATTACACCACTATTTAAATTTATCGAAGTCTTTTGTGTTATATTACTCTATCATTTATCTATAGTGGCAAAGTAATTGATCATATTTTATTATAATACAATTTTAATTGACAAAAATATATATCATAATATTTTACTACAACACAATATTTTTTACCACCAAAATTGTACAAATATATCACAAATATCTATCAAATATAACCCAAAAGTGTATTTATAAAAAACATGTTTAATCATAACCCAAATGCTTTTGTATTCCTAAATCTTTAAATATAATCCAAAATTTGTATCACAGCCTATACTTAAACACCCACATAGAAGTAGACGAATTCACTCCATTCACTTTTGACTTCATCATACTGAGATTGATTGTAATACTATTTTTTTTTTATGCTGCAAACTAAAACATTAACCGAAATTTGAGGATCAATGCAAAATGAATCAATATTTCATAAAGAAGATATTTAATAAAGAAGAAATTCGCCTTCCTCTCTAATTGTAGATATTCACCCTAGACTATCTCTTTCATATACTGCATTACATAATATCCACATTCAATACCACCATTTTATTTTAGATTACCCTAAGAAAATTGAAAATGTTATGCAATAAGTCACAATCCAAATAATAAGAATTATTAATTAATGTCTAAATACATAGTCACAATACATATCATTAATTGTTTAAAACTTGGTATGTCACGTTCTAGAGGAGTCCCTGCCAAAGGAAAATTCGGCAGCATCTCCCCTGTACCGGTTACAATCCGAAGCATGAATACATCAACAACAAAATACATCAGCCTATATGACTGGAATATACATAACCACGCAGTTATATATATTAAACAACCTACACGGCTGTACTAAAAACATAACCATGCAGTTATATATATTAAACAACTCACATAGCTACGCTAAAAACACAACGGAAAAACAAACGGGAAGCTCATACAACCAAAACAACACAATGGGTGTTGGCACGGCTTAAACACAAATACAACACCAAAACACTAAAATAGCTACATGGCTAAACACCAATACAAAGCTAAATCAATAAAGAATATATAAAAAAGGAATCAAGAGCGAGGTAAACCGTTTTCTGATGTGACGTAGGACTGGCAGACAGGATACTCCAAGTGACACGACATATCTATGTGCTAACCTGAAAACAACAGGAAAAATAAGGGGTAGTGAGTTCAACAACTCAGCGGGTATCAAGCGGACATGCATAATAAAATATAACTACCAATAATAATCATGGAGTACAGTCTCCTGAACAATAACAGGTAATGCAAAACTAAACAATAAAAGAAGAACTATACTCACCAGGACCTCCTATCCTGACATAAGGGTAAGTACCACACCAACAGATGCAGGGTCATCAAACTAAATACATCATGTCTCTTGTATGCATGTCAATCATATGTAACCACCAAAATGCAGCATCAAAAATACAACAAGCACAAACAATAAATGCAATCCATGCATATGATGCAAATGACATGGTCACCCCTGACGTCAGTCAGCTATCTCACACGCGATGGTGAGACGAGTGCATAGGGATATGACAACTATACACTCTGCCATCACTACTCCTGAGTGATCGAGTGGACAGGGTGCTGTCGGAGTACACCTATCCTCCTACCCAAACATAGTGGGAGAGCCTAAGCTCTCATCTCCTTGTATCATGGTCAAGGGGAGGGATCCCTGCCCGCTACATGCTACAGTCATCGCTACCCATGAGCGGACCAGCGGAGCCTTGGCAGATCAAACTACACACACCCTGCCTGATGTACCACTAACCCATGAGTGGTTGTGTGTGTAGATCATGTAACTAGCGATGTGCTCAACAACAATTGAGCCGACAATCGCTTAGCATGCAATCATGCAAGATGGTGCATGACACTACAACATATAAATCCTGACACCTCCATAATATATACTAAAAAGGTAAAGAAATCCAAGGATCTAAGTATCATGAAACTAGGTACACATGTCAGGTATGTCTAGTAACTAGTCCTGTACACAATAAGACAATGTATGCCACTACTTATATGATCATAAGTACACATGGCAAGAACAAAAGAATATAAGTCTAAATGCATAACAGATAATAACAAACAAAGACATGTTATAGGTATCAAGTAGTGACATACCAATGGTAACTAAACACAACCATTACTACTAGCTATAAATTACTACACATATCATAATGACAATATCAAAAGCGATAAGTCAAAGACATCCGCCTCAAAAAGAAGGTCGTATCCGATAGATCCCATATCGAGACGCTCATCCCGAATCAAAGTCCTGCACCACATGTGTAATTTATCTAATTACATAGTCATCGATAGCTAATTTTTATTTAAAATAAATAGCTAACTCCAAGTCATTAATTCCCATTCAGATGAACAAATCCACTCTATTTTCCAACCTCAGCCTAAACCACCCAAGAACTAAATTTACATTAGATCCTTAATTACCATTAGATTAGATTGCAACATGATTTAACTTCTCTTAGTCTACCCCATCATAAATCTCCATTTAATCAACCCTTTCATACAATCACATAACCCATGAGAAATATGGAAAGAACAGATTATCCACAAATGGAAATCAAAGGCGAAGTCACTAAAGAAACTCACCCGTGACATTTGGACAGTGATAAGATGCCACAACCTCAGCAATAACTTATATTTGTTCATGGCAAACCCTAGTTAGCTGACCCTTCTCCAAATTTGGACCCCAACAACAAGATGCGCCAAAGAGATCAGCATTCAGTTCACCAAGAATCTGAACAACAAGCTGTTTAAATGTTCTGTATCTGTCCCGATCAAAGAAGAATTCAACGAAGGGAACTCAATGTGCAAAATCCATGCTCCCTTAAAGTCCAGATTAGTACCTTGGTCGGTCACCCCCTGGTGGTGGCACCCGATCGAGACCCCGTTTGCGGTGGCGTGGGTTTTATTTCCATGGATCAACCAACAAGAAGGGTGACACTTACTTGATCTGCCGACACAACACTGTCAGAGGGGCAAAGGTGCCCAAGGGAGCAGGTAGGTCGTGAACGAATCCAGGCGATCGCTGGATCTTGTGGTTCGTTCGCTAGGGATGGCTGACGTCGTGAAGATCAGGTGTAAAACACTCAATGCCACCGTGAGGGAGAGGCTGTGGGTGGAGGATCGGGAAGAAGGGTTCTAACGAGAGGGCCCTCAAACAACATCCAAGTGGCTCTCAACGCCAGCAGCGACGCAAAGAGGAGAAGGGAGGAGGAGATGTGAGGGGAACAAGAGCTGTGACTTTCGGCCGACGGTGGATCGAATGGCTCCAACACTCAAGGGAAGGGCAACGATGATAGATCGGGAGAGGAGAGGGCTCGAATCGGGTTGGGGAAGATGAAGAGGGGAAGAAGGGATGAGTCTGTGGCGATGGCTCCCTTCAGATCAACCCTAAGGATTACTTGATTTTGGCCTTATTATTTATTATATGTGTGTCGATATCAGGGAATTAGTTGAGAGATTAACACTAGATAACTAGTAAGTTGGGAAACTGATTGTCTACTTTCTGTTTATATATTAGTATGATTACATCATGGTATACAATACTGAGTATCCTAGTACACTCTTGCTTGTTATATAAGCTCATCCCTATACATTGGTAAGATTATACCATAGTGTAGTATTTTGAGTACCCTACTGGACTCTTGGTTACTATATCCTGTCGACCATTGTCTTCCATTCGTGATTGAGAGAGTCGTAAGTGACCGTTAGTTTATTCTGTCGGTCATTGTCTTCCATTCGTGATTGAGAGAGTAGGAAGCGACTGTTAGTATACCCTGTCGACCATTATCTCCCATTCATGATAGAGAGAATCGTCAGTGATAATGATATATATATGGCTGCCCACAAGACCATTTATGGTAGCGAGTTCGCGTGCAGTCCGTAGCTAGATAGCTATATATATACCATGTTTGCCCATGAGACCATTCGTAGTAGTGAGTTCACCCGTAGATAATGACTATTTACTTCTCCTATCTGCCCATGAGATCATTCGTGGTAGTGAGGTCGCCTGCAGACAGTGACCATTTGTTTACCCTGACTGTCCATGGGAATATCTATGGTAGAGCGTTCTCTTGCAGTCAGTGCTTGTTATATACTTGCTATATGTCTACTATATATTTGTTCGTGCAGGTTTGGATGTACTGTATGTACTCCTGATTTATTGGTTATTCTTGGTTGAGCAGGTTAGTGAAGTACTATATTATTGATTTTACTTTTGGTTAGCTGGTGATTATGTTGGGACACCTACGTTGGTTAGTAAGTATTTTACCTGAGACTGCATCCTTTGATCTCTTGCAGTATATTATTCATACACTATCTTCTTCTACCCACTAAGTGGTTGTACTCACTACCCTTTGCTTTTTTCCTTTGACTTTTAGGTTAGCAAAATAGATGAAGTGTTATGCCGCTCAAAGGTCCTGGCTGCTAGTCCCACTCAAGTTTGGATTTCTATTTGAGTTATTAATGTACTTTTTGTTGGGGATCGGTGGCCGGCTTGAAGGGGGGTTGGATAGACGGTGCCCCCAAATACTCGCTTATTTCTACAACGTTAGTTTGCGCAGCGAAAATACAAACAAAACAAACAAGCTTAAAGATAAAGGCAAGAAAGAAATGCAAACCAAGCTACACGATCGTTTAACGTGGTTCGGAGATTAGGGCTCCTACTCCACGGCTGTCCGTAAGGTGGATGATCCCGATCCTTCGGTGGATTACTCCCCGGCAAACTCCGGCTAGGTCACGTAGCTCCTTGTGGGTGGAGAAACCTCACCACAACCCTCACAAGAACTCTTTTGACGCTAGGGCACAAGTAGACTACTAATAGAGATTAACCACCTCTATTTCGTCAACTTCAACCAAGCTTCCAAGGCTTGGTTATATAGGCCACGGGTTGGAAAACCCCGCCTATCAGTCGACTGTCAAAACATGCAGTCGACTACCCTCAGTGGAAATTCAACCGTTACATCCCAATGGCTCGATTCCATACGAACAGAGACCTTCTGTTCGCTGCCAGTCGACTGCTAAAACATGTAGTCGACTGCTACAGTAGCGCTACAGTACTGCTACAGTATCACTACAGTACTGCTACAGTAAAACCCTAAAAGTGGGATTTTACTCCGAGTACAATCTCTCATGCACTCGTACCCTCACCCTTATGACTCATTTGACACTTCATTTGCAGCTTTGACCTCTTGCCTTCAAGCCTACTTCCTTTGGCTCTCGTCCCTCGGATGCATTCAAGCCCGCGGCTCGTCCCCAATGCCATCCTTCGCGTATGCCTCGAAGTCGCTTCCCTCGGCCCTTGTCCTCGCTGCCTTGTCCACGGTCCCTCGGATGCTCCATCCTTCACCGGACCCGAAGCCATCAACCTGAGTCACATGTGTATCCTGCAAATCTGCACAACTCAAATACACATATCAAATACAAGGGTGAACCTAACTTAAACCCTTTGCCCAAACACCAAAACACATGGTCACACGGACCATTGGGATTGCTCCAACACTTTCTACTGTTTGAAATTTTAGTTTCTTTTTTGTATAAAATATTTATGTTGTTGGTTATATTTTTGGTTAGCTTAATATGATCACATGTTCATGCATACATATACGTATCATCTTTAATGTGTTTGTTGATTTTATATCACATGGGAGTTTGTGTTGGCTTGAATTGGTTCGATATCATATTTCCTATATTATCACCAGGGGGTACCATCCAGTTTGGCGGACAAGTATACCCCTGAGGCATGATAATTTTATTGGTATCAAAGCATGATTCGAGTTCAAATGATAGGTTTTATGTTTTGGAGATTTTGATCTCTTTTCGATTTATGATTTTTTGAGTTTGGGACAAGGCAAATCGAAGGACATCTCTGAGATATATGAAGTAAGGTATACCTCTGATGATCATCTTATCTTCTATGTTCACTATCTTGTTAGGTTATGGTTAGATTCTCTCCAATTTTATTGGATGGTGTAGCTATTTCTATACCTGACTATTAGTTACTTAGTTATTCATTTCTAGCATGATGACACTTAGTGAGTCAATCTTATTCATAGTCGTGGTTTGGGTCGATCATGGAAGTGACCAGTTGACACTTTGAGACCCGAAACTAATGCTGAGAAGGTAGATTCTCCTATGACACCAACTAATACCAAGTTGGAAAGCATGTGTCAGACTCGTCAACAACCTATTGGAGATCGAGAAGCACAATCTCAGGTTAAGGATATTGGGGGCCTTGCAATTCAATGTCGGGTGTGACAACAAGTGAAGGCAGAATATGAGTAATGCAACGGAAGCATGGTGGGCCCATAAACCACAAGAAGCGTCAAAGACTAGCAGGCTTACTTTGAAAGACTTTTGTACTTGAATAGAAAATAGAGCATAATAAGATGATCTTTGGAGGTTGTATGATTCAATTTGGGTGATCGTTGATCGATTAACCAACTTCATCCATTTTTCTATTAACATGCTAGATGACTCTTTGGATCACTTGGCAGAGTTTCCAATGAGTCAAGTGTACAGAACTTTATTTATGCAAGATGTTAGATAGACAAGTAGACGGAGTGTACCATTCACTAATTGGAGGATCTGCTATGGACATGCGCAAAGGATTTCGGAGGTAACTAGTAGATCATATAGTGTATAAGCGATCTCATACCATTATAGACTCTTCAAGATACTAGAATGGACTAGTATAAGTGTGAATTGCCTATTTGTTACCCGTAGATGAGGATATCTTAGCATTATAATTAAGTAGAAAATTTGGGAGACCAAATTTTTATTAGTGGAGGAGAATATAAGATACCTAAAATATATAAATTTTATATTTTCAATAATAACTTAAAATGAATAAAAAAATTTAACTAAATGAATTTATTTAGGAAAATATTAATAAAAAATGGATAATTAATCAGAAAATATATTTATGTGAATTTATAGAATTTTATGGATTTTTTTTAGATTTTAAATAAGTTATTTGAGATTTTATGGGGATACATGGGTAATAGAAAAGCTTGTTTATGACCCTATTTAAGTTGGGAGTTGCTTGAAATGAACGTAGGTTTTCATTAATCAAACCCTAAGTTTTTATTTAATCCTCTATCGTTTCCTCCTCATGGACCTCTTCGCCGTGTCTGCTAGCGACACCACATGCGCGTTGACCGCCGGTGTTGCTCCCTTGCCCATGCGGCCGACGAATGTTGGCATCGTGTCCATGTCCTTCCCCGACTGTCGAGCGCTGATTCTCCGTTGTTTTCTCCCGCGCACATGCACTATTCGCCGCCACGCGCGATCAACAGCCAGCGACCGCCGTCGCTGACCTTTGTCCTCACGAGCAACCAGGGCTGGTGCCCTCGACTGCCTGCAGTCGCAAGTCACCATTGGAGAAGAAGACGTTGCCTCCTCTCCACACGCGATTGAAGTTGCTACCCACCCAAACTTCCGATCGTCGTTGTCCTTGCCCTTCCTTCTCGAGCGCGAGCAACATACGCATGTCGCTCATTTGCTCTGATCGTCACCCTCTTTGTTTCCTCAACACCGACGACCCCCATCGCCGGTTGATTCCCACAGCTGCCATTGGATAAGGTAAGATAATTAAGAGTTGATAGAATTATTGATTGCATAGTCGATTGATTATATTAACGTGATAGTTAATCGATTAATTGAAGGAGGATAAATGGAAGTGTTAATTTGAAGGGTTTGTTAACTAAGGATGATTAATTGCTAACCAAGTTAATTAAATTAGAGTTGTATGGATTAAAAACATGTTCATAGCAAGTTTTAAATTATACCCGATAATCAATTAAGTTTGATGTATTGAATACTTGAGGGATTAATTAGGTTTATTGATTAATAAAGGGAATAATAATTAAATTTGAATTAATTAATTTTATCATTGATTAATTAAATATATTCATAAAAGGAAATTATTCAATTGATGAAATCTATGTAATTGAATTAAATGATTAATTAAAATTATTAATGCACTTGATTTAAGGTATAAGTTGAGTTAATGAGGATTAATTAGTCAAGAGGTTGATTAATCGAATTAGAGACTCTTAGATTGTCTTCTTTGCATACCTTACTTGTAGGACTTAAACTCGAGGCAGATTTTTGTTGGACCCCGTGGTAGTTTTGATGTGATCAACCAAGTTGGTTAGGTCCTGCTGTATTTGATCCCTGTGTCTGAGTGTGTAGGAGCTTAGGAACACAGAAAGTCGAGCGGAAGACGCAGCTAGCGAGAAGGACGGCACGGTAAGGGAGCCGACGGGCTCGGTGCGTCTGAAGGACGAGAGAGCTGCGGAAGAGTACTCCGGTGGGCGTGAAGAGCGTGCGCGGCGTTCGAGGGACGTGAAGCCGGGACGGAAGGCTGCTCGAGGAGAAGGCCGGAAATTGGGTTCGGATGAGCCCTATTTCGGTTGGCCGAAATCACCCAAACAAACGGAGCTTCGGAAGACAAAGTGAAGAAGAAAAGGAGTCAAAAGAGGCTGGAAGTTACTGTAGCAGAAATTACTGTAGCAGGAACCTTGAAGGCGCCTTAAACACATTGAAGGCACCTTAAACACATTGAAGGCACCTTAAACACATTGAAGGCGCCTTGAATGGATTGTTTAAGGCGCCTTGAGCAGGCCAGTTTAACCGTTTGCGCTGCGGATAAAGTTTTATCCGCAGATTGAGTTGGAGGCGCCTTAAACCCTGTTGGAGGTGCCTTGGACTCTCGGGATAAGATTTCTAGGGCCTATATAAAGGCCCCTGGAGCTAGGAATTCAACAACAACTCAAGCAATCAACTGTGTAGTGTTTCCTAGCAATAGTTCTGACCTTCCAAAGTGTAAAAGGCTTCTCCGCCTTCAGAAAAGGAGAATTTTTCTACTGCGCTTTTTCTACTGCCCTGGATTAACAACCTTCTTGGTTGTAACCAGGTTAAAATCCTGATCTTCTCTGTATTTCTTTATTTAGTTTTTATTGCATTATTAATTTATCACTATTGCACTTATTGAGTTGAAAGTACGAGGAGGGTATAGTTTAATTTTTGTTTTCAGCAATTCACCCCCCTCTTGCCGGCCTCCGCTGCACCAACAAGTGCTATCAGAGCCTGATCACCTCAGAAGGACTAACCGCCAACTGAAGCACTACGATCAAGACGATGGCCGGAGCGAACATCCATCCCCCGAAATTCGACGGAGACTTCGCCACCTGGAAACGCAAAATGGAGGTATTTTTTAAAACCGATTTTGATATTATTATTACAATGAAATATGGTTTTGCAGCGCCGAAAGACAAAGAAGAAAACACATGGAGCAAGAAGGAGCAAGTCGATTTCGTCGCCAACGGAAAGGCAGAGTTCCACCTGCTAAGTGTGCTGCCGCCGCAGGAGGTAAATCGGATCAGAAGCTACGACTCAGCGAAAGATCTCTGGGAGAAATTCCTGGAGCTTCACGAAGGTACTTCCGAAGCGAAGCTAGCGAAACGCAACATCCTCCGGAACCAGTTAACGAACCTCTGGATGAACCAAGGCGAGAAGGTAGCGCAACTCCAAGCGAGAATCAAGGAGCTGATAACGCAACTAACGAACCTTGGAGAAGAGGTAACCAACCGGGATTCTATCTGATACGCGCTCAATGCCTTCCCGAGAACTCCAGAATGAGCCTCCTTAGTAGATGCATACTACATCTCTAAGGACCTCGAGGTAAGTACGTTAGAACAATTATTTTTGACTTTTGAACTTCACGAATCTCGAGTTTCAGAACCCAACGGAGCAGAGAAGACAAGTCAGAACATTGCCTTAAAGGCAAAGATGAACAATTCTGACTCCGAAGCCTCAGTCGATGAATCCGAAGCGGCACTACTGGTAAGACGCTTCAATAAATTTTTCAGTTCTAATAAATTTAAATCGTAGAGGCATCATCGAAAGAAGAGGACGGTTCGTTGCTACAACTACAATGAAGAAGGGCACATCTAGGAGGACTGCCCAAAATTGAAGAGAAAGGAGAAAGAAAAGGAAAAGCCAAAATACAAGAAACCAGAACCCTCCAAGTACAAGAATCTGAAGGCTACTTGGTCAGATTCGTCAACCTCTAAGTCGGACATCGAAGAATTCTCAGGGTTAGCGCTATTGGTGAACCATCAACCGGAAGAAGACTCAAGCTCAGAGATGAGCATCGATGAAGGGGGAGGAACATCAGAAGAAGAAAGCAGCAGTGAAGGGGGAGCGTCACCAGACCAGGTAAGTAAGGTACGCAATCTAACCCCAACTCAATCTTTTAAATTTATCAAGTCTCTTTCTAAAGAGTTAGATCAATTAGAAAAAGAGAATGCTGAACTAAAGTTGAACTTAGCAAGAGCATGCTCGTTAGAAATGTATGATCATCTAAAATCAAAAAATAAAAATTTGAAATTAGAAATTGAAAAACTGAAATATGATGCATGCTTAAATCAATTTCCAAATTCAAAATTAAGAATTTATGGTAAATTAAATTGGTATATAAGAAAGCATCAAAGTCAACTTAGAAAAATACCAAGAAACTATGTACCCCCTAGATTTTTGAATAATCCTGTAGGAAGAAACCTCTATTGGGTTCCAAAATCTGTGCTTAATTAATTTTTTAAAAATTAAAAGCTTACAGTGAGAAAATTAAACATTGAAATTCTTTATGGAAGCTTTGTCTAAGGAAGTAGTTGTTGCTCCAATAACCAAGAAGGCCTAGTGCCTCGCCACGACCTGGAAGCTAAAATATTGAAAGAAAATATTTAATTAACTTTCTGAAAAAGCATTAAACAAGAATTAAATAATGTTTTGAAAGTTTATCAAATATTTGTTAAAATAAACAAAAGTTCCTTAGAATTTTTTTTTAAAAAAATTCTAACTTAATTTTTTTTTTTGAATTAGAAATTTTCTTCTGGAAAATTTTAATAGTTCATTCACTTGACTTAGAAATTTTTTTTGGGGAACATTTGAACATTTACTTAGGATTTTTTTTACTTAGATTTTTTTTTTGGAAAATTCATTTCAACTTAGCAATTTTTTCAAAAATTCATTTTTAACTTAGAAAATTTTCAAAAACTTTAATCTTACTTGAAGATTTTTAAGACACCATTTTTTTGCTGTGATCAAAGGGGGAGAGAAAAGTACAAGTTTAGGGGGAGTTAGAGAAAACTTAAATTTTTTCTATAAAAAGTGTTGCAATTTTACTAATTGCAAAAATTATTATTAACTTGTTAGTTTAGTAATTTTTCTTTAAAATTACTGTTTATGTCTATTTTTAACCCTAACTTGAACTTGGGTTGATGCACATCAAAAAGGGGGAGATTGTTGGACCCCGTGGTAGTTTTGATATGATCAACCAAGTTGGTTAGGTCCTGCTGTATTTGATACCTGTGTCTGAGTGTGCAGGAGCTTAGGAACACAGGAAGTCGAGCGGAAGACGCAGCTAGTGAGAAGGACGGCACGGGAAGGGAGCCGACGGGCTCGGTGCATCCGAAGGACGAGAGAGCTGCGGAAGAGTACTCCGGTGGGCATGAAGACCGTGCGCGGCGTTCGAGGGACGTGAAGCCGGGACGGAAGGCTGCTCGAGGAGAAGGCCGGAAATTGGGTTCGGGTGAGCCCTATTTCGGTTGGCCGAAATCACCCAAACAAACGGAGCTTCGGAAGACAAAGTGAAGAAGAAAAGGAGTCAAAAGAGGCTGGAAGTTACTGTAGCAGAAATTACTGTAGCAGGAACCTTGAAGGTGCCTTAAACACATTGAAGGTGCCTTAAACACATTGAAGGCGCCTTAAACACATTGAAGGCGCCTTGAATGGATTGTTTAAGGCGCCTTGAGCAGGCCAGTTTGACCGTTTGCGCTGCGGATAAAGTTTTATCCGCAGATTGAGTTGGAGGCGCCTTAAACCCTGTTGGAGGCGCCTTGGACTCTCGGGATAAGATTTCCAGGGCCTATATAAAGGCCCCTGGAGCTAGGAATTCAACAACAACTCAAGCAATCAACTGTGTAATGTTTCCTAGCAATAGTTCTGAACTTCCAAAGTGTAAAAGGCTTCTCCGCCTTCAGAGAAGGAGAATTTTTCTACTGCCCTGGATTAACAACCTTCTTGGTTGTAACCAGGTTAAAATCCTGATCTTCTCTGTATTTCTTTATTTAGTTTTTATTATTTTATTAATTTATCACTATTGCACTAATTTAGTTGAAAGTACGAGGAGGGTATAGTTTAATTTTTATTTTCATCAATTCACCCCCCTCTTGCCGGCCTCCGCTGCACCAACAACTTTGGACTTGAAGATGATTTGGACACTCGACGGTTGAAGTGGGTAGATCATGCTTATCTTCTTGATAACTTTGAATATAGTGCATGATTATTTACTGTCATGTTTTGATAAGATCATAGTTACTCATTTACCTTAAGTTTGTCCTATGTCACTCCTGAAGTTGATACCTTATAGGTTGTCCTTATATGTTGATCTATTGATTGATAGCTATGTAGTTATGATTAATATTCATGATTGTGTTTCTGGATATGCATGATATTATCATACCATAGTGTAGGATATTGGATATTCTACTAGACCCCTTAGTAGATGATTTGACTCTGTGTTTAGTGTTAGGATGATTATACCATAGTATTGGATATCGAGCATTTTGCTAAACCTTCGTTTATTATTTCATGTTGTAGTGTAGGATATTTAATATCCTAATAGTCCCTTGTGGTTATTTAGGTCTACATCTTATGTTCATAAATTTATAGTATAGTATGGTTATATACTTAGGCTCGTGTCTATAGATCACTGACATTACATATAGTATAGTTGTATACTGGTGTGACGACATATATGTTAGTGAGATTATACTGACCTATACTTGATGAAAATCACTCTCTAGCAGCGAGGTAGCGTATTCCACTAGACTTTTCCTTTTAGATCAACCCCAAGGATTTCTTGATTTTGACCTTATTGTTTATTATATGTGTGATGATACAGGGAATTAGTTGAGATATAACACTAGATGACTAATAATTTGGGGGCCTGATTGTTTATTTTTTAACTATATATTAGCAAGATTATATCGTGGTATATGATACCGAGTATCCTAGTACACCCTTGTTATATAGGCTAGTGTCTATACATTGGCAAGATTATACCATATTGTAGTATTTCGAATACCCTACTGGACCCTTGGCTGCTATATCATGTCGATCATTGTCTCTCATTCGTGGTTGAGAGAGTTGTCAGCGATCGTTAGTTTATCCTGTCGGCCAATGTCCTCCATTCGTGGTTGAGAGAGTCGGCAACAACCGTTAGTATATCCTATCGACCATTGTCTCCCATTCATGGTTAGAGAGAGTCATCAGTGATAATGATATATATATGACTACCCACAAGACCATTCGTGGTAGCGAGTTCGCGTGTAGTCCATAACTAGATAGCTAAGTATATACCCTGTCTGCCCACGAGATCATTCATGGTAGCGAGTTTACCCTCATATAGTAACCGTTTACTTATACTGTCTGCCCATGAGATCATTTGTGGTAGTGAGTTCGCCTGCAGATAGTGACCATTTGTTAAACCTGACTGCCCACGAGGCCATCTGTGGAAGAACGTTCTCCTGTAGTTAGTGTTTGTTATATATTTGCTATATGTCAGTCATGTATTTGTTCGTGTAGGTTTGGATGTACTGTATGTACTCCCAATTTGTTGGTTATTCTTGGTTGAGCAGGTTAGTGAAGTGTTATATTATTAATTATACTTTTGATTAGCTGGTGATTATGTTGGGATACCTGCGTTGGTAAGTAAGTATTTTACCTGAGACTGCATCCTTTGATCTCCTGCCAGTATATTATTCATACACTATCTTCTTCTAATAACTGAGTGGTTGTACTCACTACCCTTTGTTTTTTTCCTTTGACTTTCAGGTAAGCAGATAGAGGAGGTGTTGTGTCGCTCAAAGGTCCTGGTTGCCAGTCCTACTCGACTTTGAATTTCTGTTTGAGTTGTTAGTGTACTTTCCGCTGTTTGAAATTTTAGTTTCCTTTTTGTATCGAATATTTATGTTGTTGGTTATGTTTTTGGTTAGCTTAATATGATCACATGCTTATGCATACATATATGCATCATCTTTAATGTGTTTGTTGATTTTATATTACATGGGAGTTTGTGTTGGCTTGAATTTGTTTGATATCGTATTTCCTATATTGTCACTAGGGGGTACCGTTCGGTTTGGTGGACAAATATACCCCCAGGGCGTGAAAAAAGATGATTTGCTCGCCCAACACCCTCACCAACTCGTCTCTAGGTCAACATGGAAGAGGTAAATTAAGGGTGACTACTAGCCATTAGTGCAGTGGGGAAGGCATGGGGAAAGACAAACTTGAACGTGCCAAGTTTCTACCACATGACCTAATATGGCAACACCTCATACCTTAACCACTGCACCGCTTTGAGAGAATAACCGATTCTAACATTATTTTGTTAAATATCATATAACAAATGGTTATATTGAACTTAGTATATTGAATCTAAATCCATTATAATTGATATCTTTACCAAATCTCTAATAGAATTTGAATTTAGTACACTTAGGTGAAAATTTGGATTATGTATAGTTGAATGAAATTTAGACATTAATTTGATTTTTTATGTTTAGAGTTACTTTTAGTAGACTAGCTTTAGTTTGACATTTTCTTCGCTATGTAGACAACTATTTTAAGTTTAATTTATGATGACTTCCTTTTAACTTAAGCTGATATTTACTTGTCAATACTTAATATTTACTGATTAGTTGACTATAATTGATGCTAACTTATTGCTTACTTGTTAAATCAAATTTGCCTATTTATTTAATTTATGTTTACTTGTTAATTAAAATTGAAGCTTAATTAACTCTAATTAATATCTACTTGTTTACCTTATTTGACCATAATTACTAATTGACGTTATTTGACCTTTCTTAGCTTTCACTTCAATTGTTTACTCTATTTGACTTTTAATTTTTTTAATTAATGCATGCTCAATTATGCTTAACTACTCTACATGATCTCATTTTATGTTCAATGCATGCATAACTTTAACCTAAAATTTTGATCTATGAAAACTCAGTTTTAGAAAACTTAAATTTTATTTTTGAACCCTCTTTTATATATATGAAAACAGAGAAAGAGAAAGATTTAAAGTTTTTAGTAAAATTAAAACTAAGTTTTATTTGGGGAGAAAAAGAATTAAGTTTTACCTATTCTATTCCAGAAGAAAGAAATTTTTTAATTTTTTTTTGAACTTTTGTGCATAAGTGCATGACTACATTTAATTTCTATTTTTATTATGCATAAATGCATATTTTCTAACTTTAAATATTTGTTTATTAACTTTAAACGTGATTTTCACACATAAACAAGAAAAGATTGTTAGTATAGCGAGCATTATAATAATATCGAACCTATCTTTTGGTGTATGGCAACTTTAAAGTTAGGTTGTTTATGGATTTAATATGTGTCAAGTGTGTAGGTTAGATAATTTGACAAAAAAAAATCTTGATAGGTTGGGTGTTCATACTAAGTATTAGAAATCCCTAATAGGTTAGATGACCAAACACTAAACAGTGAAAGTGCCAGTGGTTTAGCAAGAGATAGACTAGACACTTGTAAAAGGAAGCAAATTCGGTATTCCAAGTGATTGGAATGAATCCGAGTGACCTAAATCAGATAAAGTTATAAGACCTAGTCTTGATCCTCTAGGAGACTAGAGTAAGATTTGAGCAACCTTAGTATCTGGGCAACGGGAGGAGTTTCCAGATGATCCGAAGGCAAGATCGGTGATCTAGAGGAAACAGTCAAGGATAGAAGTTAACCATACTCCAAGCAGCCAAAGGGAGTCAAAGCGACAATTATAAGTTTAGTTAATATTTCAATTGCAAATTTAAGTTAGTTTTTGTTTTACTACAAAGTTATTTAATCTTTAATTCTACTATTGCAAACTCTGATTGATAATTGTTTTATCTATTTTAGCTACTATCAACTTTTAAAATTAGTAAACATATTATTCACCCACCTCATTTTGAGTACAGTCCTACGAAGTTTGTCTACGTTGAATTCTACCCTTGTTTCCATGAATATAGGTCATCCAACACAACTTGTCGAACTTTTACCCTTTACAACTTGACAACCCCTTAACCATCTCCTGTTAGGTCATACATCTCTCAGATGTCGCTGAAGACGAGCGTATTTAACTTTTGCCATCATACATCTCTCAAATGTACTTGAGCTTTTAGCTCTTCCACATGTCATTGTTCATGCCTCTTGCTTATTTAGTCTACATTCATAGGCTATCATCTTTGTTGCCTCGATACTCCTTATCTTATGGTCATCTTCCTCATGTAATATTCTTTGATCTCTATGGATCTTAGGCTATCAAGCTACCAAATTACACACGCTTGGCCATCACTCTAAAGTTACTTTGGCACCACTGTAATGTTTTTCCTCTTACAATTCCTTAAATATCCCATACAATCCTTTTCTATTCTCATTGGGCTTCGTAGCTACTAGGCCGCCATCTTATCCATGCCAAGCCAACAAGGTGGAGCTTTGGAATTGCTACAAAATAATAACTTGATCATTATTGATTAAACTCTACCTAGTCATCTATTTTTATATTTCAAACCTAGTTTGAATAAGCATCACCCGATTGTTTTGTTGAAATCTACTTGGCTCAAATTATCACTACTCAATCAAAATTTTAATCATGTGATCATTGTTAACCAGCTGTAATCTTTCGTCAACTCAACACTCTTCTAGCTTATTCTAATCCAATCGACTCAATTCCATAAGTCAACTCAACTAGATAAAATCCATTGAATGGTAATTGACTCCAACATGTTTAATTGACTAAATTCCCTTTCAATTTACTCAATTCAAAATAAAAATATTTTTATCCTCAAATAGAGTGTCATGAGTCGACTATAATTGAATAGTTTGGTTAGTCGATTGAATTTAAGGACCAGTCAATTAAAGCTTTGACTCTACCATGAAACATCCTTTTAAAAAAATCTATTTTACTCCTAGGTACACGTCTACCCAAACATTAAGATTATAAGTTATCTTGTAGTTCTCATGGGCTCTGAAATAGATGGTTAATATAATAATATTATTATAGATTTATCTATATCTAGTCAAGATGCTGATGATATATACTTGATTGTAGTCGAGATGCCGACAATACTTGATCATTTAGAGTGAGTATTATCACCTGTCCTCCTTATATGGCTCAAACCAATCCCCAATAGACAGTTGAGCTAAATCATCTTAACCGCATCAAGTCATTAACCACAACTTAATCTTATCGAGTCACAAACTCAATGAGCTTTGTGTGCATCTAACTAAATTTTTGCAAGCTCTATTTGTATGCTAGTTACATAAGAAAATATGTTGAACCCAATCATTTAGGGTACGATTGCACTAACAAATAAGTTAATTTCATGACCTTAACATTTATTGAAGTAAATATCTATACAAGTACCAACTACACTAACTCGTAGAGACATATATTTTAAACTATTGAATTAACATAAACGAGTATTTATCAAATTAAATATAAAATTTGTCCATCAATAATTTGTTCATCATGCTTGGGGTTTTAAATTTAGAAACTCCCTGCAGTTGTTATGTAAGGGAAAGCTAAAAGAGGTGTAAATTGAAGTAAATCAATCCATGATGGAAACATGATGTCATATTGAGATTATTATTATTATTATTATTAATAAGTAGTTAATTGATGATGTGGAATTTTTTTTAGCTAGAATAATGATGCAAATTTGAATATGGTACTAAAAAAGTGAAATCTTTTGTCCAGCGGTTTCATATGATCTGTCCCATAATTATATGTGAGTAGGTAAATCAAAAAATTATAGTTGACTAATATAAGGAGAAATTTTTTTTTTTGATTTTATTTAGATTCGAATTCTTGTCCTGTGATAGTAATTTTATCCTGTATTAATTAACTCAACCTAGTCTCAAGACAACGCTAAATTTGAATAGCACCTTGAAGAGAAGGATGCTTCTGTAGAATGAGATATACTATTTCAAAAAAGATGCTTTGCCCCCTTGACAAAGTTTGCAAGAATTAATTAAAGCAAGTGATACAGTGGCATTGATTGTGAAATCACTGATGTAACAACACTAACTTGAGTTCTTGCGTGCTAATCTGCTAGTTCTAGCTTTATAAAGACATGATTGAGTTATTATTTGAAATCTTAAACCATTAGTATGAATCTCAAATTATGTACTTATTATCTGACAATATCAATTGAAACAGAGATTTGATGGTTTATTAGGTTACAAAAACTTACAGCACATAAACAAACTGAAGCAAGCTTTATTCTCTTCAATGGAATTCAGATATCTCTCTCTCTATATCAAACGATTTATATATACATGCAAAAATCTATGACGCACACCTGTTATGGCAACTTTTTTTTTTTTGTTTCCTTTCTTTCTTTCTAGTTCCAATATCTGCATATTTAAAGCTGAGGAGGAGGAGGTTGTATCTCATGCCAAGAGCCAAAGCCGCTGGCTGAGAATACATGGCTTTCTTCTTTGCTTGATGATCCATGCAAGCCATGGGTTTGGCTCTCACAGTCGTTTTTGGACAAAGTGGTGCCATTAAGATATTCTGACCATTTCAATTCCTCTGGCTCGACATTGATGTGGATCGGAACACCTTTGTTGGGCAGCAACTCCAGCCATTGGAGGATGCCACCGTCAAAAAGAACACCAGAGCTCTGCAACTCAAACTCACTTCCGCAGGAATTGCTAGCCCCCAAGTCATGGAAGCTGGTCGGGAGAATCATGTTCGAGATTGATGAAACAACAGGTGGCTCCACGGACAGTGCTGATGGATTTGGCTCAGAATTCTCCTGCAATAGATTCGACGAACTTGGGGCCAAGGAGTCACTGCACATGGTTTCTGCAACCTTATGCGCTTCAACTGCGTGTTTCCTGGAATTGATTCCACTCTGCATCAGCTTCTTCTTGATGCATGAGTTCCAGTAGTTCTTGATCTCATTATCTGTTCTCCCTGGCAACTGGGCTGCAATTTGAGACCACCTGACGATGGCGAGAAAAGAAAAATAGTGTGAAAAAAAAGAAAGATAAGTAAATCAACTAGGCAAACAAATCATCTTTACTTGTTGCCCATGGCCTCATGGAGTCGAATGATGAGGTCCTCCTCTTGCTGAGAGAATGTGCCCCTCTTCAGATCAGGCCTCAGATAGTTAATCCACCTCAATCTGCAACTCTTTCCACACCTTTGCAGACCTGAAATGACCCAATTTTTCATGAATTGAAGGTACATTTCTCAATGCATAAGCCAACGAAATAATAACCTGCTAATTTGGGTACAGAGCTCCAGCTGCCGTGACCATACTTGTTGATGTGCTCCACGAGCTTCTCATCCTCTTCAGGAGACCACAAGCCCTTCCTCAGCTTCTGCTTGTAGAAACAGGAGTGCTTCCCCATTCACTGTGAGTTAAAGATGTGGAGGAAGTTGAATGAAGGCGAAGGGGTCAAGCTTAAAGGTGGAAGAAGAGGAAGTCGCTGTCATAGTGGTTTCGATTGGATTTATGTCCTTTTACTTCATTTCATTTCCATCCATGGCTGCCTCTGACTCATTAAAGTTGAAGTTCTGCTGCTGTGATGGTGGTGGGGCAATTGAGGAAGGACTTTCAGACATCTCTATGAAGGAAAATCTGTAAGGAATATTTGCTGAGGATGGATTGGGATCTGGGAGCTGAGAAATCCAATTCTAACTTCATTTACTGCAATTCTCTGACAAAAGGAGCTCACGGCGATTTATGGCTGAAGTCCCAGGTAAGGTAATCTCCTGTCCTCATGCAACAATTTCTTTGCACCAGCAAGAAAATGATCCCTAGGCCCCTAGAGCCACCAATATTCTTTTACTTTTTTTCTTTTTTCTCCTTGACCTCCAAAACTGCAGCAGTAATTTTCTGAATCATTCATCCTTTTGCGACATAGATCTCTCTGTGGCAAAAAAAAATAAAATCGCTCGTCCCAGCGTCCCCATCGCACCCGACCTAAGGCCATCACGAGGAAGGTAAATCATAGCATCCTGAGCGAACATGTGATAAGTGGGATAAATTACACAGAGACCGAGGATTTACGATCCCGACATAGATCTCTCTGGTATCTTCATCACACAGTTAATTTTCAATGTTTACTTTTTTCTAATTAAACGATAGTATGAGACAATAATTTATGCTGTTTCTTGTGAATTTATATCTTTATACTCTGCATGGGTTGCATACAGCATTTAAATTACACAGAAGCAGTTTTGTTTGATTCCTTTGGATGTTAATGCGCTACTAACTTCCAATGCTTTGACGTGTTTTTATTCTGCTTTTATTTTCTTCTTAAAAACCCACACACGTCTCTTTAAATTACTGCATATATATATATATAAATTGGTCCTTTGCCAGCACGGGTAATATTTGGTTAACTGACGCAGTAGCCCATTGTGTTTCTTCTACAAAGAATTGGATCAATATGAATTTGGAAAGCATATCGAGAGAACAATATATAGTCTGCGATAACTATAAACGTGGGAATTAATTAAAACCCCAAAACTATCGCTGTTAATTAATGTGCTTTAGATGGCATTTGGTCCCCAATTTGAAAAGCAACTTCTCTTTTATGTTTGAGCACTGTATAATTAATTATGTTTTCCAGCTTAAGCTTAGTGGGAGGGGACCATCTCGAGTGGCTTAAACGACCATGCCTCGTCGCCTTTCGTTGAAACCCCCAAATCTTAACTACGGATCAGATCGACCAATAAAACTTGAAAATGAACCGAAACAAAGTGATCTCCATTTGGCATGTTCATTATTGGATTTATTGAATTTTATAGCAAGATAAATTTAAGAAAAATTGAAATCGCAAAAATATCAAATTAAAAGCCAGAGAGAAGGAAACAATTTGGGCCCAAATGTTTAACTTTATAGCCCATCATCTGGGTCCTACATTTTGGGGACCGGTGAAAATGACGGTAACGGAAGGCTCACTTCCGTTCGGAGGTCCGTTAATTTTTAAAAGGAGATGAGGGACTAATGTGAACTGTCCTACAAAGAAACGAAAAATAAATAAAATTATTGTGATCCGAAAAACCTTGAAAGGAAACACACAGTCACACACAAAATCGTAATTAAATTAATATATATTTTTGTTCTTTTCTTATGAATTCGTGGAAAGTAGAAACCGACCCTTGGTGCCAAATAGGAATCCAAATTGGTGGTAGTTAAATTAAAATAATGAATTAAATA
This sequence comes from Zingiber officinale, assembly GCF_018446385.1. Classification (NCBI taxonomy): domain Eukaryota; kingdom Viridiplantae; phylum Streptophyta; class Magnoliopsida; order Zingiberales; family Zingiberaceae; genus Zingiber; species Zingiber officinale. The sequence goes on along the minus strand of NC_055987.1, from coordinate 60,223,814 downwards.
AAGGGCGATGTTTGCATGACAAAATAATTAAAGGAGGAAGCAATTAAGCAATCTCTAATTGGCCAAGGACGAGCTAATTATTTGGCACCTTTAATAGGTGGGATGTTGCGGATTTAAGGAAAAAATGTGGCGTTTATTTTATAATTAGCTGTTGATGACAAGGCGTTACGTATGATTCCAATAGTTTTTTTTTTTTTTTTGCCCCTCTTGCTCTTTCCAGGGAATTTTAGATTTTAAAAACTAAAAAAATATTAATAATCATTTACATTATTGTGTCATTTCGTAAGTGATGACTCGGAGAGTATATCAGCCAACAATAACTGGGGTTTTTTTTTCCCTTTTTAAAAATGATTTCTTTTTCTTCATTTAAAACCCTATGATAATATTTTTTTCCATGAATTATTTAGATGATTTTTTTTTTTGAATGGAAGGTTCAGCGATTTAAAATCATCGATTTAATACTTCAAAGACATATTTATGATTCACAGTTAAGAACTATCAGTTACCGTTCGATTTATAATTACAATTCAAGATTATTATTGATTTTATTTTTAGAATTTTTTTTAAAAATTTATAAATATGAAAAAATAAAAAAAAATTATGAAATTATTTAAATTGTCTATATATTCCCTTAAAGTATAAGAGAATTAAAATGTAGGTATTTTGTTTACCTTTGTAACATTATTATTTTAAGAAATGACATTGTTTACTCACTTTCATTTTTCATTTATGTAGTGGTAGTTTTTTCCATATTAAAATTTCTAATTCATCTTTTAAAAGTAGCATTTCTTTTATATATATATATATATATATATATATATATATATTTGGTCAAATGATCAAGTAGCGCTAGAGTTTCTAAAGCCTGGAGCCAAAATATATTGTCTTTCATCTAAAATATTACCTCTTAAAATAAAACGTGAAATCCCCGATTCAAACGGTCAAATTAATCCTCCTTCACTTTGTGTCAGAATTGTAATTGATCCATCTAGAGACGAGCATATTATAAATTTAACTCATTGGCCTGATTATGATTCTAGAATTGGACACGTAAGTCTACTCATGCCAATGGCATAGAGTTACTACAAAGGTAGTACAAATAAACTTTCCATTGTACATGTAAAATTAGAGGGAGGTGGCAATAGATGGGTTATTGGATGAGGGAGGAATGGAGCTACTAACAAACTCGACAAGCCAAAGATAAGGAGAAAGTACAATACCTAGAGAGGGGATAAGGGAAGGATCCGTAAGTAAAACAGTCACAAATTCAATTTTAAATAGAGAAAAAAAGAAGAAGAGAGAATGATCTTAATATTAATATATTTTTAATTTTATCCTAGTAGAATTTTGTTGATCACTGATTACTTCAGGGATTATTAATTATAAACTAATATATAATAATCAATTTCGGTTATAAAATAGATGTATTAAAATATTATTTTAGACTTCATATGTTAAAAAATATAAGTTTCATTTTTATTTTTAAGTGATATTTTACATTATAATATTTATTTAATAAAATAGTAAGTCATAAAATAAAATTTATAATTTCTAAATACTGAAGTAATAAGTTGAATCAATTAAAACACTTTTCCTTTTTTACTGTTTAATATTTTTCGCTTAGTAAAAACGAAACAACTAATCTCCATTTTGATAAAACCTTAGACCGTTTTTTTTGCCTTTTAGATTCCATCGCCGTTGCAATCTCATCGTCTCCTTCGTGCATCCTTATTAGCAGAAATATTCATTCTAGGTTATTCGTAGTTTGATCCAACCAAATTAGGAAGTGATTTTTTAGTTCATTTCGGAAGGTGACTTTAATCTTCAATTTTAGTCCCATTTTCTGGTAGTCATTTCGAGTTTGTGGAATATTGAGTGATGTGGTGCCCTGTGCAAAGGTGCTAAGAATTTCTTGAATTTTTGCATCATAGCAAGGGTTGGAAATATAAGAGGAAAATTTCAAGTTGTTTAAATTCTTGTTTCAACTATTAGTTTTGAATTTTAATGATCATGACTTGGAAAATTTCTTTGATTTTCAATGGCTCTGTTACTAAATCCACGGTGCCAATTAACATAAAGTCTTGACTTAATGTTCTAAAAGATATTAAACAAAAATTTATGGAAAGAGATCTAGGTAAGATTATACATATACATATACGGTTCATAAATTCCTATTTTAGATACTTTTTTCATTATGTCACCATATAAAATTCTTTAACTAGTACACTCTTGTTCTCTTAATTGCTGGGTAAGATCCCTTATGTAACCTTTCCCAAATCTATTAGCCATTAATATATACATACAATCCAAATCTAGTTAGCTTTACAATTTTCTGTTGTCACTGTCTTCTTTAATCCATTCTTGTCATATTAGTTGCATAATTACTAGACTATATTCTTATTATTTTCTTATTCCTATTGAACTTCATATAAACTAATATTTTGTGTTGCAGGATGTGTTTGAATTAGCACCACAAAGTGAGATTGTTGTGATGAGTTTAGCAACTCAGAATTGACAAAATTTCAAAAACAAACTCACTAGCAGATTTGTTTGGCTAAATAAAGGTAATCCTAAAAAATTGAATTCTTCACTATGTCAATATTAGATCCCAAAAGTAATTTGGAAAGCATTTGTAGACGAGATACTTCATCTATTATGGGAGGTTCTTCATGACACTATCATGTTTCCTTTAAGAATTATTAATTTCCATACTTAACTCAAGAATATAATGATGTGGTTACTCACGAAAAGCAAAAAGAACAGATGATGCATTATAAATATCATCACATACTATCTCACAAGGGTTACATTATATAGGCTGAACTGGTAAGCTATGGAGCATTTTATTTGCCATTTTCAACAAGTACATCATGTTATTAAATTGATCATCTTGGAATTGTAGAGGGAGAAACAAAATAGTTGAAAATGAGGAAGTTGATAAAATTGTAAACTGATCAGTGATTTGGCATAAAGTCTGTGAGGAAAAATTTGACAACATAACAATATGGAGATAGCAGAAGTCGCTAAAAAATTTGTAAATATTTAATTTTATCTAATCTCCATATTCCCTAGATAAATAAAATTAGAGTTTTTTGGATTGATTTGTTATATCCATAATTGTAGGATGACTTATTGGAAAAGAAGGTCAATGGAGAGTTCAAATCTTCTGGAATGAATGATGTGTTAACCACTGTCTTAGGAAGCTAGGAACACTATGAAAGGGTTAGAGGTGTGGGAAGGTTTGTAAAACCTTAAGCCTACTTTAAAACTCCAAGAAAGAATAGGGAATCAATCCCAAAGGCTTTGGCTGACAACTTCAAAGAACAATTGGAGGAGATAAGAGTTTGAAGGCTGAAATAGAGAATTAAAGGTTAAACTTGCTTAGGTTATGCCAATCATTTATAATCAAATTTATGAGGTTGTGGCATCAAACAAGTCCTCAAATATGAAAGACCCAAAATAGGTAGATGATATTGAAGTTTATGAATGCGACACTTTAAACATGAAGGTTCTATATTTTTCAATTTTATGTCAAATTGATTCTTTTTTCAGATATATATATATATATATATATATATATATATATATATATATATATATATATATATATATATATATATATATATATATATATATATAGAATTTGTTTTTGTTAATAAAAGGGAAAAATGTCACTTGGCCATGAAACAACATGAAAATGTGATGGCGTACAACCCAATAATATTAGAAAGAGGCCCACATTTTATTATTCATCATGCTCCACTTGGGGAAGAGAACTTCAAGGTATCTATTTATATTGTCTTAGATGGAATAGAACTTCCAATCCCAATTAAGTCTAGACCCACAATCATAGTGATAAAGTTGGAACAATTGTTGCTTGGCGTAATGAGTTGATAATTTTACCAACATAAAAGGTACTTTCAGTTTTAACTTGATTTTTGCTTTTGTAATGGTCATATATGTTGTTTGAACAATGGTTTAGTTTTGAATACTCATATAGATATTTTAAAATATTGTAGAAGAATGTGAAACCTCAATCGTTTTCTCTTTTGGATGTTCTTAATCATCGGGACAAGTTCATGGAAATTAAAAAAAAAATATTACCGATTCATGCAAGTATATATACTACTTGTATGTTATTAGATTGATGCCTAAAGATGAGAGCATACACGTAGAATTTGATGAAGCTATGTTTGGACGTTCTAAAAGTATATGGTTGCTAAGAGATGATATCTTGCACTTTATGGAGATGAAAGAGATAGGTGCCAAGCAAATTTTGATTTACATGGGGTATGTTATATTTTAAATACAATGTTTTTTCGCATACTTTTACTTGGTTTTGTTAAACATTTAAAAGTTGTTGTATGAGATAAATCATTATAGAGATTTTGATGGATTGAGCTGTATGTGTACAAAATTTGTGGCGGTGTATACTAGAGACTAGTGATATTTGTGTGAGATGTTGATCTTATTTAAAGAAACAGTCATGGCTAATGTCTTTAATATTCATCGATTGTGCATTTGTGTGAGATGTTGATCTTATTTAAAGTAGTGGCATTCCCATTATTATTATTATTATTATTATTATTATTATTATTTATAAATACTAGCACACACACAAAATATCATTATACATGTAATTAGGTAAGAAATTCTTACAAATCTTGTTGTATATAAGCAGGTAATATACCTAACTTATTGTTTCTTTCCACACTTAAAATCCATGTTATGAAGCATTTCTAACCAAGTTATTTATGTTGGTGCAAACTGCATCAGAATCAAACCTGAGTTTTAATGTTGTCAAAGGTTCAAATTAAGTCTTGTTGTGATCTAACAAGTTTACTGAGTGTGCAGAATGTTTACTCAACCGAGAAAGACCTAGTTGGAGGCTAGGCAGGAGAAATCTTAGCAGATCGTGGAACCCAAGTGAAAGTCCAAGAAGGTCGAGGGGAGACGAAGCTTGGCAGTGTGATCGAGAGGTCTGAAGGACCGAAAATCAAAAGAAAAGTCCTGGGGAGCCGATCAAGGCTGAGTGAGAAGTCCAAACTAGATCTGGAGGATCAAAGTTTGGCAGGTAGGTTGAGGTAAGCAAACTGGAGGAGCGACAGTGAGGTCGGGTTCCCGGAGGGGACAACCTTAGGTCGCTGATCCAACTGAAGAAACCGAGAAGGTTTCCAAGTTGAGATCAAGAACAGTTCTACTGTTCTTTTATTACTCATGCATTATTATACTGTTATGCTAACATCTGTGTTGTAGGGTGTTTTTTTGTTCTAACACTGTTTTGCAGGTCTAGGCGGATCGGTCGACCGAACCAAGTAAGATCAGCACAAAAGTTAGTCCAGATCAGAACTGAGCCAGAGTCCGGTCGAAGCTTTAACGGTCGACCGAAAAGTAAGATCGGTTGACCGAACTTGTTGACTCAGCAAGCCAGTTCATCAGCACCGAATCAGCAAGCAAAGGAAAGAAGGGCTGATCGGTCGACCGAACCAGAGGATTGGTCGACCGATCCAATCAGCATTTAATCAGCATTAAACGGTGATCTCGGCAGAAATCAGCGAACAAGAAAAAACCTTGTTCGGTCGACCGATAAAAGGGTTCGGTCGACCGAACCATTGAAGGCCAATTAATGCATAATTACGAGCCAGCATCAGACTACCAGCTGGGGGTGATCGGAGCTGGTTCGGTCGACCGAACAGAGGGATCGGTCGACCGAACCTCAGTCCACCTATAAATTCAGACTCGAAGACAGAGGCCAAAGAACAACTTTTTTGATCAAGATTCCTGCTCTGCAATCGTCTTGTCTTCATCTGTGCAGCAAGCTACATCATCCGGAAGTGCCGACCTAAGCTAAAATCTCCATTTTATTTGTCGGTAAAATTTTATTTTAAAGCTTGCATTTATAATTCATTTAAGCAAGATAGTAGGGTGTTACTATCTTGCTCCATTGTACGTTCTGCTTCTTTCCGAAGAATTTCGGAAAGAAGAGTTATAGTGGTTTGCTCACCGGTGCGGTCAAGGACCGCGAGCCTTCGAGTAGGAGTCGAGCTAGGCTCCAAACAAAGTAAATGATTGTGTCTCCTTTCTTATTTTCCGCTGCACGATTCTGACTTAAAAAGAAAAGAATAGTTTTAAAAAAGAAGCGATATTCACCCCCCTCTATCGCGCTACTCGATCCTATCAATTGGTATCAGAGCAAGGTTAGCTCTGAAATTTCTTAACCGATTTTCTAAGCATCTTTAAAATCTTTTCTTTTCTTCAAATTTATTTAATATTTTTCATTATCTCTATTTTTTCAAGCACTGCTAATCCCAAGACAAATGTCTTGGAAATATTTTAATATGTGCTTTGCAAGGATGTCGAATTCATATCAAGAAGGCTATAGCACGGTCCGACCTCCACTATTCAAAGGAGAAAACTTTAGCTACTGGAAGAATAGGATGGAGTGTTTCCTGAAGTCTGACATCGAACTCTGGTTCACAATCTTGAAAGGTTATACTCCTCCAACGAAGGACGGAACAACTCTAGAACCGGAAGAATGGACTCCACAAATGGTCAAAAAGGCACAACTAAATTACAAGGCTATCAACACCATTCAGTGTGGACTCATAATGGAGGAATTAAACCGAGTTGGTCCCTACAACAACGCCAAAGACTTTTGGGACTCACTAATCAAATTACATGAAGGAACCGACGACTCAAAGGTAAACAAATGAGATCTTCTTTTAAATAATTTACTTAATATAAAAATGTTTCCTAGAGAGACGGCCTCGCAACTACACGCCCGACTAAAGGACATCCTCAACGGTCTTCACCTGATCGGACACGAACTCGAAAATCGCGACACGATAAGGTATGCTCTGAACGCCTTTCCGAGGAATGCTTTGTGGGCATCAATTGTAGATGCATACAAAGTTTCCAAAGATCTTTCAATTCTTAAGTTAGATGAATTGTTTTGCGAGTTGGAATTACACGAGCAATCTAACATGAGCCATGTCGAGAAAGGAGTTGCTTTATATGCAGGTTCAAGCAAAGAGACAAAATCAAAAACAAAGATCGAGCCTGCAAGCGAGTCAGACTCAGATTCAACAAACGAAGAAGAACTAGTCAACATGGTTCGAAGATTGTTAACTAAGAAAAAGTTCAGAAGAAATACCAAAAAGATTCCACCGAACCAGATCCAAAACAAATCAGAAATGATTTGTTATGGATGCAACAAAAAGGGGCATTTCAAAAACGAATGCCCAAATCGGAAAGAAGAACGACCCAAATCAACAAGACGAAAGAAGGCACTTCAAGCGACTTGGGACGAAACCTCTTCCGACGAATCCAACACGGAGCAAACGAAGCACTCGAGTCACCTTGCATTTATGGCAAGGAACGAAGATTCCGAGTCTGAGTCCGATGAAGAATACGAGTCCGAGATCGACCTCGATTCCGAGAGAAGCCCCGGATCGAAAGATCCGAATATGGTAACAATTTATTCAAAGTCAAATTTACTTAAAGTAGTTAAATGTCTGTTTAAAAAATTAGCAAATTCGGAAAAACAAAATAACTTGTTACTTAAGGAAATAGACCACCTTAAGCAACAAGTTAGCTTGAGTGACTCGACTAACCAAGTTCAAGTCGGAACTTCAACTCAAGGAAGAAAATTTCGATTTGAAAGGTCAAGTCGAGCGACTCAAGAAAACTTTTGAAAGGTTCGAAATGGGATCCAAGTGTCTAAATATGGTACTTGGATCGCAACGAGCCGTGTACAACAAATCGGGGCTTGGCTATAAACCGAACAAAACAAACAAATCATACATGTCTCTAATCAGTCAAAATGTTAGAAGTCAAGTCCAAGCATGGGTTCAAACAAAATACTTAACCAAACCAATCAAACCAAACCACTACTTGGTCCCTAAGAGTCAAATCCATTACTTAGACAGACCTTATCTAAGCTATGACTCAGGGGGAGCAACTAGAAAAACAATCCAACCAACTTAATTAAACCAAACTCAATACTTAGGATTAGGATTATTAGAACGGTTAGATGAAAAAGGTTTACCAAACCCTATAACATAGCACCGGAATGGATTGGGATGATAGTACGTCAAGGAAACTCTGTCGAAGGCATGTCTAGGTTGAATATGGAATTCTACCTGGTGCACTAGACTTAGTGGATCTGACCGAAGCTACCCCAGTCAAACATGGGCTAGTTAGACCAAAATTTAGTATTAAGTTTTTTGGGCAGGAACAGTTTGGAAAGTCTTCAGCAAGTGGTCTAATGATATTCAAGTAGGCCATATGCTTCGCCACTGAACTGAAACTTATCCTTAGGACGCCTGCTTGATTAACCCAAAGCTAAGTTTGAATCTAACATGGGTTTAATAACCTCTTTCAATAAAATTAATTCTAATTTGAACTAAAATTAATTTTATTCAAATTAATTAACATCATTTTAAAAAATTAATTAAAATTATATTAAACTTAAATTAAAAATTATTTTAAACATAATTAAAATTATTTTAAACTTAATTATTTTAAACTTAATTAAAATTATTTTAAACTTAATTAAAATTATTTTAAACTTAATTAAAAATTATTAAACTTAATTAAAATTATTTTAAACTAAATTATTAAACTTAATTAAAATTATTTTAAACTTAATTAAAATTATTTTAAACTTAATTAAACTTAATTAAACTTAATTAAAATTTATTTTAAACTTAAATTAAACTTAATTAAAATTATTTTAACTTAATTATTTTAAACTTAAATAAAATTATTTTTTAACTTAATTAAAATTATTTTAAACTTAATTAAAATTATTTTAAACTTAAATAAAATTATTTTAAACTTAATTAAAAATTATTAAACTTAATTAAAAATTATTTTAAACTTAATTAAAATTATTTTAACTTAATTATTTTAAACTTAATTAAAATTATTTTAAACTTAATTAAAATTATTTTAAACTTAATTAAAATTATGTTAAACTTAATTCTAAATTATTTTAAACTTAATTAAAATTATTTTAAACTTAATTAAAATTATTTTAAACTTAATTAAAATTATTTTAAACTTAATTAAAAATTATTTTAAACTTAATTAAACTTAATTAAAAATTATTAAACTTAATTAAAATTATATTAAACTTAAATTAGAAATTATTTTAAACTTAATTATTTTAAACTTAATTAAAATTATTTTAAACTTAATTATTTTAAACTTAATTAAAATTATTTTAAACTTAATTAAAATTATTTTAAACTTAATTAAAATTATTTTAAACTTAATTATTTTAAACTTAATTAAAATTATTAAACTTAATTAAAATTATATTAAACTTAAATTAAAATTATTTTAAACTTAATTATTTTAAACTTAATTAAAATTATTTTAAACTTAATTAAAAATTATTTTAAACTTAAATTAAACTTAATTAAAATTATTTTAACTTAATTATTTTAAACTTAACTAAAATTATTTTAAACTTAATTAAACTTAACTAAAATTATTTTAAACTTAATTAAAATTATTTTAAACTTAATTAAAATTCCGTCGACCGAACAATTGGTTCATTGTTCGGTCGACCGAATCGAACACTTTTAATATGCCACATGACGAATGTTCAATTATTCGGTCGACCGGACCATTTTATCGGTCGACCGAAAACATAACTCTCATCTGTTCAACTACCCTGTATCCGTGCCAAAATTAAAGTTCCGGTCGACCGAACCGTTTTATCGGTCGATCGAACGTCTGTTCACCGGTCAAAAGGACGAGAAATTTAAGGGATCGGTTGACCGAACCCTTGATCGGTCGACCGATCATCTTCTATAAAAGCAGAAGCTAGCAACCCTCACAACTCATCCAAATCCATTCTTCTACTCTTTTATCTCCTATACTATTCGCCGATTCCAGCCTCTTCCCATCCGAAAATGCCTCGGTAACTTTCTTTTATTCTATTCCTTTTAATATTTTTGCACAAGTTACTTATTGCATTATTATTTATTTTTTTTATAGTGAGAAAAGTAGAGCTATTGCACAAAGAGAGGCTAGCTCTCTTAATCCTAGCCAAGATCCTAGGTTTTCTACCGAAGAATTGCGTCTATCCTTTCCTAATAAAAAATTTAAGGTTATCGGTACTTGTTGTTTGGATCTCCAATTCTATCAAACCTTTTGTCCTGAGGTCATAGAGATCAATCAACACTATCAACTTGATAGCGTCATCTTTTGTAGACATGCATACAATCCTATTCTTTGTTCGGAATTTTACCACAACTTGTGCAAACTTGATTCCCATCATTTTAGGACTAGAGTTGCTACTCGAGACATGTTGTTTGATCTTGACATGTTTCTTCGATTTCTACGGATCCGACCGTCAGTTAACTGTATCTTTTTTAGTAAGTCTCTTCCTAATCCATTACCTGCTCCTTTTTCTCATCTGACTTTAGACCCATGTATGCTGACTTCTTTGAGGGACCTCGTCCTAAAAAAATGTCAACTGTACCTCTTAGTCCAAGAGATAACGCTTTTTATAAGATGGTTGTGTCTTGTGTTTATCCTTTATCATCTGGAGATCAGGGCGTTTTGCGTCCAGTTCATCTTTTTCTGATGTACGCCCTTAAACACAGACTAGACTTTGACCTAGGCTACTGGGTATTTAGATCTATCATTTACTATTCAGGGTACAGTACTTCACTTAAGGTTTATATGATTCAGTGTCATGTTCTTACTGCTTATATTGCCAATCTCGGAGTAGGAGTTCATCGAGGCGAGTTGATTGAGTTGTCTGACTTTGATCTTGTCGGGGTTAGGCAATTATCCTTGGCTGGGATTAAGACAAGCGCCGAAGGCCTTGTGTACAAACGAACACATCCACACTACATCCCACCGGTTGTTGACGATCCTATTGATGAGGATGATCCGGTTCCTGTTGCTACGCCTCCTCCTGTGGTCATTGATCTTGGATTTGCCATGACACCCTTCTTCGATTTTCCTCAAAGCAGTTCATATGCTCCCCCTCCTCCTCCAACTAGTGACTTCTTTACCCGACTGCGAGATGATATTTTCAGTCGCTTTGACTCATTGGAAACAGAAATGGATGATAAGTACAGCTCTCTTCAGGGACAAGTTGCTGATATTCGTCATGAGATGATAGAACGTACTGATGCATTACAGAAGGAGCAATAGAGGATTTTTGATTATCTGAGAGATAATGAGGATGAGGATGAGTGATTTAAGGATTTATCTTTTGTGACTTATTGTATCTATTACTTACCTTGAATTATGACTATGTTTAATCTTCAGTGTTTTTTTTCAAAATATTTCTTGCTTTAGTTTTTTTTTATAATAATTTCTAAAAAAAAAACTTTTAAAATTTTATTAAACTGTTATTCTTAAAAAATAGAAAAATTAAAAAAAAATTATTATTATTATATTTTTAACTTAGTAGATATACTTACAAAACACTTTAGTAAAATTGTTTTTTCCTTAAAAATATTTTTCAATTAATCTTTTTCAAAATTTATAACTTAGTAAAATTTTTTAGACTTTTTACCTTAGTAAAATTATTTTACCTTAGTAAATTTTTGAATGATTATTTTTACTAAGAGTTTTCTTTTTTTACTTTTTTACTTTTTCTAACATTTAGTTTTCTAAATTTTTGTTTGTTTTGTCTTCCCCTATTTTTGATGTGTGTCAAAGGATGAGAGATAGTGTATTCAGGGGGAGAGGTTTATTTCAGGTGGAGAAATAAGAATTTAAATTGCTTGCTTATTTACTTGTTGCATATTTGTATGCTTGTTTATTTACCTGTTGCATATTTTTAAAATTAACTTTGAACCTTGGTTGCCAAACATCAAAAAGGGGGAGATTGTTGGTGCAAACTGCACCAGAATCAAACCTGAGTTTTGATGTTGTCGAAGGTTCAAGTTAAGTCTTGTTGTGATCTAACAAGTTTACTGAGTGTGCAGAATGTTTACTCAACCGAGAAAGACCTAGTTGGAGGCTAGGCAGGAGAAATCTTAGCAGATCGTGGAACCCAGGTGAAAGTCCAAGAAGGTCGAGGGGAGACGAAGCTTGGCAGTGTGATCGAGAGGTCTGAAGGACCGAAGATCAAAAGAAAAGTCCTGGGGAGCCGATCAAGGCTGAGTGAGAAGTCCAAACTAGATCTGGAGGATCAAAGTTTGGCAGGTAGGTTGAGGTAAGCAAACTGGAGGAGCGACAGTGAGGTCGGGTTCCCGGAGGGGACAACCTTAGGTCGCTGATCCAACTGAAGAAACTGAGAAGGTTTCCAAGTTGAGATCAAGAACAGTTCTACTGTTCTTTTATTACTCATGCATTATTATACTGTTATGCTAACATCTGTGTTGCAGGGTGTTTTTTTGTTCTAATACTGTTTTGCAGGTCTAGGCGGATCGGTCGACCGAACCAGAGGACCGGTCGACCGAACCAAGTAAGATCAGCACAAAAGTTAGTCCAGATCAGAACTGAGCCAGAGTCCGGTCGAAGCTTTAACGGTCGACCGAAAAGTAAGATCGGTCGACCGAACCTGTTGACTCAGCAAGCTAGTTCATCAGCACCAAATCAGCAAGCAAAGGAAAGAAGGGCTAATCGGTCGACCGAACCAGAGGATTAGTCGACCGATCCAATCAGCATTTAATCAACATTAAAGGGTGATCTCGGAAGAAATCAGCGAACAAGGAAAAACCTTGTTCGGTCGATCGATAAAAGGGTTCGGTCGACCGAACCATTGAAGGCCAATTAATGCATAATTACGAGCCAGCATCAGACTACCAGCTGGGGGTGATCGGAGCTGGTTCGGTCGACCGAACAGAGGGATCGGTCGACCGAACCTCAGTTCACCTATAAATTCAGACTCGAAGACAGAGGCCAAAGAACAACTTTTTTGATCAAGATTCCTGCTCTGCAATCGTCTTGTCTTCATCTGTGCAGCAAGCTACATCATCCGGAAGTGCCAACCTAAGCTAAAATCTCCATTTTATTTGTCGGTAAAATTTTATTTTAAAGCTTGCATTTATAATTCATTTAAGCAAGATAGTAGGGTGTTACTATCTTGCTCCATTGTACGTTCTGCTTCTTTCCGAAGAATTTCGGAAAGAAGAGTTATAGTGGTTTGCTCACCGGTGCGGTCAAGGACCGCGAGCCTTCGAGTAGGAGTCGAGTTAGGCTCCGAACGAAGTAAATGATTGTGTCTCCTTTCTTATTTTCCGCTGCACGATTCTGACTTAAAAAAGAAAAGAATAGTTTTAAAAAAGAAGCGATATTCACCCCCCCTCTATCGCGCTACTCGATCCTATCAATTTATTATTCGAGTGCAATTGCTGTTGGGACCTTTATGCTTGACTAGAGGGGGGTGAATAGCTGATCACCCACTTTGATCGCTTCCTTCAACTTGTTAGTACACAACAGAAATACAAACAACACTATCAAGAAGAAAGCTAATCTATAAGAGAATGAATAAGAAGAAAACAAACAAACCTAACACGTTTATATAACGTGGTTCAGATATAACTTACTCCTACTCTATGTCTTGTCCGTAAGATGGACGATCCCGATCCATTGGTGGATGACTCCTTAGAAAAATTTGGCTAGCTCAAATCTCCTTCTCGGTGGAGAAACCTCATCACAACATTGATCCAAAACCCTTAGATCACAAGAAGATCTTGGATTACTTAGGAGACTTCTAATAGACTTTAACCAAATCTATTTTGTCAACCATGGTCGGCCACCTCGAGCTCTATTAAATAGAGCTCGGGAGAAAACACAAGCTGTGTTTTCCGCCACTAATCAATTGGTAAAGTCACCAGTTGATTGACCTCTATGAAAAAATTGACCATTACACTCCAACAGCTTGATACTAGTCAACTGACAAACTTACAGTTGACTGCTACATTAACTGCTATATTATCAGTTGACTACTACAGTAATTGTTGACTACTACAGTGTCAGCTGTCTGTCTACGGTGTCAGTAGACTGGTTTTCACAATCGTCGGGCGCAGAAATACTTTGTACCCTGTGCCAGTCCACTGGTCCAGTTGCCAGTCGACTGGTAAGATTCTAAACATAGGATTTTTACTGAGTACAATCTCTCATGCACTCGTCCTTGCTCGCACAACTTCGACCTTGCCTTCTAGCCTCCTCCATCAGCCTTGTGTCCCTTAGATGCTTCCCCATCCTTCATGTTTTGCCTTCAAGAGCTTCCTTTAATCTTGTTCTTTATTGTTGGGTCTTCCATTGCTAAGAGACTCTTCACCTCCGGGACTTCATCCTTTGACAAGTGTTCCTCGCTCCGGGACTTCAACCTTGCTAAGTCACACTTGGACTTACATTGGCAAGACTACATACTTGGATTTACACCGCCAAGACTCCACTTGGACTTTCACCATTGCCAAGATCACACTCGGACTTTTCCTTATTATACCTCCTGCATACTCATAATTCATATCAAATACAATAATAAATCTAACTTAAACCTTTACTCAAACATCAAACTTAGAGTCATATATATTGCTCCAACAGTTACCTCTATAAATATTTGAAGGAAGAAAATAAGGCTGAGTGTGTCTCATTTGTGAATCCCGATGACATACCTGCATGAGGTGTGCACTAAGATGGTAGTAAATTGTCACAACATACTACTGCTCAGTTTGAAGCATCAAATAGAGATAACATCTAGTTCATCCCATACAACACTGGATAAGATTTTAATTATTTATCAATTCCTACTCCATACTAATCAATGCTATATTCTCATTTGTACCGGTACCATTGGATCCTAACTATTTTAAATGAAGAAAAAAAATATGATATATTTATTGGGCTCTATGGGTAACAAGAACCGAGTCGATACATGGAAAACTATTATAACCAAGAAGGTAGTAGATGAAAAATAATTTTATTTTTTATAATGTAGTGGAGTCAAGATGTACAATAGATCGAGAGATATTTCAAAAGTATCAAATTAAACAATTGATAGTTTTTATTCACTACACTAAACTTAACTTTCTATAGCACGTAATTATCCTATCCACAATGCGCATCCACATGTTGCATAAATACAACTATTAAAAGTCATAAGGCATCAACAGCACATGCCATATGTTGCAGTTAAGAGCATTCGCAGTGCATGCTAAGGATAAGAGTATTCACAGCACACACTACACGCTGTAGTTAAGACCATTTGTAGTGTACGATATATGTTGGAAGTAATCTTAAGGGTCCGGTGTGACCATGAGTTTTGATGTTTGGGCAAAGAGTTTAAAGTTATGTTTACCCTTGTATTTGATATGTGTATTTGAGTTTTTCATGTTTGCAGGATACACATATAACTTAGCTTGATAGCTTTAGATCTAGTGAAGGATAGAGCATCCAAAGGACCTTGGACAAGGCAACAAGGACAAGCTGAGGAAAGCACACTTCGAGGCATATGTGGAGGATGACATTAGGTAAAACTGCGAGCTTGCATGCATCTGAGGGATGAGAGATAAAGGAAGGGAGACTTGAAGGCAAGAGGTTAAGGCTACAAAAGATGAGTCAAGTGAGTCGTAAGGGTCTGAGTGCGAGAGAAATGTACTAAAAAAGGGAAACCTTAGGTTTAGGGTTGTACCAGTCGATTGGTTATGAGAGTAGTTAACTAGGACAAGGCACAAAATTCTTCTGTGCCCGACGACTGTGTTAGGGTCATTTAGTGCTAGGGGGGGGGATAGCTCATCGCGTGCTCATCGTTGCTTGCTTCGTGATGATATGCAGTGGAATGAACAAGAAAAAAACTTACACCGCTAACACAAGGATTTACTTGATATCCACCTCAAGATGAGGTGACTAATCCAAGGATCCACACACATAAGCACTCTCCACTAAGAAAATACTCCTTCTCGGTAACAACCGGAGGTGGAAAAACCTTGTACAATACTCACACATACAACACACAACATACAACACAAGAAGAAAAATATAATGAATACAAGTGTAAAACCCTCTCTTCTTGCTTACTTATTGCTTGTTGTTGCCTCTTGAACCTTGGAAGTACACCATCACTTGTCCCCAAGAGCCTCCAAGAACTGGCTATGAGCGTCGAGGAAGAGCGTGTGAAGATCGGGAGAAGTGTTGCAGAGAAAAAGCTCGCCAACGGTTATATACCTCGCGCTCCTAGAGCTCCCAATCGATTGTGCATGCTCCCAATCGATTGCCATGTCAGATCTGCGCCATCCCAGCCATCCATCGCTCTCTTCCTGCGCAACGGTCGAATCCCAATTGATCGACTAATTGATTGGGGAGGCTTAAATCGATCGGTTGATCGATTCAGAGCGCCTTTGTGCTCTCTAGAACTAGCCTGAATCGATCGACCAATCGATTCAGGCTTTTTCGTGACCGCGTGAGAAAAACCAGCCCCCAATCGATCAGTTGATCGATTGGAGGTGCTCAATCGATCGACTGATGGATTGGGAAGCATTCTGTGCCTGTGACAAAGGCTCCCAATCGATCGACCGATCGAGTGAGCCACTTCTTGTCGCAGTACAGTGCCAATCAATTGGCTAATCGATTGAATCACTGTTCAATCGATCAGTTGATCGATTGGTCTCCCCTTGACTTGCTTAAACCAAGTCTAGGGTCTCCAAATCCAACATCCGATCAACCGTGACATGTTGGAACCTCATGCCTAGCATCTGGTCAATCTTAACTTGCTAGGACTCCTTCACCAAGTATCCAGTCAATCCCTTTGACCCACTTGGACTTTTCTCCTCGTACCAAGTGTCTGATCAACCTTGACCCACTTGGACTTACCATCTCATGCCAAGTGTCCGGTTCTCCATGACTCATTTGGACTTCCACCAGATGTCCGGTCACCCTTGACCCATCTGGATTTCATCGTGCCAAGTATCCGGTCAATTCTTTGACCTACTTGGACTTCCCAACACTAGGTGTCCGGTCAAATTTGACCCACATGGATTTTCACGTGCCAAGTATTCGGTCAATCCTTTGACCTACTTGGACTCCCCAACACCAAGTGTCCGGTCAACCTTGACCCACCTGGATTTCCATGTGACTGGCTTCACTCACCAGGACTTTCATCTAACTTCACTCACTATGATTTTCACCTGACTTTACTCACCAGGATTTTCCTCTGTGTGACTTCACTCACCTGGACTTTCCTAGTCAAGTATCTAGTCAGCCTTGACCTACTTGACTTTTCTTCACATCTAACTGGTCAACCTTGACCAAAGGGGAATTGTATCAACAATCTCCCAAAATGGATTGTTGGGAATTTTGGGCCGCAAAAATCACTTTTTTGCGTTGCGAAAACCCCGATTCCCATGCCACCGGATCTGTGTGAAGTAAATTTTTCAAAAAACATTACGAGTATGAGTTTCTTATGCTAGTTCTAAACTAGATCTACAAGGAGAAGGAATTTACCCTCGATGCGATGCCCTTCGCAATCCCGCTTGTCCAACGGTTCGCCGGATCTCGAGATCATCAAGTGTACGATCCTCTAGAAGTATCCACACGAACAAACTAGGTGGAGAAGACCAAACAAAGGTGTGCTAGCACCTATGAAGTGTTCGGCCAAGGGAGGAGAGGGAGAATAAGATTGAGAGCAAGGAGGAAGATGAGTTGAATGAATGCCTTGAATGAAAAATCAAAAACTCATCCACACTAAAGGTGGCCGGCCACATAATGGCTTGTAACCCCCATGGAATATCAAGAGTCAAGTCTCTTGATCTCCTCTATAAGGTGGCATTTGGTCAAGTCAAACTTGACCAAATGAAGAAGCTTTGATGATGTGGCATTGGTCAAGTCAAAGTCAAGTCAAAACTTGACTCTTCATCTTCCTACTTAAGTCAAGTCAAACTTGACCACTTCTCTCCCTTTGGTTGATCTAATCAAATCATTTGATTCGAGCCAATTTAATATAATGAATCTAATTCATTTAATTAAATTGATTCAATGAGTCATAATCTAAATTAGACTTATTGAACACATGAATCAAATTGAGTCCAAGTCAATTAGTTCAATTAGGATTACTCTTAATCCAATTTGATTCATCACATGAATCTAATCCTCTTGGTTCATCATATGAACCTAATCTCCATCTAATTATCCTTTGTGTGTGACCCTATAGGTTCTTATAACGTTGGCAATGCTCCTAAACCCATTTAGAAGCATAAGTAATGAGCGGTATCTAGCAACACATCATTACTATCCAAGTTATAAGAATGTTGAGATCCAACATCACCTTGTCACTACTAATTGTGACTCCTCACAATATATGACATTGTCCTTCTATCCTAGACATCTACATTGATCAATATGAGGCATAGACCGTGTCATCCTCTAATCAATCTAAATCTTGAACTCCAAGTATACTCACTCAATCAAATGAGCTCAATATCTCATATTGACTCATTTGGGCATGACCATGCACTTCGTGGTCTCACTCTATCAAGAATATCGATGTCGCTCCCGTCATATAGGAGGGATAGATCCCATCTACATCACTCACATCCCTCTGCATAATTCGTTACATACCCAGTAATCGCCTTTATAGTCCACCCAGTTACGGGTGACGTTTAACGAAGCCAAAGTACGTAACTCCTTATGTAGGGATCCATGGTGACTTCAGGTCCAAGGACTAGTAGTCATACTAATAGCCACATGAGAAAGTATATGACACTCATATAACGATCCATGATACTTTCTTATGGCGGGGTATTCAGTATACATTCTCTAATGCATACCCATGTGTCAACTTGATATCTCCATATCCATGACTTGTGAGATCAAGTCATCGAGTTGACCTACATGCTAGTCTCGTCGCATTAACATTGTCCCTGAATGTTAATACTCGACTAGGAATGATTAAGAGTAGTGTTCCCTATATCATCTCACTATCGATTCAACCAATCGATTGATATAGGTAAGAACCTTCTACTTAAGGACGCTATTATACTTAGTTTATTTGGCACCAATACAAGTAAGCATAATAACCAAAATAAATACCTTTATTAATATACAAGAATATGATATAATGAGTCCATACAACAATCATCAAATGATTGGCTCTAGGGCTCTAACTAACATAGATGATTTCATCTACAATCTCCATGTATTGTCAAACATCGAAACCAAATATCAAGACTTAAGCTTGAGCCAACTGAAGCCTAGTCAGCCTGGTTAACCTCGTTCCAGGGGATATTGCACCAACAATCTCTCCATTTTTGATGTTTGATAATACCTTTAAGTTAGGTTTATCCATAGCCTCAACTTCTTCCTCATGCCAAAGCATAAATGAGGGTTTCTTTCATTCTCTCCCTTTTCTAGATGGCAAACTTCCTCTTAAGGTAATGATGGCATAGTACATACCCTGCATTCTCCCCCTAACTTTCCTAGAGGGGAAAACGACTAACTTAAACCCTACATTCTCCCCCTATTGGCACACATCAAAAACTCTCCCCCTGAAGAGTTATCGAACGTTGCTCACAACCTTACATGTTATTCACAACACCACAATGAAGGTCCCATATTCATTGTATCCAATGCTCATCCGTGAGCATTAACCTCTTCTCAACCACAATGAAGGTCCCATACCCTTCATTGTATCCAATGCTCGCCTTTGAGCATACACAACTAAACAATGAAGATATCCACTCTCCATTGTATTTTAAATGCTCAACCTTAAGCATTTACGCTAAGGAAGGTTAACCACCTTTCAAGGTGTATGAAAAATTAATTTTCATGTCCTTAACGAGTAACTCCCCTAAAGACATGCTCGTAACTTCTATCATTGCACCACCAATGATTTGGAATCCCTAAACCTTTAGGAAATCCAAAATTAGAAGTTTTGAGGTTCAAAATTCAATATTGAAACCAAACTTCAACCTAAACTTTAACTTAGTCTTCCAAAACCAATCCAATCTTGCTTTCAACATGAAAACTCCCCCTAAATGTGTACAAAAGTATTCCAAGGGGTTAGGAATGATTACCTAGACTAAAAATGGTTTAAAATACTGAAATCAGGCTTTCCTATCTAAAATCTGCATTCCCAATCGATTGAAGTTGAGTCTCAATCGATTAAAACCATTTCAATCGATCACCTGATCGATTCTGCGAGCTTTTGTTGGCAGAAATTGCCTCTGAATCGATCCACTGATCGATCCAGGTAGGTTGAATCGATTAGCTGATCGATCCCGCAAGGCTCTGCTCATGAAGAAATGCATCTCAATCTATCGGTTGATCGATTGAGTTTTCCCAATCGATCGGCTGATCAATTGAGTTTCTAAAATTCTGAAATCTAATTTCATCCGAATTTTAGAAATGCCCTAAAAATTCTACAAAATTCTAAAAATTATGAAAACTCTTGTAGACACTATTTAGGATATATACTTGATGTGTGCAAATATTATAATATTTCATGATTGTTTTAGCGCATATTCAGGTGACTTATGCACATATATTCTTCACATGATCACATCTTTTATCTTGTATTTATCATATCTATTGTTTTGTTCGGATATTTTCTCTTTGTTTGGTTTTATGTTGACAGAAAAGATTTTTGGAGCTTGAACGGAGGGCATTGATGCATCGGAACCAACCAGACGACACGGCCGTGCAACCCTGCACGGCCGTGCGACCACAACAGCAGCCAGTTAGCATACGACCGTGTAACCCTGCACGGCCGTGCCACCCCAGGCAGAGAAGGAGACTTACGCGGCCATGCACCTCTGCATGACTGTGCCCCAGGAGACAGAGCCCAAGGGCTACACGATCGTGCAACCCTGCACGACCGTGCAACCATGCACCGAACCGAAGAAGGGCACGGCCGTGCCGCCGCGGCCAAATCCTAAGGCTATATAAGGGTTTTAACCCTTTTTGCTAAGGGGGTAGGCGAGCCGTTAGGGAGAAAAGGATCTTGGAGCAATTCTACGCCACTTTGGACCGCCGTTCAGTGAAATTCTGCCACCACATCGACTCCAGAAGCTGAGAGTTAGATCCGAAGGCCACTCTTCGACACCTGATAAGCATATTCCTTCTTACTTGCTGAGAATTGTATGTTTGTCTATACTATGTTTTCGGACATCTCTCTAGCATTCATGGAGTAGATCCCTTTGTTCTGGGATTAGGGAGTAGTCGTGGTACGGATTGATGTAAGACTCGAATTATGTTTGTACTTGCTGGATGAACTTTCATGCTTTGTTTCAATTATTAATTGTTTACTTTTGATTGTGAAGAACTTGTCAGCCTCGTAGAGGATTACCACTAGATCGTACTCCCGAGGGGTCCTAGTGACAGGGGTAACCCGTTTCACTGATATCTAGGATAGCTCCTTGAGAGGAAGGCAAATTCTCCCCAAGGGAGCGAGAGACAAGGCTTAGCTCTACTCACCATTCTTAATTTACCAGTTAGAGTTATGTCATCAAGATTTACCGAGGTGCCCTAGTGATAGGGGTAAACCATGATAGGACTTCTTAGGGCATTACCCTATTCTCACTCTTGAGAATACCCACTTAGCTTCTGGCAATAGCAGGAATAAGGACAACGAGAATAAGACAAATCGAGACACATCAATACTACCACAACGAAACCGACCCCCTAGAACTCTTCATCACCAAGTAATATTTCGAGCTTGTGACTCTTGACTCTCTCCCTCGACCTTTCTTTTACCTTAGCCTGATCAAGATCGTTGGTAGTCTAGCTAACCATAAGTGAGCGATTGCTAGTGCTTATAGCCAGTTCCTGTGGGATCGATATTTTTATTACTAACGACGAATCCGTACACTGGTGGAAGCGTAACAAGTTTTTGGCGCGGTTAGCGGGGATTGCGTCCATAACACTAACTAGGTCAGATTGGATTAGACTAGGCTTTGTTTCCTTTATTCTCTGCATATAGAAAAAAAAATATTTTCACTCTTCTTCCATACTGCATTCATTCTTTTTCATTTCTTGCTGACATATTTTCTATCTTGTCCTCTTTTCTTCTGCATGCATAGAGCTAACCCTTCAGGACAGCTGCTACCATTTGATCCAGAGATTGACAAGACCTTTCTGAGGAGAAGGAACTTACAGAAAGCTGCTACCATTTCAACAGAACCCTCAGGAATGGTCGATAAACTGCTGAAAGATTATGCGGCACCATACGCACGAGGGGTCCAATCCAGTATCACCCGACCACCCATCGATGCTGACAACTTTGAGATCAAGCCCACAGTAATCCACATGGTCCAGCGAAATCAATTTGGAGGGGGACCACACGAAGACCCGAATCATCATCTAGAGCTGTTTTATGAAATTTGTGGCACGATGAAGGTGAATGAGGTTCCTCCAGAATCGGTGAGACTGCTTCTTTTCGGATTCTCTCTGAAAGACAGGGCCAAGCAGTGGCTGAATTCTCTACCAGCAGATAGCATATCATCTTGAGAGCAAAGTGAGTAGAAATTCTTAGACAAGTTCTACCCCCATACAAGACTGCCCACATGAGAAACCCGATTGCCAGTTTCAAGCAGATAGATTCAGAATCCCTATTTGAAGCCTGGGACTGGTTCAAGAGCATGTAGAGACAGTGCCCCCATCATGGCCTTGAGAAGTGACTGGTCCTACACACCTTCTATAATGGAATAAATTATCACACGAAGGTATCATTGGATTTTGTAGCAGGAGGAGCACTGATGAACAAAAGCCTTGATGAAGCTGAAGAGATAATAGAAAATGTGGCACTAAACCGCCATCAGTGGGCATCTGAAAGATTTAGCGGTGCTTTCTCAGGAAATCAGATGAAGGCGTCAGGAAAATTCGAGGTGGATGCATTCACACTCATGTCTACGAAGTTGAACGCCCTAACTAAGAAATTCGAAGCTATGGGTAGCAACACAGCTAATGCAATAGTCTGTGCTTGCGACATCTGCGGAAGTGCGGACCACGCTCAGGATACTTGCCCCCTTGGGCCAATGCAGGCACAGATAAACCAGCTTGAGCAATGCGATGCAATAACGGGCTACAATCAGAGGTAAAACAATCCATACTCCAACACATACAACCCTGGATGGAGGAACCACCCCAACTTTTCATACCGAAATAATCAGGACCAAGGGCCGACACATCAGACCTACCAACATGGACAACAGGCTCATCAACAGCAGCAATCTACACAGCTGTCTAGGATTGAAAAGATGCTTGAGGAAGCTCTCTCGGAGCATAAGGAGATGAGGAGCGAGATCAAGCAACTGACTCAGAGGCTGGAGAACTCGGAAAAACACCAGAAGATGCAAGACAGCCAGATAGCCCAGATAGCTCAGTCCGTCTCAAGAGCACAAGGTACATTCCCAGGGAAACCGGATTTAAATCGGGTGGAACATTGCAATCACATTGAGCTGCGGAGCAGACGTACTGTGGGAAACCCTCAAATCATCACTCAGATGGAGGTTGACTCAGAAAAAGAACCCACTCTCCTAATGCCAAATCAGACTCAAAACAGGGATGGAGAAGAGGGTACTAAAAAGATTGGAGAAGCTTGTCAGACCACCCCACAGAATCAGATGATCTCGTTTCCTCAGAAGCTTATAGCATCCCAAAAGGATGAAGAGTTTCACCGGTTTCTGAAAAAGGTTAAAGAGATTTGCATTGAGGTACCATTGTTAGATGCGCTGCACCAGATGCCTAAGTTCGCAAAATTTTTAAAGGGAATCTTATCCAATAGAAGGCAAAAATGCGACTTCGAGACCATAGCATTGATAGAGGGTTGCAGTACTCTTTTTTGGCGAATTCTCCACCAAAACTTCAGGATCCAGGAAGTTTCTCCATACCGTGCAAAATTAGCTCTGAACTCATACCGAGAGCCTTCTGCGATTTGGGGCTAGTGTCATCCTACTCCCGTACTCTCTGTGCAAGAAGTTGGGACTCCAGATCATTAAACTGACTACTATGACACTGTAGTTGGATGACCATTCATGTAGATACCCAATGGGTATAGTGGAAGATGTGCCAGTAGAAGTGGGGGGTTGTGTCATCCCCACGGACTTCATCATCATGGATATGAAGGAGGACCTCAAAATCCCGATCATTCTTGGAAGACCATTCCTTGCCACGGCAGGAGCCCTCATTGATGTGAAGAATCACAAGCTATCATTGGAGATTGGTAAAGAAAGAATTGAATTTGATTTGTCCAACCCTTCTAACTACGTCTCCTCTTCCCAGGGAAATCCTAGCGAGATAGACGCACGCGGGGTTGAGGAGCGCACCTTTCGAGAATTCCCCTCCCGCGGACGACAAGAAATATATATGTCCTGCGCAATCAAAGCTAAAGGCGCAAACTGGAACACTAACCATAGGAGGAGAGCCATGCTTCCATGGGTTTAGCCCGCACTGACCGGAACGGGTCGAGCTAAAGACCTAAAACAAGCGCTTCTTGGGAGGCAACCCAAGGGGTTTCCCTTTTCATTTTAGTTGATCATTCTGTTATGTGTTCTGTTTCTTTGATAAGTTTAGTCAAGTGTTTTATTTTCGATTGTTCCTTTTCAGGATGTGCATGACCTCCACGAGCTGGCCGTGAGCAGTTCATGGGCGTGGATGCATCGGAGGGGCCGAAACAAAGAAAGACGAGTCATCCCGAGCTAAAAGGAGGTGGCTGTGCAACCTTGCACGACCGTGCGTAGCCGACAGAGGAGCAAAAGCCACAGGCCGTGCAACCCTGCACGGCCGTGTGGCCTGAGCCGAGAAGAAAAGGGGGCTGGCCGTGCCATCAGGTACGGTCGTGCGGAGAAATCAGGGGCGAAGGAGATCTGGGCTGTGCCACTCGGCACGACCGTGTGCCCCCAGCCGAGAGGAGAAAGGAGGAGGTCGTGCCATTCATCACGACCATGCAGAACCCGGTCTAACCCGACCGTGTCTATAAGACACGGCTGTGCCCCACCCCATGCAGTGCCGCCTACCTCCTCCAAGATACCCTAGCCTCTACCTTCCTCTCTCCCAAAAACCTCCCCCTCCCCAATACACCTCATGTAACCCTAATTTCTTGTAACACCCATAAATTTTCTCTATTCAGAAAGGCAAAAAGAACTAGAAGAAGAGAAAAAGAAATAAAAAAAATAGATTTTAAAATGGCCTTCGGCAGGATTGAACCCAAGACCTCTTATATATGATTGGTTAGAGTTTCCATTAAGGTGGTTGTAAAGCATCACACTAGTAATAGAAAACAATTCCTTATAAGCATATTTTGGAAGAAGATATGCTTCAACTTCCATTTAATATAAAAGTTGAGGGATGAGATCAAAACCTAAATCTCTTCATTTTCCCTTCTCCCATACCTAGCCGAAACTCCTTCCCTCTTCTTCTCTTGTAGTTTTGGCCAGGAACTCTAGGGTTCCAAGGTTCTAGGTTCTTCAAGAAGAGAATCTAGAGGGGAGTTTTCATCAGGATTTGTACGTATGAGGTGGGTGGTTTGGAGATCAAGGCATACAAAAGAGAGTGTTGCTTTTCTTACACCCTATAAGAGTAAGATCTAGCGAAAGGAGGTAAGTACTCCTCACCTGCAGTATAAGTTGTTTCGATTATGCATGAAGGAACCTATTTGTGGTAGGTTTGTATGGTTGTATGCATGATTAAGAAGTTTCATGTTAAAGTGCATGTTAAAGAAGATATAATGCATGATATGTAAAGATGCCCCTCTAAGTTTTGGGATTAAGAGCATGTGAGTACTTTGATTTGCTTTCCCTTAAGTTTCTGGGACTAAGAAGCATAATCAAGTGCCCTAAGATGCTTCCCTATATGTGTGGGGGATTAAGTGCACATAAGG
Organism: Zingiber officinale; assembly: GCF_018446385.1. Taxonomy (NCBI): domain Eukaryota; kingdom Viridiplantae; phylum Streptophyta; class Magnoliopsida; order Zingiberales; family Zingiberaceae; genus Zingiber; species Zingiber officinale. The sequence continues at coordinate 60,198,022 of NC_055987.1, read as the reverse complement.
TGTTTGTCGAAATGACAACAAGTGCAATTATAAGAAAGTATTGAGTAGAAGAAAGTATTTTACTTTAAAATGACATGTACTGGATACAAGGTCCATGGGATGGGCTCCTAGATTGCCCCTAGGCATAAGTTCGCCTAGTAGTACCTTAATAGGTTCGGTATTAGCTACCTCAGATTTTATTAAGGATGCGCGCAAGTGGTACATTACCGGGCCCAAGAAAGTTGATTATTATGTTCACTAATATGTATGATAAAGTTTTCAAAGTGCATTGTTTTATTGAAGTGAAACCATCATTAAGTGGAGAACTTGAGTTATAAAGTGTAGTGCTGGTGAACTCTATGATATGCCAAGATTTCTGTTTCGTTACATTACTAGCAAGGTTTAAGTTGGTGTTTAGCATTTCTAAAATTGTTTAAAAATACATATCATGTGCTTATTTACAAAGCATATGTTTTAGCGTGAACTATACTCAAGTGCATGTTTGTTGTTTTCTTCTCAAGCAGTTTTACAATAAAAAGGAATGTTCTCTTCAATGCGTAGTTTTGTGAGTAGATGGTACTTACTAAGCCTTTGCTTATAGTTTGCATTTTCCTTATACTGTAGATAAAGGTAAAGGAAAGCTGGAGTAAGAAGGGGCAGTAGGAGCAATGTTTGATGGTATGGGTGACGGAACAGTGGGAAGTGATCCTGGAATTTGCTAGTGACTGATCATGTTAGATTTTGGTGCTGATGGACATATGTTCTTATCTCTGCTTATTATAAAAGTACTATTGCAAATGGTGTACAATGAATTTGTAGTTTGGTAGTAGATGAAGTGTCAAATATTCTGCCTAAGGTTGTGGGATAAAATGATAAGTCAAGAAGGAGTACAAAAGGGGGAGAATCACTCCTTTTTGGGTGCAGGGCATGACCCTCACACGACCATGACACGGCCGTGTGGTGTCACATGGCCCCAACCCTCTCCCTCTCGGCCAGGGTTGCACGACCGTGTGCCACACACGACCATGCAAGGTTGATGTTCGCTTGATGTTAAATATTCATCTGAAGAGGACTACATAGGGATCATAACTTTTAGGATGATGAACAAAGAGGTTCGGTGGACTTTTAATGATTTTAATGATTATTTTGGTTTACCTAGTGGAGGGGCTCGAGGATTTGATAGTGGGATTAGATGGAACGAATTTTGGAGGTCGATAACTGGATCAAACAACTCCTATGCACCCTTTAGAGCTAAGGCATCCCGCATGCAAAACCCGACCTTTAGATACATGCACCGAGTGATGAGCAGAACAATCTTTAGTCGAGGAGATAGTGACGGGGTAATTAAAAAGACTGAACTTTATTGTCTTTGGGCAATGTTGAAGAAATTTGATTTTGATTCCGGGTTCCATTTTCTACAAACCTTAGTAAGAGCAGCTAGGGCGTCTTCGGGGACAATTGTATTTGGTGGATTGATTACTCCAATAACACATAATTTAGGTTGTGAGCTTGATGGGCTAGAGGTTATTCATGGCAATAACAAGATCGACATCGATTCTTGTCTTGCAATGAAGATGATTTGTCGGGATGAGAATGAGTTTGCCTTTCCTAGGGCCTTTGGTTTCCCTCTACCCCTTCCTTATCCCGAGTGCACTTCATTTTGCAATCCTGTAAATTGGTTGATCACTGATCCAACCCCTCAAAATGTGCCTCCCATAGTAGAAGAACCCGAGTACCACCAGAAACCCTCGCCATCGGATTTCCCGCAGCCTTCCAGACATCCGGAACCTCTTAGGTACTCTTTTGCCTATGGCACGGGACTCTAGTTTTGATTTTTCTGACTTCCATATCTCCCTAGAATCCCTTCATGAGAAGCACAATGCCCAACAATAATTGCTGGAGGGTCGCTTCAAGCTTTCTGACAGCCAATTTAGGGAGGTGCGAGATCATTTTCAGTTCACTAGAGACTTCTATAGTCAGGTGACGGGGTTCGTACAAGATTATGAGGTGGACCAGGAGAGAATGAGGAACTTTATGGATGATATGGATATCACTCGATAGCAAGTAGACGCTTTGTATCAATATCATCAGCACATAGGCCATCTCCTTGGTTTTCCTAGATTTCCCCCGGGGCCACATCAAGGACCTCCTTATCCCCCACCCCCACCACCATATTGATTTCATCGAGGCGATGAAAAGTCTAAGTCTGGGGGGGTGTTGTTGCACAACCTGAGTCTGGTTGAGAGTCTTTCTTTTGTTTTGCATATGTTATTTACTTTCTTCTATTTGTTTAGTTTAGTTTTATCTATTTTCATTTTATTTGTTTCTTCTTGCACATTATTTGCATTTTCTTATATGTGGCATATTTGAGAACATCAACCGTCCACATTTTCGGCCACTTGTCTAATAGCAAAATGTCTAACTTTTTCTTAGTTCATGAGTGATCCATATTGTGTTAGTATGTTTGGTGTATCCCCTTTCTCTATCTTTAGTAGCATGAAATAAGCTAAGTATTGTACGGAGTTCGGTATAAGTTTTTGGCCTAATCTTAAGGCCTTACTTTCACCACACTTAAGTACTTAAGCTTGAATGGTAGATGTACTTTTGAAATAGTTATGATTCATCCAAAGTGTTTAGTACTTGTGTTTCCATGGTGATTCCTTATTTACATTTTGGCTACTGGATAAACTCGAATCATGGAAGCTCATTCAGAAAAATCTAAATCCCAACATATGCATCGCATGTATAATAAGTGCTATTCTATAGCACTATGCTTAATAAAAAAATAATAAATAAATAAAAAATAATAATAAATAAGGGATAAAAAAATAGTTGTCGTGAGTGGAAACTAACAATTCACCCCTTTGAGACCGAGTTAGGTTACTGGGGAAATGAATGTTACGTTTCTCTTAATTCCGAGAAGTACCCTTTGAGACCTTGTGTAATTTAAGGAAAACGAACCAAGTGTGTGGCAGGTAAGTGTCTATCACCGGAAATATTAGGAATTCAATTGTATGATGACTTAACTAGGACAGAGAATGTAAACTTGAAGAGCTTGAGCTACTTACTGCACCGAGAACAGAGGACTTATGTTTAGGACATACTTAGGTTACTCCACAGTCATGCTTATCAATGAAACTAGATGATAGAGTTAGGTGAATGCACTAAGGATTATGAAACACTACAGGATTTCATGAACATAGTTTATAGCATTTTGTTTGAGGACAAGCAAAGGTTCAAGTCTGGGGGAATGATGTGCGCAAATATTATGATCTTCTACGCTTGTTTTAGCGCACATTCACGCGACTTATGCATATATATTCTTCACATGATCACATCTTTTATCTTGTATTCATCATATCTATTGTTTTGTTCGGATATCTGCTATTTGTTTGGTTTTATGTTTACAGGAAAGATTTTCGGAGCTTGAACGGAGGACATTGATGCACCGGAACCAACCAGACGACACGGTCGTGCAACCCTGCACAGCCGTGTAGCCAAACAGGAGAGGAAGAGCACATGGCTATGTAACCCTGCATGACCGTGTGACCACAACAGTAGCCAGTCAGCACACGACCGTGCAACCTTGCACGGCCGTGCCACCCTAGGCAAAGAAGGAGACTTGCGCAACCATGCACCCCTGCACGGCCGTGCCCCAGGAGATAGAGCCCAAGGGCTACATGGCCGTGCAACCCTGCACGACCGTGCAGCCACGCACCGAACCATAGAAGGGCACGGCCGTGCTGCCCTTACACGGCCGTGCCGCCACGGCCAAACCCTAAGGCTATATAAGGGGTTTAACCCTTTTTGCCAAGGGGGGAGCCGAGCCGTCAGGGTGAAAAGGATCTTGGAGCAATTCTACGCCACTTTAGACCGCCATTCAGCAAACTCCGCCACCACATCGACTCCAAAAGCTGAGAGTTGGATCCGAAGGCCACTCTTCGACACTTGATAAGCATATTCCTTCTTACTTGCTGAGAATTGTATGTTTGTCTATACTATGTTTTCGGACATCTCTCTAGCATTCATGGAGTAGATCCCTTTGTTCTGGGATTAGGGAGTAGTCATGGTACGGATTGATGTAAGACTCGAATTATGTTTGTACTTGCTGGATGAACCTTTATGCTTTGTTTCAATTGTTAATTGTTTACTTTTGATTGTGAAGAACTTGTCAGCCTCGTAGAGGATTACCACTAGATCGTACACCCGAGGGGCCCTAGTGATAGGGGTAACCCGTTCACAGACATCTAGGATAGCTCCTTGAGAGGAAGGAAAATTCTCCCTAAGGGAGCGAGAGACCAGGCTTAACTCTACTCACCATTCTTAATTTACCAGTTAGAGTTATGTCATCAAGATTTACCGAGGTGCCCTAGTGATAGGGGTAAACTGTGATAGGACTTCTTAGGGCATTACCCTATTCTCGCTCTTGAGAATACCCACTTAGCTTTCGGCAATAGCAGGAATAAGGACAGCGAGAATAAGACAAACCGAGACACGTCAATACTACCACGATGAAACCGACCCCCTAGAACTCCTCATCACCAAGTAATATTTCAACCTTGTGACTCTTGACTCTCTCCCTCGACCTTTCTTTTCCCTTAGTCTGATCAAGACCGTTGGTAGTCTAGCTAACCATAAGTGAGCGATTGCTAGTGCTTATAGTCAGTCCCTGTGGGATCGATATTTTTATTACTGACGACGAATCTGTACACTTGCGGAAGCGTAACAATACTATCATTAAAAAAATAGTTTTCTAAAAAAATACATCTTATTTTCAAAGATTGACACAAAATTTGAAACTTGTAAAAACTTCAATGTTTCTACAAAGTTTGTGTCTAACTTTTCAACGATGATTACTATCAAAAGATAGTTTTCACCAAGGTTTTCCAAAGTATATTTAAAGTGTTTTTCAAAACTAATTTTCAACCATGTTCTTTGGGCTCAATGCACATGATTTGCACATTAGCTTTCCCAATAATTGGAGTACACATAACTATGTGTTTTGATGAAATCAAAACTCAAATAGATACACTAAATCAACATCTTGAGTCTTTTTCATCATCCTATCATCTCACTTGTATCTAATGTGTACTAAAACACATACAAGTCACCTTATGGTCCTTTGTGAAAATGTAGATTTGGTTTTGCCCTAAACTAGGGATCATACACATTTATCTAGGCATTTTAGAGATTATGAACATCCACCTTGGATGTCACTTGTTAGTAAATATCATTGTCCTTAATTTCAAGGAAATTAAAAATAATGCATGATGGGTTATAACATAAATCAAAATGAAATAATTTTCAAAAGAAATTACACTATTGCTCATGATGTATGTATGACATGCCATGGTATTTTTGTATTTTTCATAATAAAAATGAATGCTAAACATGATATCATGACATATAATGGGCAAACAAGTATGACAAATTAGTATAAATAAAATATACCTCGATTACCTATCTAAGTATCCTTAAACCTTAGTTAACTTAAAATTAAATCCTAGATTGCCCTATTTTTCTCAAGAAAATGTCAAACTCCCAATTTTGACATTTATTTTGCTTTTCTTAATTTATGTCAATTTAAATTAAGCATAATTCATCAAGGTTTGTCACACTTTACTCTTTTAAAGAGTAATCATTTTAAATTAAGGTCTAACTTTTACCCTTAACTGCTCAAGAAAATACCAAAATCCCAACTTGACATTTCTTTTACTTTTGATTTGTTGTGCCAATTAAACTTAAATCAAATTTCTCAAATTACGGTACATTTTACTCTTATAAAGAGTAAATCAATAATCCACTTCATTTTAAAGGTTAATAATAACCATGAAAATGCTCTCCGAGTGTCAACTTCATCGAGGTTGGATTAACTACCTTTCCAATTAGAGTTGACACTCTCTAACCCATCTAAGGAGTAGAGAAATGTTCCTAGGAACCCAAAAACTATTGGTGCTCCTTGAATGCTCTAGGTACTCACTAGAGATAACCTCCCTAGTTACCTTCCTAATGACCTTCCTAGGCTTCTTAGAAGCCTTGATCACCTCCTCTAGGTCAACTCTAGGGATTATTTCCCTTGTGATCTTCTTAGTGACTTTCTTAGACTTCTTAAGAGTCTTAGTCACATTCGTCATTGCAAAGATACTCCTAGGGATAACTTCCCTTGTATCCTTGACTTGACCCCTAGACCTAGAGTTGGTTCCATAACTATATGGAACCCTATAGTAAGAAGTCATATCCTTCTTAGCCATAGGTTTGTATCCCAAACCTCTATGGCCATTGGATGACTTTTGTACTCCTAGACCTAGGTTAAGCTCATTTTTCCCTTTTAGGATTGTTTCCATCCTTTTTAGGGTCTTTTCCATTTTTTCAAGCCTTGACCTCAAGACTTGATTTTCTTTCCATAAATCCCTAGATTTTGGTTTTTCATTTAGTCCTTGAGTATTTTTATTTCTAGGCTTATAACTATGGTCCTTAGTATTCTTGCCTCGTTTATCTACCTTCCTAACCTTAGGTGATGTAGTCTTACCATGAAAAGCCATATGATTTTTATTAATTCTATCATGCCTCCTATTTTTATGGTAAATAGTATTAAAATGATATAAGTTAGAACTAGCATGCTTTTTACTATGATTTAAAGGGATATACTTAATAAATGATACCTTGGGTTTTACCTTGGAAGCTCCCCCTTGACTTGTGCTTTCTCCTTTGACTTTGATCACTTTCTTCCCCTTAGGATATTGACTCCGATAATGTCCTTTTTGGTTGTAAGAAAAGCACACAATGTGTTCCTTGCTCTTCTTTATTGTAGGGGTAATCTCCTTGGGCTTCTCCTTGCCCTTAAGTGCCACTTGACCCTTTTTCTTGGCCAATTTATTAGGGCATTTACTCGTGTAGTGCCCATATTCCCTACACTCAAAACATATAATATGATTTTTATTTTTAATTGAACTAATTATACCTTCATGTGTAGAGTTGACACTCGATCCTCCATTTGATTCTTCATGACTTTTGAAGGTTGTATCATCTTCTTCTTCTCTTGACTCGGAAGTAGAAGCTTCTCCTTCTTCTCGATCCGGTGGCAACGAAGGTCGCTCCCCCTCAATCCTCGAGGTGGAGGCCTCTTCATCTTCATCCTCTATATGGAATAAAGAGTATGCTCCCTCTTTTCCCTTCTCATTGCATTCCTTTGAAGATGAGGTTTCTTCGACTTCTTCTTCGGGTGTTGAGCATCTCTCAACTTCCGAGTCCTCTTCTTCTTCCTTTTGGTCTTGATATGATGAATCACCCTCTTTTGATTCTTCTTGGTTTGGTATAGTGGAGGGTTCTTCATGAAGCTTGGCCAATTTGTTCCAAAGCTCCTTGGCATCCTTGAATTCTCCAATTTTCTCCAAGATGTTGCTCTACAATAGATTAACCAACAACTTGGTCACTTTATCATTGGCCTCACATCTTTGGATTTGCTCTTGGCTCCACTTGCTCCTCTTGAGAATCTTGCCCTTTGAATTTGTTGGAGCTTCAAAGCCTTCCATTAGAGCAAACCATTGCTCTATCTCCATCATAAGGAAATTTTCGATCCTTGATTTCCAAGAATCGAAGCTTGTTGATATGAATGGTGGAGGCACCTTTGTGTCAAATCCGAGTCCATCTCAGAATTCCATCTTGAAGTTGATCTCTTGATGAATTCTTTGACTTGATGAATTTTTCTCTAACTTCTTCACCCTCTAGCCTTTTTGCTCCTTCCGGCGATGATTTCGGTAAAGAGCGACCTCGCTCTGATACCACTTGTTAGGGTCGTTTGGTGCTAGAGGGGGGAGGGGGTGAATAGCTTGTCGCGTGCTCGTCATTGCTTACTTCGTGATGATATGCAGCGGAATGAACAAGAAACAAACTTACACCACTAACACAAGGATTTACTTGGTATCCACCTCAAGATGAGGTGACTAATCCAAGGATCCACACACACGAGCATTTTCCACTAAGAAAATACTCTTTCTCGGTAACTACTGGAGGTGGAGAAACCTCGTACAATACTCACACATACAACACACAACACACAACACAAATAGAAAAAAATACAATGAATACAAGTGTAAAATCCTCTCCTCTTGCTTACTTGTTGCTTGTTGTTGCCTCTTGAACCTTGGAAGTGCACCAACACTTGTCCCCAAGAGCCTCCAAGAACTGGCTGTGAGCGTCAAGGAAGAGCGTGTGAAGATCGAGAGAAGTGTTGCGGAGAAAAAGCTCGCCAACGGCTATATACCTCATGCTCCTAGGGCTTCCAATCAATTTGGCATACTTCCAATTGCTATGTCAAATCTGCGCCATCCCAACCATCCATCGTTGGCTTCCTGTGCAACGGTCAAATCCCAATCGATCGGTTGATCAATTGGGGAGGCTTAAATCGATCGGTCGATCGATTCAGAGTACCTCTGTGCTCTCTGGAACTGGCCTGAATCGATCGACTAATCAATTCAGGCTTTCTAGCGATCATGCGAGAAAAACTAGCCCCCAATCGATCAGTCGATCGATTGGAGGTGCCCAATCGATTGACTGATCGATTGGGAAGTGTTCTGTGCCTGTGACAAAGGATCACAATCGATCGACTAATCGATTGGGCTACTTCTTTTCGTAGCACAGTGTCAATCGATCGGCTGAACAATTGAACCACTGTCCAATAGATCGGTTGATTGATTGGTTTCCCCTTGACTTGTTTAAACCAAGTCTAGGGTCCTCAAATCCAACATCCAGTCAACCGTGACTTGTTGGAACCTTATGCCTAGCATCTGGTTAATCTTGACATGCTAGGACTCCTTCACCAAGTGTCCGATCAATCCCTTTGACCCACTTGAACTTTTCTCCTCGTGCCAAGTGTTCAGTCAACCTTGACCCACTTGGACTTACCGTCTTATGCCAAGTGTCTGGTCCTCCATGACCCACTTGGACTTCCACTAGATGTTCAGTCACCCTTGACCTATCTGGATTTCCTCGTGCTAAGTATCTAGTCAATCCTTTGACCTACTTGGACTTCCCAACACCAGGTGTCTGGTCAACCTTGACCCACCTGGATTTCCACGTTCCAAGTATCTGATCAATCCTTTGACCTACTTGGACTTCCCAACACCAAGTGTCCGGTCAACCTTGATCCACCTAGATTTCCACGTGCTTGGCTTCACTCACCAAGACTTTCACCTAGCTTCACTCACTAAGATTTTCACCTGGCTTCACTCACCAGGAGTTTTCCACTGCCTGGCTTCACTCACTAGGTTTTTTACCTAATTTCACTCACTAGGATTTTCACCTGGCTTCACTCACCAGGATTTTCCTCTACTTGGCTTCACTCACCAGAACTTTCCTAGTCAAGTATCCAGTCAGCCTTGACCTACTTAACTCTTCTTCATATCTAACTGGTCAACCTAGATCAGAGAGGAATTTTATCAATAATCTCTCTAAATGGACGATTGCATCTGCAATCTCCATGTATTGTCAAACATCAAAATCCAAACATCAAGACTCAAGCTTGAGCCAACTCAAGCATAGTCAACTTGGTCAACCTTGACCTAGCGGATATTGCACCAATAGGCTGAAGGTAGTAGTCGACTGGTGATGACACAAGTTGACTAGTAAAGAGTCGTTGGCATAATCGCAGATTCTGCAGAGAATCGTTGGCCAACACCAGTTGACTGGTGCAAGCATCATTCAACTGGTAATGGTAAAATCATCTTAATGATTTCCCATGCTCTATATAATGGAACTTAGGGTGGTGGCTGACCTTGGTTAACAAAATTAGACTGGTTAAAGTCTAATTAGAGTCTCTAAGCCTTCTAGCAATCCGTGTATTCTTGGTCAATTTGTGGCAAGATTTCTCCACCAATAAGGAGGATTGTGCTAGTCAAAAGTTTTTCGGGGACTATTCCACTGATGGATAAGGATCATCCACCTTTTGGACATCCATAGAGTAGGAGCTTTATCTTCAAACGACGTAAATTATCGTGTTGTGGTTGTCATTTCTTCTCTTGTCTTTAGCTTTTGTATTCATATTTGTATTGTTTATATTCTGCTTTGCCAATGAATATGTAGGAAATGATCAATTTGGGGCCAACGTCTAATCAACCCCCTTCTAGTCGGTCCAACAATCTCCAACAAGTGGTATCAGAGTGAGGTTGCACTTCATTGAACTGGCCGCCAAGAAGAGCAATTTTCAAGGATGACCGACTTGATTGAACCTCTAAAGCAGGAAGGAGGAATTCTATAGGACATCACATTTTAGATGATAAAGATGGAGATTTTCTTCAAAATGGATTAGGATGTCATGATGATTGTCAAGGAGCCGTTCAAAGTCCTAAGAGACAAGAAAGGGAAAAGACTTTGATCACGTTATTGGATGAAAAAGCAAGCCTCACGATCAAAGGAAAATTCAAGGTAATATCAATTTTAATCGATATTTTGCCTAATGATGTTGTTAGTCGTGTAAGTGAATATGAGAACGCCCATGATTTATAGAGCAAGGTGAAGATGGTTCTTGAATAGTGGTAGAAAAACAATGATGTATCCTTCATTTTCGACCATTTATCACTGAAATAGGGAACTAGAGGGAGGTACCATGACTTGATCTTGGATTAGTAGAGTTTAAGTAAATAAAAAGAATATCGAGAAACTCGAGAAGTGTTGTACCAACTTCGAGTAAAAATCGAACAGGAAAGAATTATTTAAAGAGGTAAACTTTTACCAATTCAAATAGAATACGAAAAACTGAAATCCAAAGTATAAAACAACTCCCCCTGGCTTGATTGGTGGTTGCACTAATTTAGAGCAGAACTTGGCTCTAACACCACTTATTGGATTGAGTCACATGTGAGAAGGGAGGATGAATCACGTGATTTTGAAAAAATTGTTCTTTTTTATTTTGAAAAGAAAGTATGTAGTGGAAAAACATGGAAATTAAAAAAAAACAAGTTAGAAGATAGAGATAGACACGGTTAATTTTACTTGGTTTAGAGCTTTCGGCGACTCCTACTCTAAGATCCAAGTTTCACGGGCCTATTGATGGGTAATCCACTAAAATACCTCTTTCGGAATCGCCGAAAGAGGGAATTGAGTACAAAAGAAAGTCAAAACAAGTACAACACACTACACTTGTCCTTTTTTACAATACTTATGTACAAAATTCAAAGTTACCAAACACTTTTTTCAGAGTTAGTAAGCTCAAGCTCGGTGTTTGGATGACTTCTCAGTGTTAGATGGATGTAGCAACATTGTAGCAAAGTCACAACAGGAAGTTGGAGTAGTTGAAATCTCAATCGGACGACTAGAAGCTTGTGTATGAGTTGTTGTTTGAAACTTGGTCGAGATGCTTTTATAAAGGCTGTGGAAAGCGCCTTCCATAGGATTGAAGGTGCCTCCAGCGTGTAAAACTTGATTTTGAAAAAAGTTATTCCTTATCGCCGAAGAGATAAGAATTTTATCCTATAGAAGGTGTCTTCCATGCACTGAAGGCACCTTTTATGAACAGTGCCAAGGTGCCTTTTAATGCTTAAAGGCGCCTCGGGTACTGACCACCTAAGATTTTTTGTACTCTTTTTTGTTAGTCAGAGCCCTAGAGCCAATCATTTAATGATTGTATTATGGACTTGTTGTATCATATTCTTATATAAATAAAGGCATTTGTTTTTGGTTATTATACTTACTTGTATTGGTGCCAAATAAACTAAGTATAATAACGTCCTTGAGTAGAAGGTTCTCACCTATATCAATTGGTTAGTTGAATCGATAGTGAGATGATATAGAGAACACTACTCTTAATCATTCCTAGTCGAGTATTAACATTCAGGGACAATGTTAGTGCAATAAGACTAGCATCTAGGTCAACTCGATGACTTGATCTCACAAGTCATGGATATAGAGATATCAAGTTGACACATGGGTATGCATTGGAGAATGTATACTGAATGACCCGCCATGAGAAAGTATCATGGATCGTTATATGAGTGTCATATACTTTCTCATGTGGCTATTAGTATGACTACTAGTCCTTGGACCTGAAGTCACCATGGATCCCTACATAAGGAGTTATGTACTTTGGTTTCGTCAAACGTCACCCATAACTGGGTGTACTATAAAGGCGATTACTGGGTATGTAACGAATTATGCAGAGGGATGTGAGTGATGTAGTTGGGATCTATCCCTCCTATATGACGGGAGAGACATCGATATTCTTGATAGAGTGAGACCATGAAATGCATGACCATGCCCAAATGAGTCAATATGAGATATTGAGCTCATTTGATTTAGTGAGTCTACTTGGAGATCAAGATTTAGATTGGTCAGAGGATGACACGGTCTATGCCTCACATTGATCAATCTAGATGTCTAGGATAGAAGGACACTTGTCATATATTGTGAGGAGTCACAATTAGTAGTCACAAGGTGATGTTGGATCTCAACATTCTTGTAACTTGGGTAGTAATGATGTGTTGCTAGATACCGCTCATTACTTATGCTCCTAAATGGGTTTAGGGGCATTGCCAACGTTACAAGAACCTATAGGGTCACACACTTAGGGTAATTAGATGGAGATTAGGTTCATTTGATGAACCTAAAGGATTAGGTTCATGTGATGAACCAAATTGGATTAAGAGTAATCCAAAGAAGGCTAATTAAGTTGGACTCAATTTGGTTCTTGTATTAAATGAGTCTAATTTGGACTTAGGCTCATTGAATTAATTTAATTCAATGAATAGAGATTCATTAAATTAAAATTAATTTGAACCAATGGTTAGATTTGATCAACCATGAGAGAGAAGTGGTCAAGTTTGACTTGACTTGAGAGGAAGATGAAGGGTCAATTTTGACTTGACCATTTGCCACCTCATTGGTGAGTTGGCAATGAATGGGCCAATGATGATGCTCCACATCACCATGGTTACTTAAGTATGATGCCACCTCATGGGAGTTACCAAGAGTTGTGACTCTTGGTATCCCATGGAGGTTAAAACATCTCTTAATGTGGCTGCCCACATTCAACCTCTTGAGAGGTTTCATTTTTGTTTCTGAAACTCCCATCTTCTTCCTCTCTATCTTTCTTCTTGCTCTCCCTCTCCTCCATTACTGATCTCTAAGGTTGCTAGCACATCCTTAGAGATTTTTCACCATCTCTTGCTTGTGTGGATACACATAGAGAAATGTCTACTTTGACACTTTCGAGATCCGGCGAACCGAGGACGAGCGGGATTGCGAAGGGCTTTGCATCAAGGGTATAACCTTTCTTCTTTGTAGATCTACTGTAGATTGAGGTTTAGAAACTCGTACTCGTAAGTTTTTCGAAAGTTTTATCTTCGCACGGATCCGGTGGCGGGGGTTTCGGGGTTTCCGCGACGCGAAAAAGCTGTTTTCGCGGCCCGAAAAACCCAACATTTTTACCCTACAAAATGTGTTAGTCCAATAAACCAAATAATAACTTGTAAGACAAGTGTTAGCATAATAATAATGAGTAATAATAATTAGCTCCTGTCCTCCCTAGACCAGGAACTAGTCAATGTCTTAGTTTAGGGGGTCAAAAATAGACCTAAATTGGACCACGCTTACTATCCCTCAACCGGAACACGTCCTCACTGAGTCACTCTCCTTCAGTGACTTACCTAACTTACTAACTTATAGTCTATTTACTAGCCTCTTGACCTACTAGGTCTTCATGCTAGTTGTCAGGTTCGCATACCTAACTGGACTTCTAGCGGTCGTCAGGTCTTGCAGACCCAACCAGACTTTCTACCAAATATCAGGTCAGCCTTTTGACATATCTGAGCTTCACACCAACTATTAGATCCTCAAACCTAGCTAGATTTCAGCCTGGTGTCAGATCCTTCAGACTCGTCAACTCCTGCACCATGGTAGCCACCGCTGGGCCGCTTTTTGATTCATTGCTGCTATGCCCTAGAGCCATCGTCACCCTTCCTTTGCCTTGGCTCACCATGACAACGACATCCATATTTCATCTATGGGAAATCTGTGGATTCAATTTAGGGGTAAGACATTCTTAGTGTTAGATTGGTAGAGATTTGATCTCATCTTTTGTTTGAAATGTTGTGATTAGTTGTTTGACTGATTGATGTAGCTCTGACAATCCTTGTTGGTGAGCATTTCAGCCAGCCGGTTGTTTTCTCTTTGCACTTCTAGTAGCAACTTCGACCCCCTCTCGTAGAGCTCCTTTGTTCTAACTCTGGCCATTGCAGCCACCATCTCCAAGTAGTTTGGGTAATAATCAAGATCTATTTTAGTTTTTGGTTATGGGATTAATATGAAATTGAGTTCATTCTGAATTGAGATAATTAACAGATGTGTTAGTGATGGATTGTGATGTTTAATTTTGGTTAAATCTGAATAGTTTGGATGAGATTTGAAGTTGATTCATGTATTAAACCTAATCTAATGAAGAGGATGGATTAATTAGGATTAAAGATGTCTTAACTCTAATTTAAGTAGTGGGTTATATTAGTGAGACCTAAATCATTAATTAAGATTAATTAATAATCGTTCTAATTAGGATCACCCAAATTTATTTTAGGGATTTGATTTAGCTATTTAATTCATACAAAATTAGCTAAATAAAATATATTGATGCTGTACTTTGATTCAAGATGAGCGTCTCGACGTGAGATTGTTTAGCATGATCGACAGATTAAGGCGGGTAATTCTTCCTTGACCTCTTAGTTTATTGAACTTAGTGCATGATTATTTTTTATTAATGAATTAGGTTGCTTTATTTTAAATCTGTTCATTTGTTATCTTGGTTGATACTTATCTGCTTGACCTTAGTGATGATCTGGCTATTTTATTTACAATCTTAACTTTGAATATCTATACTCTGTTGTGTATACATATTTAGAGTATATATTGTAGGAGATGTCTTATTGACTAAGTTAACATGTCGATTATGTATATGTGGTTTGTGGTATGTGTTTTAGGAGATACCATGTTGATTGTTCATTTTGAATGTGGTGTGTGTGCACACGTATCTGATGTGTATTATTTGAGGAATCATATTGATTATATCTATGTTATGTGTGCAAACATGTCTAGTGTGTATTATCAGAGGAATCTTGTCAATTATACTTATGTTGGGTGAGCACATGTGTCTGGTGTGATTCTGGGAGGTATCGGGATGATTATACTTATGTTGTAGGGTATGTGCATGTCTGGTATATACGTGTCTGGTGTTGCTACTTATTATATTTGTTGATTAGCAGACACTTATTGGATCTACTCGAACTTATAGACTTAGGTGATTGATAGATCATGTACTAGTGGTACTTATGTGGATTGAGATATTGCATTGATGATGATCATGTCAGTATCATTATTAATTACATCATGTTCATCATTGCACCATATGCATACTGACGACCATTGCTCCCTTGTGGTATGAGCTAGTCGACAGTCATATATATGCATGTTGACAACCATTACTCCCAGGTGGTATAAGCTAATTCGACGACCATTGCTCCCTTACAGTATGAACTAGTTTGATGACCATTACTCCCTTGCGGTATGAGCTAGTCCTTAATAATGGTAGCTGACCATTCGACCACTAAGGAAGAGTGGTAGCTTGGAGTGGAGCTAGTCCTGACGTACCACCTAGCCACTTAGTGGTAGCGATATTCGACGTTGTGAGCAATCAGGGACTCCGATGTTATGTAGTGAGATAGCTACTTAACAAATTGTCCGTCTCACCCACTCTATAGTGATAGCTAGAGGGTAGTACAATTGTCATGGATCCTTCCTCTCGGCCACACAGGGGTCGTGGTGTCTTGATAGGTTTCAGAGGTGACCATGATGCATGCATGGATATGCATATGATGCGTGGTGCATTTTTCAGAGATATATCTGTATTTTCTTGTGATTATTGGACATGACTGAAATATGATTATTGCATATGATTTCCATGCTTCATACATGTTCATTTATCATACATGTATATACTATCGATTATATTGCTCACGTGTTACGAGCAGATTTGTTGCTGATTCCTACTGAGTATACTTATCACTATACCATATGTGTTGGTTCCAGATTGGGTATATACATTGATTATGTCAGTTATGGTTATGTGTATTGATTATGTCCTATACAATCGTATTCTTATTTTCCTGTTGAGGCTGTATACTTTGATCTTCATGTTTTATATAGACCATGCACTATCTTGCCTATTACTCGCTGAGTGACCCGCACTCACCACCCCATTTGCGTATTATCTTTTTTTTTTCTCAGATAGCAGGTAGATGAATGTGGAGTCGCTTGGAGTATCCTGTATGTCGATCCCACATCATATTAGAAGATGGTGTTTACTTCACTCTTATTTCTTACATGTTTTCCTTATGGTATCAGTATTGTATTGATGTTTAGCCATGATGCTACTTTACTATGTTTGATTTTTTGTTGTGTTTAAGCCATGCCGACATGCATTATATCATTTTAGTTTGTGTGGCTTTCCTATGTCTTCTGCTGTGGTTTTTGTTACAACTGAGTGGGCTATTTATTATTTTATTTTCTATTCTAATCATGTGGATCCTATGTATACAACTACGTGGTTGTTGATCCAGTCATGTGGGCTGTATATTAAACTGTGTGGTTGTGTTTTATTTCCAGCCGTGTGGACTGAAGGCCAAGTGGCTATGTATCTAGGTTTTATTTGTCACTATTATAGGGGAGATATTGCCCGTTTGTCGGGTCTCCTCTAGGACGTGACAAGTTAAATTTTAATTAATTTCAAATTTAAATTTTATTAATTAATTTTAAATCTATTTAATTTGTTGATTTGTTTAAAATTGTTTATTAGTTATAAATTTGATCAATTATCAATTTTCTTAGTTAATTTTGTTTAATTAATTAATTAAAGTTACTATAAGGTTTGTATTAAATTGATTTGAATTATTTGTTTAACCTTTGTTAGATTCAAACTTAACTTTGAGTTCATCAAGAAAGAGTTTGTTGAGTAAATTTAACACTGTGGTGAGTCACAATGAACATCATTAGAGTAACCACATCTAAGATAACTTTCTAAAAATAACCAACTCAAAGAACTGAATACTAGATTTTGGTCTAACTAACTTATGTTTGATTAGACTAGCTTTGGCCAGATCTACTAAATCTAATGCACTAGGTAGAACACATATATCACGGCTTGAAGAAGTCCTTGCCCCACAAACAAATAACATTTCCCCCCTTATGACAACATATGAAACCTGGATACAATGCCACAAGATAGTACAAGTATAGTATCTATAACTCATACGGTAGGAACAAAAACACCACCATGTAAGATAATATGTAGCTCTCACGACTGGAATCAAATAAAGTGAAAGACATAACATAAAACATATAAGCCAAAACAACTGATCGCGTGTCATCTTGGCATGACACAACAACATCAAAGCAAATACAAGAAGCCTTAAGGCTAAACTCCAAGTCCAAGTTGAATCAATACAATGCCAAGTCCACAATTTAAAATGCAAATAAAGCATAAAACAAAACTAGAAAAAACATCCTCGGATGTGATGTGGGACCGATAGTTAGGATCTCTGAGTGATACAACATATCCTCTACCTACTAACATAGAAATAAAGGGGAAGCAAAGGATAGTGAGTACAAAATACTCAGCGGGTATAACAAGATAGTGCATGATACTATATATAAGGAGATCAAAGGATGCAATCTTAGGTGAAATACTTACTATAAAAGTAAGAGAGTTAATATAAGTAACCACTAATAAAGCATAAACAACTACATAACCATCTACTAACCTACTCAACCAAGTAAGACCAATAAATTGGGAGTACATGTAGATCCTATACAAATAAATACACAACTAACATATATCAAACATAGAGCAAGCACAGAATACATGTAACAACGTGCTACCATGAATGGGTCTCATGGACAGTCAGACTATATAAATAGTCACTATCTATAGGAGAATGCTCTACCATGGATGGTCTTATGGGCAGACAGGATGAGGTAGCTATCTAGCTCCTCAACCACTGACTACGAGAGAACTCTCTACCACAGATGGTCCTGTACGCAGTCAGGATATGTAAACAGTCACTATTTGCGGGAGAACTCTCTTCCATGGATGGCCCCATCGACAAACAAGATTTATAAGTGGCCACTATCTATAGGAGAATACTCTACCACGGATGGATCCTGTGACGAGATAGAATTTGTACATGGCTATCTATCTATGAGGTAAGGGTGAACATGCTACCATTGATGGTCACGTGGACAGTCATATACATCATGATCACTAACAACTCTCTCAACCACGAATGAGAGACAATGGTCGACATGATATACTAATGGTTGCTGATGATTCTCTCAACTATGAATGAGAGACAATGATCATCAGGACATAACAATATAACAATAAGAAGAAAATGAATAATCTCCTCCAATATACCACTCTATAACCACACCTTGGTTTAACCTCACTAGCGTATAGGCATGAGCCTAAATAACAAAAAGAGTCTAGTAGGATACTCGATATCTTACACCATAGTATGATATTACTAATGTATAGGCATGAGTCTACATAATAAACAAGGGTCTAGTAGGATACTCAATATCCTATACTACGGTATGATCGCCCGAATAATAAGCGTAAACTCAAATCATAAACTAGGGGTCTAGTAGGATATCCAATATCCTACACTATGGTATGGTAATATGATACATATATAATAATATCAAACATGAAGAATAATGAGACTGCATAGATATAAAATAGATCATCTTTAAGGTTAAGCAACATAAGTATCAAGCTTAAGAAATGATATGAAAAGAGTCAAGGTAATAAAACTACCAATCAAATCATAACTCATGCACTAAGATAAAAAATCTAAAGAAGACAAAGCAAGAAATACCCGCCTCAAATGTAGATCATGCGAAACATCCACATGTCAGTGTCTACCAAGAGCTCAAATCTTGTAGCAAAAACACAAGTTATTACAATGCTCTAACATAAATCAAATAACCCTCCTTAAGTCCAATCAATTATGGGAAACCCTAATTTACTCCATCCTAATTATCTAGTAATCTTTCACTAAATAATTCAATTAACCCTAAGTGAGTTACTCATTTTATAAATCACCAATCCTAAACTAGCCCCATCTCAAATTAGTTGCCCAAATTCTCCGATGCACTAATCATTTTCTTAATCAAATAACAAATCCATTCCTTTAATTAATCCATATATTACTCCAGCAACTCATTGTTAATGATCGAAGGCTATTTCAATCGAAATCAACTTAATTAGAATTCTTACCCCTAACAACGGTGGTTAGGCAGTGGTGTTGGCCCTGGTGCCAGTAGAAATAATGACCATAGTGGTCGCAAGCTTACTTTTGTGATCATAGCCTAGTCACGTCGGAGCAGGAGGAGTGACACTACATGATCATATGCAAATGATGCATGTTGCATATATTAGACATACTATTATGTATTTGCCTATGATATGCCACATTTGTTTGAGCTATGGTTGTTGCATATGCCTAACATTATTCATACATGTTCATTTATCTTACATGTATATGCGATCATATGTTACTATATAGTACGAGCATATCTATTGCTGATCCCAGTGATTACTGATGATTATGTTGGGGATCGATGGCCGGCTAGAAGGAGGGTTGAATAGACGTTGACCCCAAGTTGATCGCTTCCTATGTATTCGTTAGTGCACAGTGAAAAATAAACAAATACAAATACGAATATAAAATATGAAAGCTAAAGGAAAGATAAGAAAGCAAACTAAGATACACGATCATTTATGTGGTTCGGAGATAACTTACTCCTACTCCACGACTGTCTGTAAGGTGGATGCTCAATTCTTCGATGGATTAGCCCCTGACAAACTCCGCTTATCTCAAGTCTTCTTGTAGGTGGAGAAATCTCACCATAAATCCAACCAAGATCTCTTGGACACAAAGAAAACCTTGAGCACTTAGTGACTACTAATTAATGTTAACTACCTCTAGTTTTGTTAACCTTGAGCTCCATTATATAGAGCTTGGAAGAAACAACCTTACTATTTTTACCATTATCAGTCGATTGGCCCTTGTACCAGTCGACTGGTGCCTGGCCAACTGCTCTCCAATGGCTCTTTACCAATAGACTTGTCCTTGCACCAGTCGATTGATCCCTGCCATTCAGGTATAGAAATTCTTTGTGCTCTACCACAGTTGACTGGTCCCAGTACCATTTGACTAGTAAAACCCTAAACATAGGGTTTTCTTTCCCGAGTACATTTCTCTTGCACTCGGACCCTCACGACTCACTTGACTCTTCTTTGTAGCTTTGACCTCTCGCCTTCAATCCTACTTCCTTTGGCTCTTGTCCCTCAGATGCGTTAAAGCCCATGGCTTATCCCTAATTCCATCATTCGCATATGCCTCGAAGTCCTTCCCTCGACCCTTGTCCTTGCTGCCTTGTCCACGGTCCCTCGAATGTCCCATCCTTCACCGAACCTGAAGCCATCAAGCTAAGTCATATGTGTATTCTGCAAACCTACACACTCATATACACATATTAAATACAAGGGTGAACCTAATTTAAACCCTTTGCCTAAACATCAAAACATATGGTTGCATGGACCATTGGGATTGCTCCAACAATCTCTCCCTTTTTGATATTTGACAATACATGCAGTTAGGGAAAACATAATAGCAAACGTAATATGCTAATAACAAATGGACTTACATTTCCAAGGCTACATACTTGGACTTACACCGTTGAGAAAAGCTAAGGCTACACACTTGGACTTACACCGTCGAGTAAAAAATGCAAACATACATTAAAACCTATCACAATGCTCCCCTTACACCTAAGCTCCCCATTGAGCTAGGAATTTTACCACAGGGGTATTTAAGAACCTATCACAAGGCTCCCTCTACACAAAGACACATAAGATTTTCCCAACTGAACCTTACGTCTCCGCTTTTGCCTAACATTAAAAAGCTCCAACAATATCCCAATTGTCGAAACTTGATCATCCAAACTGATCCTAAACTTGTGTATTTATCCCCCTAGGATCTCATACACCTATGCGAGTTGACCTAGTTAAAATCAGTGTTGAAAAATAGTTTCAGACTGGTATCAGTTGACTGCCCTCATCAATATAAACTCCACTACAAGAAAAATGGTTTTTTGTAGCGTACAAATTCGCTTTCCGCAGCACACATTGCATGCTGTACAATTAAAAGCTGTTGAAAGTCTTAGATTATCTGTAACACACAATGCACACCATGAAAAATATTATCCACAGCGCGCAATGCACGCTACAAAAAATATTATCCGCAACACGCAATGCACATCGTGAAAAATATAATCTGTAGTGTGCAAAGCACGCTACGAAAAAAGTGATACCTAATATTTTTTTTAAAAAAAGATCATTGTTTTATTTAATTTTATTTTATTCATGTGTGTGAAAATTTGGCCAAAGATTCAATGAACCACACACTAATGCATAGAAACAAAATGATATAAAATATTCTCTAATATTCACAATAAAGCACATTGCTTGGTATATATATTTTAATTAATTACACCCAGAATTGTTCAAAACCCCTATCTTGACTCTGAAATATGGCTTGAGACTAAAAATTATAGAACCACATTTTTATTGTTTACATAATATCTTTGAATAAATATTACAAAACTTGATGAATATTAATAATCTCATGACATTTGAATTAGTTGCAACTTAAATCTCAATTGTTTCTTTGCATGGAGTTTTTAAAGATTTGTTGTTGATGGAGTTAGAAACCTATGCAAAATAAGAACGGAGTTAGAACCTGTGGAAAATGAGAACCATGTAAAAGTTTCATAATATTATACTAACACGAGCAAAGTTGTTTGCAATGTACTAATTGGAACAAAGTATCGGTAGATGATGATCCTGGTAGAGATTAAATAGTATTCTAATCTCCAAATGAAATGCATCCTTCCAATGCCCTACAAATCTGTTCAATATAATTTTTTTTTTTTGCAAAAAGTTAAAAGAGAAATAGTGAGGAAATGGTTGTCGATGAATATTGTAGATTTGATTGAGGAACTAAATGTTGAACTTAGTCTCCGAATGGAGAAATCCTATTTGAGTCAAAAGTTGTTTGCTATAAATTGAGAGAAATCCATTTGAATGATTTGGTTTTGGATACACCGCTTTAAACACACTCCATCAGGAACATGTATTCTTGCTTCTTTGAGAAAAGATGACTTCTGAAGTAGAAATTTTGTAGCAAACAACAAAAATTTGTTTGAAAAAAGTTTCAACTTAATGTTGATGACATTAGATTGGGTAAGAAACTTCTTCTTGGACCTTGTTCAATAACTTTTTAAACATGTTATGGAGTACCAACAAATTATACCTTTCATAGAATCTAAAACTAAATGATTCTAGTCATATATCTTCAACAAGCATGATGAAAACAACTAGCGATGCACAAGAACATAGGAGACAATGATACAGATCGAGTAGAAAGACTAGTTTAATAAATGGAATGAGAAACAAGAAAGAGTTTGAGCAAAATACTTGACTCATGCTTGGACGAAGAGCTGCAACATGTCACAAACAAGCAGCAATGCATGCCACCATTCTCCCTACCTTAATAGGGCCGTAGTCATTGTCTAAGAATGGATAGATAAGGGCATCGTATACTGCATCTTCCATTGCTATCTATAGCAAGGGTCTCACCTGAGTTGAACATATCAAATAGTATTCTTAGAGGATATATATATCAAGAGGTTGTTCATGCAATTTTGAAACTTAAGACTGAAATGAATAAGAAGAAACTGTTTTTCTTTTACAACTGACCGAATCAGCCAAACCTAAAGGCTTTTTTTCTAGTGATCAACTCCACGTGCAACACCCTGTAAGAGTAAACATTAGATTTATCAGTAAATTTCCCAGTAGAAGCATACTCCGGAGCGAGGTAACTGTTGTCACATGAGATTTCCATGAGTGGAAAAATGTGTTGGTTTAGTTTTGACAATAACATGAAACTCAACTATGTCATAGGGCACTCACCCATAAGTTCCCTTTGTTGGTGCAATATCCCTAGGTCAAGTTTGACATGGTTGACTAAGCTTGATTTGGCTCAAGCTTGAGTCTTGATGTTTGGGTTTCGATGTTTGACAATAGATGGAGATTACAGATGTCATTGTCCAATTGGAGAGAAAAAATTGATACAATTTCCCTTTGGTTAAGGACTGACCAGTTTGATGTGAAGAAGAGTCAAGTAGGTCGAAATTGACTAGATACTTGATTGGAAAAGTCCTAACTAGATCTTAGTTAAGGGAAAATCCTGGTGAGTGAAGCCAGGTGAAAGACCTAGTGAGTGAAGCTAGGCAGTTGGAAAATCCTGGTGAGTGAAGCTAGGTAAAAGACCTAGTGAGTGAAGCTAGGCAGTTGAAAAATCCTGGTGAGTAAAACAGGTGAAAGACCTAGTGAGTGAAGCTAAGCAGGTAAAAATTATGGTAAGTGAAGCAAGGTGAAAGACCTAGTGAGTGAAGCTAGACAGGTGAAAGTCCCGGTGAGTGAAGCCGGGTAGTGGGAAAATCCTGGTGAGTGAAGCCAGATGAAAATCCTAGTGAGTGAAGCTAGGTGAAAGTCCCGATGAGTGAATCTAGGCAGATAGAAAGCCCTAGTGAGTGAAGCTAGGCAAAAGGAATGCCCTAGTGAGTGAAGCTAGGTAGATGGAAAGACCTGGTGAGTGAAGCCAGACATGAGGAAATTCAGATGGGTCAAGGGTGACTGGACATCTGGTGGAAGTCTAAGTGGGTCATGGAGGACTGGACACTTGGCATGAGATGGTAAGTCTAAGTGGGTCAAGGTTGACCGGACACATGGCACAAGGAGAAAAGTCCAAGTGGGTCAAAGGATTGACCAGATACTTGGCGAAGAAGTCTCGATAGGTCATGGTTGACCGGATGCTAGGTATGAGGAGTTCCAATAGATCATGGTTGATCAGATGTTGGAATTGGGGACCCTAGACTTGATTTAAGCAAGTCAAAGAGAAGTTAATCGATCAACCGATCGATTGAACTGTGGTTTGATTGATCATTCGATTGATTGAAGGTGTGCTGCAAGGAAGGCTGGCCCAATTGATCGACCGATCGATTAGGAAGTGAAATCATGAGCATAGAATGCTCCTCAATCGATCAGCTGATCAATTAGGCTCCCCAATCGATTGGTCAATCGATTGGGGCAAGTTTTCTCGTACAGACGTAAGAGCACAGAAGAAGGCTGAATCGATCAGCCGATCAATTCAGCCTCCCTAATCGATCAACCGATCTATTGGGATGTGACCGTTGCATAGGTAGTGAGCGATGGACGACTGAGATGGCGCATATATGATGTGTCAATTGATTGGGAGCATGTCTAATCGATTGGGAGCCCTAGAAGCATGAAGTATATAATCGTTGGCGAGCTTCTTCTCCACAACGCTTCTTCCCCGATCTTACTACGATTCTCTCCGACACTCACCGTCGGACTTCAAGCTTGGAAGAGAAGTGCTGTTGCACTTTCCAAAGGGTCTAGAGGCGATCTACATCAACAAGATCAAGCACGAGAAGGTTTTTATTTATACACTTGTGTATTTTCTTCTTGTTTGAGTGTATATTATTGTGTGAGTCATGTACCAGGTTTCTCCACCTCCGGTAGTTACTGAGAAGGAGTGTTTTCTTAGTGGAGAGTGCTCACGTGTGTGGATCCTTGGATTAAGCACCTTATCTTGAGTTGGATACCAAGTAAATCCAAGTGTTAGTATTGCTTCAGTTACATTCTGCTGCATATTAGCATCAAGGAGCAAGCAACGAAGCGTGATGAGCAATTCACCCCCCTAGCTACAAATTGACCCTAACAAGTGGTATCAGAGGTCGCTCTTCACCGGAATCATCACCGAAAGGGGCAACAAGCTAGAGGGAGAAGAAGTTGAAGCAAATTTCAACAAGTCGAAGGATTCATCAAAGGATCAACTTTAAATGGAATTCCAAGATGGACTTGGATTCGACACGAGGGTGCCTCCACATTCATATCAATGAGCTTCAATTCTTGGAAATCAAGGATCAAAAATTTTCTCATGATGGAGATAGAACAATGGTTTGCTCTAATGGAAGACTTTGAAGCTCCAAAAGACTCAAAGGGCAAAATTCTCAAGAAAAGCAAATGGAGCAAGGAGCAAATTCAAAGGTGCGAGGCAAACGACAAGGTAACCAAATTATTGGTTAGTCTATTGCCAAGCACAATCATTTGCAAAATTGGAGAATACAAGTTTGCAAATGAATTATGGAGCAAATTGGCCAAGCTTCATGAAGAATCCTCCACTACACCAAATCAAGAGAAATACAAAGAGGGTGACTCATTGGAGCAAGACCAAGAGGAAGAGGACTCCGAAGTTGAGAGATGCTCAACTTCCGAAGAAGAAGTCCAAGAAGCTTCATCCTCAAAGGAGTGCAACCAAAAGAGCAAAGAGGGAGCATACTCTTTGTTTCATGTGCAAGAGGATGAAGATGATGAAGCCTCTACCTCTGGGATTGAGGGGGAGTGTAGATCATTGACTCCGGAATGAGAAGAAGCCTCTACCTCCGGATCAAGTGAAGAAGAAGATGGTGCCACCTCCACAAGTCAAGAAAAATCAAATGGAGGATCATGTGCCACCTCTATAAACAAAGTTATAATAATTTCAATTATTAATAATAAAAATCATATTATATTCTTTGAGTGTAGAGAACATGGGCACTACAAGAGTAAATGCCCTAAATTGGCCAAGAAGAAAGGCTAAGAGGCATCCAAGGACAAGGAGAAGCTCAAAAGGACAGACCCCGTGACAAAGAAGAGCAAGGAACACATTGTGTGTTTCTTGTGCCATCAAAAAGGACATTACCGGAGCCAATATTCAAAGGGGAAGAAATCGGTCAAGCCTAAAGGAGGAAGCACAAGTTAAGGGGAAGCTTCCAAGGTAAAATCCAAGGTATCATTTATTGAGTCTATCCCTTTAAATCATGGTAAAAAGTAAGCTAGTTCTAACTTATATCATGACAATGCTATTTATCATGAAAACAGAAAACATGATAGAATTAAGGAAAATTATGTGGCCTATGATGTGCATAAATATTATGATAGTTTATGCATATTTTTACGCACATTCACTTGCTTTATATGTACATATTCTTTGTATGATCACCTCTTTTATCATGTACTCATCATATATACTCTTTTGTACGGATATCTACTCTATGTTTGATTTTGTGTTGATAGGGACAACTTTCAAAGTGAAAATAGCGATTGTCGACGCACCGGAGCGAGCCAGAGAACACGGCCGTGCAAACCTTGCACAACCGTGTGGCCAAACAGAAGAGCAAAAGTGAACGATTGTGCAACCCTTGCACGACCGTGCGGCCAACCCAGAGGAAGATCAGAGCATGGCCGTGCATACTTGCATGACCGTGCCTCCCCATGACCGAGACCAAGTAGCACACGGCTGTGCAACCTTGCACGGTCGTGTCCCCAGAGCCGAGTCCCAGCATCACACGGTCGTGCCAATTGGCACGACCGTGCAGTGCACCCAAAGCCAAGAAAGGGCATGGCCGTGCCACCGCGCCACACCCTAGTCTATAAAAGGGGGTTTAACCCTTTTTCCGAAAACGGGAGAGCCGGGAGGTGAGCCGTCAATAGGAGAATCACTCTGGTGTCATACCACACCATCCAGGACACCGGTCCAGCGATCTATCATCACCACATCAACTCTAGAAGCAAAGGATTGGATCCAAAGATCATTCGTCGTCGTTGGATAAGCATACTTCTTCTTTCTCTCTCTTCGTGTTGAGAATTTGTATGTTTATATACATCATGTGTTCGGGTTTTTCTCCGACGTCTATGCAGTAGAGTCCTTGTTCTAGGATGAGGGAGTAATTGTAAATTGGTTTTGATGTAAGACTCATATTATGTTTATATCCATTGGATGATTCACTTGCTTTGTTTCGACTATTCGATCTCTTTGTCGTGTTGATTGATTGTATAGGAATTGCCAACCTCGTAGAGGGAATACCTTAGATCATACACCCGAGGGGCCCTAGTGATAGGGGTAACCCATTCACAGACATCTAGGGTACTTCCTTGAAAGGAAAGGCGACTCCTCCACAAGGAAGTAAGAAACCAAACTAAGCTCCTTAATTCTATCTTTGATAACATCAATTAGAGTTGTGTCCTTGTGATCACCGAGGTGCCTTAGTGATAGGGGTTAACTATAATAGGATTTCATAAGGATTGTCTTTGTTTGGTGCTTAAGGATAGTTGCCTTAGCTTCCGGCGAATGCAGGCTAATTGAGAATGAGTATAGGATAATATGTGATATATCAACACCACCACAATGAAACAGAACTCCTAGAACTCTTCATTAACCAGGTTGATTACTTCTCGTTGCTAGTTCTTGTTTTCACTTTCTAATCTCTTTTCTTAGATTACTTACATCCATCGATAGAGTAGATAATCCTAAGTGTTCCATCACTAGTGCTTATAATCAGTCCTCGTGGGATCGATATTCTTTATTACTGACGACGAATCCGTGCACTTGTGGAAGCGTAACAAGTTTTTGGCGCCATTGTCGGGGACTACGTCTATAACATTGGTGATAGTTATACTATATTAGACTATACTTTGTTTTCTTTTCCTTTATCTTTTCTTTATTTTGCATTTAGAGATAAATAATTTTATTCTTGTTTTTCTTTACTTTCTGTATTTTTATTAAAAACACCAAAAATAATATTATTTCATTTCTTCTTCTTTACTATAGTTCATATCTTATTTTTACATGCGAAGAGCTAATCTTTCAGAACAACTTTTACCGTTTGATCCAGAGATCGATAGAACTTTCCTGAGAAGAAGAAACCTACAGAAGGCATTTCAAGCAGTACAAGAATCTTCAGAGATGGCTGATAAATTGTTAAAGGATTATGCAGCACCTTATGCACGAGGGGTTCGGTTTAGCATCACTTGACTGCTAATCGAAGCCAACAACTTTGAAATCAAGCCTGCAGTAATTCACATGGTTCAGCAGAATCAATTTGGAGGAGGACCGCATGATGATCCAAACCACCACTTAAAGCTTTTCTATGAGATCTGCGGCACCATGAAAGTGAATGGAGTCCCTCTAGAATCAGTAAGGTTATTGTTCTTCGGATTCTCCCTGAAAGACAGAGACAAGCAGTGACTAAATTCCCTTCCAACAAATAGCATTACATCCTGGGAGTAGTGTGAGTAGAAATTCTTGGAAAAATTCTATCCACCAAGCAAGACTGCTCATATGAGGAATCTGATTGCAAGCTTCAAACAGGTAGACTCAGAATCATTATTTGAAGCCTGGGACAGATTTAAGAGTATGCTAAGACAGTGTCCCCATCACGGCCTTGAGAAATGGTTGGTTCTACACACCTTCTACAATGGAATCAACTATCACATGAAGGTATCCCTCGATTCTGTAGCAGGAGGAGCATTGATGAACAAGAGTCTTGATGAAGTTGAAGAGATTATAGAGAATGTGGCACAAAATCACCATCAGTGGACATCAGAAAGATCTGGTGGTTCTTTCTCAGGAAATCCAATAAAGGCATCAGGGAAATTCGACGTAGATGTAGTCACTCTCATGTCTGCAAAGCTAGACGCTCTGACCAAGAAGTTTGAGGCCATGGGGAACAACAACAACATGGCCAATGTGATAGTTTATGTTTGCAAAACTTGCAGAAGTACAGATCATGCTCAAGATACTTGCCCCCTAGGGCCAATACAAGCACAGATAAACCAACTTGAGCAGTGTGATGCAATAGTCAGCTACAACCAAAGGCAAAATAATTCGTACTCCAATACATACAATCCTGGTTGGAGGAATCACCCAAACTTCTCATACCGGAACAATCAAGACTAAGGGCCAGCAAAACAAAGTTATCAACTTGGACAATAGAACTACTCACCTAGGTAGCAGGGCTACTCATCTGGACAACAGACTTTTCAACAACAACCTTCATAACTGTCCAGAATTGAAAAGATGCTTGAAGAAGCTATCTCAGAGCAAAAAGAAATGAAGAATAAGATCAAGCTATTAACTCAAAGAATGGGAAATTTTGAGAAACATCAAAAGATACAAGACAGCCAGATAGCCCAATCCATCTCGAGAGCACAGAGAACATTCCTAGGGAAGTCAGATATAAACCTAGTGGAACACTGCAACCGCATTGAGCTGAGGAGCGGATGAATTTTGGGAGACCCCCAAATCATTACTCAGAAGGAACCTGACTCAGAGAAAGAGCCCTCTCTCCTAATGCCTAATCAGGCTCAAAACAGGGATAGAGAGGAGGTTACTAAGAAAGTGGAAGAAACTCTTCAAGTACCCCCATAGAGTCAGACGATCCCTTTCCCTCAGAAATTGATAATCTCCCAGAAGGATGAAGAGTTCAACCGATTCTTGAAGAGGATCAAGGAGATTTGTGTAGAAGTACCACTGATAGATGCACTACACCAAATGCCGAAGTTTGCAAAGTTCTAAAAGGGTATTTTATCTAATAGAAGGCAGAAGGGCGACTTCGAGACCATAGCACTAACAGAGAATTGCAACACTCTCCTTATGGCAAATACTCCACCAAAACTTCAGGATCCAGGAAGTTTCTCCATACCGTGCAAAATTGGTTCTGAACTCATACCGAGAGCTTTCTGTGACTTGGGGGTTAGCGTTAGCCTACTTCCGTACTCTTTATGTAAGAAGCTGGGCCTCTAGAATATTAAATTGACTACTATGACACCGCAATTAGCTGACCATTCATGCAGATACCCAATGGGAATAGTGAAAGACGTGCCAGTAGAAGTGGGTGGATGTATCATTCCCACATATTTTATTATCTTGGATATGGAGGAGGATCCCAAGATACCGATCATCCTTGGAAGACCATTCCTTTCCACAGCTGGAGCCATCATTGATGTGAAAAGTCATAGGTTATCTTTGGAGATCAGCAAAGAAAAGATCGAATTTGATTTATCTGATTCCTCCATCTGCAACCCCTCTTCTCAGGGCAATTCTAACAAGATCAACATACACAAAGTCGAGGAGTGCAGTTTCCATGAGAGTTCCCCTCCAGCGAGCAATAAGAAATACATTTGTCCTGCATGATCGAAACTAAAGGCGCAGACTAGAGCATTAACCCTAGGAGGAGAGCCGTGCTTCCACGGGTTTAGTCCACACTAGCTGAAATGGGGTCGAGCTAAAGACCTAAAATAAGCGCTTCTTGGGAGGCAATCTAAGGGTTTTTCATTCTAGTTTGTTGTTTTAGTTTAGTTGAGTATTTTTTTATTATTTATTTATTTTTAGGTATTCGTTTTCAAGATGTGCAGAGCCTCTACGAGCTGGCCATGAGCGTTTCATGGGCGTGGAGGCGTCAGAGGAACCGAAGGAGCGAAAGGCGAGTCACCGTGAGCCTAAAAGAGTCGGCCGTGTGATCCCACATGGTCGTGCGAAGCCAACAGAAGGATGAAGGCCACGGGCTGTGCAACCTTGCATGACCGTGTGGCCTATGCAGAGAGAAGAAGGACATAGGCCATGCCAATTGGCACGTCGTGCGAGACTGCTAGAGAAGGAGAAGGCTCAGGTCGTGCCAATTGGCACGACCATGAGACATGACTAGAGAAGAGGGAGGACTGGGCCGTGCCAATTAGCACAGCCGTGTGACCTTGGCCGAGGGGAGAAAAGAGGATGTCGTGCCAATCGACACGGTCGTGTAGAGCCCTACCTAACCCGGTCGTGTCTATAAGACACGGTCGTGCCCCTACCCGTGCGTGCCGCCCACCTCTCCAAAAAATCCTATTTCCATCTCCTTCTCTCCCAAAAGCCTTCTCCTCCCTACTACACCTCATCAAACCCTAATTTCCCACCTCTAGAGCTCATTTTTGCTTAGATCTACATCTAGATCTAACACTTCTTCAAGCCACAAATCCGAAAAGAGAGAAGAAACTTCCCTTATTTTCCTTTCTTCTCCTCCTCTCCCATCCTCAAGACCCATCTCCACAAGAAATTCCTCAACCCTGCACCATGTCGTAGATCTTGAAGAGACTTCGTCCAGGAAGCAGTGGATCTGGCGAAGGAGAGGCATCGGGAGGCGACAAAGGCAAAGGGAAGGCGTCTTCTTCAAAAGGCAAAGGAAAAAGGGTGGCACACAACGAAGGTAACGAAAACGAGTTCAATATTATTTTTAGAAATCATGAACAAAAAGTTAGATTTGATATCCTTGTCGCTAGAAAAATTACATGCACTAAATATATGGATCCCATTATTATGGACATGCTAGGAATTAGGGATGATATAGATTAGATGATTAGCTCTTTAGATTGGAATGATATTATGTACGCTCATGCATCAACTTACCCCCGCCTAATCCTTGAATTTTTGAGCTCGATTGATGTTAAATTTTCTTCTGAGAATGACTACGTAGGGGTCATAACTTTTAGGATGATGAATAAAGAAGTTCGGTGGACTTTTAGTAATTTCAATAATTGTTTTGGTTTACCCATTGGTGGCGCCCGTGGATTTGATGATGAAATAAGATGGAATGATTTTGGACGTCGATAACCGGATCAAAATTCCTTATGAACCCTCTATAGTCAAGGCATCCCGCATGCAAAACCCGACCTTTAGATACCTTCATTGAGTAATGAGCAAAATGATCTTTGGTCGAGGAGAGAGTGATGGGGTGGTTAGAAAGATAGAACTCTATTCTCTTTGGGTGATGTTGAATAAAATTGTTTTTGATTTTGGATTTCATTTTTTGTAAACTTTGTTAAGGGCAGCTAAGGCATCTTCGGGGATGATAGTGTTTGGTGGATTGATCACCCAAATAGCATTCAACCTGGGTTGTGCGCTTGATGGATTAGAGGTGATTCATGGTAATGACAAGATCGATATTGATTCTTGTCTTACTATGAAGATGATTTGTTGGGATGAGAATGTATTTGCTTTCCCTAGGACCAATGATTTTCCATTACCCTTTCCTTGCCCTGAGCACACTTCAGTTCACGACCCCGCGAATTGGGTGATTACTGATTTACACCCCGAGATTGTGCCCTCCATTGTAGAAGAAATCGAGTGCCACCAAGAGCCCTCATCATCAGAATTCCAACAACCTTCCGGACATCCAGAACCTCCTAGGCACTCTTTTGCATATGGCACGGGATCCTCTAGGTTTGATTTTTCTGACTTCCGTGCCTCTTTAGACTCCCTTCATGAGAAGTAAAATACCCAACAACGATTGTTGGAGGGTCACTTCAAGTTATCTGATGACTAGTTTAGGAAGGTATAGGATCATTTTCAGTTCACTAGGGACTTCTATAGTCAGGTGACAGGGTTTATTCAGGACTATGATGTTGACCAAGAAAGAATGAGAAATTTTATGGATAATATGGATATCACTAGACAACAAGTAGATGCCCTTTATCAATATCATCAACACCTTGGCCATCTTCTTGGTATGCCTAGATTTCCCCTTGACACACATCGGGGACCCCCTTATCCCCCGCCCCCGCCACCGTATTGATTTCATCGGGGCGATGAAAGGTCTAAGTCTGGGAGGGTGTTGTGTCTGTCTGCACATCCTGAGTCGAGTTTTCGAGTTTTCTTTTCTTTTTGTATTTTATTTTGTTTTACATTTTTCTAGTTTCATATTTATATTTACACTTTGCTTTATTTATTTGAGAACATCAAACCTTTTACTTTTCTCTACTACTTGTCCGATGGTAAAATGACTAGTATTTTCTTAGTTTATGTTTGTCAAGATAGTGTTAATATGTTTGGTGTATCTCCTTTCTCTATCTCTAGTAGCATGAAATGAGCTAAGTATTGTACGGAGTTTGGTATAAGTTCTGGTCTAACCTTAAGGATCTTATTTACACTACACTTAAGTACTTGAGCTTGAATAGTAGAAATACTTTTGGAATAGTTATGATTCATCTAAATTGTTTAGTACTTTTATTCCCATGTTGATTTCTTATTTACATTTTGGTTACTGGATGACCTTGGATCATGGAAGCTCATTTGGAAAAATTTAAATCCCAACATATACATCCTGCATGTGTGATTAGTGCTACACTATAACACCAAAAAAAATAATAAAATAAATAAAAAAATGAATAAGGGATAAAAAACAGTTGTCGTGAGTGGAAACTAACAATTCACCCCTTCGAGACCGAGTTAGGTTACTGGGAAAATGAATGTTATGTTTCTCTTGATTCTGAGATATCGTTTGAGACCTTGTGTAATTTAAGAAAAACGAACCAAGTGTGTGGCAGGTAAGTGCCTATCATCGGGAACCTTAGGAACTCAATTGTATGATGACTTAACTAGGATAAAGAATCAAAACTTGAAGAGT
The DNA here is from genome assembly GCF_018446385.1 of Zingiber officinale. NCBI lineage: Eukaryota > Viridiplantae > Streptophyta > Magnoliopsida > Zingiberales > Zingiberaceae > Zingiber > Zingiber officinale. The sequence goes on along the minus strand of NC_055987.1, from coordinate 60,164,599 downwards.
TTGAGCTACTTATTGCACCGAGCACAAAGAACTTATGCTTAGGCCATACTTAGGTAACTCCACGATCATGCTTACTAATGAAACTAGTTGATAGAGTTAGGTGAATGCACTAGGGATTATGAAACACTGTCAGGTGCTCATGAATATAGTTTGTAGTATTTTTCTTGAGGACAAGCAAAGGTTCAAGTCTGGGGGTGTGATGTGCATAAATATTATGATAGTTTATGCATATTTTTATGCACATTCACTTGCTTTATATCTACATATTCTTTGTATGATCGTCTTTTTTATCATGTACTCATCATATATACTATTTTCTACGGATATTTGCTCTTTGTTTGGTTTTGTATTGACAGGGATAACTTTTGGAGCGAAAACAGTGATTGTTGACGCACCAGAGTGAGCCAGAGAACACGACCGTACAAACCTTGCACGACCGTGTGGCCAAACAGAAGAGGAGAAGTGCATGACCGTGCGGCCAACCTAGAGGCAGATCAGAGCATGGCCGTGCATACTTGCACGACCGTGCCCCCCATGACCGAGACCACGGTCGTGCAGTGCACCCAGAGCCAAGAAAGGGCACGACCGTGCCATCCTTGCACGACTGTGCCACCGCGCTGTACCTTAGCCTATAAAAGGGGTTTTAACTCTTTTCCAAAAAGGGGAGAGCTGGGAGGAGAGCCGTCAATAGCAGAATCACTCTGGTGTCGTACCACACCATCCAGGACATCGGTCCAGCGATCTTTCATCACCACATCAACCCCAGAAGCAAAGGATTGGATTCGAAGATCACTCGTTGTCGTTGGATAAACATACTTCTTCTTTCTCTCTCTTCGTGTTGAGAATTTGTATGTTTATATACATCATGTCTTTGGGTTTTTCTTCGGCGTTTATGGAGTAGAGTCCTTGTTCTAGGATGAGGGAGTAATTGTGGATTGGTTTTGATGTAAGACTCATATTAAGTTTATATCCATTGGATGACTTCGCTTGCTTTGTTTAGACTACTCGATCTCTTTGTCGTGTTGATTGATTATGTAGGAATTGCCAACCTCGTAGAGGGAATACCTTAGATCGTACACCCGAGGGGTCCTAGTGACAGGGGTAACCTGTTCACGAACATCTAGGGTACTTCCTTGAAAGGAAAGGCGACTCCTCCACAAGGAAGTAAGAGACCAAACTAAGCTCCTTAATTCTATCTTTGATAACATCAATTAGAGTTATGTCCTTGTGATCTATCGAGGCGCCCTAGTGATAGGGATTAACTGTAACAGGATTTTATAAGGATTGTCTTTGTTTTGTGCTTAAGGATAATTACCTTAGCTTCCGACGAATGCAGGCTGATGGATAATGAGATCAACACCACCACAATGAAACCGAACTCCTAGAACTCTTCATTAACCAGGTTGATTACTTCTCGTTGCTAGTTCTTGTTTCCGCTTTCTAATCACTTTTCTTAGATGACTTACATGTTGGTTGGTCCTAGGAAGATCGTACCGGTTCCACTGTACAAAAATTTTATACAAGTGTCGAAACTTTCCTAAACAACCTATTGTGTTCTTTAGAAATTAAATTAGGAATCACAAACGGAACTTAACATTATTGATTCCAAATTTAACTTATCTGTTCTTAATGATTTAAACTTGGATCGCAAGCGGAACTTACCACTATTGATCCAAATCCACCTATGTTATAAATTCAATTAAATATTAATTTCCAAAATTGGCTTTCAGGTTAAACATGGCGAGGCACTAGGCCTTCTTGGATATGGGAGCAACCACCACTTCCTAGACAAAGTCTTTTAAGGAAAGCTAATATTTAATTTCCTAAAATAACATTAGGGTTAACCAAAAAGAACAATCAAATCACAAGATCGAAAAAAAACATAAACTTGAATTACAAATTCGAAACTCTAGAATCATATGCCTCTTGTGTTTGGTATTTCCAAAAATAACTATACAAAGAAAACTAGTATGATGTGGGAAACAATGACTAGTTATACCTTTCTTTGTAAGCAAATAACCTCTTGATCTTCTACCGTATTCCTCTTCTAATCTTGGACGTTGTGTGGGCAACAATCTTCCGAGATGAGAACCACCCAAACCCTTCTTCTCCAAGCAAGTTTCGGCCACCACAAAAACTCCAAGAGATGTGAGGTTCGGCCACCACCACCAAGCTCCAAGGGATGCTAGAAACAAAACCTCCTTTCTCTCCTTTTTCTCCTAGCTAGAATTGGCCACCATGGACTCCTCTTGTGTTGATGCTGCCGGCCACAAAGGAGGAAGAGAAGAGAAGGAGAAGGAGAAGAGGCTCTAGGGCCGACCACCACCAAGGAAGAGAGGGAGGAAAAATAGAATAGAGTTGTTACCCTTGAAGGCACCTCTACCCTCTCTTTTATAATCCTTGGCCTTGGCAAATAAGGAAATTTAAATAAAAACTTCCTTAATTCCTTTACCATGAAAAGAAAATTTTAATTGATTTAAAATCAATTTCCCTTTTCTTAAACAACATGGTTAGCCACAACCAAATCTCCAAGCAAGGAAAGTTTTAAAAACACAAGAATTAAAACTTCCTAATTTTGTTTCCAGAAATTTATAAAAAATTTCTCTAATAATTTATCCTTTCATGGTTAGTTATAAAAGGAAATTTCTTTAAATTAAAATCTCTATTTTAAAACATGTGGATGATTTCCAAAAAGGAAAGTTATCTCTAAAATTAAAATCTCCTTTCAATCTACAAATAAGGAAAGATATCAAATCTTTTCTTAATCTTTTGTAGAAACTTATAAAAGGAAATATTTAATTTTTTTAAACTCTCTTTTAAATCATGAACATGGTTACAAAAAGGAAAGTTTTATCAAAATTAAAATCTACCTTTCAATCTACAAATAAGGAATGATTTCAAGTCTTTTCTTAATCTTTTGTAGAAAGCTATAAAAGGAAAGATTTAAATTTTAAACTCTCTCTTAAAACCATGATATCCACATTAAGAAAAGATTAAAAATAAAATTCCTTTTAATATGGCCGGCCAATCAAGCTTGGGCTCCAAGCCATGGCCGACCAATTAACTTGGCTCAATCCTTTGTTCTTGGCCGACCCTAGCTTGGGCTTCAAGCTAGCTTGGCCGACCCCATTAGGATGGGTAAGAAGGTGGATAAGGGTGGGTATATTTCTCTATAATTAAGAGGCTACGATAGGGACCGAGAGGAGGAATTGGTTTTGGTCTCCCGATGAAATTAAGCTTTCCGTGTTTGCCCCGAACACCCAACTTAATTTCATCAATAATAATTCATACAACTAAAGAATTATTATTGAACTACCGCACCAATCCCAAATTACATTTTGGTCTCCTTTCTTATTATGAGTGTGTTAGTCTCCCTGTGTTTAAGATGTCGGATGCCCATTAATTAATTGAGTTACTGATAACTCATTTTAATTAATATCTTAGTCCAAGAGTAGTACCACTCAACCTTATCGTCATGTCGGACTTAAGTCCATCTACAGGGTTTAACATAACAATCCTTATGAGCTACTCTTGGAGACATTATCAACCTTCTATAATCAACAACACACACTATAAGTAATATCATTTCCTAACTTATCGGGCCTTTTGATTTATCAAGCTAAATCTCACCCTTTAATAAGTTAAAGAAATGAATACTAAATATATGTGCTTGTTATTATATTAGGATTAAGAGTACACACTTCCATAATAACTAAGGACTTGTTCTTTTATTAAGTCAGTATAAAAAGAACTTTCCTTAAATGGTCCTGCTCAATACACTTAGAGTGTACTAGTGTAATTTATTAGTCAAGATAAACTAATACCTAATTACACTACGACTATTCCAATGGTTTGTTCCTTTCCATCTTAGTCATGAGCTACTATTTATAATTTATAAAGAACCGATAACACGATCTCCTGTGTGTGACACCACACACCGTGTTATCTACAATATAAATTAATTGAATGACTACACTCAGTACATATAAATGTAGATACTTGACCAATGTGATTCTTATTTCTAAATAAATGTTTATATACAAAAGTTAGGCTTTTAGTATATACTCTAACATTACAACCATCGATAGTGTAGCTAATCCTAAGCGTGCCATCACTAGTGCTTATAACCAGTCTTCGTGGGATCGATATTCTTTATTACTGACGACGAATCCGTGCACTTGTGGAAGCATAACAGCCTATCATGCTAAGACTACCTCACCTAGGATTAGGAAGGTAGATAATCATCTGGGCCAAAACACTAAGGACTATAGATACAAGCCCCAAAATAGAAATGCTCAAGGATTTAATGATAAATCAAAATCTAGACATTTATGGAAAGAAAATCAAGTCTTGTGATCTGTTATGACTCCGCAAGTGCACAGATTCGTCGTTAGTAATAAAGATTATCGATCTCACGAGCACTGGTTATAAGCACTAGCGATGGCTCACTTAGGATTAGCTAAACTACCAATGGTTATAGGTTATCTAAAGAAAAGAGATTTGGAAACGGAAACGAGAACTAGCAAAGAAGAAGTAATAGACTTGGTTTATGAAGAGTCCTAGGAGTTCGATTTCATTGTGGTGGTATTAATGTATCACATTCTATCCTTTACTCATTGTCCATCAACATGCATTCGTCGGAAGCTGAAGTATCTATTCTTAGGTACCATATAAAGAAGATCCCTATGAAATCCTGTTACAGTTAACCCCTATCACTAGGGCGCCTCGGTAGATCACAAGAACACTGCTCTAATTGGTGTTACTAAGGATAGAGATAAGGAGCTTAGTTTGGTCTCTTACTTCCTTATGGAGGAGTTGCCTTCCCTTTCAAGGAAGTACCCTAGATGTTCATGAACAGGTTACCCCTGTCACTAGGGCCCCTCGGGTGTACAATCTAAGATATTCTCTCTACGAGATAGGAAATTCCTACACAATCAATTAACACGATATACAGATCGAGTAGTCAAAATAAATCAAGTGAAACCATCCAATGAAATAGAGGCATAAGTATGAGTCTTACATCAAACCAATCCATAACTACTCCCTCATCATAGAACAAGGAATCTACTCCATAGACGTCGGAGAAAACCCCAAAGACATAACGTTAAGCATACAATTCTCAAATAAGAAGAGAGAAAGAGAAAAGACGTTTATCCAACGATGACGAGTGATCTTCGGATCCAATCCTTTGCTTCTGGGATTGATGTGGTGATGAAGGATCTCTGGACGGAGGTCCTGGATGGCATGGAATGGCACCAAGTCGATTCTCTCTCTGATGACTCGCTTCTCAGCTCTCCCCCCTTGAGGAAAAGGGTTAAAATCCTTTTATACGCTAGAGTGTGGCAATGGCGGCACGACCGTGCCAATATGGCACGGTTGTGCCCTTTCTTGTCTCTAGCCGCACTGCACGACTGTGCCAATTGACACGACCATGTGAACTTTGGGCTAGGCTCCTGGGGCACGATCGTGCAAGGTTGCACGGTCATTCCTTGCTTGGCTTGGTCGTGGGGGCACGACCATGCTCTGATTTGCCTCTGGGTTGGCCGCACGGTCATACAAGAGTTGCACGGTCGTGCACTTTCGTTCTTCTGTTTGGTCACATGACCATGCGAGGTTGCACGACCATGTTCTCTGGCTCATTCTGGTGCATCGACAATTGCTATTTTTTCTCCAAAAGTTGTCCCTGTCAACATAAAATCAAACAAAGAGTAGATATCCAAACAAAAGAGTATATATGATGATTATATGATAAAAGAGATGATCATGCAAGAATATATACATATAGAGCAAGTGAATTTGTATTAAAACATGCATAAACGATTATAATATTTATGCACATCATACCCCTAGACTTGAACCTTTGCTTGCCCTCAAGAAAAATGCTGCAAACTATGTTCATGAGCTCCTGGCAGTATTTCATAATCCCTAGTGCATTCATCTAACTCTATCAACTAGTTTCATTGATAAGGTCGATTGTGGAGTAACCTAAGTATGACCTAATCATAAGTTCTTTATGCTCGGTGCAATAAGTAACTCAAACTCTTCAAGTTTCAATTCTCTGTCCTAGTTAAGTCGTCATACAATTGAGTTCCTAATGTTCCCGGTGATAGGCACTTACCTGCCACACACTTTGTTTGTTTTCCTTAAATTACATAAGGTCTCAAAGGATACTACTCGAAATTAAGAGAAACATAACATTCATTTCCTCAGTAACCTAACTCGGTCTCAAAGGGGTGAATTGTTAGTTTCCACTCATGACAACTATTTTTTTTATTCCTTATTCAATATTATAATTTTTTTTTGGTGCTAAAGAGGTGTAGCACTAGTCACAAATGCGAGATGCATATGTTGGGATTTAGATTTTTCCAAATGAGCTTCCATGATCTGAGGTTATCTAGTAACCAAAATGTAAATAAGAAATTACCATGAGAACAAAAGTACTAAACAATTTGGATGAATCATAACTATTTCAAAAATATTTCTACTATTTAAGCTTAAGTACTTAAGTGCAGTGAAAATAAGATCCTTAAGGTTAGGCCAAAACTTATACCAAATTCCATACAATACTTAGCTTATTTCATGCTACTAAAGATAGAGAAAGGAGATATACCAAACATACTAACACTATCTTGACAACACATGAACTAAGAAAATGCTAGACATTTTGCTATCGGACAAGTAGCAGAAAAAGTAGAAGGTTTGATGTTCTCAAATATTCCTCAAAACTATTTTTTTTAGAAACATGAAACAAATAAATAAAGCAAAGTGCAAATGAGATGCAAATAGAAATATGAAACTAATATAATATAAATAAATAAAGCAGACTAATAAAATATGCAAAATAGAAAAAAAATAAAATATGCAAAAAGAAAAGAAAACTCGACTCGACTCAGGTTGTGCAGCCAGACACAACACCCCCCCCAGACTTAGATTTTTCATTGTCCCGATGAAATCAATACGGTGGCGGGGTGGGGGATAAGGGGGTCCCTGATGTGTGCCAAGGAAAAATCTAGGCATACCAGGAAGATGGCCAAGGTGTTGATGATATTGATAAAGGGTATCTACTTGTTGTCTAGTGATATCCATATCATCCATGAAATTCCTCATTCTTTCCTGGTCAACCTCATAGTCCTGAATGAACCCTGTCACCTGACTATGAAAGTCCCTAGTAAACTAAAAATGATCATGTACCTCCCTAAACTGATCGTCAGATAGCTTGAAGTGACCCTCTAACAATCATTGTTGGGTATTTTGCTTCTCATTAAGGGAGTCTAAAGAGGCACGGAAGTCAGAAAAAATAAATCTAGAGGGTCCCGTACCATAGGTAAAAGAGTGCCTAGGAGGTTCCGGATGTTCGGAAGGGTGCGGGAATCCTAATGATGAGGGCTCTTAGTGGTACTCGATTTCTTCTATAATGGAGGGAACAATCTCGGGGTGTAAATCAATAATCACCCAGTTCGCGGGGTTGCAAACTGAAGTGCACTCGGGGTAAGGAAGGGGTAATGGAAAACCATTATTCCGAGGGAAGGCAAACCCATTCTCATCCCGACAAATCATCTTCATTGCAAGACAAGAATCGATGTCGATCTTGTCATTGCCATGAATGACCTCTAATCCATCAATCTCACAACCCAGATTGAATGCTATTTGGGTGATCAATCCACCAAACACTATCATCCCCAAAGATGCTTTAGCTACTCTCAATAAATTCTGTAAGAAATGAAATCCGGAATTAAAATCCACCTTATTCAACATCGCCCAAAGATAATAGAGCTCTACCTTTCTAACCACCCCATCACTCTCTCCTCGACCAAAGATCGTTTTGCTCATCACTCAGTGGAGGTATCTAAAGGTTGGGTTTTGCATGCGGGATGCCTTAGCTCTAGAAGGTTTGTAAGGGTCCTTTGATCTAGTTATCGACATCCAAAATTCATTCCATCTAATCTCATCATCAAATCCATGGGCACCACCAATGGGTAAACCAAAACAATTATTAAAAATCACTAAAAGTCCACTGAACTTCTTTATTCATTATCCTAAAAGTTATGACCCCTACGTAGTCATCCTCAGATGAAAATTTAACATCAAGTGAGCTCAAAAATTCAAGGACTAGGCGGGGGTAAGTCGGTGAATGGGCGTACATGATATCATTCCAGTCTAAAGATCTAATCATCCAATCTACACCATCCCTAATTCCTAGCATATCCATAGTAATGTGATCCATATATTTAGTGCATGTAATTTTTCTAGCAACAAGGATATCATATCTAGCTTTATGTTTATGATTTCTAAAAATAATATTAAACTCATTTTCGTTACCTTTGTCGCATGCCACCCTTTTTCCTTTGCCTTTTGAAGAAGAAGCCTTCCCTTTGCCCTTGTCGCCTCCCGACGCATCTCCTTCGCCAGATCCACCACTTCCTCGACGAGGTTTCTTCATGATTTGCAACATGATGTGCAAGGCTTTGAGAAATTTCTTGTGGAGATGGATCTTGAGGATGGGAGGGGGAGGGAGAAAGAAGGAAAATAGGGGAGTTGCTTCTCTCTTTCCAGATTTTTGGCTTGAAGAAGTGTTAGATCTAGGTGTAGATCTAAGTAAAGATAAACTCTAGAGGTGGGGATTAGGGTTTAGTGAGGTGTAGTGGGGAGGAGAGAGCTTTTGGGAGAGAAGGAGATGGAAATAGGGCTTTTTAGAGAGGTGGGCGGCGGACACGGGTAGGGGCACGACCGTGTCTTATAGACACGGCCAGGTTAGGTATGGTTTCTACACGGCCGTGCCAATTGGCACGACCCCCTCACTTCTCTACTCAGCTAAAGTCGCACGGTCGTGCCGGTTGGCACGACCAGCTCTTTCTTCCTCTCTGCATTGATCGTACGGTCGTGCCAATCGGCACGGCCTGTGCTCCCTTCTCCACTGGTCTTCTTGCACGGCCTGTGCTCCCTTCTCCACTGGTCTTCTTGCACGGCTGTGCCAATTGGCACAGGGTCTTTCTCTTCTCTGTATAGGCCACATGGTCGTGCAAGGTTGCACTGCCCGTGGCCTTTATCTCTCTGTCAGCTTCACACGACCGTGTGGGGTCACACGACTGACTCCTTTAAGCGCACGGTGACTCACCTTTCACCATTTTGATTCCTCTGACATGTCCACGCTCATGAAACGCTCACGGCCAGCTTGTGGAGGCTCTGCACATCTTGAAAATGAATACTCAAAAATAAAGAAATAATAAAAATGCTCAACATGAACTTATTAGAGAAATAAAATGATAAAAGGAATGATGAACTAAAATGAAAGAAAACCCTTGGGTTGCCTCCCAAAAAGCGCTTGTTTTAGGTCTTTAGCTCGACCTCATTTCAGTTAATGTGGACTAAACCCATGGAAGCATGACTCTCCTCCTAGGGTTAATGCTCTGGTCTGCACCTTTAGTTTCGCTCGTGTAGGACAAACGTACTTCTTATTGCTTGCTGGAGGGGATTTCTCATGGAAATTGCACTCCTCGACTTTGTGTATGTTCATCTTGCTAGAATTTCCCTGAGAAGAGGGGTTGCAGATAGAAGAATCAGATAAATCAAATTCAATCCTTTCTTTGCCGATCTCCAAGGATAAATTATGACTTTTCACATCAATGAGGGCTCCAGCTGTGGCAAGGAATAGTCTTCCAAGGATGATCGGTATCTTGGGATCCTCCTCCATATCCAGGATAATGAAATCTATGGGGATGATGCATCCGCCTACTTCTACTAGCATGTCTTCCACTATTCCCATTGGATATCTACATGAATGGTCAGCCAATTGCAATATCATAGTAGTCAGTTTAATGTTCTGGAGTCCTAGCTTCTTACATAAGGAGTATGGAAGTAGGCTAACGCTGGCTCCCAAGTCACAGAAAGCTCTCTGTATGAGTTCAGAACCAATCTTGCAAGGTATGGAAAAACTTCCTGGATCCTGAAGTTTTTGTGGAATATTTGCCATAAGTAGAGCACTACAATTTTCTATTAATTCTACAGTCTCGAAGTCGCCCTTCTGCCTCCTGTTAGATAAAATACCCTTTAATAATTTTGTGAACTTCGGCATTTGGTGTAGTGCATCTATCAGTGGTACTTCTATGTAAATTTCCTTTTGGGATGTTATCAGTTTCTGAGGGAAAGGAATTGTTTGACTTTGTAGGGGAATTTGAAAAGTTCCTTCAACTTTCTTGGTGATCTCCTCTCCATCCCTGTTCTGGATCTGATTGGGCAATGGTGGAGAGGGCTCTTCCTCTGAGTCAGGTCCTTTCTAAATAGTGATTTGGGGGTCTCCCAAAGTTCGTCCGCTCCTCAGCTCGATGCGGTTGCAATGTTCTACTGGGTTTATATCATGCTTCCCTTCAAATGTTCCCTATGCTCTTGCAAAAGACTGGGTTATCTGGGCTATCTAGTTGTCTTGCATCTTCTGATATTTTTCTGAATTTTCCAGTCTTTGAGTCAGTTGCTTGATCTCATTCTTCATCTCTTTTGCTTTGAGAGGGCTTCTTCAAGCATCTTTTCGATTCTGGACAGCTGTGAAGGTTGCTGTTGATAAGTCTGTTGTCCAGATGGGTAGCTCTATTGCCCAGGTTGATAGCTTTGTTTTCCTGGCCCTTGGTCTTGATTATTACGATATGAAAAGTTTGGGTGGGCCTCCATCCGGGGTTGTATGTGTTGGAGTACGGATTATTTTGCTTTTGGTTGTAACTAACTATTGCATCGCATTGCTCAAGTTGGTTTATCTGTGCTTGTATTGGCCCTAGGGGGTAAGTATCTTGAGCATGATCCGTACTTCCACAAGTTTCGCAAACACAAACTATGGCATTGGCCGTGTTGTTTCCCATGGCCTCAAACTTCTTGGTCAGAGTGTCCAGCTTTGCAGACATGAGTGTGACTGCATCTACGTCAAATTTTCCTGATGCCTTTATTGGATTTCTTGAGAAATAACTACCAGATCTTTTAGTTGCCCACTGATGGTGGTTCTGTGCCACATTCTCTATGATCTCTTTAGCTTCATCAAGGCTCTTATTCATTAGTGCTCCTCCTGCTACAGAATCGAGGGACACCTTCGTGTGATAGTTGATTCCATTGTAGAATGTGTGTAGAACCAACCATTTCTCAAGGCCATGATAGGGGCACTGTCTCAGCATACTTTTGAATCTGTCCTAGGCTTCAAATAATGATTCTGAGTCTATTTGTTTGAAGCTTGCAATAAAATTCCTCATGTGGGCAGTTTTGCTTGGCGGGTAAAGTTTATCTAAAAATTTCTGCTCACACTGCTCCCAAGATGTTATACTGTTTGCTGGAAGGGAATTTAGCCACTACTTGGCTCTGTCCTTCAGGGAAAATCCAAAGAGCAATAACCTTACTGATTCTGAAGGGACTCTGTTCACTTTCATGGTTCCACAAATCTCGTAGAAAAGCTCTAAGTGGTGGTTTTGATCATCGTGTGGTCCTCCTCCAAATTGATTCTGCTGAACCATGTGAATTACTACAGGCTTGATTTCAAAATTGTTGGCTTCGATTGGTGGTCGAGTGATGCTAGACCGAACCCCTCGTGCATAAGGTACTGCATAGTCCTTCAACAGTTTGTCAGAAATCCATGAAGATTCTTGTACTGCTTGAAATGCTTTTTGAAGGTTTCTTCTTCTCAAGAAACTCCTATCGATCTCTAGATCGAATGTTAGAAGTTGCCCTGAAAGATTAGCTCTTCGCATGCAAAAACAAGATATGAAATATAGTAAAGAAGAGAGTTAAAATAATAATATTTTTTTTAGCATTTTAATGAAAAATGCAAAAAAGAATAGAAAAGCAAGAATAAAATTATTTATCTCTAAATGCAAAATACTAGAAAAAGGAAAGATAAAGGAAAAAGAAACTAAGTCTAGTCTAATCTAATATGACTTTCGCTAATGTTATAGACACAGTCCCCAGCAACGACGCCAAAAACATGTTACGACTACGCAAGTGCACGGATTCATCGTCAGTAATAAAGATTATCGATCCCATTAGGATTGGTTATAAGCACTAGCGATGTCTCACTTAGGATTAGCTAAACTACCGATGGTTGTAGGTTATCTAAAGAAAAGAGATTTGGAAACAGAAACGAGAACTAGCAAAGAAGAAGTAACAGACTTGGTTTATGAAGAGTCCTAGGAGTTTGGTTTCATTGTGGTGGTATTGATGTATCACATTCTATCCTTTACTCATTGTCCATCAACATGCATTCGCCGGAAGCTGAAGTATCTATTCTTAGGTACCAAATAAAGAAGATCCCTATAAAATCCTATTACGGTTAACCTCTGTCACTAGGGCAACTCGGTAGATCACAAGAACACTACTCTAATTGGTGTTACTAAGGATAGAGATAATGAGCTTAGTTTGGTCTCTTACTTCCTTGTGGAGGAGTCACCTCTCCTTTCAAGGAAGTACCCTAGATGTCAGTGAACGGGTTACACCTGTCACTAGGGCCCCTCGGGTGTACTGTTAGAGTGTATACTAAAAGCCAAGCTTTTGTAAACATTTATTTTTGAAAATAAAAAGAATCACATTGGTCAAATGTCTACATTTTATTTGTTAAGTGTAGTTGTTTAATTAGTTTATATTGTAGATAACATGGTGTGATGTCACACACAGAAGATCATGCTATCAGTTTTTTATAAATTATAAACAGTTGCTCATGACTAAGATGGAAAGGAATAAACCATTGGAATAGTCGTAGTGTAATTAGGTATTAGTTTATCTTGACTAATAAATTACGCTAGTACACTCTAAGTGTATTGAGTAGGACCATTTTAGGTAAGTTCTTTTTATACTGACTTAATAAAAGAACTAGACCTTAGTTATTATGGAAGTGTGTTCTCTTAATCCTAATATAATAATAAGCACATATATTTAGTATTTATTTTTTTAACTTATCAAAGGGTGAGATTTAGTTTGATAAATCAATAGGCCCGATAAGTTGGGAAATGATATTACTTATAGTGTGTTGTTGATTATAGAAGGAATCTGTGTCCTAGTTATCTAAGTTGAGAATGTCCTCAAGAGGAACTCATAAGGATTGTCATGTTAAACCCTGCAGGTGGATTTAGTCCAACATGACAATGAGGTTGAGTGGTACTACTCTTGGACTTAGATATTAATTAAGTGAGTTGTCAGTAACTTAATTAATTAGTGGATATTTGTTATCTTAAACACAAGGAGACTAACACACTCATGATAAGAAGGAGCCCATAAATGTAATTTGGGATTGGTGCGGTAGTGCAACAATAACTCTCTAGTGGAATGAGTTATTGTTGATGAACTTGAGTTGTGTGTTCAGGGCGAACACGGGATACTCAAGCTCATCGGAAGGTCAAAACCAATTTCTCCTCTAGGTCCCTGTCGTAGTCTCATTAAAGCCTCAAGTCCATCCAAATATAAGCCCATCTTGGTGTCCAAGAAGGGGGCCGTTCCAATGCTTGGTGACCAAGCAAGGGCTGGCCACATCCTCCTCTATGGGGGCCAACCCTTTTGCTTGGTGACCAAGCAAGTAGGGGCCGGCCATGATTAATTCAAATAGGAGGGGTGTTTTGAATTTTTAAAATCATCTCTTTGTAGAAAACTACAAGTTTTAAAAGAGAGTTTTTAAAATATAAAACTTTTCTTATTTGAATTAGGTCACATGGTTTAATAGAGATTTTTAAAAGTTTTAAAATTTTCCTTTTTTAACCATCCTCATGGTTTTAGAAAAAGGAAGAGAAGTTTTAAAATTAAATTTTCTATTTTTGTAACCATGTTAAAAAAGAAAATTTAGAGAAGTTTTAAATTTTTAAAACATGGTTTTAATTTTTTAAAACTTTCCTTTTTTAACTTCCACTTTAGGAAATTAAAAGAGAGCTTGTAAAATTTTATAAGAAGTTTTCTTCTTGGCTTATAAAATTTTTACAAAATTATTATTTCTGTCCTATTGGGGCCGACCACCCTTGCTTGGTGCCCAAGCAAGGGGCCGGCCAAATAAAACCAATCAATGATTGGTGATTGAATCAATCAAGAGGAAAGAAAAGGAAAAATAAAAAGGGAAAAGGAAAAATAAGAGGAAGATTTTAATTTTTGTAAAAAGTCTTTCCTTATTTGCCTTGGACAAGTAATATAAAAGAAGGGGAGGGGAGGCCTCATGAGAATAATTCTTATTCTCTTGGTGGAGTTCCTCTTGGTGGTCAACCCTCTCTCTCCCTCTCTTTTCCCTTTGCTCTCTTTTGCTCCTTGGTGGTGGAGGTGGCCGAAACATAGAGAAGAAGGAGAAGTTCTTTGGGTGGTGTTCATCTTGGAGGATCGTCGCCCACACGACGTCCAAGGCGAGGCGAGGAATACGGTAGAAGATCTCGAGGTTATTAGAATACAAAGAGAAGGTATAATTAGCAACTGTTTTCCACATCATGCTAGTTATTTTTTTTTGTATGAATTCCAAACACAAGAGGCATTAGATCTAGTTTTTCGAATTAGTAATTCATGTTTGTGTTTTTCTTTGTTTTTTGAATTTGTGATTCGATTGTTCTTTTTGGTTAAACCTAGAGTTATATAAGGAAATTAAATATTAGCTTTCCTTAAAAGGTTTTGTCTAAGCGGTGGTGGATGCTCCCATACCCAAGAAGGTCATGTGCCTCGCAATGCAGTCCTGGAAGCCAATTTTGGAAATTAATATTTAATTGAATTTATAACATAGGTAGATTTGGATCAATAGTGTAAGTTCCGCTTGTGATCCAAGTCTAAACTATTAAGAGCAGATAAGTTAAATTTGGAATCAATAATGTTAAGTTCCATTTGCTATTCCTAATTTAACTTCTAAAGAACACAATAGGTTATTTAGGAAAGGTTCGACACTTATACAAAATTTTTGTACAGTGGAACCGGTACGATCTTCCTAGGACCAACCAACATGTACAATCTAAGATATTCTCTCTACGAGATAGGCAATTCCTACACAATCAATTAACACGATATAGAGATCGAGTAGTCCAAACAAAGCAAGAGAAATCATCCAATGAGATAGAGGCATAAGTATGAGTCGTACATCAAACCAATCCACAACTACTCCCTCATCCTAGAACAAGTAATCTACTCCATAGACGCCGGAGAAAAATCTGAAGACATAATGTTAAGCATACAATTCTCAAACAAGAAGAGAGAAAGAGAAAAGACGCTTATCCAACGATGATGAGTGATCTTCAGATCCAATCCTTTGCTTCTGGGGTTGATGTGGTGATAAAGGATCGCTGGACAGAAGTCCTAGACGGCGTGGAACGACACCAAGCCGATTCTCTCTCTGACGGCTCGCTTCCCGGCTCTCCCCCCCTTGAGGAAAAGGGTTAAAACCCTTTTATAGGCTAAGGCGCGACTGCGGCGGCACGACCGTGCCAATATGGCACGACTGTGCCCTTTCTTGTCTCTAGCTGCACTGCACGACCGTGCCAATTGGCACGACCATGTGAACTTTGGGCTCGGCTCCTGGGGCATGGCTGTGAAAGGTTGCACGACTGTTCCTTGCTTGGCTTCGATCGTGGGGGCACGACCGTGCAAGTATGCACGACCATGCTCTGATCTGCCTTTGGGTTGGCCGCACGACAGTGCAAGAGTTGCATGGCCATGCACTTTCCTTCTTCTGTTTGGCCACACGTGCGTGCGAGGTTGCACGACCGTGTTCTCTGGCTCGTTCCAGTGCATCGACAATCACTGTTTTTGCTCCGAAAGTTATTCCTATCAACACAAAACCAAACAAAGAGCAGATATCCAAACAAAAGAGTATATATGATGAGTATATGATAAAAGAGATGATCATGCAAGAATATATACATATAAATCAAGTGAATGTGTGTTAAAACATGCATAAATGATCATAATATTTATGCACATCAAGGTCAAGGCTTGACAAAATTGAAAAGACCCTAAAAAGGATGGAAAGTATCCTTAAAGGACAAAAAGAGCATAACCTAGGTTTAGGAAACCAAAAGTCATCCAATGCCCATAGAGGTTTGGGATACAAACCTAAGGCTAAGAGGGATGTAACGTCATATCATAGGGTTCCATATACCTATGGAACCAATCCTAGGTCTAGGAGTCAAGTCAAGGATATAAGTGAAGTTATCCCTAGGAGTATCTTTATAATAACAAATGTGACTAAGACTTCTAAGAAGTCCAAGAAAGTTGCCAAAAAGGTTACAAGGGAAGCTATCCCTCAAGTTGATCGAGAGGAAATGACCAAGGCTTCTAAGAAGCATAGAAAGGTCATTAGGAAAGTATCTAGGGAAGTTATCCCTAGTGAGTGCCTAAATCATCCAAGGAGCACAAATTGGTTTTGGGTTCTGAGGAGCATATTCGCTACACCCTAGAGGGTTAGATAGTGTGAACTCTAAAAGGGTAGGGTGGTTAACCCAACCTTGATAAGGTTGGCACTTGGAGACATTTTCAAGGTTTTTGTTAATCTTTGATAATAAAATGGATTATTGTTTACTCTTTGGAAGAGTAAAATGTGCCAAAATTTGAGGAATTTAACTTAATTTAAATTGGCACAACTAAGGAAAGGCTAAAGAAATGCCAAGTTGGAGTTTGACATTTTCTTGTGAAGATATGGGCAAATCTAGGATAAATTTTAGGTTTAGCTAAGGATTAAGGATACTTAGATAGATTATCTAGGTATAGTTTATTTATGCTAATTTGCCATACTTTGTTTGGCCATCATATTCCATGACATCATATTTTGCATTCATATTTATTACGAAAAATAAATAAAATATCATGTCATGTAATACATACATCATGTAGCAATAGTATATTTTCTTTTGAAAATTATTTCTTTTTAGTGTATGCCATAAAATCATCATGCATTATTTTAATTTCCTTACAATTAAGGACAATGACATTTACTAACAAGTGACATCCTAGGTAGATGTTCAAAATCTCTAAAATGCCTAGATAGATATGCATGATCCCTAGTTTATGGCAAAACCAAAATCT
Organism: Zingiber officinale; assembly: GCF_018446385.1. Taxonomy (NCBI): domain Eukaryota; kingdom Viridiplantae; phylum Streptophyta; class Magnoliopsida; order Zingiberales; family Zingiberaceae; genus Zingiber; species Zingiber officinale. The sequence goes on along the minus strand of NC_055987.1, from coordinate 60,147,604 downwards.
ACATCTCACAAAAACTATAAGATGACTTGTATTTGTTTTAGTACACATTAGATATAAGTGAGATGTTAGGATAATGAACAAGACTTAAAGATGTTGATTTAGTGCATTTTATTGAGTTTTGAATTCATCTAAACACATAGTTATATGTACTCCAATCATTGGGAAAGTTAATGTACAAGTCATGTGCATTGAGCCCAAAAAACATGGTTATAAATTAGTTTTGAAAAATATTTTAAATATACTTTGGAAAACCTTGGTGAAGACTATCTTTTGATAGTATTCATCATTGAAAAGTTAGATACAAACTTGGAAGAAATATTGAAGTTTTTAAAAGTTTCCTATTCTATGTCAATTTTTGAAAATAGGAAGTATTTTCTTAGAAAACTATTTTTTCTTGATAGTATACACCCTAAATAATATCTATAACAATTTTTATAATTTTTAAAATTTTTTAGAATTCTTAGGGCATTTCCGAATTTCGCTGAAATTGAATTTCAAGAAATTAGAGTTTCAATCAATCACCCGATCGATTGGAGTGTCTCAATCGATCAGGCGATCAATTGAGAGAGGTAAGTCACGAGTAGAAGCTCGTTGAATCGATCAACTGATTGATTCAACCCCAGCTAAATCGATCAGTTGATCGATTCAAGTAGGTTTTCTGCGAGCAGAAGCTTGCTGAATTGATCAGTGGATCGATTGAGCAAGTGTTAATCGATTGAGCCCCAACCCAATCAATTGAAAAGACTAATTTTGGCTGGAAAAGTCTGATTTCAACACTTTAAGCCATTTTTAGCCCCTTTAACCATTCCTAAACCCTTGGAATATATTTATATACATCTAAGGGTAGTTTTCATGATGAAAACAAGGAGCAATGGTTAAGGAACACTAGGTTGAAGTTTAGGACGAGGTTAGTTTCAATATTGAATCTTTTAAACCTCAAAACTTCAAATTTTTGGGTTTTATAAAGGTTTAGGGATTCCAAGTCATTGTTGGTACAATGACAGAAGTTTGAAGCATATTTTTAGGGTGAGTTACTCTTTAAAAACATGGAAATATTTTTCAAAACTATTGAAGGTGGTAAATCCTTCGTTTGGAAAAATGCTCAAGTTTGAGCATTGGGGAATAATGGAAGATTGGATGTCTTCGTTGTAGAAAAGGAGTATACTCAAGGATGAGCATTGAAGTGTTTAATTAAGGGCATGGGACCTTCATTGGGATTGTGAAGTGTTTAATACTCAAGGGTGAGTATTGAAGATAATGAAGGGTATGAGACCTTCATTGTAGTGTTGTGAACAACATGTGCTATTGTGTACAACGTCGAGTAACTCTTTAGGAGGAGAGTTTTTGATGTGTACTAATAGGGAGAGAATGTAGGGTTTAAGTTAGGCCTTCATCATTTCTCTAGGAAAGTTTGGGGAAGAATGTAAGGTCTAAATTATTGTTTCATTACCTAAAGAGGGAGTTTGCCCTCTAGGAAGGGAGAGAATGAAGGAAACCTTCATTCATGCATTGACATGAAGAAAAAAGTTGAGGCTATGGGATTAACCTAACTTAAAGGTATTGTCAAATATCAAAAAAGGAGAGATTGTTGGTGCAATATCCCTAGGTCAAGTTTCACCTGGTTGACTAAGCTTGATTTGGCTCAAGCTTGAGTCTTGATGTTTGGGTTTCGATGTTTGACAATACATGGAGATTGCAGATGTAATCATCCGATTAGGAAGATTGTTGATACAATTTCCCTTTGGTTAAGGACTTACTAGTTTGATGTGAAGAAGAGTCAAGTAGGTCAAGATTGACCGGATACTTGACTGGAAAAGTCCTAACTAGAGGTTAGGTAAGGGAAAATTCTGGTAAGTGAAGTGAGGTGAAAGACCTAGTGAGTGAAGCTAGGAAGTTGAAAAATCCTGGTGAGTGAAGCTAGGAAAAAGACCTAGTGAGTGAAGCTAGGCTGTTGGAAAATCCTGGTGTGTGAAGCTAGGTGAAAGACCTAGTGAGTGAAGCTAGGCAGGTAAAAATCTTGGTGAGTGAAGCTAGGTGAAAGACCTAGTGAGTGAAGCTAGGCAGGAGAAAATCCTGGTGAGTGAAGCCAGTTGAAAGACCTAGTGAGTGAAGCTAGGCAGGTGAAAGTCCCGGTGAGTGAAGCCAGGCTATGGGAAAATCTTGGTGAGCGAAGCCAAATAAAAATCCTAGTGAGTGAAGCTAGGTGAAAGTCCTAGTGAGTGAATCTAGGCGGATGGAAAGCCCTAGTGAGTGAAGCTACGTAAAAGAAAAGTCCCAGTGAGTAAAGCTAGGCAGATTGAAAGACTTGGTGAGTGAATCCAGGCACGAGGACATCCAGATGGGTCAAGGGTGACCAGACATCTGGTGGAAGTCCAAGTGGGTCATAGAGAACCAGACACTTGATACGAGATGGTAAGTCCAAGTGGGTCAAGGTTGACCGTGTTAGTGAGAGCCCTAGAGCCGATCATGTGATGATTGTTGTATGGACTCGATGTATCATATTCCTATATAAATTTATAAAGGCATTTCTTTATGGTTATTATACTTACTTGTATTGGTGTCAAATAACTAAGTATAATAGCGTCCTTAAGTAGAAGGTTCTTATCTATATCAATCGATTGGTTGAATTGATAATGAGATATACAGAGAACACTAGTCTTAATCATTCCTAGTCAAGTATTAACATTCAGGGACAATGTTAATGCGATGAGACTAGCATTTAGGTCAACTCGATGACTTGATCTCACAAGTCATGGATATTAGATATCAAGTTGACACATGGGTATGCATTGGAGAATGTATAGTGAATGACCCACCATGAGAAAGTATCATGGATCGTTATATGAGTGTCATATACTTTCTCATGTGACTATTAGTATGACTATCAGTCCTTGGACCTGAAGTCACCATGGTTCCCTACATAAGGAGTTGCATACTTTGACTTCGTCAAGCGTCACCCGTAAATGGGTCGACTATAAAGGCGACTACTAAATATGTAACAAATTATGCGGAGGGATGTGAGTGATGTAGATGGGATCTATCCCTCCTATATGACGGGAGTGATATCATGATTCTTGATAGAGTGAGACCACTAAGTGCATGGCCATGCTCAAATAAGTCAATATGAGATATTGAGCTCATTTGATTAGAGTGAGTCTACTGGGAGTTCAAGACATAGATTGATTAGAGGATGACACGGTCTATGCCTCAATTGATCAATTTAGATGTCAAGGATAGAAGGACATTGTCACATATTGTGAGAGTCACAATTAGTAGTCACAATGGTGATGTTGGATCTCAACATTCTTGTAACTTGGGTAGTAATGATGTGTTGCTAGATACCGCTTATTGCTTATGTTCCTAAATAGGTTTAGGAGCATTGCCAACGTTACAAGAACCTATAGAGTTACACATAAAGGGAAGTTAGATAGAGGTTAGGTTCAGATGATGAACCAAGAGGATTATGTTCATGTGATGAACCAAATTGGATTAAGAGTAATCCAAATTAGACTAATTGAGTTAGACTCAATTTGATTCATGTGTCGAATGAGTCTAATTTAGACTATGATTCATTGAGTCAATTTAAACTAATAAATAGAGATTCATTAACTTAAATTGATTTGAATCAAAGGGTAGATTTGATCAACCATGGGAGATAAGAGGTCAAGTTTGACTTGACTTGATAGGGAAGATGAAAGGTCAAGTTTGACTTGACCAAATGCCACTTCATTGTGACTTGGCATGGGTCGGCCAATGATGATGTTCTACATCATCAAGGCTACTTCATTGTGTGCCACCTCATGAGAAAGACCAAGAGCCATGACTCTTGGTATTACATGGAGGTATAAGATGCTCTAATAAGTGGCCAACCACAAATCATCAAGGCTAATTAAGGCATCTTCTTCTTCCTCTCTTCTTTTTCTCTCCTTCTCCTCCATTACCGAGACCTCTCAAGAGGGCTAGCACACTCTAAGTAGTTCTCTCCACCTTTTTTCCGTGTGGATATGTGTAGAGGAGTGTACACTTGACACTCTACGAAATCCAACAACCATTTAGACGAGCGGGATAAGCGAAGGGTATAACTACAAGGGTAATACTTCTTTTTCATGTAGATCTAAGGCAGATCTAGTGTAGACAAACATGTACATGAATATTTTTATTTATCTTTGCACAGATCCCTGGCTAGCTTCGAGGTTTTCGCAACGCAAAAAGTGATTTTTGCGGCTCGAAAGTCTAACAGTGGTATCAGAGTCACGTGTGAAGCTTGTACATGTTTGTATTTGTTATTATGAAAAGGTTTCAGATCTATAAGTTTCTATAATTTTTCTACTTTAATATATTTTGTGAATATTTTTCTTGTAGAGGCGAAGCAATAAGTGCTTGGACACTTGTAGGCTTCAAATACCGAGAAAAATCTTCCGAAATGACAAGGTCTCGCCCAAACAAAATTATTTTTTTTGGGGACAATGACTTAAGGCGCTATTAGATCAGTTTGGGACACTCGCGATATTCATTTCATGAGAAGGGGTGTTGCTCCTAACCCCGCAAGGGGCATTGTCTCGCGATCGCGCCCGAAAATTGCTAAACGGGACCGCCGAGGAGTTGTGACTCATAAAATTGATAAAATAGTAGTAAAATTATAGAAATTTATGTAAAATACATAATTTAGAATTATGTATGATATTGTGATGGTCATGGCCCAAAAACCCCAATGTGATTGGTTAAAATTGTGTTGTAATTCATAATATGGCCTGCGTGCCATTTTAGTATTGTGCTTGTTGTATATGATATGCGACCTGCGCGTCGTGCCTTCCTTATTATGTTCCTATTGTAAATAGATTTTAGACTCGAATGTAACTCGAGTTTCATATTTGTAATGTACAAAATGAAGTGGTGGAACGTCCACTCAAGAAGGAGTTATGAGGAGGGTGTTGTCAACACATGGTGGTCAAAAGGAGGCGCTTGAAGAAGCCGTTGACCCTAGGTTGACCGTCCGATCTTTTTATTGGCTTGAGAAGATCGTAGTAGGGTCATGACCACATCACAAATTAATTAATCAGTATATATGTATATATATATATATATATATATCTGTCATTGCTTGTGTGTATGTGATGCATGCTAATGTAGGGTAATTAGTGCCTTAATGCGTATATGATACACATTCATGTTTAGATTAGATCTTAATCAAGTCAACTCAAAATGCCTACCAAGTTTTGATACCCATGACTACCTCGATCATTTGTTGTTGTTGAATCTGCCAAAGCAGAGCAACACATATTATCTTGGTAGGGTGAGGAGGGACAATCTTGGTCCCGCTTATCAAAGCTTGGGTGAGAACAAACTCAATTAGATTGAGTATAACTAGTTAACTCAATTAGATCGGGTAAAACTATAGCCATTTTCCAACGGTTGGGAAGATAGGATAAAGATCACATTTATCTTGATCCTATAAACAAGAGTTGCATAAAGATGTAATTGATAATTAGTTATCTACTGATCATACTAAGTCTTGGGTGGTTTAGCCAAAGCTAACTCAAGGCGTAGTATGATGTGGATCTTGTCCCGTGAGAATTATAGCTAATTGGTATGAATCTAGTAGTATGGTTTGACCACATCCATGACTTGATTCTACAAAAGCCCTATAATTCAGTGGGAGCATCATTTAGTTAAAAGCCTAATTAAATGATAAGTGGAATATGATATTTACTTTCTGCTTTATTTATGTTGTAGATTGCCATGTCGATGAGCACGGACATTTTCTTCCTGCGTTTTGTCCTTGACAAGGACAAGCTCAATAGAGCTAATATCCTGGACTGGTACAGGAATCTGAGAATCGTTCTCACACAAGAAAGAAAACTGTACGTCCTGGAGCAGCCCATTCCGGAGGCACCTCTTGCCACTGCCACGCGAGCCGACCGAGATGCTTATAAGAAGCATCAAGATGATGCATTAGATGTGTCATGCCTCATGCTCGCAACCATGAACTCTGAGCTTCAGAAGCAACATGAGTTGATGACTGCTTATGATATGGTTGAACATCTTCATCAACTATATCAAGGACAAGCAAGGCACGAGAGATTCGAGATCTCTAAGGCATTGTTTCAGTGCAAGATGCAAGATGGGACTCCCGTAGGTCCATATATCCTCAAGATGATTGGGTACATAGAGAACCTACAGAGGTTGGGATTCCCACTTGGCCAAGAACTGGCCACTAACTTGATCTTGCAATCCTTACCAGAAAGTTATAGTCAATTTGTCATAAATTATAATATGAACGAAATTGATAAGCCACTGCCTGAGCTGTTAAGCATGTTGCGAACTACTGAGCTCAACCTTAAGAAGGTAAAGCCCAACTCCATTTTGATGATGCAAAAGCATAAAGGCAAGGGCAAGCCTAAAAGTAAGGGAAAGTCTCAAGCCAAGGGCAAAGGCAAGGTAATGAAAACTAAAGGAGGGGTTGCCAAGGATGCTACCTGCTTCCACTGCGGTCAGACCGGGCACTGGAAGAGGAACTGCAAAGGATACCTAGAAGATCTTAAGAAGAAGAGAATTGAGATTTCTACTTCAGGTATATATATATTATAGAAGTCAATCTCTCTATTTCTTCATCATGGGTATTAGATACCGGATATGCTTCTCACATTTGTACTAGTGTACAGGCAATGAGAAATAGCAGGACATTGACGAAGGGCGAGGTGGACCTACGAGTAGGAAATGGAGCACAGGTTGCTGTTGTTGCTGTAGGAACTTACTATCTATCTCTGCCCTATGGGCTTTTACTAGAATTAGATGAATGTTGTTATGTGCCTGCTCTCACAAAGAACATCATTTCAATTTCTTGTTTAGATAAGAAAGACTTTTTATTTATAATAAAGAACAAATGTTGTTCCGTTTATTTGAAAGATATGTTCTATTATAGTGCACCTCTGATGAACAGACTCTACATTCTAGACTTAGAGAACCCCATCTATAACATAAGTACCAAAAGGTTCAAGTCAAATGAAATGAACCAAACCTATCTCTGGCATTACCGCTTAGGTCATATAAATGAGAATCGCTTATCCCAGCTCCATAAAGATGGTTTGCTGGACTCATTTGATTTTAAATCATATGAGACATGCGAGTCATGCTAACTGGGCAAGATGACCAAGACTCCCTTTAATGAACACAGCGAAAGAGCAACTAACTTGTTAGGACTTATACATAGTGATGTATGTGGCCCTTTCAATGTCATTGCCAGAGGTGGTTATAGGTACTTCATTACATTTACTGATGACTTCAGTAGATATGGTTATGTGTATCTGATGACACATAAGTCACAATCCTTTGAAAAGTTCAAAGAATTCAAGAATGAAGTACAAAACCAGCTAGGCAAGAGTATTAAGATACTTCGATCAGATCGAGATGGTGAATACCTTAGCCATGAGTTTCGTGACTATCTAGCTGAGTGTGGGATTCTATCCCAACTCACTCCTCCTGGAACACCACAGTGGAATGGTGTATCTGAAAGGAGGAATCGTACCGTATTAGATATGGTACGATCTATGATGAGTCACACAAATTTTCCTATATCTTTTTGGGGATATGCTCTAGACACAGCAGCTTTTACACTTAATTGTGTTCTATCCAAAGCTGTGATAAAGACACCATATAGGATATGGACTGGGAGAGATGCCCAGAAATCTTTTATGAGGATTTGGGAATGTGAGGCTTACGTTCGACGTCAAGTCTCGGACAAACTGGGACCCAAATTCGATAAGTGTTATTTTATAGGATATCCCAAGGAAACGAAGGGATATTACTTCTACATTCCCAGTCACCACAAAGTGTTTGTGGCTAAGACTGAGATATTTCTAGAAAAGGACTTTGTTTATAGAAAAACTAGTGGGAGTACGTTTGATCTTGAAGAAGTTCAAGATATGGACCATAGCACTAAAGCCTTGATGGTGTTGGTCCCTTTAGAGGCCGACAAGAGGGGAGGGGTGAACTGTCCTACAAAAATTAAACCAAAAACCCTTCTCGGATATTCAACTAATTTAAAGACACTTGTAATAATAAAACTAAGAGACAAAGAAAAGAGCAGACACAAGAGATTTACTTGGTTTGCAATCAGGGGATTGCTAATCCAAGGAAAGTAAGCGTACTATCTGATTATCTCCTTCGAGCACAGTAGCCTCTTTACAGCGTTGACAGCACAAATAAAAGAAACAGAAATGAAAGCACAGAGAAAACTGATTACAAGTGAGATGATTTAACTATGCAGATCAGTGCTATATTTATAGCACTGGTCGGGGCGCCTCGAAGGGGTTCCGGGCGCCCTGGGGGGATAAAATTTTATCCCCCAACGATCAGATCGCGTTTGACATGATCCTGGTCAAAATCTGGGTCCGGGCGCCCGGAGTGGTTCCGGGCGCCTCGGACTGGTCCGGGCGCCCGGACCAAGAAAGTCAACAGAGTTGACTTTTCTAGGTTCGGGACCTCTACTTCGGTTCAGCTCGTCTCGGTCCGGGTCTTTCGCTCTAGCTCCGCTAGCTTGGGTGATCTCGGCCATCCGGAATAGGGCTCACCCGAACCCAAGTTTCGGCTTTCTCCTCGAGCAACCTTCCTTCCCAGTTTCTCGTCCCTCGAACACCGTGCATGTTCTTCTCGTCCACCGGTGTACTCTTCCGCGGTCACCTCGTCCCTCGGACGCACCGAGCCCATCGGCTCTCTCCCGTGCCGTCCTTCTCACTAGCCACGTCTTTCTCTCGACTTCTTGTGTTCCTAAGCTTCTGCACACTTAGACACAAGAGTTAGACAACGCAGGACCTAACTTAGCTTGTTTGATCACATCAAAACACCTTGGGGTTCCAACAATCTCCCCCTTTTTGATGTGAGCAACCCAAGTTAAGTTAGGGAAAACATATGCAATAAAAACAATTTATTTGCAATTAAGTCCAAAGATATTTCAATTTAAAAATTATATACCTCCCCCTAGACTTAACATCTGTCTCCCCCTTTGATCACATAAAAAATGGGGTTTCTTTTAACAAGTCTAAGGGAAATTCTAAAAAATCTTAAGTGTAAAAATGTTTAAGCAAAATGGCTAAGTAAAGACACTCCTCAGAATTTTTCTTTCGAAAAAATTTAAGTAAAACATTTTTTTAAAAAAATCATAAGTGTTAACAAAAATTTCTTAGTCAATTTTCATAAAAAAAATTTCGAAGGCAGTTATCATAAAAAAAAATCTTAGTCAAAATAAAAAAAAAAAATTTAAGGCAATTTTAAAAAAAATCCTAAGGGAAAAATAATTTTCTATGGCAAATCTTAAAGACAATTTCCATAAAAAATTTCTAAGTCAATTTTCATAATAAAAAAAATTCTAAGGTAATTTTTTTAAAAAAAAAATTCTAAGGTAAAAATTTCTAAATCAATTTTAAATATTTTCTAACATAAATTGAATAACTCTTTTAAAGCATTAAGTAAATTAAATTAATGCTTTTTCAGTTAGTCAATTAAACTTTTCATTTCGATACTTGGCTTCCAGGTCGTGGCGAGGCACTAGGCCTTCTTAGTTATTGGAGCAACAACCACTTCCTTAGACAAAGCCTCATAAAGAAATTAGTTGTTTAATTTCCTTGCTGAAAATGCTAAGTCTAATTTTAATTTTAAATTAAACAAGTTTTTGGAACCCAATAAAGATTCCTTCCTACAGGATTAATTAAATATTTCCTAGGTACATAGACTTTTGATATATTTCTAATTTGACTTTGATGAAATCTATAATACCAATTTAAACCTCTATAATTTCTAAAAGTAGAAATATTTGAACCATTAGATTTTTTCAATCTTTCTATTTCTTCTTTTAGTTTTTCATTTTCAATTTTCAATTTTCAAATTTTCAAAATCCTCTATAAGACATGATTTTGCCAAAATTCTTTTTGTTTCTAAAATATCATTTTCTAATTTGGTATTTTTATTTTCTAATTTATACATGGATTTTGCCATTGTCTTAATACCAAAGTAAAGTTCATCACGGGGTAAGAGAAATATCTCACTTACCATATCAGACTTGAAGCCTGAATCTCCCCCTGCTTCGCTGGTTTCATCTGAGGTCGCTCCCCCTTCATCGATGCTAGGTTCTGATGTGCTTTTCCCTTCGTAGCTTGCCATCAGCGCTAGCCCGACATATTCTTGAATCTCGGACTTAGATGATGAAGTGGCGTCCCAAGTAGCTTTTAGGTTCTTGTGCTTCTTGGGAATTTTTCCTTTGTCCTTCTTTAGCTCTGGGCAATCCTCTTTTAGGTTTCCTTTCTTTTGACACTGGTAGCAACGCATCCTTCTTCTATTTCTTGGATTCTTTTTATTCTACATTTCTTTGAATTTATTAGATCTAAAAAACTTTTTAAAGTTTCTTACCATATATGCTTCCTGATCATCTTCTGAATCTGACTCGGGTTCATCCTTCTTGGTTGCGTTTAATGCAATCATCTAGCTTGCTTCCTTTATTGTCCCAGCACACCTGGTTTCATGTAATTCAAGAGTGGAGAATAGTTCTTCTAAAGTACTTACCTCCAGGTCTTTTGAAATATAGTAGGCATCGACGATTGATGTCCAATCTGAAGTTCTGGGAAACACGTTGAGTGTGTAGCGTATTGTGTCCCGATTTGATACCGTTTCTCTGAGGTTCTCGAGACCAGTAATCAGTTCTTTTACCTTTGCGTGTAGACTGGCTACCTTCTCACCTTTTTCTAGTCAGATGTTCATTAGCTTGTTTCGGAGGATGTCTCTTCTAACGAGCTTCACTTCGGACGTGCCTTCGTGGAGTTACAGGAACTTCTCCAGAGTTCTTTGGCAGATGAATAGCTTCCGATGCGTTTGACCTCTTGAGGCGGCAGCACGCTCAGCAGGTGATATTCCGCACGGCTGTTCGCTACAGACTCATTCTGCTCCTTCTTTGTCCAATGACTCTCTTCTTTTTCAATCCATCTTGATTCATCGGAGCTACAAAACCATACTTCATAATAAACCGAATTTCAAAATCAGTTCTTAGGAATACCTCCATATGTTGCTTCCAGTCTGCGAAGTCCCCCTCGAATTTTGGTGGAATGATGCTTGGTCCGACCATCTCGTTGCTTCGATCGGTGGTTAGTCCTCCTGAAGCGCGTTGCTATGATACCACTTGTTGGTCCCTTTGGAGGCTGGCAAGAGGGGAGGGGTGAATTGTCCTACAAAAATTAGACTAAAAACCCTTCTCGGATATTCAACTAATTTAAAAGACACTTGTAATAATAAAACTAAGAGACTAAAAGAAAAGAGTAGACACAAGAGATTTACTTGGTTTGCTATCAGGGGATTGCTAATCCAAGGAAAGTAAGCGTACTATCTGATTATCTCCTTCGGGCGGAGTAGCCTCTTTACAGCTTGACAGCACAAATAAAAGAAACAGAAATGAAAGCACAGAGAAAACTGATTACAAGTGAGATGATTTAACTGTACAGATTAGTGATATATTTATAGCACTGGTCGGGGCGCCTCGAAGGGGTTCTGGGCACCCTGGGGGGATAAAATTTTATCCCCCAACGATCAGATCGCGTTTGACGCGATCCTGGTCAAAATCCGGGTTCGAGTGCCCGGAGTGGTTCCAGGCGCCCCGGACTGGTTCGGGCGCCCGGACCAGGAAAGTCAACAGAGTTGACTTTTCTCAGTCCGGGACCTCTGCTTCGGTTTAGCTCGTCTCGGTCCGGGTCTTTCGCTCCAGCTCCGCTAGCTTGGGTGATCTCAGTCATCCAGAATAGGGCTCACCCGAACCCAAGTTCCGGCCTTCTCCTCGAGCAGCCTTCCTTCCCGGGTTCTCGTCCCTCGAACGTCGCGCACGTTCTTCTCGTCCACCGGTGTACTCTTCCGTGGTCACCTCATCCCTCGGACGCACCGAGCCCGTCGGCTCTCTCCCGTGTCGTTCTTCTCGCTTGCCGTGTCTTCCGCTCGACTTCCTGTGTTCCTAAGCTCCTGCACACTTAGACACAAGGGTTAGACAACGTAGGACCTAACTTAGCATGTTTGATCACATCAAAACACCTTGGGGTTCCAACAGATGGAAGTTGAACTGGAACCGCAAAATGTTGTGGATGATGAGATTGTTGCACAAGGAGTTGAGGAACAACAACCAGTTCAAGTAGACCTAGCTCTTCGTAGGTTTGACAGGATACGTCGTCAGCCTGAGAGATACTCATTTCTCTTGTTTTACCATAACGACGTTATGCTTGTTGAGAATGAGTCTACCTCCTATCAGGAAGCTGTGGTGAGACCAGATTATGAGAAATGGCTAGAGGCCATGAGATCCGAGATGGAATCCATGTACACCAACCAAGTATGGACTTTGGTTGATCCACCTGAAGGCGTCAAACCCATTGAGTGTAAGTGGGTTTATAAGAGAAAGACTGACATGGATGGACTTATTACCTATAAGGGTCGTTTGGTAGCTAAAGGTTTCAAGCAAATTCATGGTATTGACAATGATGAAACTTTTTCTCCAATAGCGATGTTTAAGTTCATTCGAATCATGCTTGCTATTGCAGCATACCACGATTATGAGATCTGGCAGATGGATGTCAAAACCGTGTTTCTGAATGGAAACTTGCTTGAGGATGTGTACATGACACAACCTGAGGGTTTTGTAGATCCACTGCATACTGACAGAGTATGCAAGCTCATAAGTCCATTTATGGACTAAAGCAAGCTTCTCAAAGCTGGAATCTTCGATTCGATGATGCGATCAAATAGTTTGGTTTCATCAAGAATGAAAATGAACCATGTGTCTACAAGAAGGTTTTTGGGAACACAGTTGTCTTCCTTGTATTGTATGTGGATGACATACTACTCATTGGAAATGACATCCCTTTACTGTAGTCTGTAAAGACTTGGCTAGGAAATTGTTTCTCAATGAAGGACTTAGGTGAAGCAGCCTGTATTCTAGGTATAAAGATATATAGAGATAGATCTAAGAGATTGTTTGACCTAAGTCAAAGTACATATATTGACACGGTATTACTACGGTTTGCCATGTAGAATTCCAAGAAAGGATTTCTGCCGATGTCACATGGTGTGAGTCTTTCGAAGACTCAAAGTCCCTTTTCTAAAGAGCAGAGAGACCTCATGGATAAGATCCCTTATGCTTCAGCCATAGGATCTATCATGTACGCCATGCTATGTACTCGTCCTGATGTTTCGTATGCTTTGAGCATGACGAGCAGATACCTGTCAGATTCAGGTGAGCGTCACTGGATAGCAGTCAAGAATATTCTTAAGTACTTGAGAAGGACCAAAGAATATTTCTTGTTATTTGGAGGCGATGGCGAGCTAGCTGTAAAGGGTTACAGTGATACCAGCTTCCAAACTGACCAGGATGATTATAGATCGCAGTCTGGGTTCGTGTTTTGCTTGAATGGTAGTGTTGTGAGCTGGAAGAGTTTGAAGCAAGACACAGTTGTTGATTCTACAATAGGGTCTAGTATATTGCTGCAACAGAAGTAGCAAAGGAGGCAGTTTAGATCCGCAAGTTCATTATTGAACTTGGGGTGGTTCCTAGCATAGCCGATCCTATAGAGTTCTATTGTGACAACAATGGAGCAATTGCGCAGGCTAAGGAACCTCGCTCACACCAGCGGACCAAACACATGCTACGACACTTCCATCTCATTCGAGAGATCATCGATAGAGGAGATGTGAAAATTTACAGAGTACCCATAAAGGCTAACGTAGCTGATCTCTTGACCAAGGCTTTGGTACAGAGAAAGCATGATGGTCACACTAGGTCATTGGGTGTTAGAGCCTACCCTGATTGGCACTAGTGCTAGTGGGGGATTGTTAGTGAGAGCACTAGAGCCGATCATGTGATGATTGTTGTATAGACTCAATGTATCATATTCCTATATATATTTATAAAGACATTTCTTTATGGTTATTATACTTACTTGTATTGGTACCAAATAACTGAGCATAATAGCATCCTTGAGTAGAAGGTTCTTATCAATATCAATCGATTGGTTGAATTGATAATGTGATGATATAGAGAACATTACTCTTAATCATTCCTATTCAAGTATTAACATTTAAGGACAATGTTAATGCAATGAGATTAGCATGTAGGTCAACTCGATGACTTGATCTCACAAGTCATGGATATTAGATATCAAGTTGACACATGGGTATGCATTGGAGAATGTATACTGAATGACCCGCCATGAGAAAGTATCATGGATCGTTATATAAGTGTCAGATACTTTCTCATGTGACTATTAGTATGACTATTAGTCCTTGAACCTGAAGTCACCATGGTTCCCTACATAAGGAGTTGCATACTTTGGCTTCGTCAAACGTCACCCGTAAATGGGTGGACTATAAAGGCGATTACTGGGTATGTAACAAATTATGCGGAGGGATGTGAGTGATGTAGATGGGATATATCCCTCCTATATGATAGGAGTGACATCATGATTCTTGAAAAAGTGAGATCACTAAGTGCATGGCCATGCCCAAATAAGTCAATATGAGATATTGAGCTCATTTGATTAGAGTGAGTCTACTTGGAGTTCAAGATATAAATTGATTAGAGGATGACATGGTCTATGCCTCAATTGATCAATTTAGATGTCAAGGTTAGAAGGACATTGTCACATATTGTGAGAGTCACAATTAGTAGTCACAATGGTGATGTTGGATCTCAACATTCTTGTAACTTGGGTAGTAATGATGTGTTGCTAGATACCGCTCATTGCTTATGTTCCTAAATGGGTTTAGGAGCATTGTCAACGTTACAAGAACCTATAGGGTTACACACAAAGGGCAGTTAGATGGAGATTAGGTTCAGATGATGGACCAAGAGGATTAGGTTCATGTGATGAACCAAATTGGATTAAGAGTAATCCAAATTAGACTAATTGAGTTGGACTCAATTTGATTCATGTGTCGAATGAGTCTAATTTAGACTATGATTCATTGAGTCAATTTAAACCAATGAATAGAGATTCATTAAATTAAATTGATTTAAATCAAAGGGTAGATTTGATCAACCATGGGAGATAAGAGGTCAAGTTTGACTTGACTTGAGAGGGAAGATGAAGGGTCAAGTTTGACTTGACCAAATGCCATTTCATTGAAACTTGGCATGGGCCGGCCAATGATGATATTCCACATCATCAAGGCTACATCATTGTGTGCCACCTCATGAGGGAGACCAAGAGCCATGATTCTTGGTATTACATGGAGGTATAAGATACTCTAATAAGTGGTCGGCCACAAATCATCAAGGCTAATCAAGGCATCTTCTTCTTCCTCTCTTCTTTTTCTCTCCTTCTCCTCCATTGACGAGACCTCTCAAGAGTGCTAGCACACTCTAAGTGGTTCTCTCCTGCTTTTGTCCATGTGGATACATGTAGAGGAGTATACACTTGACACTCTACGAGATCCGACAACCATTTGGACGAGCGGGATAAGCGAAGGGCATCACTAAAGGGTAATGCTTCTTTTTCATGTAGATCTAAGGTAGGTCTAGTGTAGACAAACATGTACATGAATATTTTTATTTATCTTAGCACGGATCCGTGGCTAGCTTCGAGGTTTCCGCAACGTAAAAAGCGGTTTTTGCGACTCGAAAGTCTAACAGACCGGACACTTGGCACAAGGAGAAAAGTCCAAGTGGGTCAAAGGATTGATAAGACACTTTGCGAAGAAGCCCCGATAGGTCAAGGTTGACTAGATGCTAGACATGAGGAGTTCCAACAGGTCACAATTGACCGGATGTTAGAATTGGGGACCTTAGACTTGAGTTAAGCAAGTCAAAGGGAAGTCAATCGATCAACCGATCGATTGAACTATGGTTCAATCGATCAACCGATCAATTAAAGGTGTCCTGTGAGGAAGGCTGGCCCAATTGATCGACCGATCAATTGGGAAGTGAAATCGTAAGCACAGAATTCTCTCCAATTAATCGGTCGATCGATTGGGCTCCCCAATCAATTGATCAATCCATTGGGGCAAGTTTTCTCGCGCAGAAGAGAGAGTACAGAAGAAGGTTGAATCGATCAATCGATTGATTCAGCCTCCCCAATCGATCAGCCGATCGATTGGGATGTGACCATTACGCTGGTAGCGAGTGATGGATGGCTAGGATGGCATGGATCTGACATGGCAATCAATTGGGAGAATGCCTAATCGATTGGGAGCCCTAGAAGCGTGAAGTATATAGCCGTCGGCGAGCTTCTTCTCCGCAACGCTTCTTCCCCGATCTTATTGCGATTCTCTCCGACACTCACCGCTGGACTTCGAGCATGGAAGAGAAGTGCTATTGAACTTTCAAAAGGGTCCAGAGGCGATCTACATCAACAAGATCAAGCAAGAGAAGGTTTTTATTTATACACTTGTGTATTTTCTTCTTGTTTGAGTGTATCTTGTTGTGTGAGTCTTGTATGAGGTTTCTCCACCTCCGGTAGTTACCGAGAAGGAGTGTTTTTTTAGTGGAGAGTGCTTATGTGTGTGGATCCTTGGATTAGTCACCTTATCTTGAGGTGGATACAAAGTAAATCCTAGTGTTAGCATTTCTTCAGTTACATTCTACTGCATATCATCATCAAGGAGCAAGCATCGAAGCGTGACGAGCTATTCACCCCCCCCCCCCTCCCCTCTAGCTACAAATCAACCCTAACACCCTTCACAACAGGTCAGATATGAGTTGTCTCATCTAAAACATGCTTTGCAATCCCAAAATCTATAATCTACATGAAACGAAGATTTAGGTCAACAGTCGAGCGATGAGGAGGTCAGAGAGAGGTGGCGAGGAGGCGGAGAGTCGAGCGACAAGGAGGAGAAGGTGAGGAGGAGGGGGAGACTCGAGTGGCGAGGAGGAGGCAGAGACTCGAGCGGTGAGGAGGAGGGCAGAGACTAGAGTTGCATGAGGAAGGCGGAGAGTTGCAACAGGTTTGGGAAAGAAATAAAAGAACAAGAAATAAAAGAATCAGGCTGAAATAAAAGAAAAAGGAAAAATAAAAATAGTGATTCTTGTAACTTCATTTGTAGCGTACCACACGGTGTTGATAATAAATGGATGTATTAGTAGCGTTTTAATTTTTTGCATATCGTCATTATTATTTATTATTCACAGTGCATGTTAATATGCATGCCATTAATAATAATATTAATGGCATGAATTTCATTAATGTGCATTGTTAATGCCTCTTTTTTTCCTTCAAGTTTATGTTATTAATAGCGTACATCAATATACATGCCATTAATAATAGTATTAACGATGTACTTTTAATGTGCGATGTTAATAGCACGCCGCGGAAAAGTATTTTTGTTATAGTGCTTACAAAGGCATTCTGTGGTCGAAAAATACTGTTACCAGTTGACTGGTACCCTGATTTTAGCTCAATCAATATTTCTGATCCGATTTTAGAAATACACCAATAATTCGACAGACATCTAAAAATTCCTAAATTTTATAGAGAGGTCTATTTTACCCATATCTACTTGGGGGGGAATACATTTAAAAATGTATCTATCACCAATCCCAAGATTTACATAAAATCCAATACTAGTTAAATGATTCAATTAAACCTTGATCTAAAATCCTAGTTTTGGCTTCCTCTTGATGTATTTGACCATACCAACCCTCAATGCATTCCTAGTATTGGTTTATATGACATCTATACATCCAAAACTAATTACCATGTAATATGACCCCAATGTCAAATTTCCATGCATGAACTACATCCTAATTGTGATAATTCCTAGGTTTGAAACTCAAGTCTATCTTCAAACCACTTGACACACTCCATGATCCATCTAGAATTCCAAGTAATATCCAGTTGAGATTCATTGGTCATGGATCCAAATTGACTCTTTGAGCTCCCACTAGATCTCTTAACCTTAGTCACCTCCCTTGGTGACTTAACTATTGTGGATAAACCACAATGATGCCCCTTAAAAGATTTCCTTATCTTCTTGACCTTGGACACCTCATCCTTACCATAATCATATGCAACCCTAGCATATTTCATCTTATTGGCCTTGGATGATTCTCCCTTGCCATGATCATTTGCTACCCTAGCATATGATCTCTCATTGGCCTTGGAGGAACCCGATCGGTATTTCAACCTCGATCTATTATTGTTGGTCTTTGGCTACCCAACACCATACTTAATCCCTTAGATCTAACATTAAATCTCTTAATAATTTTTTTTTAACTTATCAAGCTTTGCCTTTAAGGCTTGATTTTCCATTTCTAGGTTCCTAAACCTAGAGTCAACATGTCCACCATGGACATTCCTATACCTACCCATTTTTCTAGGCATATGTCTCCCCTTCTTAGGATTAATGCCTTGGTTCTTCATTACCTTCTTCTTCTTAGGTAATGAGAATCTAATATGTCTAGGTATATCATGCATAGGTATCTTAAGGTTATTTCTAACATTTACCCTACTCCTATTATGATATCTAAAATCAAAATTATGCATGGGCAAATAATGATAATCATTATTTCTAACATGCATGGGAGAATAAGAATTTGAATTGTAATTCAAGTTAGGGTATACCTCCCTTACCCTTGAAGCTCCTCCTTGACTCAAGCTCTTCTTCTTCTTCTCTCATTTCTTCAATTACACAAGCTTCTTGATCTCCCGCTTCTTGGGCCATTTGGTGTGATAGTGACCCTTCTCTCCACATGTGAAGCATATGATGCGTAATCTCCTTCCTTGGGTTTCTTTATTCCTACAACCCTTGTTAGTATTTAAATTAACTTAAATGAGTTTAGGAGTTACCTTCTTCTTACCCAATGGACACCTACTCTTGTAGTGCCCCTTCTCCTTGCACCCGAAGCAAGTGATGTTGTCCTTTGACTTCACTTCAGTGGAGGTGCTCACTAGGTTGACTTCCAAGACCTCCTCTTCACTTGTCTTGGATTCTTCTTTAACTCTTTAGGATGTTTCCTGATCCATACTTGCATATGACATTTCTTCATCCTTATCCTCCTCGAAAGTTGAACACATGTCACCTTTCGATTGCTCCTCCTCCATTTGAGCCACTTCATTCCTTTCTTCAGATTTTTATTCTTCTTGTGTAGGCAAAAGTTCTTCCCATGGAACCTTCTTTATCTTGCTTCACAAATCATGGGCGTTCTCATATTCACCTACACGACTCATCATGTCATTAGGTAAAATATTAATTAAAATCAAAATTACCTTTGAATTTACCATTGATCGTGAGGCTTGCTCCTCCGGCCAATATCCTGGTCAGGTTTTCTTCCTTTCTTATCTTTTGGGACTTCGAACAGCTCCTTGACCACCTTCATGGTGTCCCAATCCATATCGAAGAAGACCTCCATCTTCATCATCCAATACGTGATGGCCCATAGACTTCCTCCTTCATACTTCGGAGGTGCTATCAAGTCAGCCATCTTCCTGTAGTTGCTCTTCTCCGGCGATTAGTTTGATGAAGTGTGACTTTGGCTCTGATACCACTTGTTGGGGATTGGTGTCCAGCTAGAAGAGGGGTTGAATAGATGTTGACCCCAAGTTGATCGCTTCCTACGTATTCGTTAGTGCACAGTAGAAAACAAACAAATATGAATACGAATATAAAATATGAAAGCTAAAGGCAAGACAAGAAAGTAAACCAAGATACATGATCATTTACGTGGTTTAGAGATAACTTGCTTCTATTCCATGGCTATTTGTAAGGTGGGCAATCCCTCAATCCTTCGGTGGATTAGCCTCTGGTAAACTCCGGCTATCTTAAGTTTCCTTGTAGGTGGAGAAATCTTACCATAACTTCAACCAAGAGCGCTTGAACACAAAGAAAACCTTGAGAACTTAGTGACTACTAATTAGGGTTAACTACCTCTAATTTTGTCAACTTTAGATAGTCATCCCAAGCTCCATTAAGAGCTTGGAAGAAACAACCTTTCTATTTTTACCGTTACTAGTCAATTGTTCCTTGCACCAGTAGACTGGTGCCTGGCCAACAACTCTCCAACGGTTCTTTACCAATGATTGGTCCTTGCACCAATCGACTGATCCCTGCCATTAGAGTATAGAAACTCTCTATGCTCTGCTACAGTCGACTAGTCCAAGTACCAATTGATTGGTAAAATCCTAAACATAGGCTTTCCCTTCCCGAGTATATTTCTCTCGTACTCAGACCCTCACGACTCATTTGACTCTTCTTTGCATCTTTAACCTCTTACCTTCAAGCCTACTTACTTTGGCTCTCGTCCCTCGGATGCATTCAAGCTTGTGGCTCATCCTCTATGTCATCTTTCGCGTATGCCTCGAAGTCCACTATAAGAAATTTGGGATTTCACAACACTTAAAAGACAACATTTTTTTTTAAAAATCGTTGTCTTTTTTTACAACATTTTTAGTAAAAAAACATTGTCTATTGGTGTTTTTTTTGTTCAAATACGGAAAAGTATTATCTATTGATATTTTTTTGGATCAAAGATAACACTTTTAAATTTGGAAAGATCTGAACCGTTGGATGCCACACTATAGAAGAGAGAAGCCTAGGGCTCTCTCTAAAAACAACGCGCGTCTCTTCAAGACATCTCCTCTCTCACGCCTCACACCGAATGCTGCAACCCCTCTTATGCCAAACGTCGACCTCAATCCACCGATCGACGTCCATCCTCCTCCATCTTCACCGTCATCCTACCTTCGATCCACTTCAGCTGCAGGTTCTTGATGTCCACGCCGTCGATCCTCACCGCGCCTGCATCTGTGTCGTAGAATTGTTGTAGCAGCACAACGACCGTTGCATTCTCACTCCTGCTGGTGCCCACCAGCACCACCGTCTGCCCTGCTGGGACCAGAAGGCTGAAGTTCCTCAGCACAGACACCTCCGACCGTGAAGGGTACGCGAACAGGACCGAACCGAACGCCACCTCATTGCGCATCTCCTCCATTTTCAACCCTTTGGGATCCTCCACATCAATTCGTAGATGCCTATTGATTCAAACGAGATTACAAAGAAAGTAAGCTCCTTTTCCTATCTTTCTTCGCTTAAAGTTTTGATTTTCACTCAATTTCAGCATTTTTTTCTGTTGGAGATTTGGTTCCCCTTTTTGTAGCTCCTTTTCCGCTTTCAGTTCCATGTAATGCTCAAAGAATCGTAGAAAGATTAGTCATTTATATTGTTCCGTGTAGGAATCTTCCCTATTTGGATGGCCTTGGCCCGATGGTCATGGTTAACGCTACTGGTTTTGGCCGAATGGCTTGCTGTTTCCGGTGGAAGAGGTAAAATAACTCTTTTTTATGTCGTAGGAAATTTATAGTTTTTTCTCTGATAAAGTTGAGGAATTAGGTATGATTTTCTTATTTGCAAACCTTTGAATGTCTAGAAAGGCTAGGGTCCTGTTACCTCTGTTGGGCATTTTGTGTGAAAATTGGTATGCTTCTCTTTACATGCTTTTGATTCAAGATTTGTAATACTTGCTCATGTTGGTGAACAGAAATTGCGATCGAGCATGAAAGTAACTATCCTTGCTACAATCAAACTATTAAGAAGATACTTGTGGAATATGCTTCTGCTGTGAGTATCAATGATTATGCCAACATATTCAGATGTTTTCATTTGGGAAACCTTAAGTTCTTGTTTATGCAAGTAAATTCTATGCTTACACACTCAAACATAAAGGTTTTCTAAACTCTCCGTTGTTCTCAAGCTGATCTATTATGATTATATGGCTTTTTCTTGAAGTTAATTCCTGTGTTTCCCATCCTTACTGCATATCTAACATGTTTGCCAAATAATCCTCCCATTATAGCTTCTTATCTCCATAATCCCTTTACTAAAATCATATTAATTTCTGAATTGTTGTTAAGTATAGTGGTAGTAGAAAAGGCAATATGCTTCTTTTGTTGTTATGTAGGAATAGCATATGAGAAAGAAAGATTTACACATTTAATATTGCAAAAAAATCAATGTCGTCGGCCCTATAAATTGGCACTTTGGACTTAGTATCGATGTGGGCATAGAGTGGGAAAGAAAATTATGCTTGTGCATTCTTCTTGATGCCATTGCGATGGCTTGTTTGTTTAAGAATTAATATCTAAGTTGACTCAATAATGACTGTTTATTTTTTAGGCTCAGGAAAATTGTGTTTAGTTGTGGAAGAAAAAGGTTTGACATCCTATAGCTTCACGTTAAGTAGCTATGATAAATATTTTCAAATCACAACTCTCATGGTGTTGCTTCATTTTGTGCACTGTCTTTTCAGATATTTTGAAGGTGAATGGAGGTATTCAGAAACTCCAACTAAACAGCTCGGGTATGGATGATTATAGGAGCAGCAACTACATGCTATGTGACACTGCATCCGAACCTCAAGGGTGTAACAAGAAAGTACTTCGACGAAGAACTATTAAGAAGACTTTGGGATTTAGGCGAGAAAATGGTTAAAACCAATGAGTAAAGAATATTCAAGGCAATAGGATAAGTAGTATCTATCAAGATCCTTTAAGTTCATCCAATAGGATGTAGTCGATAGGAGTAGTTTTGAGTATCTCCTAATTAAAATTTCTTTGTATGCAAGTAATTATGTTTATTATAGAAGTGTAAGGATGATAATTTGTATATCTATCTTAGTTGTTTATTTAATAATATGTTTTTGATTGAAATAGATTTATTTTCATTTATATTTTATTTGTCTTTGGTATTAAAAGATAACATTTTAAAACTTCTTATCTTTGGCTAAAAAAAATAGCACTTTTTTATGTATTGTGGAACTATTGTCTTTGCTAAAAAAGACAATGCTTTTTATGTGTTGTCTTTAACAAAGACAATACTTTTTATGCGTTGTCTTTGTAAAAAATGACAACGCTTTTAAAACATTGCAAAAGCGTTGTCTTTGCTATAAACGATAACGCTTTTAAAGCATTGTCTTTGAGCAGACTTTTAACAACAGTGTTTTGAACAATGCTTTTTTAGCCACATAGACAACACTTTTAAAGCGTTATCTATTAGCTTTTTCTTGTAATGGTCGCTTCCCTTGGCTCTTATCCTTGCTGCCTTATCTACGGTCCCTCGGATGCTCCATCTTTCACCGAACCCGAAGCTATCAACCTAAGTCATATGTGTATTCTGTAAACCTGCACACTTATATGCACATATTAAATACAAGGTAAACTTATCTTAAATCCTTTGTCCAAACATCAAAACACATGACCGCATGGACCATTGAGATTGCTCCAACACATTATAACTTACGTGGTAGACTAGTTCGAGTATATACATTTATTATGTTGTTTACGATTGCATATGATGATATTATTTGTGAGACTGTATATTTTGATCTCTTTACACATTTGACCATGCACTACCATTTATGTATTATCTATCAAGTCATTTGGACTTACCACCCTATTGTACTTTATTTTTCTCAAAGAGCATGTAGATTATATGGAGTCGTTTAGAGAATTCTGACTGCTAGTCCCACATCACATTTGAGAATGATTTTCTATGTTATTTCCTTCTTCTTTTTTGGAATTTTGGATTTTAGGCTTGGTTATGCAATAGTTTAACTTGGTTGTGAATTTTAGCCTTGTGGCTACCTTTATTTAGTTATGTGGTTTGTTGTGTTAAGAAGGGTCATCTCACAGTCATTTATGTTTTCTATATTTTGCAAGGATTGTGTAAATACCTCTATATTGTTGTTGCTATATCTTATATTTTTCACTGTCTATTTATGTCTGTGTGGTGGACTCATATCATGTTGTATCGTACATTGTCACTAAGGGGTACCGTCTATTATGTCGGACAAGTATATCCCTAGTGTGTGACATTAACACCTAAGGTTATTCTCAAAATGAGAACACATTCCTACATTCTTATTTTATGAAGAACCACTCCACTCTAGGAGCTTACCTAAACTTACTCACTAAACATTCAGTCCTTTGGACCTATATGGACTTCTTTGGCTCAAGATCTGATCATCGACCTACCAGAGCTTTCTCCTAACTTGATATTTGGTCTTCTTTGACTTATAGAGTCCATCTTACTAGATGCCCAGTCCACTCATCCATATGAACTTCCTATATGATGTCCTTGATCTGCTAAAACTTCCACTATCTAGTATCCAGTCGAGCTGACCTACTAAGATTTTCCAGATTAAACTACTTGCACATTTGATCAATCCATTTGATCATAATAAGACTTAATCTTGAATCTTTGCCAACATCAAAACTCATGTTCAATTATGGTACTCCTTGTAATCTCCCCTTTTTGATATTTGACAACCTACTTTGAAGTTAAGTTAAATTAATAATATTTTTTTATTTTCAAAAACTCCCCTAAATTTAAACTTACTGAGGTTTTTTTTAAAGAAAAGTTCAAATTTTCAATACTTAACTTTTAACCTCATTTCTCCCCCTTTGATAGATATAAAAAATAAGGGAATTAGTGCACAAGCATATTTGAAACAAATTTCTAATACATTTTCAATAATTTATTTTAATCAAAATACTTTTTCAAAAATATTTTTGAATTTAAAATGTATTGTTCAAAAATATTTTTATGGTAATAATGTATTTTCAAAAATATTTTTAAGGCAATAATGCATTTTCAAATATATTTTTAAAATCATAATGCATTGTTCAAAAATATTTTTAAGGTAATAATGCATTTTCAAAATATTTTTAAGTCAATAATGTATTTTCAGAAATATTTTTAATCTCAAAAATGAATTTTTAATGATAAATATTTTTCAAGATATTTTTTAAAAGTATGCTAAGTCAAAAGAGATATGTAGAGAGTTAGAAAAATAAATTTTCAAAAAGTATATTTTGAAGAATAGGAAATAGTGTGTACTCAAAAATTATTTTTAAAGAAGAGGGTATCATTAAAATAATTTTTAAAAATATTTTTGAAAGGATTTTCAAAATATTTTTCAAAGGAAAAATCGAAAGAAATTTTTAAAGAAATTTTTAAAATATTTTTTAAAGGAAAAATTAAAATATTTTTGAAAAATAATTTTGAAAATATAGACACCCCTTAACTTGATACTCTCTTAGGACATTTAATAAGTGTTTTGCAATAAAATATTAATGTTTGCAATCATTTAACTTAAGCAATTTTTAAAAGTAAACATATCAAAATGATTTTAAAAATATTTTTTAAAATAAATCATCTATTAAATTATCATTATCAAAATGTCTAAGTTTAGTTTTAAGTCGATTATTAAATTCCTAGCTTTCTCTAAGTTAATCAAGTTAAGTGATAGATTCTAAAGAATTATTAATGTGATGGATCACTCAACTTAATCAATGTTCAACTCAGATTTATGATGATGTACTAATATAAATATATGAAATCTAGGCTTGAACCTAAACATTTCACACTATTTAAGTGTCTCAATACATAGCAAGATAACCTTAATGCACTTGTAAGATGTTGACTTCTTACATCTATAGGTTTATGCTGTCTATGATATAACCTTAGCTAGTTCCAAATTTATTGAATTTTTATAAAAGTAACAAAAATAGAATTTTCATTTAAAAAAATAAATTTTTTTTATAAATAGAATTTTTATACCAGTAGTATGCACCGAAGAGATCAGTGACCTGCTAAGTGAGATTCTGATAACACACCGTTTGGATGCCTCCCATTAGTCCCGATCAGAGAAGAACGTTACAATGAGAACTAAATAGGTAAAAATCTATGAATTCTTAAGGTTTTCAAATGAAGTGTACTTCTGTTGGTTGCCTCCTGGTGGTGGCGCCCAATCCGGACCCTACTTGTGGTGGTACGGGTCGCTACTCTAAGAATGAATTGACCAGAAGGGCGTCGCTGGTTGATCTGCTGCTTCTCGTCGCTGGTTGATCTACTAGAGATGACACAAGTAGTGAAGGCAACGATGCCCCAGGGTGCAGAACCGCTGACAAT
Source organism: Zingiber officinale (assembly GCF_018446385.1). NCBI lineage: Eukaryota > Viridiplantae > Streptophyta > Magnoliopsida > Zingiberales > Zingiberaceae > Zingiber > Zingiber officinale. The sequence goes on along the minus strand of NC_055987.1, from coordinate 60,121,690 downwards.
CAAACTTAAGAAATCGTCGAATATGTGGCAGCTCAACCAGTGGTGAGTTGGACGTCGCCGAAACTGTCAAGATATGGTGGCAACACACCAGATGACGTGGTGAGGGAGAGGCCGGGGATGAAGAAAGAGCACTATCGATGATGGATTGCTCGTGTGAGAGGGGAGAAGGAAGGAAGATCAGGTTTGGTTCGCGTGAGAGGTGAGAGCTAGCCCTTTATAATTGGCTACCTATGGTTAATGCAATTAAATCCTAAGTTAACTCCTTAATTAACTCCCACATTAAATGAGTATTCCAAATATGCTCTCCTAAATCCATCCGCTTCATCCCCTTAAACGCTTCATATAAACTATATTTAAATCCCAAAAGTTTTCTAAAAATTTTTAAAAAATCCAATAAAATTATTTCTCTATTATTATTATTATTATTATTATTATTATTATTATTATTATTATTATTATTATTATTTTGTCGTACCTTACATCCTCCCCCACTAATCAAAATTTGGTCCTCAAATTTACTACTTACCCGTAATAAGCAAGCAATAGTATGTAAACTCCTACCAATTACTGAAATAAACATTACACACCTCCAGTAAACAAGTGTGGATATCTAGCTCGGATCTCATCTTCCAACTCCCAGGTTGCTTCCTCATTCGAGTGGTACTGTCATCTGACTTGATGAGTCAGATTGTTTTATCCCGTAACTGGCGCTCTTTGCTATCCAGAATCTGTACAGGAACCTCCTCATAGGATACATCTGGATGGAGTGCAATTGATACATCTATGAGAATATGCGAAGGGTACGATACCAACTTTCTCAATATGGATACGTGGAATACATGATGCACCCCGGTGAGTGATGGTGGTAGCGCCAGCCGATACGCTACCTCACCTATCCTCTCGAGAATATGGAAGGGCCCAATATAGCGATGAGCTAACTTACCCTTCAACCTAAACCTTTTAACCCCTGTTTTAGGAGACACCCACAAAAACACATGATCATTAACAGAAAACTCCAGAGGTCTTCGCCTTCGATTTGCATAACTTTTCTTATGATCATGAGCTTCTAACAACCTGCGCCTGATAGTGCGAACCAACTCTGCATCACGCTAAATGCTTTGTGGTCCCAAGATTTGTGGTTCCCCAACTTCTTCCCATAAGGTGGGAGATCTACATGCTCGGCCATACAATGCTTCGTAAGGTGCCATTTATATTGCTGAATGATAGCTATTATTGTAGGCAAATTCCACTAGGTGTAAATGATCCTCCCAACTACTTTTGAAATCCATGACACATGATCTCAGCATGCCCTCTAATGTCTGTATAGTACACTCTGACTGACTATCTGTCTGAGGGTGGGAAGATGTACTGAATCGTAACTCTGTACCCATAGCCTGCTGTAGGCTCTGCCAGAACTATGAAGTGAACCGTGGATCCCTGTCCGAAATAATACTCAGGGGTACACCGTGAATTCGAGTGATCTCTCTACAATACAACACCACTAGCCAATCCAAAGAGTCTGTCTTATGGATCAGTAGGAAATGAGCAGATTTAGTTAACCGATCAATGATTACCCAAATTACATCGTGTGCTCTTCGTGTCTTGGGTAACCCCACAACGAAATCCATTATGATATGCTCCCATTTCCATTCTGGTAAATGTATCTTTTGGAGTAATCTAGATAGCCTCTAATGTTCGGCCGTCACTTGCTGACACACAAGACATCGATCAACAAAATCTGCAATATCCTTCTTCATGCCTATCCACCAATATGAACATCTTAGATCCCTATACATGCATGTGCCCCCTAGATGTATCGCAAATCTAGATCGATGAGCCTCCTGGAGTAGGTCTTCCTTAATCGAATGTGTCTCAGAACACACAATATTCCCTGGAAATACAGAATTCCATTCTCATCACAAGAAAAACCCTATCTGCCATCCTGAGAAAACTCTATTACATAAAAATTGCAAATGCTGATCAGTAACCTGAGCTTCCTTAATCCGCTCGATAATAAGTGACAGGGCAACCATAGATATTAGAATACCTTGCTTCATCTGACCTTGCTCCACTAATCCCAGATCAGAAAATTACTGTACCAATTCTGTAACTATCACTCAGTGACTAGCAAGAACTCCTCGGGATTTTCAACTCAAAGCATTAGCTACCACATTGGCTTTCCCTGGGTGATAGTTGATTGTACAATCATAATCCTTCAAAAATTCCATCCATCTCCTCTGTCTCAGATTCAATTCCTTCTGAGAAGATAAATACTTAAAACTCTTATGATCTATGAAAATCTCAAAAGTAATCTCATATAGATGATGTCTCCAAATTTTCAACGAAAATATGATAGCCGCTAATTTTAAATCATGAACTAGATAATTCTTCTCATGCTCCTTCAATTGACAAGAGACATATGCAACAACTTGCCCATGCTGCATGAGTACTACACCTAACCCATGCAATGATGCATTTATGAATAGGGATGTAAATGAACCAAATGGTTTGCGAGCTATTCGGAACTCAATTCGGTAAAAAGCTCGTTCGAGTTCGTTCGTTTATCTTATCGAGCCGAGCTCGAGCTCAATTTCGAGCTCGACAGTTTTATCGAGCCGAGCTCGAGCTTAAGGATATTCGACTCGTGAGCTCACGAACATGTTCATTTATAGGCTCACGAGCCAAAAAAACGAGCCTTAAATTGAGCCAAAAAATGAGCTCTAAAACAAGTCAAAAAAATGAGCTCTAAAATGAGTCTTAAAATGAGCTTTAAAATGAGCCAAAAAATGAGCTCTAAAACGAGCCAAAAATGAGCTCTAAATGAGCCTGAAAACGAGCCCGAGCTCGCTTAATGAGTTAGGCTCGTTAACTTTGATAATCGAGCTAATAACGAGCCGAGCTCGAACTGTTCGCGAGCTTGATAATTCTAAAATGAGTCGAGCTCGAGCCTTGTGATAAAAGCTTGATTCGAGCTCAAGCCGAGCTCGAGCCCGAATATAACTTAAATGAGCCGAGCTAGAGCCTAATACTGTTTGGCTTGGTTTAGCTCATTTACATCCCTATTTATGAACAGTACAAAGCCATCATCACCAAAAGGAAGTACTAATATAGGTGTGGCAATGAGTCTTTGCTTGAGTTCCTCAAAACTCATCTCGTAAGACTTTATCCAACCAAACTTCACTCCCTTTTTGGTCAGCTAAGTCAAAGGCAGAGCTATGTTAGAGAAACCCTCAACAAATATCTGGTAATACCTAGCCAGACCGAGGAAGCTACGAACCTCCTGTACTGACTTTGGCTGCTCTCAACTGGTAATCACCTCTATCTTCTATAGGTCCATAGATATGCCTCTGCTGGAGACAATGTGTCTTAGAAATCCCATAGAAGGTAGCCAAAACACGCATTTGCTGAACTTCACATAGAGATGTTCTCACCGAAGCATCTCCAAAATCATACGAAGATGTTGTCCATGTGTAGGACCGTTGGATTCGATAGAGGGGGGGTGAATATCGATTCGAGAAAACAAGAGTTTAAGCGCAGCGGAAAAAGATAAAGTAGACACAAATATTTTTACTTCGTTCGGAGCCTGTGACGACTCCTACTCGAAGGCCCGTGGTCCTTGACCACTTTCGTTGGGCAATTACTAGCAGATCGAAATATGATTACAGAAAAAGTACAGGAGATGCTAGTAATAATAAAGCAATACCGACAAAGAAAAAATTAAACAAAAACCGGAAGAGCACTTTTGTCGGAGCGTCGTTGACGTCGCACTTGAACGTCGAGCAGCAAGATCAGCAGAAGAGTTCTCAGTCAAAGTTCATTTTGAAGCTCCTGTCTGGGGCTTCTTTTATATGCTGTTCCGGGCGCCTAGATCCCGGGCGCCTGGAGTGTGACGTAACATCTCAAATCAAGATGCTCCACGTAGCGACGAGGTGTCTAGATAAAATTCGCCTTCCGGGCGCCCGGACCACCTTGTTTCAGAAAGACTCCTTTTTCCTGCAAAACAAGGTTAGTCCGAGGCAAATATATATCCTGTAAAACAAATGGTTAGCACAGTTAAAGTTCAACAGATAGATAAAGAGAGTATGACTTAGATTCCGTCTTTCCGAGACCGGAATCTAGTCACGATCTCGACTTAGACATCCGAAATGGATCTAAGCCGGATCGACGCCTAATGTCCCCTTCCCGGGAACGCGTCCTTACAGTCACTCCCCTCCAGTGACTTACCTCACTTACCTGCCAGACGTCCGGTCAGCCCGTCGACCCGTCTGGACTTCTCGCCTAGAGTCTGGTCAGCCCGTCGACCTGCTTGGACTTCTCGCCAGCTATCCGGTCAGCCCGTCGACATAGCTGGACTTTTCCTGCACACTTGATCAAAGTGTCAGACAACAACACAACTAACTTAACCTATTTGTCATTCATCAAAACCTGGGTTAGACCGTTAGTGCTACCCGCACCAACAATCTCCCCCTTTTTGATGGAATGACAACCTGGTTAAGTTAGTGAAAGCATATGTACGAAACAACATGCATTTGTGTGGTTTTGAAGTCAGTTTGTGTTTTCAAATTGGTTTAGCTAACTTAACCACCTAACCCTCCTCCCCCTTTGGCATTCATCAAAAAAAAAAACAAGGGTAAACAATCATAGTGTAGAGTTACTGAATAACACTTAAACAATCATAGGTCAGAATTTAAGGACAAAAGTACAATTTTTCAATCCAAGAAAAGATCAAGTTGACTTGGGGGAGTATAAAGTTTTGAAAACTTGTATAAAGCAGTAGTTTTTAGCTTTTAGAAAAATTTCAAGATTTAAATTTTCAAACATAAGTGTATATTTTCAAAATTAAGGAAAATGAGTTTGAGAAGCTTAGTTTGTAAACTAATTTTTTCGTAAAATTTAATCTTGCAATCAAATTTTAAGAACTAGATTCAGGACAATATTCAAAGTAAAGTTAAATTGAATTTAAATCTTTACTTTTAGTTTTCAAAGGATATTGGTAAAAGTAAGATCATATTTTTAGAATGTTTTTGTAAAATTTGTTTTTCAAAATCAAATTTTCAAAGTTCAAAACCTTTCAAACTTTCAAATTTTTGTAAAAAATTTCACAATTTTTAAACAAGGTGTTTTTAAACTTTGATTTTCAAAATTAAGTTTAAAATTCAATTTGGAAAACTAAAGTAGTTTTATTTCTCCCCTTGAATTTGATATTTAACTTTAACCAGCTGTCTAACCAATTAGGTACTAACTAACTATCAAAAGATAGTAGCTTTCACTTGGTTAGTCAGATTAAGTTAATTATAATCAATCAGTGTTTGACTTGACTGATGAACTTTAATCTGATTAATATCTGAATTGTATTTAACGTCCAGACTTATGCTGATGCACTGAAATAAGCATCTTAAGTCCAGACAGTTGGCCTATGCATCTCACCCCTTTCTATGTTTATCAAACACAAGCAAGGTAAACCTAAGGTGTTGGTGAGATGCTCAAAAACTAGTCCTATGGATACATGCTTTCTAAGGATTCAAAACTAGTCTAAGGCCAAAACTGTTTTTGAAAATCTAAAAATGGAAAGTTTGAAAACAAACAAGTTTAACCTATAAGTTGGTAAAATCATTTTTGAAAGTATTTTTGAAAGATCCTAGTCTATTAAGCACATCCCTAATTTTCGTCGTAAGTTGCTAAATTCACTTTCAGGGAGAGGTTTTGTAAAAATGTCAGCTAAATTTGATTTGGACTCAATGTACTTGAGTTCAATGTCGCCTTTAGTAACATGATCCCTGATGAAGTGGTGTTTAATTTCAATATGTTTGGTTCTTGAATGATGCACAGGATTCTTGGTTAAGTTAATTGAACTTATATTGTCAATTAATACTTTTACATTTGTGATATTTAAGTTGAAATCTTTTAGAGTATGCATCATCCATAATATTTGTGCAACACATTCGCCTATAGCTATGTATTCTGACTCAGTTGTAGACAGAGCAACACAATGTTGCTTTCTACTAAACCAGCTAACAAGTGATGAACCTAATAATTAGCATCCACCACTTGTGCTTTTGCGGTCTAATTTGCATCCAGCATAATCTGAGTCAGAATACCCTATTAGTTCAAAATTACTTGTCCTAGGATACCAGATTCCTACATTTGTTGTTCCTTTAAGATATCTAAAGATTCTTTTAACCTGTGTCAAATGGGATTCCTTAGCACAAGTTTGGTATCTAGCACACATACTAACTAAAAATAAAATATCAGGTCGGCTTGCAGTTAGGTACAGTAGGCTACCTATTGCACTTCTATAATATTTTAAGTCAACTGGTTTTCCATTTGGGTCACTATCTAAGATTGTGTTTACAGCCATCGGTGTTTTTATTTCTTTTGTATTTTCCATTCCGAATTTTTTTAAGTAATTCTTTGGTGTATTTATGTTGAGAGATATAGTTTCCTTCATTTGTCTGTCTGATTTGTAATCCTAAGAAATAGGTTAGTTTTCCCACTAAGCTCATTTCAAACTCTTTTTCCATTAGATTAATAAATTCTTCTAAAAATTCTGAATTTGTTGAGCCAAATATTATGTCATCCACGTATATTTGTGCAATAAATATGTTTGTATTTAATGATTTGACAAACAAGGTTGGGTCAATTTGACCTTGTTTGAATCCTTTAGATGTTAGGTAAGATGTTAGCCTCTCATACCACGCCCTGGGTGCTTGTTTAAGTCCATATAAGGCTTTCTTTAATTTAAAAACATAATCAGGGTGTTCTAAGCTTTCAAAACCAGGAGGCTGACCTACATAAACTTCTTCTCTGATTAGTCCATTAAGAAAGGCAGACTTAACATCCATTTGGTATAGTTTAAATCCCTTATGGGCTGCATAACTTAGTAACATTCTAATGGATTCTAATCTGGCTACTGGGGCATATGTTTCGTCATAGTCAAGTCCTTCAACTTGACTAAATCCTTTGGCAACCAGTCTAGCCTTATTTCTAGTAATTTCCCCAGTTTCACTTAGTTTGTTTCTGAATACCCATTTTGTTTCTATTATTTTCTTATTTTTAGGTGGTGGGACTAGGTCCCAGACCTCATTACGCTCAAATTGGGCTAGTTCTTCTTGCATAGCTATAATCCAATCTGGGTCTAGTAGGGATTCATCCACAGTTTTAGGTTCAATTTTTGAAATTAATGAGATTTGACTTAGGTTTCTAAAGGATGATCTGGTTTGAACTCTTAAGTCTGGGTCACCAATTATTTGATCAGTTGGATGATTTGGGTTTACCCTTATTGTTTTAGGAGGTTGATTCTCTTGATGTTGTTCCTCGTCTTCATGATTTAGAGTTTGGTTGGTTTCTGGAACAAACTCTGGGGGTTGTGTAGGTTCTATGTCTTGTTTAGTTTCTTTAAATTTTACATTAGTAGTTTCTTTAATTTTTAAGGTAACTTTATTATAAATTCTGTAGCCTCTACTGTTTAGGGAATATCCTACAAAAATTCCATTTTCAATTTTAGAGGTGAATTTTCCTAAGTGTTCTCTTGTATTTAAGATAAAAACTGGGCACCCAAATACCTTAAAGTATTTTATGTTTGGTTGTTTATTATAAAATATTTCGAAGAAAGTTTTGTTATGAGTTCTATTACATAGCAGGCTGTACTAACGGCTTCTGCCCAAAAGTATTTAGGTAGGTTATACTCATTTAACATTGTTCTAGAAGCTTCAAGTAAGGTTCTATTTTTTCTTTCTACAATTCCATTTTGTTGGGGGGTTTTAGGGCATGAGAACTCATGATGGTAACCGTTTTCTAGACAAAAACTGTTAAAGTTGTGATTTTTAAATTCTCCCCCATTGTCACTCCTAATTCTTTTAATTTTAATATCTTTTTCGTTTTCAATCTGTTTACAAAAATTTGTAAGAATTTCAAAAGTTTCATCTTTATGTTTTAAGAATTTTACCCAAGTAAACCTAGAGTAATCGTCTATAATTACTAAACAGTATAAGTTTCCATTAATGGATTTGACTCCATGGGAGTCAAAAAGATCTAAATGTAGAAGTTCTAAGATTGAGTTAGTTTGTGGTTGATTTGTTTGTTTGTGGGTTGACTTAGTTTGTTTTCCTTGTTGACAAGCATTACATATAGTTGAATCTAAGTTAGGTAACTTCGGTAAGCCTTTTACAAGTCCATTTAGTTTACTTATATTTCTAAAGTTGGTGTGAGACATTCTCCTATGCCATAACCAAGTTTCTTCTTTTTGTGTTAAATAACACTTAATGGAAGAAATGGTTAAGTTGATGACATAGATGTTGTCTTTTCTAAAACCTTTTAGGCTTATGGTAGGATTATCTAGATGTTTGATTGAGCATTCTGTAGATAGAAACTTGACCTTATACCTAGTATCACACAATTGACTTATACTTAGAAGATTATATTTAAAGTTTTCAACAAGTAAGACATTTGTAATTATAAAGTCTGATTTTAATTCAATATTACCTATACCAATTACCTTGAGTTTGCCGTTGTTTCCAAAGGCAACTGTTCCTAGGCTTTTGTAAGTGAGTTGAGTGAACTTGGTGTGATCTCCAGTCATATGTTTGGAGCAACCACTGTCCAAAATCCACTTGGTTTCCTACAGTAAGTAGGATTTTGAAGTTAGTCTTTCGAGCATGCATTAATTTAAGTTTAAAATTAAGATTTTGAGATTAATTTAAGTTTTAAAATTGAAATTTTGAAATTAATTTAAGTTTTAAAATTAAAAATTTGAAATTTCGAAATTAATTTAAGTTTTAAAAATTAAAATTTTGAAATTAATTTAAGTTTTAAAATTAAAAATTTGAAATTAATTTAAGTTTTAAAAATTAAAATTTTGAAATTAATTTAAGTTTTAAAATTAAAATTTTGAAATTAATTTAAGTTTTAATTAATTTAAGTTTTAAAAATTAAAATTTTGAAATTAATTTAAGTTTTAAAAATTAAAATTTTGAAATTAATTTAAGTTTTAAAATTAAAATTTTGAAATTAATTTAAGTTTTAAAAATTAAAATTTTGAAATTAATTTAAGTTTTAAAATTAAAATTTTGAAATTAATTTAAGTTTTAAAATTAAAATTTTTGAAATTAATTTTTAAGTTTAAAAATTGAAATTTTGAAATTAATTTAAGTTTTAAAATTAAAATTTTGAAATTAATTTTAGTTTTAAAAATTAAAATTTTGAAATTAATTTAAGTTTTTTAAAAAAATTTTGAAATTAATTTAAGTTTTAAAAATTAAAATTTTGAAATTAATTTAAGTTTTAAAATTAAAATTTTGAAATTAATTTATGTTTTAAAAATTAAAAATTTGAAATTAATTTATTAAGCCTTATTCATCTCACCCGATCTATATTATCAATCAAGGAATCCTATGATTTTGTGAGATGAAATTGGTTTGATTACAGAGCTTTGGTTTAACTTGTGTTAGATTCAGACTTAGCTTTGGTTTCCACAAATAGGCATTCTTCGAATAAATTTCTAAGCTTGGTGAGTCACAAGGACATCATTAGAAGTAACCAACCTTTCGAGGTTTTCTGAATAGTCCTATCCACGGAACTTAGTACTACATCTTGGTCTAACTGGTTAGGATTCGTTTAAGGGTAGCTTCGGTCAGTTCCACTTGGCCAAATGCACCAGATCGAAACCATATCTTTCTAGACATGCGATGCCCAAGTTTCCCTAACGTACTATCATCCAAAAATTTCACCAGTACCATGATTCAAGTTAAACTTGGTCTCTAATTAACTAATCCTAATTACCCTGCCGGGTTGGTAAATTTTGGGTTACCCTATCGGGTAAGTTAGTTTTGGAGGTGCCAGCTATTCTGGAGCCTCCCCCTGAATTATTGGCCATTAATTTAAGTTTTGATTTTAGGCTTGTGTCGATTCTTTTTATAGTTATAGTTAACTTGGTGATAATTTTGTTGTTTTTTAAACTGTTTAGATTTTGAATTTGATTTAGGTTTGTATTTTGGATTTTGGTTTGGTTTATTTATATAATGTATTTTTTCTTTATGTATATAATATTGATTAAGTCCTACTTGCGTGGTTAGACACGCTTTCGGAACCCAAGCTAGATTGATTGACTTGTATTGGGTTATTAATGATTTGAAGGTTTTATTTGAATTCGACTTATATCCTAATCCGGTTTTATTATAACATGCTTTTTGATTATTTAGGATTAAGTCTAAATTTTTTGATCTTGTTGTGAATTTTTCTAACATCTCCTTTAAATTGTTTATTTCATTTTTTAATGATAAATTCTCCTCCTCAAGTGTTAGATCTTGAGTTGGATTTGAATTTTTTAATTGTTCCTTGAGGTTTTGATTTTCCTTAAGAAGTAATTTGTTTTCATTTTCTACTTTGGTTAATTTACTATTTAAACAAGAAATGATTCTAAAGAACTTTTTGTTTAAATTAAGATATACCTCATTCGAGCCTTCGGAAACGAGTACGGACTCGTGGCTTGTTTCGGGTTCAGACCCGTCGTCATCTTCCGACTCGTTATCTGTTTCGGCTTCGCGGGCCATCAGTGCGAGGTGGCTCTGATGTTTCTGCTCTTCTTCCTCTGATTCGTCCGAGGAGTCGTCCCACGTTGCTTTGAGTGCTTTCCTTTTTGTTGGTTTTGGTTTGTCGAACTTTAGTTTTGGGCATTCGTTCTTGTAATGTCCCTTTTTGTTGCACCGTAGCAAGTCACGTTCTTTTGTTCTGAGGGAGAGCTGATCTTTTGAAGATCCTTTTTGCTGAAGCTCCTCTTTTTCCTGGTGAACATTTTTCTTACCAAGTTCACCAGGTGTTCTTCGTTTTCGGAGTCTTGGTCAGATTCTTCTTCAACTTCAGGCTTGCTTTTCTTGGAGGAACCTGCAAATAAGGCTACACCTTTCTCGGCTCCAGCATTAGTTTGTTCGTGTAATTCTAATTCACAAAACAGCTCATCCAATTTTAATTTAGAAAGATTCTTAGAAATTTTGTAGGCATCCACTATTGATGCCCACAAACTATTACGTGGAAAAGCGTTTAGAGCGTACCTTATTAAGTCTCTGTTCTCCATTTGATGGCCTATTGCATGAAGCCCGTTGAGGATGTCCTTGATCCTCGCGTGTAGTTGATTCGCTGTTTCTCCTTCCTGCATTTTTATATTAAAAATTTTATTTAGAAGCAGGTCTCGTTTTGTTACCTTAGCGTCGCTTGTTCCCTCGTGCAGTTCGATCAGCTTGTCCCATAGTTCTTTAGCGTTTTTGTGTGGACCGACTCGGTTCAGTTCTTCTCTTGTCAATCCGCACTGTAGAGTGTTGATCGCTTTATTTTCTGTTGATGCTTTTTTCTTGAGATCTGCTGTCCAGTCTTCAGGATCCACTAGATTCCCGGCGTTGTCCACTGGAATTTTATAAGGTTTCATAATGCTCATCCACTGGTCGAAGTCTGTCTTGAGGTAGACCTCCATTCGCTTCTTCCAGTAAGGGAAGTCGTCCCCGTTGAAGAGTGGAGGTCGTATTGTGCTGAATCCTTCTTGTTGGGACATTCTGTGCACAGATAAATAACCAAGAAAAAATATCCCAAGACTTGGTCTTGGATTAGTAGTGCGGGAAGAAAAAGATAAAAAAAACTAGATTCGTGTTGCACTAATTTAAATTGATTAGTTAAATATTAATTTATCGAAACACCAGTTTTAAAATTAATTAAAAAAATTCACCCCTGTCTGATTGGTGGTTGCACCAAATCAGAGCGGTACTTGCTCTGATACCACTTGTAGGACCGTTGGATTCGATAGAGGGGGGGGTGAATATCGATTCGAGAAAACAAGAGTTTAAGCGCAGCGGAAAAAGATAAAGTAGACACAAATATTTTTACTTCGTTCGGAGCCTGTGACGACTCCTACTCGAAGGCCCGTGGTCCTTGACTACTTTCGTTGGGCAATTACTAGCAGATCGAAATATGATTACAGAAAAAGTACAGGAGATGCTAGTAATAATAAAGCAATACCGACAAAGAAAAAATTAAACAAAAACCGGAAGAGTACTTTTGTCGGAGCGTCGTTGACGTCGCACTTGAACGTCGAGTAGCAAGATCAGCAGAAGAGTTCTCAGTCAAAGTTCATTTTGAAGCTCCTGTCTGGGGCTTCTTTTATATGCTGTTCCGGGCGCCTGGATCCCTTCCGGGCGCCTGGAGTGTGACGTAACAGCTCAAATCAAGATGCTCCACGTAGCGACGAGGTGTCTGGATAAAATTCACCTTCCGGGTGCCCGGACCACCTTGTTTCAGAAAGACTCCTTTTTCCTGCAAAACAAGGTTAGTCCGAGGCAAATATATATCCTGTAAAACAAATGGTTAGCACAGTTAAAGTTCAACAGATAGATAAAGAGAGTATGACTTAGATTCCGTCTTTCCGAGACCGGAATCTAGTCACGATCTCGACTTAGACATCCGAAATGGATCTAAGCCGAATCGACGCCTAATGTCCCCTTCCCGGGAACGCGTCCTTACAGTCACTCCCCTCCAGTGACTTACCTCACTTACCTGCCAGACGTCCGGTCAGCCCGTCGACCCGTCTGGACTTCTCGCCTAGCGTCCGGTCAGCCCGTCGACCCGCTTGGACTTCTCGCCAGCTATCCGGTCAGCCCGTCGACCTAGCTGGACTTCTCGCCAAGCGTCCGGTCAGCCTGTCGACCCGCTTGGACTTCTCGCCAGCTATCCGGTCAGCCCGTCGACCTAGCTGGACTTTTCCTGCACACTTGATCAAAGTGTCAGACAACAACACAACTAACTTAACCTATTTGTCATTCATCAAAACCTGGGTTAGACCGTTAGTGCTACCCGCACCAACACCATGTTCCTCCTCTGATCGAGAATATATCAAAATATCATCGATGAATACAATGACAAAGTGATCCAGGAACTCAAGGAATACCCTGTTCATCAAATCCATGAAAATCGCTGGAGCATTGGTAAGTCCAAATGGCATTACTAAAAATTCATAGTGCCAATATTGAGTACGAAACGGTAACTTCTGTATATCGGTATCCCTCACTTTGAGCTGGTGATAGCTTGAGCACAAGTCGATCTTTGAATATACACAAGTATTCTTGAGTTGATCAAATAGATCCTCTATATGTGGTAGTGGATATTTATTCTTAATGGTCACCGCATTCAGCTGCCAATAATCGATGTATAATCTCAGCGATCCATCCTTCTTCTTCACGAAGACTACCTCCCCATGATGTAACGTTGGGATGGATGAATCCTTTATCTAACAACTCCTATAGCTGAATCTTTAGCTCCTCCAATTCTTTTGGTGCCATACGATACAGAGTCTTTGATACCAGTGCAGTACCCGGAATCAACTCAATTGTAAACTCTACTTGCCTTTTTAGGGGAAAGCCGGGAAGTTCATCTAGAAATACATCCGGGAACTCTCGGACTATAGGGACATCCGAAAGCTGAGATATGCAATCCTGCTCAACCTTGATCATGGATAATAAATATCCCTAACAACCCTAGGATAATAATCTCTGAGCTTGCAATGCTGAAATAATAGAAATATCATCATCTTTGGTACCCAAAAATACCCAAGATGGTTAACCTAGAGGTCTAAATGTGACCACTCTTGCACTACAGTCGATGGTGGCATAATTCATGGTCAACTATTCCATACCCAAAATGATGTCAAATTACAACATATCTAATACCTGTAGATCCACCATAAGTGTCTGACCCTCGAAATCCAATGGACATCATTTGACCTCCTGGCTGATGTTTAATATCTCGCTTGATGGAAGAGATACCATTAACCCATGCGTCCGACGCATCGGCAATCTACAGATCTTACCAAGAAATACTCGAGAAATGAAAGAATGGGAACTACCAGTATCTATCAATAATTCAGCAAGTAATGCATAAATAGAAATCATACCCTGGAAGATTGATCCCTCAGCCTGCTGTGCCTCCTCGAGTGTAATAGCATAAACTTGCCCGACCTCAGAATTCGGTGGTGGCATCCCTGGAGCATACTGGGGCTAGTTCAGTGGGCCAGTAGCTAACTGCTGAGATTGAGGTTGGTACGTCGAGTAAGGTCGAGGTAGAGGAGGTAAGTCCTGCTGTCTTGGATAAATCTGACAATAGGTAGCTACTGTAGGATACTATGCTGTCGCAGGTAACACAGTGTGCTCCTATCCCTGTATGTGATATACTTGTGAATGAGGAAGTCGCAGTTGCTACTGACGGGGAGCACTTTATGGTCCTTTTAGCCATCGAGTCTGAATCCCCTGAGCGGTAATCTTGGTCGCCTCCATCTGAGCCTTCAAAGTGCAATCACGGCTTACTTGTCCTAGAAGCTTACAGTAATAGCATACAACTTAGCCCAATGGACAATTGAGTTTGGTGTGACCATCAATACCATACTGATAACATATAGACCCACTAGATTGATCCTTCTGATTCTGCTGAGAGGGACAAGAAGAACCAACTGACGATTGCCCTATCTTTGGGAATCGATAAGACTCCTCCAAAGTAGCTTGTGACCCATGACCTTTATTTTGCCTTTTCTAACCCTAGTTTTGTTGCTTCTAATTTGAAGTTGCACCTTGAGCCTTTTGTGTATCTTTTTCTCGCTCCTGCGATACATGTCGCTATGTCATCTCAATAACCAAAGCTCAATCTAATGCCTCCCAGTAAGTGTTGGGGGTAAAGCTTGACATCCTGAGATGAATATATGCTGCGAGACCCTAGGTGAACTGATCCAACCGATCGCTATCCTGAGTAATAAGATGAGGGCAAAACTCAGTGCGTCAGTTAAATTCCACATCATACTCCATCACTGATCGTTCACCCTATTTAAGATTCAAGAATTCATGCTGGCGGGCCATACGAAAAGGTGTTGGGAAATACTGTCTCTCAAAAGCATCCTGAAATAGTGTCCAGGTAATATCCTGATCCTCTAATAACGCCTTCTGCTTCTTCCACCAGATAACAACCTGATCCTGCAAATGATATGCTGCTAATTCTGCTTTTTCCTCCTTAGTGCATGTCATGTACTCGAAAGTGTCTTCTAGATTTCCCAACCATAATCGAGCAATCTTAGGATCAAGAACACCATGGAATAAAGTAAATTGGTCCTTCACTGACCAAGCCAATAAGGGTATGCAAGCTTTATCACTCATCCAAGTGGTAGTGGCCAGAGTAGGTACTACTGATGGTACAGCTAGGGAAACCCCCTAAGGTTGGAAACTCTGATCCACTACTGGTGGTATAATAGATAGTTTCCCCTGAGTCCAAAAACCCTAATCACTGGTGGGGCCTTGGAGAGTCTGTCCACGGTTAACAGTCTCAACATCGGTAGGATTCTCAAAAGAATTCGCCTCCTGAGCAACCAGTTCAAGTCTCTCTGACTCAATAGGTCGTTTCTTTAGTCGCCCTGGACCCCGACGATGACCAATGGCTGACCCTTCATGCATCATACCTATTATAGTCAACAACATAGAACAAACAAGGGAATAAAATAATAGATATGTAACTTGCATCCTATAGCTTGGAGATGCCCTACCTCTACTAGGTCCCAAAACTCAAAAAAATCATATCGAGAAAACAAAACATGAAATCCAAAACACAAGAAATAAGCAGCTAAATCTATAGCTTTAATACCAATAAATTGTCATGCCCTAGAGGAGTACCTGCCTGACAAATGGACAACATCTCCTTTGTAATAGTGACAATATGAATCATATTTACAATGCCACACGGCTACTCACAAGCTATAATCAATAGCCCACATGGCTGGAACATACACAACCACGTAGTTATATACACAGCCCACTCTGCTAGAACAAAATGATCACAGCCACGTAGTTGTTTAATAAACAGCCCACACGACTATACTAAAAACACAGCGGAAAATACACGATAAACCCATAAACCAAAACGACACACTGCTAGCTGATTAGGCTTTACACAACAACCATCAGAAACATCAAAAGTAACCACAAGGCCAAACACTAAGTACACAACAAAATTATTACAATGCCAAGTATTTAAATCTAATGAAAAAACTATAAAAGCATAAAGCAAAGTAAAGACCATTCTCCGATATGACGTGGGACTAGCAAACAGGATACTCCAAGCGATTCCACAATCAACTACCTACTACCTGAGGAAAAATAATACACAAACGTGGTGGTGAGTGTGGGTCAGTCAGCAGGTAATAGATAAAATAGTGCATGATCTATATAAAAATATGGAGATCAAAGTATACTGTCTCAGTAGGGAAATAAGAATATGATCATACTGACATAAACAATGCACCTAATCATAACTGGCATAATAAATACACATACCCAATCTGGATCAAATGCCTAAAATCAAGATTGAAAATGACAAAATAAATGCGCATACCATATCTAGGATCAACACATACAATATAACGATCGATAAACTCACCGGGGATCATCAACATATCTGTTTATAACACCTATGCAATATAACCGACAACATATACATGTATAATAAATGATATGTATGAAGCATGACAACCATATGCAACAATCATAGCTCAACCAAGTACAGCATATCACAATCACATGTAACTAGTATCTACTAGATATGTATGTAAATATATCTCCACAAGATGCACAGCGCATCATATGCAAATGTGCATGTATGATCCATGGTCACCCCCGCCACCTCTCAAGACACCATAACCCCTGTATGACCGAGAGGCTTGGGTCCGTGACAATTGTACTACCCTCTAGATATCACTATAGAGTGGTCGAGGTAGATAGTTCGCTAAGTAGTTATCTAACTACATAGCATCAGGATCCTTGACCACCCACATCTCTAGCCTCCTAACTAATGTACCCTCCAGATACCACTACTCAAGAGTGGTCAAGGCTGACAGAGTATAACACTGAGCGGCCAAGTGAGCATGACAGGACTAGCTCCACTCCTAACTTCCACTCTCCCACAGTGGTCGAATGAACAACTATAAATGACTGACAACCCGCTCAACCACAAGGGAGATATTTGATTGTCAGTATATAGTGTAAATGATGGGCATGATGTAATAATCATGATACAAACACAGTCATCATCAATGCAACAACACAATTGACATAAATACTCCCAGTACATGATCCATCAAACACCTATAACTATAGGTACGAGTAGGTCCAACAGGTGTCCACCAAATATCCTATACAGTAAGTAGCCAAACCTAACACGTACACACCTTACACGAATGCAACCTACTGTTAGAGTGTATACTAAAAGTCTAGTTTTTTGTATAAACATTTATTTTAAAATAAGAATCACATTGGTTAAATAACTACATTTATGCTAAGTGTAGTTGTCCATTTAATTTATATTGTAGATAATATAGTGTGAAGAGACACACAGAAGATCATGTTATCAGTTCCTTATAAATTATAAATAGTAGCTCATAACCAAGATGGAATGAGACAAACCATTGGAGTGGTTGTAGTGTAATTTGGTATTAGTTTATCTTGATAATAAAATTACATTAGTACACTATGAGTGTATTGAGCAAGACCATTTGAGATAGTTTCTTTTTGTACTGACTATATAAAAGAACAAAACTTCTATTATTATGGAAGTGTGTACTCTTAATCATGATATAATAACAAGCACGTATACTTAATATTTATTTCTTTAATTTATCAAAGGGTGTGATTTAGTTCGTTAAATCAATAGGTCCGATAATTTGAGAAATTATATTATTTATATCGTGTGTTATTGATTATAAAATGAAACTATGTCCTAGTAATCTAGGTTGATGATGCCCCCTTGAGGAGCTCATAAGGATTGTCATATAAAACCCTACAGGTGGACTTAGTCCAACATGACGATAAGGTTGAGTGATACTACTCTTGGAGCTAGATATTAATTAAGTGAGTTGTCAGTGACTCATTTAATTAGTGGGATTTCAATATCTTAAATACAGGGAGACTAACACACTCATAATAAGAAGGAGTCTATATTGTAATATGGGATTGGTGCGGTAGTGCAATAATAACTCTTTAGTGGTATGAGTTATTATTTGATGACCTTAAGTTGGGTGTTCGGGGTGAACACGGGAAGCTCAAGCTCATCGGGAGACCAAAGTCAATTCCTCCTCTAGGCCCCTATTGTAGCCTTTAATATAAAGCCTTATATCCACCCAAAAGCCTAGCTTCTTAAGGCCCAAGCTAGGGTCGACCAAGCCTTGCTTGGAGACCAAGCAAGGGGACGGCCAAGCTAAGCTTGGAGCCCAAGCTAGGGCCGGCCAAGCCTTGCTTGGTGCCCAAGCAAGGGGTCGGCCACACACAAGAAGAAAAGGAAGTTTTATTTATTTATTTTTTTTGTAAAATCTTTCCTTTTATAGAGATCCATAAAAAGGATTTAAAAGGATTATTTTAATATAAAACTTTCCTTTTTAGATTGGCCACAAAAGGAAATCAAAGGAGTTTTTATTTTTTAAAAAACTTTCCTTTTATGATGGTTTTAAAAGAGAGTTTTAAATTTTAAAATCTTTCCTTTTATAGCTTTCTACAAAGGAATAAAAGAGAGATTTGAAATCTTTCCTTATTTATAGTTATCTATAATATGAAAGAAAGATTTTAATTTTTGTTATAAAACTTTCCTTTTTTGTAACCATGTTTTATTTTAAATCTTTTCTTTTATAGATATCCATAAAAGGATTTAAAAGAGAGATTTTAATTTATAAAATATTCCTTTTATAACTATCCACAAAAGAGATTTTAAAAGAGATATTTTAATTTTGTTTAAAATCTTTCCTTGCTTGGAGCACAAGCTTGTGGCCGACCATGTCATGGGAGAAAAGGAAGTTTTATGTTTTATTATAAAACTTTCCTTTTTTGCCAAGACCAAGGATAATAAAAGAGAAGGAGAGGGTGTTGGGTTTTTCAGGCTGCGAAAACCGCGTTTTCGCATCGCGGAAACCCCGAATCACCCATGCCACTGGATCTCGTGCGAAGAAAAATTTCTAAAACTATGAATACGAGTTTCACACTCTAGATCTACAGTAGATAAGAGTTATACCTTGAAGCGTGCCCTCACAAATCCCGCTCGTCCAACGGTACGCCGGATCTCGAAGTTGTCAACGTAGACAACTCTCTAGTGATATCCACACGAACAAGATGTGTTCTCTAACACTCAAGGATGGAGAAGAGAGCACCCCAAGTGTGCTAGCACTTTCTAGGGCTCTCGGGTAGGATTTAAAAGGGAGAAAGGAGAGAAAATAAAAGGAATCTCACATACTCCTCTAGGTACCCTCCTTTGTGACCTTCACTTCACCCTATTCTCTTGGAACTCAACTCACACACCTTCTCCTTTTCTTGAAAGCTCTCGGCAACATCAGCAAGGAGGAAGAAGATAGGAAGAAGAAGCATTCAACACCACAAAATCAATGCCACAAAAATGAAAACTCCCTTTTCTTTATGTGGCCGGCCACACATGAGTAACTCCTCATTTAATGTGGCCGGCCACATTAAATGGAGGAGTGTAACCTCTTGATCTCCCTTGATGATGTGGAGATGATGTGGCAAGGTTAGTCATGCCATGTAGGATGAGTCAACCTTCATGATGTGGCAATACATCAAGTCAAACTTGATGTTTCAACTTCCATTTGGTCAAGTCAAAATTGACCAATTCTCTTCCTTTGTGAGTTAAATCCAACCTTTGATTCAAGTCAACTTTAATTTAATGAATATCAATTCATTAATATAAATTGACTCAATGAATCAAATTTAAATTAGACTCATTCAACAATTGAATCTAATTGAGTCTAACTCAATAAGTCTAATTTGAATTAATCCAAATCCAATCTTTGGTGCATCATATGAACCTAATCCAATTGGTTTATCCTATGAACCTAATCTCCATCCACTTGTTCTTTGTGTATGACCCAATAGGTTCTTGTAACGTTGGCAATGTTTCTAAACTCCTTTAAAAACATAAGCAAAGAGCGGCATCTAGCAATACATCATTGCTACCCAAGTTACAAGAATGTTAAAATCCAACATCACCTTGTGACTACTAATTGTGACTCCTCACAATATGTGACATTGTCCTTCTATCCTAGACATCTAGATTGATTAATGTGAGGCATAGACCGTGTCATCCTCTGACCAATCTAAATCTTGAACTCCAAGTAAACTCACTCAATCAAATGAGCTCAATATCTCATATTGACTCATTTGGGTATGGCCATACACTTCGTGGTCTTACTCTATCAAGAATATCGATGTCACTCCCGTCATATAGGAGGGATAGATCCCATCTACATCACTCACATCCCTCTGCATAATTCGTTACATACCCAGTAATCGCCTTTATAGTCCACCAAGTTACGGGTGACGTTTGACGAAACCAAAGTACATAACTCCTTATGTAAGGATCCATGGTGACTTTAGGTCTAAGGACTAATAGTCATACTAATAGCCACATGAGAAAGTATATGACACTCATATAACGATCCATGATACTTTCTCATGGCGGGTCATTCAGTATACATTCTCCAATGCATACCCATGTGTCAACTTGATATCTCCATATCCATGACTTGTGAGATCAAGTCATCGAGTTGACCTACATGCTAGTCTTATTGCATTAACATTGTCCCTGAATGTTAATACTCGACTAGGAATGATTTAGAGTAGTGTTCCCTATATCATCTCACTATCGATTCAACCAATCGATTGATATAGGTAAGAACCTTCTACTCAAGGACGTTATTACACTTAGTTTATTTGGCACCAATACAAGTAAGTATAATAACCAAAAACCAAATGCCTTTATTTATATAGAATATGATACAACAAGTCCAAAATACAATCATCAAATGATTGGTTCTAGGGCTTTAGCTAACAATCTCCCACTAGCACTAGTGCCAATCAGTGTAGGCTCTAAGCCCCAATGACCTAGTGTGACCATCATGATTCCTCTGTGCCAAAGCCTTGGTCAAGGGATCTGCGATGTTAGCCTCTGTAGGTACTCTGTAAATCTTCACATCTCCTCTCTCGATGATCTCTCGAATGAGATGGAAGCGCCGTAGTATGTGTTTGGTCCGCTGGTGTGAGCGAGGTTCCTTCGCCTGTGCTATAGCTCCATTGTTGTCACAATAGAGCTCAATAGGGTCAACAATGCTAGGAACCACCCAAGTTCAGTGATGAACTTGCGAATCCAAACTTCCTCCTTTGCTGCCTCTGATGTAGCAATATACTCGGCCTCTGTCGTAGAATCCTGCTTTGAACTCTTCCAGCTCACAGCACCACCATTAATGCAAAATACGAACCCCGACTGTGATCTATAGTCATCCTGGTCGGTCTGGAAGCTAGCATCACTGTAACCCTTTACAGCTAGCTCATCATTGCCTCCATATATCAAGAAATATTCTTTAGTCCTTCTTAAGTACTTAAGAATATTTTTGACCGCTATCTAGTGACTTTCACCTGGATCTGACTGGTATATGCTTGTCATGCTCAAAGCATACAAGACATCAGGTCGAGTACATAGCATGGCGTACATGATCGATCCTATGGCTGAGGCATAAGAGATCTGATCCATGCAGTCTCTCTCCTCTCTAGAAGAGGGACCTTGAGTCTTCGAAAGACTCACGCCATGTGACATCGGCAGAAATCATGGGGTTTTGGGTGTTTCCAGCGTGCCGGGGGTGGTTCGTCGACATTGTTGAGCAATCCTCGAGCTGATACGCTGTAGAGACTCTCCGCTAAGGTCTGGAGTTGGGAGTTCTCGACTTTGGCACTTGTGTGACGACAAGAGTGTAAAGTTTGTTAGATTGGTTGTGCCGGGGGTCATTCTTAGTTTAAGTGTGTGTTAATGATTTAATCACAACGTAGAGTGATAATGCGTTATGGTTTAATTGTTGGCACCTAGTTAGGTTTCATTAATGCATTGGAGTAATTTCTTTATTGCTATGCTTCACTTTTGTTAGATTTAGATTCAAGTTTAAACCCCCAATTCCATATTAAAAACCCCAAAAATGAGAATAAAATATGATCCTAAAATTACATCCTATCGTTAGTTCCTCGAGGTTCGATTCTGGGCTCGTTACTACAACATTATTGCGAAATTAAGGGGTTCAGTGGAAATACATTGTTAATTTGATTTACGAGTGTGATAGACATCGTTATCACACCACTTATTACACTACTACAATTTGAGGGTAAGGCATCACTTTAGAAGCAACACTTTTATAAACTGTTACAACAGGAGAAATTTTCTTAAAAATTTGCAACACTTTAAATAAGTGTTGCCTATATAAGAAAATGCAACACTTATTGTATAAATACAACACTTTTTATAAGTGTTGCAATAATTATAAGAATATGAAACACTTTTATATTATATATGTAACATTTTTTAAAGTGTTGCCCATTTCTTTAATTAGGCACTTAGGGTAAATTTTTTTGACATTTTTTTATATATAAACTTAGGTGATGATTTACGTTAGGTTTTAATCTTCCGATCATTTTCTCCTCCCAAACTCATTGCCATGGATTAGGATCGAGCCGGATCGAATTTGGTTTGATTTAGAGGTCAAATGGAGGAGATCAAGTTGAATCAATATGGACTGTTGATCCTCATCTAGAGAGATCTTGTTCCTTCATTCAGATCTAAGTGATCCAGCCCTTCATTCTGATTTAAAGTGATCTGAACTGTTGATCGAGATCAAAGCATCCAAGAGTTCATCTAAGAAGTGGAGCTCCAATTCAAATTTGATCCAAAACTCTACTCTTTAAACCTAATCCTCAAGCCCGATCCAAAAGCCCACTCTTCGAGCCCAATTTTAAAAACCCAATTTTCCTTCTTTTATTGGAACCGGATCTTAATCAAACTCCTCACCTCCTTAACCCAAACCCGGAAACCCGTTAAGAAACCTCTTCCTCACACACAACAAAGTGTTTCGCCCCCATTCTCCTCGTGTTTCTTCTAGTCACGATTTCCAGCGGCGGCTAGGGCACAACAGTTCTTCCCTTTTCTTCTCTCCGGTCGGCGGTACCTCTTCTGCCGCCAGGCGGTCCTCTACACCCAAGTTCCTCTTCTCGTGATCTTCCTCAATCCGGCAATGGACAATAGCATCTCCGGTGGACCTCTGTGAGCAGCGACGGCACAGTGAGCCAAGAATTAGGGTATCCTTGACGGTGGAGCGTTCTCCTCCGGCGAGGCATCCCTTTCCATCCCTTCCTCAGTGGATGTTCTTCCCGCGGATGGCGTTGTGAAAGAGGAAGATTCCAAGGAGGATGTCAGCCGATTCATCTTCATCTTCTCCGGTGGATGCTGCGGTGTTCTCCTGTGGACGGTGTTCCGAAAGCAGAAGTCTCCTCCACGTCAGTGGTGCATCCAACTCTGGTAGAAGCTCATCATCTTCAAGCTCAGCCTCTGTTCTTCAATTCCGGTAAAACTTTCTAAAGCAAATCCAAGGCTGATGCTGCGGTGAACTCCCATGGACGGCATTCCGAAGGCGGGAATTCCAACAACCTCAGTCTCAGTGGTGTATGCAATTCCGGCAGAGCAAATTCTCTTTTGATTTCTGTTTAGTTTCTGTTGATGCTGCAATTTATTTCCTATTCCATCTAAACTATCAACTTTGTGCCATCAGGAGCTATAGATCAGAGATTCAGTAGTTGTGTTACAGTTCACCGGGGCTGGCATTCCAAATCCGATTCTCCGTGTGACGGTGGAGGTTGTCGATTGGTGTATGATCGCGGAAGAGGGTTTGGTTAGCTTAGTTGATTTATTTATTTGTTGATTGTGTTATTTTCTTATTGATGTTTGATTGTTGTTATTGCACTTTGATTAGTTTTGTTATGCATGATAGTTTGTTTGTTATTGCACTCGGTTAGTTTCATTTATGCATGAATGTTGATCTTGTGTCATAGGGTGACAATGTGGTACAAGTTTAACTTTTATGCATAATTAGGTTTTGGTTAATCGTTGTTAAGGTTGTTTAGTTTAATTGCTTTTGTTTAACTGTTGCTTTATTTGTGCATGTTTGAGTCTTTATTGTGTTTCATGTTATGTCTATTGATAGATAATCTTGGGTTGTGTTTCATCTTATGTTAATTTACATTGTTGTAAAGGCAATTATCTTTCCTTATGAAATGTTGGAAACTCATTTCATGGCAATTCATGAATTACCAAGTCACTTACCTTTTCTTGCAAAACTCTGGTGTATTTTATATCTCCGGAAATTGAAAGTAACCATTTTCTTGCAAAACTACTTCCAGAAATTGCAAGAAAATATTTTCCCTAAATCACTTACCTTTTTTTCTTATAGGGCATAATTTGTTTGAAGCCATGATGCTTTTTTTCTTCCTGCATTAGTAAATTGATGAGTGATATACTTTATTATCTTATTCTATCTTAGCCACCATGCCCATCGACTAATGTATTATCTTTGGTTCATGACGTTCTTATTGTTGAATTGGTATTTTGTCATTGTTGCAAGTTGCAACACATGAAATCTTCTATTGCAATTTGCACAGATTTGTCAAGAAATGCAGCAAAAAAAAGATTCTTCCATGGTTTGTTTGTCAGGTTACGTTTTGTCATGGTTCTCTCGTTTTGTTGCTTAATCTTCTATGTTTTTTGAGACAAGCAAAGAGTTTGTGTTGTGATTCCATTGTTGAAACTTTAGTAGCATAGGCATACTCCTCCCCTGCCCGTGCTTGCAAATTTATATGGATTTGGTAATAATTAACTTGGCAGTACTTTTGGAGATTGCTACTTTTGCATAAGGATAATAAATTTCTAATAATTTGTAGGAATGGTAACCTCAAAATTTGGAAAGTGGCATGCCTTGACAGCTTTTGAAGTACTGAAAGAACTTTTTTTTCTTGGTTGAGCTTCATTTAAGTTCTCCCTTTCCTTGTTCAGTTAAAAGGCTTTTCCTCTTCTTATAATCTTAAGTTGTTGATTTTTTTTTTTTAAAAAAAAAAATTATTGATAGACTGTTATTGGTTTTAGTATGTGCAATACTAATGTCCAATTTAATATTGAAACTGCACAGGTATGTTTATCTTTATTGGCATAATTGAATTGTTTCTTTATATGTTCTTTATGTTGTGTAGCGCGTTTTACTGATTAATGTGTGTTGTTTTTTGTTTTCATGACTAGCAGGACATCATTATGTCTTTTTTGGTGGGCACGTTCAATGCATGGACAAATGACTTTTGGGGGATTAATGAAGTCGACTACACATTACCCTCTGTTGGCTTTTTGTAAATGAATATATATAGTTGCCTTTTTGGGGGGAATTCATGAAGCTAGGTATTAATTGATGACTTATGTTTATTTTTAGATGTTAGTTGTTGGGGTTTTGTAAAAATTTTAATCAGAATATAGTGTGATATAACTTTTTCAATATAATGGTTATATTTTGTACAAATGTGTTTGATTGGATAGTAAAATTGTAATATCAATAATATATTGGTGAAAAAATAAGTGTTACTGTTAACGGGTAAAAGTGCTACATTTTAAAAATAAAACATAAATCTAAGTGTTGCATATGTATCAATAAGTGATGTGTATAAGAGGTGAAAAATTTAATAAAATGTGATGCATTTAATGAAGAAAATGTTGTATTATTGGGTTAAAACAATTGTAAAAAGTGTTGCTATTAATAGAAAAAAGTGTTGCAATTGCCTAAGAGTAACAAAAAAAAAAGTGTTGTCCTTGGAAAAAAAAGTGTTGCATATAGACAAGTGTTGCCTTTGGTATATATCACAACAGTTTAAGAAAGTGTTGCATAAAATGACAAAAGCGTTACATTATATCTAACATGACAGGACCTGATAAGATAGAATGAAAAACGTTACCTTAGGTATAATGCAACATTTATATGGTCAAAAATAACACTTTAGTGGTGATGTCTTAGCCTCAATTTGTAGTAGTGTTATCACAATACACTGTAATAATTTTGGGCAAACCAGGAATCACATCTAAGTCCATCATGAAGTTTCTGAGCCATACAACTTCTATGGTTGCCTTAGAGGCTGCCACATACTCAGCTTCCATGGTGGAGTCTGAAATGCATTTCTGCTTAACACACCTCCATTGTTATGGCTCTACTTTCTAAAGTAAACACAAAACTCCAAGGTTGACTTACTATTTTCCTTATCTGATTAGAAATCCGAATCTGTTTAACCCACAGGGAGCAAGTTATCTTCTTGGTAAACTAGTATATAATCTCTAGTCCTTCTCAGGTACTTTTATATGCTTTATGACAGTCCAATGTCCTTGTCTTGGATTACTTTGATATCTGCTAACCATGCCCACGGTAAAACAGATATCCGGTCTCGTACATAGCATCACATACATTAGGCTTCCTACAGTATTAGGAACTACCTTCATTTCCTCTATCTCTTTTGATGTCTTAGGTGACATCTCTTTAGATAAGGGTTCTCCATGCCCAAAAGGTAAAAAACCTTTCTTGGAGTTTTGCATTCTAAAATGAGCTACGATAGTATTGATATATGAAGCTTGGGATAAGCACAATATTCTTTTCTTGTGATCCCTTATTACTTTAATCCCAAGAATATGTCCACATCCTCCCAAGTCCTTCATATCGAATTTCTTGGACAACTATACTCTTACTTCTGATAGCACTTTGATATTGTTGTCAACTATCAAAATGTCATCTACGTATAGTATAAGAAATACCACTATGTTTCCGTCACACTTCTTGTATACACTAGACTCATCCGGACATTGAATAAATCCATAAGATTTCATTAAATTGGGTGTTCCAAGATTTTGAAGCTTCCTTTAGTCCATAAATAGACCGATTGAGCTTACACACATGATGCTCTTTGCCCTTTGCAATAAATCCTTCTGATTGCTTCATATGGATATTTTCTTCAAGACTTCCATTAAGAAAAGTTGTCTTGACATCCATTTGCCAAATCTCATAATCCATATGAGCAATAATAGATAAAAGAATCTGGATAGACTTAAGCATGACTACCGGTGAAAAGGTTTCCTCATAATGGATTCCCTTTTTTCAACAAGCCTTGCTTTGAAAGTTTCCACCTTCCCGTCTGTCCCTCTTTTTCTATTGTAGACCTATTTACACCCAATGACTTTTACACCATTTGGTGGTTCTACAAGCTCCCAGACTTTATTAGAATACATAGATTATATTTATGTATTCATTGCTCTTTGCCAAGATGTTGCATCTTTATCTTGAAGTGCTTCATCATAAGTTCGGGGATCAGGTTCATGTTCACCAGGGATTGAGTCTGAAAACTCTCCCAAAACATGAATCTTTCAGGTTGCCTAACAACCCTCCCACTACAACGAAGCACTGTCTGTAATTGTGTATCATTTGTGGCACGTGTTGCAGTTTCTTATGGTATCTCATCTTGTACTGTTGGTATTAAGTTAGACGCATCCTCTCTTTTTCTCAAGAATAATTTTACTCATGGGCTTGTGGTTTTTAGTTCTCTTCTAAAAATTGGGCATCGGTGCTAATAATGACCTTCTAATCTTTAGGACTATAAAATAAACCACCTTTCGTTCCTTTAGGATATCTTATAAACAAGCGAACTTTCGTTTATGATTCCAACTTATCAGTGTCTCCCTTCAGCAAATGTGTTGGACTTCTCCATATCTGAATATGTTTCTAAGTAGGATTATGCCTATTCCACAATTCTATGGGGTTAGAGGGTATTGACCTAGAAGGTACCAAGTTTAGAATATACACTGTTGTTTCTAGAGCATATCTCCAAAATGAATTTGGTAATTCTGAATAACTCATCATCGATCTAATCATTCCTATAAGAGTCCTATTCCTTTGTTCCGCTACACCATTCTGTTGGGAGGTATCAGGTGCAGACAATAAGGATTGAATCCCAACTTCTGATAAGTAATTCCTACACTATCCTGAGAGGTACTTGCCACCACGATCAGACCATAGTGTCTTCATACTTTTACCATGACGCTTCTCCACATCAGCCTTGTACTGTTTGAACTAATCAAAGCACTCAGACTTGCGGCACATCAAGTAAATGTACCCATATTTCGAATAATCATCCATAAAAGAGACAAAATATTCGAAACCACCTCTTGCTTGTATAGTCATAGGATCACACAAATCAGAATGAACCAATTCTAACACATCTTTGGCTCTTTACCCCTTTATAAGATCTCTTGGTCATTTTTCCTTCCAAGCAAGATTCGTAGGTTGGAAAATTTTCCACCACCAATGAACCCAAAAGTCCATCAGCTATTAACCTTTGAATCCTACTCAAGTTAATATGACCTAGCCTTAGATGCCAAAGATATGTTTGGTTCATTTTCGATGGCTACTTTCTCTTATTAGAATTAGAAGATATGTTATTAATTACCATTTGTTGCATCGTGGGAGTTATTGAACAAATTGTATATCAATGTACCAAAACAGATAACTTTCCTATTTTGCTTGACAACTACTTTGTCATCAAAAGAAATAGAATATCCATTCATAAAAGTTTTAGAAATTGAAATCAAATTCTTTCTAAAAACTTTGAACATAAAGGTAATTTCTCAAGATCAATAATTTTATTCCTAAAATAAAATTCTCCCACTGCAACAATCGCCACTTTCATAGCATTACCCATGTATACGGTGATTTCTCCTTTATATAGTTGTCAGGTTTCTTGAAACCCCTGCAATGAATTGTAGACATGATCAGTGGCTCCCATTTCTACACACCAGGTACTGGTAGATAACACCACTAAACATGTTTCAACAACTAATGAATAAGATACACCTATTTTGTTCTCATTTTTGAAAGAGTAGTCCTTATAGTCTACAATGTTCAAGTTTTGTTTCCAATCAATGTAATTTGGGACTAGTCAGTTTGTCTTATAAGAGGATTGAAAACTATTTGAAATCCTAAGAATCACAATAATATTTGGTCAAGACCAACACCTTAAAATCCCCGTGAATTTTATATGTCACGTTAGTGTGGACATATACAAATTCAAACATTTGTAAGAGGAGATTTTATCTATTAATTTTATTATCTTGTCAACCTATCTTTATGACAAATAAAATTAATAGTTGGTCTGTCTTCGATCAAATATTTGGTCAAAACTTTAGAATTTAAAATAATATTGATTCCTCAAAATAATATCATTTAAATTCACCAACACCTCAAACACCGTGAATTTTGTATGCCTTGATAGTGTGGATGTATACAAATTCAAACATTTGTAAGAGGAGAGTCTTACCCATTAATTATCTTGTCAACCTAACTTTATTACCTTAAACATTGTGAATTTTGTATGCCACGATAGTGTGGGCATATACAAATTCAATCATTTATAAGAGGTTTTACCCATTAATTTTATTTTGTCAATCTAACTTTATGACAAATAAAATTACCTCAAACATCGTGAATTCTATATGTCATGATAGTGTGGATGTATACAAATTCAAACATTTGTAAGAGGGGGTTTCACCTAGCTTTATGACAAATTAATAGTTGGTTTTTCTTCGGTCACACAAATAATAGCAGTGACTCCGATGGGGAGGATACTATTAAATGTGTCTAAGTGTATATCATTACTTGATACAACGTCCACTATATAGGATTGTGCCCCTTCAGTTGGAGAAAATCACACACATCCTAAATAATTTCGTATAATCATCCATTAAGGAAGTTTGATCTAGTGATCCGCAAATAAACTCATCCGATGTGGAGGAAGGCACTCAGAGCCAACGCGCAAGTTTGTTTGCCTCACTTACAAACCAGTAATGGAGACCGTGGAATTTATTTAAAACCTCTCTCCCACTTAGTTATTTAAAATGAGGAATTTTATCATGCAAGCACACATACACACATCACATCAAATAAAAGCAATAAATATGGAAAAATAAATTTTCAACTATTATGGCCCCTTCCATCACTGTCCTTCATGTGCCAATAGCCCTAGTAGTCATCAACCCTAGCCATCAGTCCTAAGGCTCATGTCGTCGTGTCCATCGAGCTTCCTTTTCTATTACGCCTTTGGTCCTTCTATAGCACCACACCTCGCAAGGATACGATTCGCGACAAAAAATAAAATTTTACATTTATCAATCTATATTCCACAAGAGAATGTACATGTAATCTAGATTGAACAAAAATGTAAAATCCTAATAACTAATACAGCTCTTGCTGTATTTAATATTACAATCATGCACACACACATAAAATGCCCTTGACATGACCAAGGGTCCAATCACACATAAACACATTAGGGTCATAATAGATAGATCTAGGATACCTGCAACCATAGAGTCAATCTATTTGCATATCCTACCATTATCATGCCTAAATTATGTATGACATGTGCATAATTAAACTGAAAACCAAACACATAGAGGCTAAAACTTGGCTCTGATACCAATTGTTGGTTGCTACTCGGAATATCGTACTGGTTCCCCTGTATAAAAATTTTGTACAAGTCCCGAACCTTTCCTAACAACCTATTGTGTTATTTAGAAATTAAACTTGGAATCGCAAACAGAACTTAACATTATTGATTCTAAATTCAACTTATCTGTTCTTAGAGGTTTCGACTTGGATCGCAAACGATGCTTAACATTATTAATCCAAATCTACCCATGTTACAAATTTGATTAAATATTTATTTCAAAGATCGGCTTCCAAGTTAAACATGGCGAGGTACTAGGCCTTCTTGGGTATGGGATCATCCATCACTTCTTAGACAAAGCCTTTTAACGAAATTCAATATTTAATCTCCTTATAGTAACCCTAGGTTTAACCACTAAGAACAATCGAATCACAAGATCGAAAAATAAAAGAAACACAAAATTGAAACATAAAATCGATTGCCTAAAACCGATAGCCTCTTGTGTTTGGTATTTCAAAATCCATACAAAAAAAACTAGTATGATGCGGAATAAGATAACTAGTTATATCTTTCTTTATAGCTAAAGACGTCTTGATCTTCTGTTGTATTCCTCACCTCCTCTTGGACGTCGTGTGGGTGACGATCTACCAAGATGAATTCCACCGGGACCACTTCTTCTTCTCCAAGACTATTGAGCCATCAAGGGATGCCAAAATAGGAAATTCCCTTCTTCTTCTTCTCCTTCAAGCAACCGGGCACCAAGTGCTTCTCCTCTTCTTCTTCTTCCTCTCCAAGCAACTCCCCACTAGGATATAGCAACCCTTGATGCCGCCGATCCTAAGGAAGCAAAAGAGGTGACAATATGAAGGTGGTGCCGCCAGCCACAAGAAAGAAGAAAGGAAGGGAACATGGTCGGCCACCAAGGAAATAGAGAGGGAATAAGAATATGTTGTCTATCTCATGAGGCACCCTCTTCCCCTCTTTTATAATCCTTGGTCTTGGTAAAAAAGGAAAGTTTAATTAAAACTTTCTTTTAATCTTCTTATGGCCGGCAACATCATGGTATACTAAAAAGGAAAAAAAATTACAACAAAAATTAAAGCTTTCTTTTAAACCATGATGTTTACAAAAGGGAAAGTTTTAAACATAATTAAAACTTCCTTATTTGTGGCCTCCCTCTAAAAGAGGAAATTTTAATAACAATTAAAATCTCTCTTTTTAAATTTCCTATTGTACATGGAAATAAAGGAAAGTTTTAAAAATTAATCTCTCTCTTTTAAAACATGTAGACAACTACAAAAAGAAAAGATTAATTAAAACTTTTCTTTTTAAATCATGGTTACATAAAAGGAAAGTTTTATCAAAAATTAAAATATTTCTTTTAAACATTATAGACAACTACAAATAAGGAAAGATTTTAACAAAATTAAAATCTCTCTATAATCTTTTGTAGATAACTATAAAAGGAAAGATTTTAAAATCTAAAACTCTCTTTTTAAAACCATGAGGATGACTATAAAAGGAAATTTTAAAAATAAAATTTCTCTTTTAAATCCCTTTCATGAATGGCTATAAAAGGAAAAATTTTAATAAAAATTAAAATCTCCTTTAATCCTATGTGGTCGGCCCCATGCTTGGACACCAAGCATGATTTGGTCGGCCACTACTTGGGCTGCAAGCCTATACTTGGCCGGCCCCCTTGGTCCAAGCAAGGTTGTGTTTGACCCATTACTTGGATAAGAAGTAAACTTAGTTGATATAAGGTTTTATAGAGGCTACAACAGGGACCGAGAGGAGAAATTGATTTTGGTCCCCCGTTGAACTTAAGCTTCTTGTGTTGGCCCCGAACACCCAACTCAAGTTCATCAACAATAACTCATACCACTAAAGAGTTATTATTGAACTACCGCACCAATCCCAAATTACATTATGGGCCCCTTCTTATTATGAGTGCATTAAACTCCCTGTGTTTAAGATATTGAATGTCCACTAATTAAATAAGTTACTGATAACTCACTTAATTAATATCTAGCTCTAAGAGTAGTACCACTCAACTTCATTGTCATGCCGGACTAGGTCCACCTGCAGGGTTTACATGACAATCCTTATGGTCTCCTCAAGGGGACATCATCAACCTAGATTTCTAGGACACAGTTTCATTCTATAATCAACAACACACTATATAAACAATATCATTTCCCAACTTATCGGACCTATTGATTTAACGAGCTAAATCGCACCCTTTGATAAATTAAAGAAATAAATATTAAGTATATGTGCTTATTATTATATCATGATTAAGAGTATGTACTTCCATAATAACAGAGGTTTTTGTTCTTTTATGTAGTCAGTATAAAAGAAACTACCTCAAATGGTCCTGCTCAATACACTCATAGTGTACTAGTGTAATTTTATAGTCAAGATAAACTAATACTAAATTACACTACAACCACTCTAATGGTTTGTCCCATTCCATCTTGATTGTGAGCTACTATTTGTAATTTATAAGGAACTGATAACATGATCTTCTGTATATCTCCTCACACCATGTTATCTTCAATATAAATTAAATGGACAACTACACTTAGTAAAAATGTAGACATTTGACCAATGTGATTCTTATAAATGTCTATACAAAAGTTAGGCTTTTAGTATACATCCTAACAATGTCTACTTATCATTTAATAGGAATAGAACTTTGATTTTGAGGAATTATTTTTATGTACCATGTTTTAGAAAGAATTTAATTTCCATTTCTAAACTGTTTTTGGATGGATATGCTGTTTCTTTTGATGACAAAGTGGTTATCAAGAAAATAGGGTTATTATCTGTTCTAGTACATTAGTTGGTAATTTGTATACTCTAAATCCAATAACTCCCGCAAAGCAACAAATGGAAATTAATAACACATCTTCTAATTCTAATAAGAGAAAGGAACATTCAAAAATGAACCAAACATATCTTTAGCATCTAAGACTTGGTTATATTAACTTAAGTAGGATTCAAAGCCTAATAGCCGATGGACTCTTAGGTTCATTAGTGTTGAAAAACTTTCCAACCTGTGAATCTTGCTTGGAAGAAAAAAATGACCAAGAGACCTTTTAAAGTCAAGGGGTATAGAGCAAAAGATGTGTTGGAATTGGTTCACTCTGATTTGTGTGGACCTATGACTATCCAGGTGATAGGTGGTTTCGAATATTTTATCTATTTATAAACGACTATTCAAGATATGGGTGCATTTACTTGATGCGCCGCAAGTCTGAGTGCTTTGATAAGTTCAAAGAGTACAAGGCTGATGTGGAGAAACGTCAAGGTAAAAGTATCAAGACACTACGGTCCGATCGTGGTGGCGAGTACCTCTCAGGAGAGTTTAGGAGTTACTTATCAAAGGTTGGGATTCAATCCCAATTGTCTGCACCTGGTACACCCCAACAGAATGGTGTGGCAGAATGAAGAAATATGACTCTTATGGAAATAGTTAGATTGATGATGAGTTATTTAGAATTACCAAATTCATTCTGGAGATATGCTTTAGAAGCAACAATATACATTCTGAACTTGGTACCTTCTAAATCAGTACCCTCTACTCCCACAGAATTATGGAATGGGTGTAAGCCTAGTCTGTGTCCTATTCGGATATGGGGTAGTCCAGTACATTTGCTGAAGGGAGATGCTGATAAGTTGGAATGTCCTACAGAAGTTTGCCTATTTATAGGTTATCCCAAAGGAATGAAAGATGGTTTGTTTTATAGTCCTAAAGATCAGAAGGTCATTGTTAGCACGAATGCCCAATTTTGAGAAGAGGACTATATAATAAACCACAAGCCCATGAGTGAAATTGTTCTAGAAGAAATGAGAGAGGACACGTCTACTTTAGTACCAACAGTGCAAGATGAAATATCACAAGAAACTACAACACGTATCACAAATGATACACAACTACAAACAGCGCCTCATTATAGTGGGAGGTTGTGAGGCAACCTGAAAGATTCATGTTTTTGGGAGAGTCTTCGGACTCGATCCCAGGTAAACATGAACCTGATCCCCGAACATATGACGAATCACTCCAAGATGAAGATGCAGCATCTTGGCAAAGAGCAATGAATTCAAAAATAGAATCTATGTATTCTAACAAAGTCTGGGAGCTAGTAAACCCATCAAATAGTGTAAAAGCTATTGGATGTAAATGGATCTACAAAAGGAAAAGAGGGATAGATGAGAAGGTGGAAACCTTCAAAGCAAGGCTTGTTGCGAAGGGGTATACTCAGAAAGAGGGAATCGATTATAAGGAAACCTTTTGCCAGTAGCTATGCTTAAGTCTATCTGGATACTCTTATCTATTGTCGCTTATATGGATTATGAGGTTTGACAAATGGATGTCAAGACATCTTTCCATAATGGAAGTCTTGAAAAAAACATCCATATGAAGCAACCAGAGGGGTTTATTGCAAAGAGCAAAGAACTTCTAGTATGTAAGCTCAATCGGTCTATTTATGGACTGAAGCAAGCTTCAAGATCTTGGAACATCCGATTTAATGAAGTAATCCAGTCCTATGGATTTATTCAGTGCCCGAATGAGTCTTGTGTATACAAGAAGTGCGATGAAAATGTGGTGGTATTTCTTGTACTATACGTAGATGACATTTTGTTAGTTGGCAACAATATCAAAGTGTTATCGGAAGTAAGGGTTGTTAGTTAGAGTTCTAGAGCCAATCATATGATGATTGTTGTATGGACTCGATGTATCATATTCCTATATACTTATAAAGGCATTTCTTTATGGTTATTATACTTACTTGTATTGGTGTCAAATAACTAAATATAATAGCGTCCTTGAGTAGAAGGTTCTTATCTATATCAATCGATTGGTTGAATTGATAGTGAGATGATATAGAGAACACTACTCTTAATCATTCATAGTCAAGTACTAACATTCAGGGACAATTTTAATGTGCTGAGACTAGCATGTAGGTCAACTCGATGACTTGATCTCACAAGTCATGGATATAGAGATATCAAGTAGACACATGGGTATGCATTGGAGAATGTATACTGAATGACCCACCATGAGAAAGTATCATGGATCATTATATGAGTGTCATATATTTTCTCATGTGACTATTAGTATGACTATGAGTCCTTGGACCTGAAGTCACCATGGTTCCCTACATAAGGAGTTGCATACTTTGGCTTTGTCAAACGTCGCCCGTAACTGGGTGGACTATAAAGGTGATTACTAGGTATGTAACAAATTATGCGGAGGGATGTGAGTGATGTAGATGAGATCTATCCCTCCTATATGACGGGAGTGACATCGTGATTCTTGATAGAGTGAGATCACTAAGTGCATGGCCATGTCCAAATGAGTCAATATAAGATATTGAGCTCATTTGATTATAGTGAGTCTACTTGGAGTTCAAGATTTAGATTGATTAGAGGATGACACGGTCTATGCCTCAAATTGATCAATCTAGATGTCAATGATAGAAGGACATTGTCATATATTGTGAGAGTCACAATTAGTAGTCACAAAGGTGATGTTGGATCTCAACATTCTTGTAACTTGGATAGTAATGATGTGTTGCTAGATACCGCTCATTACTTATGCTTCTAAATGGGTTTAGGAGGATTGCCAATGTTACAAGAACCTATAGGGTCACACACAAAGGGTAATTAGATGGAGATTAGGTTCATATGATGAACCAAGAGGATTAGGTTCATGTGATGAACCAAATTTGATCAAGAGTAATCCAAATTAAACTAATTGAGTTGGACTCAATTTGATTCATGTGTCCAATGAGTCTAATTTAGATTATGACTCATTAAATCAATTTAGTTTAATGAATAGAGATTCATTAAATCAAATTGGCTTGAATCAATGGTTAGATTTGATCAACCATGGGAGAATTTAAGTTAAGTTTGACTTGATTTGAGAGGGAAGATGAAGAGTCAAGTTTGACTTGATCTTGACTTAACTAAATGCCATGTCATTGTGACTTGGCATAGGGTCAGCCAATGATGATGTGCCACATCATCAAGGTTACTTCATGGTATGCCACCTCATGAGGAATACCAAGAGCCTTGACTCTTGGTATTACATGGAGATAAAACCCCCTTCATTAAGTGGACGGCCACTTTAGTGCATTGGGTGTGCTTAGTGTAACTCCATCTTCTTCCTCCTTTCTTCTTCTCTACTCTCCCTCTCCTCCTTGGCTGAAACACCTTAAGAGTGCTAGCACACTCTAAGTTTTTTTCTCTCCACCCTTTTTGTCCGTGTGGATACTTCTAGAGGTGTGTACGCTTGAACACACTTGAGATCCGAAGAACCTTGGAGAGCAAGATTTGCAAAGGGCTTCGCTTCAAAGGTATACTCACTTTCTTGTAGATCTAGTGTAGATCTAGGATAGGAAACATGTACATGTAAATTTTTATATCTTTGCACGGATCCGTGGCAAGACTTAGGGGTTTCCGCAACGTAAAAAGTAGTTTTTACGGCTCGAAAGTTCTAACAGTGGTATCAGAGCCACGTGCGAAGCCTGTACTTGTTTTGTTTTTGTTTTTATGACAAAAATTCAGATCTATAAGTTTCTGTAACTTTACTATTTTTATAGATTTTATGAATATTTTTCTCGTAGAGGCGAAGCAACAAGTGCTAGGACACTTGTAGGCTTCAACTACCGAGAAAAACTTTCCAAAACGGCAAGGTCCCACCCTAATTGTTTTGGGACAGCAGCTTAAGACACTGTAAGATTGTAGTAGGATACTCGTGAGACTTATTTCGCGTGTAGGGGCACTGCCCCTAACTCCGCAAGGGGCATTGTCTCGCGATCGTGCCCGAAAATCGTTAAACGGAACCGCCGGGAAATTTTAACTCATAAAATTGTAAAAACAGTACTAAAATTAAAGAAATTTATGTAAAATACATAATTTAGTATTATGTATGATTTTGTGATGGTCATGGCCCAAAACCCCAATTTGATTGGA
This sequence comes from Zingiber officinale, assembly GCF_018446385.1. Lineage (NCBI taxonomy): Eukaryota > Viridiplantae > Streptophyta > Magnoliopsida > Zingiberales > Zingiberaceae > Zingiber > Zingiber officinale. The sequence continues at coordinate 60,084,320 of NC_055987.1, read as the reverse complement.
CAAAATGTGTTGTAATTCAAAATATGGCCTGCGCGCCATTTTTGTGTGATTGTGCGTGTTATATTTTTTATATGTGACTTGCGCGTCGTACCTCTCTTTTATATTTCCTATTGTAAATAATTTTAGACTCGAATGTAACTCGAGTTTCATATTTGTAATGTATAAAATGGAGCGGTGGACGGTCCACTCGAGAAGGAGTTATGAGGAGGGTGCGAGCAACACATGGCGGTCAAAGGGAGGAGCTTGGAGAAGTTGTTGACCCTAGGTTGATCGTTCGATCTTCTCATTGGCTTGAGAAGATCGTAGTAGGGCTATGACCTAATCAAAATTTAATTATTCATTGCTTGTGTGTATGTGATGGATGCTAGAGTAGGATAATTAGTGCCTTGATGCGTATAAGATACGAATCCACGATTAGATTAGATCTTAATCAAGTCAACTCGATATGCCTACCAAGTCTTGATACTCATCACTACCTCGATCATTTGTTGTTGTTGAATCTGCTAAAGCAGAGGAACACATATTATCTTGGTAGGGTATGGAGGGACAATCTTGGTCCCGCCTATCAAGGCTTGGGTGAGTACAAACTCAATTGGATCGGGTATAACTATAGGCATTTTCCAACTGTTGGACGATAGGATAAAAATCACATTTATACTAAATCTTGGGTGATTTAGCCAAAGTTAACTCAAGTTTTACTGTAAATGAGATTTTTGATCCTATAAACAAGAGTTGCATAGAGATGTAATTGATAATTAGTTATCTACCGATCATACTAAGTCTTGGGCGATTTAGCCAAAGCTAACTCAAGGCATAGTATGATGTGGATCTTGTCCCGCAAGAATTATAGCTAATTGGTTAGAATCTAGTAAGTGTGGTTTGACCACATCCATGACTTGATTTTACAAAAATTTTATAATTCAGTGGGAGCATCATTTAATTAAAGGCCTAATTAAATGTTATTTGGAATATGATATTTATTTTCTGCATTATTTATGTTGTAGATTGCCATGTCGACAAACACGAACACCTTCTCTCTGCGTTCTGTCCTTGATAAGGACAATCTCAATGGAGCTAATTTTCTGGACTAGTACAGGAATCTGAGAATCATTCTCATACAAGAACGAAAACTGTACATCCTGGAGCAGCCCATTCCCGAGGCACCTCCTGCCACTACCACGCGAAATGACCGAGATGCTTAAAAGAAGCATCAAGACAACGCATTAGATGTGTCATGCCTCATGCTCGCAACCATGAACTCTGAGCTTCAAAAGCAACATGAGTTAATGGGTGCTTATGATATGGTTGAACATCTTCGTCAACTATATCAAGGACAAGCGAGGCACGGGAGATTCGAGATCTCCAAGGCACTGTTTCAGTGCAAGATGCAAGATGGCACTCCCGTAGGACCATATGTTCTCAAGATGATTGGGTACATAGAAAACCTACAGAGGTTGGGATTCCCACTTGGCTAAGAGTTGGCCACTAACTTGATCTTGCAATCCTTGCTAGAGAGCTACAGTCAATTTGTCATGAACTACAGCATAAACGAAATTGATAAGCCACTATCCGAGCTACTTAGCATGTTGAGAACTGCTGAGCTCAACCTTAAGAAGGTTAAGCCCAACTCCATTTTGATGGTACAAAAGCATAAGGGCAAGGGTAAGCCTAAAGGCAAAGGAAAGTCCCAAGCCAAGGGAAAAGGCAAGGCACTGAAACCCAAAGGAGGGGTTGCCAAGGATGCTACCTGCTTCCACTGCGGTCAGACCGGGCACTGGAAGAGGAACTGTAAAGTTTACCTGGAAGATCTTAAGAAGAAGAGAAGTGAGACTTCTACTTCAGGTATATATGTTATAGAAGTTAATCTCTCTATTTCTTCATCATGGGTATTAGATACCGGATGTGCTTCTCACATTTGTACTAATGTGCAGGCATTGAGAAATAGCAGGGCATTGACGAAGGGCGAGGTGGACCTACGATTAGGCAATGGAGCACGGGTTGCTGCTATTGCTGTAGAGACTTACTTTCTATCTCTGCCCTCTAGGCTTGTACTTGAATTAGATGAATGTTGTTATGTGCTTGCTCTTACTAAGAACATAATTTCAGTTTCTTGTTTGAACAAGAAAAGCTTTTCGTTTATCATAAAGAACAAATATTGTTCCGTCTATTTAAACGATATGTTCTATTGTAGTGCACCTCTAATGAACGAACTCTATATTCTAGACTTAGAGAACCCCGTCTATAACATAAATACCAAAAGGTTCAAATCAAATGAAATGAACCAAACCTATCTCTAGCATTGTCGCTTAGGTCATATAAATGACAAACGCTTATCCAAGCTCCATAAAGATGGTTTGCTAGACTCATTTGATTTTGAATCATATGAGATATGCAAGTCATGCCTACTGGGTAAGATGACCAAGACTCCCTTTAGTGGACACAGCGAAAGAGCGACTAACTTGTCAGGACTTATACATAGTGATGTTTGTGGCTCTTTCAATGTCACTGCCAGAGGTGGTTGTAGGTACTTCATTAACTTTACTGATGACTTCAGTAGATATGGTTATGTGTATTTGATGACACATAAGTAAGAATCCTTTGAAAAGTTCAAAGCATTCAAGAATGAAGTACAAAACCAGCTTGGTAAGAGTATTAAGATACTTCGACCAGATCGAGGTGGAGAATACCTTAGCCATGAGTTTAGTGACTATCTAGCTGAGTGTGGGATTCTATCCTAACTCACTCCTCCTAGAACACCACAGTGGAATGGTGTATCTAAAAGGAGAAATCGTACCCTATTAGATATGGTGCGATCTATGATGAGTTACACAGATCTTCTTATATCTCTTTGGGGCTATGCTCTAGACACAACAGCCTTCATACTCAACCGTGTTCCATCCAAGGCTGTGATAAAGACATCATATAAGATATGGACTGGGAGAGATGCCCAAGTGTCTTTTATAAGGATTTGGGGTTGTGAGGCTTACGTTCGACGTCAAGTCTCGGACAAACTGGGACCCAAATCCGATAAGTGCTATTTTATTGGATATCCCAAGGAAACAAAGGAATATTACTTCTACATTCCCATTCAACACAAGGTAGTTGTGGCTAAGACTGGGGTATTTCTAGAAAGGGATTTTGTTTTTAGAAAAACTAGTGGGAGTACGTTCGATCTAGAAGAAGTTTAAGATATGGACCATAGCATTGAAGCCTTGATGGATGTTGAACTGGAACCACAAAGTGTTGTGGATGATGTTGTTCCTAAAGGAGTTGAGGAACAACAACCAGTTCAAGTAGACCTACCTCTTCGCAGGTCTGATAGGGTACATCATCATCCTGAGAGATACTCATTTCTCTTGTCTGACCATGATGACGTTTTGCTCGTTGAGAATGAGCCTACCTCCTATCAGGAAGCTGTGATGAGCCCAGATTCTGAGAAATGGCTAGAGGCCATAAGATTCGAGATGGAATCCATGTACACCAACCAAGTACGGATTTTGGTTGATCCACCTGAAGGCGTCAAACCCATTGGGTGTAAGTGGGCCTTTAAGAGAAAGACTAACATGGATGGACTTATATATAAGGGTCGTCTGGTAGCTAAAGGTTTCAAGCAAATTCATGGTATTGACTATGATAAAACATTTTCTCCAGTAGCGATATTTAAATCCATTTGGATCATGCTTGCTATAGCAGCATACCATGATTATGAGATCTGGTAGATGGATGTCAAAACCGCGTTTCTGAATGGAAACTTGCTTGAGGATGTGTACATGACACAACCTGAGGGTTTTGTAGATCCACAGGATACTGGCAGAGTATGCAAGCTGCATAAGTCCATTTATGGACTAAAGCAAGCTTCTCAGAGCTGGAATCTTCGATTCGTTGATGCGATCAAACAGTTTGGTTTTATCAAGAATGAAGATGAACCCTGTGTCTACAAGAAGGTTGTTGGGAACACAGTTGTCTTCCTTGTATTTGTATGTGGATGACATACTATTCATTGGGAATGACATCCCTTTGCTGCAGTCTGTAAAGACTTGGCTAGGGAATTGTTTCTCAATGAAGGACTTAGGTGAAGCAGCCCGTATTCTAGGCATAAAGATCTATAGAGATAGATCTAAGAGATTACTTGACTTAAGTCAGAGTACATATATTAACAAGGTATTACTATAGTTTGCCATGTAGAATTCCAAGAAAGGATTTCTGCCAATGTCACATGGTGTAAGTCTTTCGAAGACTCAAGGTCCCTCTTCTAGAGAGGAGAGAGACCGCATAGATAAGATCCCTTATGCTTCAACCATAGGATCTATTAAGTACGCCATGCTATGTACTCGTCCTGATGTTTCGTATGCTTTGAGCATAACGAGCAGATATCAGTCAGATCTAGGTGAAGGTCACTGGATAGCGGTCAAGAATATTCTTAAGTACTTGAGAAGGACTAAAGAATATTTCTTGATATATGGAGGCGATGACGAGGTAGCTGTAAAGGGTTACAGTGATGCCAGCTTCCAAACTGACCAAGATGATTATAGATCGCAGTCTGGGTTCGTGTTTTGTTTGAATGGTGGTGTTGTGAGTTGGAAAAGTTCACAGAGGCTAACGTCGCTGATCCCTTGACCAAGGCTTTGGCACAGAGAAAGCATGATGGTCACACTAGGTCATTGGGTATTAGACCCTACACTGATTGACACTAGTGCTAGTGTAAGATTGTTAGTTAGAGCCCTAGAGCCAATCATATGATGATTGTTGTATGAACTCGATGTATCATATTCCTATATACTTATAAAGGCATTTCTTTATGGTTATTATACTTACTTGTATTAGTACCAAATAACTAAGTATAATAGCATCCTTGAGAAGAAGGTTCTTATCTATATCAATTGATTGGTTGAATCGATAGTGAGATGATATAGAGAACACTACTCTTAATCATTCTTAGTCAAGTATTAACATTCAGGGACAATGTTAATGCGTTGAGACTAACATGTAGGTCAACTCGATGACTTGATCTTACAAGTCATGGATATAGAGATATCAAGTAGACATATGGGTATGTATTGGAGAATGTATACTGAATGAGCCACCTTGAGAAAGTATCATGGATCATTATATGAGTGTCATATACTTTTTCATGTGACTATTAGTATGACTATGAGTCCTTGGACCTGAAGTCACCATGGTTCCCTACATAAGGAGTTGCATACTTTGGCTTCGTCAAACGTCACCCGTAATTGGGTGAACTATAAAGGCGATTACTGGGTATGTAACAAATTATGCGGAGGGATGTGAGTGATGTAGATGGGATCTATCCCTCCTATATGACGGGAGTGACATCGTGATTCTTGATAGAGTGAGATCACAAAGTGCATGGGCATGCCCAAATGAGTCAATATGAGATATTGAGCTCATTTGATTATAGTGAGTCTACTTGGAGTTCAAGATTTAGATTGATTAGAGGATGACACGGTCTATGCATCAAATTGATCAATCTAGATGTCAAGGATAGAAGGACATTATCATATATTGTGAGAGTCACAATTAGTAGTCACAAAGGTGATGTTGGATCTCAACATTCTTGTAACTTGGGTAGTAATGATGTGTTGCTAGATACCGCTCATTACTTATGCTTCTAAATGGGTTTAGGAGCATTGCCAACGTTACAAGAACCTATAGGGTCACACACAAAGGGCAATTAGATGGAGATTATGTTCATATGATGAACCAAGAGGATTAGGTTCATGTGATGAACCAAATTTGATCAAGAGTAATCCAAATTAAACTAATTGAGTTGGACTCAATTTGATTCATGTGTCCAATGAGTCTAATTTAGATTATGACTCATTAAATCAATTTAGTTTATTGAATAGAGATTCACTAAATCAAATTGGCTTGAATCAATGGTTAGATTTGATCAACCATGGGAGAATTTAAGTTAAGTTTGACTTGACTTGAGAGGGAAGATGAAGAGTCAAGTTTGACTTGACCTTGACTTGACCAAATGTCATGTCATTGTGACTTGGCATAGGGCCGGCCAATGATGATGTGTCACATCATCAAGGTTACTTCATGGTATGCCACCTCATGAGGAATACCAAGAGCCTTGACTCTTGGTATTACATGGAGATAAAACCCCCTTCATTAAGTGGTCGGCCACTTTAGTGCATTAGGTGTGCTTGGTGTAACTCCATCTTCATCCTCCTTTCTTCTTCTCTACTCTCCCTCTCCTCCTTGGCCGAAACACCTTAAGAGTGCTAGCACACTCTAAGTGTTTTTCTCTCCACCCTTTTTGTCCATCTGGATACTTCTAGAGGTGTGTACGCTTGAACACACTTGAGATCCGAAGAACCATGGAGAGCGGGATTTGCGAAGGGCTTCGCTTCAAACGTATACTCACTTTCTTGTAGATCTAGTGTAGATCTAGGATAGGAAACATGTACATCTAAATTTTTATATCTTCACATGGATCCGTGGCAAGACTTCGGGGGTTCCGCAACGCAAAAAGCGATTTTTACGGCCTGAAAGTCCCAACAAGGGTATGGTTGTCCAAGCAATTCTATATGAAGGACTTGGGAGAATGTGCACATATTCTCGGGATCAAAGTAATAAGGGATCACATAAAAAGAATGTTGTACTTATCCCAAGCTTCATATATCGATACGATCCTAGCTCGTTTCAGCATGCAAGACTCCAAGAAAGGTTTTCTACCTTTTAGGAATGGAGTATCTTTATCTAAAGAAATGTCTCCTAATACATCAAAAGAGATAGAATAGATGAAGGCAGTTCCTTATGCTTCAGCTGTAGGAAGCCTAATGTATGCAATGTTATGCACGAGACCGGATATCTGTTTTACCGTGGGCATGGTTAGCAGATATCAAAGTAATCCAGGACAGGAGCATTGGATTACCGTAAAACATATATTAAAGCACCTCAGGAGGACTAGAGATTATATGCTGGTTTACCAAGTAGATGATTTGTTCCCTGTAGGTTACACGGATTTTGACTTCCAATCAGATAGGGATAATAGTAAGTCTACATCAGGCTCAGTCATTATCAATAATCCCTTGAGAAAAAGCGCTCACCAAAATTTCTGTGGTGGTTGTGGAAACTCCCATAGCCACCTGATTGAATCTTTTAATATAAGCTCTAAGGGTGTCCTTGGGCCCTTGCTTGAGCGAAAAGAGGCTCTAGGGTGTTTTATAGTAATGTCGATTGGTGGGAAAATGATGAAGAAAGACTTTGCAAAAATCCTTGAAACGGCGAATAAAGTTGTCCGGTAGTCGCTTGAACCATCGTTGGGTCGAACTACCGAATATAGTGAGGAGCATTCAGCACTTTACACAAATTGTAAATTGTTGAAGAAAAACAGCATTTTCAAATTTAAGGAGATAATCTTTCGAATCAGTAAATCCCAAGTATTCTCCTATGTTTAAGGTCTGATAATGTTTTGACAATTTATCATCTAGCACTTATTGAGAGAATGGAGCACTAATTCGCTCGGGAGAGCTATCAGTCAGTGCAACTTTTTCTTTATGCCCTTCTCGGATAGGTACTGTCACGCCCCGGGGGAGTCCCTGTCCGAAGAAATTTCGGCAACATCTCCCCTGTACGGGTGACAATCTGAAACATATATACAATGCCCTCAGGGCCACATATACCTCAGCCAACACGGCCGTAATAATAACATTAAAATAACTAAACAACCACGTAGTTATATATGTAGCAGCCCCTTGGCTGTACTAAAATCAAAACACAGCGAAAAATGATAGAAAACCAAATACAAATCAAAATACAAAACTGCTAGCCGGCTAGGCTTACACCACACGTCAACACAACACTCCGGAAATAAAAATCGGAACATAAAGCCAAATACACACATATCATATACCAATATAAAAATAAACAAAATGCGGAAACTGGTCTTCTAATGTGACGTGGGGACCGACAGGTAGGATACTCCAAGCAACTCTATAAACAACCAGGCACCTGAAAAAGATAGTGTCCACGGGGGTGAGTTCAACAACTCAGCAGATACCAATTGACATGTATAGTAAGATATAACAGACAGTAATAACTATGGAGTACAGTCTCTTGGACAAAAACTGGAAGATGCACAATAGAAAAGGCTGAAGAGAACTGTACTCACCAGGGCCCCCTATCAGAATAGTCAGGTTATCAGACCGAGAGTATCAAAAATCCTGTATGCATGTCAAACATATGCATCCATCCAAATGCAGTATATAAGTGCAACAAACACAATCAGTAAATGCATAAATGCGTATAATGCCAATGATGGGTCCTGGTCACCCCTGACGCCAGTCAGCCATCTCACACACGATAGTGAGACCGAGTGGGTAGGGCTGTGACAACCGTGTACTCTTCCATCACTACTCCTGATGAGTGACCGAGTGGACGAGATACTGTCAGAGTACACCTATCCTACTACCCCAAATCATAAGTGGAGGAGTGCAATGTTCTCATCTCTCGGCGCACAATGACGGGGAGGGATCCCGGCGTGCTACCACGCTGCATCACACTACCCATTAGCGGACCAATGGAGCACCACCGAGCAAAACTGACGTGTTACCACGCTGCGTCACGCTACCCATGAGCGCCCAGCGGAGCACAGACATAGATGAAACTGGCGATATGCTCAACAATAATGGAGCAGACTATCGCGCAGCATGCAATCATGCGAATGATGCATGACACTAAGCATGACAGAATCCTAAACAGCATAGCAATATCTATATATATATAAAATGTGTACCATAGGACAATGAACCAAATCAAAGGTACACAGACCAGATAAGGTATAAAAACCTAGATCATGAACATAATAAACACATGGTCGTGTCACTACTCCTATAATCATGTATAATCAGGTAAGTACTAACATGAAGTGCATAATAAGTAAACAAAATAAGTATGTAGCAGGTATCGGGTAGTGACCAACCGAAGCAAAGACGAACATAATCATTACTAAGAGTTATAACCTACTAAACATATTAACATGACATTATCAAAGATAAGTCAAGGTACCCGCCTCCAATAGGAAGGTCCAATCCAGGCCAAATCCGACGTCGAGATGCTCGTCTCGTGTCAAAGTCCTGTGATACATAGTATCCAGATTTATCTAATTACATATAAATAAATTAGCTAAATCAAATCCTCGAGAAGCTAACATAAATCCAGATCCAATTACAAGCCCTAATTGGATCATCTAACTACTCAATCGATTCTACAAATCCATTCGAATTAGGACTTACAATAAGCATAACCAATCATAGCATCTTCCCAATTTAGTCCTAAATCAACACATATATCAACTAATCAAATAATCCAAATTCACTATGATCTACAACCAAGACTAATTACCTACTCTTTACCTCAATTCACAACCAGATGGTTGCTGCAGGAATAAGGGCAACTGTTGGAAAACAGAAACCCTAATCAGCAACCCCCGCCTCCAAACAAGTACCCAAACCTACTATCCTACATGTACACACCCAAACCAGTAGCTAGGATTAACAATTACCTCGAATTTGGTCGCAATGAGTGTGAGGGTGAGCGGAGACAAGGGGCGCTGGCTGGCCACAAGGGAAGTTGTTGGACCAGAGAACACCATAGAGCACAATCTCCCTGCTGGAATCTTTACCACTGGTCGGATCAAGTTGAGATCAAGAAATAGAGATAACAAATCAAGCAACGACCAAATTCCAACCCATCTTACCTTCTTCCTCTCCACTGGTCGGAGGTGATCAAGAATCTGGCAATAGTGCTAGGGCACGGGTGAAGTCAGCTGTCAGCACTAGGGCACAACTTCTGTCGGCTACACCTTGGCTGGCACCGGCGATCTGGTGGAAATCAGCCGGTTCCCCCCTCACTGCGACGGCTAGGGCAAAGGGGAAGAGAAGTAGTGGAGATCGAGCGTCGCCGACTGTGGGCGACAACAGCGGCGCTAGGGCACAGGGAGAGGTGGCGAGAGAAGAGGAGAGAAGGAAAAGTCGGGATCGATTGGAGAAGCAATGGCGAGGAGTGGTTAGGGCACAGCGTCGGTGGGGAAGAAAACTCGGGCACGCAGCGTCGAAGAGGAAGGGGTGAGGGCACAGTAACGAGAAAAGAAAATAAATAAATAAATAAAATTTTTCCTCGTTTAAATGGGTAGCCTAAACAAGCTTTCTCGGGCCCCATTTTTATCCCCATAAACTCGTCCATACGGTCTCCGAAAATTTCTCAGATAATTTCTAAAAATTTTGAAAAATTCCTTTATCATTATTCACCATTTTTCGGTATTTTACATTCTCCCCTACTAATAAAAATTTGGTCCCCAAATTTCGTTATCTACCATCAACAAATATTAACAACAGGTAAAGAGTATAAATGTTGAACGGTAAATTAAAGCACATACCTCAAGTGAAAAGATGGGGGTATCGATCTCGAATAGTATCCTCGAGCTCCTAGGTAGCCTCTTCATCCGAATGATGCTGCCATCCGACTTTAACTAGCCAGATATTCTTGTTCCACAACTGACACTCTTTCCGGTCTAGAATCCGTACCGGAATCTCCTTATAAGTGATGTCAGGCTGAAATGATAACTGAGATATCTGTCAGCACATGTGTCGGGTCAGGTATGTATCTCCTCAGCATAGATACATGGAATACGTCGTGAACGTCTGCCAGGGACGGTGGTAGTGCCAGCCAATAAGCTACTGCTCCAATCCTCTCTAGGATCTGGAAAGGGCCAACGTACCGCGGAGTTAGCTTACCTTTGAGGCCAAATCTTTTCACCCCTTTCATGGGTGAGACTCGCAGAAAAACATGGTCGCCAATAGATAACTCTAAGGGTCTGCGACTCCGATCTGCATAACTCTTCTGGCAGTCCTGCGCCTCTAACATCCTCCATCTGATAGAACGAACCAACTCTGCCTCCTGTTGAGCTCTATGAGGTCCCGACAGTTGGGCCTCCCCAACCTCATCCCAGAGGGTGGGTGTCCGACAAGGCCTACCATATAACGCTTCAAACGGTGCCATCTAGAAAGCCGAATGAAAGCTATTATTGTAGACAAACTCTACCAATGACAAATGGTCCTCCCAACTGCCTCCAAAATCCAATACACATGATCTCAGCAAGTCCTCTAGAGTCTAAATGGTCTGCTCCGACTATCCATCTGTCTGCGGATGGAAAGCTGTACTGAATCAGAGCTGAGTGCCCAAGGCATGCTGCAGACTCTGTCAGAATCGAGACGTGAACTAGGGGTCTCTATCCAAAATAATAGTCAAAGGGACACCACATAATCTGATGATCTCCCGGCAATACAGATCTGCCAATCGATCCAGGGAATTAGTCTTCCGGATCGCTAAGAAGTGCGTGGATTTGGTTAATCGATCAACGATTACCCCAAATCGCGTCATGGCCTCGTTGTGTCCTCGACAAACCCACCACAAAGTCCATGGTAATATGTTCCCATTTCCACTCAGGAATAGGAATCCGCTGAAGTAAGCCGACAAGTCTCTGGTGTTAGGCCTTCACCTACTGACATACAAGACATCTCGCTACAAATTCCGCGATGTCTTTCTTCATACCGTTCCACCAGCAGGAACACCTCAAATCTCGATACATGCGAGTCCCACCTAGGTGGATTGTAAATCGAGAGCGATGAGCCTCCCGAAGTAGCTCTTGTAAGACCAAGTGAGACTGAGGTACGTATAATCTGCCTCGGAAGTATATAATACTCTCCTCGTCTCGTGTGAACTCGGTCTGCTATCCATAAGCTATTTGGCTGCCAATAAACGGCAAATACAGATCACCGGCCTGGCCTCCTGAAATCCTCATCCTGATTGACGATTGAGCAACTATGGTAACTAGAATACCCTGCTTTGTCTGTCCCTGCTCCTCAAGGCCCAATTCAAGAATCCCTAAATCAAGTCTGTGATCACAACTCGGTGGCAAGCTAAAATCCCTCTGGACTTCCTACTGAGTGCATCGGCAACCACATTAGCTTTTCCCGGGTGATAGCTAATGGTACAATCGTAATCCTTTAGGAACTCCATCCATCTCCTCTGTCGGAGATTAAGCTCCTTCTGAGTAAAAATATATTTGAGACTCTTATGATCAGTGAGAATCTCAAATGTAATGTCGTATAAATGATGCTGCCAAATCTTCAAAGCAAAGATGATGGCAGCTAGCTCCAGATCACGTACTGGATAGTTCTTCTCATGCTTCTTCAACTGACGAGAAGCATAGGAAACTACCCTGTCGTGTTGCATCATAACAGCGTCCAAACCCTGTAGAGACGCGTCGGTGTAGATCACAAATCCGTCCTCTCCAACGGGCAAAACCAAAACTGGAGCCAACACTAATCTCCACTTCAACTTCTGAAAGCTAGTCTCACAGGCTTCTGATCAAGTGAACTTCACGCCTTTCCTGGTCATGCATGTCAATGGCATAGCAATGCGAGAGAAACCCTCGACAAAAAGTCGGTAATATCCGGCCAATCCCTGAAAACTGCGGATCTCCTGGACTGACTTCGGTTGCTCCCAACTGGTGACAGCCTCGATCTTCTAAGGGTCTACTGAAATACATCAGCTAGAGACCACGTGTCTCAGAAAATCGACTGAAGATAGCTAGAAGGCACACTTGCTAAACTTCACATATAGCTGATGTCATCGAAGAGTCTCCAAGACTATGCGAAGATGTTGTGCATGTTCCTCCTCGGAACGCGAGTAGATCAATATGTCATCGACGAAAACGACAACGAACTGATCTAGATACTCCATAAATATGCGGTTCATCAAATCCATAAATACCGCTGGAGCATCAGTAAGCCCAAATGACATCACCAAAAACTCGTAATGTCTGTACAACAGACATCTGAACCAGAGATCCCCAATAACAAGTCAGAAATCTAATCACTAACTACAAATCACCAAAGAATAGATCATCTAGTGTGAGAGCAACGCTCCATCACAAGAAATACTACATATGTGGGAGCAACGCTCTACTACCAATAAGGCAACCTATGTGAGAGCAGCACTCCACCACAACAATCCAAAATATATAGGAGTAACACTCCACCACAAGCAATCCAAAATATGTGGGAGCAACACTCCACCACAAACAACCCAAAATATATGGGAGCAATTCTCCACCATAAACAATCCATAATATGTACAAGACATCTAACTATCCAACTAGTGACTTCACGAAATCACTCTATCACATATCACTGTGAGTAACCCAGGGTATCACAATCCAGTAAGTAAATCAAATCCATCATCAACTCTATCAACATCGTAGTGGGTCCTCCACTAATAAAAGAATTAGTTGACATAGCAATACCACAATGACATAATGTAGACACTGCATATAAGTAGAATCATCATAACGCTACCACCTGGCACACGTGCACACACAACGTAGGTATGATCAACATAATCCTCCAATTAGTACACACCAAACATACTCATAACATAGGTAAAAATCAGTGCGATACCTCCAACATTACATACCGAACCCGTGTGCATAAATCATCATAGGTATAATCGACAATACACCTATGCCAAGAGTATAATCAACATATACTTCCAATAAAGTATACTAAACCCAGGTGCACTTACAAATCAAACATAATCAACAAGATACCTCAGATACCACACCAAACACATATGTACATATCACAACACCGATGTAATCGACAAGATACTTCCAATAAGACACTCAATCACATGTGCACATACCATGACACAGATTAAATCAACAAGATACCTCCAATAAAATAATCAGACACGTACACCTAACTACATAGCTATAATCCACAGGGAACCTACAATAACCATATCGGAACATGTATACAAATACTACCTGCAAATGGACAATCTACTACAGGACTCCTATAACACATAACAATCATATGTACATGCAACATGGATATGAATAATCAGCATATTTAATCCAATCAGCCTGGCATTCCCTATGCCACCTTCTAAGTTATCCAATTAGGTACATACAGTCAAAATTAAAGTACTCATGGAATATGATACATCAATCCTCTATAGACTGACCAGACCGATAATGGTATACCACAAATTCAGTCTTTTCCATGTCAGTACAAGTCATGTACTCAAATGTGCTCCAGATACCTAACTAAGCACAAATAATCCAAAGATTCGTACCTCTAAAAATAGAGTATGATAGTCCCGTACTGGTCGGACCAACAAAACTAAATCGGTCATCTACTAACTAATCAAGAATACATTAATCCTCCATAAGCAACTAATGTATATCGATCCACGACTACCCAAATCAACAAGTGTAAATCAGACTTCTACTGATCGATCTAACAAGAGTAAATCAATTATCTGCTGATGAAATTAACTAAGATAAAATGGTATTCTACTGGCTAAGTCAACATGAATATCTAGATACCATCCACTACCCAGCTAATAATAACAAAGGCTGGTATGTGCCTCCATCTCCTAACCAACTAGTAGTAACAGAAGCTAAAACTATTGGTGGTACGATATAAAAAAAATCACCAGAGATTGTAGTCCTTGATCTCTATTAGAGTCGACCCTGATCAGTGGTTAACCCATCACATGTAATATGTGCTATAACAACCAGACAGGTACTAAATACAAAGTGCTAATACATGTCATAAATATCATAATCAACAATGCATATACTAACAAAAGGTAAGATAACAGTATACCAACATACCTCCTACAGCTTGGAGATGTCTTGTCGCTGCCAGGTCCCAAAACTAGAAAAGTCACATCGAGAAAACTAAAACGAGAAATCCAAAACACGGGATATAAGACTCGTAAATCGAGCTCTGATACCAACAAATTAGTATCAGATAAATCTCGAAAATCTAGAACACATACCAAGTATCGTAATTTGGCTCTGATACCACTAAATTGTCACGCCCTGGGGGAGTCCCTATCCGAAGAAATTTCGGCAGCATCTCTCTTGTACGAGTGACAATCTGAAACATATATACAATGCCCTCAGGGCCACATATACCACGGCCAACACGGCCGGAATAATAACATTAAAATAACTAAACAACCACGCAGTTATATATGTAACAACCCACTCGGCTATACTAAAATCAAAACACAATGAAAAATGATAGAAAATCAAATACAAACCAAAATACAAAACTGCTAGCTGGCTAGGCTTACACCACACGTCAACACAACACTCCGAAAATAAAAATCGGAACACAAAGCTAAATACACACATATCATATACCAATATAAAAATAAACAAAATGCGGAGATTGGTCTTCTAATGTGACGTGGGGACCGGCAGGTAGGATACTCCAAGCAACTCTATAAACAACCAGATACCTAAAAAAGATAGTATCCACGGGGGTGAGTTCAACAACTCAGCAGATACCAGTTGACATGTATAGTAAAATATAACAGACAGTAATAACTATGGAGTATAGACTCCTAGACAAAAACTGGAAGATGCACAATAGAAAAGGCTGAAGAGAACTGTACTCACCAGAGCCTCCTATCAGAATAGTCAGGTCATCAGACCGAGAGTATCAAAAATCCTGTATGCATGTCAAACATATACATCCATCCAAATGCAGCATATAAGTGCAATAAACACAATCAGTAAATGCATAAATGCGTATGATGCCAATGATAGGTCCTGGTCACCCCTGACGCCAGTCAGCCATCTCACACACGATGGTAAGACCGAGTAGGTAGGGATGTGACAACCATGCACTCTGCCATCACTACACCTGATGAGTGACCAAGTGGACGAGATGCTGTCGGAGTACACCTATCCTCCTACCCCAAATCATAAGTGGAGGAGTGCAATGCTCTCATCTCCCGGTGCACAATGACGGGGAGGGATCCCGACGTGCTACCACACTGCATCACACTACCCATGAGCGGACCAACGGAGCACCATCGAGCAAATTTGAAGTGCTACCACGCTGCGTCACGCTACCCATGAGCGTCCAGCGGAGCACCGACAGAGATGAAACTGGCTATGTGCTCAACAATAATGGAGCAGACTATTGCGCAGCATGCAATCATGTGAATGATGCATGACACTAAGCATGACAGAATCCTGAACAACATAGCAATATCAATATATATATATATATAATGTGTACCATAGGACAATGAACCAAATCAAATGCACACAGACCAGATAAGGTATAAAAACCTAGATCCTGAACATAATAAACACATGGTCGTGTCACTACCCCTATAAGCATGTATAATCAGGTAAGTACTAACATGAAGTGCATGATAAGTAAACAAAACAAGTATGTAGCAGGTATCGGGTAGTGACCAACCGAAGCAAAGACGAACATAACCATTACTAAGAGTTATAACCTACTAAACATATCAACATGACATTATCAAAGATAAGTCAAGGTACCCGCTTCCAATAGGAAGGTCCAATCCAGTCCAAATCCGACGTCGAGATGCTCGTCTCGTGTCAAAGTCCTGTGATACATAGTATCCAGATTTAGCTAATTACATATAAATAAATTAGCTAAATCAAATCCTCGAAAAGCTAACATAAATCCAGATCCAATTACAAACCCTAATTGGATCATCTAACTACTCAATCGATTCTACAAATCCATTCGAATTAGGACTTACAATAAGCATAATCAATCATAGCATCTTCCTAATTTAGTCCTAAATCAACACATATATCAACTAATCAAATAATCCAAATTCACTATGATCTACAACCAAGACCAATTACCTACTCCTTACCTCAATTCACAACTAGATGGTTGTTTCCGGAATAGGGGCAACTGTTGGAAAACATAAACCCTAATCAGCAACCCCCGCATCTAAACAAGTACCCAAACCTACTATCCTACATGTACACACCCAAACCAATAGCTAGGATTAACAATTACCTCGAATCTGGTCGCAATGAGCGTGAGGGTGAGCGGAGACAGGGGACGCTGGCTGGCCACAAGGGGAGTTGTTGGACTAGAGAACACCATAGAGCACAATCTCCCTGCTGGAATCTTTCCCACTGGTCGGATCAAGTTGAGATCAAGAAATAGAGATAACAAATCAAGCAACGACCAAATTCCAACCCATCTTACCTTCTTCCTCTCCACTGGTCGGAGGTGATCAAGAATCTGGCGACAGTGCTAGGGCACAGGTGAAGTCGGCTGTCGGCGCTAGGGCACAACTTCTGTCGACTACACCTTAGCTGGAGCCGGCGATCCGGTGGAAATCAGCTGGTTCCCCCCTCACTGCGACGACTAGGGCAAGGGGAAGAGAAGTAGTGGAGATCGAGCGTCGTCGGCTGTGGGTGACAACAGCGGCGCTAGGCGGCGGGATCGCTTTGCGAGGGGCGGTTGTCGGCAGAGGATAGTGGCATGATCGGAGAAGAGGCAAGTAGAAGGAAGAGGAAACTCGGCGTCGGTTGAGAAAGCAATGGCGAGGAGTGGTTAGGGCACAACGTCGGCGGGGAAGAAAACTCGTGCACGCGGCGTCGAAGAGGAAGGGGTGAGGGCACAGTAACAGGAAGAGAAAATAAATAAATAAATAAAATTTTTCCTCGTTTAAATGGGTAGCCTAAACAAGCTTTCCCGGGCCCCATTTTTATCCCCGTAAACTCGTCCATACAATCTCCGAAAAATTTTCAGATAATTTATAAAATTTTTAGAAAATTCCCTTATCACTATTCGCCATTTTTCGGTATTTTACAAGTACTTCTCCAGAGGATTCTTAGCTTAGTTCCTCTTGATCCACATGGTCTAGCGGTGTATGAAAAAGTGTTCGAGGGCGTCGGATTAGTGAGGGAGGTGCACGGAGAAAATGGGGGGCTTCCTCCTGAGGTCCTCTCTCTCTGGTAAGATGTTATTGATGTCATAGGATTTGGTGGTGGCAGCGTACCACCAGTAGCTGCTTGTTGTTGCTATTGTAGTGCCTTTTACACTTGAGCGTTGATGATCATCTCTAGCTCCTCTTGTGTTAAAGTAAGTGTGGTGAGTTTTCCAGCCTCCTCCATCTCTAAGCCTCAGATTTAGGCGAAGATTCTCATAAACGGTGCCAAATTTTAGACAGCGCCAAATTTGATCCTATTTAAAAGTTGAAGAGATGGCCCGCTGGTGACGATGAGGGATGGTTGACTGGAGAAAGACTTTTTTCTTCTTGGTGAGGCCTCCTTGTGATTCTGCACACACACCAACGATCCAACATAGGGTTAGTGACAAAACATCAGGGAAGGGGATCCCTAGCAAGGCCCTCTGATGCTCAAGTTAGTACATTTTTGGATGAAAGAATGAGGAACAACAGAAAAAAGATGTTTGCACGAGAATGAGTTTAGGTGATATAAATTGTGTACCTTGTCAACGGAGAGGACCCCCTTTATATACCTCATCTCATAACCTCCATGATCATAAGGTGGTATCGTGTGTAGGAGTTTGTTAATTTGTTGTGTAAAAGTATCCAAGGAATCTTTTATCTATTCACAGATGTACTTCTTTTGACGTTTATAGCTTAGGCCTTTGATGAAGCTGTTACAAGAATATGCTATTATAAATGATTGCCCAATGGGAAACAAGATAACCTCCGAAGGAGGTTCCAAAGGAATATTCTTCGATAATTCTGAAAGTTTGTTAAAATATTATCTGTTGTTTATTTGCTAAATATATCTTGGTCGGCTAGCAAGGCTAACTGTCCTTATGCCTATCCTTGCATTGAAATGCTTTGTTATGTATTGAATATTGTGATAAATCCAGTCAGAGATTCATATGATATGTTCAACATGCTAGAAATCTGCTTAGGCAACCATCTGATAAATGTGTGTACTAAAGATCCATTCGGAAGTAAGTATGCAACTAAGTTTCTTAATTTCGGCCGGCTTTATGGTTTATCGTATATGAAGAGCTTTATGAAGTTAACTGCCTCGAACCTGATTGACCTTTATTCTAGCCTGGTATATATGGAGAGATTTATAAGGCTACATGCCTTAAGCCCAGCCAACTTGTCATTTGGTCAGACATACACGGAGAGATTTATAAGGACAAATGCTTTAGGCTTGGTCGGTATTTCATTCAGCCGGGCACACATATAAATGCGTGAGGTTAAGTGCTTTAGGCCCAGTTGATATTTTATCTAGCCTGGCACACATATAGTTTTATGAGGCTAAGTGCTTTAGGCCCAGGTGGGATTTCATTCGATTGGTTGCATGTAGAGATTTATGATGTTAAGTGCTTTAGACGTGACTGATCTTTTATCCGGTCAGACACACATAGGACTTTATGATGATAAGTTCTTTAGATCTGACCAATATGTAATCCGGCCGGGCGCACATAAAGTGTTATAAGGCTAAGTGCTTTAGGCCCAACTAGTCTTTCATCCGATCGAGCACACATAGGGCTTTATGATGCTAAGTGCTTTAGACCGACCGGTATGTAATCCGGTCGGGCGCACATGGAGAGTTATGGGGCTAAGCGCTTTAAGCTCGGCCGACCTTTATTCTAACCGATCGGCCCTCTCCGGCATGACTTGTTATTCGATCAAGCTATACCCGAGAGCCTTGATGTCGGGCAAATCACGAAGCTAACTAGGAAGCATACTTCTATCTTGACTTTAACTGTCACATCGTCTTAACTTTGACTGTTAGGTCATTTCCTAGGTCCGTTCATTATACATTGTATCACCGAATAACTTAAATAATTAGATTAAAAATGACTTAGACTATTTTTTCTATAATTTTTTATTTTTAACTTAATATTCTATCATTATCATACTAACATTGATATTGATATTGATATATAAGAAAATATATTAATTTTAAAAATAAAATTTAATTTAATCTAAAAAATCTGTTAATTTCTAAATTCAGGTCAATCGGGGTCAATTTAAATTTAATTCGAAAATTTATAACTTGAATATAACCCAAATTCGAAAACTTCCAACACGAATATAATATTTTATGGATCGAATTGACAGATTAGGTTAATTTTTTGACATATGTAGCAAAAGGCGATTCGCTCGCCCCCAGCGCTCCCGCCAACCCGTCCCTAGGCCAACACGGAGGAGGTAAATCATGGGTGGCTACTGGCCATTAGTGCAAATGGCTAAGACATGGGAGAGGTTATGCTCGGTCACGCTGAGTTTCGACTCCAAGACCTCATGTGGCAACACCCTATGTCTTAACCATCACATCGCCCCGAGGGGACATGTTAATTTTTTGACAGCCCTATGTGAAAGGGGATTATTATTCAAGTTACTATGTAACTAAACGACTAGGCTAGCTAATATTTTTTAATTGGATTTAATCCAATCAATCTTTACTATATTTAATTTTGAGGATTGTCTTAATAATTGTTGTCCTTAGGCATGGTGTAGAACTTCCATGCGTCGAGTATCCACAATCATAATAATCTAGAACTCTCAAACTTTCAGTATCCACAATCATAATAATTTTATTTGAACAATAATCAATATTGCAATGAATTAACTCTTTTAGGATGAAAATATACTTTATAATGTAACAAAATTTTAAGGTTAACAAATCTTTATATATATATATATATATATATATATATATATATATATATATATATATATATATATATATTAATGTTGTGGATCATTATATGCGGAACAGTCTGTGATAAATTTGTAGGGACATCTAGAATTAATTAAGGCATCTCAATTTATTTATTTTATTTATTTAAATTTTTTGTCCGAACATCTGAATTAAATCCAGGTATCCCCACTCTATTTTTTAAAATTTTTTTAAAAAGTTTTAAAAAATATTTTTAAATATATATTATATCCTGTGATCATGTAAAAAAAAAAATATATATATATATATATATATATAAGTTTTAAAATTATATTTATATATTTTACAATAACATTTAACAAGAAAATAATAATAATAAATGCAACAAAATATGAGACGGAGAAGAGAAATAAAAAAATTAAATAATTGTTAAATTATCGTAAGAATATTATAAACTATTCTAAACTAATATGTTAACTAAATTCTTCGAACCTAAGTATCAATAATTCAATCTAATAATATATATTAGAGATATATATATATAAACGTTAAACAACATAAAATATGTTAAAAGGGCGAACATTAACTTGCCCCATTTTAATTTGGATAAGCTGTCGATCCGGACCAATTCCAAGCGCATACGTGTTCGCAGGCAGTTCACCGCATACTTATCTCGTCTCAGCTTTCTCTGCTAACTCGCTTTGCTTCTTCCTCATCCGCCAACGCAATGGCATTCACTTCCATCTCACCGCTCTCCATCTACCTTCTCAAGCCTCCCTCTCCTGCTCCACCTCGCACTCCCCCTAGAGCTTCTTCCATCATCTGCCGGGTTTCTGGTGAGTCCTGCGCTTCCTTCTCCATGGTCTTTGGTCAAACATTTTGGCTTTCGCGTTGTTTGAGGCATGCCTATCCCTCAGCACATTCTAAGAATTGGAGATCAATCACATCGACAGCGCTAGCAGCAGTCATCGTTAGCTTTGGCGGCGTAGCGTTGGCCGACCTCAACAAGTTCGAAGCAGAGCTCAGAGGGGAGTTTGGGATAGGCTCCGCCGCTCAATTCGGCTCAGCAGATCTCAAGTAAGTGCGTCTGTTGGTTCTTCGTTGTGCATATCTATATGTTTATGGTTTTGATTCTTCTTCACAGTTGATTTTGGTCTCGATGTGTAGGAGGTCTGTCCATGTCAATGAAAATTTCAGGTAATGCCTTTTTTTTATTCTTTTTGTACTATCATAGTATATGAACTGTTCCTGGAAAATAGTCCTTATTTAATTCAATGCCACCTAATTTGGTGATGCAACTAAACAATTAATGCCATTATTTGACTCACTCTACAGGCTACAGCTAGTCTCTAGACTAAACTGAAACGCTAGGTAAACTGAGGTGAAATTTGGCATCATTTTACCATGCATACCCTATAACGACATCATACCACAATCATACCAAACTAAGAACATAAAATATATGCTCATAAATTAGACTGTGAGTACATTATTAATTTAGGAATTTGGTCATGATACAGACGTGCCAACTTCACAGCTGCAGATATGAGAGAATCTAATTTCAGTGGCTCTACATTCAATGGTGCTTACCTTGAAAAGGCAGTTGCTTATCGAACAAATTTTACAGGTAATTAATTGCCACACCTTTATGCGTTATCATTATTATTTGTGTATAATTTGCTTATTTGAAATTGCATTCCTTAATCATAGGTGATGGTAGCTAGTTGCTAAAATGTAGTGATAAATCTATTTCCATTCATTTAGTTGAAACTCAACTAACTTAGTTTAATAGCACCAATCATGAGAATTTTTGACGGTTTAAGATGATTCTACAATTTCTTATGATGTTTATTGGGCCTCAACTGTTATTTCCCTGTAAAGGCTTGAATGTTTTAGTTTAAGGAAAATATAAAACAACCTCTTCTGCTTTGAGCTTTTTGTTTTCCTTCTTTTGACTACTTTCTCTACTGAAATTCATTAAGATTCCCATCCCCTAACACCTCACATCAGTAAACAATCATTGAAGATGGATTTGTGGTGGTTCTATGACCTTATCCTATTTTCTCTTATTTTTATCCTTTACTTTCTTGTTTCATTCCTCTGCAATAAAAGGTTGGAAGGAAGAAATTTAAATCCTACTAAAAATATGAAGTGCCTACTAGTTATGAGTATAACGGTGAATCTTTCAAAAAAATTTGTGGGTATTTTTTTCATTGGTTACATTTGGATATGCAAAATTGCATAATATTGTAACTTCAGAAAAATATTGCTTATTATGCAGTATATTTATCAGACATTAATGTTGTTAATCGGATGGTTGTGGATGTGATCAAATTTTATACATTTGTTTTATTAAGACCCTTATCTTTATGGTTGTAGAGAAGCATTTAATATCTCAAATATAATGCTCTCACAGTAGCATTTTAATCCACGATGTCTTGTGTGCCGTCGCATCATGCAGGTGCTGATCTCAGTGATACTCTAATGGACCGCATGGTATGAACATTAATACATTAATTCTCAGTTTCTCTAACGAGTAAGAGACATACGGTTGATATTCTGTGCATGCATGATAATTGGTTGAAGAAGCTCCACTAAGATGTTTCTAGGCATTGACAATATTTACACTGACAACTATAGTTGACTCAGATTACATTTATCAAGCATTATTGTCTATTTATTAATAAAAAAATTTAACTAGATTATGCCGTTTCAAATTATACCGAGCAAATGATTCAACATTATAAAAGACCAATTAACTATGACTCTTTTATTTAGATTCATTGTTACTTTATTTACTCTCCCTGTTTTTACATACATAAACATATACAGATTGTAAGATGCTTTGGTAAATTACTGAATTTGCATTTGCTGCCTCTAAAAATAACAATAGACTTGATCCGGCTGAGATCTAGTGTTGGGTCAGCATAGTTGTCTTATTAGGTCTGTAAGATTGTAGGGTCAGCTTCTAGTTAGGTCAGTCACTTATCGGGGTGGTAAGGTTGTCGGTTAGCCTCTAAAAATAATCATAGACTTGATCTTTACTCTTTACTCGAATCGTGGCACTTGAGAATTTTCCTTTTAAGATTTCTTCTTCTTCGATTGTCTTGGATTCTTCCTCATTGTTTAAAGAGGTGGATAGTTTCCCATTTGACTGATCTAATGAAGAGGGTCTAATGTTCTCATTGACTTACTCAATGAGTGGGCTTTAAATTTTCCTTCTCTTCGTCATGTGGAATTTCAGATTCTTCATTACTTTCTTTCATTACCTCTTTAATTTTCTCTTATAATTGAGCTTTCTCCTCTTGTATGGGATTTTATGATAATAAACCAATTTTTTCTAAATATCCTTTGCGTTCTCATATCCCGTAGCCTTGTTTAAAATAAAGTTGGGGAAATTGCAATAATTGAATCTATAGCTTTAGAGTTACCTTTAAAAATCTCAATTTCCATTTACTTTCCTTGAGATTTCTTGCTTTCCTGTCTTTGGGTCTTTTAAATCTGATTCCATAGCAAGAACCATTCCAAAATAAATTTTGAACAAGTCTCTATTCCTTTTTTTTTTCCCAAAAATTGAAATCTTCATCATATAATAGGGACATTATTCTAGCCATCTATTTGTTCTTGAGTGATGGTTAGCCCATTTGTGTGATTGGGTTATGATACCACTTGTTGGGACTATTGTGTACGAATGGTCAGATAGCTAGAGGGGAATGAATATTGATTGTTCCTACAAATACAAACTAATACTACTCTTGCTACAAACTTAACAAAGTAATTAAGGATAGTGCAACCAAAATAAAAATATAAACACAATTGCATGCCAATCACTAACAAGCTCATGTAATGTGGCTTGGAATCCTTGTTCTTACTTCTTACTTTACAATGTATGACTTGTTGGTGAGTCAATCTAGAAAAGCCTACTATCTTTATCTTTCACAAATAATCTGCGAGGGTGGAGAACGTCTTACAATATGAACAATAAAACAAGATTAAAAAGGAGCTTAAAGTAATACATGAGTTTGAATCCGCCATCAGTTGTTAGCTTCTTGATCGCTTCAACTTGAGTTTGTTAATGGCTACTTGAGTTGATTGGATTCCACCATCAGCCATACTCTAGCTCTTAAGTCATCTGACTGTTACAAATGCACCTTTATTAAATTAAATGCTCCAATGAGCATTTTCTATTTTAGCATTAGTCAATTAGATGTATTCATCAATTGGCTAATTACATAGGTCATTCGACATTCCAATCGACTCAATCACGAACAAGAACATTTTGTTCATTGGCTGATTAGCCTAAGTCAACTCATTAGTTGACTCAACTTATAAGTCAATAGGATTCATTTTAGTTTATTGGAAGTCCAACTACGATCATTCTAAAGGTCGAGTCTTGTCTAAGTTGAGATCTATCCCTCTCCCAAGAATACATTCTCTCAAAACTCATAGCTGACATACTCACGCTTTCCTTTTGTTGTTTAACTTCACCAGCAAGTTTGTCTCTTGTCCTTACTCGTTACTTAGATGCACTAATCCACGGTTCGCTCCATGTGCCATCTTTTAGGCTTCACTTACGTAGTCCACCTTTTTTCAACTATCATCAATGCTATATTCCGATGCTCCATGTCCTATGGTACATCGGATGCCCTATCTCATCCTTATATTTCTCGGTGGGGCTCAAACCATTGAACTAACCAACTTGGCAACCCCAAGTAATGCTCCATAAGCTGCTCTAACACCTTGGTACTTCTCGTCCTGTGATCCCTTGATTGTCTTATGTGACTTTTTTATCTCACCTCTAAGCTACTAAGCATGTTGTCTTGGCTTTGTGAAGTCCACATCATCACTCAACCTCATCCAGTTACGAGCTCTCTGATATTTATGTGTCCTAAATCCCTACATAACTCAAACACACATTAAATACAACATGCGACACCTAACTTAAACCCTTTACACAAATCTAAAACTCATAGTTGAACCTAACCACTTATGACTCGATTGAACCAACAATTGGAAGCATTGCTATCATTATTAGTAGTGTGACTACCAATGTATTTATAGCATCTAACAAGCTAATTTTATATGATATTTAAAGTATGTCTTCAAATAGGTAACTTTTTATCTACAAAATCAATTTGCAACTACCATGTCAAGAAAATATAATCTTGAGGGATCAATTGATTTGCCGGATGTTAATGCGCTAGATCTTGAATGTGGGGGAATTCTGAATATGTATAAGCTATTGTTATGTTAACAAATTTTAAGTTTGGACTTTGAGCATTTAAGCTTTTTAATTAATTTTGAGAGTTGATATTTTTTCCTATTATTTTATATTTTACAGATACTCTCAAATAATTTGAAATATGGATCAAATGTAATTCTGATTTACTCCAGGTTTCTATATTTATCAGACATGCACAAGAGGAAACAAATTCAAGCCATGATCTTGAATATCCTAGTTTGCAATCACCCAATTAGTGATAATTTTTACCCTTGTTAATAATTTTGGAAACCTTAATATACTAAATTAATAGCATTTTATATGAATCATTGGTTATCTAGAAAAAAATTTATTTTACAGTTTGAGAATACTCAAATATGAATGTGCTATCCTGCCATATTCTTGTTGTAAATTGGTAATCGATATCAAACAGGTTCTTAATGAAGCGAATCTCACAAATGCTGTGCTCGTAAGAGCAGTTCTCACACGTAGTGATCTTGGTGGTGCAGCCATTAATGGTGCTGACTTTAGTGATGCTGTGCTAGACTTACCACAAAAACAGGTGATGTATATTGTGAAATATTTGGATAAATAATTTCTTGAATATTGTACATTTAGTTTACATACTATAGTAGATTATTTTTATTTCTCATTACCTTTTTGTTTCCTCCATTGGAATATTATTTGCATTATAGTCATTACTCAGGTGGAATGTTTTCTTTTTTTATAGTGGGCGATAAAAGTGCTATTTATACCTTTTCATCATCCTGTTGAGTCCTAATGCATCATAGAGTTGATATAGATAATGCAACTTAATCTCAACTGTAGAGTAACATTAATTTCCTTTCCATAAATGGTTTTAAGTTGCCTTTTGCATTCCCGTGAGCTTTGTCAAAACTTCTACAAAATCTTTTAGAATTTGTATGTATGTTGATGTCATGATACACAGTTTTATTGTTTCTCCACGGACGTATAATCCAGCATTGACTGAGAAAGAACTGACAACGACGGGTGAGAGATAAGAAATAGAACAATTAATACCTACAGTAAAAAAACGATTAGTACCTACTCCCACACTATCAGCTCATAATTTTGCTTAGTATCTCAATGGTATAGTTGGATTAGATATCTTTCTTTTATACAACGTTTCTAACTTATTTCGTTTGAAGGCATTGTGCAAGTATGCAAATGGAACCAATCCTATAACCGGAGTGAGCACAAGGAAAAGTTTAGGATGTGGAAACACTCGCAGAAACGCATATGGTAGCCCTTCTTCACCACTCTTGAGTGCTCCACCTCCGAAATTACTAGATCGTGATGGATTCTGTGATGAATCTACCGGACTCTGTGATGCAACAAAGTAAAAGAAATGTTATATAGTAAATCCATATCGAAAAATATGTTTTTCTATCTTGTAGAACTTTTCTAATTGCAATATGTTTTTTTTAAAATTTGATAAGAGGACTATTTTAGTGAATATCATTGCTTTAAATGTTTTCAAGATATGATACTTTTAAAGTTAATCAAGTTGCTCCATTGAAAAAAATGCAACGTTATTGTTGAGGGTGTTAGATCTTTATTTAATATTTGATTATAGTATATTGTGAGATTATACTCTAGTGGGTATATCAGGTCAACTTTGGTTATCAAAAATCAAGGGGCATTTTTATCTGAACTAGGACTAATCTTAAAGACTTATTTTCTTTGGTGTGTGTGAATGGAAAAGACTATGCTGTTTGAATGGAAAATGAAAAAGAAAATGGAATGTATTAAAAATGAATCATAAACGAAATACTTAATCCATTATAATTAGATATGGGAAAAGGTAATTATCCAATAAATATGTACGGATATGACATTCTTTACAAAACCCAGTATTTAACACATCTACAATTTGTAGAATTTATACATGAATTAAACATATTCACAAATTTTAGAATTTTTAAACTATATAATTCAAAATAATAAAATATCGCAGGATACACATCACTTAATTCCGAGCTCCCTGAGTTTTCTATTCTGAGCTCTCCACTTTGAGTTCTCTCCTTCGATGCTTTGAGCTCCTTGTGCTCTGATCTCTAATGCTCCCTACATTGCTTGCAGCCCAGTCATGGAGGCTTTGGCAGTTATAGGCTGATACTTGGCATGACCAACCCATGATTCATATAGAGCGTAACATCTTTAAGGCTAGAGGTTGGATGTTGATCCCTTAAAAATACTAAAGCTTGTAGCGGTATGGGTAACTCATTCTAATCTTAGCCTAATACTACTTCTTCTTCTCCATTATTGTTCCATTACTTGTATTATCATGACTTGAGTATTGGAGAGACATTGTTGGACTACTTCGATACCTTCTGATGTGCGTTTCAATGTGTGTAGGGCAACCTTCATCCCTCACTAAGATGTCTGCTAAACCATCTAGCATAGTAGCAATTTTCAGCCACACTATTTTTTGGTGTCATCTATGAGAAAGTAGATTAAATTGAGTAAGACATTGAGATGATGACAATGAGAAGAGAAAATCCTGAAGCCCTTGAATCCTCCATTGGCCAACGCAATCAACCTCCACATGATAATGTGGAGGTAGTTGCGGGGGTTCCTTACCTGGGAGCAACTAACCCAGTCAAAAACTATGATAGTGGAGGAGCACCTCCGGAGTGTTGAATTATAAAATGATGTTCTTAGAAGACTAAGGTAATCTGGTCTATTGCGTGTTAAATGGTTTATTTTAAAATTTGGAAGTCTAATCATTGATAGTTTTGTCCGAGTCTTTAGGCGTTTAGAACGTGTCGTGTGTGATCCTATTTTATAGGATATGGTGTGATCCTAATCCTATTTTATAGGATCTGTGATAGGTTGAAGAATTTTGATGTAAAGCCTATATATAGACTTTTTTCCTTCTCATTAGGGTGTGAGAGAGTTTTCCTGTATTCCATCTTTCAAATAATTATTGTTGATAATTTCTTTACGTTATTCTTCATATCAAGAGTTTTCTTCACGGTTAGTCATTTCGATTCGCTTGGAGTGACAAGGTTTTTATCTTGTCGGTTCTATTTTTCTTCTTTACATGATATCAGAGCCTAGTTATTTTTGTGAAGAAGGTTATTGCTCTCTCGATAGGGAAGGCATTGGTCGTGTAGCAGGACTTGGTTTGGAATTATTGAATCAGTCCAACTATCGAATCTGGAAGACATGTATGGAGTCATATCTGGTCGATGAAGATTTGTGGGATGTCGTTTCCACTAATGGAGTTGTCGCTCCGGCAAATATCACCGAGAACGCAGAAGCGTTTAAGAAATGGAACCAACAAAATGCTAAGGCAAAATTTGTTTGGAAGAGAACCATTTCTCATCGAATATTTGAGCATGTAATTGGATGTGAGTCTGCCCGTAAAATTTGGTAAACTCTCGATCGATTGTTCAATAAAAGAAATGAGGCTCGATTGCAAATGCTCGAAAACGAGTTGGCAGCTGCAAAGCAAGATGGTACCTCTATTTCTGAATATTTTCTCAAAGTAAAAAATTTATGTTCAGAAATTTCTCTTCTAAATCCTGAAGAACGAATCTCGGAAGTAAGAAAGAAGCGATATATTATTCGTGATCTTCAGCCTAAGTATACTCCATTTATCACTTCAATTCAAGGATGGGCTCAACAACCATCACTAGAAGAACTTGAAAATCTTCTCTCATCATAGGAATCGTTGGCCAAACAAATGACTACATTGAATATTAAGGAGGAGTCAAAGAGTGCCTTGTTTGTTAAAAAAGGGAATTTTTATAAAGCAAAAAAAGTAAGATAGAAGAAGGTACTCCAACTCATTCAAATGCACCTAAGAAGGCGTTCAAATGTTACCGGTGTGGCAAGCTTGGTCATATTAGAAAGGATTGTCGAGTTAAATTGAAATTAGAAAACTATGCAAATTTGGCCGATGTGGCCAAAGAATCTGAAAAAGAAGATGATTGGAAGAATTATTTTCTTACTGATATTGTTGATACTCAACGGAAAATATGCTTAATAGCAGAAGGAACTTCTCACATAAAGCATCCACCCAAAAATGAATGGATTGTAGATTATGGTTGTGGTCATCATCTTACCGGAGACAAATCAACTTTTTCATGTTCTCAGTTACATGATAGTGGCAGGAGCATTATCACCGCTGATAATACAATTCATAAAATTCAGAAAGAAGGCACCGTTGTTATTGACAACAATCGTGGAGAATCAATCATACTAAAAAGTGTATATCATGTGTCGGGGATACAAAAGAATCTTTTTTCTATTGCAAATGCAGTGGATGCTAGAAACTTCGTGCTCTTCGGACCACGAGATGTGAAGTTTCTTCGGAACGTCAAAGAAATTAAAGCAGACGTTGTTCACACTGGTACACGTGTAAATGATTTATTTGTTCTATCTGCATCAAATTCATACATTGAAAAGATGAGTAGCAATGATAATTCCTCCTTGTGGCATGCAAGACTTGGTCATCTAAACATGACTAAGTTGAAGGTAATGATTTAGAGGAAATTAGTTAATGGTTTGCCTGATCTATCAAAGGTTGACGATGGCAAAATTTGTGAAGACTGTTTGTTTGGAAAGGCACATAGACTTCCTTTTGAGAGCTCAAATTCACGGTGCACAATTCCCCTGGAACGAATCCATAGTGATTTGATGGGTCCTACTCGAACTGCTTCTTATTCTGGATCTAACTATATGTTGTTGTTTGTGGATGACTATAAGCGGTTCACATGAGTTTATTTTGTGAAACACAAATCAAAGGTATTTTCAAAATTTCTGGAATTCAAAGAAACTATGGAAAGAGAATTGTGTAGAAAAATCAAAATTTTGCGGATAGATAATGGAGGAGAATTCTGTGTAGGACCGTTGGGCCGGCTAGAAGGGGGGGTTGAATAGCCCTGCAAAAATCAAAACGCAAACACCCTTCTCGAACTCTTAAACTAACACTTGTAAAATAAGAGAAATAAATAAAAGCAGAAAAGTAAAAGGCACACCGAGATTTACTTGGTTACAACCGGGAAGGTTGTTAATCCAAGAAAGCGTAGCACTAGTATCTCCTTCAGGCGGAGGAGCCTTTTACAGCAATGAAGCGCACAATAGAAGCTTAAAACAGAAAAGCGTACAAGTGTAGAAAGAATGCTTGAGTTCTCAGTTGATTGACAGCTTCTGGACCAAGGCTATATTTATAGTCTTGGTCGGGGCGCCTGGAAGGGTTCCGGGCGCCCTGGGGGGGATAAAACTTTATCCCCCAATGTCCAGAACGCGAAAGACGCGTTCTCGTCAAACTTTACGTTCCGGGCACCCCGGGCTGCTCCGGGCGCCCCGGACAGTTTCGGGCGCCCCGGAGCAAAAAGTCAACTCTGGTTGACTTTTGCGTCCGGGACCTCTGCTCCGTTTAGTCCCGCCTCGGTCCGGGTCTTCCGCTCCGGATTCGCTTACTTGGGTGATCTCTGCCATCCGGAAAAGAGCTCACCCGAACCCAACTTCCGGTCTTCTCAAGCGGGCTTCCCTCTGGCTTCTCGTCCCTCGGAATTGCCGCGTGTTTCCTTCTCGTCCGCCAGCGTACTCATCCGCAGTCTTCGTCCCTCGGTCGTCGACCTTCTCACTAGCTGCGTCTCTTGCTCCCCGAGCAATCTTCCGCTCCGGCTTTCTTCCCTCGGAACCACCGCGCGGTTCCTTTTCGTCCGCCGGTGTACTCTTCCGCAGCACCTCGTCCCTCGGACTGCCGTCCTTCTTGCTAGCTGCGTCTTCCGCTCGACTACCTGTGTTCCTAAGCTCCTGCACACTTAGACACAAGGTTAGAAACAACGCAGGACCTAACTTAACTTGTTGATCACACCAAAACAACCTTGGGGTTCCAACATTCTGTTCAAATGAATTCTTCTCATTTTGTCGTAATA
Source organism: Zingiber officinale (assembly GCF_018446385.1). Lineage (NCBI taxonomy): Eukaryota > Viridiplantae > Streptophyta > Magnoliopsida > Zingiberales > Zingiberaceae > Zingiber > Zingiber officinale. The sequence goes on along the minus strand of NC_055987.1, from coordinate 60,052,657 downwards.
ATGGCATTAAAAGAGAAATGTCTTGTCCGGAGACGCCACAACAAAATGGCATGGCTGGAAGAAAAATTAGACATCTTGTGGAGACTTGCAAATGTTGGCTGCATGCGAAGAATTTATCCAAAGAGTTATGGGCAGAAGGTATGAAGTGTGCAGCTTATGTTATTAACCAGGTGCCACTCAGCCCAACCAATAATAAGGCACCTTATGAATTGCTCTTCGGTGTTAAACCAAACGTGAAGGATTGAGTCTTTGGTTCAATCTGCTACGTTTATGTGTCTGAGTCTCAAAGGAGTAAGTTGGATGCCAAAGTAATTAAATGTATTTTCATCGGTTATGACGAGCAAAGAAAAGGCTAGCGGTGTATGGATCCTACGACTAACAAATGTGTTATTTCTCGCAATGTTATCTTTGATGAGATTTCTATCCATGACTCTACGGATGTCTATAAGGAAGAAAATGATACATTATCCCATAGCTCAGAAAATGTATCTGAAGAAAATCAAGGAGAAAGGGAGAACTTGCGTTCTATTCAAAACAATGGTTCTCAGGAGGAGACAATCAACCAATGCCCGAGATGAAATATTGTTCGACCGTTGTTAACGATTCGCAAGTGTACAGATACGTCGTCAGTAATAAAGAAAGATATCGTATCCACAGGGACTAGTATAAGCACTAAAGATATCTCAACACGAATTAGCTAAACAACTAATCAATTGATTTATAAAAACTAGCGCAACTATGAAAATTAAAGAATAGAAACAAGAATAAAGGGTATGATAAAAGGATTGTTCTAGGAGTTTCGATTTCTTTATAATGTTATTCAATGTAGGTGATCTACCAAATCATATCCCTCAATTGTCCATCATTTGTAGAAGGTTGTCGGTTCTCTCTTGCAATAGACAAACGACCTAGGACTGAAATCTATACCTAAATGTGATCAATTAGGAATGATTCCTATGTTGTCCTTACACGGGCTTGCTTGTCACGTGCGTCCCTCAGAAAATCAACATAGAAATTCATTTCTTCTCAATCTCATCAAGATATGAAAGATTAATGCATCACATCTATCCTACCCCTTGAATGCCCTTGTTTCACCCTCAAGATCATCCCTCATACGTCCTTACACGGGCTTGTCTATCACGAACGTCCCTCGGATAATCGAGTGAGGAATCACCTTTCCAAGATCCACAAGATACCCAAACATTCAATCAAGTATGGTAATCAAGTTCAATCACAACATTCCACACAAGATCAAATCGATACAAACAAGTCAAAATCATAGAAATAGAAAATTGGCAAATCCACAATAGTTTACATCAAATTCACATTACAAATACTCCCTCCATCCTAGAACATAGAGATCTAATCTATAGAACAAGAAAAGAAATCTAAAGACAAGAAGAATACAAACATCTTGATCCCAAATCCAAGAAGATAAAGGAAGAAAAGCTTATCTACGATGAAGAACCATCTTCGGATTCAATCCTCGTTCCCCAGAGTCGATTCGTTGAAGATCCGCCCTTAGATCGTCAGAAAATCCCTCCAAGAAGGTGGAGGAATGCCCCAAATCTTGATTTATCCCAAAAGAGAGAGTTCCTCCTTCAAATGAGGAAGATACCCTTATATAGAGCTTGGGTTTGGGCGCCACACGACCCCGAGACACGGTCGTGTGAAGCTCACACGGCCTGGTCCATTTCCTTCACTGCCCAGGTGACACGGTTGTGTGATGTTCACACGGCCATAGCATGCTCTGCCACTGCCCCCTTGCACGGTCGTGTAGATCTACACGGCTTGCTCTGCCTCTGGCTCTAGAACTCCTGCACGATCGTGTATGGGACACGACCAGGGCATTCTTGGCTTCTGGCAACGTTGCATGGTCGTGTGACACACACGGCCATGCACTGCTTTAGGTCGGGAATGCTTACACGGCCGTGTGAACTCACACGGCCTGGACACTCCCTCATTCTGCTAGTGTTGCAAGGGTGAGGATCACCACACGGCCTGGGCAACTCCCCATGACAGGGTCGTGTGTCACACATGGATGGTGCTTTCCTCCTTCGTTCAATTATAGAATTTGCCTCGAACATCAATTCTTCTTCAAAATCGACTCCTGCGTAAAAAAAATGCACAAAAGCATATCTCTGAATAAAAAGAGTAAATATACTAAAAGCAAAGCTGGAAGTATGAAAATGCATAGATAAAGCATGCGCAAAATATGTGAATGTGCATCAAAACATGTTAAACAAGTGTATACAATCTACGCACATCAACCGTCTCGTTATAGAGATGATAATTTTGTCACAAATTTTTCTTGCTTCTTTGCTAATCCTATTGATGATGACGAACCTTTTTCTTATGATGAGGCTAAAGGAGTAAAAGAATGGGAAGCTGCCATGAAAGAAGAAATGGATGCTTTGCAGAAAAATCAGATGTAGGACTTGGTTCCTAAACCCCTTGAAGTGCTACCAGTTTCATGTAAATGGGTCTTTCGAATAAAGAGGAAGGATGATGGGAGCATAGATCGATTCAAAGCAAGGCTAGTAGCTCGAGGTTTCTCTCAAAACTACGGGGAAGATTATGAAGAAACATTTAGCCCGGTGGCAAAAAAGACTTCGGTACGTATTGTTCTAGCATTAGCAGCAAGCCTGGGTTGGAAATTGTGGCAGTTGGATGTTAAAAATGCTTTCTTATATGGAGAGCTTGATAGAAATATTTATATGGATCAATCGCTTGGATTTGTGTCCGAGTATCATCCGGATTTTGTGTCTAAGTTGAAGAAGGCCCTCTACGGATTAAAGCAAGCTCCACGTGCATGGTATGGAAAAATTACAGAATATTTAAGATTCTGCGGATACACAGCTTCTGAAGCAGATTCAAGTCTCTTTATCAAGAAACGTCAAGGACTCATAGTGTTTATTCTGTTGTATGTGGATGACATAATTCTAACAGGTAGCAATTATGCAGAGGTCACTCGTCTTCAAGAAGAACTTCCATTGTGGTTTGATATGAAGAAACTTGGGGAGCTCAAAAAGTTTCTTGGGCTGCAAATTGAAAATCTGGAACAGGGAATTTGTGTGTCTCAGTTCAACTATGCTAAACGGCTCATTGAGAAATTTGGATTGATTGATGGAAAGAAACGATCTACACCACTTGATGTGAGTGCAAGATTTCGTCGTGATGAAGGAACATGTTTATCGGACCCTCGTCTCTTTTGTGCACTTGTGGGAAGTCTTATTTATTTGACAATAATAAGGCAGATATTGCCTTCTCCGTCGGTATGGTTAGCGGATATATGCAAGAGCCACGGAAGCCACACTTTGAAGAGGCAAAGAAGATCCTAAAGTATGTTAACTCTACTCTTAACCTGAATCTATTTTATAAGAAGGGTGTAGAGTTTTCCTTGCAAGTATTTGCATATGTTGATTTTGGTGGAGACTTGGATGATCGGAGATCAACTTCTGGTTTTGTATTTATGTGTGGAACTACAAGTATATCATGGTGTAGCAAAAAGCAAGGCTCGGTATCTCTATTCACGACTGAAGCATAATACAAAGCATATGCTCATGCCGCTCAAGAGTGTATATGACTTTGTAGACTCTTTGAAGATTTGAACATACCCATTGATCAACCTATTCCTATTCATGGAGATAATCTAAGTGCAATCAAGCTTACTTCTAATCCTGTCTTCCATGCAAGAACAAAACGTATTGAACTTGAGCATCATTTCATTCGTGAGAAAGTGTTCGATGGCATTATTGATATAATTGCAGTTAAGAGTGAAGATAATATTGCCGACATTTTTACAAAATCACTTTCGAATGGTGCATTCGAAGATCTGCGATCAAAGCTCATATTAGTTATGAGAACATCACTTTAAGGGGGAGTGTTGAATTATAAAGTGATGTTCTTAGAAGACTAAGTTAATCTAGTCTATTGCGTGTTAAATGGGTTATTTTATAATTTGGAGGTCTAATCATTGGTAGTTTTGTCCGAGTCTTTAGGCGTTTAAAATGTGTCATGTGTGATCCTATTTTATAGGATCTGGTGTGATCCTAATCCTATTTTATAGGATCTGTGATAGGTTGAAGAATTTTGATGTAAAACCTATATATAGGTTTTTTTCCTTCTCGTTAGGGTGTGAGAGTTTTCTTGTATTCCGTCTTTCAAATAATTATTGTTGATAATTTCTTCACGTTATTTTTCATATCAAAAGTTTTCTTCACAGTTAGTCATTTCGATTCGCTTGGAGTGATAAGATTTTTATCTTGTCGGTTCTGTTTTTTTTCTTTACACGGAGATGGATTGGCCAGAATCCTCCTCCTTTCAAGGTTTCCACAAGAGAATTGGAGCCTTGGATTGAGCAACCCTACAAATCTATGACCAAGAGTACTCAAGGAAGCCACACACCTTTGTATGACCTAAAGGATTCACAAGGCGGCCTCTGAGAGTCCCAAAGGCCAACAAGGGATTCATAACATGCAAAGAAATCCCTTTTTGTGGAGATCCAAGTCAAAGAGATGCCAACGAACTTCAGACTATTGTAGGTGGGGGAGTATAATTGCTCATTCGACCAAGAGAACAACCTGTGTTGAATTGAAAATGTCGTCCTCTTGGACCAATACCTAAATGGAGTGAAATATTGGGTCTTCGTAACAACCTTGGTTAAACTTATTCAACAATGGTTACCATACTAAAGTCGGACACATTAGTCCTTTGAGGACTTCATCTCAACATTCCTTGACTATTTGCCAATAGCAAGAAGAATGGAAAAAACAAACTCTTTCAACGAACTAGCATGAATCGACAATCTTCATCATGACGATTCTAGAGGTATCTAAAGCACACACGAGGTATTAACTTATATTTTGTTTTCTCGGGATCTTTAAGAGGGAGAGCTCTTCCATCTCTAGTGATTTGACCTTAACCGGCTGTGATGAGCTTCTCAGGAGAGTTGAGAAATATATCAAAATTATAGGATGGTGTCTATGCTCGGGGTGAATAATATATACAAATTAATTTGAGTTAGATAGTTTAACAATCTAAACAAATAAACAATCAAAGTATGCAGTATGATAAAATTAGGGGTGGATTAACGAGAACGCTGGAGACAAACGAATCATCTTTTACCACATAATAAAATTAATAAATATTCTAACTTAGCCAAGTAGAGCAAGCATACAAGATCAAAATTAAATAATGTAACACTTAGACTTAATTTGACAAAAAAATCAGGTTAAATAAAATAAAAAGATTCTTAGTAATTATCTCATTTCCAAAAAGCTTTTGGAGGCAAAGAAACCTTTTAACAATAATTGTGAAGTTAAGCACAATAAATAAATAAATAAATAAATAAATAAAAGATTGACAACTCAACGAAAATAAAAAGTTACAAGTCCTAGGTTGTCATTGATCTTTGAAGAGCACGAGCGTAGCACATCAACACAAAGAGAACAAGAGCACTTAGAAGAGCATTTGAAAAATGAATTGATGAAAAATTAGGATCTCGAGCCTCCTTTTATATAGCCTAGTCAAATGTTGACTTGGCACTCTGCAGGTCAATTGGAAGTCTTTCCGATCACCTGGAGCATGCTAATTTGACTATAAACTTTACCCATGTTGATAATGATTCAACAAACTCCAATCGCTTGGACTCCCTCCCGGCTCCTAGACCATGGTCAAATGATATCTTGATCATCACCTCCGGATCACTAGATCATGGCTACTTGGTCGCCCTGAAGTTGCTCTGGTCACTCAAACCGATGATCACTCAAACCAATGCTCCTATCACATCTTATCCCATCTTATATGCATATATTTCATATTTTCATCTATGTGTGCTCCATTTTGTTACTTTTAGTTTAAAGAACTACTTTTTATTTGTTTTCATTGATAGGATGTGAATTTGAAGTTAAAATGGAGCATTGAACGTGGAGCTAGAGCAAAGAGCATACACTAACCGTGTCCCATGACACAAGTGTGCTCCTACGACCAAGAAAGATGATAAATTTAGAAAAAAGGCTTAACATAGACTAACCATATATCATCATCAAGCTTCATTATCGAGCCGAACATACTAATGGTCAATTTACTTGGGAGAGTGGAAAGCAAAACTAAGGAAAAATTTTCACAGTGAAAAAATTTATGTCATTTACTTCATTAAAATTTTCAGACGGAAGAGAAACGCAATCCATCAATGGATAGTTTTGGAGCTAAAATCGATCACCTCAAAATCGAATGGAAAGGCGCGGATGGAAAATATGACGCATGTACCCCTTTTCATTCACAAAATTACACATATACCAAAAAAATAACGCATGTACCATTTTTAACTCATAAAATTACACCATATATCCAAAAAATAATGAATGTATCATTTTTTATTTACAAAATTACGTCGCATGTATCCAGTTTCCTCTATCAAGATAAACAAGTATGTCAAGGAAGGGATTACTTCACCCTTCCTTTTCTCTTCCTCATAGGATAATTTTCCACCATAGATTTCTTTCCCTTCCTCATACATGCTTTAGAGTAAACAGAGCATAAGTGTCCATAAAGAAAAAGGGTTTAAAAGGCCATCAAAATGAAGTTTTAATCAAGGAACATGCTTCGGCAATGCCCCATGACACAAGGGTATTCATACAGAAGAAATCAAGCACAAAATGTTTCTAAAATGCCGCCAAACTGTTGGAACTTTGACGCCGCTAGAGGAGGGTGAATAGCATCTCATCCGAAATATCACTTCCTACAATGATTAGTGTGCACAATGGAAATACTGGACAAACACTAATAAAAGAAGGCAAACCTAACACGTGGTTTAACGTGGTTCCGAGATGAAGCTCATACTCCACGACTGTCCATAAGGTGGACGATCCTGATCCATCAGTGGATGACTTCCCGGAAAACCTCCAACTAGGTCGAGTAGCTCCTTATGGGTGGAGACACCTCGCCACAAACTCGCACAAGCTCTTGAACACTCAAGAAGCCCTTGGAGACTCTAATAAGGGTTAACCACCTCTATTTTTGTCAACCTTAGCTAAGCACCCTGAGCTCTATTAAATAGAGCTTGGGAGGAAACACCTAGTTGTGTTTCCCGCCACCAGTCGACTGGTACTAAGTGGAATTCGACTGTTACAGACCAACGACTCAATACCAGTCGACTGATAAAAGTACCAATCGACTGCTCCATATGGGTTGAGCGAATAGAGGCACTCTATTCGCTAGCAGTCAACTGATGAAAACACTAGTCGACTGCTACAGTATTGCTACAGTAATTACTACAGTAAAATCCTAAATCTAGAATTTTACCCTAAGTACAATCTCTCATGCACTCTTTCTTGCCCGCACAATCTAGACCTAGCCTTCTAGCCTCCTCCATCAGCCTCGCGCCCCTCAGATGCATTCTCATCCTTCACACATTGCCTTCAAGAGCTTCCTTCAATCTTGTCCTTATTGTCGGGTCTTTCATTACCAAGAGGCTCCTCACCTATAGGACTTCAACCTAGTCAAGTCACACTTGGACTTACATTGCCAAGACTCAATACTTGGACTTATACCGCCAAGACTGTAACACCCACGAAAAATTTAAAATAGGTATATGAATATTATTTTTCCTTAGAGCATAAAGGAATGAAAAGAATAAGAGAAAAAGGAAAATAAAAACAAAGAAAATATAGAATAAGAAGAGGTGAGGTCAAGGATTGAACCTTGAACCTCCCACAGGTAATGGAGATAAATTGATGCATGATAACCATTAGGGCAAGGAGAAATAATTGGATAGAAAGGAATGAAAAATTTAGTTAAAGGAGAAAAGAAAACTAAGCAAAAAGAACAAGAGAAAACCAAGTTGCTTACCTTCCTTTTTCCCTCTTGGTTAAGAAAAGGGAGGAAGCAAAAGAGGGATTTTCTACCTCCCCTCCCTCCCTCTATTTTCGTGGAAATTAATGGAGTGAGGGAAAAGAGGAGTTGGGGGAAAGAATGAGGACATGTCTCATTGGCAAAGGGATAAACAGGATTAAAGAAGAAAAAACAAAGGGATTTTAATTCATTTTCTTCTTCCTCCTTCTTCCTTCTCCATTCTCACTGAACCTAGAAACCCTTTCCTCTCCTCATACCAATTTCTAAGTTAAGTTCTTCTCCAAGAAAGCTAATTTCCGATAAGGAAACTTCAAGTTCTAGCCCTTACAAGCAAAGGAAACAAGAGGAGGTACAAGAAGAAGAAGCTTCCACCTTCCTTATCACTAGAACACTTTTCTCTCTAAGGAAAACCACAAGCGAAAGGATGTAAGTTCCCCTCACCTGTGGTACAATAGCTCTTATTTTTCTATGTAGGATTCGGTCACATAAAAAGCTAAGAAAAATATCATGAAGAAATTCTATCCAAGATAAGACCAAAGGAAAGACCTAGAGAAAGAAAGGATCTAAACATTTATATGCTTGATATTTCTCTTGTAGCATGTATATTATAGTAAGGAGTTATCTATGTTGAAATGTTTGGTAGAACCTAGATTTATGAGTATTCGGCCATGGTAGAACTAAGGGCCTAGGGGAGCTTTAATTTTAAACTAAGTATGCCAAGATCTCCTTAAGATAAGATATGAAACTATTACGATATGCTCATGATTATATGTTAAGTTGAACTCTATCTTATGTCCATGAAGGTTCGGCTATGTTTGGATGTTTTGTTCTTAAAAAAAAAAGCCTAGAAGAATTTAATGCAAATCTAATATGCTCATGATCTCCTTGATGAAATGATTGTGTAGTTAATCTAATGTGCTTATGTTAATTGTTGTATGAAAATTTAAATTCATGCTATATAACCTTCGGCCACTTCATGATTTAGGACTTAGGAAACTTAGAACCCAACTCAATCATGCTCATGTTATTCTTTGAAATGTTTGTTAAGAAAGTTGTTTAAGGTTCTCATGTTTTTAGGGCACTTGAACCCTAATATGAAGCCCTACAAGTTTCGGCCACATCAAGATCTAGGGCTTAGGAAACTTAGAACCTAACTCAACTATGCTCATGTTATTCCTTGATATATTTGCTATGAAAGTTGTTTAAGGTTCTCATGTTTTTAGGGCACTTGAACCCTAATATGAAGCCCTACAAGTTTCGGCCACATCAAGATCTAGGGTTTAGGAAACTTAAAACCTAACTCAACTATGCTCATGTTATTCCTTGATATATTTGCTATGAAAGTTATTTAAGGTGCTCATGTTTTTAGGGCACTTGAACCCTAATTTTAAACCCTACAAGTTTCGGCCAATACATGATGAAGGACTTAGGAAACTTAGAACCTAACTCAACCATGCTCATATTATTCCTTGAAATGTTTGCTATGAAAGTTGTTTAGGGTTCACAAACTTGAATGATAGTCTTTCACCCAATGCATGCTTGATAAGGTTCGGTCATGATAGGTTGTAAGTTTAAGTAACCTAGAACTCTACCTAAACTTGCTCATGATAGTTCTTATGGTATAAGAAGTGATGCTTGCTTAGGGTTCACATGTTGGGATGAAGTTTTACCATAAACTCAACCTATATGGTTCGGCCACTAAGAGGCATTAGGGTTAGAGATCGAATCATGTTTTCCATGTATCTTATATGCCATGATTTTGAGATTTCCATGCTTCTATGTTTAATTATGCACACTTATGATCTATACATGATGGAAACTATTATGCTATGGTGTGTATTATTTATGATGAAGCTATGTGCAAATTTATGCATGAAATATATGATGTGCTGTGTGCCTATTTATGCATGAAATATATGATGTGCTGTGTGCCAAATCTTTACATACCATCATGATGAGCTGTGTGCCCAAAAGTCTATATGGTATGATATGATAAGTGACACGATGTACAAGAAAAGATAAGAACCATGATATGTATAAACATGCTATTTTACTTTATGTACGGCTTGTACCAAGGGTGGGCTCCATAAGCGCCCCGGGGTCGATGGACTAAGAAACGAGCCTCGTTAGGGATTGACTCCTAAGTGCCCCTAGGTCGATAGACTAAGAAACGAGCCTAGTATGTATGCCTTTTAGGGTTCAAGACTTGCTACCTTGGACCTACATAGGACGCGCGTATTTATGTATGTGGTACAAGCCGGGGCCCCAATCATGTTAAGATTATGTTTAAGTATGTATATTATAAGTTTTCAAAGGACATATTGCATATGTTTTTATGATACATGTTTATGAATTCACCTTGCATATACCTTATGATTATGCCATGATATTTATGATGATGTTATGATATGTCAGGGTGCAGTTGATAATTATGTTATGTTATGCCATGATACCTTATGCTTACGTTATGATATGCCATGATATGCTCCATGATATAATGAATTTCCTCCATGTGTTATGTCTTGTGATTTTAATATGTTATACGGTGTTTGTGAGTAGGAAAGGAACTTACTGAGCCATGAGTGCTCACAGCTTACTTTCTTGTACCACAGATAAAGGCAAGGAATGGATGAACTAGGGGAGCAGCAGGAGGGGCTAGAAGGATGTGTGTGGTAGTGCCTTGGCTAAAGGAGAAAGACTTGCTTTTTGTTTAATAAGAACTATGCCTAGTTATGTTACTGCTTTATGACTCCATGACATTTAATTTTGTGTTTGGGCATTATGACTTACAAATCATGTTAAGTATGCTATGTGATTTTATATGTCCAGGTGATTAGTCATGTTGGTTTCAAAGAAAAGAAAAGTTTCTAATTTTTTTTTATAAATAAGACTTCCACTGTAGCAAGTAAGTATTCATAGGTATGTGCAAGTAACCCCCGTCGCCTTAGCAGGAGGGGCGGGGCGTTACAGTTTGGTATCAGAGCCAGGTTTAGCCAATTCACTACACACATGTCAAGCCTCCATCCTGCCGCTCCAAGTAAGAATCTATGTGCTTAATTTAAATTGTTGTTGTTTGTTTTATGATGCTTTAATATTATGCATGTTTATTTATGTTCGTTATTTAGTTTAGGTATGCATGATGGTAGGATAGGAATGATACTAACTTTTTTTGCAACCGAATAGGAATAACGATAATTTATTGTTATTTAATGAAGATAAGCATGGCTAGGAGACGTACTACCCGAGCAGACGAGACACCGACTCCACTAGACCTGACCCAGGTAGTACTGATCTCCAGTGTCAGATCACGGAGCAACAACAGCTGATCACTACGCTAATGGGCCAACAAGGAATTCCTACTACCCCGCCAGTAAATCAGAATGCGGTACCCGTCGTGCCAATAGATGCACCAGTACCACCGGTTTCCCCTGCCCCAGTGGCTCGACAGGAAACCTACTTGATATAGTGGCTGAGGCTGAAACCGGAAAACTTCTCGGGTACTTGCGAGCCATGGGATGCCCAGGCCTGGTTCAAGACAGTAGAAAGCATAGTGGAACTACTGGATTGGCCCGAAACGGAGAAGATCAAGTGCGTATCTTTCTGTTTTTCTGGAGACGCGAGAATGTGGTGGGAAAGAGTGAAAGCAAAAAGACAGATTAATCTGATGAATTGGACGGACTTCGAGACAGTGTTCTTCGAAGAGTTCTTCCATATGCAAGTGACGAACCGGCATTACGATGAGTTCACCGAGTTCCGGCAAGGTGACTTATCAGTGAATGAAGCAGTAAAGTGCTTCAATCGTCTAGCACGCCTTTGTCCCGAATTAGTGCGTACAGAAAGAGAAAGGGTCAGACTGATGCTGAAGATGCTTCAACCCGAGATAGCACTGAATGTGGTCGGCGGAGTTAATAGACCGCAGACTACAGAGGAATTAGTCAGCAGCGCACTGATTACGGAACATTATCAGAAACCAATGAATGAGAATAAAGGTCAGACCCGAGCTGAAGGACAGAAATCCCAGAGTACCAAACCAGGCTGGAAAGAAACTTCTACCGGAAAAAGGAAGCAGTGGGACAATGCAAAAAGTGGGTCAGTGAATAAGCAACCGAGATACCCCCAGTGTTCTATTTGTGGGAAGCTGCATTCCGGGATGTGTCACAAAGGTACAAGAAAGTGCTATAATTGCGGACAGGAAGGACATTTGGCCAGAGACTGTCCTACTCAGTTCCAGGCACCATTCCAGCAGAATAATCAGAACAAGAGTGCCCCTTCACAGCTACACCAGATGTGAACTGCTATAGAAGGGACTCCGATCAGTCAAGGGAGATTGGAAGCCCCGCCAGTGACGACGAATGCCAGGGTTTTCGCGATTACTAGTGAAGATGTGGCGAACGCCTCCACTGTCGTTACAGGTCAGCTGCCTATTTTTAATCAGCATGCTTCAGTATTATTTGATACTGGGGCGACACACTCGTTCGTCTCAACACCATTTACAAAGAAATTAGACCTACCATCTCAAACACTAAATGGTATGTTCTTAACCACCCTACCATCCGGGGAAGTTATGCCATCGGATCATATGCTGCGGGTCGTACCTATCCGAATCGCAGACAGAGAACTCTACTGCAATCTGATAGTACTTGACATGCGGGATTATGACATTATACTGGGCATGGATTTCCTGGGCAAGTACGGCGCCACAATCGAGTGTCGTAACAGGAAAGTAGTCTTCCGACCGGAAGCTGAGCCAATGTTTGAATTTATTGGGGAATCTGGGAAGGAACCTGAAAGATTCTTATCAGCTATAGAGGCACAGAGTATGTTGGACAAAGGATGTATTGGATTTCTAGCACACATAGTTGATACAAAACCAACTGGAAGCCAGAAGTTAGGAGAGGTCAGGGTAGTATGCAACTATCCGGAAGTATTTCCTGATGAACTACCGGGATTAACACCCGATAGGGAAATAGAATTTGCGATTGAAGTGGTTCCGGGTACTAAACCGATTTCTAAAGCACCTTACCGGATGGCGCCCACTGAGTTGAAGGAACTTCAAGAACAGATACGGGAGTTACTCGACAAGGGACTTATTCGCCCTAGTCACTCTCCATGGGGGGCTCCAGTACTGTTTGTAAAAAAGAAGGATGGATCTATGCGAATGTGTATAGATTACCGAGCATTAAATAACGCGACGATCAAGAACAGATACCCCCTTCCGCGGATCGACGATCTGTTTGACCAATTGAAGGGAGCAACTGTCTTCTCAAAGATTGACTTAAGGTCCGGCTATCATCAAGTGAAAGTGAAACAAGAGGATATACCAAAGACAGCCTTTCGAACAAGATACGGGCATTATGAGTTTGTAGTTAGGCCCTTCGGAGTGACAAATGCCCCTGCTGTGTTCATGGATCTGATGAATCGGGTATTTGCGGCGTATCTCGACAAATTTGTGATTGTCTTCATTGACGATATTCTCATTTACTCGAGACCCATGAAGAGCATGCCGAACACCTGAATACGGTATTACAGATCCTCCGAGAGAAACAACTGTACACAAAGTTTTCCAAGTGCGAGTTCTGGCTAGATCGAGTTATATTCTTGGGTCATGTCATCTCCAAGGATGGAGTCATGGTAGATCCAAGCAAGATCGAAGCCGTAAGTAACTGGAGCAGACCAAAGAATGCCAGCGAAATCAGAAGTTTTCTGGGATTGGCAGGCTATTACAGGAAGTTCGTAGAGGATTTCTCCAAAATCGCAACCCCCATGACGAATCTCACCAAGAAAAATAAAAGGTATGAATGGACGGAGGAATGTGAGAAGAGTTTTACAGAATTAAAACGGAGGCTGACCAGTGCCCCGATCCTTACTCTACCGGAAAGCAACAAAGTCTTTGATATGTATAACGATGCTTCCTTATTAGGATTGGGAGCTGTACTCATGCAAGACGGCAAAGTCATCGCCTATGCCTCCAGGCAACTCAAAGAGCACGAAAGAAGTTACCCCATTCACGATCTGGAACTAGCAGCTGTGGTCTTCGCTCTGAAAACATGGAGGCATTATTTATATGGAGCCCCGTGCAAGATTTATATAGACCACCAGAGTCTGAAATATTTCTTCACGCAAAAGGACCTAAATATGAGACAACGCAGATGGCTCGAGCTAGTCAAGGATTATGATTGCGAAATCTTTTATCATCCCGGAAAAGCGAACAAGGTGGCCGACGCACTTAGCCGGAAGTCTGGTGCAACCTGACGCCACTATTCTAAGTTCGAGGACAAACTTTTTATGAGGTATGGGGTATTGTAACACCCACGAAAAATTTAAAATAGGTATATGAATATTATTTTTCCTTAGAGCATAAAGGAATGAAAAGAATAAGAGAAAAAGGAAAATAAAAACAAAGAAAATATAGAATAAGAAGAGGTGAGGTCAAGGATTGAACCTTGAACCTCCCACAGGTAATGGAGATAAATTGATGTATGATAACCATTAGGGTAAGGAGAAATAATTGGATAGAAAGGAATGAAAAATTTAGTTAAAGGAGAAAAGAAAACTAAGCAAAAAGAACAAGAGAAAACCAAGTTGCTTACCTTCCTTTTTCCCTCTTGGTTAAGAAAAGGGAGGAAGCAAAAGAGGGATTTTCTACCTCCCCTCCCTCCCTCTATTTTCGTGGGAATTAATGGAGTGAGGGAAAATAGGAGTTGGGGGAAAGAATGGGGACATGTCTCATTGGCAAAGGGATAAACAGGATTAAAGAAGAAAAAACAAAGGGATTTTAATTCATTTTCTTCTTCCTCCTTCTTCCTTCTCCATTCTCACTGAACCTAGAAACCCTTTCCTCTCCTCATACCAATTTCTAAGTTAAGTTCTTCTCCAAGAAAGCTAATTTCCGATAAGGAAACTTCAAGTTCTAGCCCTTACAAGCAAAGGAAACAAGAGGAGGTACAAGAAGAAGAAGCTTCCACCTTCCTTATCACTAGAACACTTTTCTCTCTAAGGAAAACCACAAGCGAAAGGATGTAAGTTCCCCTCACCTGTGGTACAATAGCTCTTATTTTTCTATGTAGGATTCGGTCACATAAAAAGCTAAGAAAAACATCATGAAGAAATTCTATCCAAGATAAGACCAAAGGAAAGACCTAGAGAAAGAAAGGATCTAAACATTTATATGCTTGATATTTCTCTTGTAGCATGTATATTATAGTAAGGAGTTATCTATGTTGAAATGTTTGGTAGAACCTAGATTTATGAGTATTCGGCCATGGTAGAACTAAGGGCCTAGGGGAGCTTTAATTTTAAACTAAGTATGCCAAGATCTCCTTAAGATAAGATATGAAACTATTACGATATGCTCATGATTATATGTTAAGTTGAACTCTATCTTATGTCCATGAAGGTTCGGCTATGTTTGGATGTTTTGTTCTTAAAAAAAAAAAGCCTAGAAGAATTTAATGCAAATCTAAGATGCTCATGATCTCCTTGATGAAATGATTGTGTAGTTAATCTAATGTGCTTATGTTAATTGTTGTATGAAAATTTAAATTCATGCTATATAACCTTCGGCCACTTCATGATTTAGGACTTAGGAAACTTAGAACCCAACTCAATCATGCTCATGTTATTCTTTGAAATGTTTGTTAAGAAAGTTGTTTAAGGTTCTCATGTTTTTAGGGCACTTGAACCCTAATATGAAGCCCTACAAGTTTCGGCCACATCAAGATCTAGGGCTTAGAAAACTTAGAACCTAACTCAATTATGCTCATGTTATTCCTTGATATATTTGCTATGAAAGTTGTTTAAGGTTCTCATGTTTTTAGGGCACTTGAACCCTAATATGAAGCCCTACAAGTTTCGGCCACATCAAGATCTAGGGTTTAGGAAACTTAAAACCTAACTCAACTATGCTCATGTTATTCCTTGATATATTTGCTATGAAAGTTGTTTAAGGTGCTCATGTTTTTAGGGCACTTGAACCCTAATTTTAAACCCTACAAGTTTCGGTCAATACTTGATGAAGGACTTAGGAACTTAGAACCTAACTCAACCATGCTCATATTATTCCTTGAAATGTTTGCTATGAAAGTTGTTTAGGGTTCACAAACTTGAATGATAATCTTTAACCCAATGCATGCTTGATAAGGTTCGGTCATGATAGGTTGTAAGTTTAAGTAACCTAGAACTCTACCTAAACTTGCTCATGATAGTTCTTATGGTATAAGAAGTGATGTTTGCTTAGGGTTCACATGTTGGGATGAAGTTTTACCATAAACTCAACCTATATGGTTCGGCCACTAAGAGGCATTAGGGTTAGAGATCGAATCATGTTTTCCATGTATCTTATATGCCATGATTTTGAGATTTTCATGCTTCTATGTTTAATTATGTACACTTATGATCTATACATGATGGAAACTATTATGCTATGGTGTGTATTATTTATGATGAAGCTATGTGCAAATTTATGCATGAAATATATGATGTGCTGTGTACCTATTTATGCATGAAATATATGATGTGCTGTGTGCCAAATCTTTACATACCATCATGATGAGCTGTGTTCCCAAAAGTCTATATGGTATGATATGATAAGTGACACGATGTGCAAGAAAAGATAAGAACCATGATATGTATAAACATGCTATTTTACTTTATGTACGGCTTGTACCAAGGGTGAGCTCCATAAGTGCCCCGGGGTCGATGGACTAAGAAACGGGCCTCGTTAGGGATGGGCTTCTAAGTGCCCCTAGGTCGATGGACTAAGAAACGGGCCTAGTATGTATGCCTTGTAGGGTTCAAGACTTGCTACCTTGGACCTACATAGGACGCGCGCATTTATGTATGTGGTACAAGCTGGGGCCCCAATCATGTTAAGATTATGTTTAAGTATGTATATTATAAGTTTTCAAAGGACATATTGCATATGTTTTTATGATACATGTTTATGAATTCACCTTGCATATACCTTATGATTATGCCATGATATTTATGATGATGTTATGATATGTCAAGGTGCAGTTGATGATTATGTTATGTTATGCCATGATACCTTATGCTTACGTTATGATATGCCATGATATGCTGCATGATATAATGAATTTCCTCCATGTGTTATGTCTTGTGATTTTAATATGTTATACGGTGTTTGTGAGTAGGAAAGGAACTTACTGAGCCATGAGTGCTCACAGCTTACTTTCTTGTACCACAGATAAAGGCAAGGAATGGATGAACTAGGGGAGCAGTAGGAGGGGCTAGAAGGATGTGTGTGGTAGTACCTTGGCTAAAGGAGAAAGACCTGCTTTTTGTTTAATAAGAACTATGCCTAGTTATGTTACTGCTTTATGACTCCATGACATTTAATTTTGTGTTTGGGCATTATGACTTACAAATCATGTTAAGTATGCTATGTGATTTTATATGTCCAGGTGATTAGTCATGTTGGTTTCAAAGAAAAGAAAAGTTTCTAATTTTTTTTTATAAATAAGACTTCCGCTGTAGCAAGTAAGTATTCATAGGTATGTGCAAGTAACCCCCGTCGCCTTAGCAGGAGGGGTGGGGCGTTACAAAGACTCCTCTTGAACTTTTCTCTTTTGCCAAGATCACACTTGGACTTTCCTTATTATACCTATATCCTGCACATTCATAATGCATATCAAATACAACAATAAACCTAACTTAAACTTTTACCCAAACATCAAAACCTAGGGTACCCAGATTTCTCCAACATAAACAATCTCTACCATGACCACCCATGTTGTCAGGAATGGGAGTGTCCAAAATGGCACTTTTCCTGAATCGAACATGGGTGGCTATGTTGGAAAACATTGTCCGTGTTAGCCTCTGGACTACACTACAGACCAAACTTTAAATGACTATAACTTTTAGCTCGGTTAGAGTTATAGGTGGTGCTACATTTCAAAAGTTAAAAAATTCAAGACCTACAACTTAGATTCAGAGTCAAATCCAAGAAAACCTAATCTAATAGTTGGAAAAGCTATTTTGGTGGGGCCTTGTAAATCTGACAGATCTACCTTGCTCGACCCAAACTACAAACCAAAATTCTAAGGGCCATAACTTTTTGCTCGGTTGGAGCTAGGGGTCAAACCGCCTATCAAAATGTAGATACTTTAAATATCTACAAGTTTTCTTCAGGGAGCAACCTAAGAAAATTGGGTCTAAGCAGTGAAAAATTAGTTTTGGCTAAGTCCAACTAGGTTTGAGGATCTAATAGTTGGTGCCAATCCCAAATACATCAAAGGGCCGATCTGATATCTGGCAGGAAGTCTAGTTGGATCTGGGGGCCTGACAGTTGGTCGAAATCTAGTTGGGTCTATGGACCTAACAACTCACGAGAAGACCTGGTGAGTCAAGAGGCTAGTCAATAGACTACAAGTTGGTAAGTGAAGGTAATTCACTAGACAAAAGTGACTCAGTGAGGAGACATCACGGTTGAGAGGATAGTAAGCGTCGGTCCAATCTAGGTCAATTTCAGAAACCTAAATTGAGACCTTAACTAGATCCTTGTCTAGAGAACAGGGTCTAAGTCATAATTAATCATATTATTATTGTTCTAACCTTATTTTGTAGGCTAAATATTTTTATATTGGACTAACACTTATTGCAGGACAAAGGGAGCACAAAAAGCCTCGGATGAATAGTACCCGAGGCACCTTCCAAGTGACAAAAGGTGCCTTGAGTAATGTTCATGGAAGGCGCCTCCGAAGGCTTAGAAGGTGCTTTCCATCGGATAAAATCATACTTCGTCAATGATAAGGAGTGCTTATCGGGATAGACTTTTTCCTATGGAAGGCACCTTCAGGGCTATGAAAGGCGCCTTTCACACTCTATAAAAAAGCATCTCGACCAAGGCTTCTCAACAAACTCTTCTACAAGTTTCTACACGTCCATTTGAAGTTCCGACTACTCCAACATCCCACTATTGCTTCGCTAAGATGTTGCTCCGTCCAACTATTACTGAGGATCCATCCAACATCAAGCCTAAGCCGATCATTCATGAAAAGTGTTGGGTAATGATAATTTAAATTGTGTACTTAATTTCTGTTAAAAAGGAAAGTGTAGCATGTTACACTTGTCTTGTTTCTTTTTGTACTCGATCTCTTCTGGTGGTTCTGAAAGAGGTTATTAGTGGATTACGTGTCGATAGATTTGTGGGACCTAGGTCTTGGAGTAGGAGTTTTCGAAAGCTCCGAACCAAGTAAAACTGAACACGCGTCATTTACTTGTTTTTGTTTTCGTGTCTTTTCCGCTACATACTTATCTTTTAAAATAAAAAAAATTAGTTTTTTAAAACCACATGATTCATCCCTACCTCTCATGTGTATCTCGATCCAATAAATGATATCAGAGTAGGTTCTACTCTGAATTGGTTCAACCACCAATCAAGCCTAGGAAATTGCTTTATTTCATTTAGGGTTTTCTGTCTTTCGTATCTTCTTTGAATTGGTAAAAATTTACCTCTTTAGATAATTATTTTTCATTAGATTTTAACTCAAAGTTTGTGTAATACCACTCGAGTCTTCGATATTTCTTTTTATTTCAAACTCTGCTAATCCAAGACCTACTAGAAATAACATCTATTATGATACTTTGTTAATGACATTTAATTTTAAATATCATTATAAATATTTTTTAATGACACTGGTTACAAAATATTATTTTTCTAAATAAAATAACCCATTAGACTACCTATCATGACAATTTTGTTTAGAAGTCATTATATTTATTTATTTACCCTACTTTCTTTCCCCCTCACTCATAGCACCACTCCGCCTCCATCGATTGTGTCATTTCCTTCTCTCATCGTATCAGTAAGCTTCTTCCCTCTCCATCGCACTGCCTCCATCATGTGCTTCCTTTCCCTCTCCGCAGCCACAAGCTTCTTCCCTCTCCACAACAAGCTTCTTCTCTCTTCGCAGCAAACCCTCTTCGCAGCCAGCAAGGAGGAGCTCAAAGGTAATCCTAAATTTCTTATTTCTCGTTAAAATATAATCCCAGCAAGCGCTAGCCATGAGAATCGACCACCTGCCGGCTTCCTAGTGAGGCAACAACCCCCTCGCATTCTGTCGCATGCAAAGCGATCGCTCGTTACCTGGCGCAGTTACCCCTTTGTTTGTAGTTAGTCACATGCAAAGCTACTCTTTCAGTTGAGATGGTGGACAAGAATGGGATTTACTTCTCTTGTGGTTGATTTCTGGAACAGGATGTTGTTTTCAGCCCACTCCTGTGGCTGGCCATTGCTTATGTTGAATTTTGCTTACTTTGGTTTTTGTAAATTTTGATTTTTTACAAACTTGTCGTAAGCTTGTTTTTATTATAAGTGTGTTTGGGTTAATTATTGTTGGTGCAATTGACCTCTAAGGTTTTGATGTTTAACAATGCATCTAAATCTGGTCAGTTTGACCAAGGGTTAATCCAAACAGGACTTGATGTTTGGAAGAGAGTAATATAGTCGGGACTAGATGACTAGCAAGGAGAAGTCCTAATTGGAGGTTAGGCAAAATGGAAGTTATGGTGAGTGAAGCAGACCCTAATGAGTGAAGCTAGGTAGTGGATGGAAGTCCTGGTGAGTAAAGTTAGGCCCTAGTGAGTGAAGCTAGGTAGTGGAAGTCCTAGTGGGGTGAGTGAAGTTGGGCCCTAGTGAGTGAAGCTAGGTAATGGAAGTCCTGGTGAGTAAAGCTAGGTAGTGGAAGTCCTAGTGAGTGAAGTCAGACCCTAGTGAGTGAAGCTAGGTGGTGGAAATCCTGACAAGTGAAGCAGGGCCCTAGTGAGTGAAGCTAGGTGGAGGAAGTCCTGGTGAGTGAAGCCAGGCAATGGAAGTCCTAATGAGTGAAGTTAGGCAACCCTTGGGGGAGATAACCCTAGCCAGACCAACGAATCTTGAATTATGTTAACACTGTTTTACCTTACCATTTTATCTATTGTGCTAACTCAGTGTGCAGGGAAGTTCAACTAGGTCGACGGGCCGACCGGATAGCTGGCATGACTTACTACTGGATTTTGCTAGGTCTAGTTATTTGCCCATTGAGAGACATGGTCATACCGTGGGGCACGACCATGTCATGCCTTCTTCACAGCATGGGAGGTATGTCCATGTAAATCCACACGATCGTGACCCTTTTGGGCTATGGATAACATGACTTCCGGATGTAGGAGACACGGTCGTGCTAGGGGGCACGACTATGTCTTGGCTTTTGACACTGGGGAGGCACGCCTGTGCCAAGAGGCACGACCAGCCTATACTTCTTCTTAGTGTAGCTTTAAGATGTGTTTTATCTCTATTTCTTCTCCGAATTGTAACATATCAATTAGAAAATGTCAAAGAGTATATCTTCAATAAATGAGGCAATAATACTGAAATAATAATAAAATAGGTGCAACAACATAGTGTTGGTGCGGGAAGCATCCGACGATCGAACCTGAGTTTTGATAATGACAAAGGATTCAAAGTTAAGGGTTGTTGTTATCTAACATGTTGAATGAGTGTTTCAGGAAAGTCCTAACTGCGGTTAGGCAGGTGAAAACCCTAGGGGGTGGTAACCCTAGGTCCTAGGGACGGTAACCCTAGGTGGAGAAAAGTCCTAGCTGCAGTTAGGCAAAGGGAAAAACCCTAGGGGGTGGTAACCCTAGGTCATACGGGGTGGTAACCCTATGCGGAAAGTCTTGGCGGGTCGATGGCTTCAGGCAAAAGTCCTAGGGGGTGGTAACCCTAGGTGGAAAGTCCTGGTGTCACGAACCAGGTGAAAGATTGGACTAGCCGGGAAGCGGATGTCCAGCAGAAAGTCCGGAAGCGTCGAGTGCTGAGCAAAAGTCCAGTCGATCTAGAGGATCGTACTGGCAACAGGTAAATCTCCTGAGTGGAGTAGGTGAGGACGTGTTCCCCGTAGAGGGAACAGTAGGCGTCGGGTCGACCTAGGGTTTCTGGTGGGAAACCCGAAGTCAGACTCGGGCAGTCCGGAGACTGTCAATACTTCATTTGTCATATTTATTATATTATGTGCTAACTTTGTACTGCAGGATAGTGTTTGGGACTAACGTATCTTGCAGGTGCAAAGAAACAACTTAAAGCTTCGGATGAACAGTGTCCGAGGCGCCTTCATGGAGCTTGGAGGCGCCTCGGGTGCAAGGCTGGAGCTAGCTGCGAGAAGTTGTTCAAGGCGCCTTGATGAACAGTAGAAGGCGCCTTGAACAGATGAAGGCGCCCTGTGAACAGTGGAAGGCGCCTTGAATCTGTGATAAGATTCGACCAGTTCGCTCCTCATCTCCGCGGCTGACTCGGCTTACTCAAGGCGCCTTGGGTAGCATTCAAGGCGCCTTGAACACTATTTATAAGGGGGTTCGACCAGCAGCTTTGTTCAACAAGATTCAAGTCTTCCCTCTGCATTTAGCTGCTAACGAACTCGTCCCGAAGTGCTGCAACTCGACACCGACAACCCGAAGCTTCAATTTAGTATTTTCCATTGTCGGTATAAGATTACTTACTGCATTACTTGTAAATCATCTTTTGTATACTTTCGAACTTATAGTTGTTGCCCACCGGAAGCGATCAAGGATCGCGGGCTTTCGAGTAGGAGTCGCCTTAGGCTCCGAACGAAGTAAAATTGACCTGTGTCTTTGTGTTGTTTGTTTTTATTCCGCTGCGTCTTTACTCGAGTGTTTTACGAATTGAACGAAGTAGCCGCGAGCGCTATTCACCCCCCCCTCTAGCGCGGTCTCGATCCAACACATAGAATATAATCAAGAAATGTAAGTAGATATGCGTTAAAATATAGATAAAAGTGTATACAAACTACGCACATCACACTCTCAAATTTAAACTTTTGTTTGTCCTCAAGCAACATGTTGCAATCTAAACTCATGTGCTCGTATAGTGCCTCATAATCCCTAGTGAAACCATCTAACTCTATTAACTAATTTCATTAGTGAGCATGATCATAGAGTAACTCAAGTATATGATCTAAGTTTAACTTCTCGTGCACAGTATGATGAGTGGCCTAAAGTTTTTCAAGTATCATTCCCTAAGCCTAGTCAAGTCATCATCTAACTATGTTCCTCATTTTTGTTATGTTTGAGAAGTGTCCTAAGGTAATCGTCTTAGGATTTGTATTGTTATATATATATATATATATATATATATTCACTATTTGAGTGCACTTTATTTATGTATTTAAATGATCTTAAACTTATTTAATGAATGCCCGTAATATGTTTCATAGCATGAGAGAACTTGTGATTGGATCACAACTAGTGAAAGTCTCTATATGTGTAATTACGAAAGTATTGAAACATTTCTTAGTTAATGAATTGATGTATTCGGACATCATTTGTCAGGCCCCAGAGGAGTGTTTGCCCAACAAACGGACAACATCTCCCTTGTAACAATGACAATTAAAACCTGAATATAATGCCACAACACTGCATAAGTAATATATAATAGCCCACACAGCTAGAACAAAAAGAACATAACCATGCAGTTGTATCATAAGCAACCCACACGTTGTACTAAAAACACAATGGAAGACAAACAGATAGGTCACCCAAACCAAAACAATGAACTGCGAGCCAGCTCAGTTTAAATACAACAAACATCATAGACAAAAGAGGTAGCCACGAGGCTAAACACCAAGTCCGAGTTAAATTATTATAACACCAAATCCATAAACTAAAATGTAAGTCATACAAAAGAAAGAAAGATAGAAAATCGTCCTCGGATGCGACGTGGGACTGGCAAATAGGATCTCTGAGCAACGCAAAACATCTTCTACCTGCTAACCTGGAAAAAAAAGAAAAGCAAGGGGTAGTGAGTACAAAATACTCAGCAGGCATAGAAGATAGTGCATGATACTATAAGTACATGGAGATCAAAAGAATGCAGTCTCATATAAAATACTTACTAACCCATGTAAATACACCAATATAGTCATCTGCTAATAAAGGCATAACAACTACATAATCCTCGACTAACCTACTCAGCCAGGTATAACTGATCAATCAGAAGTACATACAGTATATCCAAACCATGCACAACCAAATGTATAACCAACATATAACAAGTATATAACAAGTCTTGACTAGCACAACATGTTATCATGAATGAGTCACGTGGGCAGTTAGAGTATATAACTAGTCACTGTCCATGGGAGAACTCTCTACCACGGATGGTCCCATGACTAGACAAGATGAGGTAGCTATCTAGCAACTCAACTACTGACTATGGGAGAACACTCTACCACGGATGATCCTGTGGATAATCAGGATGAGATAGCTATCTAACAACTCATCTACTGATTACGGGAGAACACTCTACTACGAATAGTCCCGTGAGCAGTTAGGGGATATAAATAGTCACTATCTGTAGGAGAATGCTCTACCACGGATGATCCCGTGGGGAGACAGGGGATGTAAATAGTCATTGTCTGCGGGAAAACTCTCTATCATAGATGATCCCGTGGGCAGACAGGATATATAAGTGGTCGCTGTCTGTGGGAAAATACTTTATCACAGATGGTCCCATGAGTATACAAGGTATATATGTGGTTATCTAACTATAGACTACTATAAGCATACTACCACATATGACCACGTGGATAGTCATATGTCTCATGATTGTTGACAACTCTCTCAACCACGAATAGAAGACAACGGTTGTCAGGATATAACAACGTAATGATAAGCATAAAGTGAATACTCACACCCAGTATACTTCTCTATAGCTATACCTCGGTCTAACCTCTCCAGCGTATAGGTATGAGCCTAAATAACAAAGCATGCCTATAAAATATTGGTCAACCAATCTCCTCAAGAAAATATTAGTCATTGTAGTCATAATATCTCAACTAATTCTATATATCATCATATACATAATAACACAACCGAATCCAAGTCAAGTAGTCCTAGATGTCATTTGAAGAAAAATAAGCAGTGGAATACTCCTATCACTCTACTAGAATAAGATATCTTTCGCGTATAGGCAGGTATAGCCCGGCTAACATATATGCACTCATATAAGTATACACCTATACTACAGTATCACTAACATATGATTACAAACTTAAGAGTCTCACTATATGGTGTAAATGTCCGAGCATAAATTCGTAACTATACTACAATAATGCTCAACCAATACATGCATGGAAAGAAGGAAGATGGTATAGATATCAAAATAGATCCAAATATATAAGCTCAAGCAACTCAAGCAATACAAGGTCAAGCTAAAGAACAATATAGAATGGATTTAAGGTAAACAAGTAACTGCGACCTAATCAAGATAAGACAATAATCAATCATGTACTAAGATCAAGGATCTAAAGAAACAAGGCAAGAAGTACCCACCTTAAACGAAAGTCACACTAAATATCCTCATGTTCAAGAGTCTGCTTCAAATCTAATTAAAACTCTGCAACATAGAATACAAATCATACCAACCTACCATAATTCGATTAACCAAATCTAATCCCAATTAGGGTTAGAAAACTCTAATTAAATTAACCTATTCATTCCACATACTCACCAAATCTGTGGTGGCTAATGGTGGCTCACGACTAGAAGGGTTCACAACCAAAAGATGTGGATCGTCGACGAACAATAATAGCTAGAGTTGTGTTGGCTGGAACCAAGCAATTTCATACCAATCTTCCACTACCATTTAGAAAACAATCCCAAATCCAACTAATTAGGAGTCCTTACAGTAATGTACCTAAATCCACATCGTTGTAAAAGTTAACAAGGATCATAACCTAACTTTCCTCTTCTTCGGTGATGGCAGCAAGCAAACAGAGGTTGGTGGCGGCGCTAGGTCAAGAGACGTCGGCACACAATGAGCTGGTGCCATAACCAATCCTCGTCGACAAAGGAAGAGGGGTCGAGGAAGAGGCGATCGACATCTCTATGTCAAAATGGAGGTGCTAGCTCAGAGCAGAGGGAGACGGTAGCTCTCACACTACCGGTGGCTAGATCCAGTGGTGCGAGCACAATTAGGCAGCACCCGCGCTGAAAAAGGCCCTTATCCTACCGTACATGCCAAAGACCCATAACATACAATGGATTAAGCCCTACTAGTAATTTCAAAAGAAAAATCCAAATTCATTCACGTGAGAAACTTCCCATACTCCACCATTAAAGGACCATAGAATTCACTCTTCATATATGTGTTAGTTAGAGCCCTAGAGCCAATCATTTGATGATTGTATTATGGACTTGTTGTATCATATTCTTATATAAATAAAGGCATTTAGTTTTGGTTATTATACTTACTTGTATTGGTGTCAAATAAACTAAGTATAATAGCGCGCTTGAGTAGAAGGTTCTCACCTATATCAATCGGTTAGTTGAACCGATAGTGAGATGATATAGGGAACACTACTCTTAATCATTCATAGTCGAGTATTAACATTCAGGGACAATGTTAATGTAATAAGACTAACATGTAGGTCAACTCGATGACTTGATATCACAAGTCATGGATATAGAGATATCAAGTTGACACATGGGTATGCATTGGAGAATGTATACTGAATGACCCGCCATGAGAAAGTATCATGGATCGTTATATGAGTGTCATATACTTTCTCATGTGACTATTAGTATGACTACTAGTTCTTAGACCTGAAGTCACCATGGATCCCTACATAAGGAGTTATGTACTTTGGTTTCGTCAAACGTCACCCGTAACTGGGTGGACTATAAAGGCGATTACCGGGTATGTAACGAATTATGCAGAGGGATGTGAGTGATGTAGATGGGATCTATCCCTCCTATATGACGGGAGAGACATCGATATTCTTGATAGAGTGAGACCACGAAGTGCATGGCCATGCCCAAATGAGTCAATATGAGATATTGAGCTCGTTTGATTTAGTGAGTCTACTTGGAGTTCAAGATTTAGATTGGCTAGAGGATGACACGGTCTATGCCTCACATTGATCAATTTAGATGTCTAGGATAGAAGGACACTTGTCATATATTGTGAGGAGTCACAATTAGTAGTCACAAGGTGATGTTGGATCTCAACATTCTTGTAACTTGGGTAGTAATGATGTGTTGCTAGATACCGCTCATTACTTATGCTCCTAAATGGGTTTAGGGGCATTGCCAACGTTACAAGAACCTATAGGGTCACACACTAAGGACAATTAGATGGAGATTAGGTTCATATGATGAACCAAGAGGATTAGATTCATTTGATGAATCAAATTAGATTAAGAGTAATCCTAATTGGACTAATTGAGTTAGACTCAAGTTGATTCATGTGTTCAATGAGTCTAATTTAGATTATGACTCATTGAATAAATTTAATTAAATGAATTAGATTCATTATATTAAATTGGCTTGAATTAAATGGTTGGATTAGATCAACCATGAGAGAGATTAAGTCAAGTTTGACTTGACTTGAGAGGAAGATGAAAAGTCAAGTTTGACTTGACTTTATGCCACCTCATTGGTGAGTTGGCATTGAGAGGGCCAATGATGATGCTCCACATCATCATGGTTGCTTAAGTGGAATGCCACCTCATGGGAGTTACCAAGAGTTGTGACTCTTGGTATCCCATGGAGGATACAAACCACATAAGTGTGGCCGGCCACTTTATGGGATTGAATGAGTTTCATTTTTGCTAGTGTAACTCTCATCTTCTTCCTCCTAGTGCTCTCTCTTCTTGCTCTTCCTCTCCTCATCTTGCCAAACCCTACTAAGGTGCTAACACACTTTAGTTTGGTGATCTCTTTCTTGTGTTCGTGTGGATACTTCTAGAGGGTTGTCTACTTTGACAATCTTGAGATTCGGCACCATTGGAAGAGTGGGATCCGCGAAAGGCACGCATCAAGGGTAAAACTCATACTCTAATGTAGATCTAGAGTTTGTAAACTCGTACTCGCAATGTCTTCGAAGTTTTATTCTTTGCACGGATCCGGTGGCGGGGCTTTCGGGGTTTCCACGACGCGAAAAAACGGTTTTCGCGGCCGAAAACCCTACAATATGAACCATGGAAACCAACAGAAAACCAAAACCTCACAATCCCAGGAGTTATAATGTCACGCCCCGGAGGAGTCCCTGTTCGAAGAAATTTCGGCAGCATCTCCCCTGTACGGCGGACAATCTGAAACTTACTACATCACCATATACCTCAGCCACATGCGGCTGGAATAATAACAATAATAAACAAACCACAACACATAGACATCCACGCAGTTTAATAAGCAAACAAACTGAACAGTAGTACGATGACTCGAAAACAACCCTACTCCACTACACCCATAAAGCACAAATCCGACAATAAGATCCACTTACCTCTTCTGCCGTCTAGGCAGGTATGTAGTAAAACATATCGAATAAAAATCCATCGACAAGTACAATCCATACATAATCCAAAGTATTCAAAACATAACAAGTTCAAAATATAGTCTAGCACATAAAGCCAAAAGACAAATAACAGCCTCGTGGGCTGCAGGGGACTAGCAACTGGAACTCTCTCCTGACAGCATCAACCTAAAATAGAAACGGAAGAGAGTGTGAGTCCAACATTCAGCAGGTACAACTGATATACATAGTAAGGAAATAACAACTAATACTAATCATGCGTACAGTCTCCTGACGTAATAAAGGTAAATGCAAACTGAAATAACTAGAAGAATACTGTACTAACCAGGACCTGGTACAAGGATAAACAGTCTGAGAGATATAGAAATCCTGTATGCATGTCAAGCATGGGCATCCAACCAATATGCAGTAAATAAATGCAGCAAACACAATCACAAGAAATAAATGCATCAATGCGTATGATGCTAATGCAGTCATAGTCACCCCTGACGCCAGTCAGTCATCTCACACACAATGGTGGGACCGAGTGGGTAGGGATGTGACAACCGTGCACTCTGACGTCACTACTCTTGATCAGTGACCGAGTGGGTAGGGCTGTGACAACCGTGCACTCTGACGTCACTACTCTTGATCAGTGACCGAGTGGACGGGATGCTGTCGGAGTACACACATACTCCTACCCCAAATCATAAATGGGGGAGCGCAATGCTCTCATCTCCCGGTACACCATGACGGGGAGGGGTCCCTGACGTGCTACCATGTTG
Source organism: Zingiber officinale (assembly GCF_018446385.1). NCBI lineage: Eukaryota > Viridiplantae > Streptophyta > Magnoliopsida > Zingiberales > Zingiberaceae > Zingiber > Zingiber officinale. The sequence goes on along the minus strand of NC_055987.1, from coordinate 60,023,710 downwards.
CGTCACACTACCCATGAGCGGACCAACGGAGCACCGAACAGAGCAAACTGACGTGCTACCACGCTGCGTCACGCTACCCATGAGCGTCACAACGGAGCACCGAACAGTGATGAAACTGGCGATGTGCTCGATAATAATGGAGCAATCTATCACACAAAATGCAATCATGCGAATGATGCATGACACTAAGCATGGTAATATACTAAACCAATCTATATACATATATGATGTGCACCATAGTCAATAAATCATATCAAGGGTACACAGATCAGATAAGGTATCACACCTAGGTCCTGAACATGGTGAAGTATGGTTATATCACTACCCCTATAAGCATGTATAATCAGGGAAGCAATAACATGAGATACAAAACAAGTAATCAACCAAGCATGTAACAGGTATCGGGTAGTGACTAACCGAAACAAACAAGAAACATAATTATTGCTATTTGTTAAATTCACTACTATGCATATCAAAGACATAAAGTCAAAAGTACCCACCTCCAAATCGAAAAGGTCCAATCCGATAATCGAGATACTCGTCGAGATACCGTCTCAAATCAAAGTCCTGTAATAGCCACATTTAATTTAGCTACATATATATCACATAGCTAAAGAAATTCCTTATTTACCAAAACCCTAATTCGTTTCACTATACAATTTGATTTAGGTCTAAACCTAAATCAACTTATACTCTTCCAAATACGAACCTAACACCAAAACAAATTTATACACCTTACATCTACTCGCAACTGATGGTGATCCACAACTAGGGATAGTGCTGCCGGAATGAATGACTGCTGCTGGAGACCAAAGAGTTGCTGCCCAAACAAACACATATTAGGCTAATACACTTCCTTAATATCTCAAGATTGCCAGATAAATCAAATTGAAGCCTAACATTTCATACCCAAAACCCAAACTTCTGTTGACGCTCAACTGACCAGAAAACTCCAAAATCAGTCGGCGGTGGAACAACACCTCGAGTAGGTGGCTGAAGCTTCGTCGACAATGGCAGCAGGCTTCTTGATGGTCGGGCTAGGTCAAGCGACGGCGGCACTGTGCAGTGGTGCTCGACGTCTTTGGCAGCAGTGGGGATGGGGCTCAGGCCTCACAACGACGGCTAGGGCACAGGCGACTCGTACCGGACATAGTGGTCGGCGCTCGGCTACGCCGTCGGCTTCAAGCTAGGGCACAGCGCACAGAAGAGGGGCCGGCGTTCGGCTGGCGTCGCTGGGTTAGCCTCGTGCGGAAAGAAGGCTCGGTCGGCGGTGTGCGGCTCGAGAGAGAAGAGGAAGAAGAGAAATCGACGTCGAGGCTCGCTAGGGCACAAAAGAGGTCGCTCGGCTGCGGAGAGGGAGAAGAGAAACACCGGCTTCTCTTGGTCCCGGCCTTATGCACGCGAGGGAGAGGAGGAAAACCACCGTGGGCGGTTAGGGCTCGAGAGGGCTTCGGCGGGGAAAGGAAGAGAGACGCGCGGGGGGTTTCGGCGAGGAAAGGAAAGAAGGAAATTAAAGAAAAGAAAATAAAATAAAAGATAAAGAACTTTAAGAAAATAAACATTTCCTCGCTTAAATGGGTAGCCTAATCAGGCTTTTCCGGGCCCCATTTTTATCCCCGTTAACTCATCCATACGAGCTCCGAAAAATTCCCGAAAAATTTCCAAAAATTCCGGAAAATTCCCTTATCATTATCCGTTATTTTTCCGATATTTTACATTCTCCCCCACTAATAAAAATTTGGTCCCCAAATTGTGTTATCTACCATCAGCAAATACTAACAACAGGTAAAGCGTATAAATGCTGAACGGTAAATTAAATCACATATCTCAAGTGAAAAGATGGGGGTATCGAGCTCGGATCAAAAAAATAGATTACAACATTGTCAACAAGGACAATGAAAACTGATCCGAACAACCTAGGAATATCAAAATCATCGAGTCCATGAAAACATCTAGGGTTTTGTAAGCCTAAATGGTAAGACCTATAACTCATAATGCCCGTACAACAGGCATAGTCAACTATAAGATCCCCGACAACAAGTCTGAAATCTAATCACCAACAATATAAATCACCAAAGAATAAATCCTCCAGTGTGATGGATGGAAATACCACATATGTGGGAGCAACGCTCTACCACAAGAAATCCTCAATATGTGGGAGCAACGCTCCACCACAACCATCCATAACATGTGGGAGCAATGCTCCACCACAACAATCCATAAATACCGCTAGAGCATTGGTAAGCCCAAATGACATTACCAAAAACACATAATGGCCGGAATGTGACCACCCTCGTCTGGCAATCAACAGTGGCATGATATGCTGACAAACAGTCCATGCCAAGAATAATATCAAAATCGATCATTTCCAATATTAAAAGATCTACCGTAAGTATCAGGTTACCAAAATCTAACGGCCAACCTTTGACCTCTTGGGTGACTTCCATAGTATCACCAGATGGTAAAGAGATGGTCAGTCGTTGCGGTCTGAAAGTAGGTAATCTACCAATCTCCCGCATAAAAGTACGGGATATAAAAGAATGCGAGCTACCAGTATCTATGAGCATGTGACTATGGCTCTTTAATATTTAACCAACTTTAGATAAAGATCAATCTTAGGCCTAGAGATGTAGATCTTTAGGATGTGAGTTCAGTCAGCGTGAGGATGATATAAGACAATATGTGGATCTCTACATACTAGGCACATACTATTCTAGTCTAAAGCATCTAGAATCAAAACACATCCAGAATCAATCTATTCTCAAGTAGCATATCCTTAATAAATAGATCTACTAACTCACCATCAATTCAATAAATCTAAACTTGGATCTAGAATCACCTAAATGTGTATATCGCTCCATATCTGTTAAGTTATATCACAGATATTACTACCAGTATAACAATCATAAACTAAACATCATACCTATTTGCTGTCTGGAGATGTTCCGTTGTTGTCTAGTCCCTAATTTGACTTCAAAATTCCGAACGAGAAAATCGCCGGAAATCCATATAAATCCGAAACGGAAGTCCGAAACATAACCATAACGGAAATCCGTACAAACCGAAATAGATATCCAAATATCTAGAACACCAAAAGCAGGTATCATAACCCGCTCTAATACCAATAAATTGGTATCAGATAAATCTCGAAATCCGTAACATGAAAATCAAACAAGTATCGCCAACCTGGCGCTCTGATACCAAATAAATTGGTATCAGGTTATCTCAAATATCCAAAATAGGAAAACAAAGGTCGTATAACTGTGCTCTGATACCAAATAAATTGGTATCAGATAAATCTCGAAAATCCAGAACACATAGCAAGTATCGTATACCTGCTCTAATACCACTAAATTGTCACGCCCCGGAGGAGTCCCTGTCCGAAGAACCGACAGCATCTCCCCTATACGGCGGACAATCTGAAACTTACTACATCACCATATACCTCAGCCACATGTGGCTGGAATAATAACAATAATAAACAAACCACAACACATAGACATTCACGCAGTTTAATAAGCAATCAAACTGAACAGTAGTACGATGACTCGAAAACAACCCTACTCCACTACACCCATAAAACACAAATCCGACGATAAGATCCACTTACCTCTTCTGCGGTCTAGGCAAGTATGTAGTAAAACATATCGAATAAAAATCCATCGACAAGTACAATCCATACAGGATCCAAAGTATTCAAAACATAACAAGTTCAAAACATAGTCTAGTACATAAAGCCAAAAGACAAATAACAGCCTCGTGGGCTGCAGGGGACTAGCAATTGGAACTCTCTCCTGATAGCATCAACCTGAAATAGCAACGGAGGAGGGTGTGAGTCCAACACTCAGCAGGTACAACTGATATACATAGTAAGGAAATAACAACTAACACTAATCATGCGTACAGTTTTCTGACGTAATGAAGGTAAATGGAAACTGAAATAACCAAGAGAATACTGTACTAACCAGGACCTGGTACAAGGATAAACAGTCCGAGAGGTATAGAAATCCTGTATACATGTCAAGCATGGGCATCTAACCAATATGCAGCAAATAAATGCAGCAAACACAATCACAAGAAATAAATGCATCAATGCGTATGATACCAATGCAGTCATGGTCACCCCTGACGCCAGTCAGCCATCTCACACACAATGGTGGGACCGAGTGGGTAGGGCTGTGACAACCGTGCACTCTAACGTCACTACTCCTGATGAGTGACCGAGTGGACGGGATGCTGTCGGAGTACACACATACTCCTACCCCAAATCATAAATGGGGGAGCGCAATGCTCTCATCTCCCGGTACACCATGACGGGGTGGGATCCCTGACGTGCTTCTACGATGCGTGACACTACCCATGAGCGGACCAACGGAGCACCGAACAGAGCAAACTGACGTGCTACCACGCTGCGTCACGCTACCCATGAGCGTCACAACGGAGCACCGAACAGTGATGAAACTGGCGATGTGCTCGACAATAATGGAGCAATCTATCACACAGCATGCAATCATGCGAATGGTGCATGACACTAAGCATGGTAATATACTGAACCAATCTACATACATATATGATGTGCACCATAGTCAATAAATCATATCAAGGGTACACAGATCATATAAGGTATCACACCTAGGTCCTGAACATGGTGAAGTATGGTTATATCACTACCCCTATAAGCATGTATAATTAGGTAAGCAATAACATGAGATACAAAACAAGCAATCAACCAAGCATGTAACAGGTATCGGGTAGTGACTAACCGAAACAAACAAGAAACATAATTATTGATATTTGTTAAATTCACTACTATGCATATCAAAGACATAAAGTCAAAAGTACCCGCCTCCAAATCGAAAAGGTTCAATCCGATAATCAAGATACTCATCGAGATACCGTCTCAAATCAAAGTCCTGTAATAGCCACATTTAATTTAGCTACATATATATCACATAGCTAAAGAAATTCCTTATTTACCAAAACCCTAATTCGTTTCACTATACAATTTGATTTAGGTCTAAACCTAAATCAACTTGAACTCTTCCAAATACGAACCTAATACCAAAACAAATTTATACTCCTTACCTCTACTCGCAACCGATGTTGATCCACAACTAGGGATAGTGCTGCCGGAATGAATGACTGCTGTTGGAGACCAAAGAGTTGCTGCCCAAACAAACACATATTAGGCTAATACACTTCCTCAATATCTCAAGATTGCCAGATAAATCAAATTGAAGCCTAACATTTCATACCCAAAACCCAAACTTCTGTTGACGCTCAACTGACCAGAAAACTCCAAAATCAGTCGGCGGTGGAACAACACTCGAGTAGGTGGCTGAAGCTTCGTCGACAATGGCAGCAGGCTTCTTGATGGTCGGGCTAGGTCAAGCGACGGCGGCACTGTGCAGTGGTGCTCGACGTCTTTGGCGGCAGTGGGGATGGGGCTCAGACCTCACAACGACGGCTAGGGCACAGGCGACTGGTACCGGACTGAGTGGTCGGTGCTCGGCTACACCGTCGGCTTCAAGCTAGGGCACAGCGCACAGAAGAGGGGCCGGCGATCGACTGGCGTCGCTGGGCTAGCCTCGTGCGAAAAGAAGGCTCGGTCGGCGGTGTGCGGCTCAGGAGAGAAGAGGAAGAAGAGAAATCGACGTCGGGGCTCGCTAGGGCACAAAGGAGGTCGCTCAGCTGCGAAGAGGGAGAAGAGAAACACCGGCTTCTCTTGGTCCCGGCCTTATGCACGCGAGGGAGAGGAGGAAAACCGTCGTGGGCGGTTAAGGCTCGAGAGGGCTTCGACGGGGAAAGGAAGATAGACGCGCAGGGGGTTTCGGCGAGGAAAGGAAAGAAGGAAATTAAAGAAAAGAAAATAAAATAAAAGATAAAGAACTTTAAGAAAATAAACATTTCCTCGCTTAAATGGGTAGCCTAATCAGGCTTTTCCGGACCCCATTTTTATCCCCGTTAACTCGTCCATATGAGCTCCGAAAAATTCCCGAAAAATTTCTAAAAATTTCGAAAATTTCCCTTATTATTATCCGTCATTTTTCCGGTATTTTACATATAAAATGAAGACATCTACACATTTCCTTATACTAGTAAAGAACAAGCTACACAGAACCAGAACCGTCATAGCACTCTTAAAAGTCCTAGGACAATGTGTCGAGGCACCATCCCACCTCCTCAACTACACCGTGTGTAAGCCCTCCATATAACCCTGAGAGGTGTCTCCCTCACCTGCATAGTTAATAATGAGTCTATAGACCCAGTGAGAACATCCCAATATGAAAGTATGATATCCATAAGAAGAAAGGTTAATAACTAGGACAGGGAACATAAATTTAAATAGCATATAAAAGAAAGCACTGCAGACAAAAAGATTCTACACCACTAATTAAAATGAGTATGTCACACATATGGTAACTGTTGTTTGAACCAACCATACAGTCCATAATTATGACCCTAGAGGTAGTTCCTAGAGCACATGCAGTCATATAGCTGAAGCTAACATAAATTAAATTATAAGTCAAGTTTGGAAGGGTCCTCCTCGGAGCTCATCCTGAGGCACCCATCCCTACTGTCACCTCATGTGTGCATACACATTTCATTATATTTACATCATTAGCACATTTCATTCATTCTATATTCATATCTTCTTTAAAATAAATAACCGAAACATTGGTAGCAAAAGGCGAATACGCTTTCCCCTAGTGCCCCCGTCAACCCGTCCCAGGGCCAACACGGAGGAGGTAAATCACGGGCGACTACTAGCCTTTGGAATAGTGACTAGCACATAAGGGAGATATTTACCTCGGCTTTACCGAGATTGTAACCCCAGACCTCATTGATGGCAACAGCTCATATGCTAGCCACTAGACCCATCCAAGATGGCAATAAATAACCAAAACATGCTGCAAAAAGGTTGGAACCGCCAACCTAGCGGCCCCCTCAACCCGGCCCCACAAGTATGAGAGGGAGTAAATCACGGTGAATACGGGCCCAGCTATGACATGGTGGTCTCAGGTGTTTAGCACGGACAGATATTGATGTTATCGCATTTGCTGCCGCAGACCCTCGACCTCTCGACTCATGCTGCAAGAATCCATGTCATAACCAGTTGATCCCGTCCGTGGGGGCAATAAATGCATACACAAAAGGAGGATAATCCATATTCACTACCTAACCTACTTGCAAACAATTTCCAAACTGGCATCTAAGTATCCACAGAGGGAATAGAAACACCACCAAAATAAAATCACCACCATACTGCCTATCCAACAGCAAGCTCCGAAGCCAACCCCAAGAAGCAAAACTGTATTGAACTCTATTACAACCTACTTGATCATTCCACGAAATCACAATTAGCTCGAAGAAATTCAAGAGCACCACAATCTAACTTATCGTCTCGATAACTATTTATCAGAAAACCAGAGAATCCAAAACTAACACAAGGAGTAAGATCAGATGCATCCACGAGACGTGACTATCTCGAATGAAAACCAAGGTCACCAACTAAATTCCCCAAGTTCCACGACTAAGAAAAAAAGCCAAACATCTTCAAATTAAATCCATGAAGAATCCAGAGCTTCTCAGGAAACAAAACACCATCGAATTAAATCTACACCTTCCTAATCTGTTCAATATTTCAGTAGTAATAGAAATATCCTCGATCAAGGCTTAAACTCCCACAACACATCGTCCCCGGATTTGAAAGAGAAATGATAACATCCCCATTCAAACCCGGAGCTGAGCACAACTATCCCCAAAATCTCCGAAGGCATGAGGAAGATCCGAACATCAAAGCCCAACCGACTTCACAAAGAATTGGGTCTAAGAACTCGATTCAACCAAAAAGAAAACCTGAACCCTACCAAATCCAATTGTGAAACCCAGACAACATCGCAAGATAAAGCAAGAACCTCACGGAGACTTCAAATCTAAGCCCATTCAAACAATCAAGTTTCACAGAAGAGCATATCAACCCTTTCTAGGTACCAGTCGTGAAAACCAGAAAACAACTCAAGATAAAGCAAGAACCTCATGGAGACTTCGAATCCAAACCCATTCAAATAATCGAGTTTCACAGGCGAGCATATCAAGGGCTTAGGTGAAGGTAAAGGGAAGAGGATAGGGAGAAGAATTAGGGAAAATGCAACTTAGGTTTAATTTATATACATAGGGTTATTTTAATTAAACATTATGTTGATTAAATCAATCAACTCTCATTTAAGGGATATTCCAAATAAGCTTTCCCCAAGCTCAATAAATCTATCCTCTTAAAACATATCATTCGACCTCCGTTAAATCTCGAAAAATTTCTAAACATTTTTAGAAAATTCTACATTTCCAATAACACATATTATTTATTTACCATATCTTGCATCATCAATCTTGTGAGACTAGCACGGGTTATATTCCTTGGTCAAACTAAATAGCTGTTACTCATTAGCTGGAGACATTGAGATGTCGAGAATTAAATGTGGATGTTAGTTATGGTAACTAGTTCATTAGAGTGACCTCTGTAAGACTTCATATGGTTCTCTACATATATGGATATATATGTAAAGTTCTTACTGCACTTAAGTACAAGTTTCCTTAGACTTAAGGTATTCAAGTCACATTGGCCATAGAAACTTATACTTTGATATCTTAAGCAAAGCATCTCAGAGATGTGGACCAGATATGATTAGGTATAAGTCCAAGTGAGTATTTAGATAGTCCATAGAGGATTCATCGCTCCCTACAGGGAGATGTATACCCTTTAGCCACTTGTCAGAATTATTACTCAAAGTCTTTACAAATCATCACATGTTAAGAGTATAAGACTCTTAGACACATGTAGGAGTAATTTAAATTCGTAGGACGAGGAAGTATTACTTGGGCTAGATGTGACGTAATCAGTCTAGTGGGGATAGACATATAGATTATATCTTGAACTAAGTGAGTATAAGATGAGTAAAAGGAACGAGGCACTACTCACTATAGCTGTTGAAGGTTCCGAACTTGTTTTGAAATCAACTGTAATTTTTTGGTTAATTAAAGATTATCATGTACGTCTAGGTTCCACTTATGATTGAGTCATAATTAAATAGTTAATTATAGACAACTAAGATAAACTGGAAACATATTGGGTGACAATACTATGAGTATATAAAAGATGTAAAATAAATTTGAAATTTTGATTCTTAGATTAAAAGATAAGATGCTTGGTTGTACCAAAAAAAAACAAATATAGAAAGATATTTGTTGAAATGGAAGTGCGGATAAGCCATGACTATTGTAGAAGATATGATTTCATAATGGTTTGATAATAAACCAAAAGAAGTTTGGTTTAGTTATGAAACAACTTAGTTTAATAATAAACCAAATAGATGTCGTTTAATTCTAAACTAAGATGGGTTGGTTTTGAACCAAACTTATTCTTAATGGTAATAGATCAGTTTGGTTTTGTTTATTGGATTAAGGAGATGACTTGCTCTCTAAGTCACATGGAGGCTTATAAATACTCCTCATAAGGAGAGAAATATAGAGATAGATTCATTGATTTAGGTTTTTGGAAAACCCTAGCCACCCTCTCTCTCCTCTCCCTCTCCTTGTCGTCAGCCACTAAGAAGCCAAGGGAGATTTTTTCTTTCAAAGCTTCTCCGCTTCTTCTCCTCCTCTTGGATTGCATCGCCTCAACACTTGGCTAGTACTAATCAGAGGTAAACCTTGTTTCTCACCAGAGTTGTCATGAAGATCTCAGTGTGGATACGAATAGAGGCAAGGTTTATGAATGTCGCTAAAGTTGATGCCCTTTTTCCTTCGCATCATCTGTAAGTTACGCCTAGAATAATTGTTATTCTTTTATTTCGTAAAATTTTATTTTATACTTCTGGCTTCACATGTTGTATCTTGTATACATGGGTGTGTGCTGTAATAAATTAGAAATTTATTATATTTTTATTTTTCCACTGCGCACGTTTTATGAAAATATCTAAAGCACGCATTCGCATCGGACTCATAACCAGTTTTTCCAACGATAGACACTTACCTGCCACACGCTTGGTTCATCCATCCCAATCTACCCTAGGTCTCAAAGGCGTGCTTGATATCAAGAGAAACTTAGCATTTATTTCTCCAGTAACCTAACTCGGTCCCAAAAGGGTAAATTGATAGGTTCCACTTGCGAAACTATTTTTTATATCCCTTATTCAATTCAACTCTTTATTTTTGTGCTTCAAATGTAGCACTTACAAATGCAAATGGGTGTAAAATATAGGGCTATTTCAATTTTTCTAAGCAAGCTTACATGATTCGAACCTCATCTAGTAATCTAGATATAGTTTAGGAGATCACCATGGTATAAAGTACTTACAAATTCTATGAATCATAATTATTTTCAAACTTTTCAACTATCTAAACTTAGACAATGTGAGATGAGATCCATAAGTTAGACCATTCCTTAAATCTGTATCAATATAAAGTAATGTTCATTTCATGCTACTAGAGATAGAAAAAAATAGCTGACTAAACATTCTTGCACTTACAAAACACAACATCATAGTCTAGAAAATGAATATGCTAGAAATTTTTGTTATAGAATAAGTTAACAGTAAAGCAAGATTGATGTACGTGTGTACACTATATGATGTATACATAACAAATCATAAGCATCTTCCAATGGTACACACTATACACGTGCATACACTACATGATATGCATCACATAGCATAAGTATCTTCCTATTGTACACACCATACACGTGTGCACACTACATGATATGCATCACATAACATAAACATCTTCCTATGGTACACACCATATATATGCATACACTACATGATATGCATCACATAACATAAGCATCTTACTATTGTACACATCACACATGTGTGCACACTATAATATGCATCACATAACATAAGCATCTTCCTATTGTACATGTTATACACGTATGCACACTACATGATATGAATAGCTACATGTCAAGCATCCTACGTACACACCACATGTGTGTACAACTATAAGATATAAAAATAAAATGAGACTACATGGATACAAACTGATCAACTCAAAGATCAAGCAAACAAATATCAAAGTCATGAAAAAATATGAATAGAGTCAAGGTAAATACAGCTACCAATCAAATGAATAAGTCATGCACTCAGATCAATAAACTATAGAAGTCAAGGAAAAATATTCATCTCAAATGTAGCTCGTGCTAAATGTCTTCACATCCAAGAGTTCGCTTCAAATCAAAATTAAAATCCTACAAAATAGAATACATATTATAGGAACATTCTACCATAAATCAAGTAACGAAACTAAATCCTAAACTACATATTTAATTCATAGACACTCAATCCACTAATCATCATTTCATAAATCTCATTAATCACTCAACTTAATTCCAGGATTCATCAACTAGCTAATCAAGTTTTAATTGTCCAAATTAATCCAATTTTATTGATTTGTATATACCTGTTAATTTATCCATACATCAGATCATTAACTTGATTAATAAATCCCTTAATTAGAATTTAGAATTCGATTAATCCAATCTAAATTAACAATCAAACTTACTGTTACCACCTCCCTTCTTCTTCTCCTACTTCTATGAAGGCAACAATGACCGACGATCGATGGTGGTGACGCAGCAGCAACCACGATAACAATTTGTGCTCGCGGTAGCTGTTCGATGGCCAACCTCGACGACTTGCGTGGATGGTGGCTTGTGAAAAGGATAGTCGCCAGTGAGAGAAATCGTGGCTAACCGAGCGGCGAGCAGCAGCTTACGTGTTCACTAATAGAGGAGGGAACAATGGTGCCGCCAGATCCTAACGGTTGGGCAGTGTCGATCCCTCTCACGACGGATCAATTTCATCGTGCATGTGAGTGGAAGAAGAGACGTAGAGGGATGAGTGACGACATGGATCAGGATTAGGGTAGTCATGACTTCTTGCTTGTGGTTGGAGAGGGCCAACAATAGGGGAGATCATCGTCGCCTTGCTCGTGGTGATCAGGAGAAAGGGAGTGGCAAGAAGGTGATGGCGACGCCGAAGAGAAGGGCATAAGTGGAGGAAAGAATTGGGAGAATAGGGTTCAGACGGTTAGGTATTTATAAGGTTAATAAATTTAAAATCTTATATTAATTAAATCAATCAACTTCCACTTAATTGATATTCTAAACGAGCTTCCTCAAAGCCTAATTGATATCCCCTTAAACATCTCATACAAATTCAATTTAAATCCCAATTGAAAAAAATAAAATAAAAAATTCTATAAAGTTCTTTCTTAAATAACACTTATTATTTAATTGGCGTATGTTGGGATTTTCGGGCCGCAAAAACTGCTTTTTCACGTCGCGGAAACCCCGAAACTCCCTAGCCAACGGATCCGTGCAAAGAAAAATTTTCGGAAAAACTACGAGTACGAGTTTACCTAGATCTACACTTAGATCTATATGGAGAAAATCTTATACCTTCGATGTGTGCCCTTCGCGAGTCCCGCTTGTCCAAGGAGATGTCGGATCTCTAGTTGTCAAAGTAGACAACTCTCTAGAAGTATCCACACGAACAAGATGTGTTCTCTAACACATAAGGATGGAGAAGAGAATACCACAAGTGTGCTAGCACTTCTTGATGTTCTCGGATGGGATTGTAAGAAGAAGAAAGGAAAAGAAGAGAACACACTCCTCTAAAATCTCTATGTGACTTTCACTAACCTTTCTTCTTGGATTAGATTCACTCTCCTTTCTTCTCCCTTGCTTGAAACCCATGACCAAGAGAAGAGAAGGAGCAAGAAGAGAGCTTAGGAGGAGGAAGATCACTTGAATGAGAGTTACTCACCAAAAGAAAAACTTCTCTTTTTCCATCAAGTGGTGTAACCCCCTTCACATTAATCACAATTAATGTGGAGGCCATTAAAGAGAATAGTTGTAACCTCCATGAGGTGGCACATCATCATTAGTTCTCCTAATGCCAAGTCACAAATGATGTGGCATAAAGTCAAGTCAAACTTGACTCTTCCTCTTCCTCCCAAGTCAAGTCAAACTTGACTTAATCTCTTTCATGGTTGATCTAATCCAACCATTTAATTCAAGCCAATTTAATATAATGAATCTAATTCATTTAATTAAAATGATTCAATGAGTCATAATCTAAATTAGACTCATTGAACACATGAATCAACTTGAGTCCAACTCAATTAGCCCAATTAGGATTACTCTTAATCCAATTTGATTCATCACATGAATCTAATCCTCTTGGTTCATCATATGAACCTAATCTCCATCCACTTGTTCTTTGTGTGTGACCCAATAGGTTCTTGTAACGTTGGCAATGCCCCTAAACTCATTTAGAAGCATAAGTAATGAGCGGTATCTAGCAATACATCATTACTACCCAAGTTACAAGAATGTTGAGATCCAACATCACCTTGTGACTACTAATTGTGACTCCTCACAATATATGACAAGTGTCCTTCTATCCTAGACATCTAGATTAATTAATGTGAGGCATAGACTGTGTCATCCTCTGACCAATCTAAATCTTGAACTCCAAGTAGACTCACTCGATCAAATGAGCTCAATATCTCATATTGACTCATTTGGACATGGTCATGCACTTCGTGGTCTCACTCTATCAAGAATATCGATGTCACTCCCGTCATATAGGAGGGATAGATCTCATTTACATCACTCACATCCCTCTGCATAATCTGTTACATACCCAGTAATCGCCTTTATAGTCCACCCAGTTATGGGTGACGTTTGACGAAACCAAAGTACATAACTCCTTATGTAGGGAACCATAGTGACTTCAGGTCTAAGGACTAATAGTCATACTAATAGCCACATGAGAAAATATATGACACTCATATAACGATCCATGATACTTTCTCATGGCGGGTCATTCAGTATACATTCTCCAATGCATACCCATGTGTCAACTTGATATCTCTATATCCATGACTTGTGAGATCAAGTCATCGAGTTGACCTACATGCTAGTCTTATTGCATTAACATTATCCCTAAATGTTAATACTCGACTAAGAATGATTTAGAGTAGTGTTCCCTATATCATCTCACTATCGATTCAACCAATCGATTAATATAGGTAAGAACCTTCTACTCAAGGACGCTATTATACTTAGTTTATTTGACACCAATACAAGTAAGTATAATAACTAAAAACCAAATGTCTTTATTTATATAGAATATGATACAACAAGTCCATAATACAATCATCAAATGATTGGCTCTAGGGCTCTAGCTAACAATCTCCCACTAGCACTAGTGTCAATCAGTGTAGGCTCTAAGCCCCAATGACCTAGTGTGACCATCATGCTTCCTCTGTGCCAAAGTCTTGGTCAAGGGATCTGCGATGTTAGCCTCTATGGGTACTCTGCAAATCTTCACATCTCCTCTCTCGATAATCTCTCGAATGAGATGTAGGCGCCGTAGTATGTGTTTGGTCCGCTGGTGTGAGCGAGGTTCCTTCGCCTGTGCTATAGCTCCATTGTTGTCACAATAAAGCTCAATAGGGTCAGCGATGCTAGGAACCACCCCAAGTTCAGTGATGAACTTGCGGATCCAAACTGCCTCCTTTGCTGCCTCTGATGCAGCAATGTACTCGGCTTCTGTTGTAGAATCAGCTACTGTGTCCTGCTTCGAACTCTTCCAGCTCACATCACCACCATTAATGCAAAACACGAACCCTGACTGCGATCGATAATCATCCTGATCGGTCTTGAAGCTAGCATCACTGTAACCCTTTACAGCTAGCTCATCATCGCCTCCATATATCAAGAAATATTCTTTAGTCCTTCTTAAGTACTTAAGAATATTCTTGACCGCTATCCAGTGACTTTCACCTGGATCTGACTGGTATCTGCTCGTCATGCTTAAAGCATACGAGACATTAGGTCGAGTACATAGCATGGCGTACATGATAGATCCTATGGCTGAGGCATAAGGGATCTGATCCATGCGGTCTCTCTCCTCTTTAGAAGAGGGACCTTGAGTCTTCGAAAGACTCACGCCACGTGACATCGGCAGAAACCCCTTCTTGGAGTTCTGCATGGCAAACCGAAGGAGTACCATGTCAATGTATGCACTCTGACTTAGGCTAAGCAATCTCTTAGATCTATCTCTATAGATCTGTATCCCTAGAATGCGGGATACCTCACCTAAGTCTTTCATTGAGAAACATGTCCCTAGCCAAGTCTTGACAGACTGTAGCAAAGGGATGTCTTTCCCAATGAGTAGTATGTCATCCACATACAATATGAGGAAGACAACTATGTCCCCTACAACCTTCTTGTAGACACAAGGTTCATCTTCGTTCTTGATGAAACCAAACTGTTTGATTGCATCATCGAATCGAAGATTCCAGCTCCGAGAAGCTTGCTTTAGTCCATAAATGGACCTATACAGTTTGCATACTCTACTAGTATGCTTTGGATCTACAAAACCCTCAGGTTGTGTCATGTACACATCCTCGAGTATGTTTTCATTCAGAAATACGGTTTTGACATCCATCTGCCAGATCTCGTAATCGTGGTAAGCTGCAATAGCAAGCATAATCCGAATGGACTTAAACATCGCTACTGGAGAAAAGGTTTCATCATAGTCAGTACCATGAATCTGCTTGAAACCTTTAGCTACCAAGTGACCCTTATAGATAAGTCCATCCATGTCAGTCTTTCTCTTAAAGACCCACTTACACCCTATGGGTTTTACCCCTTCAGGTGGATCAACCAAAGTCCATACTTGGTTGGTGTACATAGATTCCATCTCGGATCTCATGGCCTCTAGCCATTTCTTGGAATCTGGTCTCATCACAGCTTCCTGATAGGTGGTAGGCTCATCCTCTATGAACACAACGTCATCATGGTCAGACAAGAGAAATGAGTATCTCTCAGGCTGACGACGTACCCTATCAGACCTGCGAAGAGGTATGTCTACTTGAACTGGTTGTTGTTCCTCAACTCCTTGTGGAACAACATCATCCACAACACTTTGTGGTTCCAGTTCAACTTCCATCGAGGCTTCAGTGCTATTGTTCGCATCTTGAACTTCTTCAAGATCGAACGTACTCCCACTAGTCTTTCTAGAAACAAAGTCCCTTTCTAGAAAGACTCCAGTCTTTGCCACAACTACCTTGTGCTGACTGGGAATGTAGAAGTAATATCCCTTAGTTTCCTTGGGATATCCAATGAAATAGCACTTGTCGGATTTGGGTCCTAATTTGTCTGAGACTTGACGTCTAACGTTGGCCTCACATCCCCAAATCCTCATGAAAGACACTTGGGCATCTCTCCCAGTCCATATCCTATATGGCGTCTTTATCACGACCTTGGATGGAACTCGGTTGAGTATAAAAGCTGCCGTGTCTAGAGCATAGCCCCAAAGGTATGTCGGAAGATCTGTGTGACTCATCATAGATCATACCATATCTAATAGGGTACGATTCCTCCTTTCAGATACACTATTCACTGTGGTATTCCAGGAGGAGTGAGTTGAGATAGAATCCCACACTTAGCTAGATAGTCACGAAACTCATGGCTAAGGTATTCTCCACCTCGATCTGATCGAAGTATCTTAATACTCTTGCCAAGCTGGTTCTGTACTTCATTCTTGAATTCTTTGAACTTTTCAAAGGATTCAGATTTATGTGTCATCAAGTACACATAACCATATCTACTGAAGCAATCAGTAAATGTGATGAAGTACCTATAACCGCCTCTAGCAGCGACATTGAAAAGGCCACATACATCACTATGTATGAGTTCTAACAAATCAGTCACTCTTTCGCTATGCCCACTAAAGGGAGTCTTGGTCATCTTGCCTAGTAGGCATGACTCGCACGTCTCATAAGATTCAAAATCAAATGAGTCCAGCAAACCATCCTTATGGAGCTGGGATAAGCGCTTGTCATTTATATAACCTAAGCGACAGTGCCAGAGATAGGTTTGGTTCAGGTCATTTGACTTGAACCACTTGGTATTTATGTTATAGATAGGGCTTTCAAGATCTAGAATGTAGAGTCCATTCATCAGAGGTGCACTACAATAGAACATATCGTTTAAATAGATGGAACAACATTTGTTCTTTATTGTAAACGAGAAACCTTTCTTGTCCAAACAAGAAACTAATATAATGTTCTTAGTTAATGCAGGCACATAACAACAATCATCTAATTCTAGTACAAGCCCAGAGGGCAGAGATAGATGATAAGTTCCTACAGCAACAGCAGCAACCCGTGCTCCATTGCCTACTCGTAGGTCTATCTCACCCTTCGTTGATGCCCTGCTATTTCTCAACGCTTGTACATTAGTACAAATGTGCGAAGCACATCCGGTATCTAATACCCACGATGAAGAAATAGAGAGGTTGACTTCTATAACATGTATACCTGAAGTAGAAATCTTATTTCTCTTCTTCTTAAGATCTTCCAGGTATTCTTTGGAGTTCCTCTTGTTAGAGTGTATACTGAAAGCCTAAGCTTTTGTAAATATTTATTTTGAATAAAGAATCATATTTGGTTAAATTGCCTACATTTAGTTGTAGTTGTTTAATTAATTTATATTGTAGATAACATAGTATGTGGTGCCACATACAGAAGAGGATGTTATCAGTACCTTATAAATTATAAACAGTAGCTCACGACTAAAATGGAAAGGAACAAACCATTGGAAGGTCATAGTGTAATTAGAAATTAGTTTATCTTAACTATATAATTACACTAGTACACTTAGAGTGTATTGAGTAGGACCATTTGAGGTTGTTTCTTTTATACTGACTTTATAAAAGAACAAATACCTCAGTTATTATGGAAGTGTGTGCTCTTAATCCTAATATAATAACAAGCACATATATTTAATATTTATTTCTTTAATTTATCAATGGGTGAGATTTAGTTCGATGAATCAATAAGTCCGATAAGTTGGGAAATGATATCACTTATAGTGTGTGTTGTTGATTATAGAAGGAAACTGTGTCCTAATAATCTAGGTTGATAATGTCCCCAAGATGAGCTCATAAAGATTATCATGTTAAACCCTACAGGTGGACTTAGTCCGACATAACGATAAGGTTGAGTGGTACTATTCTTAGATTAAGATATTAATTAAATGAGTTGTCAGTAACTCACTTAATTAGTGGACATTCGACATCTTAAACACAGGGAGACTAACACACTCATAATAAGAAGGAGCCCAAAAATGTAATTTGGGATTGGTGCAGTAGTTCAATAATAGTTCTCTAGTGGAATGAATTATTATTGATAAAATTAAGTTGTGTGTTCGGGGCGAACACAGGATGCTTAATTTTATCGGGAGACCCAAACCAATTCCTCCTCTCGGTCCCTATCATAGCCTCTTATTTATAGAGTACTATACCCACCTATACCCACCTTCATACCCATGATAAGGAGGCCGGCCAAGCAAGCTTATGGTTCAAGCTAGGGTCGGCCAAGCCTTGGTTCATGGGTGGCCGGCCCTAGCTTGAACCCAAGCTTAGGTGGCCGTCCCCCATTAAATTTAAAAGATTTTAAATTTTAAATTTTTCTTATGTGGAAGATATAATTTATTGAAGAGAATTAAAATTAAAATATCTCTTCTACAAAAGATTAAGAAAAGAGATTAGATCTCTTTCCTTATTTGTAGATAGGAAAGATATTTTATTTTTTCTCTTTGAAAATTATTCACATGTTGAAAAATTAAAATTATAGAAATTTCTTTTTATCAACCATGAAGGGATTTTAAAGGAAAATTTTATTTTTTAAAATTTCCGAAGACAAATAAGGAATTTTTAATTGTTGATTGAAAATTGTCTTGTTTGCTCTCCATGAGGTGGCCGGCCATTACAAGTTTAATTGGGAAAATTTATTTTATTTTTCTCAATTAATTCATGTCAAGGAAAGTTAAGGAAATTTTATTATAATTAAATTTCCTTATTTACCAAAGCTAAGGAATATAAAAGAGGAGGTTGGGGTGCCTTCATGAGACAACAACCTCTATTATTCTCTCCCTCTTTTCCTTGGTGTTGTGGCCGGCCATCCTCTCTCCATCTCTTCCTCTTTATGGTGGCCGAAACCCTCTCTTGCTTGGAACTCTTTGTGGTGGCCGGATACTACTTGGAGAAGAAGAAGAAGGAGAGAAAGCTTTCATCCCTTGGAGTTTGGTTGGTGTTTTTCTTCATCCTTGGTGAAGCTTTTGATTTGGCCGAACCTAGCAAGGAGGAGAAGAAGGTGTTTTGGTGGTCCTCATCTTGGAAGATCGTTGCCCACACAACGTCCGAGGTTAGAAGAGGAATACGGTAGAAGATCAAGAGGTCTTTCTAGAAGGTATAACTAGTATTTTTTCCTTTCCGCATCATACTAGTTATTTTTGGAAATAATACCAAATACAAGAGGCATACGATTTTAGTGTTTTGAATTTGTTTTCGATGTAATGTTCTTTTATTTTTTTTTCCTTGTGATTTGATTGTTCTTTTCGGTTGACCTAAAGTTATTTTAGGAAATTAAATATTAGTTTTCCTTAAAAGGTTTTGTCTAGTCGGTGGTGGTTGCTCCCATATCCAAGAAGGTCATGTGCCTCGCCACGTCAGCACTGGAAACCAATTTTGGAAATTAATATTTAATGGAATTAATAACCTAGGTGATTTGGATCGAACGTGTTAAGTTCCGCAGGAGATCCAAGTCAAAACCTAAAAGAACAAATAGATTAAATTTTGATCAAACGTGTTAAGTTCCGCAGGCGATCCAAGTTTAATTTAAAAGAACACATGGTAGCTAGGAAAAAGGTTCAAACCTTTGTACAAAACTTTTGTACAGTGGAACCTTTAGGTTTTCCTAGTAGCAACCAACAATTGGTATCCGAGCTAGGGTTTTGCCTCTGTGTATTTGGTATTAGTTTAATTATGCACATGTCATACATAATTTAGGCAGGTTAATAGTAGGATGTGCTAACTTTGTGAATGCAGGATCCAACTATTATGGCTTATAGTTTTCTTTATGTGTGTGATTGGACCCTTGGACATGTCAAGGGCAATTATATGTGTGTGCATGATTGTATTATAAAATACAGCAGGAGCTGTATTTAGTTTTTATTAGGATTTTATTTTTGATCTAGTTACATGTACATTCCTTCGAGGAATATAGAATCGAAAAATGTAAAATTCTATTTATGTCGCGGATCGAATCTTGCAAGGCGTGGAACCTTTTGAGGACCAGAGGCGCAGTGGAACAAGGAGCAAGATGGATGCGACATCTAGACCCGGTGGCGGTGGCCAAATATGGCAGCAGCTTGGGATGACAACACACGGAGGACAACCATAGATAAAAGTCATAATAGTTGAAAATTTGTCCCCAGGGCGTAGCACAAATGGGGAGTGCATGGTTCTGTGGTTGAAAGGTCCAAGGGTCGATCCCCGGGGTGTCACTGCCTGGGGTTAACGTCTCCGCTATGCACTTTCCACCTGTGTACCTGCATTTACCTCCTTCCATATCCGTGGGACCGGCTCTAGGGGGGCCGCTGATGTGGCGGTTCCACATAATAGTTGAAAATTAGATTTTCTATTTATTGCTTTTATATTATGCTGTGTGTGTATGTTAGTATACAGTTTTAGTAGGCTAGCATAGTTAAAATTCCTCATTTATAAATAACTAAATGGGAGAGAGATTTTAAATAAATTCCACGGTCTCCATTACTGGTTTGTAAGTAATGCAAACAAGCTTGCGTGTTGGCTCTGAGTGACTTCCTCCATATCGGATGAGCTTGTTTGTGAATCACTAGAACAAACTTCCATTTTGGATGACTATAGGAAGTTAATTAAGAGCGTGTGATCTTGCCCATCGGAAGGGGCACAATCTTATTAATGGACTTAGTGTCAAATAATGGTATACACTTAGGCACGTTTAATAGTATCCTCCCCATCGGAGTCACTGCTATTATTCGTGTGACCAAAGGATACCAACTATTAATTTTATTTGTCAAAAAGTTAAGTTGACAAGATAATAAAATTAATTGGTTGAAACCCTCCTTTTACAAATGTTGAATTTGTATACGTTCACACTATCGTGGCATACAAAATTCACGGTGTTTCGAGATGTTGGTTAATTTAAAATAGTATTGTTTGAGGAATCAATATTATTCTAAATTTAGAGTTCTGACCAAAAGTTATTTGTGATTCTTAGGATGACTTTCAACCCACTGTCCATCATACTACAACAAAATAGACTTACTGGTCCTAACTACATAGATTGGAAAAGGAACCTAGACATTGTTCTTACTGCTGAAAGCTATAAGTTTGTACTGACTAAGCCTTGTCCTGATGCACCCACTGGTGAATCTACCCAAGAGGAGATTGAATATCATAGGAAATGGGTAAAGGCAGATGAGATGGCGCGGTGTTACATTTTGGCTTCAATGTCAAATGTATTGCAACATCAGCATCAAGATTTACCAACAGCTTATGATATTATGAACAATTTCAAGGAACTCTTTAGTCATCAGGATTGGGCTTCTAGACAAGAAGCCATGAGAAAGATAATGACAGCCACCATGCAAGAGGGTACTCCTGTGAGGGATCATATCCTAAAGATGATGGCTTATCTAAACGAAATACAGATTCTTGGAAGAGAAATTGATGGGGAAACCCAGATCGATATGATTCTCCAAACACTGCCTAGAAGTTTTGAGCAATTCCGCCTGAATTATAATATGAACAAAAGGGTATATTCATTGGCGGAACTACTGACAGAATTTCAGGCAGCAGAAGGTCATATTCACTATGCTGAAAATGGTTCTACTTCTAAACCGAAAGGAAAAAAGAAGAAGAAACAAGTTGGTTCAGCAAAGAAAGTGAATAAATCTCAGAGTACAGGACCTAAAGCTGAAATGAAGAAGCCGAAGGGCAAGTGCTTCATTTGCAAGCAGTCAGGGCATTGGAAGGCGGACTGTCCTCGTAGGAATCAGAACAACAAAGGTATATCTCATGCTCTAGTTGTTGAAACATGTTTAGCGGTGTTATCTACCAGCACCTGG
This sequence comes from Zingiber officinale, assembly GCF_018446385.1. Classification (NCBI taxonomy): domain Eukaryota; kingdom Viridiplantae; phylum Streptophyta; class Magnoliopsida; order Zingiberales; family Zingiberaceae; genus Zingiber; species Zingiber officinale. The sequence continues at coordinate 60,001,677 of NC_055987.1, read as the reverse complement.
TGTGTAGATACGGGAGCCACTGATCATGTCTGCAATTCCTTGCAGGGGTTCCAGGAAACCCGACGACTAACTGAAAGAGATATTACCGTCTACATGGGCAATGCTACTAAGGTGGCGGCTGTTGCAGTGGGAGACGTCTACTTATCTTTTAATAGAAATAGAAATTTGGTTTTAAGAAATTGTCTTTATGTACCCAGTTTTAGAAAGAATTTAATTTCAGTTTCTAAACTGTTTTTAGATGGATATTCAGTTTCCTTTAGTAACGATGTAGTTATTAAGAGAAATAAAGTGATTATCTGTTCTGGTGCATTAGTTGGCAATTTGTATACTTTAAATCCAATTTCTCCCACAAAGAAAAACAAGGAAATTTATAACTCATCTTCTAACTCTAATAAGAGAAAAGAACCTTCGGAAATGAATCAAGCATATCTTTGGCATCTAAGGCTTGGTCATATTAACTTAAGTAGGATTCAGAGGCTTATAGCCGATGGACTTTTGGGTTCATTAGAGTTGGAAAATTTTCCAACTTGTGAATCTTGCTTGGAAGGTAAAATGACCAAGAGGCCTTTTAAGGCCAAGGGGTATAGAGCCAAAGAAGTGTTAGAATTGGTTCATTCTGATTTGTGTGGTCCTATGTCTGTCCAAGCAAGAGGAGGTTTTGAATATTTTGTCTCTTTTATAGACGATTATTCAAGATATGGATACATTTACCTAATGTGCCGCAAGTCCGAGTGCTTTGATAAGTTCAAAGAGTACAAGGCTGATGTGGAGAAACGACTAGGTAAAAGTATCAAGACACTACGGTCTGATCGTGGTGGCGAATACCTCTTAGGAGAGTTTAGGAATTACTTATCAGAGGCCGGGATTCAATCCCAACTGTCTGCACCTGGTACACCCCAACAGAATGGAGTGGCAGAACGAAGGAATAGGACTCTTATAGAAATGGTTAGATCGATGATGAGTTATTCAGAATTACCAAATTCGTTTTGGGGATACGCTCTGGAAACAACAGTGTACATTCTGAACTTAGTACCTTCTAAATCAGTTTCTTCTACTCCCACAGAATTGTGGAATGGGCGAAGGCCCAGTCTAAGACATATTCGGATTTGGGGTAGTCCAGCACATGTGCTGAAACTAGATGCTAATAAGTTAGAATCTCGTACAGAAGTTAGCGTGTTTGTGGGGTATCCCAAAGGAACGAAAGGTGGTTTATTTTATAGTCCTAAAGACCAGAAGGTCATTGTTAGTACCAATGCCCAGTTTTTAGAAGAAGACTATATAATGGATCACAAGCCCAGTAGCAAAGTTGTTTTAGAAGAACTTAGAGAGGATACGTCTACTTCTGTACCAACAGTACAAGATGAAGTACCACAAGAGACTACAACACGTGTCACACATGATACACAACCACAGACGGTGCCTCGTCGTAGTGGAAGAGTTGTGAGGGAACCTGAGAGATTCATGTTTTTAGGAGAGTCTTCGGACTTGATCCCGGGTGAACATGAACCTGATCCCCGAACATATGACGAAGCACTCCAAGATATAGATGCAGCATCTTGGCAAAAGGCAATGAATTCTGAAATAGAGTCTATGTACTCTAATAAGGTCTAGGAGCTTGTCGAACCACCTGATGGTGTAAAAGCCGTTGGATGCAAGTGGATCTACAAAAAGAAAAGAGGGACAGACGGGAAGGTAGAAACCTTCAAAGCTAGGCTTGTTGCGAAAGAGTACACTCAGAAAGAGGGAATCGACTATGAGGAGACCTTTTCACCGGTAGCCATGCTTAAGTCTATCCGGATACTCTTATCCATTGCTGCTCATATGGATTATGAGATTTGGCAAATGGATGTCAAGACAGCTTTGCTTAATGGAAGTCTTGAAGAGAACATCCATATGAAGCAACCAGAAGGGTTTATTGAAAAAGGCAAAGAGCATCTAGTGTGCAAGGTCAATCAGTCCATTTATGGACTAAAGCAAGCTTCAAGGTCTTGGAACATCCGGTTTAATGAAATAATCCAGTCATATGGATTTATTCAGTGTCCGGATGAGTCTTGTGTATACAAGAAGTGTAACGGAAACGTGGTGGTATTTCTTGTACTATACGTAGATGATATTTTGTTAATTGGCAACAATGTCAAGGTATTATCGGACGTAAGGGTATGGTTGTCCAAACAATTTGATATGAAGGACTTAGGAGATTGTGCACACATTCTTGGGATCAAAGTTATAAGGGATCGCAAGAAAAGAATGTTGTGTCTGTCCCAAGCTTCATATATAGATACAATCCTTGCTCGTTTTAGCATGCAGGATTCCAAGAAAGGTTTCTTACCTTTTAGGCATGGAATAGCTCTATCTAAAGAGATGTCTCCGAAGACATCAAAGGAGATAGAGAACATGAAAGCAGTTCCTTATGCTTCGGCTGTAGGAAGCCTAATATATGCAATGTTATGTACGAGACCTGATATCTGTTTTCCCGTGGGCATGGTTAGCAGATATCAGAGTAACCCTGGATAAGGACATTGGACTACAGTAAAGCATATATTAAAGTACCTGAGAAAGACTAGAGATTATATGCTAGTTTACCAAGAAGACGATTTGCTCCCTGTGGGTTACACGGATTCATATTTCCAATCAGATAGGGACAATAGTAAGTCTACATCAGGCTATGTGTTTACTTTGGGAGGTGGAGCCATTGCATGGAGGAGTGTTAAGCAGAAATGCGTTTCGGACTTAACCATGGAAGCTGAGTATGTAGCAGCCTCTGAGGCGGCTAAAGAAGCAATATGACTCAGGAACTTTCTAATGGACTTAGATGTAATTCCTGGTTTGCCCAAAATCATCACAATTTATTGTGATAATAGCGGTGCAGTTGCAAACTCGAAGGAACCACGAGCCCATAAGGCAAGTAAACATATAGAGCGCAAGTACCACCTGATACGAGATATCGTGAAGCGAGGAGAAGTTGTCATCGCCAAGATTGCATCAGCAGATAACCTGGTAGATCCTTTCACTAAGGCCCTTCCAGCAAAAGCTTTCGATCGGCATGTGGAGGGAATGGGAATCAGATGTATGGTAGAAGATATGACAGCTTAGTCATTAGTATAAGTGGGAGATTGTTAGAGTGTATACTAAAAGCCTAAGCTTTTGTAAATATTTATTTTGAATAAAGAATCACATTTGGTCAAATTGTCTACATTTAGTTGTAGTTGTTCAATTAATTTATATTGTAGATAACATAGTATGTGGTGTCACATACAGAAGAGGATGTTATCAGTACCTTATAAATTATAAACAGTAGCTCACGACCAAAATGGAAAGGAACAAACCATTGGAAGGTCGTAGTGTAATTAGGAATTAGTTTATCTTAACTATATAATTACACTAGTACACTTAGAGTGTATTGAGTAGGACCATTTGAGGTTGTTTCTTTTATACTGACTTTATAAAAGAAAAAATACCTCAGTTATTATGGAAGTGTGTGCTCTTAATCTTAATATAATAACAAGCACATATATTTAATATTTATTTCTTTAATTTATCAATGGGTGAGATTTAGTTCGATGAATCAATAAGCCCGATAAGTTGGGAAATGATATCACTTATAGTGTGTGTTGTTGATTATAGAAGGAAACTGTATCCTAGTAATCTAGGTTGATAATGTCCCCAAGATGAGCTCATAAAGTCATGTTAAACTCTGCAGGTGGACTTAGTCCGACATTACGATAAGGTTGAGTGGTACTATTCTTGGATTAAGATATTAATTAAATGAGTTGTCAGTAACTCACTTAATTAGTGGACATTCGACATCTTAAACATAGGGAGACTAACACACTCATAATAAGAAGGAGCCCCAAAATGTAATTTGGGATTGGTGCGGTAGTTCAATAATAGTTCTTTAGTGGAATGAATTATTATTGATAAAATTAAGTTGTGTGTTCGGGGCGAACACGGGATACTTAATTTTATCTGGAGACCAAAACCAATTCCTCCTCTCGGTCCCTATCGTAGCCTCTTATTTATAGAGTACTATACCCACCTATACCCACCTTCATACTCATGATAAGGGGGTCGACCAAGCTAGCTTATGGTTCAAGCTAGGGCCGGCCAAGCCTTGGTTCATGGGTGGCCGGCCCTAGCTTAAACCCAAGCTCAGGTGGTCGGCCCCCATTAAATTTAAAAGATTTTTAATTTTAAATTTTTCTTATGTGGAAGATATAATTTATTGAAGAGAATTAAAATTAAAATATCTCTTCTACAAAAGATTAAGAAAAGAGATTAGATCTCTTTCCTTATTTGTAGATAGGAAAGATATTTTATTTTTTCTCTTTGAAAATTATTCACATGTTGAAAAATTAAAATTATAGAAATTTTTTTTTATCAACCATGAAGGGATTTTAAAGGAAAATTTTATTTTTTAAAATTTCTGATGACAAATAAGGAATTTTTAATTGTTGATTGAAAATTGTCTTGTTTGCTCTCCATGAGGTGGCCGGCCGTTACAAGTTTAATTGAGAAAATTTATTTTATTTTTCTCAATTAATTCATGTCAAGGAAAGTTAAGGAAATTTTATTATAATTAAATTTCCTTATTTACCAAAGCTAAGGAATATAAAAGAGGGGGTTGGGGTGCCTTCATGAGACAACAACCTCTATTATTCTCTCCCTCTTTTCCTTGGTGTTGTGGCCGGCCATCCTCTCTCCATCTCTTCCTCTTTGTGGTGGCCGAAACCCTCTCTTGCTTGGATCTCTTTGTGGTGGCCGGATACTACTTGGAGAAGAAGAAGAAGAAGGAGAGAAAGCTTTCATCCCTTGGAGTTTGATTGGTGTTTTTCTTCATCCTTGGTGAAGCTTTTGATTTGGCCGAACCTAGCAAGGAGGAGAAGAAGGTGTTTTGGTAATCCTCATCTTGGAAGATTGTTGCCCACACAACGTCCGAGGTTAAAAGTGGAATACGGTAGAAGATCAAGAGGTCTTTCTAGAAGGTATAACTAGTATTTTTCCTTTCCGCATCATACTAGTTATTTTTGGAAATAATACCAAATACAAGAGGCATACGATTTTAGTGTTTCGAATTTGTTTTCGATGTAATGTTCTTTTGTTTTTCTTTTCCTTGTGATTTGATTGTTCTTTTCGGTTGACCTAAAGTTATTTTAGGAAATTAAATATTAGTTTTCCTTAAAAGGTTTTGTCTAGTCGGTGGTGGTTGCTCCCATATCCAAGAAGGTCATGTGCCTCGCCACGTCAGCACTGGAAACCAATTTTGGAAATTAATATTTAATGGAATTAATAACCTAGGTGATTTGGATCGAACGTGTTAAGTTCCGCAGGAGATCCAAGTCAAAACCTAAAAGAACAAATAGATTAAATTTTGATCAAACGTGTTAAGTTCCGCAGGCGATCCAAGTTTAATTTAAAAGAACACATGGTAGCTAGGAAAAAGGTTCAGACCTTTGTACAAAATTTTTGTACAGTGGAACTTTTAAGTTTTTCGAGTAGCAACCAACACCTCTTCCAATGCCTTGCTTGTCCTTGATATAGGTGACAAAGATGTTCAACCATATCATAAGCACTCATCAACTCATGTTGCTTCTGAAGCTCAGAGTTCATGGTCGTGAGCATAAGATAGGACACATCTAATGCATCATCTTGATGTTTCTTATAAGCATCTTTGTCAGCTCGCGTGGCAGTGGTAGGAGGTGCCTCCGGAATGGGCTGCTCCAGAACGTACAGTTTACGTTCCTGAGTGAGAACTATTCTCAGATTCCTGTACCAGTCCAGGAAATTTGCTCCGTTGAGCTTGTCCTTCTTAAGGACAGAACGCAGAGAGAAGATGTTCGTGTTTGACGTCATGGAAATTCTACAACAGAAATAAATATCATATTCCTTTTAAATCATTTAATTAGGCCTTTAACTAAATGATGCTCCCACTGAATTCTATAATTCATGTGGGACAAGATCCACATCATACTAACCCTTGAGTTAGCTTTGGCTAATACGCCCAAGTTTTAGTATGATCGGTAGGTAACGATTTACCAATTACATCTCTATGCAACTCTTGTTTATAGGCTCATTATCGGCAGTTATATTAAAACTTGAGTTAGCTTTGGCTAATACACCCAAGAATTAATATAAATGTGATCTATGTCCTATCTTTCCAACCGTTGGAAGAATGTCTATAGTTGTACTCGATCCAATTGAGTTAACTAGTTACTCAATCTAATTGAGTTGTACTCACGCATGCGTTGATAGGCGGGACTAAGATTGTCCCTCCGTACCCTACCAAGATAATATGTGTTGCTCTGCTTTGGCAGATTCAACAACACATGTGATCGAGGTAGTGATAGGTATCACGACACGGTAGGCATTAGAGTTGACGTGATTTAGATCTAATCTAAACGTTGATGTTGTATCATGTACTCGATATAGATCTAATCTAATCGATATGGTGCATCTTGTACACGATGTAGATCTAATCTAATCGTAAGGGTGCATCTTGTGCACGATTTAGATCTAATCTTAATCGTTAGGCACTAATTAATTACTTAATTAAACATGCATCACATACACAAGTAATTAACTAAATTTTGTGATTATGTCATGGCCCTACTACGATCTTCTCAAACCAATGAGAAGATCGGATGGTCAACCTAAGGTCAACAGCTTCTCAAGCTCCTTCCTTTGACCACCTCGTGTTGCTCGCGCCCTCCTCGTAACTCCGTCTCGAGTGGACCTTCCACCGCTTCAAAATTTACATTACAATTTTTGAAACTCGAGTTACATTCGAGTCTAAATCTAATTTACAACCAGAATATAAATAGGGAGGCACGACGCGCAGGTCGCGTATCAAATACAGCACACACAAACACATGACGGCACGCAGGCCGTATTATAAATTACAACACAAATCCAATCATATTGGGTCTTTTTGGGCCATGACTATCACAAAAATAATATATAATTCTAAATTATATATTTTCCATATTTTTCTGTAATTTTTCATAATTTTTACAATTTTATGAGTAAATTTTTCCCGGCGGTCCCGATTAGCGATTTCGGGCGCAATCACGGAGCAAATCCCCTTGCGGGGTTAGGGGCAGTACCCCTACCTGCGATCTAACCATCGCAAGTTGCTCCTAAGCGAACCTACAGTGCCTTAGCCCGCTGTCCCAAAAGGTTTTGGGTCGAAACATTGTCGTAACGGGAAAATCTTCTCGGTAGTCGAAGCCTACAAGTGTCTAAACACTTGTGCTTCGCTTCTACGAGAAAAATACCCTTTAAAACTATAAAAATCATGAAATTACAGAAATTCACAGAATGTTTATTTTTCATAAAAACTAAAATAAACTCGTACACACCTTCGCACGTAGCTCTGATACCACTGTTGGGTTTTTCGGGCCGCGAAAATCGCTTTTTCGCGTCGCGGAAACCCCGAAACTCCCTAGCCAACGGATCCGTGCAAAGAAAAATTTTCGGAAAAACTATGAGTACAAGTTTACCTACCCTTCGCGAGTCCCGCTTGTCCAAGGAGATGTCGGATCTCTAGTTGTCAAAGTAGACAATTCTCTAGAAGTATCCACACGAACAAGATGTGTTCTCTAACACACAAGGATGGAGAAGAGAACACCACAAGTGTACTAGCACTTCTTGATGCTCTCGGATAGGATTGGAAGAAGAAGAAAGGAAAAGAAGAGAACACACTCCTCTAAAATCTCTATGTGACTTTCACTAACCTTTCTTCTTGGATTAGATTCACTCTCCTTTCTTCTCCCTTACTTGAAACCCACCACCAAGAGAAGAGAAGGAGCAAGAAGAGAGCTTAGGAGGAGGAAGATCACTTGAATGAGAGTTACTCACCAAAAGAAAAACTTCTCTTTTTCCATCAAGTGGTGTAACCCCCTTCACATTAATCACAATTAATGTGGAGGCCATTAAAGAGAATAGTTGCAACCTCCATGAGGTGGTACATGTGATGATGTGACACATCATCATTAGTTCTCCTAATGCCAAGTCACAAATGATGTGGCATAAAGTCAAGTCAAACTTGACTCTTCCTCTTCCTCTCAAGTCAAGTCAAACTTGACTTAATCTCTTTCATGGTTGATCTAATCCAACCATTTAATTCAAGCCAATTTAATATAATGAATCTAATTCATTTAATTAAATTGATTCAATGAGTCATAATCTAAATTAGACTCATTGAACGCATGAATCAACTTGAGTCCAACTCAATTAGCCCAATTAGGATTACTCTTAATCCAATTTGATTCATCACATAAATTTAATCCTCTTGGTTCATCATATGAACCTAATCTCCATCCACTTGTTCTTTGTGTGCGATCCAATAGGTTTTTGTAACGTTGACAATGCCCCTAAACTCATTTAGAAGCATAAGTAATGAGCGGTATCTAGCAATACATCATTACTACCCAAGTTACAAGAATGTTGAGATCCAACATCACCTTGTGACTACTAATTGTGACTCCTCACAATATATGACAAGTGTCCTTCTATCCTAGACATCTAGATTGATCAATGTGAGGCATAGATCGTGTCATCCTCTGACCAATCTAAATCTTGAACTCCAAGTAGACTCACTCGATCAAATGAGCTCAATATCTCATATTAACTCATTTGGGCATGGTCATGCACTTCGTGGTCTCACTCTATCAAGAATATCGATGTCACTCCCGTCATATAGGAGGGATAGATCTCATCTACATCACTCACATCCCTCTGCATAATTTGTTACATACCCAGTAATCGCCTTTATAGTCCACCCAGTTACGGGTGACGTTTGACGAAACCAAAGTACATAACTCCTTATGTAGGGAACCATGATGACTTCAGGTCTAAGGACTAATATTCATACTAATAGTCACATGAGAAAGTATATGACACTCATATAACGATCCATGATACTTTCTCATGGCGGGTCATCATTGAGTATACATTCTCCAATGTATACCCATGTGTCAACTTGATATCTCTATATCCATGACTTGTGAGATCAAGTCATCGAGTTAACCTACATACTAGTCTTATTGCATTAACATTGTCCCTGAATGTTAATACTCGACTAGGAATGCTTTAGAGTAGTGTTCCCTATATCATCTCACTATCGATTCATCCAATCGATTGATATAGGTAATAAACTTCTACTCAATGACGCTATTATACTTAGTTTATTTGACACCAATACAAGTAAGTATAATGACCAAAAATTAAATGCCTTTATTTATATAGAATATGATACAACAAGTCCATAATACAATCATCAAATGATTGGCTCTAGGGCTCTAGCTAACAGCGTATCTCACACTTTACACCTAAGGGTCATTGTCTTAGGATCAAGCTACACTTCTATAAGTTTACCCGACCTACTAGGCTTTTTGCTTGGACTTCCTCCAAAACTTCACCACGTAAGGATCACTCCCTTTAGATTTTCCTTTGCCAAGTATCTGGTCATCCTTGACCTTCTTTGACTTGCCCTCTCAAGATATTCAGTTCTATAGACTTGCTTGGACTTTGCCTCGCCTAACCTTCAATTAGAACTTTTTCTTGCATAATCTCCCTAGTTAGGATTTTCTCTTGCTAAGCATCCGGTCACCCTTTAACCTACTTAGACTTTTTTTTACTAGTCATCCAGTCAACCTTTAACTGACTAGACTTTTTGTTGCTAGTCATTTAGTTAAACTTGACCTAACTAGACTTTTACTTCCAAACATTAGGTCTTATTTGGATAACCCTTGGTCAAATCTGACCAGACATTGATATATTGTCAAATATTGAAACTCTAAAAGTTGAATACACTAACAAATCCTACATTGAAAGTGGAGATACCTCTTACATATTCAATTCTACCTTATCTTGTAGGTGCGTGAAAGAGCAGCAAAGAATGAAAAATAACTTATATATTAATTAATTATGAGCAAGAACAAGAGGCTAATTGCAGATGAAAGATGTGTTTTATTTTTAAACAAGTAGATTTGTAGTCTTTTATCCATGACATTATCAATAGATTGTTTGAGCTTCAGTCAAGTGTAATATGACTAATATTTAATATTTTTTTCAAAATAACCACCAATCATCTTAGATTGGAGACACTCGTCTATTGTGCCTCATATAATCGCCTTCTAAGGTTGACTGAAGTGGTAAAAAGGTGATTCATTTGTCCCTAGTATTCTCGTCAATTTATTCCTAGACTAATACGGAAGAGGTAAATCACGGGTGGCTACTAGCCATTAGTGCAAATGGCCAAGACATGAGGAAGATTATGTTTGGTCACGTCAAATTTCGACCCTAAGATCTCATATGATAATATCCCATATTTTAATTATCGTACCGTCCCAAAAGACCTTCTAAGGTTGACTAAGAACCTTATGTTCGATTCATTTATACTTTATTCAATTGCCAAGGTCAACTAAAGAACTTTCTATTTACTTCAAAAACTTCTTTATTTGACTTTGCAAGTCAAGTCAACTTACAAACTTTTTGTTTGCTCTGATTTCACAATAGTCGACTTTATTAGTCGATTGACAACTCACTATTTACTTCCTTCTAAAATCCATAATAATTCAAATAACTGTTTCATTTTGTTCCATCTTAAACTATTCATAGAACCATGAAATCGTGCTAGCACTTAAGGTATCCTCAATTTCCTATTATGAATTCTTTAGTCAACTGAATCCATTTCACAAATTTAGACTCACTTGACTTTGGGGTTTCTCACTTCTCCACGTGTAATAATCTGTTGGTGCAGCGGAGACCGGCAAAAAGGGGGTGAATTACTTACAAAATTAAACTATACTCTCCTCAAAACTTTCAACTCAAAAATACAATAACAATAATAAAATTAAAACAGAAATAAAAGAGAAGACCGAAGTTTAACTTGGTTACAACCAAAACGGTTGTTAATCCAAGGCAGTCGAAGATCGCACTAGTAAAGTCTCCTTCACTGTAGGCAGAGAAGCCTTTTTACACACTTAGAATGCTCACTAATTGCTAGAATTGATTACAGAGTTAAATACTGAGTTCATTTCTAATTCCTAACTCTATGGGCCTTTATATAGCTCCTGGAAAGTCTATCCCGAGGGTCCAAGGCACCTCCAATGAGGTTCAAGACGCCTCCAACTCGGTGAGTGGATAGAATTCTATCCGGTACTCGAACGGTCATTTTGACCAGCTTGGAGGCGCCTCCAACAGTGTTGAAGGCACCTTCAACATTTGTTGAAGGCGCCTCCAAGATGGAGGACTGCGCAGGCGCCTCCAGCACTTCCTTTAAAGCGCCTACAGCTAGCTCTTTAGCTCCTTTTGACTTTGTTTCAGCTTCCGATGCTCCGATAACTTGGGTGATTGCGGCCAACCGGACTAGGGCTCACCCGAACCCAATTTCCAGTCTTCTCCTCGAGCAGCCTTCCTCCCTGGTTTAACGTCCCTCGAACGTCGCGCACGTTCTTCTCACCCACCGGTGTACTCTTCCGCAGCTCTCTCGTCCTTCGGACGCACAGAGCCCGCCGGCTCCCTTCCCGTGTCGTCCTTCTCAGTAGCTGCGTCTTCCGCTCGACTTCCTGCACTCCTAAGCTCCTGCACACTCAGACACAGGAATCAAACACAAAGCAGGACCTAACCAACTTGGTTGATCACATCAAAACAATCACGGGGTTCAACTCAATCGACTATTACTAATATATTAGTCAACAATTGCACTATGACTTAACCATCCTCATGATCAAGTTCGCCTAGCTCCAAGTTCTATCCTCATCCTAGGGTTACAATCAAGGACTCTTATTCTCTTAGGGTGTGCATTTATTTTAAGTTATCATGTAACCTTGATTATATAATTACTTGATAATTATCAGATAATGACATAACCAAAATTATAAAAATAAAATATAATCTAATGTTATTTCGTTCAACCTTTAGAATACTCATTTTGGAAAAAATAAATTACATAAAATCTAACACTTCTAAGGTAATCACATTTTGAATTATATCCCCATCTGCTGACATGACGGATATGCTCTATTACGTAAGAATCACTCATTATTTAAATCAAATAAAATTAAAATAATATAATTTTAGATAGACAATCAAGATTATCAATAATAATTTTTAGTCAAACACGCTCATAGAATCTTACCTTTTGCTATATAACTTCCGTACCTTTTAAACTTTCATGCTCGGAATCTCCTTATCTTCAATGGCTTCATTGTCTAGTATCTAGACTCCCTAACATGTTGAGACTTTCTTTTACCAAGAACCCTTTTGACTTTCATACTTAGCATCTTGCCTCCCTAACTTGTACTTCCTTCTGCCAATAGTCTTCTTTGTTTAGTATGCTTGTCAAGGTGCTTGCATTTACATGTTTACTACATAATATAAGCTCATAGTAAATACCTAACTTAAATAATGGTCTAAACATCCAAACTCATGCAATACCACATACTTGGAATATGATCGCACTAACAATTATTGCTAAGTAATACCACTAATTTCATAGAAATCTCTCTTCTTGTAGTTGTTGTAATTGGTTTTTTTTTAATTATCAATTTAGATACAAGACAAATTGATTAAGAAAACTAAATATAATATTTTTTTTATACAAGATTGAATAAAAAAGTTTCTTCTAGGGTTATAAATGAATCGAACGTCTATGAGTAAGTTTGATATTTGATTTAGTAATAACTTATTTATGTTAAATTAAATATACATACGTTCAATCAAATAAATAAGTTTGAACAACTTATTAAATTAAATGAATAAAGTTGAACATATAAGTGTTCAACTTTAATGAATCATGAATAATATTCATGAATAAAATTTTGATAATTATATTCATCAATAAAAATGTTATCAATGTGATAACTAAACAAACAAGTTCTCATAATTCAAGCTCACTAATCAACTAAACAAATTTAAAATATAAAAATTATAAATAGTCAAATAAGGTTGATTTGATAATATCCAAGCGTGAACCAACCTCATCTCGTAAAAAAAACTAATCCAAGCTTTAACAACAACCATTGTTTGACACGTTTACAACCCCAATTGCTTCATCTTTTTTCATTTCGACTCAACTAGTTTGCTAGCTCATCGGATAACATGGAGTTTGATTCTTAATTTGGCAAGGATTAAATTTGATTCAACTCTTTAGCTAACCTTGATATTTTCTACACTAATGCATGACTCTATAAACTATTGTTTTGGTTGTGAGAGCCATGGACAAGGCTACAGATGTCAAACGGGACTACTTATGGTGGAGTGAGCTAGCACATGGCGGGGTGGGCCAGTTGACCATTTGGCGGAGCAGGGTGGAATGACTTATCATCTTAATGGATTGGAAAATTTTCAACCAAACCAAACTCAAGACGAATTGCAGGTTAGGTGAGCTAACTCATGAGCACACTAAAAAAAATTAAAAACTATATAGAAAATATTAAAATCAAGTTAATGTAAATCTAACTAAAAATGTTGGAATAAAAATTTTGTTTTCCTATGCATATCTTTCTATTTAAGCTACTCTTGAATTTCTACACTAGTTATACTGATTATTCAATTTTATAGGCGACTTTGGTTTGGAAGGTGAAAATTGGTCAAGTATTTGTTGCTTTATTTTAACTTTCTATTATAAATGTTCACTTACTCTATAATTTGTATTTGTTAAGTTAGTTGCCAACTTGAACTTTTTTCCCCATGATTTTACTAGGGAGCCCAACGGTTGCATGCATATGACACGTTTCATAAAATGTGTAGCGGAAACAAAATAATAAATATAATTTATTATATCACACGCAACATATGCATACATGATACAATGCAAGACATAATCGTATAATAAAATTTTATGAAACTAAATTATACTTGACGAATCATGTGGAGTGGAAATGACATCAACCAGCGACACTAGGAAGCCTTGCCTCTATTTGTATCCATACTGAGTAATCGTCAAGATGGCTTCACAAAGACACGAGTTTTCATTTCCGATCAATACTAGACAAGAATAGAGACGAAGCGATCCAAGAGAGGACTTGAGCGCTACTTAATGTCTGACGGCATAAGGCAACCCGATGACACAAGAGAGGTGGCCGGCAGCCAACTTGCTATTGTCAAACGGTGATGGAAGGTGCTACAGTGACTATGGCTGATGACAGATGGATGTCTGACAACTAGGGCTGGAGGTAGCCTAAGGACAACAAACTTGCTTGTTGCTCGATGGCACAAGGGAGCTGATTGGCAATCTCACTTATTGTTAGGCTAGCAAGGGTCGACTAGTGAGGTTCGACAGTTGGAGGGCTACCAGCAGTGGATTCTATAGGTGTAGGTTGCACTAATAATTAGGTTTTAATGTATGACAAATAGGTTAAAGTCAGATATGGTGTTTGTCTAACCTCTTTACCAAGTGTGCAAGAGTTAACGGGTCTGAAAGACCTGACACTAGGCTGAAATTCAGGTAGGTCTGTGGAACCCGATAGTTGTTGCGAAGCTCAGATAGGTCAAAGGGATGACTTGATATCTAGTAGGAAGTTCAGTTAGGTCCACGGGGCATGACAGTTGGCCAAAAACTAGTTGGGTCTACGAACCTAACAACTTACATGAATACCTAGTGGGTCAAGAGGCTAGTTAACCAACTGCCTGCTATTTTCTTTGTACTCGATTTTCTCTTTCAGCGGTTTTGAAAGAGATATTTTAGTAGATTACCAATCAATAGGTCCGCGAGACTTGGGTCTTGGAGTATGAGTCATCGAAGGCTCCGAACCAAGTAAAACTGACTAAGTTTTCCTTGTGTTTTGTTTTTATTTAATCCTTCCGCTATGTAACTCCGTTTAACTAACAAGTTTTTACAAACGTGATTCAACCCCCCTCCCCTCCCTCATGATCCAACAAATAGTATCAGAGTTAGGCCACTCTGAATTGGTGAAACCATTAATTGAGCAGAGGATTCCTTTTTTGAAAGAAAAAATTATATATCATTTTTTATTGGAAACTATTCTTACGCGTTTCATTTTGTTCCCCTCCAAATTTTTTCTTCATTGAAAAATTCTCATTTTTTCATTTTTAAAATTTTCATCTTTGGTCAGAACTAATAAAATATCTCATTTGGTAAAATTTGTCATAATATTTTTTATTATTTTATTATTATTTTTTTAAATTTGTGAAACATCCTTATTTCCTTTTCTTCCACACTACTTACCCCAAGACCAAGTCTTGCCCATATTTCAAAGTTTTTCTTTCAGAAAGTGTTACGCAACTGCAAGTGCACGGTTTCGTCATCAGTAATAAAAAGATATCGATCCCACGGGGACTAGTTATAAGCATAAGAGATGTCTCACGTAGAATTAGCTAAACAATCAACAAGGCAAGAGAAATGAACTAAGTAGCAACTAGAAATGAAACTAGAAAAGTAAATGAAGTATAAGGCTTGGTGAGTGTTCTAGGAATTCAATTTCATTGTGATATTCATTGATGTAGCATGGTTCTCCAATTCATATCCTCAATTGAAATGCATTTATAGGAAGTTACTAGTTTTCTCCTGCAGAAGAAAACTGGCAAGGGACTTCGATCTACACTTCTAGTTGTTAAATGGTTATGATCCCTATGAAGTTCGTTAGCGGGGCAGCCTATCACCAACGCCCCTCGGTCATACGACATAGAAACACAACACCACTCAATTCACATAAAAGTGCAGGAACTAAATGCATTCAATTATCCCACCACCTTGTAGAGACTAGGTTCACCTCTCAAAGAGATCTCCTAGACGCCCGTTAGCGGGGTAGCCTGTCATAAATGCCCCTCGGTCATACAATCTAGGGTATCCCTCTACAGGATCCAAAAGCCTCACAAACATTCAATTAAATATGGTAATGAGATTCAAACATAAACATCTACACAAGATCAAATAAATACAAAACACATCAACATCATCTAAATAGGAAATTGGCATATTCATGAGATTCATACATTAAATCACATTATAATTACTCCCTTAATCCTAGAATAATGAATCTACTCCATAATACAAAGATAGAGATCTGAAGATAAAGAGATTATAAACATTCCAATCCCCAATGAAAAGAGAGAATAGAAATGTTTATCTAGAGACAATGAGTGATTTTCGAAACCAATCATTAGCTTCTGGAGTCGATGCGGAGGGGAAGATGGCTTAGGATCGCTAGAACAAAGCTGGAGAGGATGAAGAACAGTCCCAAGTTGAATCTCCCCAAAAGGAAGAGCCTCCTCTCTTTTAAAGGGGAAGAACCCCCCCCCCCCTTATATAGAGAAGGGCACGGGCACCACACGGCCCGTG
Source organism: Zingiber officinale (assembly GCF_018446385.1). Lineage (NCBI taxonomy): Eukaryota > Viridiplantae > Streptophyta > Magnoliopsida > Zingiberales > Zingiberaceae > Zingiber > Zingiber officinale. Next base: position 59,985,374 of record NC_055987.1, on the reverse strand, counting down.
CCACGACTGTGTGGCTCTCACACGACCCGTGCCACGATCGTGTGGCTCTCACACGGCCTCACAAGTCCTGCTCTTGGCCAAAGTGACACAACCATGTAGATATGCACGGTTGTGTGCTGCTGTAACTCTAGATGGCTTACACGGTCGTGTGGCTCACACAACCAAGCCATTCTTGGCTTCTGGAAACCTTGCACGACCATGTGGCACACACTACCTGAGCTCGCTTGTACTCTGGAGTCACTATACGGCCGTGTAGATCTACACAGTTGTGTGCTAGAAAAGCTGCTAGGATGGTACGGCTGTGTGGATCCACACAGCCATGTCATCCTCCTCTTCTGGTGAAGCTACATGACTTATCTGCACCACACGACCTAGGTCATTTTCCTCCTTGCTCCTTTGGCATGGTTGTGTGGCTCACACGACCAGTGTTGTCCTCCTTCCTTTGTTGACAGGATTGACCATGAGCATCGTTTCCTCTCCACATTTGACTCCTATAAGCACAAAATACACAAGAGCAGATCTCCGAACAAAGAAGAGTAATTATGCTGAAAGTAAGACTAAGAGTATGAAAGTGCATAGACAAAACATGTGTAAAATATATGAATGTGCGTTAAACATGTTAAATAAGTGTACATAATCTACGCATATCACACCCCAGACTTAAACCTTTGTCTGTCCTCATGCAAAATACCACAATCTAAACTCATGTGTTCTAACCCTAGTGCACTTTTCTAACTCTATCTACAAGTTTCATTGATAAGCATGATCTTGGAAATAACTCAAGTATGGCCTAAGCATAAGTTTCTTGTGCACAGTGTAATAAGTGACCCAAACTAAAACTTCAAGTTTGGATCGTTGTCCAAGTCAAGTCGTCATCCAATCGAGTTCCTAATATTCCCGATGATAGGCACTTACCTATCACATACTTGGTTCATATTTCTCAATCAACCCAAGGTCTCAAAGGCGTGCTCGATATCAAGAGAAACATAGAAGTCATTTCCACAATAACATAACTCGGTCTCAAAGGGGTAACTTGCTTATTTCCACTCACAACAACTGTTCTTTATATCCCTTATTCATCATTTTTTTCTTTTTCTTTATTTAGTCATTGCAAGATGCAACACTTGAACATAAATGCATATAAGTGAAAATGTTGGGATATTTTGATTTTTTCAAATGAGCATACATGACTGAGTATCATCTAGTAACCAAGATGAAGTTTGACAAATCACCATAGGAACTAAGTACTAAACAAATAGGATGAATCATGACTATTTCAATGATATCAACTATTCAAGCTCAAGTAAAATGATAATAGAATCCTTAAGGTTAAGTCAAAACTCGAATTTGTTTCCGTACAATACTTAGCTCATATCATGCTATTTAAAATAGAGAAAAGAGGTACACTAAACATACTAGCATTATATCCAAAACATCATGAATCAAGATATAAATATGCAAACAATTTTACTTGTAGACAAGTCAGCAGAAGTGAGGAATGATGTTCTCAATATGTCACATGTTTCAAAAGACTGTCAAGTGACAATCAAAACCAAATCTAGCAAACAAAGCAAGGAAAAATGCAAGACATAAGCAAAAACTGAATGCAAGCAAAGTAAAAAAGAAAAACTAAAAATGTAAAAATTTCATGTTGCAAATACCCCCCCCCCCCAACTTAAAGTTTTCATCATCCCGATAAAATCATTATCATGGTGGTGGAGGGGGAGGGCAGGGAAATGGAGGTCAACGCGGTCAGCCAGCAGGAAAACTAGGAGTCTCGCTTAGGATCATATGATATTCATAGAGGTCGTCAACTTGTTGACGCGTATCAGTCATGCCCTCTATGAACTCTCTCATTCTAGCTTAATCCATATCATAATCCTGGATAAATTTAGCCACCTGACCCTGAAAGTTCTCGTGAACTGAAAATGATCTTGTACCTCTCTATACTGGTCATCAGACAAGGTGAAGCGGCCCTCCAACATTACTCATTGGGCTTTTAACTTCTCGTGAAGCGAGTCTAGAGAGACACAAAAATCTGAAAAATCAAATCTGGAGTGACCCGTACCATAGGCAAAAGAGTGCCTAGCAAGTTCCGGATGTCCAGACAGGTGCGGGTGTCCAGATGACGAGAGCTCAAGGTGGAGCTCGGTGTCTCTGGACAAGGAAGGGGCATTCTCAGGATCTAAATCAGTGATCACCCAATTAGCAGAGTTGCGAACAGAGGTCCACCCGGGATAAGGAAGGGGTAAAGGATCCTCATCCTTCTTAGGAAAGGCAAAACCATTCTCATCCCGGTAAACCATCTTCATGTCAAGACATGCATCGATATCGATCATGTCATTGCCATGAACGACTTCTAACTCGTCCAGATCACAATCTAGATTTATAACTATTTGAGTAATCAATCCACCAAAGATAATCAATCCCAAGAATGTGTTCCCGGCTCTCACTAGGTTTTGCAAAAAATAGAAATCAAAATCAAAGTCAACCTTATGTAACATAGCCTATAGAGCATAAAGTTTCACTTTCCTAACGATTCCATCACTTTCCCCTCTACCAAAAATAGTTTTACTCATAACTCGATGTAAGTATCTAAAGATGAGGTTTTGCATATGGGAAGCTTTAGCTCTAGAAGGCTCATAAGGTTGATCCAATCTAGTTATTGAATTTCAAAAACTATTCCTATTAAATCTAGGGGCAAACCTGCAAGAACCGCCAGTAGACAAACCAAAACAACTGTTGAAATCACTAAATGTCCACTAAATTTCTTAAGCCCAACTAAGTCGACGGGTCGACCGGATAGTTGACACGAAGCCCAGCTAGGTCGACAGGCCGACCGGATAGCTGACACGAAGCCCAGTTAGGTCGACGGCCAACCAAACAGTTGGCACGAAGTCCATCTAGGTCGACGAGCCGACTGGATAGCTGGCACGAAACCTAGCTAGGTCGACAGGCTGACCGGATAGTTAACACGAAGTCCAGGCAAATCAACGGGCTAATCGAATGTTTGGCAGGTAAGTTAAGGTAAGTCACTGGAGGGGAGTGACTTGGTGAGGGCGTGTTCCCCATTCGAGGGAACAGTAGGCGTCGATTCAACTTAGAACAATTTCGAGAATCTAAGTTGAGATCGTGATTAAATTCTGGTCTCGGTGAGATAGAATCTAATTACTACCATTTTTTTAATATAATTGTACTAACACTTTGTTTTGTAGGGTAGTATAATTTGCATTTACCTCGGACTAACATTTTTTTACAAGAAATTGAGTTGCTGGAAAATGGTGGTCCGGGCGCCCGAAAGGAATCCGGGCGCCTGGAAGGGATCCAGGCGCCCGAAATGCAAATTGTATCCTGACACAACATGGAGTGCGCTGATTAGCTGGGTCGACGTCACGCTCCAAGTGCCCGAAAGGGATCCGGACGCCCGGAGCTTCCTATATAAGGAGGCCACCACCTGCAGCAAATAACAACAACTCTCTTCTATGATTGCTCTCGTGCGCATTGCTTCCAAGACGCTCTTGCTATGTTACGAAGCTTCTCCGATAACCAACGAATTAGTCTTTACTTTCTTATTGTCGGTAATTTCATTTTGCAAATTCTTGTACTCATTTTGTAAACATCTTTTCGAATTATTAGTTATTGCCCAACGAAAGTACTCAATGAGTGCGGACCTTGGAGTAGGAGTTGACGAAGGCTCCGAACCAAGTAAAATTGGTTTGTGTTAGCATTGTGTCTTTCGTATTTCCGCTGCATGCTCAACTCGATTTAATTACAAATTTTTCAAATACTATTCACTCCCCTCCTCTAGCATCACGATCCAACAATTAGGACTAGGTTAAAAAAAGACAAAAGTTTAACCTAACAAACAACACTAGAGAAGTTTTGGATGGTAATAGGTTAAGGAAACTCTGTCTATGCATGTCTAAGAAGATATGACTTTTACGTGGTATATTTATCTTAGTGGAACTAACTGAAACTACCCCTTACTAATCCTAGTCGATTAGAACAAAGTTTTATACTAAGGACTATTTGAAAAATTTTGAATGCGTGGTTACTCTAATGATATCCAGGTAACTCACCACAATGTAGAAGTTCATCCAAAAAATGTTTATTTGTTGAACCCAAAGCTGAACTTGAGTCTAACACAAAGTTAAACCAAACTCTGAAATTCAACTTAACTCACCTCACAAAATTATAAGATTCCCTGATTAAAAATATTGATCGGGTAAGATGACTAAGAATTTAATTAAATTCAAATCATAAATTAAATTAGGTACCAATATTAATTTAATTAAAACTTAAAATAAAAATTGAATTAAATATATGTTAATTAACATATTACAAATAACTTATTCTAAAAATCTTTTAAAAATTATTTTAAAAAAATATTTTAAAAAATATTTTTTAAAAATTCATTTAAAACTTATTTTAAAAAATTATTTATTCATTTAAAAAATTATTTTTAAATTCTTTTATAAATCTTTTAAAAAATCTTTTAAAAATTATTTTTTAAATTATTTTAAAAGACTTTAAAAATTCTTTTTAACATTTTTCAAAAAATTATTTTAAAAGCCTTTTAAACTTAGACACTTAACTTAAAACATAAATCTTAATTAATAAATAACTAAATCAATTAAAATTTAATTAACTTAATCTTTAAACTAAATTAAATAATTAATAAGTATTAATTAAAACTTAATTAAATTAAAAATACAAAATATTAATCTAAACTTAATTTTAGTCTAATTTTAATTAAAAACTAAGGTCAACATTAATTTGTCTAAAGATTTAACTTAACTTGATTAGTACCTTAATTTAACCTAATTAAAATATTAACTTTACTCTAATTCACTTTAAATTAAACTTGAATTTACATTAAAAGGTTAATTAAAATTTAACCTTAATTTAACTCAATCAATTTTAATTTCAACGTTAATCAAAATCTTAACTTTACTTTAATTAAATTATAATTTATCTTAATTAAATATTGACTCAAATTGAACTTTAACTTTACTTAACTTTGTTTAATAACTTCGAAAATTTTAACTCTAAATTAATACTGACTCTAAACTTAGTTAATCCTAATTTAACATAACTTAGGTTAAATCTAATCAAAACTTAATGATGAAGTAAATGAAAAATTAAATTATAACTAATACTTTCATTAATCAATTAACTCAATCAATTAATATGAAATTTAAGTTGTTAAGTATTAAATTATTAATTCAGCTAGTAACAAACTCAGTTAATAATTGATTAATGATTTTATTTTAATCAAATTTAAATGAACAATTATACTAAGTATATAGAAATACTTATGTAAATAATATACTTGTTGAACATAAGTGTTACTAACACTAAATCCCCTAAACACTTAGGTAGAACTTCTTATAGCTAATAAAAATAATCAGAAGATGATAGGTTAAGGGAGAGGAGGAACCTAAAAAATATGTTACAAAATTTAACATAACTAAACCTTAGTACGACTTAAGAGAGAGTGTTAACTTAAGGGGGAGAAAGGGTTCAACTATTTTGAATTTCTTTGAAACATTGACTTGATTTTCTTTTTTTAATTTGCAACTTACCTTCAACACATCTTAAAAAACTTATTTTTTTTGAGAAAGTTTTTGAAAAATCAAATCATTTTTAACTTCAAAAAATTATTTCTTACTTAAAATTTTTTTAACATTTTTTTAAGAGAATTTTTCTTCCAATTTAAAAATCTTTCTTAAAACTTTCCTGTAAAATTACTTTGAAACTTACATTAAAAATCTTTCTTAAAAAATCCTTCTTTAAAATTACTTTGAAAATATTTATTAGAAATTTTCCTTTGCAAATATTTACTTAGATTTTTTTAAAGGTTTATTTAGAACTTTATGAAATAATTTATTCTGATACTTTTGAAAAAGTTCACTTAAGAATTTTTTTTCTCTACTTTGAAAAATTGACTTAGAAATTTTTTTTGAAAAGAGATTCCTCAACGATTATGAAGAAATTTTTTTGAAAGTTTTTTTACAAAGTTTTACATGGAAACAACTTTACTAAAATCAAATGTTTTTAAATAATTATGCATTCACACATGTTTTTTTTACACTTACTGAAAACTTCCTTGAAAATATCTCAAAATCCTCTTGAACAATATTTGAATTTTCTTCGCTCTTTGAACATTATTTGAAAATCTTTGACTTACATGTAAAATTGACTTGCAAAATATTTGAAAATGCTTTATAAAATTCAGTTTTGCAAAATATTTTGCAAAACTCAATTTTCATTATTTGAAAATCTTTTGAAAATTTTGAGAAGATTACTTTCAAATTACCTTAATTTTTTATCTACTCCTCCCTATAATAAATCGAGTTTTTTTTCTTAATAAAAACTTCACCTTTGTTTACTTGAAAATATTACTTGCAAAAATTATTTTAAAAAGATATTTGTAATGGTTGTTTCAAAATTTAAGAACTTAAAATCACTATTTGAAAACAGGTTTGAAAAACTTAGGGTGTATTTGGTACGCGCGTTTTTCATTTTTATTTTCTGAAAAACACGTATTTTCTAGAAAACAGAAAATGACTTTTTGTCATTCTATATTTTTCTAGAAAACGCTATCTATTTTTTTGGAAAACAGACACGAAAAACGCAAACCAAACACCATTTTTCAAAAAATACACTTTTTCAAAAAATAAAAATGAAAAACGTGCGTACTAAACACACCCTTAGTTTGAAAAATTTATTCATTTTGCTAAAACTTCACTTAAGTTGTTCAAAAATTTCCAAACATTAGTCAAACAATTGGTTGAAATATTTGCAACTTTTGTTTAAACTTTTATGAAAAAATAGAAATTTGTACTTAATGAGTTGTATATGTTGGATCGAGTTGCATGTGAGAGGGGGGGGGGGTGAATCACGTGGTTTTGAAAAATAAATATTTTAAATTTTGAAAACAAAATGCACAATGGAAAACTAAGTAAAAAAGTGAAATAGAAAAGAAAGTAAAAGAGTATGCATTCGGTTTTACTTGGTTCGGAGCCTTCGGTGATTCCTACTCCAAGACCCAAGTCTCGCGGACCTATCGATGGATAATCAACTAAAATACCTTTTCCGATATCTCCGGGAGAGGGAATCGAGTACAAAAGCATTCAGAATAAGTACAACACATTGCACTTGTCCTTTTATAGTAATTAAGTATACAAATGAAAAGATTACCAAACACTCTTTCAATATGGTCGGCTTAAGCTCGGTGTTTGGGCGGTTTCTTAGTAGTAGACGAGTGTAGCAGTGTCGTAGTAGAGTTGTAGCAGGAAGCCTAAGCGTTTGGAAGTTCGATCGAAAGAAAATGTTCGTATAAGTGTTGTCTTTGATAGCTTGGACGAGCACCCCTTATATTGAGCATGGAAGGAACCTTCAAAGGCCTTGAAGGCACCTCTAATGTGGTAAGTATGAACCCGAATAACTCGATCCTTATCTTTGATGAATTCTGAACTTTATCTTATGGAAGGCGCCTTCCATGCACTGAAGGTGCATTCTATGAATAGTGCTAAGGTGCCTTCAGTGCTTGAAGGAGCCTTCCATCCCCTAAAAGGCGTCTCAGGTACTGTTCACCCGAGGCTTTTTATGTTCTTCTTACCCTGCAAAGTGTGTTAGTTCAATAAACTAAATAATAGCCTACAAGACAAGTGTTAACACAATAATTGTAAGATATCATAAATTAAATAATAAGGTTATTTAAGAAATAATTTTATTAGATTTTTCGAGAATTTTTAGAAATTTTTCTGAATTTAAACAGAGTCCGTATAACATGTTTAAGGGGATGAATCGATTGGGTTAGAGAAAGTCTGTTAGGAATATCCAAATTAGATGGGAGTTGATTGAGGAACGTACTTAGGATTTGATTAAGCAAACCTAAGTATATAAAACCTATTATTACGGTGCCCTAACCTCACCTCTTCTCCTTAACCCCGATTCTTTTCTCCTCTTTTTCTCTCTCGCGCAGGCGACTCGACACCGACGGAGGGCAAGTTTTTCCCAGCGATCTCATTCTTTCCGTATCGCCTGAGGTACGTCGTCGGATCTCGACGGTGCCGGCCATCTCCGACTGAGAGGTCGTCTTCTCGGTGGTTTCTTACTCGCGGTCGGCAATAACTTGGCGCCTAGGGCACACGGTGGATTCTTCTGGTGTCATTCCCAGCCGATCGAGTTCTTTTCGATTCTCCTCTTCGATCTGCCCATTGGAGGGTGAACCGAATCATTATCAGCTGAAGCGGATCAGGCGACACCATCTGGAGGAGACAAATCGAGGTAAGGCATCGTCGGGAATCCGGTAGATTCAAGGATCTCGTTTAATTAGTTCTTTTGTGATGTTCTTTCTAACCTGGATTAGAGGGAAGCATTGGTTTAGCCTAGTGATGGATTTCCCCTAAGCAGATCATTGCCTTCTCCATTTCTTGCGGCAATTAGGGTCTCGGGTGAAGAAGTGGAGGTCTGTTGGAGGTGAGTAAGGTTCTGTCTGTTAGGGTTCCAGCAAATTCATTGTTGTACAATTGCTTCCTGGATTGATTCTTGAAAGAATTGGTGTAGGGATTCTTGGTAGCTGTAGGTAGGGGTCTTGTTGGCCGGGAGATTTGGAATTTGCTGTCAAAACCTCAAGGTAAACATTTGTCCCGTGTATACTTCTGGTTTTCTGATCAGTAAGCTATTTAATTAGAGTTTCTAATGGGTTGTAAGGTTTTGTTCTTGCTAGATTTATTAGTAGTAAATGGTTGTATGGATTTAACCCATATTGATACTAGATATCTAATTGATTATGGAATGTTAGGGTGCTTCCATTTTAAGCAATCATGGAAGGAGAAATGGTTAACGTTGTTTAATCTATTTAGTTATGGTTAGAGATTCATTTATGAGTTAATTTCTTTAGTTGGATTAATTCACAAGGATAGTAGTTATGAAGGAAGCATAAGATTATCAAATGAAATTAAAAGAAGTTTCCTAATCGGATTAGGATTATGTTTAACTATTTGGTTTATTAGTAGTAAATGGCTGTATGGATTTAACCCATATTGATACTAGATATCTAATTAATTATGGAATGTTAGGGTGCTTCCATTTTAAGCAATCATGGAAGGAGAAATGGTTAACGTTGTTTAATCTATTTGGTTATGGTTAGAGATTCATTTATGAGTTAATTTCTTTAGTTGGATTAATTCACAAGGATAGTAGTTATGAAGGAAGCATAAGATTATCAAATGAAATTAAAAGAAGTTTCCTAATCGGATTAGGATTATGTTTAACTATTTGGTTTATGATAAAACTTAGCTATATTGAACATATTATGATGCAGGACTTGGATTCGAGGCGAGCGTCTCGATGTAGGGTTTCTGGACACGATTTACGTAAAAAGGTGGGTTTCCCCTCTTTGTTTTTCTTCAGTACTTTGATTCTAGTGCATGAACGATGTTCAATAGTTGTTGTATTTACCTTGACTTCATTCATGTTTTCTTCTTGTGCTTGATACTTTTTCACTTGATCTTTGAGATAATCAAATTCATGTCTATACAGTCTCTCATTGGTATTCATATATATATATATATATATATAGCAAATACTAGCTATCAGATGCTAGATATTAGATATTGGATATATGAAAACTAGATAACATGTTTATTTGTTTTGAATGTTGTATGTTTACATACCTTATTGAGCATGCTGACTTCATGTAGCGTATCTGATTTCTATTTATATATGTTATGACTGCTGCATCATGCACATCATGTCATTACATGCATATAGGTGACCACGTCACCCTTGTGGGTGAGTGAGTCGTCGGGCTGCGCCGCACACTCGACCACTCATGGGTAGTGGTAGCTGGAGAAGATACTGCTTGTCCTGTTGTGTCGCACTTGGGCACTCATGGGTAGTGGTAGCTGAAGTTGCAAGCAGCAGGGACCCTTTTCGCTTTGTAGCTAGATAACTACTTAGCTCCTGTCCATTCTGTCACTCGAGAGTAGTGGCGGCCTTTGAGTGATACGGTTGTCATCGATCCGGCCTCTCGACCACACAGGGGTCATGGTGCAGAAAGGTGGGCAGAGTGACCATCCGTGCATACGTTGTTAATATTATACTGCTGATGTTGTTGCTTACTTATGCCGTTGTTGCATATTTATACTAATATGTTATATATATATATATATATATATATATATATATATATATATATATATATATATATATATATATATATATATGTGTGTGTGTGTGTGTGTGTGTGTGTGTGTGTGTGTGTGTGTGTGTGTGTTTAGACTGACTTACTTATTGGTAATGTGTATATACCTCACATGTTACCCTTGTAGTTATGAGTAACTCTGTAGCAGAATTGTTCTACTTCTGATTTTACTAACCTAGGATATGGTTTCAGGTATGAATATTATTATGATATCTCTTTAGTATCTGTTATTTTCCCTATAAGACTGTATACTTTTGTATCTCTAGTTATTTATTATGCCCATGTACTATCTTTCTATTACCCGTTGAGTCTTAGTACTCACCACCTGTAAATTGATTTATTTCACAAAGTAGTAGGTAGATGATACAAGAGCGCTTGGAGGATCTTGACTGCCAACCTCTCGTCACATTCGAGTACAAACTTTTGGGTTTTATTGAGATTTTGGTTTCTCTTTGATTTCATGAACTTGATTCTGTAATAATTTTGATGTGGACTTGAAACTTAGTCTTGTGGTTTCGCGCATTTTGGTTTGTTGGTATTGTGTCAAGCTGGGTCAGCTCGCATGTGGATATTTTGTGGTCTTGTGATTTCTGTTGTTCTTTTGTTTCAGCCGACTAGGCTGTTATTAAACGTGTGGTTATGATTTCATCCAGTCGTGTAGGCTGCTATTAAACTGCATGGTTGTATTTTCATCTAGTCGTGTGGGATGTTGTATATTGCTAATGAGTATGCTTGTGTGTGTGTGTGTGTATATATATATATATATATATATATATATATATATATATGACACAGATTGTCATCGGTACAGAGGAGATGTTGTCGAAATTTTATCAGTAGGAACTCCTCTGGGGCGTGACACTAATATTGAGTAGTAATTAGACCCTGTCTCTCTGAGATCAGGATCTAGTCAAGATCTCAATTTAGGGGGTCCAAAATGGACCTAAATTGGAACAACGTCTACTGTCCCTCAATCGAGATGCGTCCTCACCGAGTCACTCTCCTCTAGTGACTTACCTTTATTTATCAATTTACAGTCGGTTGACTAGCCTCTTGATCCACCAGGTATTCATGTCAGTTGTCAGATCCACAGACTCAACTGGACTTCTATCAACTGTCAGGTCCCGTGGATCCAACCGAACTTTTTTCTAAATATCAAGTTGGTCCGTTGACCTATCTGGACTTCACACCTACTATCCAGCCCTGCGAACCTAGCTGAATTTCAGCCTTGTGTCAGGTCCTCCAGGCCCATCAATTTCTGCTACTTAGATCATAAATACACCTAACTTAACTTACTCATCATTTATCAAAATTTGAGTTAGACTGTTAGTATAAACTGCACCAACAATCTTCCCTTTTTTGATTAAATGATAATATGGGTTAAAGTTAGGAAAAATATGTAAAAAATTATAGAATGACTTAAGATAAATCTAAAGTAAGGCAGTTGATCATTTTAAAAGCTAAGTTCTCTGAATTTCTAACTTAAACTCTAACCCTCCCCCTTTGACATTCATCAAAACGTACGTAGAGAGAGAGAGAAATGTAGTCAGATTTGTACAGTAAGCTTGGAAAGAATTTGGCAAAGTAAATACAAAATTTTTAGGTTGTTAGTAAGCTGTGAAAATTTAGCTTTTGCCAAATAACTATCAAGGTTTTAAAGTTTAAGTAGCTTTTCTGATATTTCCAAAGTATTTTTTAAAATAATTGTTCAGGTTTTTAAAAGTAATCTGAGGTTTCAAAATTATCAAAATTATATATTTCTCAAGGTAAAAATACTTTTTCGATAGTCTTAACTTTAAAACATAAATTTTAGGCACAAATTTTAAACTATGAAATAATTGCAAAAATATTTTTGACTTACAAAAAGTAATTTTGAGTAGGAATTTATAAATTAGAAATATTTTCAAAAGTTTTAAATAAAAAAAATTAAGTAAAGATTACAAATCAGTTTTTAAAAAACAGTTTTTTTTAAGATTATCTAATTTTGAGCTTATACTTTAATTGAATTTTAAAACTAGAATATCATAAGACAATTTTGAAATTATGCCTTAATTGAATTTTAAAAACAAAATTTCATAATATATTTTTGAAATTATACTTTAATTGAACTTGACATTATTTTAGAAAGATATTCAAAGATCGCCGGTTTTTCAAAAATGCTTGTAAGTTGACAAAAATATTTTTAAAGGTATTCTCTCCTTAGATCTGATATATTTTAAGAAAAATAAATATCTAGAAATTATCCTTAAGTGTATAACCATTAGTTACTAGCTGACTATCATGAGATAGTAGTGTTCACTTAGTTAGTCAAGTTAAGTGCATGTATCCAGTTATTATTTGACTAAGATGGATTACCTAACTTGATTACTATAGTTTTGATATTTTTCGCTCAGACTTGTGTCGAAGCACTGATATAAGCATCATAAGTTTAGGCAATTTGCCTACACATCTCACACTATTCTATGTTTTTGAATACACAATCAAGGGAATCCTAGTTTGTCTGTGAGATGCTCAAGTCCGAGGTCTATAGGATCATGCTTTCTATGGATTTAATCTAGACTAAGGTCAAAATCAATTTTTGAAAATCTAAGGAATTGGGAAATATTTTAGAAAGTAATAAATTTTCCCTAGAATTTGTAAATTATTTGAAAAATATTTTAAAAATAACAGGCCTAGTCTATGAGACATAATCCTAGATTATCGAAATAAGATGACAAAAAGTGGACAACTATATGGATCCAATCAACCAAGTATACAAAGTATGATAGTGTACTAAGATGATCAAGTCTGGTCCTCATCAACTGGAGGGGGTGGGGACTGCTCAGGTACTTAAACAACTCGAAGAATCTGCTGAAGTCCTGTGGTCATCTCCTCCTGGAGCGAGGAGAATCTGGTGGCCATCTCTCCTCGAAGAGTGTTGAATCAGTTCGAGACTAACTGTCAGAGTTGTGCAGAAGACTCCTCAAGTCGTGCTAGTCGGTCCTCGACGGATAATGAGGTCAAGGGTTGGGTCGAGGTCGAGGGTTGGGTTGGAGTCAAAGGTTGTCCAAAGAACTCCACCTCCATGAATGTTGGCAACTCCTCCCCCTCAGTTGGAATGATTGTCACGCGCCAAAGGTAAGGTTGTCCGATGAAAATTGGACACCACCTTTCCTATAGCAGTGACAAATGAATCATGTATACAAGGTCACAAGGTCACACAAGAAATAATCAACAACCCACACAGTTGGAATGTATACAATCACGTAGTTATATGCACATCCCACATAGCTGGAACAAAAAGGACATAACCACGCAGTTGTATAATAAACAACCCACATGATTGTACTAAAAACACAACGGAAGACAAAAATAAAACATAAAAACAATACAACATAATAAACTGACTGTATGCTGACATGACTTACACCACAATAAACCCCAAATCGAGTAAAAGTTGACACAAGACTCAAAACCATAAACAAGACTACATAACACATTACCAAATCCAAATATAAAGTACCAATAGCATAATACGAAATAACATGGAAAGATTATCTCAGATGTGACGTGAGATTGACAGTTAGGATCCTCTAAGCAACTTTTTCATCATCTACCTGTTACCTGATGAAAGAAAAATTAGTACAAGGGGTGGTGAGTGCGGATCACTGAGCGGATAATAAGAACATGGTAGTGCATGGACAAAAGTGTAAGGCAATCAAAGATATACAGTATCAGTAGGGAAATAAGAGTATAATCATATATAACATGATAAACATATATACCCGTACCGGTATAACACAAATAGTATAATGATTAGTAACTAGGGATCAGTAATAAATATGCTCATAACACCTGGGTTAATATACATGACAGTATAACCATGTATAATAAAATAGTAATAAATCATCAAATGTGAGAGCATCGCTCCATCATAAATAATCCACAATATATGGGAGCAACACTTCACCACAAACAATTCTTAATATGTGGGAGCAACGCTCCACCACTAACAATCTGTAATATATGAGTGTAGCGCTCCACCATAAACAATCCGCAATATATGGGAGTCTGCAATATGTGGGAGCAACGCTCCACCATAAACAATCCACAATATGTGAGAGCAACGCTCCACCACAAACAATCTGCAATATGTGGGAGCAATGCTCCACCACAGACAATCAAAGTGACCAAGTGTCACACCCCAAAGGAGCCCTTGCCCAACAAACGGACATCTTCCCTATAACAGTGACAAATAAAACCTGTATACAATGCCACAAGGCTACTCACAAGCCAACAACAGGCCACACGACTGGATATAAACACAACCATGTAGTTTATAAGCAGCTCATACGGCTGTACTAAAAACACAATGAAAGATAAAAATAAAATATAAAAATAATATTACTTACTACAAGTAGACCCAACTTGACAGAACACGTATAGAACCAAACATAAACACATCACAAAACAATAGGCCTCATATACCACAATCAAGTTAATTATTTCCCAACCAAGTCAAAAAAAAAAATGGAACAAAAATAGCAATAAAAACAACTTGGAAAACATGATATCAAGTGTGACTGGCAGCTAGGACCTTCAAGTGACATGACACATCCTCTACCTGCTAACTTGAAAATAAAAGGGAAAGCAAGGGTAGTGAGTACAAAATACTCATCGGAAGATAGTGTATGATACTATATGCATGTAAGGAGATCAAAGGAAGTAGTCTTAGGAGAAATACTTACCATAAAAGTAAGAGTACCCATATAATCATCTGCTAAGGAAAAATATATCTCATAATATAACCTCCACTAACATGCTCAACCAGGTATCTCCATTAAATCAAGAGAACCTATAGTACGTCTAAACTCTGCACAAGCAAATGCACAAACTACAAATAACAAGTCCTGACTAGTGTAACAATATGCTACCATGAATGGTCTCGTGGACAGTCAAGGTAAGTAAAAAATCACTATCCATAGGAGAAGGCTCTACCACGGATGATCCCATGGGCGGATAGGATGAGGTAGCTATCTAACACCTCAGCTATTGACTATGGAAGAACACTCTACCTCGAATGGTCCTGTGAGTAGTCAGGGCATGTAAATAGTCACTGTCTGCAGGAGAACGCTCTACCATGGATTGTCCCGTGGGCAGACAGGATGCATAAATGGTCATGGCCTGCGGGAGAACACTCTACCATGGATGGTCCCACGGGCATATAGGGTATATACAGATACCAAACTATAATGACAAATAAGCAGCAACAATCCATCCGAGGATAATGCTCCTCAAGCTACCTAGGGTCCAAAATCAACAGTTGATAGACATGAGCCTAAATAATAACCAAGGGTCTAATAGGATACTCGATATCCTATATTATGGTATAATCTTACCAATGTGTAGACTTGAGCCTACATAACAAGTAAAGGGTCTAGTAGGATATTCAACTATTCGCTACAGTTTACATGCAATAGCTCAAGATCACTATCTAGTCTAATGGGCAATTTAAATAAATATCTATGCATTAAATAATAAGTCTAATAACATATTTAGGTACCACAACAGCAAGTACAAGAGTAACAATCTCAATCTAAAGGGATCCTAGCCATCTAGTCATAATATTCCCTCGGACTCCATGGTATCATCATACATATAATAAACAACAGGATCAAGATCAAGTAGTCCTAAATGATGATCCAAAGAGAATAGTTTAGTGGGATATGCTACCCCTAGGAAGTGATTTCTATCAAATATAAGTAAGTATGATCTCACTAACATATATGCCCTTACACAAGCATATAACTATACTACATATGATCTCAATAACCTGTAGGTAAGAGCCTACATATATAATCATATTATAATATAAATCGACAAATAAAAGCTTATAATTAGACTATAGTCTAGTAATGTCATGCATATATATATAAGCAATCCAATCATGAATAACAAACGAGATAGACTACGTAGATATCCAATAAATTAAAATATAAGGACAAACAATAAAGTATCAAACTCAAGAACCAATCTAGAGTAGAGTCAAGGTTAGTAAATTAGTACTACCAAATTTATAAATTAGATCATGCACTATAGTCAAAGATCCAAAGAAACAAGTCCAGAAGTACCCGCCTTAAATGTAGATTGCGCTAAAGCTATCCTCACTTCAGAAAGCTTGTCTCGAATCAAAGTCCTATCGTCACACAATGTACAGTTTAGCTAATTCCATCATGCATTAATTAGCTAACTTAAAACCCAAATCCAATTAGTATACACCCTTATTGAAATGATCATTAACCCTAACTATTCCATAACCTAATTAGATTAGGTTTATTCATGAATCATCTCTCAAAACTCAACCAAGTTCAATGGAATTACACTAATTAATTCTCCAAACCGATGGGTACAGTTTACCTCTCAACTACTAAATCTATATACTAAATAAATATGTAGTTGAACTATCCTCAACTAATTTATTACCAAATTTATTCCATTAATTTTCCAAACGCACAAGTAATCAATGCATGAGAATCAGAATTCTCCCAATTAGCCAAATCATTGATGTAAGTTTAATAAGAAGCAAGATTTAGTTACCCCACAACTTCTTAAGGTGGATGTTCATTGCCCTAGCAGCGGCTCACAGCAGCAGGTGGTTGGCGATGGCATTGACAGCGCAAACAGAGAAGATGAGGAATTAGGGCACAATGATCTAGCAATGTCATAGCCTTCGTTGGAGATGGTGTTGGCCAGGCAGTAGCTTCGGCGAACTGGGCTACCGGCTGACCAAAGAAAGGTTGATAGCACAAGCAAGGGTGAATGGCGAACTGGGCTACCGACTGACCAAAGAAAGGTCGACAACACAGGCGAGGACCAATGGCGACAGCTGGAAGCATTGTGGTCACGATTCTCCTTTGCATGGAGATGGGAGAATAGAGGAGTGGTTGCAATTGACTGCTAGCTTAGCACAGACGAATGACAAACAAACTCTTGCTCATGGTCAAGGGAAAAAGTTGATGACCACAAATCGCACGAATCGGGGTGGCACTGAGGTCTAGGGCAGAAACACGAGAGGATGGGGCGAGCGGCAGTGGTCGTGGGCTAGCCACGTCTAGCTGCAGGCTACTCGCGTATGGCCGAGGCGATGACGATGCGACGACGACCGATGAGGTGGTAGCGATCGATGATGGCAGCGGTGTTGGGCAAAGATGCGTGTGGGAGTGGTATCGAGGCAGAAACGACAGAGGAAGGAAAGGAATCAAGAAATAACTTACGGTTCATTAATCGAATCTTATTCTTATATACTTAGGTTGAATTAACCTAACTTAGTTAATTCTTAATCTCCCCTTATTAAGGTTATATGGGTTCGGTTTTCAACTCCAAAAATCTCTAAAATCTCCAACAATTTAGGGTTATTTCTCAAATAACTCTTATTATTTATTTACTGTATTTTACATTCTCCTCCACTAATAAAAATTTGGTCTACAAATTTATTTCTCAAACTCAAGGGATCCTTATCTAAGGGGTAACAACTAGGTAGCCTACCCATATACTACTTCATCCTAGTATCCTAAACAAATCTCCAACCGTAAGCGATTAAGGTTTCCTTATGAAATTACTTGTTGATCTACTTCTAAGCAGATAGTGATGAGCTCACTGTTGGAGCTCACTGTGTTAGCACTACTTCCACATTGTTGTCTGGTCCACTGTAAATAAATCAACTACTTCCGTAATGCATATCACACACTATTAACAGACCCCTAATGTATGTATGTTGCACTCAGACTATCTACCTGTTTCAGGGTAAAAAGTTATACTAAAATAGAGCTTCATACTCATAGTTTATTATAAACACTGCCAGGACCGTGAGTTGAATTGTGGATCTCTATCCGATATGATACTACCGATCAACAATTACTCAAATCGCATCATGTTCTTTTCGTATCCTGGGAAATCCCACAACAAAGTTCATCATAACATGCTCTTATATACTACTACCCTAGTTTCATGAACAACTTTCTAACCGTGAGGGATTTAAAGTTCTCTTATACACTACTGATCTACTTCTAAAGTAAATAATAATTATTATGTGGGTTATGAATTCATCATGTCTATGTTATTCCCACGTTGTTGTCATTTCCACATGATTGTCTAGCCAACTATAATAAGTAAAATTCATTAGAAGTAAGTGATCTTCGAGTTGCCTCCAAAATCCTTCATACATTAAGAAGATCGAAATTGACATATGCAGACCATAAAAGAATATATTGATAGAAACCTCAAAAGAAATAGACAAGATATCTTTAAATTGTTAATTCCCTCAGTCTCATTTGGTTGTGCCACATTGCATAAGAATGTTCCAGTTAATGAATGACTTTTCCAATCTAACCAGATTCATCTGGTGTGCACGATGTCTATCTTTCCTCCATCTTGTTATATAAACATCCCTTCTAAAAAATGAGATCTTCAAGATATATTGATTTATATTTCTAGTTCCAGCCCTACTACAAGGGTATACTCTGAATGTAAAATACCGAAAATAGGCGAATATTAATAAGGGAATTTTCCGGAATTTTTGGAAATTTTTCGGGAATTTTTCGGAGCTCGTATGGACGAGTTAACGGGGACAAAAAAATGGGGGCCGGAAAAGTCTGTTTAGGCTACCCATTTAAGCGAGGAATTGTTTCTTTTATAAATTCTTTTTTTTTCTTATTTCTTTTTCTTTCCTCTCATCCTCGCCGAAAACCCGCGCCCTCTTCCCTTCTTCTCCCCGACGCCGCCCGACGATCCTTGCCCTAACCGCCGGCCCGGCGGTTTCTTCCTCGCCGCCCACCCACTTCTTCTCCATCTCCTTCATTTTATTCCTCCTGAGCCGCACCCTTGGTGCCCTAGACGAGCACACCGACGCCATTGCCGATCCACCGCAAGCGCGTCTGTGCCCTAGTGCCGGCGCCATCGTCGACCACCGTGAGTCCTAGTTTTGCCGTGGAGTTCCTAGCGCCGGCCACTGGTGCCCTAGCCGTACCGCTGCCGCACGGAAGTGCCGCCGGCATTCTCTGTGCGTGTGCCCTAGCGAGCCCGACGCCACTT
This sequence comes from Zingiber officinale, assembly GCF_018446385.1. NCBI lineage: Eukaryota > Viridiplantae > Streptophyta > Magnoliopsida > Zingiberales > Zingiberaceae > Zingiber > Zingiber officinale. The sequence continues at coordinate 59,966,089 of NC_055987.1, read as the reverse complement.
CCTTGCCTCTGCCGTCGCCCCTTCCTGTGGAGATCCCACATCCGACACCACTCGACTGTCGCTTCTCTGCTCTGATTGGTGTCGGACAGGAGCAAGGAGCCGAGCCCTCTTCCCATCAGCAAATCGTCGATGCTGACCAAGCTTTTGTTCCCCATCTTTTGCTCTCTTCCGGCCGAGCATCGCCATTGATTCCCTGTTCTTGAGACGTGCCCTAGATCCTAGCCAACAAGGTGAGTTGGTTGTACTGGAAACGCTTGGTTGCACACTTGATTTTCCCCCTTCTGATCTGATCCAGCAGGTGTAGGGTTTCAGTGGAGCAGTGGTCACGGCTGTGAGGGAGAGGAAGGCTCTGCCGTGAAGTGTTCCAACAGCAAACCTTGAGTTCCAGCATAAAACACGGCTATGAAATGAGGTAAAGAGTAGAGAATTGTAACCTGGTTGTGGATTTAGTGTATTTGAAAATATTTGTTGTAGATTATGTTTCGAATTGGAGGATTTGGATAGATAATCATGTGGATCTTGGTAAGGAACATGATTATAATACATGAAATTAAGGTTTTGCCCTAATTTAGGGTTAAAGCATTTATTTAGCTATTTATAGGAATTTAGCTAAATAATCGTATACCCGTTGGATGCAGGACACTGATACGAGACAAGTGTTCCGATGTGGAGACAGTTCAACTACGACCTATCATTAAAGGCGGGTACCTCTTGACTTATCTTTTATGATATTGTCATTTGGATATGCATAGTATTTTATAACTACAATCAATGAACATGTTTGCCTTTGGTATGTCACTGTTTGATATCCATAGCATGTTAGGTTTGTCGCCTGTGATGTATCCGTGGTTATATCTCGTGATTTGTTGCCATGAGTATCTTATTACCATGAGTATCTTAGTTTCTAGAGTGACATACCATGCTTTACTGAGGTTAGGATTAGACTCTGGATTTTTGTTTCTGGCATGTGTATCCAAATTATCTGATACTTAGGTTTTTATGTCATGCCTGGATTGTGTATTTCTATTAGTATATCATATATGATTCGTGTACCTAGACCTTGTGGCTTTGATTTGTGCATATTGTTGGTACATATGCTATGGAAGGGGGATAGGTTTAGGATCTAGGTTGTTATACCATAGAGGACCTGTATACCCTAGATCCGTGGATTTGACCTACTGATACTGTGGTACTCATATTATATATATATGGATTTTTCTATGCTGATCAGGATATACCATACTTGTTATGTTCAGGACATATGTTTTGATATTCTATCTGACCTGTGTACTCTAGATTTTGGTATGTGACCATCGCTTTTACAGTACCCATTTTGTATATATGGATATGGTTATGTTGATCAGTTTTTGCTATGTATAGTGACATGCATCATGATTGCATGCTGTGCGATTGTCGGCTCCACTATGGTTGAGTCCATCGCCAGTTACATGTACTGCACACACCCCCACTCATGGTTTAGTGGTATATCGTGGTGTGTGGCGATTCTCATTGGCTCCGTGGTCATATGACTCAGTGGTAGCCCAGCCGATTCCTTCTGTTTGGCTCATTGCCATTTAGTGTAGCAATAGCCGGATGGTGGACTCGCTTGGCTCCGCTTTGTCGTGACTCTGGTAGCCGGCAGAGATTTCCTCCCCGTCATCGTGTACCGGGAGATGAGAGCATTGAGCTCCCCCATTTATGATTTGGGGTCACAGGACAGGAGTACTCCGACAGCATTTCGTCCACTCGGTCACTGTTCAAGAGCAGTGATGTTAGAGTGCACGGTCATCACATGCATTGATTGTTTTTATTTGTTTGTGTTTGCTGCACTTATATGCTGCATTTTGGTGGATGCATTTGTTTGACATGCATACAGGAGACATACTGCGTATCGGTTTGATGACCCTTTAGTTCAGGATAGGAGTTCCATGAATCTCAAATGTAACGTCATAAAAATAATGTCGCCAAATCTTTATGGCAAAAATAATGGAGACTAGCTTCAGATCATGTACAGGGTAGTTCTTCTCGTGCTCCTTCAACCGACGAGAAGCATAGGAGACTACTCTATCGTGCTGCATCAAAACAACGCTCAAATCCTGAATAGATGCGTCGGTGTAGAGGACATATCTGTCCTCTCCAGAAGATAAAACCAAAACTGAAGCTGACACTAATCTCCGCTTCAGCTCCTGGAAGCTGGTCTCGTAGTCCTCGGACCACATGAACTTCATGCCTTTCCTGGTCAGGCGTGTCAGTGACATAGCTATCTGAGAGAAACACTCAACGTATCCCTGGAAATATCGAGCCAAACAAAGGAAGTTGCGAGCCTCCTCTATAGACTTCGTCTACTTCCAACGGTAACAACCTCTATCTCCTGTGAAACCACGGTATACTCCTACTGGTGACCGTGCGTCTCAAACATCTCACAGAAGACAATCAAAATACGCACTACTTGTTAGGACCGAAAAGTAGCTAGAGGGGGGTGAATAGCTTTTCGCGTGCTCGTCATCGGCGTTGCTCGTTTCTTCAAAGTGATGCGCAGCGGAATACAAAGAAACAAACTACAACAATGCTAACAATAGGATTTTACTTGGTATCCACCTCACAAGAGGTGACTAGTCCAAGGATCCACGCACACACACACACCTCCACTAATAAACACTCCTTTTCGGTAACTACCGAAGGCGGAGAAGCCCTACAAGACTCTCAATACAAGTAGAAGAAAGGGTAGTAAAGAATAAGCAAAAGCTTACAAGAGATGCAGTAAAAACCCTAGCTTCTTCTTCTTCTCGTTGCAACTCGCCTCTTGACTTGGATGAACCTCCAAGAACCTTCAAGAACTGGCGGTGAGGAGCTTAGAGAGTGCTGGGGAGGAGCTGTGATGAATCTGGAATGAATCGGTGAAGAGATACTGAAGGAACCGCATGCCAACAGCTATAAACGACGCCAACGGTCGAATCCCAATCGATTGATTGCTCTGGAAAGGGCTGGATCGATCCACGGATCGATCCGGCGCTTGCTATGGAAACACCGGATCGATCCACGGATCGATCCGGCGCTATCGCGCGGAACAGGCCCAATCGATCCACCGATCGATTGGGACCTCGATCGATCCACGGATCGATCCGGAGGGGTTCTGTTCATCACTCACCGATCGATCGGCCGATCGATCCAGATCTTCCGATCGATCCACCGATCGATCCAGATCACTGGATCAATCCACGGATCAATCCAAACTGAATCAATCCACGGATCAATCCAAATCTGCTGGATCAATCGGCTGATCAATCCAGATCTTGGTTTTTGCCCAAAACCAAGTCCAAAGCCCCCTAAACCAACATCTAGTCAACCATGACTTGTTGGTACATAAGACCTAGCATCCGATCACCCTTGACCAGCTAGGACTCTCTCACCAAGTGTCTGGTCAATCCCTTTGACCCACTTGGACTTTTCTCTTCTTGCCAAGTATCCGGTCACTCCCTAAGACCTACTTGGACTTTTCTTCCTCGTGCCAAGTATCCGGTCAATCCCTTTGACCTACTTGGACTCTCACTAGATGTCTGGTCAACCTTGACCCTTCTGGATTTCTCCTGCCTGGCTTCACTCACCAGGATTTTCCTCTTGCTTAGCTTCACTCACTAGGACTTCCCAATTGCCTAGCTTCACTCACTAGGTCTTTCACCTGACTTCACTCACCAGGATTTTCCTCCTGCCTAGCTTCACTCACTAGGACTTCCCAAGTGCCTAGCTTCACTCACTTGACTCTTCTTCAATCAACCTTGCATTGTCAAACATCGAAACCCAAACCAAGACTCAAGCTTGGTCAACCAGGTCAACCTTGACCTGAGGGATGTTGCACCAACACTACTGATCTTCACATCTAGACGTTTCCATCGAAACATCTCTAGAACTATGCGAAGATGATGTGCGTGATACCCCTCAGATCAGGAATAAAACACCACGTCGTCAATAACGATAACGAATTCTGATCCAATATCCTAGGGATACCCAAATCATCTAGTCCATGAAAACATCTAAGGCTCCGCAAGCCCTAATGGTAAAACCAAGACACATAATGTCTGTATCACAGATATTCCTAACCATAAGATCCCTGACAATAAGTCTGAAATATGATCACCAACAATATAAATCACCAAAAATAGATCCTCCAGTGTGAGAGCAACGCTCCATCACACGAAATACCACATATATGGGAGCAACGCTCTACCACAAGAAATCCTCCATATGTGGGAGTAACACTCCACTATAAATAATCCGTAACATGTATCTACAATAAATATGGGAGCAATGCTCCACTACAAGCAATCCTCAATATGTGGGAGCAACGCTCCACCATAGAACAATCTCTAAATATGTGGGAGCTACGCTCTACCACAACAATCCAGAATATGTGGGAGCTACGCTCTACCACAAACGATCCATAACATGTGGGACATAAGTTCCCCAAAGCACCTAACTATCTAGCTAGAGACCGCACTAGATCTCTCTACCACATATCACTGTGGATAGCCTAGGGTATAACCACCCTGTAAGCAAATCAAATCCATAGTCAACTCTATCATCCTCCTAGTGGGTCGGTCACCCGCTAATGGGAGAATTAGTTGACAGGGTAAAACAACCAATATCATAATGTAGACATTTAATACCATACATCTGACACACGTGCACACCAGTAGGAGTATACCGTGGTTTCACAGGAGATAGAGGTTGTTACCGTTGGAAGTAGACGAAGTCTATAGAGGAGACTCGCAACTTCCTTTGTTTGGCTCGATATTTCCGGGGATACGTTGAGGGTTTCTCTCGGATAGCTATGTCACTGACACGCCTGACCAGGAAAGGCATGAAGTTCATGTGGTCCGAGGACTACGAGACCAGCTTCCAGGAGCTGAAGCGGAGATTAGTGTCAGCTCCAGTTTTGGTTTTATCTTCTGGAGAGGACAGATATGTCCTCTACACCGACGCATCTATTCAGGATTTGAGCGTTGTTCTGATGCAGCACGATAGAGTAGTCTCCTATGCTTCTCGTCGGTTGAAGGAGAACGAGAAGAACTACCCTGTACATGATCTGAAGCTAGTCACCATTATTTTTGCCATAAAGATTTGGCGACATTATTTTTATGACGTTACATTTGAGATTCTCACTGACCAAAAGAGTCTCAAATATCTGTTTTACTTAGAAGAAACCTAATCTCCGATAGAGGAGATGGATGGAATTTCTGAAGGATTTTAATTGTACCATTAGCTATCACCCAGGGAGAGCTAATGTGGTTGCTGATGCACTTAGCAGGAAGTCCAGAGGGACTTTAGCTTGCCACTGAGTTGTGGTCACAGACTTGATTCAAGGTTTCTCCGAGTTGGGCCTTGAGGGATAAGGACAGACAGAGCAGGGTATTCTGGTTACCATGGTTGCTCAGTCGTCGATTAGGACGAGGATCCGAGAGCCCTAGGTTGCTGATCAATATTTTCAATTTATTTATAGCCAGATAGCTTCCGGGCAGCAGACCGAGTTCACACGAGACGAGGAGGGTGTTATACACTTCCGAGGCAGATTATGCGTACTTCAGTCTCATCCGGTCTTATAGGAGTTACTTCAGGAGGCTCATTGCTCTCGATTTGTGATCCATCCAAGCGGGACCCGCATATATCGGGATTTGAGGCGTTCCTATGGTGGAACGGTATGAAGAAAGACATCGCGGAATTTGTAGCTAGATGTCTTGTCTGTCAGCAGGTGATGGTAGAGCACTAGATAACTGCCGGATTATTTTAGCGGATTCCTATTCCTGAGTGGAAATGGGAACACACTACCATGGACTTTGTGGTGGGTTTGCCTATGACACGACGAGGCTATGACGCGATTTGGGTAATCGTTGATCGATTAAACAAATCCGTTTATTTCTTAGCGATCTGGAAGACTGATTCCCTGGATCGATTGTCATATGTGTATTGCCGGGAGATTATCATATTACATGGTGTTCCGTTGAGTATCATTTCGGATAGAGATCCACGGTTTACGTCACGTTTCTAGCAGAGTCTGCAGCAGGCCTTGGGTACACAGCTCCGTTTCAGTACAGCTTTCCATCCTCAGACTGATGGATAGTCACAGCGGACCATTCAGACTCTAGAGGACTTGCTGAAGTATTGTGTATTGGATTTTGAAGGCAGTTGGGAGGACCATTTGCCATTGGTAGAATTCGCCTACAACAACGGTTTGCATTTGGCTATCCAGATGACACCGTTTGAAGCGTTGTATGGTAGGCCTTGTTGGACACCCACCCTTTGGGATGAGGTTAGGGAGGCCCAATTGTTGGGACCTCATAGAGCACAACAGAACGAAGAGTTGGTCCGTATTATCAGACGGAGAATGTTAGAGGCGCAGGATCTCCAGAAGTGTTATGCTGATCGGAGACGCAGACCCCTAGCGTTCTCTATTGGTGACCATGTATTTCTACGAGTTTCACCCACGAAAGGAGTGAAGAGATTTGGCTCCGAGGTAAGCTAGCTCCGCGATACAATGGACCTTTCCAGATCTCGGAAAGGATTGGAGCAGTAGCTTACCGGTTGACACTATCATCGTCCTTGGCAGGCATTTTCGTCGTATTCCACGTATCAATGCTGCGGAGATACGTATCCGACCCGACGCATGTGCTGGCAGATATTCTAGTTCCAGTTCAGCCTGACATTATTTATGAGGAGATTCCGGTATGGATTTTGGACCGGAAAGAGCGTCAGTTGCGGAACAAGACTATCTGGCTGGTTAAAGTCGGATGGCAGCATCATTCAGACGAGGAGGCTACTTGGGAGCTTGAGGATACTATCTGAGCTCGATATCCTCATCTTTTCACTTGAGGTATGTGATTCGATTACCGTTCAACATTTATACTTTCTGTTTATTGTTAGTACTTGCTGATGGTAGATAACTGAAATTTGGGGACCAAATTTTAATTAGTGGGGGAGAATGTAAAATACCGAAAATAGGCGAATATTAATAAGGGAATTTTCCGGAATTTTTGGAAATTTTTCGGGAATTTTTCGGAGCTCGTATGGACGAGTTAACGGGGACAAAAAAATGGGGGCCGGAAAAGCCTGTTTAGGCTACCCATTTAAGCGAGGAATTGTTTCTTTTATAAATTCTTTTTTTATTCTTATTTCTTTTTCTTTCCTCTCATCCTCGCCGAAAACCCGCGCCCTCTTCCCTTCTTCTCCCCGACGCCGCCCGACGATCCTTGCCCTAACCGCCGGCCCGACGGTTTCTTCCTCGCCGCCCACCCACTTCTCCTCCATCTCCTTCATTTTATTCCTCCTGAGCCGCACCCTTGGTGCCCTAGACGAGCACACCGACGCCATTGCCGATCCACCGCAAGCGCGTCTGTGCCCTAGTGCCGGCGCCATCGTCGACCACCGTGAGTCCTAGTTTTGCCGTGGAGTTCCTAGCGCCGGCCACTGGTGCCCTAGCCGTACCGCTGCCGCACGGAAGTGCCGCCGGCATTCTCTGTGCTTGTGCCCTAGCGAGCCCGACGCCACTTCCTTGCCTCTGCCGTCGCCCCTTCCTGTGGAGATCCCACATCCGACACCACTTGACTGTCGCTTCTCTGCTCTGATTGGTGTCGGACAGGAGCAAGGAGCCGAGCCCTCTTCCCATCAGCTAATCATCGATGCTGACCAAGCTTCTGTTCCCCATCTTTTGCTCTCTTCCGGTTGAGCATCGCCATTGATTCCCTGTTCTTGAGCCGTGCCCTAGATCCTAGCCAACAAGGTGAGTTGGTTGTACTGGAAACGCTTGGTTGCACACTTGATTTTCCCCCTTCTGATCTGATCCAGCAGGTGTAGGGTTTCAGTGGAGCAGTGGTCACGGCTGTAAGGGAGAGGAAGGCTCTGCCGTGAAGTGTTCCAACAGCAAACCTTGAGTTCCAGCACAAAACACGGCTGTGAAATGAGGTAAAGAGTAGAGAATTGTAACCTGGTTGTGGATTTAGTGTATTTGAAAATATTTGTTGTAGATTATGTTTCGAATTGGAGGATTTGGATAGATAATCATGTGGATCTTGGTAAGGAACATGATTATGATACATGAAATTAAGGTTTTGCCCTAATTTAGGGTTAAAGCATTTATTTAGCTATTTATAGGAATTTAGCTAAATAATCGTATACCCGTTGGATGCAGGACACTGATACGAGACAAGTGTTCCGATGTGGAGACAGTTCAACTACGACCTATCATTAAAGGCGGGTACCTCTTGACTTATCTTTTATGATATTGTCATTTGGATATGCATAGTATTTTATAACTACAAGCAATGAACATGTTTGCCTTTGGTATGTCACTGTTTGATATCCATAGAATGTTAGGTTTGTCGTCTGTGATGTATCCGTGCTTATATCTCGTGATTTGTTGCCATGAGTATCTTATTGCCATGAGTATCTTAGTTTCTAGAGTGACATACCATGCTTTACTGAGGTTAGGATTAGGCTCTGGATTTTTGTTTCTGGCATGTGTATCCAAATTATCTGATACTTAGGTTTTTATATCATGCCTGGATTGTGTATTTCTATTAGTATATCATATATGATTCGTGTACCTAGACCTTGTGGCTTTGATTTGTGCATATTGTTGGTACATATGCTATGGAAGGGGGATATGTTTAGGATCTAGGTTGTTATACCATAGAGGACCTGTATACCCTAGATCCGTGGATTTGACCTACTGATACTGTGGTACTCATATTATATATATATGGATTTTTCTATGCTGATCAGGATATACCATACTTGTTATGTTCAGGACATATGTTTTGATATTCTATCTGACCTGTGTACTCTAGATTTTGGTATGTGACCATCGCTTTTACAGTACCCATTTTGTATATATGGATATGGTTATGTTGATCAGTTTTTGCTATGCATAGTGACATGCATCATGATTGCATGCTGTGCGATTGTCGGCTCCACTATGGTTGAGTCCATCGCCATATGTATCGCACACACCCCCACTCATGGTTTAGTGGTATATCGTGTGTGTGTGGCGATTCTCATTGCTTGGCTGGTCGTATACGACTCGGCGTGGTGGCCGTGATCCGCCTGCTCGTTTGGCTCACCGCCATTTAGTGTAGCAGCAGGATGGTGGACTCGCTAGCTCCGTTGGTCGTGACTCAGTTCGTGCAGAAGTCCTCCCATCGTACTGGGAGGAGAGCATTGAGCTCCCATTTATGATTTGGGGTCACAGACAGGAGTACTCCGACAGATTTCGTCCACTCGCTCTGCAGGAGCGGTGATGTTAGAGTGCACGGTCATCACATGCATTGATTGTTTTTATTTGTTTGTGTTTGCTGCACTTATATGCTGCATTTTGGTGGATGCATTTGTTTGACATGCATACAGGAGACATACTGCGTATCGGTTTGATGACCATTTAGTTCAGGATAGGAGTTCCTGGTGAGTACAGCTTCCTTGGTTACTTTTCAGTTTTGTATATTTCCTATATATTATTCGGAAGCTGTATTCCATGTTTATTGCTGTTAGATATATCTTACTAGGCATGTCTATTGGTATTCGCTGAGTTGTTGAACTCACCCCCGTGGACACTATCTTTTCAGGTACCAGGTTATTTATGGTGTCGCTTGGAGCATCCTGTCTGCTGGTCCCCGCGTCACATCAGAAGACATATCGCTGCCTTTCTATTGTTTTATCTTGGTGTATGAAATTTCTGTATTTCGATTTGTGTTCTGATTTTGTTTCCGGGTGTTATGTTGTTGGTTGTGTAAGCCTAGCCGGCTAGCAGTTTTGTGTTTGGTTGTATTTGGTTTCTGTCAGTTTTTGTTGTGTTTTGGTTTTGGTACAGCCGAATGGGCTGCTTTACTTTTAACTGCGTGGTTGTGTCAGCCAGAGGCTGAATTTGATATTAACTGCGTGGTGGTTGTTTTCTTTTATTGTTATGATTCCAGTCGCATGTGACTGAGGTATATTATGCCTGTAGAAGTGCTTCAGATTGTCATCCGTACAGGGGAGGTGTTGTCGAAATTTTTTCGGATAGAGACTCCCACGGGTCGTGACACTGAAACCTTGTTGACCCAAGCAAAAGTGAGCTACAAGGATACTTAGTTGTCATGTGAAGTATATGCTGACTTATTTATGCAGCCGTAAGCAACTTTGCTACAAGTTTTTGGAGTGGAATTTATATATAGATAAAGCCAAGAACCCCAGTTGCATTATTATATTTCATCAACTATACATCTACACCGAACTAATTCATGGACAAAAATCTCTCTGTCTAAAAGTTACATCAACATTCTGGTGCCATCCAGTTTGACAGATGTTCATAGCGTCCTTGTCCTCTAAAATCGTACTCATAAATGGCTCTGTAATAAATTCTAGAATTGCAATATCTCAGTATAGAAATGAATCAAGGTTTTATAAATAACACCCTTACACTTATACTACATCTTGTTATATCAAGAAAGAGGGTGCTAGATACTTACAAAAAATCAAACCATTCAATTAAAGCCTTGTTAAAATAAAGCTAGATATGCCACAGGTGAAGGATCTCATTACTAGCTTAAGCATTTTATCGTGCAATCACATTTAAATGACACATTAACAAAAACTCTAAATACCTCCCATTGAAAGTTAGTAGTTCCAATTCTTTGCTGGCGTAGTTATATTTCTTACATTATTTAATTTTATTCAAGAGAGCCTAAGCTAGAATGTCCAACAAGGATGATAAAACACTGCAATTATATACTAGATTTAGTAGAATGTGCATAAAAGCACAAACCATGTTTTGTTAACAAACTTCGTTCTCTTTTATGTGAGAAAATCTCACCATACTACTAGATGCACCATCATGGTTACCTCATTACTGACCAAGAGATATACAATTCCTTACCTCCAGGGTAGATGTGACTACATGTTTATAAAGGTGGATAGGGGAAAGGCATTTGACCACTTAAACTGGACTTTATCAATGACTCAATAGTCCTATCAAGTATCCCTACATCCCAAATTAATATCACCGTAGGTTGTATTATTCACAAAAGGACTAAGTTATGTGGAAGGATAGAAATATTTCCAACTTATCAAAAGGAATCAGACAGAATTGTCCATGCACTCTATAGATTTTCATGTTTTGAAAACCACTACAAATGATTGAAGAACCAGTTGCAACTAGATGAGGAATCGGATCATCCAAAATCATAGACGGCGAACAAATATGAAACAAATCAATCAAATGGGTAACAAATCAAAAATCATATTACACAACAAGATTGATCACCACATTGCACCTAATAATAATTAACCTTCCATTACATGCATGGGAGTAGGAACATGGCAACTTTTATTTGTCAAGCAATATGTTATCCTCATTTCCCAAAATATCCCAACGTAATTCCTAAATGCCAATAGAATCAGATGCATACACTAGCCATGAAGCAAGGCCAAGCAACAGAAGGAAAAAGAAATTAGTAATCTCAATAGTGTGAGTAATTAACACAGGTCTGTCACAAACAACTTGTATATTTTTCTTGTCTAAGAATGTCCTCTGTACGAACTATTTTTTAAAAGGCCCCTTTCAATTAACGAGTAGAAACTTGAGAGGACAACAAAATAATGCACTAATATCCATTTAGCAAAATTCTTGCTCAAGAGAAGTCTCTCGACAATGTAAATACTAGTAACAAGATCCAGCCAACATGAATCTGGCGTGATACGATGCATGATAGTGGGGTTGGACAATGAACGTGATCGGAAGTGAAGCCCACGGGGCGGTCAGAAGTCAAGCCCACGAGGCAGTCAAAAGTCAAGCTCACGTGGCGGTCAGAAGTCAAGGCTACGTGGTGGTCAAAAGTCCGGCCTACGTGGAAGTCAAAAGTCTGGACTACATGGGGTTCAAAGGGCTAGGTTACAGGATGGTCCTGGTCGGGCACAAGTGGCATTCCGGAGTTAGGCCTACATGTCAAGTAGGAACTCGGAAGGCAGGATATAGAGGTCAGGACTTATAGACTTATGGCACAGGATACGAGGACCAAGGCGTACAGGCCGGGATATGCAAACCAAGGATTACAGGTCAGGATTTATAGACTTGTGGAACAATATACGAGGACCAAAGCGTACAGGTCGGAATATGTCAACCAAGGATTAAAGGTCAGGACTTATAAACTTACGGCACAAGATACGAGGACCAAAGCGTACAGGTCGGGATATGCCAACCAAGGATTAAAGGTCAGGACTTATAAAATTGCGGCACAGGATATACGGACTAAGGCGTACAGGTCGAGATATGCAAACCAAGGATTACATATCAGAACTTATAGACTTGCGGAACAAGACACGAGGACCAAGACGTACAGGTCGGGATATGCAAATCAACGATTACAGGTTAGGACTTATAGATTTGTGGAATAGGATACACGGATCAAGACGTACAGGTCAAGACACGTAAACCAAGGCTCGCATAGCAGGATATGCAGATCAAAGACATACAGGTCAAGATATGGGGACAATGGCTTACAAGTCAGGGTAAGATACGGAACAGGGTCGGGCGTACGGGAACGATAAGCGAAGGCTTCGATTGGCAGGGCGGTAGGCGTAGGTCTGGATCTACCGAGATAGACCGAATGGCAAATGCAGGGTGGGACGTACAGATCTGGATTTACGGGACAACAAACAGGCTAGGGAATGCGCCAAGAAATACAGGTCTGTGCATATAGGTCAGTACTTGCAAGTACGAGGACCCAGTCGAAGGTTAACAGACCGGGGCGAGCCTACATTATACGACAATCAAGCTAGGGAATCGTAATAACCCATCAGAGAATAATCACTACATGTCAGGGAATATGTTAACGGTCTAAGGCTCATTGCCCACTGATCCCTCCTTAGACCTATAGGAAGATGTCATGTGTCATTCATCGCCAGACAAATCTTGACATCCGACATTCCCTGACACCCGTCAGACTCCAGAAGTACCCACGACCATATAAAAAGGGGGGTTTTATCTCTATGCAGGTACGCTCACTCATCTGTTTGCACTCGTCTTTTATTTTTCGTCCTTTCACTGTGCTTCTAGGGAAAAAGTACCTGACTTGAGCGTCGGAGGACCTGACCCGGAGACTTTTTCCCTGGTTCTTGATCTCTAACATAGAGGCAGCTTGTCTGAGTGTGTACAGAGCTCTCGCGTTGTCGTCCCCGTCATCCGCTCGTGAGAACCCTTCTAGCAGGTGCTAGATCAACCAAGCGCTTCCATGACTCTCCGTTAACACCAAGGGCAGCGCAGCTAGCCTCTGTTGACTCAGCTTCCGAACGGGATCAAATTTGGCGTCGTCTGTGGGAATCTTCTCCACCTGTTCTGGAACGTAAAGATGGAGGATTCTGGCAGAATCAATGTAACCATGGCAGCGGGAGAGTACGAACTCTTCAAAGAGGCCAAGAAGCGGGCAGCCTCTGAAAAGCAACAAACTACCGCTTCCAGACCACGAATGTTACCTGAGGTTTCTAAAGAACCGGCTCATGCCTCGGATCGAGGTTCCAAGAGAAAACAACCCATGAAATTTCCTCCTGCCTTTTATAGAGAGTCCGACCAAGGTTATTACCAGCCAGATCCTGGTTGTTATAGCCACAAGGAGCAACCGCAAGTTTCTGTGGCAGAAAGTTCTCTACCCAAGGATTCGAAAAGGGGAAAGACTACCATCCCTCGAGAAGAACGTCGGGTAGAGACGGAGGAGAAAGTGCTCTTCTCCTCCAAAATATTGGAGGAAAGGCTACCCAAATGGTACCGACCCCCAACTATCGGAGAATATGATGGTAGCAAAGATCCTGAAGACCACCTCCGCAAGTTCAGGAACGCGGCTCTGTTACACCAGTACAGCGATGCCGTTAAATGTCGGGTATTCCTAAATACCTTATCGGGCTCTGCCCAGAAGTGGTTCGATGGACTGCCGCATGGGTCCATCACCTGCTTCTCCGGTTTCAAGATCGCATTCCTGCGCCACTTCGCCAGTAGCAGGAAGTATCAAAAGACGGACCACTGCTTGTTTGCTCTCAAGCAAGGGCCCTCCGAGCCGTTAAGAAGCTATATTAAACGCTTCAATCAAGTGGCTCAGGACGTTCCCTCGGCCACATCAGAAATACTCATGAGCGCCTTCTCTCATGTGCTGACAGAAGGAAAGTTCTTTAGGGATCTCATCAGAAATCCCGTAAAGAATTTTGATGAGATGCTGGAGAAGGCGGACAGCTACATCAATGTGGAGGAAGCGCAGACGGCGCGAAGAAAGACAGACAAACCTCCTCCCGTAAATAAGCCTGAGAGAAGAGTACCCCAACCTCCTGCTCAACCTCTCCCACGCGCTCGGGACGCCTGACCTACTTTCCACCCCTGGTTAGGATGTTCGGTCGATCCCGCGCGTTGCTGCAGTTCATGTCGCCCGACCTGGGCCTTGGGGGTCGCGTTATTGCACTTATCATCGATTACACACACATGCCACCAGCGATTGTTTTCAATTCGCTTGTGACTCTCGTCGTGCTGCTGAGCTGGGCGTACCCCCCCCCCCCCCCCCCGAGCTAACTCCTCAGGTCCAAAGAATGATGGAGGAGCGACGCAATGCAGCGGGATAGGTCAGCCGACCCCGGGCAGATCAGGGGGGGCCAAGCATGCAACAACAAGGACATGCCGAGGAGCAAGGAGAAGCTCGCGAAACTAAGAATCGAGGCAATGCGGCCATCCGGGATATTGGTATGATCTCTGAAGGACCTACCGACGGAGATTCAGGCAGGGCACACAAGTCCCATGAACGCCGATTGAAAATCCATGCTGTGGGATACAGTCAGGAGCAGGCTGCTGGCCCTGTCATCAGCTTTGGGCCACAGGACTTGGAAGGACTGGAGCTGCCTCATGATGATGCCCTCATCATCAAAGCCATCATAGCCAATGGTCGTGTGGCCAGGGTCTTCGTTGACACCGGGAGCTCTGTCAACGTGTTGTTTAGGACTGCTTTTGAAGAAATGCATATCAACGTCAATGAGCTCCAGCCGGTGGCTACTTCTTTATATGGCTTTACTGGTAATGAGGTAAAGCCCATGGGCCAGATAAAGTTGGCCATATCTTTGGGGAGTGAGCCATTAGTAAGAACCAGGAGGAGCACCTTCCTTGTAGTAGATTCGCCCTCTTCCTACAACGTTATTTTGGGTCACCCGGCTCTAACTGAGTTTCGAGTTGCTGTCTCTACTTTCCACCAGAAAATCAAGTTCCCCGTGGGAGAGCAGGTCGGGGAAGTTAGAGGAGAGCAACGGGTTTCTCGACGATGTTATATTGACATGGTCAAAGTAGAAGCTCGTAAGGCACAGAGGACTCAGGGCGGGGTTATGCACGCCATTCAAGAAGAACCCCTACCTATAGCTGAAGAACTCATTCCCTGGGAGGAAGTTCAGCTATATCCTGAACACCCAGAAAGTCTTACTCGTGTAGCTGGTGACTTACCTCCTGAGCTCAAAGAAGAATTGATCCAGTGCTTGACCCACAACAGAGATGTCTTCGCCTGGTCCACTGAAGAATTACCAGGGGTCAAGCCTGAAGTAGCGGAGCACAAGCTACATCTCCTGCCTAACGTTCGACCAGTCAAGCAGAAGAAGAGAAACTTCTCAGCCGATCAGAATAAAATTATCCGATCTGAAGTGGACCAACTCCGAAAAGTGAGCCACGTTAGGGAAGTACAATTCTCGTCCTGACTCTCTAACGTGTCTTGGTGGTAAAACCCAATAATAAGTGGAGGGTCTGCATAAAATTCCGGGATCTCAATCGGGCCAGCTCTAAAAATTGTTATCCTCTGCCCAGAATTGATCAGCTAGTAGATTCAACCACCGGCTGTGAAAGGATTTGTATGTTGGATACTTATCAGGGATACCATCAAATCCCCCTGGCCTTGAAGGATCAGGAGAAGGTTAGTTTTATTACAACATTTGGTATTTTCTACTACATTGTCATGCCTTTTGGGCTCAGGAATGCTGGAGCTACTTACCAAAAGATGATGGACAAAATCTTCCGGGAGCAAGCCGGACGCAATGTGGAAGTCTATGTGGACGACATACTCATCAAATCCCCCTTAGCCGTAAATCTGATAGCTGATGTGGAGGAGACCTGCGGCACCCTCCGACAGTACGGGTTAAAATTAAATCCCCTAAAATATTTGTTTGGAGCCAAAGGTGGGAAGTTCTTGGGATACCTGGTAACTGAGCGGGAAATTGAAGCCAATCCTGAGAAGGTCCAAGCACTCCGGGACATGAATGTTAGGACCTTCGGATAGCGGCTAGAGAGGGGGGTGTGAATAGCCAACCTCAAATCATCGTTTCTTCCTACAATTTAGGTTAGCGCAGCGGAAATACAATGTAGAAACGAAAGTGGAGAAGATCAAACCTCAAACACGATGATGTAACGAGGTTCAGAGATGATACTCCTACTCCTCGGCGTGTCCGTAAGGTGGACGAAGCCTATCAATCCGTCGGTGGATGAGACCCCGGAAAACCAACTAATAAGAACTCCTTCTGGGTGGAGAAACCTCGCCACAATCTCTTTTGCAACAGCAATAAAGGAGTACAAGAAACAAAACAAGAAACAATGGATAATGAATGTAAATACACTCTACCAAGTTTACTTGCCTTCTTCTCGTTGACTGGAGTCTGTTGATGAAGCAGCAACTTCACGGATGATGCCAACAGCAGCTAATCAACCAGTCGAGTGAAGCTCACACGAAGCTTCAGAAACACAGAGCTCAGCAAAGCTCAGATCGCAGGAGTGAGGAACAGCAAGCAGTAGATCTTCACTGTAGAGGCTTATATGCTGCACCTGCGAAGAAGACAAAGAAGAATCCAGAAATCTAGCCGTTAAGTCACAACGGCTAAGCCTGGACCGATCAGGCTCCATCCTGATCGGTCCAGGAGGTCCCTGATCGGTCCATAGACCGATCAGGCATCGGTTCTGTATCCCTGATCGGTCTGTGGACCGATCAGGATACAGATGGATCGGTCCACAGACCGATCCCCCCTTCTCTGAATCCCCTCGCTTCCTCAGATAACATCGCTTCCTGATCGGTCTACAGACCGATCAGATAACCCACAGTACGCTTCTATTTGGTTACTGATCGGTCACCAGACCGATCAGATAAACCAAAGTATCTCTGGATTGGTCAACAGACTGATCCAATGCCTATGTAGGTTTTAGAGCTTCCCAGCCCTAAACCCTAAAGCCTTCCCGGTCTAGAAAACGAGCTACCGAGCCATCTCTGACCTAGTCCGGAGAACGAGCTACCGAGCCCTCTCCGACTTCCATGTCCGGTCCAGAGAACGAGCTACCGAGCCCTCTCTGACCTAGTCCGGAGAACGAGCTACCGAGCCCTCTCCGACTTCCACGTCCTGGTCCAGAGAACGAGCTACCGAGCCCTCTCCGACTTCATCCGGTCCAGAGAACGAGCTACCAAGCCCTCTCTGACCTAGTCCGGAGAACGAGCTACCGAGCCCTCTCCGACTTCCATGTCCGGTCCAGAGAACGAGCTACCGAGCCCTCTCTGACCTAGTCCGGAGAACGAGCTACCGAGCCCTCTCCGACTTCCTCATCTGGTCCCGAGCCCTCTCTGACCTAGTTCGGAGAACGAGCTGCCGAGCCCTCTCCGACTTCGTCTGGTCTAGAGAACGAGCTCCCGAGCCTTCTCTGACCTAATCCGGAGAACAAGCTGCCGAACCCTCTCCGACTTCGTCTGGTCCAGAGAACGAGCTCCCGAGCCCTCTCTGACCTAATCCGGAGAACGAGCTGCCGAGCCCTCTCCGACTTCCCATGCCAAGCTTCCATAATTGGACTTCTCCCGTGCCAAGCTCCCTGCTTGGACTTTTCCGTGCCAAGTCTCCATACTTGGACTTTTCCCGTGCCAAGCTCCCTGCTTGGACTTTTCCGTGGCAAGTCTTCATACTTGGACTTTTCCCCGTGCCAAGCTCCCTGCTTGGACTTTTCCTTGCCAAGTCTCCATACTTGGACTTTTCCCGTGCCAAGTCTCCATACTTGGACTTTACCGAATCAAGTCAACTCAAGTCGAGTCAACCAGGTCAACCTTGACCGAAGGTTGCACCCACAATCTCCCAAGTTTGTATTCTTGTCAAACATCAAGATACAACTTTTCTATTCTCGTCAAACATCAAAATACAACTCGAGTCAGGTCAACTCAAGTCGGGTCAACCAGGTCAACCTTGACCTAAGGTTGCACCAACAATCTCCCCCTTTTTGATGTTTGACAAAAATCATAATCAAGTTAGGTTAACCCGATAACCTAACTTAGGTTTTCCAATAGTTCTCCAATCAATGATCTTCCTTGAACATTCTCCCCAAACTCCAATGTTCTTCCTTGAACATTCTCTAGACATTTCTCCCCCTTTTTGACACACATCAAAAAGAGTAAATCAAGGTTAAGAGTTTCTTCCTAATGAAAGTCCCATACCTTTCATTGAAACCCTTAATTTCCCCCTTGATACTAAAGACAATAATCAACTTAGTGATAATCCCATATCACTAATCTTGACGAGTAAAAACTCCCCCTAAAGGTCAACTCCTCCTTGACCATTGCACCAATAATGTCTTGGAGAGTTTCAACACTTTAGAAATCTAAAACACAACTTCCACAGCTGAAATTTCAGACAATCAGTCGAAAATCAGCATTTTGGCACGCTCTGATCGGTCACCAGACCGATCAGAACTCCTCTGGATCGGTCACCAGACCGATCAGACTTCCCTGGATCGGTCCAGTGACCGATCCACACTACTCTGGACCGATCAGGCTCTTCTCTGATCGGTCCACAACTCTCTGATAAGAGTTCTGAATTTTTTTTTCTCCCGAAATTCAGAAACCCCTAAAAAATTACAGAAAATTTTAAAAATTGTAAAATTTTGAGGATACATTCCTCATAACATATATTATCATGAAAAAATAGTTTTCTATGAAAATAACTTCCATTTTTAAATCTTGATACAAAGTTTGAAAAACTTTGAAATAGCTCAAGGTTAATCCATCTTTGTATCAACTTGCTCAATGATGAATGCTATCACTAGAAAAGCTTCATCAAGGTTTTTCAAATCAATTTTGAAATGATTTTAAACCATTTAATTTAGGACCACAATCTTAGGGCTAAGTGTACATGACTTGTACGCAAGCTTTCCCTATGATCCTCAATTTCGAATTAGGCTCATCTAGGTACAAGAACTATGCACCTTGATCCTAACTCATAATCCTAATATCTCACACACATCTAAGGTGTATCAAACACATCCAAGTCAATTTTGATGTGAGATATGGGTTTAGGTCATCTTAAGCTAAGTTCTCACGCATTTTCTAAACAACAATTTGATCTCCATATCAAATTGTGTTTTTATCCTTAAATCAATTTAATTGATCATACATGCAAGAGATGATGACATGGCATAAAATAATATCATAAGTGGAAACATGTGCCAATGTCATGATGTCATGGCATAAAGTATGAAACTTAAATAAGGCATGACATATAACTAACCTAAGCATTATCATGACATTTCAAATGATAGTAAATTAGATATGATGTCATGACATGGCATATGGCAAATAACATATAAAGGTATAGAAAATACCTAATTCTAGCTTTAGTTGTCATTTTTGATAATTTTGATCATTTTGTCATAAATTCTATATTCCTAAGTGTAATAGACCTAAAATCATATGCTAAAGATTTTTAGATCACTATGTGCCAATTAGATT
The DNA here is from genome assembly GCF_018446385.1 of Zingiber officinale. Lineage (NCBI taxonomy): Eukaryota > Viridiplantae > Streptophyta > Magnoliopsida > Zingiberales > Zingiberaceae > Zingiber > Zingiber officinale. Next base: position 59,946,317 of record NC_055987.1, on the reverse strand, counting down.
GACCCTAGAAAATTCCTCAAGTGTGGTTGGCACATCCTAATCACCTTAGAAATAATTTTTAATTTCATTTTTAAGGCTTGGTTATACCTTGAAACTTCCTAAAATGCCACCTTTTGCCATGATTAGGTTAACTACCTATCCAAATAAGGTTGGCACACCCTAACCCATCTAGCGTGATGGAATCATGCTCCTAGGAACCCAAAACCTATTTGAGCTCATTGGGTTCACTAAATATTCACTAGGGATGACTTCCCTAGCAACCCTCATAATGACCCTCCTAGGCTTTAAAGCCTTGGTCATTTGGGACTCATCAAGATCAACTCTAGGGGTGACTCCCCTTGTGACCTTGGTGATGGTCTTCCTAGCCCTAGGTCTTGTTTCATAATCGAATGGAACATTATGGTAAGTGGGCTTGACCACTTGAGACTTAGGTTTGTGACTCAAACCTCTCATGTCCTTGGGCTTTTGCTTTTGACCCTTAGACCCTAGAGTTGACTTCTCCAAATTCTTAAGAGTCTTTTCTAAGGTGTCAAGTCTTGACCTCAAGACTTGATTTTCCTTCTCTAATACCTCAAGTTTTAATTTGTCATTTTTCTTTGAGGTATTCCTAGGCATATGTCTTGTTGTTTTGGGATTCCTATCTAGGTTTTCCTTAACCTTAGATGAGTTAATTCTAGGGTTGGCATTTCTAGTATCATCCTTACCTAGACTAACATGTTTGGCACCTATTGGCACCTAAGCACATGTATCGGTTTCTATGGTTATCATGCTTATCATCATTGGCAATTGCAATAAAGCTACTAGCATGTTTCTTATTAGAATTGCAATAATGTGCCTTAAAAGATACCTTAGGGTTTGCCTTAGCTCCCCCTATAGATGTGCTTGGTCTCTTGTCCTTGTGAGGTTGCCTCCCCCTCGGACATTGGCTCCTATAATGTCCCCTTTGCTTGCATTGGAAGCACACCACGTGCTCCTTGCCCTTGCGTATTGGGACTCCGGCTTCCTTGACCTTTGGCGCCGGTGGAGTCTTCCTAATCCTCTTTGGACATTTACTCTTATAATGCCCATATTCCCTACACTCAAAGCACATTATATATAATTTACTTGAAATTAAGTTGCTTGAGTTACCTAGGGTTGAGGATGAACATAAACTCTCTTCTTCATCTCTTCCGGAGGTAGAGGCTTCTTCTTGCACCAATCTTGATGAAGAACTCTCCTCCTCTTTTTCCTTAGATGTTGAGTAGCCCTCAACTTCTAATTCCATACATCCATGATGTGAGCTACTTGGCTCACTTGACTCCTCTTCATGACTTGAATTGGAGCTCTCCTCATGGAACTTAGCCAAGTTGTTCCACAACTCCTTGGCATCGTTGTATCCACCTATCTTACACAAGATATCATTAGGTAATGAGAATTCAAGGATTTTCGTTACCTCGTCGTTGATTGTGGATTGGTGGATTTGTTCCTTCGTCCACTTCTTCTTCTCGAGAGGTTCTCCCTTTTTATCCACCGGAGGAGTAAAACCTACTCGTACACAATTCCAATTCACTAGGTTAGTCATAAGAAAATACTTCATTCTTACCTTCCAATACGCAAAGTCGTCGCGATCGTAGAAGGGTGGAATCGTGATGTCTTCTCCAAGTCGATCCATTCTCTAGTTTGTGCTCCCCCGGGTGTTAATCCGTCGAAGAGCAACCTGGCTCTGATACCACTTGTTAGGACCTTCGGATAGCGGCTAGAGAGGGGGGTGTGAATAGCCGACCTCAAATCATCGTTTCTTCCTACAATTTAGGTTAGCGCAGCGGAAATACAATGTAGAAACGAAAGTCGAGAAGATCAAACCTCAAACACGATGATGTAACGAGGTTCGGAGATGATACTCCTACTCCTCGGCGTGTCCGTAAGGTGGACGAAGCCTATCAATCCGTCGGTGGATGAGACCCCGGAAAATCGGCTAATAAGAACTCCTTCTGGGTGGAGAAACCTTGTCACAATCTCTTTTGCAACAGCAATAAAGGAGTACAAGAAACAAAACAAGAAACAATGGATAATGAATGTAAATACACTCTACCAAGTTTGCTTGCCTTCTTCTCGTTGACTGGAGTCCGTTGATGAAGCAGCAACTTCACGGATGATGCCAACAGTAGCTGATCAATCAGTCGAGTGAAGCTCACACGAAGCTTCAGAAACACAGAGCTCAGCAAAGCTCAGATCGCAGGAGTGAGGAGCAGCAAGCAGTAGATCTTCACTGTAGAGGCTTATATGCTGCACCTGCGAAGAAGACAAAGAAGAATCCAGAAATCTAGCCGTTGAGTCAAAACGGCTAAGCCTGGACCGATCAGGCTCCATCCTGATCGGTCCAGGAGGTCCCTGATCGGTCCACAGACCGATCAGGCATCGGTTCTGTATCCCTGATCGGTCTGTGGACCGATCAGGATACAGATGGATCGGTCCACAGACCGATCCCCCCTTCTCTGAATCCCCTCGCTTCCTCAGATAACATCGCTTCCTGATCGGTCTACAGACCGATCAGATAACCCACAGTACGCTTCTGTTTGGTTACTGATCGGTCACCAGACCGATCAGATAAACCAAAGTATCTCTGGATTAGTCAACAGACTGATCCAATGCCTATGTAGGTTTTAGAGCTTCCCAGCCCTAAACCCTAAAGACTTCCCGGTCTAGAAAACGAGCTACCGAGCCATCTCTGACCTAGTCCGAAGAACGAGCTACCGAGCCCTCTCTGACCTAGTCCGGAGAACGAGCTACCGAGCCCTCTCCGACTTCCACGTCCTGGTCCAGAGAACGAGCTACCGAGCCCTCTCTGACTTAGTCCGGAGAACGATCTACCGAGCCCTCTCCGACTTCATCCTGTCCAAAGAACGAGCTACCGAGCCCTCTCTGACCTAGTCCGGAGAACGAGCTACCGAGCCCTCTCCGACTTCCATGTCCGATCCAGAGAACGAGCTACCGAGCCCTCTCTGACCTAATCCGGAGAACGAGCTACCGAGCCCTCTCCGACTTCGTCCGGTCCAGAGAACGAGCTACCGAGCCCTCTCTGACCTAGTCCGGAGAACGAGCTACCGAGCCCTCTCCGACTTCCTCATCTGGTCCCGAGCCCTCTCTGACCTAGTTCGGAGAACGAGCTGCCGAGCCCTCTCCGACTTCATCTGGTCCAGAGAACGAGCTCCCGAGCCTTCTCTCACCTAATCCGAAGAACGAGCTGCCGAGCCCTCTCCGACTTCATATGATCCAGAGAACGAGCTCCCGAGCCCTCTCTGACCTAATCCGGAGAACGAGCTGCCGAGCCCTCTCCGACTTCCCATGCCAAGCTTCCATACTTGGACTTCTCCCGTACCAAGCTCCCTGCTTGGACTTTTCCATGCCAAGTCTCCATACTTGGACTTTTCCCGTGCCAAGCTCCCTACTTGGACTTTTCCGTGCCAAGTCTCCATACTTGGACTTTTCCCCGTGCCAAGTTCCCTGCTTGGACTTTTCCGCTCCAAGTCTCCATACTTGGACTTTTCCCGTGCCAAGTCTCCATACTTGGACTTTACCGAATCAAGTCAACTCATGTCGGGTCAACCAGGTCAACCTTGACCGAAGGTTGCACCCACAATCTCCCAAGTTTGTATTCTTGTCAAACATCAAGATACAACTTTTCCATTCTCGTCAAACATCAAAATACAACTCGAGTCAGGTCAACTCGAGTCGGGTCAACCAGGTCAACCTTGACCTAAGGTTGCACCAACAATGAAGGCTCCCCAGAACTTGAAAGAGGCTCAGAAGTTGGTAGGCAGGATAACAGTCCTGTCTCGATTTATCTCTAGATCAGCAGGCATAGCAGCGCCCTTCTTCAAAGTGCTCAGAAAAGCCTCCAAATTCCAGTGGGATGGAGAATGTACGCGAGCTTTTGAAGAGCTAAAAAAGTATTTGGAGACTTTGCCTTCTTTATTCAAGCCTATTACAGGAGAGCCGCTCTGGATCTACCTGTCAGCCACCCCTGAGGCCGTGGGGGCGGTGTTAGTGAAAGAGCAGGATAATGTACAACGACCGATGTACTTTTTTAGTCATCTATTGAAGGGGACTGAGTCTAGATACACAGCCCTGGAAAAGTTAGTCTATGGATTAGTGCTCATGGCTCGGCGTCTAATACCCTATTTTTTGGCACATCCCATCACGATCTTGACTAATAGCACCATGGGTAAGGCTCTTTCCAATGTAGAGGTTGCTGGCCGGCTTATCAAGTGGCCGACAGAACTGGGAGAGTATAATATAGCTTATCAACCTCGCACGGCTATTAAAGCGCAGGCCTTGGCTGATTTCCTGACCGAGATTCATCAAACTGATTCGAAAGAAACTTGGAAGGTATATGTGGATAGATCGACCACACAACAGGGAATTAATGTCGGAGTTCTTCTGATATCTCCTCTAAAAGATATCTTGCAGCTAGCCGTGCGATTAAATTTCAGAGCCACTAATAACGAGGCAGAATTCGGCCACACAGCAAGGAATTAATGTCGGAGTTCTTCTGATATCTCCTCTAAAAGATATCTTGCAGCTAGTCGTGCGATTAAATTTCAGAGCCACTAATAACGAGGCAGAATAAGAAGCTTTATTGGCAGGGTTGCAGGCAGCCCGATATGTGGGAGTTGCCCGAGTAATCATATACTCGGATTCTCAATTAGTAACCCAGCAAGTAGCAGACAACTTTGGGATTAACAGTGATAAGCTGCAGATATATCGAGAGGCTTATAAGAAAATGAAAGAAGAATTCAAGGAGGTCACGGTGAGCAAGATTCCCAGAACAGAGAATGGTCGAGCTGACGAGTTAGCCAAAATGGCCAGTTCTCTAACCACATGGGTTTTGGACAAGTCAATAGCGCAGACCTTCCTCATAGCTCAGATAGATCTTCAGAATAACATGGATGAGCCTATTGATTGGAGAGCACCAATGATCAATTATCTTCAACGAGGTATCCTGCCAACCGACCCTAAGGAAGCACGGCTGGTCAGGAAAAAGGCTCATGCTTGCACCATGATAGAAGATCAGTTATACAAGAGGGCATTTTCCAGACCTTTACTCAAGTGTTTAAACCTGGAAGAGGCGGGGTATGCCTTACAAGAAATACATCAAGGGTGTTGTGGCAGTCATGCTGGAGGCAGAACATTAGCTCATCGGGTGCTGCTGGCTGGCTATTTCTGGCCTACCTTACAGAAGGATGCTCAGCAATTGGTGACTACTTGCTTATCCTGCCAGAAACATCAGACTCTAACATATATGCCCACCTCAATGATAAAGACGTCCATCGTTTCTTGCCCCTTTGATGAGTGGGCTATGGATATTGTAGGACCATTCCCTATGGTACTCGGTCAAAAGTGACTTCTACTTGTAGCAGTGGACTATTTTTCCAAATGGGTAGAAACCAAAGCTCTGGCCAGAATTACAGAGGGAGCAGTTATTAAGTTTTTGTGAAAAAATATTTTGTGCAGATTCGACATACCTCATAAGCTGGTATCGGATAACGGAAGACAATTTTAAGGTCGGAAGATCCAATCCTGGTGTCAAGGGTTCGGCATTACTCAGGCCTTCACATCTGTAGCATACCCACCAAGTAGTGGGCAAACAGAAGTTATCAACCGAGAGATTGTGCGGGGATTGAAAGTTAAGCTAGATCACGTTGGAGGAGATTGGGTAGAAGAATTGCAAAGTATTCTCTGGACTTACCGTACAACACCTCGGGAGAGCACATGCCTCACTCCTTTTCATCTAGTCTATGGTAATGAAGCGGTGGTGCCTATAGAGATAGGGGTGCCTTCCACTAGGAGGATGTTGTACGACGAAGAGAATGTCGAACGGAGACTTGCAGAGCTAGATCTCATTAGTGAAATCTGTGAACGGATGGCGGCCAGGCTAAAAGCCTATCGACAAAGGATGAAGCAGAGTTATGATAGGAGGGTGGTTCCTCGCTTCTTCGGAGAAGGGGACCTGGTCTGGAAGCGAGTGAAACCTGTGGGGGGCGTGGCCAAGTTAGCACCCCAATGGGATGGACCCTATAAGTTATTAGAAAGTTGGTGTTAGGTGCTTACTACTTGCAGGACAACCGGGGTAGGAATCTAGACTGACCCTGGAGCGCTAACTATCTTCAGCCTTACTACACATAACCTTATCTTTTGTAAAACTCAGCCCTGATAAGTGTAAGTATGAGGGAGGTAGAAAAGATCAGGTCGGGAATGTTTACTCGACCGGTTAGTAAGAATGTTCGCCTGGTCAGGATTGTTACCTCCTTACTCTTTGAAAATCATCAAACTCATTGCGGACTCATACTCAAAGAGCGGATGAAAAGAAGTGAGACAGAACATTAACAAAGTGAGAACATTAACAAAGTAAGATAGAACATCAAGCATGGAGTAGTTCGATTTACACAATGTACAAATACAAATTACTGAAAAGCAGAAAAGACTTCGTCATACATTTCGTTCCAAATACGATGATGATCTAAGAAATCTTCGGGAGGAGTAGCGGTAAGATACCTTTGCTTATATAATTGCCGAAGAGCCCCTGCTGCACCATAAGCTATGGAGATCACGAATCTGTCTCCGACCTGGACACTAAACTTCCGAGAATGAATGTAGGTTTCCCGACTCAGCCTACAACATTCATTTTCTCCTGCCCTATATATTTCTAGAGCTGAGGTAACTCCAGCCAGGCCAGAACGGGCTTGCGACAGTTCAGTTTTCATGGCGAACAGTTCTGCGGCTTGGGATTCCAAAGTCCTATTCTGCTCTTTTAGGAGGGCTTCTATAGATCTCAGCTCCTGGGTCAGCTGATCTACAATCTATTTATGGAGACTCTCGGTCTAACTTTTCTCCTCATGAAGGCCTTGGAGCTCTTGGTCAGCTGCCCGCAGAGATTGATGATGTTGAGTGTTGGCCCTCTTCAAGGCCCCTATTTTAGCCCTTTGTGCGTGGTCGGCCACTGCAGGATCATTTAGTTACAATTCCAGCTCAACTACCTTAGCTGATAACACCTTATTACAGTGGCAATAGAGATGAAGTGTTTGATTCACCACCATATATTCAGCATGAGACTGAGCCAAAAAAGTAAAGTGTTTGAGACGAGCTGAAGGAGTTTTGTTGCACGAATGGGTGAAGCTCACCTGGACATATAACTCAGAGAACCTATCCATCTGAGCAGGTACAGACAGACTCTCCATCTGCTGAATGCTTTCCTCCCAACAGGTAGCTAGTTGACCCCTTAGTATAAGGTGGCTAGTGGGAGCATCCTGTTGGTGCCTTAGCCCTTGCTCAGAAGGTTTGGTGGAATAATACTGGTGATAAGAGGGGTCATGTGGCTCTGAAGCTACTGCCGCCGATTCGAGAGGATTAAGAGGGGTCGAGTGAGATGACCCCGGATGTGATTCATCAGGCAGGGGATTAGCTGATGGACCCTCTGTATCGCCTTGTACTCTTGGAGGAGCATTGATAGGCAAAGAGGAAGAAGCAGGTCGGGAGGAAGCTCTGAGAGGCACATCGGGAGTAGAAGACACTGGGGGCAACGGAGGAAAGGCTGGGAGGTTCCCCCTCTCATAAGTTGGAGCTTGCCCTCGTGAACATGTGGAAGGGGGATCCGTGGTGGTTGTAGGAGGACTGTTGGTAGGTACAAGGGTATCCTGGATGTGCAAGGCTAGAGGTGGAATGGAAGACCTAATGACTGGTTCGGCGGACGGACCGTCAGCACTTAAGTTGGGTCTAATATACCTTCAACGAAATCTGTGAACCAAGGGCTTGTCGTCCGAGTCTGAATCTTCAAGGGAAGGTCGGGATCGCCGAGCCGAAGGAGATGCAGCAGTTCTACTGGTAGGATCGACAGCAAGATGCGCCTGTCGGGCTGCCCGAGAAGCCACTTGGAAAGAAGGGCTGGCAGGGGGAATGTCCACTGACCCTAAAGGAGGTCGGGGGGTTGGTCAGACAGAAGGTTCAGGAACTATTTGGGGGACGGACAGGGGAGTTGGTCGAGGAGCTGACCGAGGAATTGCAGTAGTAGGCGCTCCTAGCCGGGAAGGGGCAGAATGTGGGAGGGGTCTCCTGTCCAATATGATTCTGCCTCTCTGCATTATTTCCTGGTCACTAAAGGGGAGAGGCTGGACGTCTGAGGCGCGGAGCAGGGTGTTGGCTGCAAGGGGAAAGCAAAGTTATAGTAACCATATCAAAAAATAGAGCGAAGTAATTCAAAGGCAGACAAGACTCACCCAAGGAGCGAGGCAGCTCAAAAGAGGAGATGCGACTCAGCCTGAAGAAAGACAACACCTCCTCGGATAGTAGTCTCGTTAAGTCCAGCCTCCAGCATCTTAGCTGAGCCAGAGCTTCTGTGAAGAGGGGATCATTGCTGAAGTCCCCCACGTAGGGTGCCACAGGGAGGATTCGCTGCCAGCGAGTAGGCCACTCCACAGCGGAAGGAAACTTAAGGAAAAAGTATTTATCCTTCCAAGTAGGTTCGGATGAGGGAAGAGGACAAAAGAAGGTAGTCCGGGTATGGGCCTGAAAGCGAAACAAGCCCTCACTGTGCTGGCGAGGAGTGAAGAAATAATGGAATAGGCGGGTGGACCAGGAGAGTTCGCAAACTTCACACAGGACTACAAACCCACATAGGATTCTTATGGAATTCAGGGTTAATTGGCCCAGTGATATTCGAAAATATCGACTTATGTCTGAGAATAGAGGGTGAATTGGGAAGCATAGCCCTGCGACAAACTGCTCCTTGTAAAAGGTGACATATCCTGTGGGAGGGGAGAAAGCTTGGTGAAGCGTGTTAGGAATTATGATGTGAAAGTCATCTGAGATTTCGTAAGTGAAACAAAGATCATATAAATCTACACCCGTGAAGGAAGAAACACCGAGGGGGGTAAACGATGTTAGGAAAATCCATAGGAAGGAGTTCGGTGCGAAGCAGAGGACAAGAAGGTGAAGCAGGAGACAAGAGGAAGCGAGAGGCCAGGAACAACACGGAGCGAACAGAAAGCGAGAGTAGAAGGAAGAAGCAGGCGAAAAAGTTCCATGGGGTAGAGGAGGAGGCCTATTTATAGCCGACATTCATAAAGGTATTAAGGTCAAACCATCATCTAACGTCTCACAATAAAAGCGGTTTAAGATATCCAAGCAAAGGAGGTCGTCAGATCATCACAGAAAATGAAGCCACTGTAGGTGGTTCGATGTACAAGGGTCATCATGGGGTTACCTCGGGAAAGTGCATTACTGTAGTACGAAGCGTTTGAGATCTTCGCACATTTTCTCTCTCTCTTTATCCTTCACCTTGGTTTGCTAAAGTTTGGGGGGTGAACCCCGTTAGGGAGCCAGCTCGGGACATTAAGCAACCAGAAGCCTAGGTCAGGGCCACTAGTCGGAATGTCATCATGGGCAAAACAGATCTGGAGTTCGGGAACAAGTAAAATAGAGAATTCTCAAGATAGAGATGATCGCTGAGGAATTTCCTAAGTTTAAGCAATTTCAGATAAAAATAGACCGATGGATTTCCTAAGTTTAAACAACTTCGAACAAAAGCAGATCTGGAATATCTACACATTAAAAGTTTTACATCATGGCTGAGGGTCTGTAGGAGGTACAGCGCTAGGGAGAGGTATAGAAACAGTCAAGAAATCGTCGTCTGCAATGAAAGACAGGAAGGCTTCATCAGGAAGTTCTTGCATCAGTCGGGCCCTGTCTAAGAAGTCATTCTAGAGGGCAGAGCGAAGAAGTCCTTGTTCAAATAACTGGTGTACAACACCCATGCCCCCATAGTAGAGCATCAGATCGATTAGATCGCCTATCTTCTTACGGAAGGATGACGACTTAACGTAGGAAATTCTATAGGCTTTGAGGCGATCGTTTTCGGCTGACCTGTATTCCACCAGCTCTACCTTTACTTTGTCTGCAGTTGCTAGAGCCAGCATATTCTCCTGCTTAAGAGTAGAAGCCTCTGCCTGGATTTTGAGAAGATCTGCCTGGAGAGACTTGATAGTAGCCTGGTCCAGATCCCGTTGAGCCTGGAGAGCTTTTTCTCGGTCAGCACTTGCAACCAAGTCTACTCGGACAACTCCCAGGTCTTTCTGCAAGGCTTTATTAGACTACTGGAGTGCATTTAGATCCACAGAGAGAGTGGCCAGTTTTAACTCTTTCCCCTCCAGCTCGGTCGCCAACTGTCGGTGATGCTGCATGTTCGCTCTCCACAAGTGTACGGAAATGTCGCAAGTAATATAAAAGATTATCGTATCCACAGGGACTGGAATAAGCACTAGAAATGTTTCAACACGAGTTAGCTAAACAACAAATCAATTGGTTTCCAAAAGCTAAATGTAACTAATGAAAAGTAAACATAGAAATGAAATATCAACAAACAAGATTATGGGCTATGATAAAGGAATGTTCTAGGAGTTTTGGTTTCTTTGTAAGATTCCTCAATGTAAATGATCTACCAAATCCTATTTCTCAATTGTCCCACATTTATAGAAGGTTGTCGGTTCTCTCTTACAATAGACAATCGGCCTAGGACTAAAATCTATACCTAAATGTGATCGATTAGATATGAACTTATGTTGTCCTTACACGGGCATGTTCCTGTCACGAAGATCCCTCGGAAAATCAACACAAAGATCATACTTCTCAACCCATAAGATATAAAGATTAATACCTAAATCTATCCTACCCTCTTGAATCATCCTATTTTCCCCTAAATCTTATCCCTCAAACATCCTTACACGGGCTTGCACCTTTCGCATGCTTCCCTCGGAAAATCAAGTGAGAGATAATCTATACAAGATCCATAGGGCATTCAAACAATCAATCTAAAATGAGAATTAGGTCCATATCACAACAATACATTCAAGATTGAATTGATACAAACAAGACAATATCATAGAAACAAGAAAATGGCAAATCCACAAGAGTTTACATCAATTCATCATACAAATACTCCCTCATCCTAAAACAAAGAGATCTACTCCATGAATCGAATAGAGAAATCCGAAAATACAAAGATTACAAGCATTTCTTGATCCCCAATCCAAGAAGAGGAGAGAAAGAAAACTTATCTAAGATGAAGCTTGGTCTTCGGATCCAATCCACGCTCCCGGAGTCGATTCCGTTGAAGATCCTCCTTTAGATCGCTTAGAAATCCTCCAAAGATTGGAAGGAAAGCCCCAAATCTCGCTCTCTCCCAAGAGGGAGAAGATCCCCTTTCAAATCTTGAAGAAGGCTTTAAATAGAGGTGCAGTTTGGGCGTCACACGACCCCGTGGCACGGTCGTGTGAGGTTCACACGGCCCTACCCACTCTCCTCTTTGCCAACCTTGCACGGTCGTGTGTGAGACACGACCGTGGCAAACATCCGCCAATTGCCCCTTACATGGTCGTGTAGATCTACACGGCCTGAACTGTCTTAGCCTCTGAAAATCTGGCACGACCATGTGATGCACACAGCCTGCTTCCTTCCCTACCACTGAGAACCTCACACAGTCGTGTGAGACACATGGCTGAGGCTTCTCCTGTCTCTGGAAAACTCACATGGTCATGTGATGCACATGGCCTAGGCTTCTTCTCATGTTTGGGTTCTTCAGATCCTTGCACGACCGTGTGAGGTTCACACGGCCATGAGCACTTCGTTTCCTGTTGCAGCCTTCTGGCCCGTGATCTCCACACGGCCTGGGCAACCCCCCAGAGCAGGGAAGTGCGTGGTTCAGGTAGGGCACCTTCTTCCCTTGCTTTGCTCATAGATTTGGCTTTGAACACGAAATCTTCACCAATTTCGACTCCTGTGTACAGAAAATGCACAAAAGCAGATCTCTGAACAAAGAGAGTAAATATGCTAAAAAGAAAAGCTAAAAGTATGAAAATGCATAGATCAAGCATGCTCAAAGTATGTGAATGTGCGTCAAAACATGCCAATAAGTGTATACAATCTACGCACATCACACCCCCAGACTTAAACCTTTGCTTGTCCTCAAGCAAAATGTTGCAATCTACATTCATATGTTCTATAACACATTCATAAACCATAGTGTACTTTCCTAATTCTATCAAAAACTTTCACTAACAAGCATGATCATGAAAACAAAGTCAAGTATGGCTCAAGCATAAGTATCTTGTGCTTAGTGCAAAAGCAACTCAAAACTCTTCAAGTTTCAATCTATGTCCTAGTCAAGTCGTCATCAAATTTGGATTCCTAATGTTTCCAGTGATAGACAAGTAACCAGTGATAGGCACTTACTTGTCACACACTTGGTTCATATTTCTCAATCAACCCAAAGTCTCAAAGGCTGTACTCAATCTCAAGAGAAGCTAAGCAGTCATTTCCCAAGTAACCTAACTAGGTCTCAAAGGGGTGACTTGCTAGATTCCACTCACGACGACTATTTTTATATCCCTTATTCACTTTTTTTTTCATTGCTTATTTTCCAATTTTTTTTCATAAGCATTTGCATTGTGCAAATCTTATTCCACAAGTGTACTTTTAGCACAAATGTTGGGATATTTTGATTTTTCCAAATGAGCTTGCATGAGTTAAGCCTCATCCAGTAACCAAAATGAAGTTTGAAAAATCACCATGGAAACTAAGTACTAAACAAACAAGATGAATCATGACTATTTCAATGATATCAATCATTCAAGCATCAAGTCAAAGTGTAGTGAAAGTAAGATCCTTAAGGTCAAGCCAAAACTAAAACTCATCTCCATATGATTCTTAGCTTATTTCATGCTACTCAAGATAGAGAAAAGAGGTACACTAGGCATACTACTAACATCATTTACAACATCATGAATCTAGATAACGAATGTGCTAACATTTTATCTTGAAGACAAGAAAGTATATAAGTGAAGTTTGATGTTCTCAAGATGTATGCCACAAGATTTCAAAAGATAATCAAATGGCTATCAAAACAAACACTCAAGAAAGACAATCAAAATAGAATGCAAAACAAAAGCTAAACATGAAGAAAACAAGAAAACAAGCAAAAACTGAAAACTAGAACGCGCAAAGAAATCAGGTTTGACACCCCCCCCCCCCCAACCAAACTTTTCATCGTCCCGATGAAATCAATATGGTGGAGGTGGAGGTGGAGGGGGACAAGGAAAAGGGTGCCTACGACGTGGCTGACCAACGGGAAAACTAGGGAAACCTGGAGTTTGACTCAGGATTATATGATACTCAAACAAAGCATCTACTTGTTGGCTAGTGACACTCATGCTTTGCATAAAATCTCTCATTCTAGCTTGATCCGTATCATAATCCTGGACAAATTCGGTCACTTGACCCTGAAAGTTCCTTGTGAACTGAAAGTTCTCTTGTACTTCTCTAAATTGATTATCCGATAAAGAGAAGCGACCTTCCAACATTCTTCGTTGAGCATCATGCTTCTCGTGAAGCAATTCTAGAGAAGTACGAAAATCAGAAAAGTCAAATCTGGAGGGACCCGTACCATATGCAAAAGAATGCCTAGCAGGATCCGGATGTCCGGAAGGCTGCAGGTGTCCAAATGTCGAGGGCTCAATGTGCGGCTCTATGTCTCCGGATATAGAGGGAACATTTTCGGGGTCGACATCGATGATTACCCAATTAGTAGGGTTGCGAATTGAAGTTCGATCGGGACAAGGAAGAGGTAGAGGAAAACCATTCCTCCTAGGAAATGCAAACTCATTCTCATCCCGAACGATCATCTTCATGGCAAGACATGCATCCATGCCAATCATATCTTTGCCATGAATAACTTCTAACCCTTCTAAATCAAGTTCCAAATTAATGGCTACTTGGGTAATCAAACCACCAAGCACTATTAATCCCAAAGATGCCCTCGCAGTTCTCACTAAGGTTTGTAAGAAATGAAAATCGGAATCAAAATCAACCTTATGTAGCATAGCCCATAGAGAATAAAGTTCTACCTTTTTGACGACTCCATCACTATCACCCCTACCAAAAATAGTTTTGCTCATAATTCTATGTAGATATCTAAAAACAGGGTTTTGCATGTGAGAAGCCTTGGCTCTAGAGGACTCATAAGGATGATCTAATCCAGTAATTGAATTCCAAAAATGGTTCTAATTAAACCTAGAATCAATCTTCGAGAACTACCGGAAGACAATCCAAAACAAGTGTTAAAGTCACTAAATGTCCATTGAAATTCTTGATTCATTAATCTAAAAGTTATTTTACCAACATAATTCTCCTCATTGGTAAAGTGGACATCTAACAAACTCAGAAACTCCAAAACAATGCGAGGATAAGTTGGTAGATGTGAGTACAACATATCACTCCAATCTAGGAACCCTATCATCCAATCTACATCATCTCTAATTCCCATCATATCTAAAACAGTAGAGTCCATATATCTAGTACACACAATCTTTCTATTGACAAGAATTGCAAATCTAGTTATATGATCATCATTTCTAAATACAATATTGAATTCATTGTTATTACCTTCGTCGCGTGATGTCCTCTTCCCCTTGCCTTTGACTGGTTGTTTTCCTTTATCCTTGCTTTGCTCTTTCCCTTTGTCTCCACTTGAACCACCTCCCCTACGTAGTTTCTTCAAAAGATTGGACATAATGCCTAGTTTAAGTGGGTGTGGTTACTATTTATGATTAAAGGAACTAGATCTTGAGGAAATGGGTCTCAAAGAATAAGATCTTTAGTTAAGGAAATGAAGATCTTAGATCTAGGAGAAGAGAAGGATCTAGATCTAGATGAAATTTATGAAGAAAAGAAGGGTTCAGAACTAGATCTGAGAGAACTTGGAGAAGAGGTTTGAGGAAAAAGGAGTTTTGGAGAGAAGGGGGTGCAAAGATGAAGGGGGTGTGTGGGGGGCACGGCCTGGATCTAGCCGTGTATAGCAGAGACGGCTTGGTAGAGTTTTCCCACACGGGTCGTGTAGATCTACACTGCCCTATCCCTCTCCTTCTTGGGTTGAGTCACACAGCCGTGCCAATTGGCACGACCATCTCCTTCTTCCTCACTGGTATCCATGCACAGTCGTGTCTAGGACACGGCCCCAACAGCTTCCTCCTCTGGATTCTTCACACAGTCGTGTCAGATGGCACGGCCAGTGCAGGCTTTCGCACTGGTTCCCTCACATGGTCGTGTGTGAGACACGGCCGAGAAGCTTTCCTCCTATGGATTCTTCACAAGACCGTGTCTGGGACACGACCACATACCTTTTCTTCTCTGGAGACTCCACACGGCCGTGTCATGTAGACACGGCCCAAGCATCTCCCTTTTCTGCACCGTAAGTTTGGCCGTGTGCAGCACACGACCATGCTCTGTTTTGCTCCAATTGACACTTCTCCTCCTTTCTAACTCCTCCCACACTTCCATGCCCATGAAGAAATCATGGCCAGCTCATGGAAGTGAAATTTCAACCTGAAACCAAAACAAAAACCAAGTAAAAACACTACCAAAGAATAATAGAGACATGAAATGAAATTAACTAAAAAGAAACCCTTGTGTTGCCTCCCAAGAAGCGCTTGTTTAAGGTCTTTAGCTTGACCAATCTAATTACTCCCCTCTTTTCTTTGCGCTTGGAGGGCAGACATATTTGTCATTTTTGTTGGGAGGTCTCCTCCCAACATCTTCCACCACATAGTTTTCTTCATTTGGTGGTCTCCCATGAGGATGGAAATTCCATTCCTCCAATTTGTAAATGCTTGTCCTGCTACAAGCATTCAAGAGAGAAGAGACATGGTTAGAGGCTTTAGACAAATCATATTCCAACCGTTCCTTACCAATCACCAAAGAAAGTTTATGATTTTTAACATCAATAATAGCTCCTGTTGTAGCAAGGAATGGTCTTCCCAATATGATCAGGATTTTCGGGTCCTCTTCCATGTCTAACACAACAAAATAAGTGGGAATTATACTCCCACCTACTTCTACCGGCACATCTTCCACAATACCCATAGGGTACCTGCAGGAGTGGTCAGCAAGTTGTAGTGCCATGGTAGTAAGTTTAAAGTTTTTGAGACCTAACTTATTACAAATAGAATAAGGAATGAGGCTAACACTTACCCCCAAATCACAAAAAGATCCTATATTGCAAGGAATATAAAAGCTTCCAGGGTCCTTCAACTTTGCGGAAGTGTTCTTTCCCAAAAGAGCGCTACATTCCTCTGTAAGTGCAATGGTCTCAATATCTCCTTTCTTCCTCTTATTCGACATGATGTCCTTCAGGAATTTGGAAAACTTGGGCATTTAAAGGATTGCATCAATGAGTGGTACCTCCACACATATTTCTTTCACCTTCTCCAAGAATTTGCCAAACTCTTCATCTTTCTTTAACATAATCAATCTTTGAGGAAAAGGGGCTGCTATACTTTGATGGTTGAGTGGAAGAGTCTCTTCAACCTTAGTGGTACTCTCCTCATCAACTTGAATCTGATTTGGTGATGGAGGAGAGAGCTCTTCTTCATTGCGCATCCCTTTTGGAGCAGTCACTTGGGGATCTCCCAAGGTCCGTCCGCTCCTAAGCTCAATTCTATTGCAGTGCTCCATGGAATTAACATCAGGCTTTCCTGGTAATTGTCCCGGTGCTCTAGAAGATGAGGAAACTAGTTGGGCAATCTGACTTTCCAAAATCTTTTGATGTCTATCAGAATTGTCCATTCTCTGAGTAAGCTTCAAAATGCCGTGTCTCATTTCGTTCTGAGCTTGTTTCATTTCATTCTGACTGGACATAATTTCTTTAAACATCTTTTCAATTTTGGACATAGGAAAGCTTTGAGAAGATTGTTGCTGAAAATTTTGTTGCTCGGATTGAAAATTAGGCCTTGCCCCCATGGATGGTCCTTGATCTTGGTTATTTCTATAAGAGAAATTAGGATGACTCTTCCATCCAGGGTTGTAGGTATTTGAGTAGGGGTTGTTCTGCCTCTGATTGAAACCCATGATTGCATCACATTGTTCTAATTGATTTATTTATGCAGTTATAGCCCCCAATGGGCATGAGTCACTTGGATGTTCAGAACTTCCACATACTTCACAAGAAGCAACAATGGCATTGGCCATATTTGAGCTAGCTCCCATATTCTCAAATTTTTTTGTAAGAGCATCCAGTTTTGCAGCCAACAAGGTTACTGCATCAACATCGAATTTTCCTGATGCTTTTGTCATTGGGTTTATACAAGAATAGCCACCACTTCTTTCATTATCCCATTGATGGTGGTTTTGTGCTACGCTCTCGATTATCTCCTTGGCCTCATCTAAACTTTTGTTCATAAGTGCCCCTCCAGCAGCTGAATCAAGGGATACTTTTGTGTGATAGTTGATGTCGTTATAGAACGTGTGTAGCACTAACCATCTTTCCAAACCATGGTGTGGGCATTGTCTGATCATGTTATTGTATCTATCTCATGCTTCAAATAAAGATTCTGAGTCCTCTTGTTTGAAGCTTGCAATAAGATTCCTCGCATGAGCTGTTTTGCTAGGGGGATAGAATTTGTCAAGAAATTGTTGCTCGCATTGTTCCCATGTGGTGATGTTATTTGGAGCCAAAGAATTCAACCATTGCTTGGCTCTATCTCTCAAAGAAAACCCAAACAATAGTAGATGCACTGCCTCTGAAGGAACACCATTCATTTTCATTGTACCACATATTTCATAGAAGACCTTCAAGTGTTGATTTGGGTCTTCATGCGGTCCTCCACCAAATTAATTTTGCTGCACCATAGATATGATTGCAGGTTTGATCTCAAAATTATTTGCCTCAACTGAAGGCCTTGAAATACTAGATCGAAAACCCCTAGCATATGGTGCTACATAATCCTTTAGCGGTCTATTCGCCATAATAGAATGTTCTTGTTCTTCTTGTTGTCTTTGCAGAATTTTTCTTCTATGAAATGTTCTATCTATCTCAGGGTCTAGAGGAAGAAGTTCTCCTGCAAAGTTAGATCTTCGCATACACAAGAACAAGATGACAAGATATGTTTGCAAAAGAAAGAGACAGAGAAAGAGTAAATCAAAAGAAAAGAAAAGTTAGAATAAAAAATACAGAGTTAGAATCACAACAGAAAGAAATTGACAAGAATGTTATACAAGAAATGAAAAACTTATAAAAACAGAATTCTAACAATTAGTTACAACTATGCAAATGAAAAGAAAGAAAGAAAAGTTATGTTTAGTCTAACTCAATTGATAATTCCTAATGTTATAGCGCAGTCCCCGGCAATGGCGCCAAAAACTTGTTCGCTCTCTACAAGTGTACGCAAATGTCGCAAGTAATATAAAAGATTATCGTATCCACAGGGACTGGAATAAGCACTAGAAATGTTTCAACGCGAGTTAGCTAAATAACTAATCAATTGGTTTCCAAAAGCTAAATGTAACTAATGAAAAGTAAACATAGAAATGAAAGATCAACAAACAAGATTATGGGCTATGATAAAGGAATGTTCTAGGAGTTTTAGTTTCTTTATAAGATTTCTCAAGATAAATGATCTACCAAATCCTATTTCTCAATTGTCCCACATTTATAGAAGGTTGTCGGTTCTCTCTTGCAATAGACAACCGGCCTAGGACTAAAATCTATACCTAAATGTGATCGATTAGATATGAACTTATGTTGTCCTTACACGGGTATGTTCCTGTCACGAAGATCCCTCGGAAAATCAACACAAAGATCATACTTCTCAACGCATAAGATATAAAGATTAATCCCTAAATCTATCCTACCCTCTTGAATCATCCTATTTTCCCTTAAATCTTATCCCTCAAACATCCTTACACGGGCTTGCACCCTTCGCGTGCTTCCCTCGGAAAATCGAGTGGGAGATAATCTCTACAAGATCCATAGGACATTCAAACAATCAATCTAAAATGAGAATTAGGTTCATATCACAACAATACATTCAAGATTGAATTGATACAAACAAGACAATATCATAGAAACAAGAAAATGGCAAATCCACAAGAGTTTACATCAATTCATCATACAAATACTCCCTCATCCTAAAACAAAGAGATTTACTTCATAAATCGAAGAGAGAAATCCGAAAATACAAAGATTACAAGCATTTCTTGATCCCCAATCCAAGAAGAGGAGAGAAAGAAAACTTATCTAAGATGAAGCTTGGTCTTCGGATCCAATCCACGCTCCCGAAGTTGATTCCGTTGAAGATCTGCCTTTAGATCGCTCAGAAATCCTCCTAAGATAGGAAGGAAAACCCCAAATCTCGCTCTCTCCTAAGAGGGAGAAGATCCCCTTTCAAATCTTGAAGAAGGGTTTAAATAGAGGTGCAGTTTGGGCGCCACACGGCCCCATGGCACGGTCGTGTGAGGTTCACACGGCCCTGCCCAGTCTCCTCTCTGCTAGCCTTGCACGGTCGTGTGTGAGACACGGTCGTGGCAAACATCCGCCAATTACCCCTTACATGGCTGTGTAGATCTACACGGCCTGAACTGTCTTAGCCTTTGGGAATTTGGCACGGTCGTGTGATGCACACGGCCTGCTTCCTTCCCTGCCACTGAGAACCTCACACGGTCGTGTGAGACACATGGGCGAGGCTTCTCCTGTCTCTGGAAAACTCACATGGTCGTGTGATGCACACGGCCTAGGCTTCTTCTCATGTCTGGGTTCTTCAGATCCTTGCACGACCGTGTGAGGTTCACACGGCCATGAGCACTTCGTTTCCTGTTGCAGCTTGCTGGCCCGTGATCTCCACATGGCCTGGGCAACCCCCCAGAGCAGGGCAGTGTGTGGTTTAGGTAGGGCACCTTCTTCTCTTGCTTTGCTCACAGATTTGGCTTCGAACACGAAATCTTCACCAATTTTGACTCCTGTGTACAAAAAATACACAAAAGTAGATCTTCGAACAAAGAGAGTAAATATGCTAAAAAGGAAAGTTGAAAGTACGAAAATGCATAGATCAAGCATGCTCAAAGTATGTGAATGTGTGTCAAAACATGCCAATAATTGTATACAATCTACGCACATCACTGCCCCTCTGAGTTCAGTTTGAAATCGCTGGTCTTCAAGGCCGCCTACAGCTTCTTTATCTTTTCATAAGACGTCTAAGACAGATTGCTCGCAGATTGAGCGGACTCCCCTACCGTGTGAAGATAAGATTCCAGAGGATCTGTTGGGACTTTCGAGCCGCAAAAACTGCTTTTTGTTTTGCGGAAACCCCGAAGTCCCATGCCACCGGATCCGTGCGAAGATTAAAAATATAATTTTGTGTACAAGTTCCTCTAATCCTAGATCTACTCTAGATCTACTTGAAAGAGAGGCATACCTTTGATGCGAAGCCCTTCACAAATCCCACTCGTCCAAATGTTGTCGGATCTCGAGTGTGTTCAAATGTACACACCTCTAGTAGTATCCAAATGAAAAAGAAGTGATTCTCAAACCACTCTAGATGGAGAAGAGAGCACCACAAGTGTGTTAGCACTACCAAGGGCTCTCGGATGGGATTGGAAGAAGAAAGGAGAGAAAAAGAAGAAGAGGATTCTCATACACTTCTCTAAACTCTCTATGTGACTTTCACTTACCCTTTCTTCTTGGATTAAACTCACTCACCTTCACCCTTCTTGCTTGGAACTCTCGTCCAAGAGGAGAATGAGAACAAGAAGGAGCTAAGGAGGAAGAATACCACACCACACCAAATCAATGCCAATGAATCTCATATTCATTTGGTCGACCACACATGGAATGTCAATAAATTACATTCAATGTTAATGAATCTTGCATTCATATGGCCGGCCACACATGGAATGCCAATAAATTACATTCAATATCAATGAATCTTGCATTCATATAGCCGGCCACACATGGACATTCCATGCCTCTTGCTCTCCCTTGATGATGTGGAGATGATGTGGTAAGAATGTATTTGTTGGCCATGTCATGTAGGATGAGTCATCCTTCATGAAGTGGCATTTAGTCAAGTCAAACTTGATGTTTCAACTTCCCATTTGGTCAAGTCAAACTTGACCACACATCTTCCTTGTTGAGTTAAATCTAATCTTTGATTCAAGTCAATTTTAATTTAATGAATCACAATTTATTAATATAAATTGACTCAATGAATCAACTCTAAATTAGACTTATTCAATAATTGAATCCAATTGAGTTTAACCCAATAAGTCTAATTCGGATTACTCTTAATCTAATTTTGGTTCATATGAACCTAATCCAATTGGTTCATCATATGAACCTAATCTCCATTCACTTGTTCTTTGTGTGTGACCCAATAGGTTCTTGTAACTTTGGCAATGTTTCTAAATCTTATTTAGAAACATAAACAATGAGCGGCATCTAGCAATACATCATTGCTACCCAAGTTACAAGAATGTTGAGATCCAACATCACATTTATGACTACTAATTGTGACTCTTCACAATATATGGCAATGTCCTTCTATCCTTGACATCTAGATTGATCAATCATTTGATGATTGGCACTAGTGCTAGTGGGAGATTGTTACTTAGAGCCCTAGAGCCAATCATTTGATGATTGTTGTATGGACTCGTTGTATCATATTCTTGTATATAAATAAAGGCATTTATTTTTGGTTATTATACTTACTCGTATTGGTGCCAAATAACTAAGTATAATAGCATCCTTGAGTAGAAAGTTCTTACCTATATCAATCGATTGGTTGAATCGATAGTGAGATGATATAGGGAACACTACTCTTAATCTGTAACGCCCCGCCCCTCCTGCTAAGGCCACGGGGGTTACTTTACCATACTTACTTACTAATTACAGCGGAAGTCTTATTCGTAAAATTTTAAAACTTTTCTTTAGCCTTTAAATCACCATGACAAATCATCTAACATATAAACCACACAGCATACTTAACATATTTTTGAGACATGATACTCAAACACATAATAAAATGTCATGGAGTTATGAAGTAGTGACATAAAGCTAGGCAAAATTCTTATTTTTTTATGAAAGCAGGTCTTTTCTTTTTCGTTAGCCAAATCACTGTCACACACATCCTTCTAGCCCCTCCTGTTGCTCCCCTAGTTCATCCATCCCTTGCCCTTATCTGTAGTACAAGAAAGTAAGCTGTGAGCATTCATGGCTCAGTAAGTTCCTTTCCCACTCACAAAAACCGTATAGCATATTACGAACACAAGTCATATCATATGGAGATAATTTCATCATATCCTGTAGCATATCATGGCATGATCACAACATAAACATAAGATATCATGGTATCACACAACATAAACATCATACATGTCATAAGCATCATCATAAATATCATGGCATCATCATGACATAAACATAAGGTATCATGGCATCACCTAAGGTATATGCAAGGCGAACTCCTAAACATGCATCATGAAAACATATGCAACATGTCTTTTAAAACTTATAACATACATACTTAAACATAATCTCAACATGATTAGGGCCCCGGCTTGTACCACATACATAAATGCGCGCGTCCTATGTAGGTCCAAGGTAGCAAGTCTTGAACCCTACCAGACATACATACTAGGCCCGTTTCTTAGTCCATCGACCTAGGGGCACTTAGGAGTCCATCCCTAACGAGGCCCGTTTCTTAGTCCATCGACCCCGGGGCGCTTATGGAGCCCACCCTTGGTACAAGCCTTAAAAGTAAAGTAGCATGTCATAATAATATAATTCTTAGCATAACTTTCATGTCATATTCATATCATGAAGAGTGCTCTTGATCCCACTTGTAGGGAGGCATCTCTTAGGCATACTTAAAGCATGTGAAATTGAGCACATAGCATATCATGAATTTGGGCACACAGCATATCATGATCACATGCATAATTAAGCACACAGCACATCATGAATTTGAGCACACAGCATATCATGATCATAAGCATATTTAAGCACACAGCATATCATGATCATAAGCATAATTAAGCACACAGCACATCATAAATTTGAGCACACAGCATATCATGAATTTGAGCACACAACATATCATGGTCATAAGCATAATTAAGCACACAACACATCGTAAATTTGAGCACACAGCATATCATGAATTTAGGCATATAGCACATTGTTACTCATAAGTCCTAATCACATAAATGAGTATAGCTACATAGCATATTCTTATCATGTCATAAAGCATTGCATGTGAGGCACATAAAAGATCATAATTAGGTTTCTACCCTAATATCATGTGATGGCCGAAACATGCTAATTTGTGACCTAGTTTAGTAAGCAACATGAAAGCATATGAACCCCAAGCCTTTATCATATCTTACATCATAAGGAATACTTTGAACATGTTTGGTTTGGGTTCTTAGATTCCTAGGTCTCTACTTTCATCATAGCCGAAACTTGTAGGACTTGATGCTAGGGTTCAAGTGTCCTAAAAGCATGAGAACCTTAAACAACTTTCATAGCAAACATTTCAAGGAATAACATGAGCATAGTTGAGTTAGGTTCTAGGGTTCCTAGGCCCTTAAACATGATGTGGCCGAATGGTATAGGTCTTAAAACCAAGGTTCAAGTGTCCTAAAAGCATGAGAACCTTAAACATATTTCATAGCAAACATTTTAAGGACTAACATGAGCATAGTTGAGTTAGGTTCTAGATTTCCTAGGCCCTTAAACATGATATGGCCGAATGGTGTAGGACTCAAAACCAAAGTTCAAGTGTCCTAAAAAGCATGAGAACCTACACAATTTCATGGTATCATTTATAAGGAAATAATATAAGCAATTTGGTTCAAGTTCTAATCATCCTAGGTCTTGGAACCTTAAGTGGCCGAAGGTTATAGACATGTAATCATCATTCTATGCAACAAATAAGCATAAAAGCAACAAGTTAACTTCATATCATTTCATCAAGAAGGTCATGAGCATCTTAGACTTGTTATAAATTTTCCCTAGGCTTCACATCTTAATATGGCCGAATCTTCTTGCATATGAAATAGGGTTTATATTTTCATACAATCATGGCACATCATAATTACCCTATCTTAGAGAAACATAGCATGCTTAGTTTTAGATTCAAAGCTCTCCTAGGCTTTTAGTTTTATCATGGCCGAATACCCATGTGAATGAAAATTAAGTTAAATCAACATACAATTGGGAACAAATATGTTAACCACACTATTATCATAGAGCACATATTATGAGTACAAGAGATCATGCTTAATTTAGTTTTGAAGTTCTTCTAGTTCTTTTGTTCATGCTTGGCCGAAATATTAAGTTCATGAACCTATAACCCTTTTAGCGTAAAAACATAAGGATAAACTCCTACCATAATATACATGTCACAAGAAGTATATTGAGCACATCTAGTTAGGTCTTTAAACTTAGATTCTTTCTTTTGATCTTGGTTAAAAACCATGGATTTGTTGGGGATCGGACGGCCGGCTTGAAGGGGGGTTGGATAGACGGCGCCCCCAAATACTCGCTTTCTACACTATTGTTAGTATGCGCAGCGGAAATCTAATACTAACTACAAATATGAATACAAAGAAAGCTTAAGACAAGAATAAGAAAGAAATGCAAACCAAGCTACACGATCGTTTAACATGGTTCGGAGATTAGGGCTCCTACTCCACGGCTGTCCGTAAGGTGGACGATCCCGATCCTTCGGTGGATTACTCCCCGGCAAACTCTGGCTAGCTCACGTAGCTCCTTGTGGGTGGAGAAACCTCACCACAACCCTCACAAGAACTCTTTTGACGCTAGGGCACAAGTAGACTACTAATATAGATTAACCACCTCTATTTCGTCAACTCAAACCAAGCTCCCAAGCTTTGGTTTTATAGGCCACGGGTTGGAAAACCCCGCCTACCAGTCGACTGCTAAAACATGCAGTTGACTGCCCTCTGTGGAAATTCGACCGTTACATCCCAACTGCTCGATTCCACACATTCTGTTCGCTGCCAGTCGACTGCCCCAGTCGACTGCACCAGTCGACTGCTAAAACATGCAGTCGACTGCTACAGTACTGCTACAGTAGCGCTACAGCACTGCTACAGTAAAACCCTAAAAAACTAGGATTTTACTCCGAGTACAATCTCTCGTGCACTCGTACCCTCACCCTTATGACTCACTTGATGCTTCCTTTTCAGCTTTGACCCTTTACCTTCAAGCCTACTTCCTTTGGCTCTCGTCCCTCGGATGCATTCAAGCCCGCGGCTCGTCCCCAATGTCATCCTTCGCGTATGCCTCGAAGTCGCTTCCCTCGGCCCTTGTCCTCGCTGCCTTGTCCATGGTCCCTCAGATGCTCCATCCTTCACCAGATCCGAAGTCATCAACCTGAGTCACATGTGTATCCTACAAACCTGCACAACTCAAATACACATATCAAATACAAGGGTGAACCTAACTTAAACCCTTTTCCCAAACACCAAAACACATGGTCGCACGGACCATTGGGATTGCTCCAACAATCTCCCCCTTTTTGGTGTTTGGCAATACGTTTAAGTTAGGGAAAACAAATAGCAAATAAACATGCTAATACATACAATGGACTTACGATGCCAAGGCTACACACTTGGACTTACTCCGCCGAATGGTCTTACGATGCCAAGGCTACACACTTGGACTTACAACGCCGAATGGACTTACGTTGCCAAGGCTACACACTTGGACTTACAACGCCGAATGGACTTACGTTGCCAAGGTTACACACTTGGACTTACAACGCCGAATGGTCTTACGATGCCAAGGCTACACACTTGGACTTACAACGCCGAATGGACTTACGTTGCCAAGGTTACACACTTGGCAACCGCCGTAACAATGCATCATGCATTTGAACCTATCCCAAGGCTCTCCCTACACCTACGCTCCCCATGAGCTAGGATTTTTACAACAGGCTTTTTAATAACTTATCCCAAGGCTCCCCCTACGCAAAGGCACTTTCAGGTTTTCCCAACTAAACCTTACTTCTCCCCCTTTGCCTAACATCCAAAAGGTCCTCCAACAATATCCCAATTGTTGAAAACTTGTCATTCCAATTGACCCTAAACTCGTGTGTTTATCCCCCATGGATTTCATACACTTGTATGAGTTGACTTGGTCAAAATTCAGTGCTGAAGACAATTTCAGACTGGTATCAGTCGACTGCAAGAAGTACCAGTCGACTGGTCGCTACTGGCTGAGCGAACAGAATGCTTCTGTTTCCAGCCAGTCGACTGCATGTTTTAGCAGTCGACTGGTGCAGTCGACTGGCACAGTTTTTCAGCCTTTTTCAGTATTTCTGACCCAATTTCAGAAATACACCAATAATTCCACAGACCTTCAAAAATCCCCAAATTTTGTGGAGAGGTCTGTTTTACCCATGTCTACTTGGGAAAAATACATTCAAAAATGTATCTATCACCAATCCTAAGATTGACACAAAACTCAAAACTAGCTAAAAAGTTCAATTGAACATTGACCTAAAGTCCTAGTTTTGGCTTCCTCTTGATGTATTTGTCCATATTTACCCACAATGCATCCCTAGCATTGGTTTATATGGCATTTATACATCCAAAACCAATTTTCATGCTATATGACCCCAATTGTCATATTTCTTGCATGAAACATAAACTAATTGTGCCAAAACCCTAGGTTTGAGACTCAAATCCGTCTCCAAACCACTTGGCACATTCCATGGCTTGTCTAGACTCCCAAGTAAAACCCCCTTGAGATCCATTGGCCATGGGTCCCAAATTGACTCTTTGAGCTCCCCCTAGAGCTCTTAACCTTAGTCACCTCCCTAGGTGACTCATCCACAATGGCTAGGCCACATCGGTCCACCCCCGGTGAAACTTGGCCTACAAATCTAACTTTCTTATCCTTGGACACTTTGTCCTTGGTTAATTTCTCCTTACCATTAAATGGTTTTCTCTTGCCATTTATTGGCTTCTCCTTGCTATAGTCATATGCAACCCTAGCATAAGACTTTCCTTTAGCTTTGGAGGACTCTCTCTTGCCATGATCATTTGCCACCCTAGCACATGGTCTCCTTTTGACCTTGGAGGGACTAGATTGGTATCTCAAACCCGATCTATCATTATTGGGTCTTTGACTACCCAACACCATATTTAATCCTTTAGATCCAATAGTGAATCTCTTAAGGAATTTCTCCAAATTATCAAGCTTTAACTTCAAAGCTTGATTCTCCCTCTCTAGGTTCCTAACCCTAGAGTCAACATGTCCACCATGGACATTCCTAGACCTACCCTTTCTAGGCATGTGTCTCCCCTTCTTGGGATTAATGCCTTGGGTCTCCTTAGGTCTATCATTTCTAAATTTATCATGCATAGATTTCCTAGGGTTATGATCCACATTTACCCTACTCCTATCATGATATCTAAATCCAAAATTTTTCATTGCTACATAATGATAATCATTATTTCTCCTAGCATGCATGGGAAGATAAGAATTTGAATTTGAATTACACTTCAAATTAGGGTATACCTCCCTTACCCTTGAAGTTCCCCCTTGACTTGAGCTCCTCTTCTTCTTCTCCCACTTCTTTAGATGCTCCAACTTCTTGAACTCTCCCTTCCTTGAGCATCTTGTGTGGTAGTGTCCAAGTTCTCCACACGTGAAGCATCTAATGTGCTTCTTCTCCTTCTTCTTCCTACAACTCAAATTAAATTCTAAAGGAATTGAATTGAGTTTAGGAGATACCTTCTTCTTACTCATTGGACACCTACTCTTGTAGTGTCCCTTCTCATTACATCCGAAGCAAATTATGTTGTTCTTTGACTTCACTTCGATGGAGGTGCTTGCTATGTTTACTTCCAAGACTTCATCTTCTTCACTTGTCTTGGAATCTTCTTCAATTCTTGAGGATGTAGATGATACCTCATCTTCCTTCTCCTCCTCGGATATTGAGCGTGACTCAACTTTCGTTTGCTCCACCTCCTCTTCTTGAGCTACTAAACCCAACTCCTTGGGCTCCACATCCGATTGGTCCTTCTTCTCCTCTTGGACCACTTCATCACTTTCTTCGGATTTTTCTTCTTCTTGTGTAGGCAAAAATTCCTCCCATGAAAATTTCTTCACTTTACTCCACAATTCATGGGCGTTCTCATATTTACCTACACCACTTATCACATTAGGAGGCAATAAATCAATTAAAATTGCTATTACCTTTGAGTTTGCCTCCGATCGTGAGGTTTGCTCCTCCGTCCAATGTCGTGTTCGGAGCTTCTTCCCTTTCTTGTCTTTAGGGACTTCAAATGGCTCTTCCACCACCATCATTGTGTCCCAATCCGTCTCGAAGAAGTTCTTTATCTTCACCATCCAAAAGGTGATATCCCATAAGCTTCCTCCTTCGAACTTTGGCGGATCTATCAAGCCGGTCATCTTGTGCTTCCTTGGCGGTTAGTCCAACGGAGAGCGTCCTCGCTCTGATACCACTTGTTGGGGATCGGACGGCCGGCTTGAAGGGGGGTTGGATAGACGGCGCCCCCAAATACTCGCTTTCTACACTATTGTTAGTATGCGCAGCGGAAATCTAATACTAACTACAAATATGAATACAAAGAAAGCTTAAGACAAGAATAAGAAAGAAATGCAAACCAAGCTACACGATCGTTTAACGTGGTTCGGAGATTAGGGCTCCTACTCCACGGCTGTCCGTAAGGTGGACGATCCCGATCCTTCGGTGGATTACTCCCCGGCAAACTCCGGCTAGCTCACGTAGCTCCTTGTGGGTGGAGAAACCTCACCACAACCCTCACAAGAACTCTTTTGACGCTAGGGCACAAGTAGACTACTAATAGAGATTAACCACCTCTATTTCGTCAACTCAAACCAAGCTCCCAAGCTTTGGTTTTATAGGCCACGGGTTGGAAAACCCCGCCTACCAGTCGACTGCCCTCTGTGGAAATTCGACCGTTACATCCCAACGGCTCGATTCCACACATTATGTTCGCTGCCAGTCGACTGCTAAAACATGCAGTCGACTGCTACAGTACTGCTACAGTAGCACTACAGTACTGCTACAGTAGCGCTACAGCACTGCTACAGTAAAACCCTAAAAAACTAGGATTTTACTCCGAGTACAATCTCTCGTGCACTCGTACCCTCACCCTTATGACTCACTTGATGCTTCCTTTTCAGCTTTGACCCTTTACCTTCAAGCCTACTTCCTTTGGCTCTCGTCCCTCGGATGCATTCAAGCCCGCGGCTCATCCCCAATGTCATCCTTCGCGTATGCCTCGAAGTCGCTTCCCTCGGCCCTTGTCCTCGCTGCCTTGTCCATGGTCCCTCAGATGCTCCATCCTTCACCAGACCCGAAGCCATCAACCTGAGTCACATGTGTATCCTACAAACCTGCACAACTCAAATACACATATCAAATACAAGGGTGAACCTAACTTAAACCCTTTTCCCAAACACCAAAACACATGGTCGCACGGACCATTGGGATTGCTCCAACAGGATTTTCATGAAACAATACCTAGGTTGTTAAGCAAATCTATTTACATGAAAAATCCCTATAAGCTATTGTACCACAGGTGAGGGGAACTTACATCCTTTCGCTTGTGGTTTCTCTTAGAGAAAAATGTTCTAGTTGCTTAAGAAAGGAAGAAGCTTCTTCTTCTTGTGCCTCCTTTGGTTTCCTTTGCTTGGAAGGGCTAGAACTTGAAGATTTCTTCTCGAAAATTAGCTTTCTTGGAGAAGAACTTAACTTAGTGTTCGGATCAAGGAGAGGGAAGACCCCTTGGTCTCGGTGGAGAAGAGAGAAGGGAGAAGGAGGAGGAAGAAGGAGAAAAAATGAGAGATTTCTTTTCTCATTTTCTATTTATTCATCATGAGGGGAATTTATGCCTTCATTAATCCTTCCCTTAATTCATCCATCACTCCTCTCTTGATTCCCACGAAAATGAGGAGAGGGAAGGGTGAGGAAGGCAACTTGCCTTCTTCTTGTTCCTTCTCTTAACCAAGAGGAAGAGGAGGTAAGTCACTTGGTATTCTCTTGCTCTTTTGCTTAATTTTCTTTTATTTTTCTTCTCACCTTTAACTAAGATTCCATTCTTTCCTATCCATATGTAAATCATTATCCTAGTGGTTGTCATGCATCAATTTATCTTCATTATTTGTGGGAGGTCCAAGGTTCAAACCTTGACCTCTTCTTTTTTTTTTTATTTCTATTATTTATTTCTTTGATGCCTCTTACTTTCATGCTCTAAAGATATTAATGCTCATATACTTATCTTAAAATTTCGTGGGTGTTACATAATCATTCCTAGTCGAGTATTAACATTCAGGGATAATGTTAATATGACGAGACTAGCATGTAGGTTAATTCGATGACTTGATCTCACAAGTCATGTAGATATAGAGATATCAAGTTAACACATGGGTATGCATTGAAGAATGTATACTGAATGACCCACCATGAGAAAGTATCATGGATCGTTATATAAGTGTCATATACTTTCTCATGTGGCTATTAGTATGACTACTAGTCCTTGGACCTGAAGTCACCATGGTTCCCTACATAAGGAATTACGTACTTTGGCTTCGTCAAACGTCACCCGTAACTGGGTGGACTATAAAGCGATTACTGGGTATGTAACAAATTATGCGGAGGGATGTGAGTGATGTAGATAGGATCTATCCCACCTATATGACGGGAGTGACATCGATATTCTTGATAGAGTGAGACCACGAAGTGCATGGTCATGCCCAAATGAGTCAATATGAGATATTGAGCTCATTTGATTGAGTGAGTCTACTTGGAGTTCAAGATTTAGATTAATTAGAGGATGACACAGTCTATGCCTCAAGTTGATCAATCTAGATGTCTAAGATAGAAGAACGATGTCATATATTGTGAGGAGTCACAATTAGTAGTCATAAGGTGATGTTGGATCTCAACATTCTTATAACTTGGGTAGTAATGATGTGTTGCTAGATACCGCTCATTACTTATGCTTCTAAATAAGTTTAGGAGCATTGTCAACGTTATAAGAATCTATAGGGTCACACACAAAGGGCAATTAGATGGAGATTAGGTTCATATGATGAACCAAGAGGATTAGGTTCATGTGATGAACCAAATTGAATTAAGAGTAATCCAAATTAGGCTAATTGAGTTGGACTCAATTTGGTTCATGTATTAGATGAGTCTAATTTGGACTTAGACTCATTGAATTAATTTAATTCAATGAATAGAGATTTATTAAATTAAAATTAACTTGAACCAATGGTTAGATTAGATCAACCAAGGGAGAGAGGTGGTCAAGTTTGACTTGACTTGAGAGGAAGATGAAGAGTCAAGTTTGACTTGACCATTTGCCACCTCATTGGTGAGTTGGCATTAAGTGGATAATGATGATGTGCCACATCATCAAGGCTAGCACATGTGTGTGCCACCTCATGAGGGAGATCAAGAGTTGTGACTCTTGAAATACCATGGAGTATATAAACTTTTTCTTGAAAGTGGCCGGCCACTTGTGATTATTGTGGGAGTTTCATTTGTGTTGTGAAACCTCCTTCTTCTTCCTCAAGCTCTCAACTTCTCTCCCTCTCCTCCTTTGGTCGAACCTTACAAAGGTGCTAGCACACCTTTGTGTTAGGTTTCTCCATCTCTTGCTTGTGTGGATACACATAGAGGAGTATCTACTTTGATACTCTCGAGATCCGGCGAACCTTGGACGAGCGGGATTAAGCGAAGGACTTCGCATCAAGGGTAAACCTCTTTTCTTTATAGATCTAGTGTAGATCTAGGTTAGAAAACTCATACTTGAAGTTTTACGAAATTTTAATCTTCGCACGGATCCGTGGCATGGGAATTTCGGGGTTTCCGCAACGCAAAAAGCGATTTTTGCGGCCCGAAAAATCCAACAGTGGTATCAGAGCCACGTGCGAAGCGCGTACGAGTTTTGCTTTTTATTTTTATGAAAATTACAGATCTGTGAATTTCTGTAAGTTTTATGATTTTTATAGTTTTATGGGTATTTTTCTCGTAGAAGCGAAGCACAAGTGTTTAGACACTTGTAGGCTTCGACTACCGAAAAAATATTTCCAAAACGGCAAGGTTTCGCCCCAAATCGTTTTGGGACAGCGGACTAAGACACTGTAGGATCGCTTAGGAACACTCACGATGGTTATATCGCGGGTAGGGGTGCTGCCCCTGACCCCGCAAGGGGCTTCGTTTCGCGATTGCGCCCGAAAATCGCTAAACGGGACTGTCGAGAATTTTTTCTCATAAAAATTATAAAAATTGTAGAAAAAATTATAGAAATTTATAGAAATTACATAATTTAGAATTATGTATTATTTTGTTATGGTCATGGCCCAAAATACCCAATTTGATTGGAAAAATTGTGTTGTAATTCATAATACGGCCTGCGTGCCGTCATGTGTTTGTGCGTGTTGTACTTGATTCGCGACCTGCGCATCATGCCTTCCTCTATTTTATATTCCTGTTGTAAAATAGTTTTTAGACTCGAATGTAACTCGAGTTTCAAAATTGTAATGTACAAAATTGGAGCGGTGGAAGGTCCACTCGAGACGGAGTTACGAGGAGGGCCGAGCAACACAAGGTGGTCAAAGGAAGGAGCTTGAGAAGCTGTTGACCTTAGGTTGACCATCCAATCTTCTCATTGGCTTGAGAAGATCATA
Organism: Zingiber officinale; assembly: GCF_018446385.1. Lineage (NCBI taxonomy): Eukaryota > Viridiplantae > Streptophyta > Magnoliopsida > Zingiberales > Zingiberaceae > Zingiber > Zingiber officinale. The sequence continues at coordinate 59,913,745 of NC_055987.1, read as the reverse complement.
GTAGGGCCATGACTAATCACAAAATATTTAATTAATTGCTTGTGTGTGTATATGTGATGCATGCTAGAATAGTAATTAATTAGCGCCTTAACGATTAGATTAGATCTAAATCGCGTACATGATGCGCCCTAACGATTAGATTAGATCTAAATCGTGTATATGATACACCTCGTCGATTAGATTAGATCTCAATCGCGTCAACTCGTAATGCCTACCATGTCGTAATACCTATCACTACCTCGATCACATGTTGTTGTTGAATCTGTCAAAGCATAGCAACACATATTATCTTAGTAGGGTACGGAGGGACAATTTTAGTCCCTCCTATCAACGCATAGATGAGTACAACTCAATTAGATTGAGTAACTAGTTAACTCAATTAGATCGAGTTTAACTATAAGCATTTTCCAATGGTTGGTAGATAGGTCAAAATCACGTTTATATTAACTCTTAGGCGTATTAGCCAAAGCTAACTCGAGTTTTAATATAAATGCGGATCTTGATCCTATAAACAAGAGTTGCATAGAGATGTAATTGGTAATTAGTTACCTACCGATCATACTAAGTCTTGAGCAATTTAGCCAAAGCTAACTCAGGGCATAGTTGTCCCACAAGAATTATAGCTAGTTGGTTGGAATCGAGTAAGTGTGGTTTGACCACATCCATGACTTGATTCTACAAAAGTTCTATAATTCAGTAGGAGCATCGTTTAATTAAAGGCCTAATTAAATGATTACTAGAATATGATGTTTATTTATTTTCTGCAATTTCTGTTATAGATTGTCATGACGTCAAATACGAACTCTTTCTCCCTGCGTTCTATCCTTAAGAAGGACAAGCTCGACGGAGCTAATTTCCTGGACTGGTACAGGAATCTGAGAATTGTTCTCACACAAGAATGTAAACTGTACGTTCTGGAGCAGCCCATTCCGGAGGCACTTCCTACCACTGCCATGCAAGCTGACCGAGATGCTTACAAGAAGCATCAAGATGACACATTAGATGTGTCATGTCTCATGCTCGCAACCATGAACTCTGAGCTTCAGAAGCAACACGAGTTGATGGGTGCTTACGATATGGTTGAACATCTTCGTCAACTGTATCAAGGACAAGCAGGGCACTGGAAGAGGAACTGCACAGGATACCTGGAAGATCTTAAGAAGAAGAAAAATAAGATTTCTACTTCAGGTATACATGTTATAGAAGTCAACCTCTCTATTTCTTCATCATGGGTATTAGATACCGGATGTGCTTCTCACATTTATACTAATGTACAAGCGCTAAAAAATAGCAGAGCATTAACGAAGGGCGAGATAGACCTACGAGTAGGCAATAGAGCACGGGTTGCTGTTGTTGCTGTAGGAACTTATTCTCTATCTCTGCTCTCAGGGCTTGTACTAGAATTGGATGATTGTTGTTATGTGTCTGCTTTGACTAAGAACATTATATCAGTTTCTTGTTTGGACAAGAAAGGTTTTTCATTTATAATAAAGAACAAATGTTGTTCAGTTTATTTAAATGATATGTTCTATTGTAGTGCACCTCTAATGAACGGACTCTGTATTCTAGACCTTGAGAACCCTATCTATAACATAAGTACCAAGAGGATCAAGTCAGATGACATAAACCAAACCTATCTCTGGCAATGTCGCTTAGGTTATATAAATGACAAACGTTTATCCCAGCTCCATAAAGATGGTTTGCTGGACTCATTTGATTTTAAATCATATGAGACATGCGAGTCATGCCTTCTAGGCAAGATGACCAAGACTCCCTTTAGTGGACACAGTGAGAGAGCGACTGACTTGTTAGGTCTTATACATAGTGATGTATGTGGCCCTTTCAATGTCACTGCTAGAGGTGGTTATAGGTACTTCATTACATTTACTGATGACTTTAGTAGATATGGTTATGTGTACTTGATGACACATAAATCTGAATCCTTTGAAAAGTTCAAAGAATTCAAGAATGAAGTACAAAACCAGCTTGGCAAGAGTATTAAGATACTTCGATCAGATCGAGGTGGGGAATACCTTAGCCATGAGTTTCGTGACTATCTAGCTGAGTGTGGGATTCTATCCCAACTCACTCCTCCTGGAACGCCACAGTGGAATGGTGTATCTGAAAGGAGGAATCGTACTCTATTGGATATGGTATGATCTATGATGAGTCACACAGATCTTCCTATGTATCTTTGGGGCTATGCTCTAGACACAGCAGCCTTCATTCTCAACCGAGTTCCATCCAAAGCTGTAATAAAGACACCATATAGGATATGGACTGAGAGAGATGCACAGGTGTCTTTTATGAGGATTTGGGGTTGTGAGGCTTACGTTAGACGTCAAGTCTCAGACAAATTGGGACCCAAATCCGACAAGTGCCATTTCATTCGATATCCCAAGGAAACGAAGGGATATTACTTCTATATTCCCAGTCAACACAAGATAGTTGTGGCTAAGACTGGGGTATTTCTAGAAAGGGATTTTGTTTCTAGAAAGACTAGTGGGAGTACGTTCGATCTTGAAGAAGTTCAAGATGTGAACCATAGCACTGAAGCCTCGATGAAAGGTGAATTGGAACCACAAAGTGTTGTGGATGATGTTGTTCCATAAGGAGTTGAGGAACAACAACCAGTTCAAGTAAACCTACCTCTTTGCAGATCTGATAGGGTACGTCGTCAGCCTGAGAGATACTCATTTCTCTTGTCTGACCATGATGACGTTGTACTAATTGAGGATGAGCCTACCTCCTATCAGGAAGTTGTGATGAGACTAAATTCCGATAAATGGCTAGAGGGCATGAGATCCGAGATGGAATTCATGTACACTAACCAAGTATGGACTTTGGTTGATCCACCTGAAGGGGTCAAACCCATTGGGTGTAAGTGGGTCTTTAAGAGAAAGACTGACATGGATGGACTTATTTATAAGGGTCGCTTGGTAGCTAAAGGTTTCAAGCAAATTCATGGTATTGACTATGATGAAACCTTTTCTCCAGTAGCGATGTTTAAATCCATTCGGATCATGCTTGCTATTGCAGCGTACCACGATTATGAGATCTGGCAGATGGATGTCAAAACTGCGTTTCTGAATGGAAACCTGCTCGAGGAAGTGTACATGACACAACCTGAGGGTTTTGTAGATCCACAGCATACTGGCAGAGTATGCAAGCTGCATAGGTCCATTTATGGACTAAAGCAAGCTTCTCGGAGCTGGAATCTTCGATTCGATGAAGCAATCAAACAGTTTGATTTCATCAAGAATGAAGATGAACTTTGTGTCTACAAGAAGGTTGTAGGGAACAGAGTTGTCTTCCTTATATTGTATGTGGATGACATACTACTCATTGGGAAAGACATCCCTTTGCTGCAGTCTGTCAAGACTTGGCTAGGGACTTGTTTCTCAATGAAGGACTTAGGTGAAGCATCCCGCATTCTTGGCATACAGATCTATAGAGATAGATCTATGAGATTGCTTGGACTAAGTCAGAGTACATACATTGACAAGGTACTCCTACGGTTTGCCATACAGAACTCCAAGAAGGGATTTCTACCGATGTCATATGGTGTGAGTCTTTCGAAGACTCAAGGTCCCTCTTCTAGAGAGGAGAGAGACCGCATGGATCAGATCCCTTATGCCTCAGCCATAGGATCTATCATGTACGCCATGCTATGTACTCGTCCTAATGTCTCGTATGCTTTGAGCATGACGAGCAAATATCAGTCAGATCTAGGTGAAAGTCACTGGATAGCGGTCAAGAATATTCTTAGGTACTTAAGAAGGACTAAAGAATATTTCTTGATATATGGAGGTGATGACGAGCTGTAAAGGGTTACAGTGATGCCAGATTCTAGACCGACCAGGATGATTATCGATCGTAGTCAGGGTTCGTGTTTTGCATAAATTGTGGTGCTGTGAGCTGGAAGAGTTCGAAGCAGGACACAGTAGCTGATTCTACGACAGAGGCCGAGTATATTGCTGCATTAGAAGCAGCAAATGAGGTAGTTTTAGATCCGCAAGTTCATTACTGAGCTTGGGTTGGTTCCTAGCATAGCTGATCCCATAGAACTCTATTGTGACAACAATGGAGCAATAGCACAGGCTAAGGAACCTCGCTCACACCAGTGGACCAAACACATACTACGGCGCTTCCATCTCATTAGAGAGATTATCGAGAGAGGAGATGTGAAGATTTGCAGAGTACCCACAGAGGCTAACATCGCAGATCCCTTGACCAAGGCTTTGGCGCAGAGAAAGCATGATGGTCACACTAGGTCATAAGGCCTTAGAGCCTACACTGATTGACACTAGTGCTAGTGGGAGATTGTTAGTTAGAGCCCTAGAGCCAATCATTTGATGATTGTTGTATGGATTCATTGTATCATATTCTTGTATATAAATAAAGGTATTTATTTTTTGTTATTATACTTACTCGTATTTGTGCCAAATAACTAAGTATAATAGCGTCCTTGAGTAGAAGGTTCTTACCTATATCAATCGATTGGTTGAATCGATAGTGAGATGATATAAGGAACACTACTCTTAATCATTCATAGTCGAGTATTAACATTCAGGGACAATGTTAATACGATGAGACTAGCATGTAGGTCAACTCGATGACTTGATCTCACAAGTCATAGATATAGAGATATCAAGTTGACACATGGGTATGCATTGGAGAATGTATACTGAATGACCCACCATGAGAAAGTATCATGGATCATTATATAAGTGTCATATACTTTCTCATGTGGCTATTAGTATGACTACTAGTCCTTGGATCTGAAGTCACCATGGTTCCCTACATAAGGAGTTACGTACTTTGGCTTCGTCAAACGTCACCCGTAACTGGGTGGAATATAAAAGTGATTACTGGGTATGTAACAAATTATGCGGAGGGATGTGAGTGATGTAGATGGGATCTATCCCTCCTATATGACGGGAGTGACATCGATATTTTTGATAGAGTGAGACCACGAAGTGCATGGCCATGCCCAAATGAGTCAATATGAGATATTGAGCTCATTTGATTGAGTGAGTCTACTTGAAGTTCAAGATTTAGATTGATTAGAGGATGACATGGTCTATGCCTCAAGTTGATCAATCTAGATGTCTAGGATAGAAGGACGATGTCATATATTGTGAGGAGTCACAATTAGTAGTCACAAGATGATGTTGGATCTCAACATTCTTATAACTTGGATAGTAATGATGTGTTGCTAGATACCGCTCATTACTTATGCTTCTAAATAAGTTTAGGAGCATTGCCAACGTTATAAGAACCTATAGGGTCACACACAAAGGGCAATTAGATGGAGATTAGGTTCATATGATAAATTAAGAGAATTAGGTTCATGTGATGAACCAAATTGGATTAAGAGTAATCCAAATTAGGCTAATTGAGTTGGACTCAATTTGGTTCATGTATTAGATGAGTCTAATTTGGACTTAGACTCATTGAATTAATTTAATTCAATGAATAGAGATTTATTAAATTAAAATTAACTTGAACCAATGGTTAGATTAGATCAACCAAGGGAGAGAGGTGGTCAAGTTTGACTTGACTTGAGAGGAAGATGAAGAGTCAAGTTTGACTTGACCATTTGCCACCTCATTGGTGAGTTGACATTAAGTGGCTAATGATGATGTGCCACATCATCAAGGCTAGCACATGTGTGTGCCACCTCATGAGGGAGATCAAGAGTTGTGACTCTTGAAATCCCATGGAGTATATAAACTTTTTCTTGAAAGTGGTTGGCCACTTGTGATTATTGTGGGAGTTTCATTTGTGTTGTGAAACCTCCTTCTTCTTCCTCAAGATCTCAACCTCTCTCCCTCTCCTCCTTTGGTCGAACCTTACAATGGTGCTAGCACACCTTTGTGTTAGGTTTCTCCATCTCTTGCTTGTGTAGATTCACATAGAGGAGTATCTACTTTGATACTCTCGAGATCCGGCGAACCTTGGACGAGCGGGATTAAGCGAAGGGCTTCGCATCAAGGGTAAACCTCTTTTCTTTGTAGATCTAGTGTAGATCTAGGTTAGAAAACTCATACTCGAAGTTTTACGAAATTTTAATCTTCGCACGGATCTGTGGCATGGGAATTTCGGGGTTTTCGCAACGCAAAAAGCGATTTTTACGGCCCGAAAAACCCAACAGAAGGATCCTCCGCTGTGTCATGTGAGGAAGTAGTCGAGGGAACGGTGAGGCCTTTTGCGATTTCCTCACCCAGGGCCTTCAAAACATTGCTAGACAGCTTGCTTTATTCACGCAAATAGGCCCAGAACATAGCAGCCTCTGCAAAGCAAGAAGAAAATACCTCAGTTAGCGAAGACTAGCGAGAGGAGAAGCAACATCTTACCAAATGGAGCTCCTATAGCTGCAAGGATTGGGCTAAGTCTAAAAAAGTGCAAAAAAACTTCTCGCAATATTATAGATAGGAGAAGGCGAACTCCTTTTATTTTCTTTAAAGTTGTGTGGCAGATAGGTTGATGCCTATGTTCAGGCAATTCAAAAGGTGAGGGAAGACTGGAATGCCAGTTGGTCGGCTAGGATACCAACTCAGGCAGTCTGATGAAGAAGAAGTAGGACTTCCAACCCTTATTGGAGGAAGGCATATCAGGGAAGAATTTACACCCGACCCGAGATTGCACCATGAACACACCGGGCTTGAATCGCTTGAGAGAATAGAAATGGTGGAAAAGTTGTGCAGTCTGAGGAATCTGGTATATCCTACAGAGGATGACCATGCCACATATAGCATGAATAGCATTGGGAGCAAACTGCGAAAATGGGATACCAAAGTATTGACTCAAGGAAGAGAAAAGTGGGTGAAGAGGAAAGCAAAAACCTCCCAAGAGTTGATCTTTGAAAAAAGTTACAAACCCTTGGGGAGGGGAAGAAGGATGCTCATTCGGCCTAGGAGCTTGTAGTTGGTAATCGTCAGTAAGATGCAAACTAGCACGGATTTGGGACAGGTCACTATTATCTAAATCCGAGATATAATACGAATACCAGAACACCTCATTACCTTCAGCCATGAGGAAGTCGGAGGGGATGAAGAGGAAGAGAAGAAGCGCTCGCACGAAATAGGAGGACTTAGCAGAAAGAGCAAGAAGAAGTGGAAGAGTTGAAAGCAGCACGAAGGATGAGAAGGTGACGGCGGACAGCCTTTTAGGGTTTATAAAGCTAAACCCCTAGGAAGCATCGAAAGGAGGGAACGTATAATAATTTGAGTCGTCGGATCTAGGGTTGCGTGACAAAAAGCCACTGATCAATCACAGTAGCGAGAAAGGTTCGTGGGACACGCGTCACTCCCCTATGAAAGGTATTAAAAAGGTATTAATGATGGATGTGACAAGCAAATCATGAAAAGAGATTTTTGTATGGTAGCATTCTGGCGCAGGAAGCCTATACGTCAGAGGAAAAGATGGGCATGCGGTTACCTCGGGAAAAGTAAAGAAAAATCATTTGTCAAGGTTATGAGACCACCTCAGGAAAGAGGGAAAATAAAGAGAAGTAGGAATTTGAATTTAGCGCTCATTAAGATTTTAGTAAACAAATAACTTATATAATTAAAGTTTGTGTGAGCTATTTGCAGGAAATGTCCTGAGTAGCGCACAATTGGCTGGATACCTAAAATGCGACACCAAAGCAGGAATTTTTGGGATAATCCCCAAGCCAATTCTCAAATATCAAAGTCGATTCCTGGATCAGCCCCCAAAGAACTTTTTACCAACCTTCCAGGTCGGTGTCCTAGACTCTCGCCCCGGTGCGAGTTATAAGTAAGCATGCTCTCACACCCAACGACCTTTCCAGGTCGGTGTCCCAGACTCTCACCTCAGTGCGAGTTATAAGTTAGCATGCTCTCATGCCAAACGACCTTTCCAGGCCGGTGTCCCATACTCTCACCCCAATACGAGTTATAAGTTAGCATGCTCTCACGCTAAATGACCTTTCCAGGTCGGTGTCCCAGAATCTCGCCCCAGTGGGAGTTATAAGTGAGCATGCTCTCACGCCCAACGACCTTCTAGGTCGGTGTCCCTGACTCTCACCCCAGTGCGAGTTATAAGTGAGCATGCTCTCACGCCCAACGACCTTTCCAGGTCAGTGTCCCAGACTCTCGCCCCAGTGCGAGTTATAAGCGAGCATGCTCTCACGCCCAACGACCTTTCTAGGTCGGTGTCCCAGACTCTCACCTCAATGCGAGTTCTAATTGAGCATGCTCTCACGCCCAACGACCTTCTAGGGTGGTGTCCTAGACTCTCGCCCCAGTGCGAGTTATAAGTGAGCATGCTCTCACGCCCAACGACCTTCCAGGTCGGTGTCCCAGACTCTCGCCCCAATGAGAGTTATAAGTGAGCATTCTCTCATACCCAATGACCTTTCCAGGTCGGTGACCCAGACTCTCGCCCCAGTGCGAGTTATAAGTGAGCATGCTCTCACGCCCAACGACCTTTCCAGGTCGGTGTCCCAGACTCTCGCCTCAGTGCGAGTTATAAGTGAGCATGCTCTCACGTCCAATGACCTTCCAAGTCGGTGTCCTAGACTCTCATCCCAGTGCGAGTTATAAGTGAGCATGCTCTCCCACCCAACGACCTTCCAGGTCGGTGTCCCAGACTCTCGCCCCAGTGTGAGTTATAAGTGAGCATGCTCTCACGTCCAACGACCTTTCCAGGTCGGTGTCCCAGACTCTCGCCCCAGTGCGAGTTATAAGTGAGCATTCTCTCACGCCCAACGACCTTTCCAGGTCGGTGTCCCAGACTCTAGCCCCAGTGTGAATTATAAGTGAGTATGCTCTCACGCCCAACGACCTTCGAGGTCTGTGTCCCAGACTCTCGCCCCAGTGCGAGTTATAAGTGAGCATGCTCTCACGCCCAACGACCTTTCCAAGTCGGTGTCCCAGACTCTCGCCCTAGTGCAAGTTATAAGTGAGCATGCTCTCATGCCCAACGACCTTCCAGGTCGGTGTCCCAGACTCTCACCCCAGTGCGAGTTATAAGTGAGCATTGTCTCACGCCCAACGACCTTTCCAGGTCAGTGTCCCAGACTCTCGCCCAGTGTGAGTTATAAGTGAGCATGCTCTCACGCCCAACGACCTTCCAGGTCGGTGTCCCAGACTCTCGCCTCAGTGCGAGTTATAAGTGAGCATGCTCTCACACCCAACGACCTTTCCAGGTTGGTGTCCCAGTCTCTCGCCCCAGTGCGAGTTATAAGTGAGCATGCTCTCACGTCCAACGACCTTTCTAGGTCGGTGTCCCAAACTCTCGCCCCAGTGCGAGTTATAAGTGAGCATGCTCTCACGTCCAACGACCTTCCAGGTCGGTGTCCCAGACTCTCGCCCCAGTGCGAGTTATAAGTGAGCATGCTCTCACGCCCAACGACATTCTAGGTCGGTGTCCTAGACTCTAATCCCAGTGCAAGTTATAAGTGAGCATGCTCTCCCGCCCAACGACCTTCTAGGTTGGTGTCCCAGACTCTCGCCCTAGTACAAGTTATAAGTGAGCTTGCTCTCATGCCCAACGACCTTTCCATGTTGGTGTCCCAGACTCTCGCCCCAGTGCGAGTTATAAGTGAGTATGCTCTCACGCCCAACGACCTTTCCAAGTCGGTGTCCCAGACTCTCGCCTTAGTGTGAGTTATAAGTGAGCATGCTCTCACGCCCAACGACTTTCCAGGTCGGTGTTCCAGACTCTCGTCTTAGTGCGAATTAAAGTGAGCATGCTCTCACGCCCAACAACCTTCCAGGTCGGTGTCCCAGACTCTCACCTCAGTGCGAGTTATAAGTGAGCATGCTCTTACGCCTAACGACCTTCCAGGTCGATGTCCGAGAATCTCGCCTTAGTGCGAGTTATAAGTGAGCATACTCTCACGCCCAACGACCTTCCAGGTCGGTGTCCCAGACTCTCGCCCCAGTGTGAGTTATAAGTGAGCATGCTCTCACGCCCAATGACCTTCCAGGAGGGTTACAATATCCTCATGCTTCAGTTTTAAATAGGCAATAAAATGAGTCTGACTCCTCAAGTCTGAATGAGCCTTATGCTTGAGAGCTACCTTGGCTCGAGTTCTGGATTTAGCCTCTAGCCAGAGTTCTTCCATTTCTCGACGGAGAGAGGACTGAAGATCCCTACTCTGCGTCATTTCAAGCAGAGCCTCATCTCTATGAGTTAGCAACTGGGTCAAATGAGTGAGTTAATGGCGCAGAGAAGATACCTCATCTGATTCCATGAATACAGAAGAAGGTAGCCTGAGGAAAGTGAGGGTAGCAGTATACGCAGCCCCTCTTTTAGAGGGGAATGTGAAGAACTAACTTCGGAACATGTGAAGATATTTGGGAAATAGTGTGGCATTTATGGGAAAATAGCAGGATCGAGGATAGCGGAGTAAACGCGCAGGCAATAAAGACTCACTTAGGAAGGGTGATAAATTCTGAGTGGGATATCGGGAAAAGGGCCAGCAGCCAAAGAGACATAAAGGCCAGGTCAGGTAAAAATGGGATTTGGGTCTTGTCAGTCGAACGAGAGCCTCCTTCAACTAGACTTAAGGGGGAGGCTTGTGATAAGATGTATGATAGTGGGGTTGGACAGCGGATGTAGTCGGAAGTCAAGCCCACGGGGCGGTCAGAAGTCAATCCCACGAGGCAGTCAAAAGTCAAACTCATGTGGTGGTCAGAAGTCAAGCCTACATGGTGGTCAAAAGTCCGACCTACGTGGAGGTCAAAAGTCCGGCCTACGTGGGGTTCAAAGGGCCAGGTTGCAGGATGGTCCTGGTCGGACACAAGTGGCATTCTAGAGTTAGGCCTACATGTCAAGTAGGAACTCGGAAGGCAGGACATACAGGTCAGGACTTATAGACTTGTGGCACAGAATACGAGGACCAAGGTGTACAGGTCAGGATATGCAAACCAAGGATTACAGGTCAGGACTTATAAACTTGCGGAACAAGATACGAGGACCAAAGCGTACAGGTCGGGATATGCTAACCAAAGATTAAAGGTTAGGACTTATAAACTTACGGCACAAGATACGAGGACCAAAGCGTGCAGGTCGGGATATGTCAACCAAGGATTAAAGGTTAGGACTTATAAACTTACGGCACAGGATACACGGACCAAGGCGTACAGGTCAGGATATGCAAACCAAGAATTACAGGTCAGGACTTATAGACTTGCGGAACAAGATACGAGGGCCAAGGCGTGCAGGTCAGGATATGTAAACCAAGAACTACAGGTCAGGACTTATAGATTTGTGGAATATGATACACAGATCAAGGCGTATAGTTCGGGACATGCAAACCAAGGCTCGCAGAGCAGGATATGCAGATCAAAGACATACAGGTCGAGATATGGGGATGAAGGCTTACAGGTCAGGGTAAGATATGGAACAGGGTCGGGCGTACGGGAACGATAAGCGAAGGCCTCGATTGGCAGGGCGGTAGGCGCAGATCTGGATCTACCGAGATAGACCGAATGGCAAATACAGGGTGGGATGTACAGATCTGGATTTGCGGGACAACAAACAGGCTAGGGAATGCGCCAAGAAATGCAGGTCTGTGCATACAGGTCAATACTTGCAGGTACGAGGACCCAATCGAAGGTTAACAGACCAGGGCGAGCCTACACTATACGACAATCAATCCAGGGAATCATAACAACCCGTCAGAGAATAATCACTGCATGTTAGGGAATATGCTAACGGTCTAAGGCTCATTGCCCACTGATCCCTCCTTAGACCTATAGGAAGATACCATGTGTCATTCACCGCCAAACAAATCCTGACACCCGACATTCCCTGATACCCGTCAGACTCCAGAAGTACCTATAGCCATATAAAAAGGGGGGCTTTGTCTCTACGTAGGTATGCTCACTCATCTTTTCGCACTCGTCTTTTACTTTTCGTCCTTTCACTGTGCTTATGGGGGAAAAAGAACCTGACTCGAGCGTCGGAGGGCCTGATCCGGGGACTTTTTCCCTGGTTCTTGGTCTCTAACATAGAGGCGGCTTGTTTGAATGTGCGCAGAGCCCTCGCGTCATCGTCCTCGTCATCACCCCCCGTTATCCGCTCGTGAGAACCCTTCCAGTAGGTGCCAGATCAACCAGGCGCTTCCACGACTTTCCGTCAACACCAAGGACAGCGCAACCAGCCTCTGTCCGACTCAACTTCCGGACGAGAACACGGCGTGTATTAAGTTCCAGAATGAATATGCTCTATTTTTCATGTGTACTCAGAACATATAGATAAAATTACACTACTAATTCAAATTAGAGAGCATACACTTATGTGTTCCACTTATTAAACAAGGTCTACAATCAGTCCATACCCTAGATGTTTAAGGTGCCCTCGAGATGATCTCATAGTTCTTATAGGGTAGAGACGATATCCATTGATTTCCTTTCCTTTCGATAATTAATATTGCTCTCGCTAAGGCCAGATTCCTTCTAGCCAGAGCTTGCAAACCAGACATCAACTCTTGGATTGTTTGAGACTTATATTTTAATTTTGTTCTTATTACATTTCTCTTACAATGGCGTGTCAATTACCTTTCCTAGATACTTCATCCAACCTTAACAATTCATTGTAACCATTCTATACACCATAATATGCAATCAAGCATACTTGTATTAAGAAGAACTATAATGAGAAAGCCTAAAGTGTCACTGGTCACTTCCATGGTCGACTTCGACCACGATCGCAAGTGTGAACTATCTCACTAAGTGTCATCATGCCAAACCAAATAAATGACTAACAGACAAATATATAAACAACTACACAATGAAACTAAAGATATATCATCCTTCCTATAGCTCGGAGATGTCCTGTCACTGTTTGGTCCCAAAACTTAAAAAGTCACATTGAGAACACAAATTGTGAAATCCGAAACACAAAAAAATAAGCATCGCAACCTAGCTCTGATACTAATAAAATTGTCATACCCAGAGGAGTCCTTGCCCGACAAATGGATAACATCTCTCCTGTAACAGTGACAAATAAAATCTATATACAATGCCACAAGCCTACTCACAAGCCAACAACATCCCACACGGCTAGATATAAACACAACCACGCAGTTTATAAATAGCTCGCACGACTATACTAAAAATATAACGGAAAGACAACAATAAAATATAAAAATAATACTACTGATTGCGAGCTAGCTCGGCTTGACACAACACGTACAGAACCAAATATAAACACATTACAAAACAATAGGCCTCATATACCACAATCAAGTTAATTATTTCTCAGCCAAGTCAAAAAAAAAAAAAAAGCGAACGAAAATAAGAATAGAAACGACGTGGAAAACATGATCTCGAGTGTGACTGGCAACCAGGACCTTCGAGTGACACGACACATCATCTACCTACTAATATGGAAACAAAAGGGAAAGCAAGGGTAGTGAGTACAAAATACTCAGCGGGTATAAGAAGATAGTGCATGATACTATATGCATGTAAGGAGATCAAAGGAAGCAGTCTTAGGAGAAATACTTACCATAAAAGTAAGAGCACCCATATAATCATCTGCTAAGGAAAAACATACCTCATAATATAACCTCCACTAACTTACTCAACTAGGTATCACCATTAAATCAAGAGCAACTATAGTACGTCCAAACTCTACATAAATAAATGCACAAACTACAAATAACAAGTACTAACTAGCGCAACAATATGCTACCATGAATGGTCTTAGCGCAACAATATGCTACCACGAATGGTCTCGTAGACAGTCAAGGTATGTAAATAGTCACTGTCCACAGAAGAAGACTCTACTATAGATGGTCCCATAGGCGGACAGGATGAGGTAGCTATCTAGCACCTCAGCTACTAACTACGGGAGGATACTCTATCGAGGATAGTCCCATGAGCAGTCAGGGTATATAAACAGTCACTGTCTGCGGGAGAATGTTCTACCACGGATGGTCTTGTGGATAGATAGGATGCATAAGTGGCCACTGCCTGCGGGAGAACACTCTACCATGGATGGTCTCATGGGCAGACAAGGTATATATAGATACCAAACCATAATGACAAATAAGAAGCAATAATCCATTTGAGGATAATGCTCCTAAAGCTACCCTACTATCCAAAATCAACAGCAGATAGACATAAGCCTAAATAATAACCAAGGGTCTAATAGGATACTCAATATCCTACATTATGGTATAATCTTACCAATGTGTAGACTTGAGCCTACATAATAAGTAAAGGGTCTAGTAGGATATTAAACTATTCACTACAGTTTACATACGATAGCTCAAGATCACTATCTAGTCTAATGGGTAGTTTAAATGCATATCCATACATTAAATAACAACTCTAATAACATGTGTTTAGGTACCACAACATCAAGTACAATAGTAACAATCTCAATCCAAGGGGATCCTAGCCATCTAGTCATAATATTCCCTCGGACTCCATGATATCATCATACATATAATAAACAACGGGATTAAGATCAAGTAGTCATAGATGGTGATCCGAAGAGAATAGCCTAGTGGGATATGTTACCCCTAGGAAGTGATTTCTATCAAGTATAGGTAAGTATGATCTCACTAACATATATGCCCTTACACAAGCATACAGCTATACTACACATGATCTCAATAACCTGTAGGCAAGAGCCTACATATATAACCATATTATAATATAAATCCATAAATAAAAGTCTATAACTAGATTATGGTCTGGTAATGTCATACATATATATATAACCAATCCAATCATGAATAACAAACGAGACAGACTACGTAGATATCCAATAGATTAAAATATAAGGGCAAGCAATAAAATATCAAACTCAAGAACCAATGTAGAGTAGAGTCAAGGTAAGTAAATCACTACCGCCAAACTTAAAAATAGATCATGCACTATAGTCAAAGATACAAAGAAACAAGTCCAGAAGTACCCGCCTTAAATGTAGATTGCACTGAAGCTATCCTCACATCAGAAAGCTTGTCTCGAATCAAAGTCCTATCATCACACAATGTACAGTTTAGCTAATTCCATCATGCATTAATTAGCTAACTTAAAACCCAAATCTAATTGGTATACACCCTTATTGAAATGATCATTAACCCTGACCATTCCATAACCTAATTAGATTAGGTTTATTCATGAGTCATCTCTCAAAACTAAAGCAAGTTCAATGGTATTATACTAATTAATTTCCCAAACTGATGGGTACAGTTTACCTCTCAATTACTAAATCTATATACTAAATAAATTTGTAGTTAAACTATCCTCAACTGATCTATTACCAAATTTATTCCATTAATTTCCCAAATGCACAAGTAAATTTTTTAGAATTAGAATTCTACCAATTAGCCAAATCATTGATGTAAGTTTAATAAGAAGCAAGATTGTGTTACCCCATAGCTTCTTATGGTGGATGTTCATTGCTCTAACAGCGGCTCACAACAATAGGTGGATGGTGATGGCGCTGAAGGTGTGAACAAAGAAGACGAGGAATTAGGGCACAACAACCCAGTAATGCTATAGCCTTCGTTGGAGATGGTGTTGGCCAGTGGCTTCGGCGAATTGGGCTACCGGCTGACCAAAGAAAGGTTGATAGCACAAGCAAGGGTGAATGGCGAACTGGGCTACCGGCTGACTAAAAGAAAGGTCAACAACACAGGCGAGGGCGAATAACGACGACTGGAAGCATTGCGGTCACGATTCTCCTTTGAGTGGAGATGGGAGAACAGAGGAGTGGCTGCGGTTGACGGCTAGCTCAACACAGACGAAGGGCGAACAAACTCTTGCTCATAGTCAGGGGAAAAAGTCGATGACCACATATGGCGCGAAATCGGGGTGGCACTGAGGTCTAGGGCAGAAACATGAGTGGATGGGGCGAGCGGCGGTGGTCGTGGGCTAGCCACATCTAGCTGTGGGCTAGTCGCGTATGGCCGAAGCGACGACGACACAAGGGTGACCGC
Organism: Zingiber officinale; assembly: GCF_018446385.1. Taxonomy (NCBI): domain Eukaryota; kingdom Viridiplantae; phylum Streptophyta; class Magnoliopsida; order Zingiberales; family Zingiberaceae; genus Zingiber; species Zingiber officinale. The sequence goes on along the minus strand of NC_055987.1, from coordinate 59,897,811 downwards.
CGAGGTGGCGGCGATCGGTGATGGCGGCGGTGTCAAGCAAAGATGCGTGAGGGAGTGGCATCGAGGCAGAGACAACAGAGGAAGGAAAGGAATCAAGAAATAACTTAGGGTTCATTAATCCAATATTATGCTTATATACTTAGGTTGAATTAATTAATTAGCCTAGCTTAATTAATTTTTAATCTCCCCTTATTAAGGTTATATGGGTTCGGTTTTCAACTCCAAAAATCTCTAAAATCTATAATAATTTATATAGGGTTATTTCTCAAATAACTCTTATTATTTATTTGTTGTATCATACACCAAGACATCTAGCTATCTAGCTAGGGGTTGCGTGAGATCACTCTACCACAAATCATTGTGGCAGTCTGAAATGTTAAGGTCTCTGTCTGCATAAGGTCACTCTACCATAGATCACTGTAGGCAGACAGGAAGTAGTTATCTAGCTATGGGTTGTGCGATATCACTCTACCACAAATCATTGTGAGCAGCCAAGGGTATAACAACCTAGTAGGCATATCACCACCACTGTCAACTCTCTCAACATCGTAGTGGATCACTCACTAATAGGAGACTTAGTTAACAAGTCAATATCAACTCTCTCAACATCATAGTCGGTTACCCACTCGTAGGAGACATAATTGACAGGGTATAAATATCACAATCACTGTCAACTCTCTCAACATCGTAGTAGATCACTCACTAGCAGGAGACCTAGTTGTTAAGTCAATGTCAACTCTCTCAACATCATAGTCGGTCACTCACTCGTAAGAGACTTAGTTGACAGGATATACAAATAATGACATAATGTAGTGTTACTTACATAATAACCAATTATATCTGCAAAAGTATATGAACTCTATGAAATGATACACTATCATACCTAGCATGATAGACCTAGGTATACCCAGAAACATAATCTATCAATCACATATATCTACATGTATGATAAGATCCACCAAGTATCTACTAGACAACATATACAGTAGGTAATAACACCTGTAATACACACTCAATACGTATACACATAGTATAGGTATAATCATCATGACACTACTAATAATACACCAAACACACGTGTACACACAACAGGCATGTAAGCACACATAACATAGGTATAATTGACGTGATACCCCCATAACACATACCAGACACACATGCACACACGATAGTCACATATGCATTTACACATAAATATAATCATCAAGATTTTTCCAACTAAACATATTGAATATGTGTGTACACAATAACATAGGTATAATCGACAAGATAGCTCCAATAATACACACCAAACACATGTGAACACACAACGAGCACATGAGTACACAAAACATAGATATAATTGACATAATATCCCCAATAGTACTCACCTGACATATATGTACATACAACATAAGTTTAATCAACATAATACTCCCAGTAAAAACATACTAGACACGTGTACACACACAAAATAGATATAATTATCAAGATACCTCCAATAAAACATATAAGGCACATGTGCACACTCAACACACATATATCTAGACACATGATTCATCAATCACATATACTCATATGCATGAAAAGATCCAACAAGTATTTCCCAACAACATATACAATATGTAGCCACATCTATACACATGTGCACACTAGCATATGCATATTCAGCATGATAACTTCAGATGTACACACAATACACGTGTGTACCCAACAGAATAGGGATATCAAACAATGAGACTGTATAAACAATAAAAAGATCATCTCAAAATCAAGCATATAAGTATTAAGCACAGATAAAATATGAGTAAAGTCAAGGTAAAGTAACCTAATCTATCAAATAATTGATGCACTAAGTTCAAAGAACTATAGGGGTCAAGAAAGAAGTATCCGTCTTTAATATGTAGCTCATCCTAAGCTAATCCTAGGCCAAGGTACCATCTCCAATAGTCAAAGCCCTATATCCATGTGTACAATTTAACAATCTTTGTATGAATCTAGATAGCTAAAGCTAATTCTCAAAACTAGTCGAAGCGACCCTGAACGTAACATGATCATCACCTAATTAATCTAGATCTACATTCATGCACAAACCAATCCAAAAACTCACTCAAATATAGATGTGCAGTTGTTAATCCACGACCGGAGATGTTGGCTGAGGAAATTAGTAGTCGGAGCAAGGTGGGGTTAGATCTCCCAAAATAAATACCCTAAAACACAACCAACTTCTTAACATCTGAGCAATAGACTCAAGTCTTAATCCACCGCCCTAAACTAAACAACTTACCCTAATCCAGATATGCATATACTTTGTTAAGAAACCTAGATGCAACAACTATAGAAACGAAGCTCTCCTCTCATATATGCAATTGCAGATTCTAAGGTAGCTATGAGAGGATGGCGCTCTCCTCTTCAAATCCGAAGAGCGGATGGCGTCTCTAATACTCATTCTCCTCTCTAAGTCTCAGATCAAATCGGGTGCTAGGGCACGGGTAGGGCAGTGTGGCTTCACTCCGTAGCTTCACTCCCGGCGTTGCAGCGACATTGACTCATGAAGACGGTCAAGTTTTCGACGATTAGTTGTACACGCAAGGAGAAATCACACATCAATTGAGGGTCTCACACTGCCGGTGTCTCCATTGAGTGGCGCTGGTGCAATTGGGCAGCGACGCCGGGTAATCGGTAGAGACGACTTCGATGGTGTGATGGCTGTCGCACAAGAGGGAAGGGAAGGAGGTGCCTCTGGCTGCAATCGGAGCTACGCTAATGGTCGGCGACGAAGAGTAGGTGGGAGGGGGAGAGGGAGAGACCGCGAGGAAATTGGGGATGGAATCGGGTAGATTAGGCTTATATATATATATATATATATATATATATATATATATATATATATATATATATATATATATATATATAAGTCTAATCGATTCATCCCCTTAAACGAGTCATACGAATTCTGTTTAAATCTCAAAAAATTTCTAAAAATTCTTTAAAATTCTAATAAAATCATTTCTCCAATAACACTTACTATTTATTTATCATATATTATAATGATAAGTGAGAAATCATCTTTAGCCTCGCTTGGTATCTTTGGCTGTAATCCCACTCTCTATACTAGTCCCCCCTAGTAGTAACCTCTATATACACTAGTGCAAGCTGTTGTTGACCAATCTCATCATATGTGCTAAGTGGAGTAGATGTACCTTGTGTCATATCTACCCCTATGGTCGAGAATATGTATATCAAAATGTGATAATAAGGCATATAAAACTGATGTCTGGTGATGAGATTAGATGCATAAATGACATTATGAAATATGTGTAATGCAATGTTGATGTTAAGATGCTGATAGAGTACATATAGGAAGAAGGAGTGAGAGGGTCACATTATCGCAACATCGCAATATGTGATCGGTAAAATACATGTGTTAGGGCTCGATATAGAACATAGTCCTAGATCCTAAGGGAGAGTGACCTAAAAATAGTCACAGTAGGTAGTCTCTCCTCCCCCCTAGTTGGATTTTAGCATGGTGTCAGGTCCTTCAGATCCGTCAACTCCTGCACACTTGGTAAAGAGGTTAGACAAATATCACATCTAACTTTAACCTATTTATCATACATCAAAACCTGATTATCAGTGCAATATGCACCAACAATCTCTTCCTTTTTGATGTAATGATAACTTGGGTTAAAGTTAGATGTGGTGTTTATCTAACCTCTTTAACAAGTATGCAGGAGTTGATGGGTCTTAAGGACCTGACACCAGGCTGAAATCCAGCTAGGTTTGAGGACCTGATAGTTAGTGCGAAGCCCAGATAGGTCAAAGGGTTGACCTGATATATGACGGAAAGTTCGGTTGGGTCTACGGGACCTGACAACCGGCAGAAGTTCAGTTGGGTCTGCGGACATAACAACTGGCATGAAAATCTGGTGTGTCAAGAGACTGTTAACCCACTGCAAGTTGGTAATTGAAGGTAAGTCACTGGAGGAGAGTGACTCAGTAAGGACGCGTCTCGGTTGAAGGGACAGTAGGCGTCAATCCAATTTAGATCCATTTTAAAAACTTAAATTGAGATCCTGACTAAATTCTGGTCTAGAGAAGATAGAATCTAAGTCATAAATCTATATAAACTATTTATGCATATATTTTTCTATCTCTATATTGTAGAGACAAATGTAGACCTTCGAATTCTACAAGGATGTCAACTGACAGAGCTTGATTTCGAGTTCGAAGTCAAAAGTTATTGTTTCCAGAAGATTGCTATAATTTTTGATGTATGCCAAAGGAGGAGGATAGTAAGTTAGGTTAGAAAAATCCAACTCACTTAAATTTACATTACATGTTTAATTCTTATTTGCATATTTTTTTCTAACATTAACCCAGATTGTCATTACATCAAAAAGGGGGAGATTGCTCATACAGGTTGTACTAATAATCAGGTTTTAATGTATTGTTGGTGCGGTTAGCACTAACGGTCTAACTCAGGTTTTGATGAATGACAAATCAGGTTAAGTTAGGTTCGTCGTTATCTAACACTCTGATCGAGTGTGCAGGATAAGTCCAGACAAGTCGACGGGCTGACCGGATGTCTGGCACGAAGTCCAGCTAGGTCGACGGGCTGACCGGATAGCTGGCGAGAAGTCCAAGCGGGTCGACGGGCTGACCGGATAGCTAGCGAGAAGTCCAAGCGGGTCAATGGGCTGACCGGACGCTTGGCAAGAAGTCCAGCTAGGTCGACGGGCTGACCGGATAGCTGGCAAGAAGTCCAGACGGGTCGAAGGGCTGACTGGACGTCTGGCAGGTAAGTGTAAGTCATTGGAGGGGAGTGACTGCGAGGACGCGTTCCGGGAAGGAACATTAGGCGTCGATCCGGCTTAGATCCATTTCGGATGTCTAAGTCGAGATCGTGACTAGATTCGGTCTCGGAAGAGGGAATCTAAGTCATACTCTTTTTATTTATCTGTTGAACTTTAACTGTCTTGACTGCTTTACAGGATATACATTTGCCTCGGACTAACTTTGTTTTGCGGGAAAGAGAGTTTTCGGAACAAGGTGTTAGGCGTCGGGGATCCGGAGGCGAATTCTATCCAGCCGAGTCGTCGCCACGTGGAGCATCATGGTTTGTGCAGCTACGTCACATTTCAGGCGCCCGGAAGGGATCCAGGCGCCTGGAACAGCATATAAAAGAAGCCCCAGACAGGAGCTTCAGAATCAATTTTTACTGAGAACTCTTCTACTGCTGGTCTTACTGCTCGATGTTCAAGTGCGACGTCAACAACGCTCCGACAAAAGTGCTCCTCCGGTGTTTATTTGATTTTTTCTTTATCGGTATTGCTTTATTATTACTAGCATTTCCTGTACTTATTCTGTAATCATATTTCGACTTGTTAGTGATTGCCCAACGAAAGTGGTCAAGGACCACGGGCCTTCGAGTAGGAGTCGTCACAGGCTCCGAACGAAGTAAAACAATTGTGTCTATTTTACTTTTCCGCTGCGCCTATACTCTTGTTTTTTGAATCGATATTCACCCCCCCTCTATCGAATCTAACGGTCCTACAAGTGGTATCAGAGCAGGTACCGCTCTGATTTGGTGCAACCACCAATCAGGCAAAGGGGGGGACTTTTTGAAAGAAAAATTAGATATCGTTTGTCTTTAAAATAAAACCTTACGCCTTTCGTTTTTTTTTTCCCTCCAAAACAATTTTTGAAAAATACATCGCCATCTCTTCACAATTACTTAGTATTGACAAGATATTACATTTTCAAAAATTTGAAATAATATTTTTTTATTAATATTTTAATAATATTTTATTATTTTTTTCGAAAATAGTGAAATATTATTTTCGGCACTGCTAATCCAAGACCAAGTCTTGGGATCTTTTGTTTGTTTCTCTGTGTACAAGAAATTATGACTCTTCTAGAAGGACGGAACCCCTGCGAACCACCACCATACGATCATGAAGACTTCAACTACTGGAAGCGATTAATGGAATGCTTCTTAGGAAGCGTAGACATCGATTATATGCTAATTCTGAGGAAACCTTCTCAAAACTCGGAACTGAACAAAAAGGTAAGTAACATTATTTGTAATGTTTTACCTAACGATATTTTATGCAGATTAGAAAAGTACAAGAATGCATATGAGCTGTGGACCCAGTTGATCAAGCTTCACGAGATGCCGATGGAGCTAGAAGATCAAGTTAAAGTCGAATCCGGACTCGAGTCAGATCCAACGGAGAAGCCTGCTGAATTAGGGGTTGCGCTCAAGGTTAGTAATATTTACCAAAACACCCTTGCTAGTAGTAGTTTAAAATATGCGTCTGTTAATTTGGATATGTCTGAAAGTATATGTGAAAATAGTGTACATGACAATACTTGCAAAAATACCTCTAGGATATTTTCTGATAAAACAAATATAATTACTTTAGAAAATATAGAAAATCTGAAAATAATTAATAAATCTAAAAATTTGAATTTAAACCTAAACAAATTTGAAAATTCAAACAAAAAAGATGACAAGGTCAATATTGATCTAGATAAAATTAATAAATTATTTAATCTAGACAATATTAATCTAGAAAATGCTATCCAAAACCAAGATAATTTAATTAATAAGAAATTAAACTTTAAAGATAAAACTAATCTAATAAATTCAATTAACCATATCAATTTAAAAGGCAAAGAAAATATAAGGATAAAATCAAACACTTTGATAAAATCAAAATGGAATTTAACAAACTTAAAATTAAATGTTAAAGATAACATATTAAACAAAAATAATCTAGAAATCTCAAAATTAACAATTAATAAAAAGCTAAAAGATAAACCGTTAAGAAAATATAATTCAAACAGTTTAGTTAATTCAAATTTAAAAATAAATAAAAACTTAAACTTTAAAAATAAGCTATTAAAGAAAGATAATTCGATTAACCCAATAAAATTGAAATTGAAAGAACATTCAAATATTAAATACACTCTCTTAAAGAAAGATAATTTGACCAATTTAATTAATTCAAAATTAAAAACTTAAATTTAAATTACAAATTAAACATTAAAACTTAACTAAAACCAACTCTAATTATACAAAATTTTTAAATTAAAGACCAATGATTTAGGGGGAGGCTCCAGAATAGCTGGCACCTCCAAAACTAACTTACCCGACAGGGTAATCCAAACAAACTAACCCGGCAGGGTAATTAGGATTAGTTAAAAAGAGACCAAGTTTAACTTGAATCATGGTACTGGTGAAGTTTTTGGATGATAGTACGTTAGGGAAGCTTGGGCATCGCATGTCTAGAAAGATATGACTTCGATCTGGTGCATTTGGCCAAGTGGAACTGACCGAAGCTACCCTTAAATGGATCCTAACTAGCTAGACCAAGGTTTAATACTAAGCTCTGTGGATAGGACTATTCGGAAAACCTCGAAAGGTTGGCTACTTCTAATGACGTCCAAGTGACTCACCAAACTTAGAAGTTTATCCAAAGAATGTCTATTTGTTGAGACCAAAGCTAAACCTGAATCTAACAAAAGTTAAACCAAACTCTGTAATTAAATCTAATTCATCTCACAAAATTATAGGATTCCCTGATTGATAATCTAGATCGGGTGAGATGAATAAGGATCAAATTAATTTTCAAATTAAATTAAAACTAATTAAAATTAAATTTCGAATTTCAAATTAAATTAAAATTAATTAAAATTAAAATTTTGAATTTCAAATTAAAATTAAATTTTAAATTAATTAAAAATTAAATTTCGAATTAAAACTAAATTAATTTTTAAAAAAATAAATTAATATTAAATTAACATTAAAAATTATTTTAAAAATTAAATTAACTTTAAAAAATTATTTTAAAACAAAAATTAACTTTAAAAAAATATTTTTAAATTTAACTTTAAAAATTTTATATTCAACTTAAAAATTTTATTCTAAACTTAAAAATTATTTTAAAATTATCTCCAAATTTTTTAAAAAATTATTTTAAAAAACTCTTTTAAAAATCATTTTAAAAACTTTAAAAAATTCTTTTAAAAAACTCTTTTAAAAATCATTTTAAAAACTTTAAAAAATTCTTTTAAAACATTTTAAAAATTATTTTAAAAAACTCTTTTAAAAATCATTTTAAAAACTTTAAAAAATTCTTTTAAAACATTTTTTTAAAAAAAAATATTTTAAAAAACTATTTTAAAAATCATTTTAAAAACTTTAAAAAATTCTTTTAAAAATTCTTTTAAAACATTTTAAAAATTATTTTAAAAACTATTTTAAAATCATTTTAAAAACTTTAAAAAATTCTTTTAAAAATTATTTTTTTTTTAAAAAAAACTATTTTAAAAATCATTTTAAAAACTTTAAAAAAATTCTTTTAAAACATTTTTTTTAAAAAAAACTATTTTAAAAATCATTTTAAAAACTTTAAAAAATTCTTTTAAAAATTATTTTAAAAAAAACTATTTTAAAAATCATTTTAAAAACTTTAAAAATTCTTTTAAAACCTTTTAAAAATTATTGTTATTATTTTAACATAAAAATTATTTTAACTTAAAAATTATTTTTACTTAAAATTATTTTAATATAAAAATTATATTTTTAAATTATTTTAACTTAAAAATTATTTCAAAAATTATTTTAAAAACTTTTAAAAATCATTTAAAAACTATTTTAAAAATTATGTATCATTTTGAAAAATTCTTCTTATTTTTTTTTCACTATAATAAAATTTTTTTAACTTAAAAAAAATAGTAATAATAATAAATTATTTCTATAGACTATTTTCACTTTAAAAATTATTATTTTGACTTTAAACTCATTTTTAATCTTAAACATCATTTTAACCTTAAAATTATTTTTTAATTTAACTTAACTGAAAATTAGATCTTAAATTAAAACTCATTAAAACTTAATTTAAACATTGCTTTTCAACTTAATTTAACCTAACTGAAAATTAAAACTTAAAAATTTAACTTAAACTTAAAACTTAAAGCTAAATTAATCACTGATATTAATTTTAATCAAAAATCAAAACTGAATTGAACGTATATTAATTGTCATTAAATAATTATAAAAATCATTTTAAAATCCTGTTAGAAATCCCTTAAAAATAATAATTATTATAATTCTTTTAAATTCATTTAAAACTTAGACACCTAACTTAAAAACTTAAATTCCGTTAACTTTAACTTTAAACTTAATTATGTAATTAATAAGTAGAACTTAACTATTTAAGTTTAACTTTATTTGAGAACTAAGCTTGATTTGATCAGAACCTAGGTTTAACCTTAGTAAAAATATTAAAATTACTCTAAGTCATTTTTCTTAATCAACCTTTAAAATATTAATAATTAAAGTTTGACTTAAATTGAACCTTACTTAACCTTGTTTAATAACGAGTTTAACTTCAAATTACCACCAACTTTAAACTAAGTCAATCCAACTTAAAAGGAAGTAAATGAAAAGTTAAATTATAACTAACACCTTCATCAACTAATACAAAATTTAGATTATAACAAAATTTAATCAATAAATTATTAATATTGATCAATTATTGAATTAATAACAACTTATCTTACTTAACATTACACTAAAAGTTAATTTATTTCAACTTAATCTAACATTAATTACGGTTAATCAAATTTAAATGAATAATTTTATAAAGATAATTATACAATCGTCTAAAACACTTAGGTACAAAAATATGTTACGGTTGTAAAATTTTATATAAGGGGAAGTAATAAATAAGGAGGATTAATAAATTAAAGGAGTATCAAATTAAGGGGGAGGTTTATTTTTTTATCTCCTTAAGTGTTATTTTTTAATCTTCTCCTTAAAATCTCTCTAGAAAATTATACCTCAATTTATATATATATATATATATATATATATATATATATATATATATATATATATATATATATATATATATATATATATATATATATATATATATATACTTTGAATATTTTTAGCAAATATTTTCAAATTTTATGTCAGGTTCAGGGGGAGGAATTAATTAAAAATTTCCCTTTATATAAAATATTTTAAATTTTGTTTGAAAAATGTTTTCTTAAAAATTTCTTAAACCTACTTTTGAAAACTAACTCTTATAAAACTAAGTTGTTTTTAAGAATTGGGTTTTACTTGTTATTGAAAATTGATTTTGAAAATTAGATTTAACTTAGTTTTGAAAATTGTGGAAATTAGATTTTTCAAAACTTAAGTTTACAAACTAAGCTTCTCAAAATCTTTTTCCTTAATTTTGAAAATCAAAGTTCAAAAATCAATCTTCAAAATCAACTTGCTTAAAATTGTGAAATTTTTTAAATCAACTCAAAATTGTTTGTTTTAAATCACAAACTTTTTATCCTTTTTACTTAGTCTTTGAAAACTCAACTTTTCAAGTATTTTAAACCATGGTTTTGAAACTAGTACTTTTGAACTTTAAAATTTTGATTTTTGAAAATTAGATTTAATTATTTTACTTTATCAAAGTTAGTTCTACCAAACTCCTTTGAAAACTAAAAGTAAAGTTCAAAATCAATATTTGCAAACTGAAATTTGATTTGCAAAAACTCAGTGTTGAAAATTATGAAAGTTAGATTTTTCAAACTTAAATCATTGTCAAAACTTAAGTTTTAAATTAAATCGTTTACAAACTTAGAGTTGAAAAATAAATCAGTTTTTGGAAAAATAAATTTTTCAAACTTAGTTTTTGGAATTTTGGTTTTTGAAAACTTATGTTTAAAAATGAAACTATCTAAACTTAGCTAGCTTTCTAAAAGCTAAAAGCTAATGCTTTAAACAAATTTTCAAAAGCTTAAACTCCCCCAAGACAACTTGATTTTTTTACTTGGATTTTTTCTTGAATTTTTGAACCAAACTCAGATATTTTTCAAGATCAGCTGTTTTACAGTAACTCTACACTATGTTTACCCTTGTTTTTTTTTATGAATGCCAAAGGGGGAGGGTTAGGTGGTTAAGTTAGAGCAACTAAATTCAAACTTGAAAAACTAACTTAAAAACCTCGAAAATCATGCTTGATTTTTGCATATATTTATCACTAACTTAACCAGGTTGTCATTCCATCAAGGAGGATTGTTGGTGCGGTTAGCACTAACGGTCTAACTCGAGTTTTGATGAATGACAAATCAGGTTAAGTTAGGTTCGTCGATTATCTAACACTCGATCGAGTGTGCAGGATAAGTCGAGACGGTCGGCTGGCCGGATGTCCGCACGAAGTCCACTAGGTCGTGGCCGGATAGTGGCGAAAGTCCAAGCGGTCGACGGTGGCCGGACGCTTGGCGAGAAGTCTAGCTAGGTCGACGGGTGACCGGATAGCTAGCGAGAAGTCCAAGGTCGACGGTGACGGACGCTGACAAGAAGTCCGTAGGTCGGCGGTGGCCGGATAGCTGGCAAGAAGTCTAGACGGGTCGAAGGGCTGACCGGACGTCTGGCAGGTAAGTGAGGTAAGTCACTGGAGGGGAGTGACTGCGAGGACGCGTTCCCGGGAAGGGAACATTAGGCGTCGATCCGGCTTAGATCCATTTCGGATGTCTAAGTCGAGATCGTGACTAGATTCCGGTCTTGGAAAGACAGAATCTAAGTCATACTCTTTTTATTTATCTGTTGAACTTTAACTGTGCTGACAATCTGTTTTACAGGATATACATTTGCCTCGGACTAACTTTGTTTTGCAGGAAAAGAGAGTTTTCTGGAACAAGGTGTTCCGGGCGTCCGGAGGGGATCCGGGCGCCCGGAAGGCGAATTCTATCCAGCCGAGTCGTCATGGTTTGTGCAGCTACGTCACATTCCAGGCGCCCGGAAGGGATCCAGGCGCCTGGAACAGCATATAAAAGAAGCCCCAGACAGGAGCTTCAGAATCAATTTTTACTGAGAACTCTTCTACTGCTGGTCTTGCTGCTCGACGTTCAAGTGCGACGTCAACAACGCTCCGACAAAAGTGCTCCTCCGGTGTTTATTTGATTTTTTCTTTGTTGGTATTGCTTTATTATTACTAGCATTTCCTGTACTTATTCTGTAATCATATTTCGACTTGTTAGTGATTGCCCAACGAAAGTGGTCAAGGACCACGGGCCTTCGAGTAGGAGTCGTCACAGGCTCCGAACGAAGTAAAACAACTGTGTCTATTTTACTTTTCCGCTGCGCCTATACTCTTGTTTTTTGAATCGATATTCACCCCCCCTCTATCGAATCTAACGGTCCTACATGTATGACAAATAAGTTAAAGTTAAATGTGGTGTTTGTCTAACCTCTTTACCAAGTGTGCATGAGTTGACAGGTCTGAAGGACTTGACATCAGACTGAAATCTAGCTAGATATGCGGGACTCGATAGTTGGTGCGAAGCCCAGATAGGTCAAAGGGTCGACCTGATATCTAGTAGGAAGTTCTCACCAGGACTTGCAGTCAGTTAACTATCCTCTTGCCCCACCAGGTCTGCATGCCAATTGTAAGATCCGCAGACCCAACTAAACTTCGGCCAGCTGTCAGGTCCAGCAGACCCAGTAAAGTCTTTCGGATAAACTCGTAGTGCATGTGACCCAATAGGTTTTTAATTATGTTGGTTATTCATAATTAACCATTAATTACGAATAGATCATGAGTGACACCTAATAGTAATACATTATGATCCCTAATTGATCAGAAAATCAACAATTGATCTCAGAATCACTTCTAAACCCTTTATTAGCTACGGTGAGTCGTGCCTCTTTCATTTCACTCGTCTTATACCCACTTGATTTATGACATGGTTTATTTGTTAGTCCCCACTAGACTGACTATGTCACACCTAGCCTAAGTCACCTCATCCTGTAGATTCAAATTACTTAGACATATGTCCAAAAGTATCATATTCTTAACATATGATGCTTTGGCTAAAGATTTCGAGTAATAATCTTGACAAGTGAGCATAGGATATACATCTCTTTTTGTAAGGAGCGATGAATTCTTTGTGGACTACCTAAACACCTTAACACATTTCAACTTATACCGAATCATCCCGTACCCACATCTTCATGGAGATGTATCGACTAAGATGTCAAAATATAAGTCTCTACGACCAAGATAAATTGATTACCATAAGTCTAAAGAAACTCACATTTAAGTTGCAATGAGATTTTGATTGATATATCTATATATATAGAACCATATGAAATCTTATGACAAGTCATTCCAATAAACTAGTACTCTTAACTAACATCCATGTTTAACTCTCTACATCCCAATGTCTCCATTCAGTGAGAAACAACTATTTGGTAAAACCAAAGAGTATAACATGTGATAGTCTCTTAGAATTGATGACATCTGAACTCATCAATTTATCGATTAAGGAGTATTTTAATACATTTATAATTATACATGTAGAGATGCTTACTAGTTGTGATCCAATCACAAGTTCTTTCATACTATGAATCGTATTACAGATATTCAGTAAATGAGTTTAAGATCTAATGTTTTATACTCAAATAGTGAGTCTTTATTTATCTAATAATAGTACTTTTCATAAGGCAATCACCTTAGGTATCTCTCAAATATAACAGATTTTCTCTAATTCATGTACTATTTACTTTTTTTGATGCCTCCTAAATCACAATTTTAGAGTAACTCGTCTATATTTTTTTCTTCAATCTGTGAGCCAACCCAAGTCCATCACATACCAATTCGTGCAGACCGCTCTACCTAGATCCATTTTTAAATATATTGATAAAATTTTAACTTAACTCATTTAAATTATATGATGAGATAGATCAACTCGATAAATTTTATGTAAATTGACGGTTGTAGATAGGCTCATAAGCCATTAATAAATCTTAAATCTTGCTATGCACGTTTTTAGTGTAGGATAAAAAACGACAGTAATTATTATTATTATTATTATTTTATTGATGTCGAAACTCTACCCGATTATTGTAGTTAGGGGTGTAAACGAGCTAAATCGCTCGTGAACTATTCGAATATCGACTCGAAAAAAAATCGTTCGATTAAATTAACGAGCCGAGCTCGAGCCTGATTTTGAGCTCGAAAATATTATCGAGCGAAGCTCAAACTCGAGCTTAAGAGTATTTAGTTCGTGAATTCGTCAACATATTCGTTTAGAAGCTCGCGAATATATTTGTTAGAAACTTACGAACATGTTTATTAAGAGACACACACACACACACATATATATATATATATATATATATATATATATATATATATATATATATATATATATATATATATATATATATATATATATATATATATATATATATATATAAAATATGTTATTAATTATTATAGTTAATTATTGAGCTCGAACTAATTTGATTAATTTTTAAATGATTTTTTTTTAAAATTAAATATAAACTATTTAATTTTACTACGATTCAAACTTAAATTTAAGATTTAAAATTTAAATCGAACTTAAATCAAACTTAAACTTAAGGATAATAAATCGAGCCTAAGCATAAGCTTTTACATTTTAACTCAGCTTAACTCGTTTACTGTCCTAATTACAGATCAGGAGGAGAGGAAGCAAACTTTTATACTCCAGGATCTCGTAGTAGCGTGGTTGGTCTCGTCCCAAAGCTAAAATACAAGGCCGGTGTTTTATCGATGTGCAGAGAGCGAGAGACCACACCACACTGCAGTGTCCAACCGCTTTGGAGCATCGAGTGGGAGCTTTACGTGCGGGGAGTGAACGAGGCGGAAGCTCTTCGATTCCCTCACTTCCCTCCCTTTTGTTCGCTCGCCTCTTTCGAACCCTAGAAAATAACTGAGGATCCTCTTTTCCACTTCTGCTCCCAACTTTGTGAATCTTCTTGCTTCGGAGGATGCGCGTCTGCTCTATTCTGGGCCCGTTTCGACCCTGAATTGACGTCGTATTGCGGTTGCCACAGCTTTCCAGGTTGTCTGAGGACGCCAGCATTGGATGGGTTCGCCAACGAGGAGGCTCCTTGCTGTGCCTTCTGTGCTGGATAAAATCTAGGTCGTTAGTCGGGTTAGAGAAGCTTCGTGGCTTACATTGGAATTGGCGTTTTTGCTCGATTAGGATTCGAAACTCTTGGATGTGGAGCTTCTTCGGTTTAAGCTCGTTCTTCAATTTTAGCTGTTGGTAATTTTTTGGTTGCAACTACTGTTATGATTGGCGAGCCCTAGTGCTTGTGAGGTAAAAATAATCTTGTTGGCTTCTGAGCGAGTTGGACTTGACTATCCGCTGCTTGTCTGTTATTGGTGAACATAGTCTTGGCCTGCAGAGTGAGCTTCTGTGGAGCGGCTGGAGTGAGCAGAGAAATTAAGGACTGGAAGAGAGATGAGGTGGACATGAGTAGGTTGTCAATCCGGCCCCGTCCTCTTGACATTCATAAGAAGCTTCCCGTCATAAAATCTGCTAAGGAATTTGAGGATGATGAAGCACTCACTATCGCCCCTTCCACTCGAAACTCACCATTGCATCGTGCTGCTAACGAGAATGACAACGAGGTGATTTGGAGCCCTTTCTAGATGAATTGTGTTTGTTGCTTCATATTCTTCTAGTGTCATAGCCGTGATTCTCATCTCTTTTTGGACAAATTAAATTTGTTGCTCCATGTTCTCCTGTATCACAATGATTTATCATTGTTGCTAATCTAATTATAATGAAATTGATTGAACATTTAACAAAGAATATGTAAAAGATCAAGCCAGTTAAGTATAATGACCTATTTATCTAAAGAGATGCTTTCAAGTTATTGAATTGCACAAGTGAATTTTTGACAAGTATGCTCATGTGCTTTCTATGGAAGAACAATTTTGGAGGATGTTTGAGTTCTTGTTTTCATGTTGTTAAATTGTATTTTGACCTCTCTACGGTTCTAAAGCAACTTGAACTTTCTGTATGCATTACAAAATTATTTTTGTTCACCTTTCTACATTAGTTTACTCCACATGTATGTTCCAAAGGCATATTATAATACCATTGCATTTTTTTTTATTATTGAACCATATCTAAAGACATAAAGGGAAAAACTAAAGAAACCGTCTTTTTTCTTTTGAAACTGCACAAGCTAGTTTTGCTTCTCTTAGAAAAGTGTTTGTTCTTTTTGATAGATTGCACTTTTCTCTAGTGATTTTTGTGGTTACATAACAGTGAAAGTAAACTCATTTTTGAGGCAGTAACTTAATGGATATCATGCATCTTTTTTTAGACAATTCCAACTCCTGGAAAGAAGATTTCACAAGAAATTCCTACTCCACAATTCAACATTGTGGATACATATGAAATAGATTATTCTTGCACGTTTGCACAGACCGCCTCTTATATACGTGGAAGAGGAGGTTTGTCACCATGATTTTAATCCAAGTTAACACAAATTAATATATTCTGCATATCTTGTACATGATAATGTTGACTAAATGTCTGTTTACCCTTTTCAGCTAGGGTTGAGATTTGTGAGTCTGTTGAGTATGACCTTGATAATGAGGATGAGGATTGGCTTGAAGAGATTAACCGGGAGAGGAAGATCCTTTCATCAGAAAAGTAATGATTGAACTCTAATTACTCTTTAACCAAGTTATTGTTATTATGAGAAACATTTCCTGCCTTGTGACCAATTTGAACAGAGCATAAAATAGCATAATACACAAGATTAAAAAGCAGAAGAACAACAATATCAATGAAGTAGGATAATTTATAATAAAGGAAACAACTAAGCCTTTGTTCCACTTAGCATGGAGTCTAAAAGCACTAAAATAAATCACGTCTCATAAGTGCTAAAGAGAAGTGAGGGAATAAAATAACACTGAAATAATGAAATATTTCACCAGTTGTGCGAAAACTTCAAATCCAATACTAGTACTGTCTAGACGACCAAATGTAAATGTGCATACCAATTGACACCAACCACTTTCCTTAAGTGTTTAATAGGAAAATATGATTAATTACCTTAGGTAGCCCCCTTTTACCTATTTATATTATTATTTAATGTAAACATTACAAATAGGTCCCTAGTAGTAATGTCATTTGCATTTTGAGTCCTAAGCTCGCAACACTCTCTTAGGTACTCTCCCCCAAGCTAGTTGATGTATTGTGGAACCGTAAATATATACTCAATTCTAAGTTTTTTGGGATTTAGTTTGCAAGTTTGTT
Source organism: Zingiber officinale (assembly GCF_018446385.1). Taxonomy (NCBI): domain Eukaryota; kingdom Viridiplantae; phylum Streptophyta; class Magnoliopsida; order Zingiberales; family Zingiberaceae; genus Zingiber; species Zingiber officinale. Next base: position 59,880,702 of record NC_055987.1, on the reverse strand, counting down.
AGTTGTCATTGGAGCTGCTAAATAAGGTGACAATTTGATTGGATTACACTTTATAATTGATAATGGTGGCAATTGATCTCTATGTGTTTTGTTCTGGTTTTTTAATGGATTTGAGGTTGGATATGGACACTTGTTTGTCATAATAGAAGTACATTGGTTCTGTAGGCTCCTAAAGTAACTAGGTGGTCAAGTGTTCAACACTAATAAATTCACTTGTTGCTAGGACCATTACCTTACGCTCTGCCATTACAGTTTGTTTATTGACTAGAACAATCCACATTACCTCCTAGGAGAAGGCAATAGCCTGTGGATTGCTTATGTATAAGAGAACCTATCTAATGTGCATTAGTGTACCCTTTAATTTGAATTGATTTTAATCTTAAGATAATAAATATTTTTTTTTAGTATTCTCGTGGTAAAATTCCTAAGGCAGCAATGATCACAATATAATATGACATCTCTAGAAACTAACTCAATAATTGTAAATGTGATGCTAGTTCCTTACAATTGTAAGGTAGTTTAGTTTCTCTATGACTTCCTAACATAGTTATTGAAGGCGCTTGCTTGGCCAAGGTGCTGTCTGATGAGCCTCTTGTGCCTAGTTGCCCTAAGTGTGCGTCTTGTAAGAGGCGACAGGCGCGCTTGCGACACAATTTTTCTCGCATCATTGAAGCGAGATGTCCAAATGCAATCATGCCCAAATTAAACTTTTTAAAGTTCATTCCATACCTATAATTATCCTTTTAATTAATTACATAGCATGCATGCAACGCTAATTTCTCTATTTGTGAATGAGACTAGAACGTTTTTGAACATGTAAGTATAAATATTTAGAAAATATTAAATAAATTTATTATAAAAAATAAAATTAAAATAATTTTTTATTTTGTGTGAAGCTTCATTCTAAAAGAAGAAACAAGCTGATGCAAAAAACTTAAATGATTTAATTTTTATTAAGTATAATAGAGCTTTGAGGCGTGACATTATTGATCCGATTTTTTTTAGATGAAATAGATGATAGCAATGAATAATTGATGGGGGATTGAAATATAACACTAATGAAGAAAATGATTTAGTATTTGATGATGATAATTTGACTTCGAGTGAAGTTACATGAGCTTTTGAAGTTGGTGAAAATGCTTACAGTTTTAGATCTTAAGTTTCATCGTCTTCAAAAGAAGTAAGGCAACTACATCAAAAGGAATTAGGAGAATATATTCTACAAGTCAAGTTACTGATGAAGAGGAGAAAGAGATCAACCTTGAGGAAGCCGATGAAGATTCAACTATACAAATCTGAAATATCTGGTTATATAATTGAGGAAGATGATGATGATTTTGATGATTTAGATATTAAAGTTTTTTTTAAATTTGAATTATGAGTATGACGTATATATTTGATAGTGAATTTTAGATTTACATTATTGTTTACTATTTTATAAACTATAGTTTTATTAGTAAAATATTTTGATAGAAATTCTTTTTATATATATTTGAATTGTAAAAATTTATACTTAAGAGTGCCTTACTTGGATAAGGCGTGCACCTCACATTGCACTGCACTTCAGCCCTCATAGAAGCTATGTTCTTTTAAACGCCTCACTCGTTAAATAACTATGCTTCCTAAGATCAATTATTGGTAGTGAAGTAGAACACTTTATAGTATAGTGATGTGGATGCCGAGGTGGATGCCTTTGTTGAACACCACTATAGTTGAAAGCAAATTAGCTACTGCCTAATTTCTAGCTACGACTATAGTAGAAATAAATTAGCTATTGCCTAATTAGTAGAAAAACAATAATGACCTAATTTAACTAATTCTATAGTAGAAATAAATAATGACTTAATTAGGGGGCGTTTGGTACGCGCGTTTTCTATTTTCATTTTCTAGAAAACGCGCGTTTTCTGAAAAACGATGTTTGGTTTGCGTTTTCCCTGCGCGTTTTCTAAAAAATTGGCTATCGTTTTCTAGAAAAACAGAAAATGATAAAAAGTCGTTTTCTGTTTTCTAGAAAACGCGCGTTTTCCAGAAAATGAAAATGAAAACGGTGCAAACCAAACGCACCCTTAGTTTTTCTATTTTTGATTCTTTGTTTCCTTTATGGTTGGTCTTTTCTGAATCATGTAATGCTTGACTCCTTATATAAGGAGTGTTATTATTAATAAAGGAGAGAAGAAAAATTGAGTAATTTGGACTCTGTATAGTGCGAGTTTCCCCCCTCCATTCCCTCTTACGTGTTGCATAACCAAGTACGGGTCCGGATCTCGACCTGTGACTCATTCCTAGACTCGAAACCATAACAACTTGGTATCAAAGCCGATCATGGGTGACACAAATCTTATCACATCCAAATTCGATGCCTTCATGGAAAGATTGACCTTGCAACAACAAGTTTTTATCGAGCAAATCACCTCTTGCCAGCGAGGACTAGAGGAGTAGATGACTGAGTTATCTCGTACTGTTCAATAGATAAGATGATGACTGATGCCCACCGCAAATAGCCCTACTAGCGTGCAGTGTGGCCCTTCCAAAGCCTCGGAGGTTAGACCTGAACCGTCAATCAGCGACACCCTAGTTCCGTGGTACTCAAAGATGGAGTTTCCCACCTATTCTTGAGAAGGGGATCCATTGGGTTGGATTAAAAGGTGTGAAAAATTCTGTGCCAACCAAAGGATCACAGAAATTGATAAGGCTGGCCTTGCTACCTTTCACTTGGTGGGGAAATCCAACTTTGGTTTGATCAGATGGAATAGGAAGAGCCAGATATGACTTGAAGCAATTTAAAAACCATTGCCATTTCCACTTTGGGCCGCCTATGAGCAACAACCCTCTAGGAGAGCTATCAAATCTGAAGCAAACAGGTTCGGTAGTAGACTACTAGCGGTAGTTCCACCTTGCCCGGACCTCGGACCTCGGACCTTTGACCACAATAACAGATTGACTTATTCGACTAGTCGAAGATCTTCATATCGACATCGAACTGTAGAAGCCTGAAAACCTGGGCATTGCAATGAATATAGCCAGGACATTAGAACGGAAGCAATGCTTCCATCAGGGGGGGGGGGGTAGCTGCACACGAATTGGGACATGATCACAACCAAGCTCAACACCAGTAGAGGCCCTCCTTTGCCGAAGACCAAGAGGACATTACCAAGGAGACTCCACTTGCTTTATTCTTCAGGTGTCTGACCCGTGCTGAGATGGTATAACGGAGAGCCAAGGCCCTCTGTTTTAACTGTGATGAGTCCTATTCCATGGGTTATAAGTGTAAGCGCCTGTTTTGGATTGAAGTGCCTAATGATGACAGGGAAGGTGAGGAAGAAGGGGAAGTGGATTCGGAAATTTCCCTTGGCGTTATACCTTGCTTTCACGCTTGAGGATAAGCTTAACATTGAGGGGGGGGAGTGATGATGTGGACGCCGCTATAGTTAGAAGCAAATTAGCTACTGCTATAATAGAAATAAAATAGCTGCCTAATTAGTAGAAAAACAAATAATGACTTAATTTAACTACTACTGTAGAAATAAATAATGACCTCATTAGTTTTTCTATTTTTGATTCATTGTTTCCTTTATGGGTTGGCCTTTTCTGAGTCGTGTCATGTTTGACTCCTTATATAAGGAGTGTTATTATTAATAAAGGGGAGAAGAAAAATTGAGTAATTTGAACTCTGTTTAGGATGAGTCTTTCCCCTTCCCTTTCCCCTTACGTGTTGCATGACTAAATATGGATCCGGATCTCGACATGTGACTCGATCCTGCACTCGGGACCATAACATATAGGATAAAAGAGTGAATGAAAAGTAGATAGAAAGAAATAAAAGGTTTAAATTCGAGGCAAATTTGAGTCTGATAGAGGACTAGCGAGCCTAAGTCGGTATAAAGTGTTGGAACATGCTTATATCTTAGCCTTAGACTATGTACATGGTAGTCAAGATTACGATAACTATGAGATCTTATGATCCAAATTGCTTTAAATGATCCAAATCTCAAGTAGCATCTGAATTAGGATATGATCTAACAAACTAGGATTTAATTCTATGCTTATTATTTTTTAATCTTAGTTCCAACAATCTTGACTAGATATTATATATTTACATTAAATTAGAATTTTAAAGATGGACATCAAATTTTCAAGTCATATCATTTGTATTTTTTTTAAAGTTATATAAGATTCCTTTTAGCTCTTACAGACAAAGTCACATCCACTTTTAGGTTAATTAGATATATGATTTTTATAAATGAAGACACTTTAAAAAAGTTTCAAATTTTAGGATATAAGTAAATAGACATGAGTAACTCAAAAAATTTAAATACTAATATTTGATCAATATAAACTAAAATCAATATATACATAATATTATATAACTAACTTGCTAACTTATAAATTATAATTGATGGTACAACCGATGACAGTTATAACATAATATAACCTAACTTATATTATAAGATAATATGATGAATAATACATGTTATAAATTTTTTAACAGTTAGATAACTTATTATTTATAAATTTTATGTACTCGTAATAAGTTTACAAGGGACAAGTTAAAGTTTATAAGTTAGATATTATAATTTATCACTATCCCTAATCCCTTTAGCATGCTTGTGTTCCTTTCTTCCCTCTTGACGCGGACCACTCCTACTTCCTACCACATGTAAGTAAGAGTCCGCATGTCGGGCCTTTAACTCGGTCAACACGGGAGCCATGTGGCATGATATGAGATTTAGTCAACATAAACTCCACGTGACATGTCAATTGCCGAGCTGACTCGATTAGTCGAGTTGCCGACCTCTTGACTTCTTATGCAATTTGACCTACCAAGCCGACTCGATTAGCCGAGTCACCAACCTCCCAATTTCTGACCAGCCTGACCTGCTGAGCCAACTTGATTAGCCGAGTTGCTAACCAACTAGTTCGAACAATCGATTCATCGACCTCTCGATTTCCTGAGCTTGACCTGCCGAGCCAACTCAATTAGCCGAGCCGCCGACCTCCCTACTTGATTTGTATCTGCCACATCATCGAGGCAAACAAGGCTATGATCCCCTCTCGCCCATAATCTCTTGCCCACTCCTCCCATAATCTCCTCCCCACCTCTCCATGATCTAGTAGGGTACCTCACATTTATAAAAGGCCAGGTTCATGCTCCGCAGAGGGGGTTTCTCTCTCACTAACTCAACCTCTCTCATTTACTTTGTCCCCTTTTTCATCGAAACATCATGATGCCTTAGTGTGAAAAGAATTGATGTGGAAAAATTCACTTCATACACAATGGGAATAGCCAGTATTATATACAAAATTACTAAAGAAGAGAGAATAGAAAACTAATTATTCCTAAAGATATCTTTCTAACTAAATCTCTTAATTTAAGGGTTTTTCTACTCTGTGCTCACAACTGTTTATTCTTGTGAATTTATTTCTGTACAAGCTATTCATCACTTTCCTCAAGCTGAGGAATAGATGCTTTCTATTTCCAGCTTGACTATAAGATCATGAAATATAGAACTGTTCAGTCCCTTTATTAACACATCAACCAATTGTAATTCTTGTTGGAAATGTGAATGGAATAAAGAGGTGGAGACGAAGAGACTCTATTGTGCATGGGTTTAGTCCCACATTAGAAGTCTCTTGGGTTTATTGTTGGTTTAAATTAGGACACATGCATTGTAAACATATGCATGAGGAGAGACTCTCTCACGCGTGAGTGCGTAGGGGTGAGTGCAAATTCAGGGCCCGGATTGTACTAAACCAAGGTTGACTCGTGCGCGAACACGACTTGCGCATGTCGAATGCCGGACCGGTTGAGGTAAAATTTACCCAAAAGAATGAACCAATATATTGGCACTTGAATCTTGCTCAAGGGTGTAATGGAAGCATTAATGTGAAATTAATGTTGATTCCGTAACGTCTCGACATTAATGGCGACATTAAACTCATTAATGGTGATTTCGTAACGTCTCAGTATTAATGACGACATTAATCTCATTAATAATGATTCTGTAACGTCTCGACATTAATAAAGACATTAAACCCATTAATGACGAAATTAAATTCAGCATTAAATGATTATAATTTGATCATTTATTGCAGGCAAGATGAGAGCTCCTATATAAGGAGGCTGGATCTTGAGCAAAGCGAATAAAAAACAAAAGTAAAGCGAAAGCGAAGCAAAAGCAAGAGAATTCCTCCACCTTCGTTTCCCGATTCTTTTCTCTCAGTCGTGCATCCGCTCGGCTAAACTACTTGTGATAGCACTCAGGTGCATTCTCAGTTCGCCACGAACAACCAGTGCTTGGTTGCGTTCGTGGTTTTGCCGTTGTATCAGAAACCTCGAAGCACAGCCGGAGGTGGGACGAATCTGTTTCAAGGAAACTGCGTCGATCGCAGGCCTCGGTCTGCTCTCTGTTTGTCCGCTCGGTTGGACTCTTCATCTGCTGGGTCGGCCACTCGCCCTTCTGATCTGCCCGACCGGTCTCCTGTCTGCAGTCTGCTCGGACGCTTTGATTGCTCATACTCTAAGGTCAGAAAACCAGCCCCTGCTGGTAGCCTGAGATTATCTGCTCAGGTCATCTTAATTGTGAGTTGAATTTAATTCGAGTATTTAGATTCAGCTAATTTCCTGTAAATCTCCGGTTACAGATTGTTTGGTTTGCAACAATCTTGAAACATATTCGATTCTGTTGAGATGGTCACGGAACGAAATGTTGAGGTGCAACAGACTCAACACGTGCAGGCCCCCTTCACCCCGATTGGAACTGTGCCAATCAGTCATGGGGAAAAGCCAGAGAAGTTCAGTGGACTGAACTTCAAGAGGTGGCAGCAGAAGATGCTCTTCTACCTGACCACGCTCAATCTGGCTCGGTTCTTGACCGAGGACCCTCCTAAGCGCACTGAGGATGCTGATGCACAAACCATCAGTACAGTGGAGGCATGGACTCATTCTGAGTTCCTTTGCCGAAACTATATCCTCAATTGTCTTGCCGACTTGTTGTACGTTGTGTATAGTATGAAGAGAACGGCTAAGGAGCTGTGAGAGTCCCTGGACAAGAAATACAAGACGGAGGATGCAGGGGCAAAGAAGTTCATCGTGGGCCGATTCCTGGACTACAAGATGGTTGACTCCAAGACGGTGATTAGCCAAGTCCAGGAGCTTCAGGTGATCTTGCACGAGATCCACTCAGAAGGGATGGTTCTGAGTGAAACCTTCCAGGTGGCTGCTATCATTGAGAAACTGCCTCTCGGCTGGAAGGACTTTGTTAGAATAAGTATAGGGGTAGTTTGGTCTTTTGGTTTATTTCTTCTTTTCTATATAAAGGTCTAACTCGTGGTTCCTAAAGATACACGAGATTTTAGGTTTTACTTTGTTCATAGTATCAGAGCCAGGTTAAAACCCTAAACCTAATTTCCTTATCCCTCCCGCGCCAACCCTAACTTCCTTTCCTTGCGCCGCTACCTCACGACGCATCTACCCAGCAGTGCCGCAACCTTGGCGACGCTTCTTATCTCTCGCCACGCCTCTCCCTCGTTAGCGCCGCGCATCTCCCTCGCCGCGAGCAGCTCGCTGCGCCCGATCTTCCTCTGGTCCCAGCCAGCAACGACAGCGCGAGCTTTCCCTCGTCGCGCCTCTCTCGCAGCACCTCTGCGCCGCCGCCGCCTTCGGTTCTCTGTGCCGCCGCCGCCTTCTGTTCTCACATTTCTTCTCACACGAAGCTAGGGCCCGCCCGCGAGCTTTCCCTGCGCCACCTCCTCTTTCTTTCTTCTCTCCGGCCGGAGGCTTCTTCTGCTCTCTCGCGAGTTGGCTGCGCAGGGAGAAAAAACACAATCTTTTGGTGATCCGCTGCTGGTACGCCTCCCACCAGTTCTCTTCCAAAACGCGAGTTCTCTTTCGCTCTCTCGCCAGTTGCGCTTCTTCCCCCGAGACCAGAAGATCCGTCTGACAGCTGTGGTTCTCCTGTTTTTCCAGCCCTCCTACCTGGCCGTCTGCTGCTGTTGGCTCTCCTGGCAAAAGCCTTTCCAAAACAGATCCGTCTGGTTCACAGCTCTATTCATGGCTGCATCTGGCGCCCCAAAGCCAGATACCTCAATCTTTACCAATCATATAACTGCACCTCTTTCTTCCGAGCAGTTGGATGGTAAAAATTATATCTCTTGGGCATCTCACATTGAGCTTTGGCTTGTTGGACAAGGTTATGAGACACATCTCACTCAAACTGAAGAAGATGTTCAAGTCGCCGATCGTCCTCTGTGGAAGAAGGTTGACGCTCAGTTATGTTGTATTATCCGAGCCACCATCCATTCATCTCTTAGGAATGTCTTCCGTACTCACAAAACCTGCAAAGCTGTTTGGACACAAGCTCAACAACTCTTTACAAACACCTCTCGGCGACTCTATCAAGTTTGTGAAGATCTCATGACCATCCTCAGCGCCCATCAGATTAAGGATTCAATGTCAACTTATCTGGGTTCAGTGTCTAGCCTTCTTTGTGACTTCAATGAACTGCTCCCACCTGCGGTCGATCCTGTTGAAGAGCTTGAAAATCGGAAGAAATTTTTTATGTCTTTGGCTTTATATGGTCTGCCCACAGATTATTCTCATGTCTGTGACCAGATCCTGGGCAGTCCCACAGAAGCTACCATGGAAAATACCTGGGCGACTCTTCTCCGTGTCCCGGCCAAAGTTTTGACGATGCCTTCTTCTGTTCCTGTCGACTCGTCAGCTTTGGTCTCTCGACACAAAGGACCTCCACCTCGCAAGGGTGGCAAAGGACGCCCTTGGTGTGATCATTGCCACCGACCGGGACACACGATTGATAAATGCTGGAGTTTACATGGTCGTCCTCCTCGTGCTGCTCAGATTGTTCAGAGCTCTGTTGCTCCTTCAGCTTCCACTTCACAGTTAACACCTGATTCGACTTCAACACCTTCTTATTACTGACTTTTTGAAATGGTTTGAGGATCGACAGGCTTCGGGTTCCACTGCTACCATTGCAGACGCTGGTACTTCCTTTGCTGGCATATCTCGTTCTTTGGATCCTTGGGTTCTTGATTCTGGGGCCACTGATCATATCACTGGTAATAAATCCCTTTTTTCTTCTCTCACTACTTCCGGTTATTTACCAATGGTCACCATGGCCAATGGTTCCCAAACTCAATCCCAGGGTATTGGTATTGTTCATCCTTCTTCATCTCTTTCAATTCATATTGTTCTTTATGTTCCCGGCGCTCCTTTTAATCTATTGTCGATAAGTCAACTTACTCGATCTCTTGATTGTGTCATTTCTTTTACTAACACGTCTGTTTCCTTACAGGACCGGAGTACGGGGAGGATGATTGGCTTCGGATGTGAATCTCATGGCCTATATCGGCTTCAACAACCCTCTTTTGTTGGTTCGGCGGCGGCGGCATCTCCACTTCTTATCCATGCTCAGTTGGGACATCCAGGTCTTAATAAGTTGAAACAGTTACATCCTAGTCTTTTTCACTTAGAGTCTTTATCTTGTGCGTCGTGTCAATTAGGCAAGCATGTTCGTAGTTCTTTTTCTCCTCGTTTTGAGAGTCGGGCTATGTCTCCTTTTGCTTTGGTTCATTCTGATATTTGGGGTCCGAGTCGTGTTTCCTCTACAATGGGGGCAAGGTATTTTATTACTTTTATAGACGATTTTTCCCGTTGTACATGGTTATATCTAATGAAGGATCGTTCAGAATTGTTTTCTATTTTTGAATCCTTTTTCCTTGAAATAAAAACTCAATTTGGTACTTCCCTTCGAACTTTACAAAGTGATAATGCACGCGAGTATTTGTCTACTCAGTTTCGTACCTTCTTGACATCTCATGGTGTGTTGCATCGCACGTCTTGCCCTCATACCCCTCAACAGAATGGGGTTGCAGAACGCAAGAATCGTCATCTCCTTGAAACCACTCGAACTCTTCTTCTCCATTCTCATGTCCCTCATCAGTTTTGGGGTGATGCGGTACTTACTGCGTGTTATCTCATCAATCGCATTCCTTCATCCACTCTCCAGGGTAAAATACCTCATCAGGTACTTTATCCACATCAGTCCCTTCATCCTCTACCACCTCGGGTCTTTGGTTCTATTTGTTTTGCTCATGCTCCTCTTGATCCCGACATTGACAAACTCTCTCCCGGTCTCATAAGTGTGTCTTCCTTGGGTACCCACGGTCTCAGAAAGGGTACAAATGTTATTCCCCTACTCTTCGTCGGTACTTCATCTCTGCTGATGTCACGTTCTTTGAGTCGGTTTCTTTTTTTGGTCCTTCCACTTCACAGGCTGAGGTTTCTCCCTCTCCGCCTACACCAGTAACTATCTTTTGTCCTCCGGAGGCGCCTCTATCATCTCCAGCCTCGTCTCCTCCTTTGCAGGTTTATCAACGTCGTCCTCGTTCTGCTTTGCTGCCGACCAACACTGACACTGCTGTGGGCACATCTTTGGAGCCAAGTCCTTCGTCGTTTCCTCCGGTCCCATCTCCTGACTCTGATGTTCCTATTGCACTTCGAAAGGGTATGCGTTCCACTCGTAATCCTTCTCCTCACTATGTTTCTTTAAGCTATCATCGTCTTTCCCCATCCTATTATTATTGTCTGTCTTCCCTGTCGTCTGTTTCTCTTCCAAAGACTGCAGGTGATGCCTTTGCTCATCCAGGATGGAAACAGGCTATGCTTGATGAAATGAGTGCCTTACAGAGCAGTGGGACTTGGGATCTCGTTCCTCTACCTCCTGGGAAGTCAGTGGTTGGTTGTCGATGGGTGTTTACGGTAAAAATTGGTGTAGACGGCACGATTGATCGGCTTAAGGCTCGTCTTGTCGCTAAAGGCTATACTCAGGTATTTGGATTGGATTATGGAGACACCTTTTCTCCTGTTGCCAAGATGTCTTCTGTGCGTCTTTTTCTGTCTATTGCTGCAATTCGCCATTGACCTCTTCATCAATTGGACATCAAGAATGCATTCTTATATGGTGATCTGCTCGAGGAAGTCTACATGGAGCAACCTCCGTGTTTTGTTGCTCAGGGGGAGTCTTCTGGTCTTGTATGTCGCTTGCGGAAATCTTTATATGGTCTCAAGCAGTCACCCAGAGCATGATTCAGTAGATTTAGTACCGTAATTCAGCAGTTTGGCATGAATCGAAGCGAGGCTGATCATTCTGTTTTTTATCGCCACTCGTCTACTGGTTGCATCTATGTAGTGGTTTATGTTGATGATATTGTCATCACATGTAATGATCATCTTGGGATTTCACAAGTAAAACAACATCTTTTCAAACATTTCCAGACAAAGGATCTTGGTAAACTCAAATATTTTCTAGGGATAGAAGTGGCACAGTCTAAAGATGGGATCATTATATCCCAAAGGAAGTATGCAATGGATATTTTGGAAGAAACAGGAATGTTAAACTCAAAGATAGTCGACAATCCCATGGATCCTAATGTCAAGCTCCTACTAAATCAGGGGGAGCCTTTTTCAGATCCTGAACGGTATAGGCGATTGGTAGGGAAACTAAGCTACCTTACTGTCACTCGTCCAGATATCTCATTTGCAGTGAGTGTAGTAAGTCAGTTTCTTAGCTCTCCATGCAAAGAACATTGGGATGCAGTGACTCGTATTGTTCGATATATCAGGGGTGCACCAGGAAAGGGTCTTCTATATGAAGACAAAGGACATACTCAAGTCGTGGGATATTCTGATGCAGATTGGGCAGGATCTCCCTCTGATAGAAGATCCACTTCTGGATTTTGTATATTTGTCGGAGGTAACCTTGTTTCTTGGAAAAGCAAAAAACAAAATGTTGTGGCAAGATCCAGTGCAGAGGCAGAATATCGAGCTCTGGCTGTTGCTAGTCAAGAACTTATATGGTTAAAACAGTTGCTTCAGGAATTAAGGTTTGGAGAAGTTACACAAATGTCACTCATATGTGACAACCAGGCCGCTATGCATATTGCCTCAAATCCAGTCTTCCATGAGAGAACAAAGCATATTAAAGTTGACTGTCACTTTGTCAGAGAGAAAGTCATATCTGGAGAAATATCTACTAGCTTTGTCAACTCAAATGATCAGCTAGCAGATATATTCACTAAATCACTTAGAGGTCCTCGGATTGACTACATATGTAACAAGCTTGGTGTATATGATCTATATTCTCAAGCTTGAGTGGGAGTGTTAGAATAAGTATAGGGGTAGTTTGGTCTTTTGGTTTATTTCTTCTTTTCTATATAAAGGCCTAACTCGTGGTTCCTAAAGATACACGAGATTTTAGGTTTTACTTTGTTCAGACTTCAAGAACTACTTGAAGCACAAGCGGAAGGAGATGAATGTGGAGGAACTCATTGTTCGACTTCGCATCGAAGAAGACAACAAGAGTTCAGAGAGGAAACTGTTATCTCAGGCTACTGTGAAAGCCAACGTGGTCGAGCTCGGTCAAAGCTCGAAGCGAAAAAACCCCAAGTCTTCCAAGATGGGACCCAGAGGAGGCATCAGCAAGAAGAAGTTCTCTGGGAAGTGCTTCAACTGTGACAAAGTGGGTCACAAATCTTCGGAGTGCAGAAAGCCGAAGAAGAAGCAAGAGGCCAACCTGAACGAGGGACCAGAAATGGACAACCACTGCGCTGTGGTCTCTGAGTTGAACCTGACGGTAATGGTGGATCGATACTGTGTGCTGCAACAAGGAGCTGCTCCACAACTTCGAGGAAGTCACTGGAGACAAACTGTTCATGGGGAACTCAACAACCTCGGACATCATGGGCCAAGGAAAGGTGGTGCTGAAGATGACCTCGGTCAAGGACCTCACTTTGAACAATGTGCTGTATGTTCCGGAGATTCGGAAGAATCTAGTGTCCGGATCATTGTTAAGCAAGCATGACTTTCGCATTGTTTTTGAGTCGGACAGAGTTGTATTGTCCAAAAATGGAATGTTTGTAGTAAGAGGCTACGTATCTGATGGGTTGTTTAAGCTCAATGTAGTGGCCATTAGACCCAAGATAAATAAAAATGAAAGCTCTTCCACTTATATGCTTGAGTCTTCATATTTGTGGTATGATAGACTAGGACATGTTAACTACGATGTGTTGCGTAGATTAATAAACATGTAAAACATACCTACATTCCACCTTGACCCAAAATATAAGTGTAAGATTTGTGTTGAAGCAGAAATGACAAGGTCATCCTTTCAACATATTGAAAGAAATAATGAACCACTTGACCTAATCCACACTGATATGTGTGACCTAAAAGGTACACCAACACGTGGTGGTAATAAATACTTCATCACTTTTGTAGATGATAATACAAAATATTGTTATGTGTATCTTCTCAAAAGTAAGGATGAAGCTATAGAGAAATTTGCTCTCTATAAGAATGAGGTTGAAAACAAACTTAATAGGAAAATTAAGGTGGTTCGAAGTGACCGAGGCGGTGAATATGTGTCACCATTCGTTGAGTTGTGTGCTGGACATGGGATCAGACACGAAACAATAGCTCCATATACTCCTCAGCAAAACGGAGTTGTTGAGCGAAAGAATCGAACTCTTAAGGAGATGATGAATGCTCTTCTATTAAGCTCTGGATTGCCAGAGTCCATGTGGGGGGAAGCTGTGTTAACAGCTAATTACCTTTTAAATAAGGTGCCCCGGAAGAAAATAGATAAGAGCCCTTATGAGTTATAGAATGGAAGACAACCGTTCTACAAATATTTACGAATGTGGGGGTGTCTTGCCAAAGTGTTGGTAACTGATCCGAAAAGGATTAAGATAGGACCAAAGACTGTTGATTGCATATTTATTGGATATGCACATAACAGTAGTCCTTATCGATTTTGTGTGTTTGAGTCACACGTACCGGAGATACACAAGAACTCGATAATCGAATCGAGAAATGCCTCTTTCTTCGAGCATGTGTTTCCGTATAAGACCCGTGAGGATGCTAGCTCCTCAAAATGGGCAACTGAAACACAAGGCGAAGAAGAAGATGATGATGATAAGGAACCTGTAGAGGTTGAGCCTAGACGGAGTAAAAGAGCTCGGGTAGAAAAATCCTATGGATCGGATTTTATCACTTTTATATTGGAGAGTGAGCTCCGAAGTTACTCAGAGGCTGTAGGCTCTTTTGATGGAGCTCACTGGAAAGAGGTAATTGCATCTGAGATAGAATCTATCTTGCAAAATCACACTTGGGAACTTGTGGATCTTCCTCCGGGAAGTAAACCACTAGGTTGCAAGTGGATCTTCAAGAAGAAAATGAAATCAGATGGCACAATCGATAAATACAAGGCCAGATTGGTAATTAAAGGATACCGACAACGAGAAGGCCTTGACTACTTCGATACATACTCTCCGGTATTGAGAATAACTTCCATTAGAGTATTGTTGGCTATTGCTGCTCTATGGAATCTCGAAGTACATCAAATGGATGTAAAGACAGCCTTTCTAAACGGGGATTTAGAAGAGGAAATCTACATGGACCAACCTGAGGAGTTTTCTGTGCCAGGACAGAAAAACAAGGTCTGTAGATTGGTGAAGTTATTATATGGTTTGAAACAAGCACCAAAGCAGTGACATGAGAAATTCGATAATGCCATGAAGGAATGTGGATTCAAGATCAATGAATGTGATAAATGTGTCTACATGAGAGCCACAGAGAGTGACTATGTCATCTTGTGCCTCTATGTAGATGACATACTTATCATTGGGAGCAATGATAAGATAATCAAATCCACTAAAGATATGTTGAACTCAAGATTTGACATGGAAGACATGAGTCTAGCTGATGTGATTCTAGGAATTAAAATTCTTAGAACGACAGGACTTGTTCTTAGTCAGTCCCATTACGTGGACAAGATTCTTGAGAAATTCACCAAGGGTGATACTGCGTTGGCACGAACGCCGATAGATACGAGTCAACATCTATCGAAAAATCGAGATGAAAGTATCTCGCAGATAGAGTACTCTCGAGTGATTGGAAGTCTGATGTACTTGATGAGTTGTACTCGACTAGACTTGGCCTACGCAGTAAGCAAACTGAGTAGATACATGAGTAATCCCGGTGTTGAGAATTGGAAAGGGATAACAAGAGTACTGAGGTACTTGAGGTATACTCGTGAATATGGACTGCATTACACGAGATATCCTGCTGTGATCTAAAGATACAACGATGCAAGTTGGATATCTACATAAAAGACTCTAAGTCTACGAGTGGATATGTCTTCACTCTAGCAGGTGCAGTCATTTCCTGGAAATCTTCTAAGCAAACCGTAATAACCAGATCCACGATGGAATCTGAGTTTGTAGCTCTTGACAAGTGCGGTGAAGAGGCTGAATGGTTACGACAATTCTTAGAAGATATTCCTCTATGGGTGAAACTTGTGCCGGCGATTTGCATACATTGCGATAGTCAATCAGCAATCGGCCGGGCACAGAGCCATCTGTATAATGGTAAGTCTAGACATATACGTCGTAGACATAATACCATTAGACAACTACTCTCAACTGGAATTATCACTGTTGACTATGTGAAGTCAAAGGATAATCTAGCGGATCCGCTAACCAAAGGGTTAAATCGAGAGTTAGTTGCAAGCTCATCAAGAGAAATGAGCTTGATGCCGTTGTCAGCGATCAGTGTAGAGGACACCCAACCTATGCTGACTGGAGATCCCAAGAACTAGGTTCAAAGGGACAACTAATCTGCACTGACTAGACACCGCTGGGGAGCTCAATGAAACAATGACTGGATGAGATAAATCGATGGACTTTTAATGATCAAAACGAGTAGATGGTAACTCTTGAGGGATCACCTATGTGAGAAAGAAGTGGGGTCGCTTCGAAAAGAATTGGAGGCACAATTCTTAGAGCTTCTCACAGAACCAGGCGTGTTCTGGCCAAGAACGAACACACTCATGAGAACTGAGTTGTATCAGGGAGAGTCTTGGGTGAGATTTGTCACTGCTTACACAGATGGCAGTATAGTTCAAAGACATCCTGTCTACTATCAGCCAGTAAGCAACCATATCTTCACAAGGGAGGGTTCAAAGGGTAAACCTATCTATCCTATACTTGACTCAACTGTTGAATGCTATCACATATCCTGTTTTCCATTCATGTGGGGGATTGTTGGAAATGTGAATGGAATAAAGAGGTGGAGACGAAGAGACTCTATTGTGCATGGGTTTAGTCCCACATTAGAAGTCTCTTGGGTTTATTGTTGGTTTAAATTATGACACATGCATTGTAAGCATATGCATGGGGAGAGACTCTCTCACGCGTGAGTGCGTAGGGGTGGGTGCAAATCCAGGGCTCGGATTGTACTGAACCAAGGTTGACTCGTGCGCGAGCACGACTTGCGCATGTCAAATACCGGATCGGTTGAGGTAAAATTTACCCAAAAGAATGAACCAACATATTGCCACTTGAATCTTGCTCAAGGGTGTAATGGAAGCATTAATATGAAATTAATGTTGATTCCGTAACGTCTCGACATTAATGGCGACATTAAACTCATTAATGGTGATTTCGTAACGTCTCAGTATTAATGACGACATTAATCTCATTAATAATGATTCTGTAACGTCACGACATTAATGAAGACATTAAACCCATTAATGACGAAATTAAACTTAGCATTAAATGATTATAATTTGATCATTTATTGCAGGTAAGATGAGAGCTCCTATATAAGGAGGCTGGATCTTGAGTAAAGCGAATAAAAAGCGAAAGCAAAGCGAAAGCGAAGCAAAAGCGAAGCAAAAGCAAGAGAATTCCTCCACCTTCGTTCCCCGATTCTTTTCTCTCAGTCGTGCATCCGCTCGGCTAAACTACTTGTGATAGCACTCAGGTGTATTCTCAGTTCGCCACGAACAATCAGTGCTTGGTTGCGTTCGTGGTTTTGCTGTTGTATCCTGGGAAACAGACGATCCGAGAAAACCTCGAAGCACAGCCGGAGGTGGGACGAATCTATTTCAAGGAAACTACGTCGATCGCATGCCTCGGTCCGCTGCTCTGTTTGTCCGCTCGGTTGGACTCTTCATCTGCTGGGTCGGCCACTCGCCCTTCTGATTTGCCCGACCGGTCTCCCGCTCTGCCTGTCTATCCTTCAGTCTGCTCGGACGCTTTGATTGCTCAGACTCTGAGGTAAGAAAACCAGCCCCTGCTGGCAGCTTGAGATTATCTGCTCAGGTCATCTTAATTATGAGTTGAATTTAATTCGAGTATTTAGATTCAGCTAATTTCCTGTAAATCTCCGGCTACAGATTGTTTGGTTTGCAACAATTCTAAAGGGACACATGACATACACACTAATCCTTCCTTCAGTTTTTCCTTATGAAATGTCTATCAATTTCAATATGCTTAGTTTTATCATGTTGAATAGGATTATGATCAATATCGATAGCTAGCTGACTTATTGTCACAATAGAGTTTCATGGGGCATTCCTATTTGATTTTCAAATCATCTAGAATAATCTTCAGCGATAGTAGTTGACATTATCCTTGAGCAATAGCCTTAAATTTTGATTCTATATTTTATTTCTTGCTCCAGCATCTCATCATATTACCACTAAGGAAAGTACAATATCCTGTAGTTGATCACAGTCTGCATTTGTATAAATTTCTAAATCTAATGTCTCATTTCTCTTGAACAAAATTTTCTTTCTTGGAGTGTCTTTCAAGTAATGTAATACTCTATAAGTAGCTTGAAGGTGATGTTCTCTTGGATCATGCATGAATTGACTGATTACACTAACAACATATGCTATGTCTGGATGAGTGTCAGCAAGATATATGAATCTACTAACCAACCTTTAATACATTCTTTTGTCAACACTTGTTCTTCCTTAGCTTCTCCTATCTTATGATTTGGATGCAATCGGCTTACACCCAATCTTCCCTGATCAGTCACATATTTTTATCGAGAAATAAAAATTCCTTTGCTAGAGTATGCTACCTTAACCCCGTACTTTAGTTTGCCTAGTTCCTTTATTTTAAACTCCTCTATCAATTTCTGCTTTAGATCATGTTTTTCCTTTTTATCATTTCCCGTTACAACGATGTCATCTACATAGACTAGAAGAGTCATCACCTTCTCTGTTGTTGAGTGCTTAACAAAGAGAGTATGATCCCCTTGGCTTTGGTTATACCCAAATTTCTTCAGGACTTTCGTAAATCTTCCAAACCATGTCTTAGGAGTCTGTTTTACACCAAAAAAAAGAGTTCATCAATTTACATACTCTGTTACCAATATCTCCCTGTTATCAATATCTCCTTGGTGGGAGGTTCTAAATCTCCATAGAGAAATGCAATTTTCACATCATACTATAGGAGTTGCCAGTTGAAGTGTACAACTAAAGATAGTATCACTTTGACCATATTCATTTTTGCAACTGGAGCAAAGGTCTCCGGATAATCTACCCCATAAGTCTGAGTGTAACCTTTTGCCACCAACCTAACTTTATATCTCTCAAGATGGTCATTTGCTTTGTATTATAGTGTGAAAATCCACTTACAATCAACATTGTTTTTCCCTTTCAGCTTCTCAAAAGCCTCCCATGGATTATTCTTTTCTAATGCATCCATTTCCTCCCTCATAACATCTCTCCATTCCCTTTTTTTTTTTTTTGATAATGCCTCAGAAATAGTATTGGGAATAATCATGATATTTACACTCACAATGAATCTTTTGTGGGCTAGTGATAGATGTTTAAGAGAAACATAGTGAGATAAAGGGTAGAGAGGGTGTTTAGTGCATTCTCTGGTACCTTTTCTAACCTCAATGGGAAGGTCAAGACTATCTATTAGGTGAGTGGAAGATTCAGTAGATTGTAAAGGTGGGTCAGATCTTACCGTGATCCCAGTATTAGGTTTAGAGATTTGTTGACTTGTATCGCTTTTAGAGCGGACTTTCTCCTTGAATACACTTGAGGGGTACTTGGAGTATCACAAGAAACACTTGGAGGACACTCACTAGATGGAATAGGAATAGAAGGTGATTTGATATGAACTTGAGTAGGAGGAAGATTAAGAGCATTAATAGGTTCAAATGACTAACAAGTGCTATCTTTTGTCACTGAAATCTCCCCTGAGATGGGATTTGGAGAAGAATAGAGTATGCTCAAAGAAGATAACATCAGTCGAGATGTAAAATTTTTTAGATGAAGGGTGGTATCACTTGTACAAATTTGGTACATGGAAGACATTTTTAGGATAAAACTAAGGGTAAAGTGAACATTTTTAAAACCAGCGACAGTAGCTAAATATCCATTGGTTATTATAATTTTTCTGTAACTTGGAATGAGGTTATAAGCGTGGAAAATTTGAGAATTAGGAGTCATGTGATTTGTGGCATCGAAATCTATTATCCATGAGCTATTAAAAAAAACTGTTTGAGGTATTCATACAAACAGGGAGTGAGGGGATACCTGAGAGAGAAATCAAGAGAACCCAACAATCCTTGAAGTTTCCCAATTTCTATAATGTTGAATCCGCCTAGGATCGAGCTATCATCAATATGGGATTGCTTGATCAGGTGTGCCTGAGGTTTGTGTTGCCCCCACGACTTCCCCATTCTCGACTTGGTGGTTTATCAAGTAGTTTTCAACATGTCTCTTTGGCGTGGCACGATTTCTTACTGTAGTTGCACCAAAGATGGACTTTATTGTCTTTAATCGGAGTCACACCACATTTATCTTTCTCCCGCGAATCAATTTTGGCAGCAAGGGTTGATTAAGCCATGGGTTGGGGCTCAAGCATCACACTTCGTCAATTTTCCTAGCATTACACTTATTTGCTAGGGACGATATGTTGTCTTTGCCAATGATTTAGATTTGGACCCGATTAAATTCAAGATTTAAGCCAACAAAAAAATCCTTTTCAATAAATTTTTTTAAAACAACAACATATGCAACACGTTGCATCTCAATTACTTGGTAGTAATCTAGTTTGTGCCACATTTTGCAAAACTGTGGCATATTTGATTTATCTCCCTATTTAGTAGCACCCGTTTTGACTTTGGGTTCACAAACTTGTGCAACATTAAGGGTTTTTGAGTAAGTGGGGTAATACAGTCCCAAATTTCATTAATAATAGAAATAAACATACATGTACCATTGATGGATGGTTCCATGGAATCCCATAACTAAGACATAATCATAGAGTCTTCTTTATTCCATGCCTCAAAAACTGGATCAGTTGTGGCAGGTCTTATCTCAAGGATATGGATAAGTTTTCCTTTGCCTTTGAGGTATGTACGAACAATTTGAGACCATTTAAAGTAGTTCTTCCCATTGAGTCTATTGGAAGCCTGAATATTCTACATATCACCAATTTTTTTGACTGAACTATAGTCATCAGACACAATAGATTGGTTTGGATGGTTGTTTGAGAATCGACCATGATGACGAAGAAATGCAGAAGCAAAAAGGAAAAAAAGAGAGAATTAACAATGGAGGCTAAAGCTCTAATACCATGTGGAAAGAATTGATGCGGAAAGTTCACTTCATACAGAATAGGAATACCCAGTATTATATAGAAAATTATAATAGAAGAGAGAATATGAAATTCCTACTATGTCCTCATATTGTTTATTCCAATGAACAACTATTTATTTCTGTACAAGAGCATACTTGGGCATTGGAGTGGTTTTGTCGAGTAAGTCCCGTCGTGCACTTTAATGTTTGTTACTGTCCATAGGAATCGCCGCATTACGGGAAGAAATCTAGGAGAAAACCTCAAAGTCATTGTTCTTTGTGCCGAGGTGGACTTCTACCATCACGTCAATCGTGGTGAGATTTCTGAATATTTTGGCACCATCTGTGGAAACGTGAGCAAAACACGTTGAGCGACTACTTCGATGTTATTCTTAAATCGGTCAATTGAAACATTATCGGTGCAAATCTATCAATTTCTCATTATGTCGTGTTTTTCTTGCAAGTATTTACCATGGCGGTCGGTCAATTTTTCATTCAATTTATAACCGTTTGTGGTTGCGAGGGCTAATATCATCACTAGATAAAGATTGAAAGAAGGAAATAGAAAAGGGACAGGCGAGGATAGTCATGTCTAAGCACCCGATGACGCTTGAGATTTATTGTCCCAAAATTGAACCTCGTTGCTTTGCGCCATCTCTACACCTCACATGCGCCGTCCTTCTTGATCTCGCGTGGATGGATCTACTGCCGACCCTCTCCACAGAAGGTCACCGAGATGACATCGCCACCACTGATTGACTCCTCCGGATGGCCACCAATTCCTCCCAACTGGATTCTCTTCTGCTCCACTCTAGCATTGCCCTTTGGCACCCATCCTTTCCTACACGCTTCTCTCCCTCTTCTGATGCTACGGTTGAGTCGGCACACCCTCCGCTACCATTCACACCTTGTATTACATCCGACGACACCCAGAAGCCGTTTCTATGGAAGATGGTGCTTCTGATCCCTTTGAACTCCTTGTCGACGCCCTTTGCAAGGAAGGCCACACAAAGAAATTGCATAAAGCCAAGAAGTTGTGGAATCAGATGAGAAAAGAGGGAGTTACTCCCATGGTTGTCATCTACGGAACACTCATAGAGGGGTTGTGCTGCATGCACCACTCAAAACAAGCCCTCACCCTACTAGAGGAGATTAAGACTACTAAGATTTAGGCCAACCCTCTTATGTACAATCTGATCGTTGATGCATTATTCAAGGAAGTAGATTCAAAGAGGCCCTTGGGATGCTGGAAAAGTTCCCTCTCTATGGTGTTTCTCCCAACATCTCCACAGTTAATTCCTTGGTGAAGGGTTTCTATAGGAGTGGGAACTTGCTGGCGCCAGTAAAGTTATGAAGATGATGATATAAAAGGGCATTATTCCATCTCCAACCCCTTACACTTACAATTATTTTTTTAGGTTTTTCTTCAACTTTGAAAAAATTGAAGAATGCATGAACCTCTACACCAACATGATTCATTTGGGATACTCTCCAGAGCGACTCACATACCAATTATTGATTAAAATGCTATGTCTGTGTGAGAGAGAGAGAGAGACTAGAGCTGGCTATATAGCTGATAAAAAAGATGAATAAAGATGGTTTTGATCAAGACTTAGATTTGAGTACCATGTTGGGGCATTTGCTATGTAGAATGCGTAGGCTTGAGGAGGTCTCTTTGGAATTTGAGAGTATGATCAAAAGAGGGATCGTGCTGCAATATATTACTTGTCAGATTCTTGTCAAAGGACTATGAACAAAGGAAGCTACTTTTCATTTATTTTGTCGGCGGAAACATATTGGTGGGGACACTTCTTTTACGAACAGTAGCTCTTATCATTCATAAAGATTTTTGTATTTCCTCTACGATCTCGGCTTTCATATCAATATGATCTTTACTCTCACTAGCAAGATAAGCCTCCTAATACTCATTGTCATATTTATCTTTTATAGTCGCATCCTTTTTTTCTTACTCAATAACAATAATAAGATAAGTTTTCTATTTCTCTCCCTGACTCCATAGGCATTTGAGAGTTGTGAGATCAACTTTATTCCACTCTCTCTGACTCCACAGGTACTCCAGAGTCATTAGATCGAGCTTATTATTATTCTCTCCCGAGATATAGTCGCGGATCGAGTTATTCTCTCTTCGACTCTAAGGGTACTTAGGAGTTGTGAGATTAAGCTCATTATCTTCTCCCAACTTAGATATAGTCGCGGATTGAGTTATTCTCTCTTTGACTCCATGAGTAGTCAGGAGCCGTGAGATTGACTTATTATCCTCTCTCGACTTAGACATAGTCGTGGATCGATCAATTTTTCTCCCGACTGGGACAGTCACGGATCGACAAGTTCTTTCTTCGACTCCACGAGTACTTACTTGAGAGTCATGAGATCGAGCCTCCTATTTCTCTCCCGACTCAGACAGTCGCGGATCGAGCCATTCTCTTTCCGACTCCACAAGTACTTGGGAATTGTAAGATCGAGTTTATTATCCTCTCCTGACTTGACAGCCGCGAACTGAGCCATTCTCTCTCCGATTCTACAGGTATTTGGGAGTCGTGAGATTGAGCTTATTATCCTCTAGATATGGTCGCAAATCAAGCTACATTCCCCCTTGACTCCACTGCTACTTTGGAGTTGATGGATTTAGCTATTATCTCCTGGACAGTGGTGAGGTCACCTCAAAACTTCTCATCAGGTTCTAATGCATTTAGTTCTATATTTTGAATATGAATTGTAGCTCTTCATCGTATCTTTACTTGAAGGTACTTCATGGCGACCACTGACTATTTCTCTCGGTCTTAGACCTAGGTGTCCATCAACAATTGCCCTTTTCACTCGATTTGAACATAGTTGTGGATTGAGCATCTATTTCCCTAGTTTTGGACTAGTGGCATCAATCAGTAATTGCCCTTTTTAGGTCCAATCTTTTATGACTTGGATATAATCGCAGATCAAGCATCTATTCCTTTGGTCTCGAACCAACGACGTCCATCAGCAACTGCCTTTTCAGGATCCAATCTCTCTCGACTCAAACATAGTCGTGGATCGAGCATCTATTCCCTTAGTCTTAGGCCTACGATGTCCATCAGCAATTACCCTTTTCAAGATCCAATTTCTCCCAACTCGGATAGTCGCGGATTGAGCATAGTGGCGAATTGAGTATCTAGTTTTGAACCAGTGATGTCCATCATTAAATTTCCTTTTCAAGGTCCATTCTCTCCTGACTCGGACATGACTGCAGATTGAGCTACTCTCTTTTCGACTCCACGGGCACCCAGAATCGTAAGATTGACCTTATTATACTCTGTCGACTCTGACATAATCGTAGATCGAGTTATTCTCTTTCCGACTCAATGGACACTCGGGAGTCATGAGATCGACTCTATTATTCTCTCCCGACTCATATATAGTCACAACTATTCTCTCTCTGACTTCACGGGTATTGAGAGTTGTGAGATCAACCTTATTATCCTCTCTCGACTTGGGCATAGTCGCGGATCAAACTATTCTCTCTCCGACTTCACGAGTACTTGTGAGTCGTGACATCGAGCCTCCTATTCTCTACTGACTCAAACATAGTCATAGATCGACCTATTTCTCTCCCAACTTGGACATAGTCACGGATCGAGCTATTCTCTCTCCGACTCCATGGGTACTTGGGAGTTGTAATTTTGAGCCTCCTATTTTCTTCCGACTCAGACATAGTCGCAATCGACCTATTTTTCTCTCAACTTGGATATAGTCGTGGATTAAGCTATTCTCTCTCCAACTCCACGGGAACTTGGGAGTCGTGAGATCAATCTTATTATCCTCTCTCGACTCAAGAAGTGATAGATCGAGCTATTCTCTCTTTGACTCCACAAGTACTTTAGAGTCGTGATATCGAGCTTCCTATTCTCTCCCGACTCGGACATAGCCGCGGATTAACCTATTTCTCTCCTGACTGGGATATAGTCGTGGGTCGAGCTATTCTATCATCGACTCCATGGGTATTGGGAGTTCTGAGATCGAGTTTCCTATTTTCTCCCGACTTGGTCATAGTCACAAATCGACCTATTTCTCTTCTGGTTCGGACATTGTCTCGGATTGAGCTATCTTCTTTCCCGACTCGGACATAGTCGTTGATCGAGCATCTATTCCCCTTGTCTTGGACAAAGGCGTCCCTCGATATTTCCTCCATATCAACTCCGTGTATTCACACCAGGTTCGATCGTATGTGTTGCATTTTTAATATAAGTTGTGGCTCTTCCTATCAGCTATACCCGGAGGTATTCGCTAGTTTCTCATGGACCTTGACGTCTCGGCCGCCACATGGACTGATGTCCTGGACTTCGAAGTCGTTGACACAATACTTGTCCGGCCAGTCGAACTCCCGCTTCCTTCGACTAGATTTGAGGGGAAGCTTGTGATGTGGAGGTAAGTAGGGGCCACGTGGTGGGCCTTTAATTCGGTCAACACAGGAGCCATATGACACGACTCGAGACTTGGTCAACATAAATTCCACGTGACATGTCAATTGCCGAGTCACCAACCTCGCTACTTCTTGAGTAGTCTGACCTGCCGAGACGACTCGACTAGTCGCCGACCTCTCGACTTCCTAAGATCTGTCAAGCTAACTCGATCAGCCGAGTCACCGACCAGCCAACTCGATCAGCTGAGCCGTCGACTTCTTGACTTCCTAAGCAGTCTGACCTGTCAGCCGAGTCGCCGACCTCCTGACTTCTCCATCTATCGACCCGCCACGTCATCGAGGCAAACAGCGGCCATGATCCCCACTCGCTCATGATCTCTTCTCCACTCCCCCTATGATTTCCTCCCCACCTCTCCATGATCTAGCAGGGTACCTCACATTTATAAAAGGTCAGATACATGCTTTGCAAAGGAGGGCTCTCACTTATGTTGCCCCCTTTTTTTTATTGAAACATCGTGATGACTTAGGCATCGGAGTAGTTTCGCTTGGGCAACTCCTGACGAGCTCTTTGATTTTGTTACTCTTTGCAAGAATCGCCGCACTATGGGAAGCAATCTAGGAGAAGGCTTCAACGCCATCGTTCTTTGTGTCAAGTCGACTTTTGCCAATGCGCCTTTATTCTTTTTCTCCTACCTTCCTCCTGGCAAGAGACCTTTCAATGTAATGTTGTTAAGTTCTTGTCACCTACAAAGCCAACAATGATAAGCTTCCTCTTCTTTTTTCTTCACGTCTCATAGAAGAGTTTGATTACTTGTACTTGATTTATATATCCATATTCATGTCTTGTCATAACGACATGGTACAGGAGGGTAACTAATGAGCGAGTATCAAACTTTACATATGGGTTTTGACCAAAGGGGTTAGCCATGATGTGAAAAGGGTATCTAAAACCTCTTTTTTTATGTTCCTTGCAAAACTGCACTATTTATCTTTTTTTGACCCTTTTCTAAAGGGTATAATTGGACGCTACATTCACCAAACAACCTACATACATCAACACGCCAAAAGAAACATGAACATACCTACTTCAAGGTACCATGTTCCACGATTACTCTCTTCTTATTTTGTTTCTGCATTACTTAACTCGATAGACTTTACATTAACAAAAGTCCAATACTTGTTAATGATGAAAACTTAACCACAATTGTCACTTATCTCTTGCTAAAACACTACAGTCGGCCATTGACAATCCAATATAAAAGTACAATTAAAGGAAAGCTTACCTCCTAAATTGCCTATTGAAGATGATTCTTGTTACTGAGGCAACCGACCTCGTTGTATTCTCTTTATAACCAAGTTTGTCACAACTATCAATCAACACCAATCTTATAGAGGACGCGAATGTAGGATTTTTGATGTCCTTGACATGCTCATGGGAAGAAGAGTATTCATTTGTTGTTTGCATTGGAGGATGAGGTTTGCTACACTGGCCTGAGAAAGAGAAGGAAATCCTGGTGCCACAAGCTAGCCTCTGATGTTGCTTGCAACCTAGCGGAGGAGAAAAGATTACACAGCAAGGAAGAATCTTAAGGTTCCTAGAGCAGATCAAGGTAGAGGGAGGAGGAACGGTTCATTGTCAAATTCCATCTTCTCCACGATCACATCCATCGCCAAAATTTCAAATCAAGGGGCATCACTACTGCTGTTTTTTCAAATCATTAGCAACTTATCAAATCAGGAAGGAAAAATTAGATCACCAAAGAGTTTTCCAAATTGGGAATGAGATGACCAAATTTTGTTCCAAATCAAGAGTAAAGTGGCACCGGCAGGATTCCATCTAGGCGCTGGGAAGAACTCGCAGACAGGGCCTCATGCTCAAGCAGGGAGAAGAAGAGAAAGGGAAAATAATCTATTCTATCTAATCTCCTACTATAACTGAACTTGGTCTAATTTGAGTCTAATTTGGTTTGACTGAATTACTCGGTCCTCCTAAATTAATCCAATTCAGCCCTTATTCAAAGCACATTCGATCCCAAACACAAGAACCTAATTTCTGCACTATGAATTCAATTTAGGAACTCAAATTGCTAAAAATGTGTCAAATTTAAACTAAATTGTAACAATTTCAACTATACCTAATTGAAAATCACATCATTACAGTTATAAGCCAATGGAAAAAGTTGTGTAGAGAAACAAAGTTAAAATTTTTATGAGAAAATAATGAGTTATATCTTATGCTTGCGCAAAGATGTTTCCATTTCACTTATCATGTTAGTGCTTGTTCATGCATAGTACTCAGGAAAATCTGCATTCATCAGTTTCTTCAAACACGTATTTGACTTCACATGTCACTTGTGAATTGCACATTGCTGTTCTAACTACAGAATCAAATTTATTTGATGGTCTGTTTCCATTCTTTGGTAAACCTTTATTTTCATTTTGTATCTTTGTTTTTTGAAAGATTATGCTGCTTAAAATTTAAAATCTTCGCATTCTTTCTTCCTTACAGACAACTGTGAAAGATTATAGTTATATTGTCTATTACCTGTGTATAGTTATTTTCTTGTGCACTTGTTAATTTCTTTCAGGGTTGAGACCCTTCTCTTCAAACTGGAGATTTTGGATCATAAAGCCAGAGAAAGAGCAGGGATTATAACACCCACGTTTAGTTCTCCTGTTCCTGTTTATTTACAGCTTGATGCTGCAGCTGAGGTCAATGACTGCTAATTTTTTGTTCACTATGATTTGCAGATTAGGTTATTTAAATATTTCAGTATCCATTCACTCAGTTACTTTGTTGATGACCTTGATGAAATTTTAACTTAATGCTTTAGTGAGTTTTTCACTTGGAACTCCTAAAATGCTTCTATCATTTTCAATTACCGTGTAGGCACACGTGTTCACTTTATGAACACTGAGCTAGAGGGTTTTTAATGCTACACTTGAATATGGGATGCCAATGAGATAGATATTTTGTGGATATCCATGATTATCTGCCTTGCTATATCACTTTTTGAGTACATGGATTCATGATATGGGCTAGGTACAGGTGCAAAATAGATAGTTGTGACAGGTGAGGATGTATAAGGGTATAGTTATGATAACGGGTCACATACCATGAAACTTTCGCTACCCATTACCTGGTAATCACATAATCAAGATTATGGGGAATAAAACATAACCTGAGGTTGTTTGATTCGATCTAGGTAATGCAATAAAAACTTGTTTCTTTGGAGATTTTAATGTATAATCTAGTTTAATATTTTTACTGTATTACCCTTCGTTACAGAACTAATTATTATTATTATTATTATTTTTGAACTTTATGTTTTTTTTTCTCTTTTTGAACCTTACGTTTTTTTTTACTTTACGTTTTTTTTTTCTCTTTTTGAACATTACGTTTTTCTCTCTCTCTTTTTTTATTTAACTTTATGTTTTTTTCTCTTTTTTTTACTTTACGTTTTTTCTCTTTTTTTTCTTTACGCATTATGTTTTTTTTTAATTTGTTTTGAACTTTTTTACGTTTTTTTAGTTTATATATATATATATATAATATTTTCAAAAATACAAATTTATTTTTTAAATAAAATATCACATATTTTTATTTTTTATTTAGTTTTTATAATTTAAAATGAAAATTTTGTTATAAAAATTTTAGGGGTATTTTTGTCCTAAGTATAAATATCGAAGGATATTTTTGATCAAAAAAATTTCATTAACTCCGAAATCAAGAAAAACCTCACTTTTCTAAGGTTTTCCGATTCCAGGTTACATGTCCCTTTTGTTGACGTGTCGAGCATAAATCATTACTTTGGAATCGTCGATTACCTAAACCAAACAAGGTTTTTATTGATAACCTTGGGATAACTGAGGTTATCAAGGATAACCCCAACCAAATGCACCCATAAGTCATAGGGAGGTCCATTTTGGAGTATGTGTGGACCTTGATGAATTATGACTAATGGTATACCATCTTGGAACAAATGAGATTATGATATATCTGTAAATCCCATATCAGAAGGTAAAAGTGGTAAACATTTAAGTCTACTAGAGGTTACATGGTTAAAAATACATTTTCCAAGTTATTGGATTCATAAGCTGATCAAAACACATATCCTGATGAACTATCTACCTTGTTCTTTTGATATTATCAGCCATTTACCAATGCGGAACATAGAAAACCTTATTGCATGAATATTAACACAAATTTGGTGTATCCCATGCTTAATCAATTTATGTTTAAAAAAAAGTTATTTTCTAACTACAAGATTTTCTGGATTACCATATGGATGTAAACTTTTTTTTGGGTATTTTCTGCTAGCCTCAATCTGTAATGTTCTTTATCTCATAACTATAAATACGCTGAATCTCCCATCTGAATACAATGTCTATTATTTTCCTTTAAACATCATGAAAAGCTTGGTGGTTACTAATAGTGTGGTCATTGCAGGATTTTAATTCTCCATCTGTGCAGCCTGCAGTTTTGCAATTACTATATAGTTATTGGAAAGAAAAGGTATACTTCTCACTGCATCAGCAACATACGATATATATATATATATATATATATATATATATATATATATATATATATATATATATATATATATATATATATATATATACACTAATCAGCAATTTAATGTATTTTCTGTTAATTCTTGTCTAATTATAGTCTCACACAATGTATGAATTCATTAACTGTGTTTCATGTGTATTTGGAATATCACTCCTTGTCTCTAATTCCAGAAACATAAACCTTAATTCTTATGATTTTCTATATTTATTTTAACAGCGAGAAAGGTGGCAAAAACCTATTCTACGCAGGTTGCAGGTTAGCACTTCCTGTTAGATTGGTGGAATATTTTTCTCTTTTGATGAATTTTGTATGCTGATGTCCAAAATAACACAATTTAGGTTAATCTCAAAACAATATATGTCTAAGAATTAGGAGTTGGCATTGCATTCAAAGAATGCTTCTAATTGAAGTATAGAAAAACTCACTTTCATTTTGGAGTGAACTCGTGTACAATTTTTGATGGTTCACTTGTTCGAAGATGGAAACATCTATTACTCCACAACAACTAGCAGTTGTTTTATGTTCTTGTTATGTGTAATAGGACTGCATGGATCCAGTGACTTTCTACCTTTAAGGACATTGCTAGTCAAAATAAAAGCAATCACCTCTCTTTGCTGTTTCAATACCAATTTCTTGTACTCAATACATTTTCTTGTTTATAAAAATCAAATTATTCATGAAAATAAATGAACACTCGTAATACAAGATAAGAGCTTCTTTTCTTTATTCTTTGTATCAAGGTTTAAAATTTCGACCCGTGCCGAGGTTTCGGTCTCAGACCGGAACGATACGGTTTCGGTATCGTATCGTGCCGTGCCGATTCAGTTTCGGTATTTTTTATTTATCTATAGTAATTATAAGATAAATATGTTTATGGTATATATAAAAATAAGTTGTATATTGATTTATTATAAGTTCTCAATTATTGAATAATTTAATATTATTAGAAAAAATAATTAAAAATAAATTTATTTAAATAGAATTGATATAACAATAATTCAAATTAAAATGAAAGTATCTATAATAATAATAACAATAATAATAATAATATTATTATTATTAAATAAATAAAATAACTATTTATTCATTTAATTAATTAATAATTAAATAATATATATTTTAAATAATAAAAAATTTTAAAAAATAAAAAAAATCAGAATATAAATATAATTTATTAGAATTTTAAAAAAATTTAGAATTTTTTAAATTTTTTTAGAATTTTTTTTAAAAATTAAATGAAATTTAAAATAATAAAAAATATATTAGAATATAAATAAGAATTATTATATTTTTTTAATTTTAAATAAAATTTAAAACATTATTTTTTCAGAATATTAATTAATAAAATTTATTTAATTTATTTTAATTTTAAATATATTTTTTATATATTTTATTAGGATAATTTAATTAGGTTTGTAAAAGCCTCTTCAGAATATCACAACTCCTCTTAGGAATTGTTTAAATTAATTAAATAAAATAAATAATTATTAAAAAAAAGAAAAAGAAAAAAAAAAAAGGGCGTACGCGAGATCGCCCGCGATCATCGCGGGCGATCCCGCGGGAGGCGTCCGGCGGCGCTGGAAGCGTCGCCGGACGCCTCCGGCGGCGCCGGAAGGGTCGCCGGAAGCGTCCGGCAAGGTCGCCGGACGCTTTCGGCGACACCATCGGCGCCGCAGAAGGCGTCGCGCACGACGCCTTCGGTGCCGAAGTCGTCGCGGGACGCCGCTGATGGCGTCCCGCGTCTCCTCCGGCGGCGCCGAGACGGGAGGTGCTCCCGTGCCGGTTTCGGCCGCCCGGCGGAACGGTAAAAACCGTCCGTGCCGGGCGGCACGGAACGGTATTCTCAACCTTGCTTTGTATAAAGTACAACAGTTACACAACAAGTTGACATCCCACGTTTTCCAATGAAACATATCATTACATCAAGGTCAGTACTGTTCGAAACAACTGCTAGGCACAATGATGAAAGAAGCACATCAGTACATCACTGCTTGTATCACCTATAGGATTGTGCACATCCTTATGTATTTAAATTTCCAGCTCTACCTGCGTTGTCTTCCTGTACTGGAATGTGGCATCACGTAATTTTCTAGTAATGCCAATGCAAGATTGCTATCGTGCTTATCTAATTTTGAGTTATTATAAGGATAATTACTGGTTTATTACAATATTCCAGATCAAACTACAATATATCTATGGAACTAAGTTATTTTTATTCTGATTCATGAAATAATTTATTTTCTTTCTTATTTTCTATAAAATTTTCTCTTTAATTTTTAGTAAATCATCTCAAATGTTATTTAGAAAAATATTTCTAGTTAAATAAGGAGGGAGTGATTTGGACCAATCGGGGTCTCACTGTGGACTAATTTTGGTGAAGAAGACTGAAGTGGAGAAAAGTGGAGCTGAGCAGGATTGCTGATTTGTGAAGAGCAATTCGTTCCAGAGTCTCCTCTTTTGAAGCTACTGTAGTAGCTAATCAATGAATTCTCGCAATCTTGAACTTGGTCTCTTTTTATAAGTCCATTGAAAGTAGGATGAGTGGCTTTCCTTGTGGAGCAAGTATATTAGTTTCTTTGACCTACGTAATCCTTGTTTATCAATCTAATTACTCACCTAGGAAATGTGTCATCATCCTATTGGTTGAGTAATTGTACCCACATCAATTCCAAGGTGGACGTTTTGATGTAATTTTATCTATTATTCTTAGAGGTGTCCAATGTGCCAACTGGGTTGGGTTTCCCATGGCCTAGTCTAGCTCGGCCTTGTATGAAATTGGTCGTGCTTGGCACGTCTCATCTTTGGTTGGTTTTTGCCATGCCTACCATATCATCATCAACAAATTCTGACACTTGCATGACCCGTTTCAAATTTTAATCCGATTTTAATCTTTTTAAACTAATGTTAAAATTTATCTATTAATATTAAATATAGTTAATAAAAATTAATAATATTATTTTTAATAATATTTTTGATTTTTTATTAATTATTTCAAGAATTCTAAAAAAAAGGACAGGGGTCCCGGGGAAGAATCCATTGTATGCAACCTTACCCTGCTTTTTAAAATATTAATTAAAAATTTAAATATTTAAAAAGTCCAATTGATCCCGGCGGGCCTAGGCCACCTACTGGCCATGGCCCGCTGCCATTGACACCATTAATTATTCTTCTTGTGAACTTATTCATGAGGATAAATGCTTTCACTGTTTCTAGGGTAGTATGCTAATTAACGTTCTCATTGTTTTAGCTTATTTGGAACTCATTGCTTTCTCATTCTAGGGTACAATGCTAAGTTTGCTTTCTCAACATTCTAGATTGTCTTGAACTTATTACTTTTATATTCTAATGTTTTTGAGATAAACCTACATTTTGTTTCCTGATTGTTCATTTCATTAGCAAATTTGTGGATAGTAGTTTGGTCTCTTTGGTGATTGGCTTCCTTGGTCTGCTTTTAGATCTTTGACACAACTAAGCTTGTCAAATGATTACTTTTTATATTATTGTTTCTTAGTATATCTAGAACCCTATGGATTTCACATCCTAAACTGGACCTGTTGATGCTTGTGTAGCCTCCTCCCCCAATTAATGATACAAATCCGTACAATGTGTTCAGACCCAGGGAAAAGGCACATCGTCTTCACCCAAGAAGGGTAAGTCTGATACCAAGGTGCATACTTTAGTGGATGTTTACTTTCAAACATGTCAAGAGGATTGACACATCATTTAAGTTGGCTATTATTTTCTTGAACTAATGAATTCTTTCTTTCTCAGATGCAGAGGAGGGAAAATAATGTCCAATCCTTTGAAAAACTGCGTCAAGTAAATCTGTTTGCTCATCTAAAGTGTACCTTTCAATCATTTTCTACAATTAAGGCATGACTAGTGATATCTATCCAGTCTTGCATGCCATCCTAATGCTCCTAAATAGCCTTTTGATTTGAATACTCATTTCACCCAACCTGAAGTCACACATTTTTGTTTTGTAAGCCATGCTCTTTGCAATCCATAATGCATATTTGAGGTTCCTTAAAAATGCACGTGAGTGAAGCAACACTAGTAATCCCTCCTAGATATGAGTCAGATTTTGTATATACTTCTGCAACTTAAATTCATGGAAGACATTATGAATTCATTTACAGAACGTGGAAATGCAGGCCAGCAGGCCACTAGATAAACCATCTCAAGAAACTCTTTCAACAAATAAATCTAAGAGTCAACTTTTCTGACATTGAATTTCCCTAATCGCTTGGTAGAGGACGGAAGACATCATATTCAACAGAGAATTCTAATGCATGGTTTCTTTGATCTGTAAAATTCTTCTGGCAACTTTGGGCAACTAATAATCTCTATCCAAGCATCTGCACTAACTCTAGGTAGTTTGAACTGATTGAGGACCTAACATTTCCATTTTGCCAATTTCATCCCAAAGCATAAGGGGTCAGCAAACTATCCTCTATTATGTCTCCAATAGTGTCATCTGAATTGTTGAGTGATAAATTATTATTATATACAAACTCCACTAAATACAACAACTTCTTCCACCACCACCAAAATCCACAAGAATAGGTTCTCAATCGTCTGAATAATGTCTTCTAGTTGACTGATTTCTATGGGTTGAAGGCAACTGAATCTAGGATTTGTACCAAAACCTATAGCCAACTATTCAAAAAATGAAATGGATGAACTGCATGTGAAAATGATAAGGGAAATATTGTAGGGTTTGATGACCTCTCAATAGAAAGTCTTTACTAGTTGATCAGTGGATCAATTTTGCTGATGAGAAAAGATGAGTCAGCTTGGTCTGGCGATCGACCACAACTCAAGTTGAATTATACCCTTTTTTTTGGGTAATTCATCCATCTCTTACGATCTGACTAACCTAGGTTAGCCCCACCCACCACCATTGTAAATCGGGAAGCACTGATGAGAGTCTTGGCGAACAGCCCAGCATTGTAAGTTTTTCAAACCCCGTAGGTGTAATGTGTTCCGGGTGAGATTCGAAGACTTGTTGCCTAGGAGCCCGTCCCACCTCTTACTATCGCACCAAAGCCTCGAGGGCAATTGTATCCTTTTTTTTATTAGTAAAGTGCATCATGTTATGCTGACACATTAGGCATCACTCTATAAAATTAGCAATCTCTCTCATGTTATGCCTCAACATGATCCATTGAGATTGTTTGCATCTACTGTTTAAGTGCACACTATTAAATGTGAATGAGATGCTTACATCATAAGTCCATCCTTAACAAGGTGAAACTCCTGAATATCCAACTTGTCTTTGAACCTTAAAATATCGTAAACATTATGAGAGGTTCTAGTTTTGAACCTTGGCATACCCTTTAGCAATTATCTAGAAGTAGTTGTTCTCTATCTAGCATCCTCTCGTTGAGACTAATCCATAAATAAAGTCAAAATGTTGAATAGAGTTGCTCAACCTCAACTAAACCCAGTTCGAAAACTAATGAGCTGACTTAGTGACTACTACTTTGATGTGTGCTACCATTCATCTTGATATCCTACTCAGTCTACAATGATATTTTCCAAATGGTAGCTAATAGGCAGTTGTAGTCCTCCAAGAGCTCAATTCCCTTCTCTAATTCATTATTAACTTTTCTGTTTATTTTATATTTGTTGCCTCATCCCAAACCAATCCGCATGAGAAGCAGAGTTAGGATGAGGAAAAATAATTCCCTCCGACAACCCATCCTGTCCTGCCCCCACCACATTGGCATCCCAACTTCATCATCCATCTATACTGGAATCAATCACTAGATCACCACTAGCATTGGGTCTAACGTGGAACGATGACTAATTAAATGAAATTACTCTTGTGACCAACCTAGACTAGTTGACTTGCTTAACTTGACCAATTTACCAAGCTCTGACTAGTTCGACCTTAATTTGAACACAGTAGTTTCAATTTAAACCTGGCTTGAGCTCAAAATCCACCTAACCTAGATTAACCCAAATCTAACTCATTACGCCATCACGCCAACCACAATACACTTTAAGATCCCAAATTAGTAAAAATTTCATATTATACATAAGATTAAATTAAATAAAAATATAGGTATAGTGTACCATGCTAGGGAATGCGAATAACAATTACCATTTTAAATTCGTACCTAATCTTACAATGATATGAGATCCCTAAGGACTTAAGTCAAGAGTCCATGTAATAAACGAGCACCATAATCATGAGTGAACTATGTTGTGTTTAGCTAAGTTAAATTCAGCAAGGGTTTTCTTCAATTTACTAAGCATATTGTTCTTTTATATGTATACATACATAAGGGAGATGGCAGTAAAAGTTTGTTTACACCACAAAATTTTACTAACTAGTATATGCAATGTAACTATTGAAACATGATAATTTGGGTAATACACCAAGACATGTTAATTGATATATGTATGTATTGGTAACATTAATATAAACACACTGGAATAGCACCAAATTTAGTAGATAGATATGAAGGAAAGCTACTATGACATGATGGTCAAATCAATTTGTTAGGGATGAATTAGACATCTGTCAAACTTCATCAATTTTAATGGTTCGCCGAGGTTGAGAAAAGACAGCAATTGAAAAGTTTTCCTTTATTATATTTTATTTTATTTTATTTTTATCACTAATCATTGTACTTTTTGTTCTCTATGATTTTAGTGATCATACATTGGATCTATTCATCCATGGTAACCAATTTTATCACCTGCAAGATATCTTTGCAAAATTCAGAGTCTAGCATTTTATTTGTGGCTTGTGCACTATAGATTAATAATAGTTATTAATTAGGCCCATATACTCATAGTTATCAGAACCAGACCTAAAATTGAATCAGAAAAGTTTTGGTCACTGGTTCACTGTGGTCAATTGGCCTAATTGCATTGGAAAAGTTTTAGGTGGCTGGTTCACTAGACCGAGTGACTTAATTGGTTTAATTGAATATCGAACGAGAAATCACCTATCAACCTAACTAATATAAAATATCTTATTTCTAGAATAAAATAAATATTGACAGAAAAACTAAAAATGTAACTATATCTATATAAAAAAGATCATGACTAACAATTAGGTATAAAAATTCAAGAACTGATACTGGTGAAGACAACTTGACAGAGGAATCACGAGTACGACCCTCACTACTTAGCATAAACGACTGTGCAAGAGAGGTTGAGGGAATAACAGAGAATGCCATGTTGGATTTAAAAATTAAGGTTTTGGGGCTACTAACAAATTGGGCTGTGTTTGATCAAACTAGTGGACCGAACTAGTTTTTGATGATGGTTCTCGTAAAACCTAAGTCGTATGAATTCTAGACAATCAAAGTAAGAATTCGAATAGGAAAAACAAGAACATATGAGCATGGATCTTCGTTTCATCGAGAACACGACATAAGGAAATAAATACTGTCTGAATGCAGCGGAATCGTTATGGTTCTTCGTGCAGAGCTCGCCGATCCAACAATCCTGCGGAAGAAGAAGAAGGAGAAGAAGGTTGGCCTTCCGGAGGAGTTAGGGTTGACGGCGCTGGATTCTCTTCGTCAATGGGGAACGAAGAGACATCTCAAGATTACCCTAATCCTCTGGGGACCAACCTATTATATAGTGCACATCTATTATCAGCCCATCGATGATAATAGATGTGGGACTATAAATCCATATATACTAAACATCTATTATCAGCAAATAGATGATAATAGATGCGAGACTATAGATTCTACACATATGAGATCCACATCCAATTATCCGAAACCCACTAGACATAAGTTAGATCACTTTAAAGGGTTCAAATCGTATTCACGTGTGAAACTTACAAATAAACCCACCAAATAGGGATAATTATATCCAACAATCTCCCACTTGGGCTATATGTGAGTTGTATGTGAAATACAAGTAAAACTTTAGTTGATATCAAACTTTATTGGTATAAAATATCCCTGTAAACAATCTGGTCCATTAATTTTATTGGTATAGGACTAAAGAGGTCATAACTACTGTATATGATCGTAACAAACCCTAACAGTAATCACAATACCAATATCATTAATGACATAGATCAAGATGTGGATGTGTATAGTGGAAATTACATGAAATATGATCAATACATGTCAATTTCCAATTGGTCCTAAGATGACCTCAAAAGAGGTCAGATCATATTTGCAAAATACTTTATGTTAAACTGCAATAGCAAATCATGATCAACTTTATGATTCCAAAAGGAATCTTTATCTTATTTACAAACACCAAATGCTAAACAGCAGTAGTAAATGATGATATCACAGTCAGAGTGTCAAACAAACATATAAATTCCCATTAGTATTTTGAACTTTAAGTACGTACAATAATCAAAATAAAATGTTTGTCTTTATTATCAAATATAGAGCAATAAGATAAATACAGACTTCCACTAGATGAGTTCTTCTTCCATAAGAAGGACTCTCATATCCACAACATGCGCATGAAACAACTTAGGCACCAAGCCTTTGGTGAGTGGATCGGCCAATATGGAATCTGTGCTGATGTGCTTTACCATAATCTGACAACTTTGAACTCTTTCTTTAACCGCTAGAAACTTGATGTCGATGTGCTTGGACTTTGACGAACTGCGGTTGTTCTGGGCATAAAGTTCTGCGGCCTTGTTATCACAGTAGATCCTCAGTGGCCTGTCAATACCATCAACGATCTGTAATGCTGTGATGAAGTTCCTCAGTCAAATCCCGTGATTGGATGCTTCGTAGTATGCTACTAACTCTGCTTCCATAGTAGAAGTGGCTACTAACGTCTGTTTAACGCTCCTCCAAGATATAGCCCCTCCAGTAAGCATGAAGATATAGCCCAAAGTAGATCTTCTGCTATCCAAGCATCCTGTAAAATTGGAGTCTGAATATCCAATCACCTCCAAATGATCTGATCTCCGATACGTGAGCATATGTCCTTTGGTTATTTGCAAATACCGCATCACTTTCTTTACCGCTTTCCAGTGTGACGATCCTGGGTTACTAACAAATCTGCCTAACATCCCCACTATAAATGCTATATCTGGTCGAGTACAAACTTGTGCATACATGAGACTTCCCGACGCATATGGGAATTGCTCCATCTCCTTTATTTCAAGTTCAAGCCGTGGACACTGCTGCAAGCTGAACTTGTCACCTCTTGACACAGGTGTGTCACCGGGTGTACAGTTCTGCATACCATACCTTATAAGCACATTTTCAATATAGGCCTGTTGAAAGTCCAAAAATACCTCTTGAACGATCACGATAGATCTGTATGCCTAGAACAAAGGATGCTTCACCAAGATCTTTCATTTCAAAATTGCCAGATAGAAATGACTTGGTATGATGCAGCATACCCTTATTATTGCTCGCAAGCAATATATCGTCCACATACAAAAACAAGTATAACAAACTTGCTCCCACTGAACTTGACATATATGCACTGATCAATAGGGTTCTCTTTAAATCCAAATGAGGTAACCACTTGATCAAATTTCTGGTACCACTGACGGGATACCTGTTTTAAACCATAAATGGATTTCTTTAATCTACATACTAGGTGCTTTGAGTCGTTAGACTCAAAGTTCTCTGGTTACACCATATATATAGACTCCTCTATGTCTCCATTGAGGAATGTAGTCTTTACATCTATTTGATGTAGCTCCAAATCATAATGAGCTATAAGTGCCATGATTATCCTAAGGGAGTCTTTCGTCGACACAGGTGAGAAAGTCTCCTTGTAATCAATGTCTTCTTTCTGAGTGAATCCCTTGGCAACAAGACGAACCTTATACTTTCCGACATTACCCCTTGAATCCCGCTTGGTTTTAAATATCCATTTACAACCAACGGGCTTCTTTCCTTCAGACAATTCGACAAGTTCCCAAACGTCATTGTCCGCCATAGACTTCAACTCTTCTTGCATGACGTTAATCCACCTTTCAGGGTTAGAGCATTGTTTGACTTCTTGGAAAGATGTAGGATCACTCTCCAACCCTATGTTAAAATCATGCTCTTGGATATAAACATAATCACGAGAATTCGTGGTTCTCCGTTCCCTTGTGGATCGCCTTAAAGACACTTGTGTTTGAGGTGGTTGAGTTACTTGTTCATCAATATGAGGCAATATTTCAATTTGAGTGGTAGGTTCCTCCAATTGCATTGGTTCACTACGCTCACTGAATGTGTGATACCCATAATGTGTGGTATGGTAACCATACCGCTACTGATCGCACTAGTAGTAACAATAGAAGGATCGCCAATGCTTTCCTCAAAAAATACTTCCCTGTTTTTATTACTCCCACTGTCCTCAATAAACTTGGCATTTCCCGTTTCGAAGAAGGATCTATCAGAGGGATTATAAAATTTATATCCTCTTGACTTTTCAGAGTATCCTACAAAATTACAGCTAATCGTTCTTGAGTCCAGTTTCCTTTCATTAGGCTTGTAAGGCCTAGCTTCAGCTAGATAACCCCAGACGTGTAAGTGCCTAATGCTAGGCTTCTTACCCGTCCACATCTCGAATGAGGTTTTAGTTACTGCCTTACTAGGTGTTAGGATGTATACTAAAAGTCTAGCTTTTGGTATAAACATTTATCTAGAAATAAGAATAACATTGGTCAAATATCTATATTTATGATAAATGTAGTTGTTCAATTAATTTATATTGTAGATAACATGGTGTGTGGTGTCACACACAGAGGATCATGTTATCAGTACCTTATAAATTATAAACAGTAGCTCACGACCAAGATGGAAAGGAACAAACCATTGGAAGGTCGTAGTGTAATTAGGTATTAGTTTATCTTAACTATATAATTACACTAGTACACTTAGAGTGTATTGAGTAGGACCATTAGAGGTCGTTTCTTTTTATACTGATTTTATAAAGGAACAAGGACCTCAGTTATTATGAAAGTGTGTGCTCTTAATCCTAATATAATAACAAGCACATATATTTGATATTTATTTCTTTAATTTATTAATAGGTGAGATTTAGTTCGATAAATCAATAAGCCCGATAAGTTGGGAAATGATATCACTTATAGTGTGTGTTGTTGATTATAGAAGGAAACTGTGTCCTAGTGATCTAGGTTGAGAATGTCCCCAAGAGGAGCGCATAAGGATTGTCATGTTAAACCCTGCAGGTGGTCTTAGTCCGACATGATAATAAAGTTGAGTGGTACTACTTTTGGACTAAGATATTAATTAAGTGAGTTGTCAGTAATTTATTTAATTAGTGGACATTCATTATCTTAAACACAGGGAGACTAATACACTTATAATAAAAAGGAGCCCAAAAATGTAATTTGGGATTGGTGCGGTAGTTCAATAATAGTTCTTTAGTGGAATGAATTATTATTGATAAAAT
Organism: Zingiber officinale; assembly: GCF_018446385.1. Lineage (NCBI taxonomy): Eukaryota > Viridiplantae > Streptophyta > Magnoliopsida > Zingiberales > Zingiberaceae > Zingiber > Zingiber officinale. The sequence goes on along the minus strand of NC_055987.1, from coordinate 59,839,874 downwards.
TAAGTTGTGTGTTCAGAGCGAACACGGGATGCTTAATTTTATCGGGAGACCAAAACCAATTCCTCCTCTCGGTCCCTATCGTAACCTCTTAATTATAGAGTACTATACCCACCTTCTTACCCATCCTATAGGGGCCGGCTGGCCGGCCCTAGCTTGAACTCAAGCTTAGGTGGCCGACCCTATTAAAATAAAAAGGAATTTTAATTTTAAAATTTTTCTTATGTGGATAACATGATTTAAAAGAGAGTTTAAAAATTTAAATCTTTCCTTTTATAAGATTCTACAAAAGATTAAGAGAAGAGCTAAATCTCTTTCCTTATTTGTAGATTAAAAGGTTGATTTTAATTTTAGTAAAAACTTTCCTTTTAATCATGTTCATGATTTAAAAGAAAGTTTAAAAAATTAAAAATTCTCTTTTATTAATTTCTACAAAAGATTAAGAAAAGATTTAATATCTTTCCTTATTTGTAGATTGAAAGGAGATTTTAATTTTTAGAGATAACTTTCCTTTTTGGAAATTATCCACATGTTTAAAAGAAAGATTTTAATTTATAAAATTTCCTTTTTATTAACCAATCATGAAGGGATAAAAATTATTGGAGAAATTTTTTAAATTTTCGGAAACAAATTAGGAAGTTTTAATTCTTGTTTTAATTAAAACTTTCCTTGATTTGGGGATTGTAGGTGGCCGGCCATTGATATTAAGAAAAGAAAATTATTTTTAATTAAATAAATTTTCCTTTTCATGGCAAAAGAATTAAGGAAGTTTTTATTTAAATTTCCTTATTTGCCAAGACCAAGGATTATAAAAGAGGCGGTAGAGGTGCCTTCATGGCGAACGACTCTATTCTTTTTCTTCCTCTCTTTTCTTCCTAGGTGTGGCCGACCCCTAGAGTTTCCCCTTCCCCTTCTCTCTTCTCCTTCTTGTGGCCGAGACTTCATCACCTCTTGGAGACATAGAAGTGGCCGGATCTAGCTTGGAGAAAAGGAGAGAAAGGAGGCTTGTTTCTTGCATCCATTGGAGCTTGGTTGGTGGAAAAAGTTCTTCATCCTTTGGAAGTTTTTGCTTGGCCGAAACTTGAAGGAAGGAAGAAGAAGGTGCCTTGGTGGTTCTCATCTCGGAAGATCATTGCCCACACAATGTCCGAGGTTAGAAGAGGAATACGGTAGAAGATCAAGAGGTCATTGAAAGTTCACAAAGAAAGGTATAACTAGTAATTATTTTCCTCATCATACTAGTTTTATTTCTTTGTGAAAATACCAAACACAAGAGGCATGTGATTCTAGATTTCGAATTAGTTTTCGATGTTGTGTTCTTTTGTTTTCTTTTCGAACTTGTGCTTCGATTATTTTTTTTGGTTAACCTAGAGTCATTTAAGGAAATTAAATATTAACTTTCCTTAAAAGGCTTTGTCTAGGCGGTGGTGGTTGCTCCCATATCCAAGAAGGCCATGTGCCTCGCCATTCAGTCCTGGAAGCCAAATTTGGAAATTAATATTTAATCAACTTTGTGACCTAGGTGATTTGGATTGAACGTGTTAAGTTCCGCAGGAGATCCAAATCTAAACCTAAAAGAATATATAAGTTAAATTTGGGATCAAACGTGTTAAGTTCCGCAGGCGATCCAAGTTTAATTTACAAGAACACATGGTAGCTAGGAAAGGTTTAGATCTTGTACAAAATTTTTGTACAGAGGAACCATTAGGTTTTCCGAGTAGCAACCAACACTAGGTACTCTATTAAGTAGGTAAACTGCAGTCTTTAGTGCTTCACCCCACAAGGACTCTGGTAGAGAAGTGAAAGTCATCATACTTCTTACCATGTCTTTTAGGGTTCGATTGCGACGCTCAGCTACACCATTCTGACTGGGTGTACCAGGCATGGTATACTGCGGTACAATTCCACACTCAGCAAGGTAGTTCGCAAAAAGTCCTGGACGTTGTTCACCTGATCCATCATATCGACCGTAATATTCACCTCCACGGTCGGATCGGATAGCTTTAATTTTCTTACCTAGTTGAAGTTTAACTTCGGCTTTGAAAATTTTGAACATGTCCAAAGATTGCGATTTCTCATGAATAAGGTACAGATAGCCAAATCTGGAATAGTCATCTATGAAGCTAATAAAATATGTGTGTCCATTCCAAGATGCCTTAGGGAATGACCCACAAATATCCGTATGTATTAGCTCCAAAACATCATTACAACGGCTAGCTTATTTCTTTTGTTAGTGGTCTTCCCCTTGATACACTCTATGCAGATATCAAAGTCTGACATATCAAGGGAATCGAGAATTCCATGTGATATTAACCTTTCTAGGTGTTGTTTGGATATATGTCCTAAACGCCTATGCTACAACATGGAAGAATTCTCGTTAGTCAATTTACGTTTTGTACCTATACTATGCATTATCACGTTGTCAACTGTAGAAGTAAAGGTATTTAATTTATAAAGCTTATCAACCAAGGAACTATTGCCAACCAACACTGAATTAAAGAAAATACTGAAAATTCCATTTCTAAATGAACAAGAATAACCTGATTTGTCCAAACAAGAAATTGAAATTAAATTCCGTCGAAAAGACGGTACAATAAATGTATTTTCTAAATCCAGAAAGACATTGATTCCTAAACAAAGCCTAAAAACACCAATCGACTCGACTTTAGCCTTCTTTCCATTTCCTGTATAGATGTATCTTTCACCATCAAGCGGAAGTCGGTTCCTGAGACAACCCTGCATAGTGACACTTATGTGAGTAGTAGCACCGGTATTTATCCACCAAGTGTCAGTGGGTACAATAGCTAGATTGACTTCCGAACTAACAAAGTTGAGAAGTTTACCTTTCTTTACACGTCAGTTAGCGTACTTGAGGCAGTCTTTCTTCATATGACCTTTCTTCTTGCAAAAGAAACAAGTGGATTCCTTATCCCGCTTCTTGTGCTCCTTATGGCCATTGCCTCCAGAATCTGCAGTTTGTTTTCCTTTTCCTTTCTTATTGATCCTCTTTCATTTTTTGCTCGTACTTTGAGAACCAGATGCTAAGTGAGCACTAATAAGGCAAGAAAAGGTGGTTCAGTCTATTTTTTAATGCTATTGCCCTTTCAAATTTATTTCTTCAGGTCAGACGTAGCTTGAACCATGCTAAGAGAGTAGTGGGAGCTCTGATTCAGGTATCTGTTTGCAAGTTCAGTGTCTTTGCTGATTCATTAATTTGTTTTTAGTTACATTAAATTGTGATTTTGAGCATACATGTACATGCAGAGGGAAGAGAAGAAGCATGATCTCATTGAGTGCGAAATCAACCTTCAACGTCTCCAGCTGAAATACAAGGTACACGCGTTTGTGCTGCCTGATTTCTTCCTACTGTACCCTTAATTGGTTGATTGCACAACTTATTCCAATGTTTTGTGGATGGCAAACTCATGACTTCAGAATGAAGTCTGCCTGAAATCTTTGTATGAGAAACTTGAGACATTAATCCTAGCATTACATTTGAAATGATACAGTAGGCTAGGAACGATTGAAATTGAGCAATTGCAATGGGAAATGGGAATCATCAAAATGAAAAAAAAAAAAAAGAAAAAGAAAAGATTATTTGTGATTTATTACTATATTAGCTACTTCTTTACTTCCGATGTTCTATAAAATTGAATGTCCAATAACATGAGGCTATTTTTAGCATGAGGCAAAGCTTATTGAAGATCGAATAATGTTGTCAGTCTTGCAACAAGGTTCATGCAAGTTTGCATCAAGTGGAGATGATTATAGCTATTCAGATGATACAGAGAATGACAACCCACATGCTGGTCCTGCCTATTTCCATTGTAAAAAAGTGGACTCGAAGCATTTAATGGTCCCCAGTGCCCAAATAAAGCCGGAGTTAAAGATAAGACATGTATCAAACAGATGGCTGCAGATGCGGGTATCCTTTCTTTTGCGATATATTTTGATTAACTTGTGGGCTTACCCAAATTTGTTGTCCAAGTCTCATTCTTAATTAAATTATGATGGTCTAGCTCAAAGTCCTTGTAGTCCCTTGAGAATGTCAGATTTGGTGGTGGAAAAGTAATAAATATTCCCATAAAACTCAGAATAATTTATGCTGATGCAGGATTATGATGAACCTATGTTGTTGTTCACTAGACCTCTGGATCCAACCAGGCTTGCAGCTCTAGGCATAAAGCTTCCGCCTTGTCCTCCTTCAGAGGATGGCTTGATTGTACCAGCTTTTCGCTTCCACAGCAGGGTTGGACGTGGAGGACGGATTATTTTTGACCGTTGCAATCCCATTTTATGAACTCTTTCCTAAGAGCTACAGTTGATGACTATAATAACTTCTCGTATACCATATCCGAAGGTCCTAAGCTAGTGTCATTTCACTTTGGTTGCATGATGTATTGTGAAAATCAATGGGTTATGATCAATTAATCAAGATTAGTCCGTAGAAGGGTCTTAAATCATGTTATCATTTTTCATTGGGTGTTAGTGATACTCTTGTTGCTCATGTATGATTGTTTCGGGCACAGGTGAGCCTGTTAGGCAAGTGTAAGTCTAAATATTTGCTCATTCAGTGAGTCTGAATATTCAATTTGGTTGTTAGTAGACTTGACCATGAGTCAGGTCGGGTTAACGGGTAACCATGAGCTGGTTACAAATCTAGCTCATTTTTAACTAGTTCAAATATTCTTTTTTGTTTATGTCGACTGTTTAAAGTTTTTTATTTTTTATTATTTGATATTTTTTTGATAATGATTATGATTAATTGATTGTTTTTTAAAAAATTTTTATAAATAGGCTGTTTATTTTATTATTATTATTATTTTGTATTATTTTTGAATTTTGAAATTTAGTTAGTTTTCAATTTTAATTCTTTAATTCTAATGGAAGGAAGTTCATGAACTTTGAAGGAAAAAGAAATAATTAATCAGAATGTGGATCTATAATTTGTTGAAGATGAACTAGAGTAATTTTTGATAGTCGAAATTAAGAAAGTATTGAACTTCTAGGTTTTGGATACTTTATTTTATTAAATATTTTATGAAAAATTACTCTTTCGTTTAGAAAAATTTGTGCAAAATATGAATATTGTAAAGTCTTATAAATTTCAAACATATAGAAACAAAGCACTTGATTGAATTTGGAGTTGAATGTTCGTAAACAAACTGATTAGTGAAGGTATTAATTCAAAGTTATTTAAATATTAGTATTAGATTAAAAAAATCATTAATTAGATTTATTTTTTAAAAATATTTTCTTTTAATTTTAAATTTAAATACAATTTGAAGATTTTTATTAACAATCATTTAATTCATCTACTAAATATGTTCTTTCAACTACACTTATACAATTAAAAAATTAATGAGAAGAATTTTTTTTATAACTTTTGGATTAATATGGTTGTGAGCTACACTTATTAATTATGATTTGTCATTGGGTTAATAACTTTTGAATGATTCAAAAATGTTTATTAGCAAATTGAATCATTGATGAAGCATACTGCTCATAATATATTTCAATTATTATAATTAATTTTAAAAGAATATAGATTAATTTTTAAAATATTTTTAATATTATTTTATAATGTTAGTTCTGATAATAGAAGTATTGACGAATTTAAATTCATATGTTAATTTGTTATGGATGATTTATTTTGTTATATTCATTATGTATGTTATATTTTAAATTTACCCGTTCAAGACATACTAAAATTTTTAGAAAATCAAATTAAATCAATTAAAATTGTTGTCTCTTATTTATGGTTATATCTTATTATAATGAAATAATAAAATAGATTTTATAAAATTAATAGAATGAGATTAAAACTTTTTTACATGATATTCTAACACGCTATAATTAAAGTATAAATTATTTATTTCAATATATCAATGCATATTTATTTTTGCATCAATGAAATATATATAGTAATATTTGTGAAATTCTAAAAATATTTAATGATGCAACTCAATAAATTATTTTGTGTTTATTATCCTATTTCTCATTTAGTTATAATAAATTTTCATAACATAATTTTAATTTTAAATGAATATATTACAAATGAATTTTAAACTCATTCATGTTAGCAATGAAGGGAAAATAGAAAAATATTTGTTTATCATATTCTTGATATTTATTTAGTTGTATTTGTTTTATATCCTAAATTTAAAGTAAATTAGATGTTTTACATGAAATGTTAGTTATGTATTATGATGTTTTAATTTCATTTAAAGATTATTATGTTGAAATTGGTGACATCATTAGAGGGGGAAGTGAATAACGATTCACATCAATTTTCATTTTTCGTGCTTGTCTATAAAATAATGCATAGTGGAAATAAACTCAAGAAATAAAACAACACAAACACAACAAATCATTTTTTATATAGAACTCTCTATTCCTATTTCATGACTTAGCGTTCTAGCGGTATTACGACTATACTTTCTCCTTCTCAGACACCTTTCGGAGACAGAAAACCTCTTACAAACCTATTCTATAAACACATACAAATATAAAAATGAAAAATGAAATTCAATATAAATAATAACTTACATTAGTTGTAACAATAATTTACATAAGTGATCTTTTATTTACTTTCTATTAATTGCTTTAGATAGATTTTTGAAGGTTGTTTGTCACCATTAGTCGATTGTTCTTCTAGATTTCAAATGTTGCACCTGCAAAATAACTTTTTCAGTGAAACATTGACCACAATAGTTGTCTATTGTACTTTATTAGTCGACTGTTGGATCAACAATAGAGTTTTCGAATCGACTCAAAAATTCTCTAGTCACTCTAATAGTGTCATCAGTTGATTGCTCATACTCAACAATCATTTGATATATCGCAAACTATTGGTGTTACAGAAGCAGTTCGGGTTACTAGAGGGGAGGGGTGAATAATATATTTGTAATTAAAAACACTATATTTCTCTCTTTTTTTTAAGGTTCATTGGTCGTGTTCCTTGTGGAAATCCTCCCCACGCTTGTGGCAGTTGCAACGACCAAACAAATTAAAAAACTCAAAATAAAATGAAAAAGAACTTGGGTTTTCTCCCAAGAAGCGTTTGTTTTTGTCAAAAGCTTGACCCTTGTCAATTTTAGCTTGGAGTTTTCAGCTTAAGTGGTGCATGTTCCCCTCTTTTTCCAACTTCATCAGGAAGCTCTTGGTTCATCCTTTCTCATGCCGGAATGACGTACTTTCCAATTTTACTCATCCCCCTATCATGGTTTCATCTTGATGGATCATCTACGAATCATATCGTAGGGCTTCTTTCTTCATCATTTTCAAGCCATCCAACACTATCCACATGCAATTTATTAGTGACCTTAGATAAATTGAAGGCAATTTTTGTCTTCGCCAACCGTCAAAGAGAGCCTATGATTTTTGATGTTGATTACAACTCTGAAGGTGGCTAAGAAAGACCTCCCTAAGAGGATAGAAACCTTAGGGTCCTCGTCTATATCAAGTATGACAAAATATGTAGACACTACAAAATCACCTACTTTGACTGGAACATCCTCTAGAATACCCAAGGGTACCTAAGAGAGTGGTCGGCTAGTTGCAAAGTCATGGTCGTTAGCTTCAAGTCACATAACCCTAATTTCTTGCAAATTGAAAAGGGCATGAGACTCACTTTCCTTGAGATCATAAAAAGCCTTGTTAATCTTAGTGCAGTCAATAAGACAAGGAATAAAAAAACTACCTAGATATTCTAGCTTTGGAGGAGGTTTGTTTTGAATAAACACACTGTACTCTTCCATCAAAGCAATAATCTCGAAGTCTTAGCCTTCTTTTTGCACAAACAAATGTCCTGCATGAACTTGGAGCATGTTGGCATTTGTTGTAAAGCATCAAGTAGGGGCATTTTCACACACAGCTCCTTAAGCATCTCCAAAAATTTCCTAAATTGCTCATCCAACTTTGCTTTAGCCAATCTCTGAGGGAAAAGTACCGATGGTGTGTAAATCCCACTGGAGTTGTGGATCTAGGTTCTTCATTCTTTTTCTTGGATTATTTTGTGATATTCTCCCCTCATTGTAGAATCTAGATTGCCCCATCCTTGTCATTTGGTACACCATCTTCATCCTCCATCTGCACATGGGGTTCCACCAAGGTTCGACCACTTGTCAAGGAGATAGCGTTGCAATGTTCTACAGGGTTCATCTCGGGTTGCTTGGAAATTAGCTAAAAGCTCTCAAAGATGAATTTGCAATTTGCATAATCTAAATTTCAAGCATCTTGGTATGGTTGGTGAGGTTGTCAATTTTCCATTTATTTGTTTGATCACCTCTCCAGTGGCTAGGTGTTGTTGCATGAACTCTTCATTTTTTTGAGTTTGCATTGCGATGAAGTTCTTGACCAAACTCTCTAGCTTGCACTTCTGCAGTGCTTCTTGAAATCCGATGATTCTCCAAATTATTTTGCCATCCTTGATCTTGGTTGTTCCTATAAGAGAAGTTTGGATGATTCCTCCAACTGGGATTGTATGTGTTCGACTAAGGGTTATTTTGCCTTTTGTTGAAGTTATCGATGACATATACTTACTCAATTTGGTCTCACTAATAGTGCAACCCCAACTGACCATTTGCTGCCACATGTCCTATTACCACATATCTCATAGGAAACACTAGTTACGTTCATCACATTGACATTGAAAGAATCAAATCTTATTGTTAGCACATCCATCTTTGCAGTAATTAGGTCAAGAGTGTTTACATTGTACTTACCTATAGCTTTCACAGTATTATCTTTCTCGGTCTCCCATTGGTGATGATTGAGCACCACATTTTTTATGATGTTATAGGCATCATCTAATCTTTTGTTCATTAGTGCTCCACTAGCTACGGAGTTTGAGGAGACCTTTGTTGCATAGTTGGAGCAAAATATGATATCACTCACCCCAAGTGGGCTAATATTATCGGTCCCACGATAATATATAGGCAATAAATCATGGGAGGGGACATTTTGCCTTAGCAAAATGACCCTTTGCATGAGGGAGATTAGACACCTAATGAGACATTTTGTATTCACTAAAAATTAACCCCAAGAGCTATTGGAGAAAATACCCATATAAGTACTAACTTGTCAACTTATGAGGACGACCTTTGTTGCATAGTTAGAGTATAAGGTGATAATGCTTATCCCAGGCGACCATTATCATCGGCCTCAACCTTTGTTGCATAATTGATTCTATTGTAAAAGGCGTGGATGATTTTCGAGTTCATAATCCGGGCACTGATGGAGAAGTCCCTTGAACCAGTCCCTTTTGTGTGAAGCTCATGATAAGATGTTGAAGATGTGTTGTCTTACTTGGAGGAAAATATTTGTCAAGGAATCGTTGTTCAAGTTACTCCCACGTCATGATGTTTCCAATTGGGAGTGAATGTAGCCAGGTTCTTACTTTATCTCTCAAGGAGAAAGGGAGTAGGCGCAATCTAATAACATATGCAGAGACACCATTATATTTTGGAGTTTTGTAAATTTCCAAAAATCCTCTAAGTTCAAATTAGGGTTGTCCATAGGTGCACCTCCAAATTGGTGCTACTGGATAATGTGGAGCAATACAAGCTTCAACTTGAAGTTGTGGACATTGACCAGAAGTCTGGTGATGGTAGATCTTAATTCTCTTATGTTAGGTGTGGCATAGTCCTGCAACAGCATGTTCTCATCGTTGGCCATGATTGTGGTTGGTGGGTCTTACTTTGCCTCTATTTTCTTTTGTAGATTTCTTTTATGGAAAGTTCTCTCAGTTTTAGAATTTGTTGAAAGATCTCTAACATGTTAATGCACTAACAACTAAATCAAGGATAAACAAATAATGCGATAAAAGAGATAATTTTCAACACACAAATATCAAATCAAGTAGGGTTACTCCTTATTCCTAGAATTAAGGAAACTACTCCATGGAGATGAGGTACAAGCTGGAGACATGAAATTAAGCATTCTACAACTCAAAACAAAGAGAGAAAAGTGAGAAAACTTGGTTGTAGATGTTGATGTCGTCTCCGGATGATCTCCTTGCCTCCTTAGTGGACGGAGTCCTCGCGGCTCCATAGGAACGAATCTCTTCTTGAGTTCCTTGTCACAAGAAAACCCCTTGATACCTCAATTATGAGCCCCATATGTCCTTTTATAACCTCCAAAGCCTCCAAAGCCTTCCAAGTTCATCACAACTTTCCAAAATTGTCAGGGTGCCCCACCAGATGACAACCGTGTTGGGAAGCACGACCAAGTCGTGTGGCCTATTAGAGGGAGAAATATGGCTATGCTCACAAGCACAACTATGCCATGTTTTGATTTGGTGTATTTTGTTGGCTGGTAGCAAAGGGCATGACCATCCCATGTTTAGTGCTGAAAGTCCTCTAATCTCTTCATTGTGAATCTCCAAAGATGGTGCGTGGTCGTGCCAGGGAATATGGCCAAACCATGCATCATGCTGGAATGCACATTTTAAAGGCTCTTTGACTCTGATTAAGTTTTGAATTTATATCCTATCAATGAAAAAACACAAAGAGCAGCATCCTGAACTAAAAAGATAAAAATAATACAAAAGCTAATGACACCTACAAGATATGGTCATGCAATGAATTAAATGCATGAAAAATAATACCAAAAATATTTGCATGAATCACACACATCAGAACTCTATCTTGAAAATTCAAATTGACAAGTTAAAGTTTATGCTGGAAAAGTGCACATTAGGATCTAAATATCTAGAAATGATACTTGGGTCTCAACATGTTGTCTACAACAAGACTTAACTTGGTTAAAACTCAAGTCAATAATATGTTTCATATATGTCTCTTTTAAATAGAAATAAATTTAATTGTGATAAATATAGGAGGGCTTGGTTTTCAAGTCATATTTAGTCAACCTAGTAGGACATAACTCTTTGCTATTCTAAAATAACATATTCATTATGTGAATGAAGCTCATGTTAACTTTAGAATTGTAGAAATCTCAAATGTAAGGGGAATTAGAAAAATTTAGAAAATAAAAAGAAACAAACCTTTAGCTTAGGGGGAGTTCCAATTAGTTTGAAGTTTGAAATTAGACTAGGATTTTCATATATCATATATATATACTCGTTTATTTTTTTAAGAAATGGACTTAACCTAGGATCTACTATAGATTGAATCAACCTATAAATCTAGGCAACCTTCACATTTCATAAACACTTAAGGTTAACTATTTATATATTGAGCCATGTAGATAGGCGTGAGTTGCTAAGACTAGACTTTGGTTCTAGATGCTCATGTATGTGCATTAATATGAACCAAGTTTAATAAACACAAATCGATCATTTAGGTGATCAACTCGTTGAAGACTTATGTCTCATAAATATTTAAGTTGGAAATAATTGTTGGACATGTCAAAAGGATTTTAAAATTATTTTCAAAAATTTATATTTTTATCTAAAATATTACTTTTGGTTGATTAACTTAGTTAACTTGTTGAAATTAAGATGTTCATCAACCAAAACCAACACCATTGACCTATAAATTTAAGTTAAGACTTGACAACTTAAGTTAGAATTTAAATTGAAATTTAATCAAAAATTTGACTTTAGGGTCATATGGAACTCTTTCTGCGCTCGAACACAAATAGATAAAATGATAAATTTTGGTTGGTAAAAAGTTGAAATACGATCGTTTAGAAACTCCCAAGCACTCAGATATCCAATGGTAAAAATTAAAATCCTATTTAATATGAGTAGTGAAAATTAGGGTTCAAGTTATTCAGAGTCAGACTCTAGGCATTCGTAGTGCAAGTCATGGGTGCCTATAGATTAAACACCTTCAGGTGCCTAAACTCTCTTTGATCACCCGGATAAGGTTTATAAAAATGGACAGAGAGCTCCAGGTGACCTCACACCTTTAAGCTCTTTTTTCCTCCTAAAACCCAAGTTTTGTATTCTCAATCTCTTCAATGACATCATGCCTCCATAACAACCTCTAAAACATTATCTTCTAAAGTTTTAAAGCTTACATAAGTTTAATTTAATAGTTTAGACTAAAACATAGAGTGACTGAGGCTAGTTCCTCTAGGCTTTCTAGTATAGATCCTAGACTTCTGTTTAAAGAACTTAGGACTAGATTTTATGATCAGATGTTTATACTCATGCACACTAGATAACTCAGTAGGGAGTTCTTTTAAACCACTACTGTGACATTGTAGAAATTATTGACTATTACAATCTAAGTAGTCTTGTTTATTGCATAGTCAGTAAACATTGATCATTGTTCTAAGTTCTATAATAACTTAGTTAACTCAATGATCTCACTTACACTACTCGATTTGGAGGTTAGGATATCATTTTTACTCCTGACATACTTAGGGACCATCTTGGGTTGAGTCGCTCTACCTCTATATTTTTTTTCATTTTAGTCCTTATCATTTCTAGATCCTTACTCTCACATTTTATTAGACACTATTTACACTATTTTTTTGAGGTGAATGTATTTCTACCGTCACTAACATCAACTCTATTCATCTTAGAATTGAAGATTATGTGTTGTACAAAGTCTTAGTTGCATTCATCTTATCGATAAACACTAAAGACTTAGTTGTTATGAGACCTTTTCATTTTTGTATACTTTACATTATAGGTTAGATATTAACCTTAGTCCACATATGTTTCATTCCATCATTTATCACTCTAGTATTACTACCAACAATAAGGTTCACATGCCTTACTATCATATCCTCAATTTCTTGTTTGTTTCATTCGGGGTTGATATTACTAGTGGTAATATTAAACCTATTTTGACAATATAGGATTTAGATAATTTTCTTAGCTAAATGGAAATAGTAAATAGAGTCTTAGTATGGAAGCATGGGAGAATGTCTAAGACTTAAGAGGGTGACACATAGTTTGATATTGTAGATTTGCCACAGTTGCCACCACCTCCACCTTCTCTCTTTTTAAACGATAGAGTAACTCTACTTAGGAGATCCTTGCTTAAGGATTCCAATGCAGGAGGGGTAACAATAGGCTAGATATGTCACGCTTCAAAGGAGTCCCTGTTAGAGAAAAATGCGGTAACATCTTCCCTGTACCGGTGACAATTTGAAGCATGAATACATCAACACACAAAATACCTCAGCCCACATGGCTGGAATACACACAACCATGTAGTTATATATATATTAAACAACTCACACGACTATACTAAAAATACAACCACGCAGTTATATATATAAAACAGCCCACACGATTGCAATAAAAAAAATAGTAGAAAAACAAACGAGAAGCCCATAAAACCAAATCAACACAATGCGTGCCGGCACGACTTAAGCACAAATACAACACCAAACTCAAAGAAAATAACTACATGGCTCAACACCAATACAATGCTAAAACATTAAAGAATATATATAAAAGAAATCAAAGGCGAAGTAAAACCATCTTCTGATGCGACGAGGGACCGATAGACAGGATACCTCCAAGCAACTGCTTAATTATCTACATATAATAGGAATAATGCAATGGGGTGAGTTCAATAACTCAGCGGATATCAATCTAACATGCATAGTAAGAAATAATTACCAGTAATAATCATAGAGTACAGTCTCCTGATTAATAACAGGAAATGCAAAACTGAAATAAGGGAAGAAGAACTATACTCACCAGGGCCTCCTATCCTGACATAATGGTGGGAACCACATCAATAGATGCAGGATCATCAAACCAAATACATTATGTATCCTGTATGCATGTCAATCATATGCAACCATCAAAATGCAACATACATAATGCAGCAAACACAAACAATAAATACAATCCATGCATATGATGCAAAAATAACATGGTCACCCCTGATGCCAATCAGTCATCTCACACACGATGATGAGATTGAGTGGGTAGTGCTATGACAACTGTGCACTCTGCCATCACTACTCCTGAGTGACCGAGTGGACATGATGCTGTCGGAGTACACCTATCTTCCTATCCCAAATCATAAGTGGGGAAGCTCAATGCTCTCATTTCACTGAGATGGTCCAGAGGAGGGATCCCTGTCCTGCTACCACGCTGCATCACCACTACCCATAAGCGGGCCAATGGAGCCCTTGACAGAGCAACTTGCTGCACCACACCCTGCCTGATATACCACTAACCCATGAGTGGTTATGTGTGTAGATCCATGTAATTGGTGATGTGTTCAACAACAATAGAGCCGACAATCACTCAGCATATAATCATGCAAAATGGTGCATGACATTAAGCATGTAAATCCTGAAAATACCAACCTCCTCATAATGTGTACCAAAAGGAAACCAAGTCCATAACAATGATCTAGATACACATGCCAAAAAATAAACCTAGGTACACATGCAAAGAAATAAACCTAGGTACACATGACAGGTAATAAAGCTAGGTACACATGCCAAGTAATAAGCCTCGGTACACATGCCAGGTAATAACTAGTATCTAGACTTGTATCCGATAATACATTGAATGTCACTACATAAGTACACATGACAAGAAACAAGAGAACATAAGCATGAATGCACAATAGATAATAATAAGGGCAAACTACGGGTATCAAGTAGTGACATACCGAGCAGATATAAACATAACCATTACTACTAATTATAACCAACTAAGCATATCAGAATGACAATATCTAAAGAGATAAGTAAAAGCTACCCGTCTCAAAATGAAAGCCGTATCAAACAATCTCCATGTCAAGCGGCTCGTCTCCAAACCAAAATCTCGCGATCACATAATGTATGATATAACTAATCAAGTATGAACTAGTTAGCTAAATTCATCATGAACCAAATAGCAAACTGAACCCTAATCTGATTGGGAATCTATACACTAATTTCATTTCAATTATTAACTCCAAATCTGATAGTTAACCAATCTCATTAATCCTGTGAGATTTAACTCAATACATAACCTTCACTAGATTAGGTTGAATCCTTCTAATATCCTGATAATGATCATGCTATCATCCAAATTAACTTAATTAGAGAATTAAACTCATAATGAATCTCTAATCTATAACCAAATACATTAAGCATCATAAACCTCAATTTGCATTAACCATAATAAAAAACAATAACCTAAATTCCAAATTCCTCGACCCTTACCTTGCTTGTTCTTGCCGAAGCTCACTGTTCCTTTGCCAACTCCAAATCAACACCCTGAATCACAATCAATTAACGATTCCATTTAACACCATCATCCATAGTCAACCAAGCCATCACTAAAACACAAACTAATCCTCAAACATACTTACCGAAATCTGGTTACTCACATGTACAGAGGAAGGAGTTAAGGCATCGGTGTTAGCTGTTCACGGCACAGGGCAATGTCAATTACTGGGGTGAGATCGAGTAGGGGACAGATTGCTCACCTTTGTGCGTCGATTCCCCTTTCTTGCACCGACGACACCTAGTGATCAGTTGGTGACGAGATCAACTTGAGAGAAGAGGAAAGAAGAAACTTGGTCGGCGGTGACGTCGGGGTGCATCTGTGCGGAGATGGCCGAGGAAGGAAGGGGAAATCGACGGCTGGATCAAGAGGAGCTTGACGCTGGTGAGATCAGAGGAGGAAGATTCGATGAAAAGAAGAGAAGAGAGGAGAAGTTGTCGATGGCGATGCGAGGATGATGAGAAGAGAGGAGAAGTTGTCGATGGCGATGCGAGGATGATGAGAAGAGAGGAGATGGGTGAGGATCGGGGGAGGAAGTTGGCGCAAGGGGAAGAAAAATTGGGTGAGGAAGAAGAAAGAATTAGGGCTCGGTAAATAAAGCTTACGATAATTAATCTAAACCTTAGGTTAATTAAAATAATCAACTCCCTATTAAATAGGTATTTCAAACAGATTTTTCCTAAGCCTATAAATGCATCCCCTCAAAATACGTCATATGAGTTTCGAAAAATTTTCAAAAAAATTCTAAAAATTCCAATAAGATTATTTCTCAAATAACTTTTTTATTTAATTATTATTTTATTCAATATTTTACAAGACATATACAGATGATGGACTTCTTTCACTCTTGGCATATGAGCCAACACCCCCTCCTTTAGACTAGGCTTTATTTTGCTACTAGCTATGTGTCTAGGTTTACTTTAGTAGACATATTATATTTTGACCGCTGATTTTGACTTAATCTTATTTTACTATCTCAATTCTATTTAACTAGGCCAACTTTGTTGCTTTGAATTTATTCCATTTTGACATGTTGACTTTGATTAATTATTATTTGACTTTAGTTATGTTAATGCTTGCTTAACTATTGATCCAGTGGTAAGAGCCCGGGACCCCCTAACGAGGGGTCAATGCCACGTGGAGGTCAAAGGACCAGGTGGTCCGTCGAAGAAGGGTGAGCCGACCGGACGCATGGAAAAAGGGCAGGCCGATCGGCCTGCACGTAAACGTCTGATAGTGAAAGACGCCCTGACAGGGGTCGAGGTTCCGACGCTCAATGAAATAGTGAATAATGACCAAGCGGAAGGCCTAGGAGAAGGCAGGACATAATGGGCGCGCCGCCCGGCTGGCGCAGGGAATTAGGGCCATCCGGACGTCGCTCTTCGCGCCGGTCGGCCGGACGGACGTCCCAGCCGGGTGGTGGGTGAAGGATAGGAACATCTTCTGACAGCCGTCAAGTCCTATGGCTAGGCCATACTCTAAGTCTGACAACAAGGTGTTCTGTTGTCCCATCAAAGACGTGATTGAACTATAGCAGTATGGTGTCAGGTAAGCTCTCTAACAGGTACATGCCGAGGTATGGGCTACGGACACGTATGCGCCTCGGTGGACGTGCATTAATTCTTTCACCGCTCTATATAAAGAGCCTCTTCCTTCGCCGGAGGTACGCATGCTACAAGCTTTAGAGCCATCTTTTGCTGTCCGCTTACCTGACTTGAGCGTCGGAGGGTCGCCGCCGGGAACCCCTTCCCGGCCCGACTTCTGTGCAGGTTTGCCGGAGATTCGTGCGACCCGACGGAGGCCTACACCATCGATTAGGAGTGCACCACGTGCCCAGCGTCCTTTGGTTCAGCGATTCGGACAGGATCAATTTGGCGCCGTCTGTGGGAACGCTCCTGCATCCGATCGGCAGCCATGGACGAGGCTGGATGACAACACGTGGTAACGCTCTCGAACGAGGAACTTGACGCTCTGATCGAGATAAGGGCCGCCAAGCTCGTGGAGCAAAAACAAAAAGCCACGGCTGAGCGGCCGGAGCAGCAAGCAACATCGGCGTCTGGTGGTCGAGCGGAAGCACCACCGACCACCGTCGCATTTCATCGAGCCCTATTCCGCACCCCTGAAGCCGTACCAGCTCATAGGGATAGGGGATCTTCTTCGGAGGAAATGCCTAGGCGAGATGACAGAAAGGGGAAAGCCCCCCGAGCGGACGCATCTCCCGAGCGGATCAATCGCCAATTTTCAGAGGCTATTCTACGAGACCCTCTGCCAAAGCACTATGCGCCTCCGACGATCGGCGAGTACAATGGGACAACCGACCCAGATGATCATCTGGGTAAGTTCGATAACACAGCTACTCTCCATCAATACACAGATGGAGGAAAGTGTCGAGTTTTTCTTACCACTCTATTGGGATCGGCTCAACGGTGGTTTCGGAGATTGCCGGACGGATCCATCACGAACTTCAAAGATTTCCGAACGGCCTTCCTCCACCATTTTGCGAGCAGTCGACGCTACCAGAAAACGAGCGTGAGCCTGTTCGCCATCAAGCAAGAAGCCCGTGAATCGCTTCGAGCTTACATTCAGCGGTTCAACCAAGTGTCGATGGACATTCCAACGGCCACCTCGGAAACCATGATGAATGCCTTCACACAAGGCCTGGTGGATGGGGATTTCTTCCGATCGCTCATCCGAAAGCCGCCCCGAGACTATGATCACATGCTACACCGGACGAACGAATACATCAACGTGGAAGAGGCACAAGCGGCTAGGAAAAAAGAAACTCCAACCGAGCGGGCTCCTCCAGCCGAGCGGAAACAACACGCTGTTCATCAGCCACCCAGAGGACCAAGGGCCGAAGTAATTCGATCCCCCCATGCCAGGTCCCACGTGCAAGAGGTAGCCGCCGCCCGGCCCAAGCCAAAAAAGAAATGGACCCCGATGTTTTGCTCCTTCCACCGGACGGAAACGCACAACACAAGGGATTGTCGAAGTCTTCCCTTCGTGGCTCATCCTGCGCCCCGGAATGCCGGACGACGGTCTCCCTCAGTCGACAGGCAACTGAGAACTCATGACGCCAATCGGACGCGAGCTGATAGGCCACAGCAACAGACTCCCGATCGGCATCGTTCCCCAAGGAAGGAGAATCGCCGAGCATCCAGAGAACGATCTCGACCATCCGCTCGGGAAGAGGAAAATAGAAGCAATACTTCCCGAGGCGAGATCAACGTTATTGCTGGCGGGCCGACCGGAGGAGACTCCAACCGAGCTAGAAAGGCGAGCGTCCGGCAGCTCCAGATTCATGCGGTCGGCTGTAGCCAAGAACGAGCGGAAGGACCCGAAATTAGTTTCGGGCCCGAGGACTTGGAAGGAGTTGAAGTACCCCATGACGATGCTCTGCTCATCAAAGCGGTAATATCCAATTACACAATTCACCGCGTATTTGTTGACACAGAGAGCTCAGTCAACATCATATTCAAGAATGCGTTCGATCAGTTGCAAATTGATCGAGCCGAGCTACTACCCATGACAACTCCGCTCTATGGGTTCACTGGTAACGAAGTTCAGCCGGTCGGACAGATCCGGCTCGCCACCTCGCTGGGAGAAGAGCCGCTCAGGAGGACAAGAACAACAAACTTCGTGGTAGTCGACTCTCCCTCTTCCTACAATGTCATTTTGGGACGACCGGCGCTCAGCGAATTCCGAGCAGTCGTCTCAACCTTCCATCAGAAGATCAAGTTCCCAGTGGAGGACAAAGTGGGAGAGGTACGGGGAGATCAGCTAGCAGCTCGGCGATGCTACATCGAGATGGTCCGAGCAGAAGCCAATTCCGCTCGGAAGGCGCCCCGGATTGAGGTGCAGAAAAGCCACCCTCTTTAATTTATGAAGAAAAAGAGGAAGTGCAGATTCACCCAACCCGATCGGATGCCACGACTTTTATTGCGTCCGATCTGGAGGAGAAACAGAAAGAGGAGCTGATCCAATGCCTCCGAAGAAATCATGATGTCTTCATCTGGTCGACACGTGAGCTGCCCGGAATTTCGCCGAGCTTAGCGCAGCACGAGTTGCATGTCCGACCGGACGCTCGGCCAGTGAAGCAAAGAAAAAGGGATTTCAGCGCCGAGCAGAATGCCATCATCTGGGCGGAGGTGGAAAAGCTTTTGAAAGCCGGCCATATACGCGAGGTGCAGTTCCCGAGCTGGCTGGCTAACGTAGTGTTAGTCTCCAAGCCAGGCAACAAGTGGAGAGTGTGCATTGATTTTCGGGATCTCAACAAAGCTTGCCCGAAAGATTTTTATCCTCTTCCCCGGATAGATCAGCTGGTGGACTCTACGGCCGGCTGCGAATTAATCTGTATGCTCGACGCCTACCAGGGCTATCACCAAGTGTCGCTCGCCCGTGAAGATCAAGAAAAGGTTAGCTTCGTGACGGCCAACGACACTTATTGCTATAATGTAATGCCGTTCGGATTGAAGAATGCGGGAGCCACATATCAGCGCTTGATGAATAAAGTATTTAGAGAGCAGATCGGGCGGAATCTAGAAGTTTATGTGGACGATATTCTCATTAAGTCCCGCCGAGCGGCCGATCTCTTCAAAGACATGGAGGAAACCTTCCGAACGCTGCGCAAATATG
This sequence comes from Zingiber officinale, assembly GCF_018446385.1. Classification (NCBI taxonomy): domain Eukaryota; kingdom Viridiplantae; phylum Streptophyta; class Magnoliopsida; order Zingiberales; family Zingiberaceae; genus Zingiber; species Zingiber officinale. The sequence continues at coordinate 59,820,079 of NC_055987.1, read as the reverse complement.
GAGTCAAGCTAAATCCCCAGAAGTGCCTGTTCGGAGCAAAAGGAGGGCGCTTTCTGGGGTACATAGTGACCGAGCGGGGAATCGAAGCAAATCCCAGCAAGGTGAAAGCTCTACAAGATATGCCGCCTCCCAGAAATACAAGGGAAGTGCAGCGTTTGACCGGTCGGATCACCGCTCTGTCCAGGTTCATCTCCAAAATCGCCGACCAGAGCCTTCCTTTTTTCAAGATCTTACGCAAAGCTACAAAATTTTACTGGGACGAAGAATGCGACCGGGCGTTCGAAGATTTGAAGGCATTTCTGAACTCTCTCCCGGTATTAGCCAAGCCGACTGCGGGTGAGCCACTTCATATGTACTTGTCTTCAACCGAGCATGCAATCGTCTCAGCTTTGGTGAGGTCGAGCGGAGAAGAGCCTGTATATTTCCTTAGTCACATTTTAAAAGATACTGAATCTCGCTACACTGGGCTCGAGAAGCTGGCTTTCGCTCTGGTCCTGGCCGCTCGGCGCCTTCGTCCGTACTTCCTGGCGCATACGATCATTGTTAAAACCAATAGCCCGCTCGGACGTGTCCTACTAAATCCAGAGGCATCCGGACGGCTCATCAAATGGACGACGGAATTAAGTGAGTTCGATATCCAATACCAGCCCCGCTCGGCGATCAAAGTGCAATCCTTGGCCGATTTCGTGACTGAGGTGCAAAGGCCGGAGCCGGAAGCTATGTGGAGAATATATGTGGATGGGTCGTCCACTCGGCTCGGAAGCGGGATTGGAATATTGTTGCTCTCCCCTCAAGAAGAAAAGATGCACTTATCCGTCCGGTTGGATTATAAAGCTACCAACAATGAAGCAGAATATGAGGCCCTCATAGCTGGCTTGCAGGCTGCCCGGCATGTAGGAGCCGGTCGGGTAATGCTTCATTCGGATTCGCAGTTGGCCGCTCAGCAGCTCTCTGGTACCTTTGAAATTAATAATGCTCGACTCAAGCTCTACACTGAAGCCTTCGAAAAGCTCAAAGTCAATTTTAGAGAAGTTATTGTTCAGAAGATACCCAGAGCAGAAAATCAAGCGGCCGATGAGTTAGCCAAGCTCGCGAGCTTAATAACGCCGATCACCATTCAGCAGCCAATTGAAAAAGTATTGTTGGTGGCGCATGTCGACCGGATGGCAGGCCTCACGATTCCGAGCTACTGGAGAACACCCATCATAGAGTTCCTCCGCTCGGGCGCCACACCATCCAATGAGTATGAAGCTCAGCTGCTAAGGAGAAGAGCCGGTCTGTTCACACTCATCGGCGATCAGCTTTACAAAAAGGCTTTCTCACGCCCGTTGTTGAAATGTGTGAGCTCGGAGGACTCGGCTTACATCCTCCAAGAAGTACATCAAGGATCGTGCGGAGGGCATCCGGGCAGACGATCGTTGGCCAAGAAGATCCTCCTGGCCGGGTACTTTTGGCCGACTTTACAAGCAGACACCGCTCGGACCGTGTCGACGTGCCTTTCATGCCAGAAGTACCATAACTTCAACCACCGACCGACAGAGGAAATGAAGGCATCTACAGTCTCGTGTCCGTTCGACCAGTGGGGAATGGATATCGTTGGTCCATTTCCTATGGCGACCGGACAGCGGAAATTTCTACTAGTGGCGGTAGATTATTTTTCCAAGTGGGTGGAGGCCGAGCCGCTAGCCAGGATCACCGAACAAATGGTCAAAAAGTTCATATGACAACACATCATTTGTCGGTTCGGCATCCCTCGCCGACTGATTTCCGACAACGGACGACAATTCACAGGGAAGGTGCTGGAGGATTGGTGCAAGATCTATGGCATCGAGCAACACTTCACGTCCGTGGCTTATCCCCAAAGCAACGGTCAAGCCGAAGTAGGCAATCGGGAAATTCTTCGTATTCTGCGCGCTCGGCTCGACCATTTGGGAGGAAGTTGACAGGATGAAGTGCCGGGCGTCTTGTGGGCCATCCGGACGACTCCGAAGGAAGGGACGGGCGTCACACCATTCCATTTGGTGTATGGTGGCGAGGCAGTTATTCCAGTCGAAGTCGGCGTCGAGTCCGTCCGGATTCAGAGTTATGATGATGGCAATGCCGAACGGAGGAACATGGAGCTGGATTTGGTCGACGAGGAGCGAGCCAAGGCGTCCGTTCGGCTGATGGCGTACCGGCAGCGGATGAAGCAAAATTACAACCGCCGTGTAATCCCCAGATCATTCCAGGTCGGCGATCTTGTCTGGAAGAAAGTCAAGTCAGTCGGCGACGTCGGCAAACTGGAGGCACCGTGGGTGGGCCCCTTCAAGGTTATTGAAAAGCTCCGATCAGGCGCATATTATTTGGAGGATGAAGACGGGCGGCAGCTGGATCGACCGTGGAGTGCGAATCATCTCCAGCCTTATCGAGCGGGGTGAAAGGTGCACGAATGTAAATCATTTTTGTATATGTTAGTCGCCCATGTCCTTGTAATGCAGGAAGCAAAATTAATGCAAAGGATGGCCAATGGATTCGCCGATCGGCAGCGTCAAAATTAACCTTGAAGACCGTCGAGCTCCGACGTTAAATATCGAGAGACGAGCCGGCGTCTATAAACGTCCGAGCGGAAGACCGTCGAGCTCCGACGTTAAATATCGAGAGACGTCTATAAACGTCCGAGCGGAAGACCGTCGAGCTCCGACGTTAAATATCGAGAGACGAGCCGGCGTCTATAAACGTCCGAGCGGAAGACCGTCGAGCTCCGACGTTAAATATCGAGAGACGAGCCGGCGTCTATAAACGTCCGAGCGGAAGACCGTCGAGCTCCGACGTTAAATATCGAGAGACGAGCGTCTATAAACGTCCGGCGGAAGATCGCCGAGCTCCGGCGTTAAATATCGAGAGCGAGCCGGCGTCTATAAGCGTCCGGCGGAAGACCGTCGAGCTCCGGCGTTAAATATCGAGACGAGCGGCGTCTATAAGCGTCCGGCGGAGGATCGTCGAGCTCGAGCGTTATCATCCAGGACCGGCGGACGCTCTGCGAAGACGTGGGCGCGTCCATGCCGATGGTCTTCCTGCTCGATGGGCTGTGGAAGTCGTGCATGCGGCTGAGGGACCGCAAGGCGGACGCCTGGGAGCCCGATTACGAGATTTTCCAGCAGAGCCTGACAGCCTTCTGGCTGGATCTCGGGCGGCTGCTCGACAAGCGTCCGGCGGAGGATTTTGAGGTCGACTGGCACGCCGGCGTGTCGAATCCCCTCGATGATCTCCACGGGCGGGTCACCCTCCATCTTGCGATGCTGGGAGACCCCGTCGCCATCGACGCAATGCCGGACCTTCTGTGGATGTACGCGCGCCGGGCGCAGCCGGGCGAGGGATACGTCGAGCTCCACGCGGCCGCTATCGGGTGCGAGCTCGGCGTCTATAAACGTCGAGCGGAAGACCGTCGAGCTCCGACGTTAAATATCGAGGGACGAGCCGGCATCTCCGAGCGGAGGACCGCCGAGCTCCGGCGTTAAATATCGAGACGAGCCGGCGTCTATAAGCTCCGGCGGAAGACCGTCGAGCTCCGACGTTAAATATCGAGAGACGAGCCGGCGTCTATAAACGTCCGAGCGGAAGACCGTCGAGCTCCGACGTTAAATATCGAGAGACGAGCCGGCGTCTATAAACGTCCGAGCGGAAGACCGTCGAGCTCCGACGTTAAATATCGAGAGACGAGCCGGCGTCTATAAACGTCCGAGCGGATAGCCATTCACATGATACGATCAACGATAGCCTGGTCGTTAAGACCAACATACGGCTGAGCGGCTCGCTTATCAAATGTGTACGGAAAACCCCTTTGGGGGTAAGGCACAGAGCAAAAGTTGGTCAGTAGAAGTTAAAAGATATTAGCGTGTAAACGCCGAGCGGCTTCGTTAGAGCGCCGAGCGGCTGCTCAGTCGCATGATAAAAGACATTAAAAACAATCAACTTATCTGGTAGAGCGTGGTGCCGAGCGGAAGGGTTTTAAAGAACACTTCAACCGTGACGAGAGAAAAATTTCTTGCCAAACAGAAGTTGAAGGAATAGAAAAGATTATCTATTATACACTGGGTGAACCAAAAAAGTTGGGCCGAACGGCTGGAATACAAAAAAGTTCATACACAGAAAAAACGCTTATCACGCGTCAAAGTCAAAAAGAGTGTCGGGGATGGCGTCCATCACGGTCGCGAGGTCCTCGGGGGGGATGGCCAGCTCGGCGGGCAGGTGGCCCTTGGTCTTCAGGTAATCCACCGCCGCCTTGATCGCTTCTTCGAAAGTGAGGGATATCTTGTCGGTGAACTTCTCTCCGAAATCTTCCGAGCGGAGATACGCCTTCCTCACTTCGTCAGAACGGGCCGACTCCCCCTCTTGATATTCTTTGAGCGCGGCGTGGGCCTCGTCGCTGGCGGCTTGGAGATCCTTCAAGTCTCCATCAAATCTTTGGAGATCGGCCGAGCGGCTCTCCTTCTCGGTAGCCAGCAGAGCATCCAGATCCTTGATACGTTGCTCCAGCCCTCGGATCTCCACTTTCATCCGGTCCATATCCTCGATGGCCTGGAGCTTCCGGGTGGTCGCCGTCTTGATCTCCTTATCTCGTTGCTTGATCATCGCCTCAAGCCGAACGACCTTGCTCGCCAGATCAGAAGCCCTTTTCCGTTCGGCTTCTAGTGATTTTTTGGCCTTCTCCAGAGCGGCCGTCGATTGTTGGTTGTCCCCGGCGGCTTTAAGTTTTCTCAGTTCGTCCTCCAGCTCGGCCAACCGATTGCTAATGGCAATCTGCTCCACCCAGTTCTACGAGCAAAGGTGAATAAGTTAAAAACTTAATTCAACTACACGAATAAAGAAGAAGAGCATACCCCGGTGGCTTGTTGGAGGTTGCTGTCGCCGAGCTGCCCAGGAGTCATCTCTTTTATGCGACGCCGAGCGTCCTCCCAAGCTTTTGCAAGGTGGCCCGTCAAGGTGATCTGCTGCTCGGGGACCACTGGCCGATCAGTAGCGGCCATGTATTTCTCTGAGGGGAGGCGCAGAACGGTCTTAATTAAATTTGAGCCACTCGGCTCGCTCTGAGAGGCATCGGCCTTACCGGTGGACGAGGAGGGAAGGTCTCCCAAACGCCTAATATGACGCAGAGTTCTAGAAGGGCTGGATGGCGGCACCTCAGAGCTGGCCCTCGGAGAGCCATGTGGGGTCGGAGTACTCTCGAGGGAAATCGTCCCGGACAACATTGGAGCATCCGCGCCCCGCTCGGGCGGTGGCTCATCAAGTGGAGTGGAGGCAGACGCAGATTCCGGTCGGCGGCGCTTCCGAGTGACTAGCGGAACATAGTCGGCCGAACGGCCCTCCACCTCAGCTTGGGTAGGAGGTTCTGTGTCGCCCGCTGCCTCCTCAAGGGAGGCAGTAGCTGCTACGGCTTCAGGGGCATTCTGAGTCCCCTCACTTGCTTCGCCGGTCGGATCACCAAGGCCCCGCTCGGCGACCTCTTTGTTCGTCATCGCCTCAATCTGAGCGGCTTTCAACTTGAGCTTCTCAGTCGCCTTGGCGCGCCACATGACTTCAGCTGCAGAAGCAAAAAATAAGAACAAAACAAGCGGGAAGATAAGAGAACTTACTCATACTGCAGGGCAGATCGGCTGTGGTAGAGGACAAGCCAAATATGTGCATTACTCCCGGAAGGAGCAGCTTGTCAATATGATAACGCTGACCAACCAGCCGTTCGGCTGCATGAAGGTAGGCCGCGTCGCCTCTAAATTTGCCAAGCTCCGGCTGCGCTGGCATCGCCGTCTGCCACTTGGTACGAAAAGTTGGCCGCTCGGGAAAACGTATATAGAAAAAGTGCTCCTTCCAATGTTTGTTGGAGCTCGGCATGCCATCGAAGAGGACGAAACCTATCCTAGATTGAAAAACAAAAGTTCCCCACTCGGCCTGCTTGGGATAGTAAAAGTAGTGGAAGATTTTTGGGTCTAAGGGGATGCCGTTCAGTTTGAACAAAACTATTACTCCGCTCAGAAGCCTAATAGAGTTGGGAACTACCTGGCCGAGCGGAATGCGGAAGTAATTGCAGACTTGCAGGAAAAATTCATGGGGTGGGAAGCGTAGTCCGGCCAGAAATTGGTCTCGGAAAAAAAGAACTGTGCCGATCGGCGGTTCTGTTGGTTGCTACTCGGAAAACCTAGAGGTTCCACTGTACAAAAATTTTGTACAAAGGTCTGAACCTTTTCCTAGCTACCATGTGTTCTTTTAAATTAAATTTTAGATCGCCATGCGGAACTTAACACGTTTGATCCAAAACTTAATCTATTTGTTCTTTTAGGTTTTGACTTGGATCTCCTGCGGAACTTAACACGTTCGACCCAAATCACCTTAAGTTATTAATTCCATTAAATATTAATTTCCATAATTGGTTCCCAGTACTGACGTGGTGAGGCACACGACCTTCTTGGATATGGGAGCAACCACCACCGACTAGACAAAACCTTTTATAGAAAGCTAATATTTAATTTCCTAAAATAACTTTAGGTTAACCGAAAAGAACAATCAAATCACAAGGAAAAGAAAAAACAAAAAAAACACAACATCGAAAAACATATTCGAAATTCTAGAATCGTAAGCCTCTTGTATTTGGTATTATTTCCATAAATAACTAGTATGATGCAGAAAGAAAAATTACTAGTTATACCTTGTAGAAAAACCTCTTGATCTTCTACCGTATTCCTCTTCTAACCTCGGACGTTGTGTGGGCAACGATCTTCCGAGATGAGAAACCACCAAGCACCTTCTTCTTCTCCTAGCTAGGTTCGGCCAACACAAAGAAGCTTCACCAAGGACGAAGAACAAAACACCAACCAAGCTCCAAGGGATACAAGCTTTCTCTCCTTCTTCTTCTTCTTCTCCAAGTAGTATCCGACCACCACAAGAACTCCAAGCAAGAGATAAGTTTCGGCCACCACAAAAGAGGAAGAAAGGAAGAGGATGGCCGGCCACAATAATATTCTTCAAGGATGAATAATTTCGGCCACCACCAATGCTCCAAGGGATGCTAGAGATGAGACTTGCTTTCTCTCCTTCTTCTCCTTCCTTGATCCGGCCACAAACAAAAGCTCCACCAAGAAGATAGGTTTCGGCCAACAAGAGGAGAAGAGAGAAAGGGAAGGGTCGGCCACCATACCAAGGAAAAGAGGGAGAAAAATAATAGAGGTTGTTCACCATGAAGGCACCCCTACCCTTTCTTTTATATTCCTTGGCTTTGGCAAATAAGGAAATTTATTTATAATAAAATTTCCTTAACTTTCCTTGAAAACAATTAATTAAGAAAAAATTAAATAAATTTTCCTAATTAATTGTATGTGGCCGGCCACCTCATGTAGAGTAAATAGGATAATTTTAATCAACAATTAAAACTTCCTTTTTTGTCTTTGGAAATTTTAAAAAATAAAATTTCCTTTTAAAATCCCTTCATGGTTGATAAAAAGAAATTTCTATAATTTTAATTTTCAACATGTGAATAATTTTTCAGAGAAAATAAAATATCTTTCCAATCTACAAATAAGGAAAGAGATCTAATCTCTTTCTTTTAATCTTTTTGTAGATCTTTTTAAAAGGAGATATTTTAATTTTAATTCTCTGTAATAAATTATATCTTCCACATAATAAAAATTAAAATTAAAATTCTTTTTAATTTAATGGGGGCCGGCCACCTAAGCTTGGGTTCAAGCTAGGGCCGGCCACCCATGAACCAAGGTTTGGCCGGCCCTAGCTTGAACCACAAGCTAGCTTGGCCGGCCCCTTTCTAATGGGTATGAAGGTGGGTATAGGTGGGTATAGTACTCTATAAGTAAGAGGCTACGGTAGGGACCGAGAGGAGGAATTGGTTTTGGTCTCCCGATAAAATTAAGCATCCCGTGTTCGCCCCGAACACACAACTTAATTTTATCAATAATAATTCATTCCACTAGAGAACTATTATTGAACTACCGCACCAATCCCAAATTACATTTTTGGGCTCCTTCTTATTATGAGTGTGTTAGTCTCCCTGTGTTTAAGATATCGAATGTCCACTAATTAAGTGAGTTACTGACAACTCATTTAATTAATATCTTAGTCCAAGAGTAGTACCACTCAACCTTATTATCATGTCGGACTAAGTCCACCTGCAGGGTTTAACATGACAATCCTTATGAGCTCCTCTTGAGGACATTATCAACCTAGTATCTCTAGGACACAGTTTCCTTTTATAATCAACAACACACACTATAAGTGATACCATTTCCCAACTTATCGGGCTTATTGATTTATCGAACTAAATCTCACCCATTGATAAATTAAAGAAATAAATATCAAATATATGTGCTTGTTATTATATTAGGATTAAGAGCACACACTTCCATAATAACCGAGGTCTTTGTTTCTTTATAAAGTCAGTATAAAAGAAACGACCTCAAATGATCCTACTCAATACACTCTGAGTGTACTAGTGTAATTATACAGTCAAGATAAACTGATACCTAATTACACTACGACCTTCCAATGATTTGTTCCTTTCCATTATGGTCGTGAGCTACTGTTTATAATTTATAAGATACTGATAACATGATCCTCTGTGTGTGACACCACACACCATGTTATCTACAATATAAATTAATTGAACAACTACATTTATCATAAATGTAGACATTTGACCAATGTGATTCTTATTTCTAGATAAATGTTTATACCAAAAGCTAGGCTTTTAGTATACACTCTAACAATCTCCCACTTATACTAAAAGACTAAGCTGCTATATCTGCTGCCATACATCTGATTCCTAACCTTTCAACATGTCCATCAAAAGCTCTTGCCTTAAGGACCTCGGTGGAAGGATCTATAGGTCATCTCCTGATGCAATCTAGGCAGCAACAACTTCTCCTCGTTTATACGATTTCTCGTATTGGGTGGTACTTGCGCTCTATTGTGTTTACTTGCTTTTATAGACTTATGGTTTCTTCGAGTTTGCTACTGCACCAATATTATTACAATAAATTGTAATAATCTTTGGACAAATCAGAAATCATATCTAAGTCTATCTTGAGATTATTGAGTCATTCAGCTTTTATAGCTACCTCAGAGGCTTGCCATATACTAAGCTTCTATGGTGGAGTCCAGAAAAACACCTATGCTTATCACTCTTCCATAGTTATGACTTTACCTCCTAAAGTAAACACAAAACCCCGAGGTTGACTTATTATTGTCCCTATCCGATTGGAAGTCAAAATCCATGCAACCCACAAGGACCAAATTAACTGCCTTGTAAGCTAGCATATAATCTCTAGTGTCTCTAAGGTACTTCAATATATGCTTTACTGCAGTCCACTGTCCTTGTCCAGAGTTATTTTGCTATCTGCCAACTATGCCCTTGGCAAAACAGATTTCTTATCTCGTGCATAGCATTCATTAAGCTTCCGACAGCCGAAACATAAAGAACTGCCTTTATTTCCTTTATCTCCTTTGATGTCTACAGAGACATATCTTTAGATAAAGTTACTCCATCCTGAAAAGGTAAGAAACCTTTCTTGGAGTTTTGCATGCTTTAAAACGAGCAAGGATTTTTCCGATGTATGAAGCTTGGGATAAGTAAAATATTCTTTTCTTGCGATCCCTTATTACTTTGATCTCAAGAATATATTCATTTTCCCAAGTCCTTTATATCGAATTGTTTGGACAACCATACCCTTACTTCTGACAACATTTTGATATTGTTTCCAACTACCAAAAATGTTATCTACGTATAGTACAAGAAATACCACCACGCTTCCATCACACCTTTTGTATACACAAGATTTACCCGGTTACTAAATAAATCCATAGGTCTGAATTACTTTTGATAAACCGGATGTTCCAAGACCTTGAAGCTTTGCCTCAGTCCATAGACTGATTGAGCTTTACGCAAGATGCTCTTAGCCCTTTGCAATGAACCCTTCTGGTTGCTTTATATGGATGCTTTCTTCAAGACTTCCATTAAGGAATGCTATCTTGACATCCACTTGCCAAATAGATAAAAGAATCCGGATAGACTTAAGCATGACTACCAGTGAAAAAAGTTTCCTTTTTCATCAAGCCTTGCTTTGAAGGTTTCTACCTCCCTGGCTATCCCTCTTTTTTCCTATTATAGACCTTTTACACCCAAAGGCTTTTACACCACTTGGTGGTTCTACAAGCTTCCAGATTTTATTAGAATACATATATTCTAATTCTATTATTCATTACTCTTTGCCAAGATGCTGCATATTTATCTTGGAGTGCTTCGTCATATGTCCAGAGATCAGGTTCATGTCCTTCAGGGATCGAGTTCAAAAACTCTTCCAAAACATGAATCTTTTAAGGTTGCTTAACAACCCTCCCACTACGACAAGGCATTTTCTGCAATTGTGTATCATTTGTGATACGTGTTGCAGTTTTCTTGTGGTATCTCATCTTGTACAGTTAGTACTAGATTAGACATGTCTTTTATTATTTCCTTAAGAACAAATTTACTTATGAGCACGTGGTTCATTATATAGTCTTTTTAAAATCAGTCATTGATGCTAATAATGACCTTCTGATTTTTAAGACTATAAACCTACTTTTGTTTATCTAGGATAACTTACAAACAAGTGAACTCCTATCCAACTTATTATTATCTCTCTTTAACATATGTGCTGGATTACCCGAATCCGAATATACTTCAAAATAGGCTTACGCCTATTCAGCAATTCTATATGAGTAGAGAGTTCTAACTTGGAAGGTACTATGTTCACTTTCGTTTTCAAAGTTTTATCCTTAAAACAAATTTGGTAATTTTCTGAATAACTCATCATCTATCTAATTATTCCATAAGAGTCCTTTACCTTCTTTCTACTACACCATTCTGTTGGGGTGTATCAGATGCAGTTAGTTGGGATTGAAATCCAACTACGGATAAGTGACTCCTAAAATCTCTCAAGAGGTACTTGCCACTACGATCTTCCATAGTGACTTTTTACTTTAACATTTCTCCGCATCAACCTTGTACTCTTTGAACTAATCAAAGTACTTAGTCTTGCGATACATTAAGTAAATTTATTTGTATCTTGAATAGTTGTCTATAAAATAGACAAAATATTCAATACTACCTCTTGTCTGGATAGTCATAGGATCACACAAATCAGAATGAACCGATTTCAACATATCTTTGACTCCATACCCCTTGGACTTAAAAGCTTCTTGGTTATTTTTCTTCCAAGTAAGACTCGCAGGTTGGAAATATTTCCACTACCAATGAACCCAAAAGTTCATTAGCTACCAATGAATCCTACTCAAGTATAACCTAGCTTTTAGATGCCAAAGATATAATTGGTTCATTTCCGAAGGTTGCTTTCTCTTAAAATTAGAAGATGTGTTACTAATTTCCATTTGTTGCATTGTGGGAGTTATTGGATTATAAATTGTCAACCATCATACCAGAATAGATAACTTCCCTATTTTTCTTGATAACAACTTTGTTATCAAAATAGACACAATATCTATAATAGTTTAGAAACTGAAATCAGGTTCTTTCTAAACTTGGTACGTAAAGACAATTACTTAAAATCCAAATTTTATTCTTATCAAAAGATAAACATCTCCTACTGCAACAACTACCACTTTTACAGTAGACCCATGTGGATGGTGATTTTCCTTTCATTTAGTTGTCGGGTTTCCTGGAACCCTGCAATGAATTGCAGACATGATTAATGGCATATTGTATCTACACTCCAGGTTCTGGTAGATAACACCACTAGACATGTTTCAACTAATGAATTAAATACACCTAAATTGTTCTTAGTTCTAAGAAGACAGTCTACCTTAATGTTCAAGTCCTATTTCCAATCATTACAATTGGGACTACTAAGTCTTTTTCTATAGTATGACTACTAGGGATTGACAAACATCCTAAGAATCACAAAAATATTTGGTCAAGATCAACTCCTTAAAATCTCCATGAATTTTGTGTATACAAAATCGAAGAGGAGATTTTATTCATTAATTTTATTATCTCGTCAACTTTACTTTATGACGAATAAAATTAATAATTGATCGGTCTTTGATCAAATATTTGGTCAAAACTCTTTGAATTTAAAATAACATTGATTCCTCAAACAATATTATTTAAATTCACCAACACCTCAAACACCGTGAATTTTGCATGCCATGTTAGTGTGGACGTATACAAATTCATCATTTGTAAGAGGAGGGTTTTACCCATTGACTATCTTGTCAATATAACTTTTTGACAAATAAAATTACCTCAAACACCATGAATCTTGTATGCCACGTTAGTGTGGACGTATACAAATTCAAACATTTGTAAGAGGGGTTTATTAATTTTATTATATTGCCAATCTAGTTTTATGACAAATCAATAGTTGGTTTCCCTTTGGTCACACAAGTGATAGTAGTGACTCCGTTGGGGAGGATACTATTAAATGTGTCTAAGTGTATACCATTACTTGACACTAAGTCCATTAATAAGATTATGCCCTTCCGTTGGGAAGATCACACGCTCTTAATTAACTTCCTATAGTCATCCAAAATGGAAGTATGTTCTAGTGATCCACAAACAAGCTCATCCGTTATGGAGGAAGGCACTCGAGCCAACAAGCTTGTTTGCATCACTAACAAACCAGTAATGGAGACCATGAGATTTACTTAAAATCCCTCTCCCACTTAGTTATTTATAAATGAGGAATTTTAACTATGCTAGCCTACTAAACTTGTAAACTAACATGCACACAATATAAAAGCAATAAATAGAAAATCTAATTTTCAACTATTATGGCTTTTATCTCTAGTTGTCCTCCGTGTGTTGTCATCCCAAGCTGCTGCCATATTTGGCCACCGCCACCGGGTCTAGCTGTCGCATTCATCTTGCTCCTAGTTCCGCTGCGCCTCTGGTCCTTAGAAGGTTCCACGCTTTGCAAGATTTGATTCGCGACATAAATAGAATTTTACATTTTTGATCCTATATTCCATAAAAGGAATGTACATGTATCTAGATCAAAAATAAAATCCTAATAAAACTAAATACAGCTCCTGCTGTATTTTAATACAATCATGCACACACATATAAATGCCCTTGACATGTCCAAGGGTCCAATCACACACATAATAACTAAAAGTCATAATAGTTGGATCCTGCATCCACAAAGTTAGCACATTCTACTATTAACCTGCCTAAATTATGTATGACATGTGCATAATTAAACTAATACCAAATACACAGAGGCAAAACCCTAGCTCTGATACCAATTGTTGGTTGCTACTCGGAAAACCTAGAGGTTCCACTGTACAAAAATTTTGTACAAAGGTCTGAACCTTTTCCTAGCTACCATGTGTTCTTTTAAATTAAATTTTGGATCGCCTGCGGAACTTAACACGTTTGATCCAAAACTTAATATATTTGTTCTTTTAGGTTTTGACTTGGATCTCCTGCGGAACTTAACACGTTCGACCCAAATCACCTTAAGTTATTAATTCCATTAAATATTAATTTCCATAATTGGTTCCCAGTACTGACGTGGCGAGGCACACGGCCTTCTTGGATATGGGAGCAACCACCACCGACTAGACAAAACCTTTTATAGAAAGCTAATATTTAATTTCCTAAAATAACTTTAGGTTAACCGAAAAGAACAATCAAATCACAAGGAAAAGAAAAAACAAAAAAACACAACATCGAAAAACATATTCGAAATTCTAGAATCGTAAGCCTCTTGTATTTGGTATTATTTCCATAAATAACTAGTATGATGCGGAAAGAAAAATTACTAGTTATACCTTGTAGAAAAATCTCTTGATCTTCTACCGTATTCCTCTTCTAACCTCGGACGTTGTGTGGGCAACGATCTTCCGAGATGAGAAACCACCAAGCACCTTCTTCTTCTCCTAGCTAGGTTCGGCCAATCACAAAGAAGCTTCACCAAGGACGAAGAACAAAACACCAACCAAACTCCAAGGGATACAAGCTTTCTCTCCTTCTTCTTCTTCTTCTCCAAGTAGTATCCGGCCACCACAAGAACTCCAAGCAAGAGATAAGTTTCGGCCACAAAAGAGGAAGAAAGGAAGAGGATGGCCGGCCACAATAATATTCTTCAAGGATGAATAATTTCGGCCACCACCAATGCTCCAAGGGATGCTAGAGATGAGACTTGCTTTCTCTCCTTCTTCTCCTTCCTTGATCCGGCCACAAACAAAAGCTCCACCAAGAAGATAGGTTTCGGCCAACAAGAGGAGAAGAGAGAAAGGGAAGGGCCGGCCACCATACCAAGGAAAAGAGGGAGAAAAATAATAGAGGTTGTTCACCATGAAGGCACCCCTACCCTTTCTTTTATATTCCTTGGCTTTGGCAAATAAGGAAATTTATTTATAATAAAATTTCCTTAACTTTCCTCGACAACAATTAATTAAGAAAAAATTAAATAAATTTTCCTAATTAATTGTATGTGGCCGGCCACCTCATGTAGAGCAAATAGGATAATTTTAATCAACAATTAAAACTTCCTTTTTTGTCTTTGGAAATTTTAAAAAATAAAATTTCCTTTTAAAATCTCTTCATGGTTGATAAAAAGAAATTTCTATAATTTTAATTTTCAACATGTGAATAATTTTTCAGAGAAAATAAAATATCTTTCCAATCTACAAATAAGGAAAGAGATCTAATCTCTTTCTTTTAATCTTTTTGTAGATCTTTTTAAAAGGAGATATTTTAATTTTAATTCTCTGTAATAAATTATATCTTCCACATAATAAAAATTAAAATTAAAATTCTTTTTAATTTAATGGGGCCGGCCACCTAAGCTTGGGTTCAAGCTAGGGCCGACCACCCATGAACCAAGGCTTGGCCGGCCCTAGCTTGAACCACCTGGCCCCTTTCTCATGGGTATGAAGGTGGGTATAGGTGGGTATAGTACTCTATAAGTAAGAGGCTACGGTAGGGACCGAGAGGAGGAATTGGTTTTGGTCTCCCGATAAAATTAAGTGTTCGCTTCGAACACACAACTTAATTTTATCAATAATAATTCATTCCACTAGAGAACTATTATTGAACTACGCACCAATCCCAAATTACATTTTGGGCTCCTTATTATTATGAGTGTGTTAGTCTCCTGTGTTTAAGATATCGAATGTCCACTAATTAAGTGAGTTACTGACAACTCATTTAATTAATATCTTAGTCCAAGAGTAGTACCACTCAACCTTATTATCATGTCGGACTAAGTCCACCTGCAGGGTTTAATATGACAATCCTTATGAGCTCCTCTTGAGGACATTATCAACCTAGTATCTCTAGGACACAGTTTCCTTTTATAATCAACAACACACACTATAAGTGATACCATTTTCCAACTTATCGGGCTTATTGATTTATCGAACTAAATCTCACCCATTGATAAATTAAAGAAATAAATATCAAATATATGTGCTTGTTATTATATTAGGATTAAGAGCACACACTTCCATAATAACCGAGGTCTTTGTTTCTTTATAAAGTCAGTATAAAAGAAACGACCTCAAATGGTCCTACTCAATACACTCTGAGTGTACTAGTGTAATTATACAGTCAAGATAAAATGATACCTAATTACACTACGACTTCCAATGGTTTGTTCCTTTCCATTATGGTCGTGAGCTTTTGTTTATAATTTATAAGATACTGATAACATGATCCTCTGTGTGTGACACCACACACCATGTTATCTACAATATAAATTAATTGAACAACTACATTTATCATAAATGTAGACATTTGACCAATGTGATTCTTATTTCTAGATAAATGTTTATACCAAAAGCTAGGCTTTTAGTATACACTCTAACAGGTTCATGAGGCCGATCGGCCGGTGTGGCTAATACTATTTGGTGGTCGGAAGGAATGTCGTAAGTCCGAGCGAGACGCAACGCGTCCTCCTCGTCAAAATGACTTTCCATGGTCGAATACCAAAGACCCGGAGCACCGCCGGTTGACTACGAAGTACTAGTCATGATCGAAAGACAGGAATGCGGGACAAAAGGGGAAGGTTCAAGCAAAGAATGGAGGAAAACCGACTGAAGGAAACGATTAACAGCAAGAAGAAAACGTTGGGAACGAGAAAGAGGGTCTTACGAGCAAGAAAGATGATCGATGGGGGCACGGGGTTGCCAAAGAGTTGAGGGGCGAGGTAGCCGGAGAAAAAAACGGGTAGAGGAGCGCCGGAGGAGGAGGAAGCAACAATGCGGTGGAAACTGAGTCGTGGGCTTTATATCGCCGCCCGGGAGCAACCTCCACCGTCTGATCCAGGTCGTTGATAACGAGGTCATCATCCAGCCGTTCATTTCAAACGGAGGCTGTCCCATCGGAAGTGACGCCACCGCCATACGCGGACAAACGCACGATCGCCACGGGTCAGCAGGATATTGGCCGCATTTAATGAGCTCCCCTTACCGTGCGCAGCGCACGTGATGGGTAGTAAGGGAGAGCATAGGGCATGGATTCCAAGAGAACATAAGGCATGGACAAGATACCGCCGAACGGATGAGTATCCTTATGCCTGGCCGAGCGGCCCAATGCAGCGATCATTGCTCATTCAGATCGGCAGTCCAGTCAGTCGGACTTCGCCTCCTTCGACTAGACTCGAGGGGAAGGCAAGTGATCCAGTGGTAAGAGCCCGGGACCCCCTAACGAGGGGTCAATGCCACGTGGAGGTCAAAGGGTCAGGTGGTCCGTCGAAGAAGGGTGAGCCGACCGGACGCATGGAAAAATGGCAGGCCGATCGGCCTGCCCGTAAACGCCTGATAGTGAAAGACGCCCTGACAGGGGTCGGGGTTCCGACGCTCAATGAAATAGTGAATAATGACCAAGCGGAAGGCCTAGGAGAAGGCAGGACATAATGGGTGCGCCGCCCGGCTGGCGCGGGGAATTAGGGCCATCCGGACGACGCTCTTCGCGCCGGTCGGCCGGACGGACGTCCCGGCCGGGCGGTGGGTGAAGGATAGGAACATCTTCTGACAGCCGTCAAGTCCTATGGCTAGGCCATACTCTAAGTCTGACAACAAGGTGTTCTGTTGTCCCATCAAAGACGTGATTGAGCTGTAGCAGTATGGTGTCAGATAAGCTCTCTGACAGGTACATACCGAGGTATGGGCTGCGGACACGTATGCGCTTCGGTGGACGTGCATTAATTCTTTCACCGCTCTATATAAAGAGCCTCTTCCTTCGCCGGAGGTACGCATGCTACAAGCTTTGGAGCCATCTTTTGCTGTCCGCTTACCTGACTTGAGCGTCGGAGGGTCGCCGCCGGGAACCCCTTCCCGGCCCGACTTCTGTACAGGTTCGCCGGAGATTCGTGCGACCCAACGGAGGCCTACACCATCGACTAGGAGTGCGCCACGTGCCCAGCGTCCTTTGGTTCAGCGATTCATAATTTATTCAATATTTTAGAAGACATATATAGATGATAGACTTCTTTCACTCTTGGCATATGCACCAACACCCCCTCCTTTAGACTAGGCTTTATTTTTCTACTAGCTATGTGTCTAGGTTTACTTTAGTAGACATATTATATTTTGACCGCTGATTTTGACTTAATCTTATTTTACTATCTCAATTCTATTTAACTAGGCCAACTTTGTTGCTTTGAATTTATTCCATTTTGACATGTTGACTTTGATTAATTATTATTTGACTTTAGTTATGTTAATGCTTGCTTAAGCATGATTAACTTCACTACTATTTAGTTATAAAGGCTCTTTTATGACTTAACTACGTTGACTTCATTTCACTTTATATTCATTGCATGCATAAGGGGAAAATATAATTTTTAAAAGGTAGTTTCAAAAGTTAATCTGATTTTAAATAGTCAAAGAAAAGAAACCTATTATATTTAGGGGGAGATTCGTTTTACTCAAGCGAGAGAGAAACATCATGTATTATGTTGTATCTCTAAATATGATTTTTACACATAAAAAGGGGAAATTATTAGTGCATGGAGTACCACTTCAAACTTGTATAGTAAGGAAGTTTAAAATTTGACTATTTTGTGTATTTAATATGCTTGATATGCATGCAAATGTAGAAAACTTGACAAGAAGACTTGGTAGGTTAAGTGATTAAAAAACAAGTAGAAGGAAAGCTCTAGTAGATTAGATGACCAAACATTAGGTAGAAGAAGTCCAGATGATTCAAGGAGATTAAACGTCTAGCAATCATGTTAGATGGTCAAACTCTAATGGGTCAGGTGACTAGACATTAGAAGTAACAGAAGTTTTATGGGTCAACATGCAGTTGATTCATACACCTGGTAAGTAGCAAAGGATTTAGTAGGTCAAGTGACCAAATGTTAAGCAATAAAAGTCTTAGTGGATCAACAAGCAGCTAGACGTAACACTTGATAGATGTACTAGGTAGGTAAGTTATAAGAAACTTTCTGACCGAGAAAGTGGTGAGGAGTGCTTTAGTTTTTTGGGTTTGAGGTTAGTCTTTATAGTTAGGCATAAACTTGATAGAGAACCCACCTTGTGTTTTGAAGTCAAGGTGGGCAATAGTTATTATTCAAATGTTAGAATAAACTTGTGGACTAATCTTGTTATGCGGGAAGTAGGTTTGAGTAAATTGGTGTTCTAGGGTACCAGAAGTGGTTTGGGCAACCTCAAGCAACAATCAGTTTAACCATACCAAGTCGCGTAAAAGATCCGATTTGACCAGACTTCGAGGCCACTGAAAAAGGTTCGGCTAAACTTAATATCAAGGCGACAGCAAGGTTTCTAGGTGACTTAAAGTTCAAATTCAAGAAATTCAATGGAGATAGTTAAGAGATAAGGTTGACCTCACTCCAAGTACACGAAAGGTGTCCAGTGATTGGAAGTCACCACCTGATCAAAATTGTGTGTGGATCGAATTAGCAGCTGAATTAGCATGGCGATCAAAATAATTTTCAAGCGATCTAAAAAAGTACCATACCAATAGTCAACAACCTTTTATAAAAGGAAGGGCAGGGCTCTTGTTTCACCTACACAAATCCATATACAAACTCAAAATCTTCCTACTATTATGCTACTTGCATGTGCACTGATTTCTCATGTCTCATAGGAAACATCGTTCCTCATTTGATATTCTTATTTGTTGCCTAATTCTTGTTTATTGTTATTTGCTCTATTAACTACTTTATTTAATAAGAGGTTTCTTCACCTCCATCTTAATATTTGGAAAAGAGAATTATTAGAGGGCTTTCGGGAGTGATCCACTTGATAGATTGTATACACTATGGACTAAAAACCTAGAAGGGAAGCCAAACCAAGTTAAAATAAATTGTCTTATTCGGATGTCCAGTCAACTAATCAAGAAGATTAGTCGATCGATCAAGTAGATTTTGTAGAAGATATGATCTGGGCAGATCGTGAACCTGACGCGAACTTGGGCATTTATGAGGTTCGGTTAATAGAATAGCAGGTTTAATCGACTAGATAAAAAGTTTGTAAAAGAAGCCTTGGGATTCAAGGCTTAGCAATCAATTTTCCTCTCAACAATTCAAATTTGTCTTCGTTCTATTTGTGCAAGTAAGTCTTGTTGACGTACCGAATCTCTCCGACAACCAACACCACACTCAAGTTCTGCTTCTTTTTGTTGTCAGTAAACTTTGATCTTGCATTTCATTTAGTAGAGGTATAGTAAACTTGTTACTAACCTCTATATTTGTAATGAGTTTTTCTCCTCCTTCAAAAGTTTTTTGGAAGGAAAAACTTTAATGGATTGCCCATTCAAGAACAATCCAAGGGATTGTGGGCTTGGAGTAACAGTTGCTAGACTATGAAAATCAAGTTCTCTTGCTTTTAGTTTTCCCGTTGCGTCTCTAAATTATTGTTGTAAAAAAAAAATAAAAATTTTTAAATGAGAGATATTCACCCCTCTCCCCTCTGTCGCACGATCCGGTCTTACAATAAATGAGTAATTGATGATTGATTCCGATTGACTCAAATAGTCATTGGCAAACTTAAGAAAAATGGTTAAAGGAAAAAGTCGACTAATCAGTGGATCCAATCTCCTAACCAACAATAGATCAATTGAAGAATAAGTGAAGGATAAATGGGATTGAAGACTTTACAAGGGAACCAAGTTGAAGGATTAAAGGTTGGTGAAAATGTAGCACCGGATTGAGTGATAGAGGGGGTGAATATCACGCTTAAAAACTTTCTTTGCTTTTACAAAACAAATTAGTTAAGTAGTGGAAAACTAAAAATAAGAACTTGGTCTGTTACTTGGTTCGACTACTACTCTAAGATCCATAATCCCTTGGACTATTTTTAAATAAGCAATCCACTTTCTAAAAACTTTTGGAGGAGAAAATCGTACAAGGATGAAGAGAATAGTAACAAACTAATATATGTTGGATTGAGACGTACATGAGAGGGGAGGGGGTGAATTACATGGTTTTAAAAAAATTAATTTTTTCTATTTTGAAATAAGTACGCAGTGGAAAAAACTAAATATGAAAGCAAAACATAAAACTCGAACTTGGTCATTTTTACTTGGTTCAGAACTTTCGGCGATTCCTATTCCAAGACCTAAGTCTCGTAAACCTATTAATGGGCAATCCACTAAATACCTTTTCTGGAATAGTTGAAAGAGAGGATCGAGTACAAATAAAAGTTAGGATAAGTGTAACACACTACACTTTCCTTTTCTACAGAAATTAAGTACAAAATTTACTTTCATTACCCAACACTGTAGATGATCGGATTAGATTCAGTATTGGTTGGCTTCTCAGTAGCAGTTGGGTATAGTAGTGTCATAGTAGAGAAGCAGCGCAAAGATGGAGTAGTTGGAACCTCAAACAGACACATAGAAGCTCGTAGATATTGCCTTAGGTGGTGATATTATGATTCTCTTCTTTCCATGTTGGGAGTTCTTGTTGGACTTAGGCGGGGAGCTTATGCCCGATCTGCTAGAGGTTAGGGTGTCCTTTGACGTCGCTCGGCCTCTCTGTAAAATACCGAAAAATGATGAATAGTGATAAGGGGATTTTCTGGAATTTTTAGAAATTTTTCCGGAATTTTTCGGAGCTCGTATGGATGAGTTTACGGGGATAAAAACGGGGCTCCAGGAAAGTCTGTTTAGGCTACCCTATTTTAACGAGGAAAAGTTTTATTTTTCTTTTCCTATTTCTTTTTTTTTTTTTCTTCCGTTACTGTGCAAGATCCTTGACCAGGAAAGTATCCGGCCAGCAGGATCTTCCTAGCCAACGATCGGCCGCCCGGATGACCTCCGCAAGATCCTTGATGTACTTCCTAGAGAATATATTCTGCGTCTTCCGGGCTGACACACTTCAGCAGCGGGCGGGAGAACGCCTTTTTGTAAAGCTGGTCACCAATGAGCGTAAACCGGCCGACTCTCCTCCTCAGAAGCTGGGCTTCCTCCCGATCGGATGGCATGACCTCCGAACGTAAAAATTCTATTATAGCTGTTCTCCAATCGCTTGGGAATATGAGGCCTTCCATCCAGTCGATGTGCGCCACCAAGGACACCTGCTCAATTGGCTATTGGATGACGATCGGCGATATTGAGCTCGCGAGCTTGGCTAATTCATCCGCTGACTGGTTCTCGGCTCAAGGGATCTTTTGTATGACAACCTCAGTGAAGTTAGTTCTGAGCTTTTCAAAGGCCTCCACGTAAAGCTGAAGCCTTGTGCTGTTTATCTCGCAGGACCCTGAGAGTTGCTGAGCGGCCAACTGGGAGTTAGAGTACAACATCACCCGGTGGGCTCCCACATGCCGCGCGGCCTGTAGGCCAACTATGAGGGCATCATATTCCGCCTCGTTATTTGTTGCCCGATAATCCAGACAGACGGATAGGTGCATCCGCTCTTCTTGAGGGGAAAGTAGTAAAATACCTATTCTGCTCCCGAGCCGAGTGGACGATCCGTCCACAAAAACTTTCCACAAAGCTTCGGGCTCGGGATTCTGTACCTCAGTCACAAAATCTGCCAAGGACTGCGCCTTGATCGCCGAGCGGGGTTGATACTGGATGTTGAATTCGCTGAGCTCCATCATCCACTTAATGAGCCGCCCGGACGCCTCAGGGTTTAGGAGTACTCTTCCTAGCGGGCTGTTTGTTATAACGATGATAGTATGCGCCAAGAAATAAGGTTGAAGCCTCCGTGCGGCCAGGACTAGGGTGAATGCGAGCTTCTCGAGACCAGTATAGCGGGACTCAGCATCTTTTAAGATGTGGCTCAAGAAATACACTGGCTGCTCCTCTCCGCCTGCCTTTACCAGTGTCAAGCCGACAGCATGCTCGGTTGATGACAGGTATATACGGAGCGGCTCGCCCATGTTTGGTTTAGCCAATACAGGTAATGAGTTGAGATAGGCTTTTAGCTCTTCGAACGCCCGATCGCACTCCTGATCCCACTGGAATTTGGTGGCTCTGCGCAAGATCTTGAAAAATGGCAAGCTCCGGTCGGCTGTCTTAGAGATGAATCTTGACAATGCCGTTATCCGGCCGATGAGACGTTGCACTTCTCTCAGATTCCTGGGAGGCGGCATGTCCTGCAGTACTTTCACCTTTCTAGGGTTCGCCTCTATGCCCCGCTCGGTGACGATATATCCCAAGAAGCGCCCACCTTTTGCTCCGAACAGACATTTTTTGGGGTTCAGCTTGACTCCATACCTTCTCAGTGTTCGGAAGGTTTCCTCTATGTTTGTACAAAGATCGGCCGCTTGGAGTGACTTGATTAGTATATCATCCACATAGACTTCCAGGTTGTGCCCGATCTGCTCCCGAAATACTTTGTTCATCAGTCGTTGGTATGTAGCCTCAGCGTTCTTGAGTCCGAACGGCATCACATTGTAGTAGTAGGTGTCGTCCGCAGTAACGAAGCTTACTTTGTCCTGATCCTCCCGAGCGAGCGGCACTTGGTGGTATCCCTGGTATGCATCCAGCATGCATATCAGCTCGCACCCCAAGGTAGAGTCTACCAGCTGATCGATCCGGGGCAGAGGGTAAAAATCCTTTGGGCATGCCTTGTTTAGATCTCGGAAGTCGATGCAGACTCTCCATTTGTTGCCTGGCTTGGAGACCAGCACCACATTGGCGAGCCAGCTCGGGAATTGCACCTCCCGTATGTGGTCGGCCTCCAGCAGTTTCTCAACTTCAGCTTAGATGATGACGTTCTGTTCAGCGCTGAAATCCCTCTTCCTCTGCTTCACCGGCCGAGCGTCCGGTTGGACGTGGAGTTCATGCTGCGCTACGCTCGGCGAGACCCCCGGCAGTTCATGGGTTGACCAAGTGAAGACGTCGCAGTTTCGCTGGAGACATCCGATCAGCTCCTCTTTCTGGCCTGCCTCTAGGTTGGACGCTATGAAAGTCGTGGCCTCAGATCGAGTAGGGTGGATCTGTACCTCCTCCTTTTCTTCATAAACTAGAGAAGGTGGCTTTTCGGTTATAGTGTTTACCTCAACTCGTGGCACTTTCCGAGCGGATTTAGCCTCGGCTCGGACCATCTCTACGTAGCATCGTCGGGCTACTAGTTGATCCCCTCGGACTTCTCCAACTTGGTCTTCTACTGGGAACTTGATTTTCTGGCAGAAGGTGGAGATGACCGCTCGGAACTCGTTGAGAGCCGGTCGTCCCAAAATCACATTGTACGCGGAGGGAGCGTCGACTACAATGAAGTTGGCAGTCCGCGTTCTTCTGAGCGGCTCGTCTCCCAGTGAGATAGCCAGCCGGACCTGTCCGACCGGTAAAACTTCATTACCGGTGAACCCGTAGAGGGGGTTGTCATCGGCAGCAACTCGGCTCGGTCGATTTGCAATTGGTCGAATGCCTTCCGGAAGATTATGTTGACCGAGATGCCTGTATCAATAAAGATGCGGTGAATAGTATAGTTAGCTATTACCGCTCGGATGATGAGGGCGTCATCATGCGGGACTTCGACCCCCTCGAGGTCCCCAGGCCCAAAGCTGATCTCGGGCTCGTTCGCCCGCTCTTGACTACAGCCAACTGCATGGATCGTGAGCTGCCTCACATGCGCTTTCCGTGCCCTATTGGAGTCGCCTCCGGTCGGCCCTCCGACGATGATGTTGATCTCACCCCTCGGCGCATTGCCTCTATTCTCATCCTCCCGAGCGGATGGTCGGGGTCGCTCATGCGATGCCCGAGGAATGGCCCTGTGCTGCTGGTTATGTTGCCGCTCGGGTGATCTCCTTTCTGTACGTCGGCCAAGACTTTGGTGCTGACGTCATCGGCTCGCCGAAGGTGATCGACGGCGATAGCCCTTGGTGTAGGATGAGTGATTGGGGGGAGGCTCCGATAGTCGCGGGTGTTGTGAGTTGCTGACTGATGGAGCGAACAAAACATGGGAGTCCATATCTTCCCCTTGGGCTTAGGCCGATCGGCCGCTACTTATTGAACGGCATGCGGCCTTGCTTGCTGATGAGGACGGGCTACCTCTGCGTAGGGTCCTCTTGGTGGTTGATAATTGGAAGATAGCTTCCGCTCGACATGAGCTGATGGCTCGGATGGTGCTTCCTTTTTCCTCGCCATCTGAGCTTCCTCCACGTTGATGTACTCGTTGGCCTTGTTCAACATGTGGTCGTAGCTGCGAGGCGGCTTTCTGATAAGCGAACGGAAGAAATCCCCGTCCACGAGCCCCTGTGTGAACGCGTTCATCATGGTTTCTGAAGTGACCGTTGGGATATCCATGGCCACCTGGTTGAAACACTGGATGTAGGCTCGGAGCGACTCCTTCGAGCCTTGTTTGATGGCGAACAGACTGACGCTGGTCTTCTGGTAGCGCCTGCTGCTCGTAAAGTGATGGAGGAAGGCCGTGCGGAACTCTTTGAAGCTGGTGATCAACCCGTCCGGCAACCTCCGGAACCATCGTTGCGCCGATCCCGAAAGGGTGGTGAGGAACACCTGACACTTCACACCATCCGTATATTGATGCAAA
The DNA here is from genome assembly GCF_018446385.1 of Zingiber officinale. Taxonomy (NCBI): domain Eukaryota; kingdom Viridiplantae; phylum Streptophyta; class Magnoliopsida; order Zingiberales; family Zingiberaceae; genus Zingiber; species Zingiber officinale. The sequence goes on along the minus strand of NC_055987.1, from coordinate 59,795,126 downwards.
GTGGCTGTGTTGTCGAACTTACCCAGATGGTTGTCCGGGTCGGTGGTTCTGTTGTATTCCCTGATCGCAGGGGGCGCGTAATGCCTTGGTAGCGGATCGCGCAGGATGACCTCAGAGAACTACCTATTGATCCGCTTGGGAGACGAGTCTGTCCGTGGCACCTTGCCCTTTCTTATGTCGCGGAGGGGCGCCTCATCGGACGAAGAGCCCCGGTCGAGGTTGGCTTGTGCGACTTTTGAGGGCGTTTGGAATAAAGCCCGATGGAACGGTATTGGGGCGGGAGGGGCTTCCACCTGAGTGCCGGTTGGCCCTTTGTTCTGGCCCCATATTGAGAGCTGCTCCGGTCGGTCGTCTGGTGCCGCCCCACCGCCTGATGCCGACATTGCCTGTTGTGCTATCCGATTGGCTTGAGCCTTTTGTTGTTGCTCGACCATCTTGGCTGCCCGCGCTTGGATGAGCGCGTCTAGTTCTTCGAGAGAGAGTGTCACCGTGAGTTGGCGCCCGGCTTCTTCCATCGTCTATGCTCGGATTCAGGAACGTTCCTGTTAGGACCGATGATCTCGGCTAGAGAGGGGGGTGTAAATAGCCGACCCCAAATCGTTCGTTTCTTTCTACAAATCAGGTTAGCACAGCGGAAATAAACAATAGAAACGACAACGGAGAATAGCAAACCTCAAACTCGTCGATGTAACGAGGTTCGGAGATAAACTCCTACTCCTCGGCGTGTCCGTAAGGTGGACGAGCCCTATCAATCCGTCGGTGGATGAGTCCCCGGAAAACTGGCTAATAAGAACTCCTTCTGGGTGGAGAAACCTCACCACAATATCTCTTGCAACAGCAAGAATGAAGTACAGAAATACAGCAAGAAATACAGACAATATGAATGTAAAACACCTTGCTTGCCTTTGACTGGTTTCCGTTGACGAAGCAGCAACTTCACGGAAGAACAGCAGCAGCTGACCAGCCGGGGAAGCTCACACGAAGCTTCAGAAACAAAGAGCTCAGCAAAGCTCAGATCACAGCAGTGAAGAAGAAGAAGCAGTAGCTTCGAACCAGAAGAAGAAGTATTGTAGAAGCCCTTGATCTCCTTTTATAACCTGCGAAGAAGACACAGAAGAAACTAGCCGTTGCTACGCAACGGCTAGGATGTGGACCGATCAGGCTTCATCCTGATCGGTCCACAAGGGTCCTGATCGGTCACAAGACCGATCAGGCCCTTCCCTGATCGGTCATGGAGACCGATCAAGTCCTTCCCTGATCGGTCCCATGACCGATCAGGTCCTTTCCCTCCCGAAGGTGATTTCCTTCTGATCGTCTACTGATCGATCACTGATCGGTCTGCTGACCGATCAGATAAGCAACAGAATACTTCTGTTTGGTTACTGATCGGTCACCAGACCGATCAGATAACCCAGCGTATCACTGGATCGGTCATCAGATCGATCCAGGTTTAGAGCTCCCAGCCCTAAACCCTACTTGGTCCTGAGAACGAGCTACCGAGCCCTCTCCGACTTCGTCCGGTCCAGAGAACGAGCTACCGAGCCCTCTCCGACCACAGTCCGGAGAACGAGCTACCGAGCCCTCTCAGACTTCGTCCGATCTAGAGAACGAGCTACCGAGCCCTCTCTGACCACAGTCCGGAGAACGAGCTACCGAGCCCTCTCCGACTTCGTCCGGTCCAGAGAACGAGCTACCGAGCCCTCTCCGACCTTCCGTGCCAAGTCTCCATCTTGGTCTTCTCCGTGCCAAGTCTCCATACTTGGACTTTTCCCGTGCCAAGCTCCCTGCTTGGACTTTTCACCAGATGTCTGGTCAACCTTGACCCATTTGGATTTCCCTTGCCTGGCTTCACTCACCAGGACTTCCAAACTGCCTAGCTTCACTCACTAGGTCTTTTACCTGGCTTCACTCACCGGGGTTTCCCATCTGCCTGGCTTCACTCACCAGGACTTTCTCCAACTGTCTGGCTTCACTCACCAGGACTTTTACTTTCACCTAGCTCCACTCACTAGGATTTTCTCCAACTGTCTGGCTTCACTCACCAGGACTTCCAAACTACCTGGCTTCACTCACCAGGACTTTCCGAACTGCCTGACTTCACTCACCAGGACTTTTCGAACTGCCTAACATCCCAGTTAGGACTTCCCAGTATCCGGTCAACCTTGACCTACTTGACTCTTCTTCATCCAACCTGATCAGACCCTGATCAGTATCTCTCCGCATGGACAACTGTACCTGCATTGTCCATGTCTACATGTCTTTCTGTATTGTCAAACATCAAAACCATGACCAAAGTTTACGCTCGGTCAACTAGGTCAACCTTGACCTAGTGGAAATTGCACCAACAGTTCCCACAGACAGTGCCAATTTGATCCTGTCCGAGCGCTGAGTCGACGGACACTAGGGACGTGGCACTCTCCGCTGTCTCCGATTGGTGTTGTAGATCTCCGGCGAACCTGCAAAGAAGCCGAGCCAGGAGAGGTTTCCCGGCGACGACCCTCCGACGCTCAAGTCAGGCAATGAAGAAGAAGAGCAAGGCAACACTACTATAACTACAGTGATCAGAATCGCATCCCTCCGTCGAAGTCTGGGGGTCCTTATATAGGACCCCGGGGAGGCGCGGGCATGCTTCTCGATGCGTGCACGCTTCCCCAAACATACCTCAGTAGGGTTGTGTCAGAAAAGCATGCCTGACGTCATTCCGCTATCGTCCGAGTATATCCCGGATGTGACGGTGGAAACTTCCACCGTACGATACGCTGCCGTTCCGACCGCCAACCATGCTATTTGTCGGTGGCAGGTGTCTCGAAGATGAAGTTACCAGCTATCATTTTTGTCTCCTTGCACTCTTACCTGCTCCCGGGCCGAGCGGACCAGTCGCTCGGCACTCATGGCCTCCGGGACTGCGCATACCTCGGCCCGGGCGGGGAAGCCCTGCTTATGTGCTTGAATGGGATTGTGCCTTATTATCCTGCGGCTCGGCCGAGCGGCCTGTCCGCCCGGCCCATAGACTCTTTTACCTGAGCATCAGAAACCCGACCCCTAGTCGTGCTGTCTTTCGTCCGGTCCGGAAGACCCCTGGCCGGATGTATGGTCGGCCGGATGCTCGGTCGGTCCGCCACTCCGCTCGGCACGGTCTCGGGGTTGACCTCCACGTATCATTGACCTCCCGTCAATGAGAGTTCCCCATCCTTACCATCGGATCAGTACTTTGTTTAGTCAAGCAAGTGAAATCACATATGTCAACTTTCAAAATAAGGTAATAAACACACTTTTTTTTTTAGTTTCTTCATAAATCTAAAAAATGATAAAGATTTATATTTCTTAGATTGATAATATAGGCACTAGAAATATCACTTATAAGGAGGATAATTATGTTTATAAATTTTAAAAATAAATAGTTAATTAATTTTTAGTGATAAATAATTGTCTATTAGAGTTATTAATTATATATATATATATATATATATATATAGGTAGATTACAAATTGTCAATCAATTATATATATATATATATATATATATATATATATATATATATTTATAATTATGTGTAGGTAGATTACAAATTGTC